>NC_068932.1:2500000-3750000 GCF_023091745.1 Budorcas taxicolor | reverse complement strand
CCCTCCTCCAGCAGATCTTCCCAACCCAGGGATCAAACCTGAGGGTCCTGCGGTTCCTGCACTGCAGGCGGATTCTTTACTGCTGAACCATAGGGGAAGCACAGATTAGACTCAGCCTAGCTTTATTTTTTTTTCTTATTTACCCCTAGGGTAACAATACAATTTTTTTTTTTTTAATTTTTTTAGGTTTTCGCCTGTCCTTCTTTAATTTTTTAAATATAAATTTATTTATTTTAATGGGAGGTTAATTACTTTACAATATTGTATTGGTTTTGCCATACATCAACATGTATCTGCCACAGGTATACACATGTTCCCCATCCTGAACCCCTGTTCCTCCACCCTCCCCGTACCATCCCTCTGGATCATCTCAGTACACTAGCCCTAAGCATCCAGTATCATGCATTGAACCTGGACTGGCAATTCGTGGTGGGAATGCAAACTAGTACAGCCACTATGGAGAACAGTGTGGAGATTCCTTAAAAAACTAGAAATAGAACTGCCTTATGACACAGCAATCCCACTGCTGGGCATACACACCAAGTAAACCAGGATTGAAAGAGACACGTGTACCCTAGCATTCATTGCGCACTGTTTATAATAGCCAGGACATGGAAACAATAAAATTTTAAGTCCAAATTCAAATTTGTGTGGTTAACCCTGGGTATCTGATGTCAGAATTATACCCAGCCCAAATGAGGCATTTTACACAGTTGTTGAATTATTGAATAAATGTAATCCCTAAATTTTTGAAAAGGCAAAAACTTTACATATATATCAGTATTTTAAATAAATCATTACAATTCACTGAAAGCTTAAAAATAGTTTATTACTTTGTATAATAGTTTGTATAAAGTCTTTTTAAACATTATTTTTATATTTATCACAATATATTAAAATTTTAGTGAACATAAATTGTCATTTTAGCATGTTATTTCCAACTTTCTCCCCTGGGTGGTATATAACACTGGGCTCTAGTCTATATTAAGCCAGTCTCTGCAGTTGTTGGCTTTCTGGGCTCTTATTTGGGGCCTGTCAATTATTAGTTATGAGAACAAGGATAAGTGACATACACTATGTATCTCAAAATTGTTCATCTCTAAAATGCAGATGAAGCATATCTACATAACAGGATGATTATAAGATAAAGTCAGTTAATATATATAATGAGTATGTAGTTGAATGTCTATTGAAAGCTAAGTTAGGCTTGGAGGGTAATGAATCCGCCTGCAACGCAGGAGACTAGAGCTCGTTCCCGGGTTTGGAAGATCCTCTGGAGAAGGAAATGGCTACTTGCTCCAGTTCTCTTGCCTGGAGAATTCCATGGATAGGGGGGCCTGGTGGGCTACAGTCCATGAGGTTGCAAAGAGTCAGTCATGACTGAGTGACTAACACTTTCACTTTACACTTTTCACATGGTGATTATGATGATTTTGATACCTATATCTCCTTAAAGAAACTGTCCACACAGGACACTGCAAAAGAGAGTGACTTCTGAAAAGTTAAGTATATGTTTCTAGATTTGCCTTTGCAGAGTCAAAACCAAGTTTAATATCTAGTTCATACAAATAACTATCTAAAATTTGGGACATATCAGAAGGAAGGATACAGATTCTGTATGTAGGAAAATGTATGTTTATATACATATGAAATAATGTACAGAATTTGTGCTGCTCCCCACTCCCTTAAACAACCCAAAAATAACTCTCAATTCTGGATTCAATATCAGTCACAATAAATACGAAGCAATTTTTTTAAGAACACAGATATATATTCTCCAGTGTCAATTCTGCTTTAACAACCTATTCATTGATTTCAATTTCAGTTTCTCAATATTTAAATAGTGCATAAATATATTTTTCTTTCTTTTCACAACTATGAAAGCATACACCATAGGACATTTAAGAGTACTCTAGAAAGTTTTAGAAGGTTTTTTTCTATTTACTAATTTAACTTTTAATTAAGAGTTTTAGATTTACAGAAAAATTTAGAAGATAGTATGGAGTTTCCAAATAACCTCTTGCACAGTTTCCCCTACTATTAACCTGTTACCATGTTATGGTATATTTGTTAATGATTAATGCAGGTGACACCACCCTTATGGCAGAAAATGAAGAGGAAATAAAGACCGTCTTGATGAAAGTGAAAGAGGAGAGTGAAAAAGTTGGCTTTAAGCTCAACATTCAGAAAACTAGGATCATGGCACCTGGTCCCATCACTTCATGGCAAATAGGTGGGGAAACAGAGGAAACAGTGGCTGACTTTATTTTTCTGGGCTCTAAAATCACTGCAGATGGTGACTGCAGCCATGAAATTAAAAGACGCTTACTCCTTGGAAGAAAAGTTATGACCAACATAGACAACATATTAAACAGCAGAGACATTACTTTGCCAACAAAGGCCAGTCTAGTCAAGGCTATGGTTTTTCCAGCAGTCATGTATGGATGTGAGACTTGGACTATAAAGAGAGCTGACCACTGAACAATTGATGCTTTTGCACTGTGGTGCTGGAGAAGACTCTTGAGAGTCCCTTGGACTGCAAGGAGATCCAACCAGTCCATCCTAAAGGAGATGAGCCTTGGATGTTCATTGGAAGGACTGATGAAGCTGAGACTCCAATACTTTGGTCACTTGATGTGAAGAGCTGACTCATTTGAAAAGGCTCTTATCCTGGGAAAGGTTGAGGGCAGGAGAAGAAGGGGAAAACGGAGGATGAGATGGTTGGATGGCATCCCTGACTCAATCCAATGGACTTGGGTTTGGGTAGACTCCGGGAGTTGGTGATGGACAGGGAGGCCTGGCATGCTGCAATCTGGTGTCGCAGAATCGGACATGACTGAGATACTGAACTGAACTGAACTGAATGAGCTGATATTGATACATTATTATTAACTGAAATGGCAACCCACTCCAGTATTCTTGCCTGGAAAATCCCATGGATGAAGGAGCCTGGTAGGCTACGGTCCATGGGGTCGCAAAGAGTTGGACACAACTGAGCGACTTCACTTTCTTTCTTTAAAGTGCATATGTAATTAAAATTCTTATTTTTTACCTAATATCCATTTTCTGCTTCAAGATCCCATCCAGAATACCATAGAACATTTAATTGTTTGGTTTCTTTATGCTCTTCTTGGCTGAATTTCCTTGCTTGATGAAGTTGATAGTTTTAAGGAGTACAGCTCAAGAGTATTGCATGATATTCCTCAAATAAATGGTGTCTAATTTGCCTTATAATAAGTCTGGAGTTATGGGTTTGGAGGTTTAGAAAGGTTTTTGATTACCTCTTCCCTCGCTACAAGACAATAATTACTCCTTTCCTGCCATTTTCAAGAATCAGTATTTCCATGACTGATAGCTATTTTCTACCTTTAAGATAATATTTTTAAATAACTCATTAACTATATCTTGGGTAAATTAGATATTTATTAACTGAACTGAAATCAATACTAACATCTACTAAGTTTGAGAACTGTGTGCTCGGTTTTTCTAACACATTTAATCCTCACAATGACCAAAAGAAAGATAGATAAGTTTATCCCTATTTTCAGAAAGATGTGTAAAATGGGTCCTTTAATTAATCAACTTGCCCATGGTTACACAGCGTATAATCAACAGAATTGAGGCATAAATTTTGCTTACTTCTTTTTTAAATCAGTTCAGTTCAGTCACTCAGTCGAGTCCGACTTCTTTGCGACCTCATGAACCGCAGCATTCCAGGCATCCCTGTCCATCATCAAATCCTGGAGTCCACCCAAACCCATATCCATCGAGTCAGTGATGCCATCCAGCCATCTCATCCTCTGCCATCCCCTTCACCTCCCACCCTCAATTTTTCCCAGCATCAGGGTCTTTTGCAATGAGTCAGCTATTGGCATCAGGTGGCCAAACTATCAGAGCCTCAGCTTCGACATCAGTCCTTCCAATGAACACCCAGTGCTGATCTCCTTTAGGATGGACTGGTTGGATCTCCTTGCAGTTCAAGGGGCTCTCAAGAGTCTTCTCCAACACCACAGTACAAAAGCATCAATTCTTCAGTGCTCAGCTTTCTTTATAGTCAAACCTTCACATCCATACATGACCACTGGAAAAACCATAGCCTTGACTAGACTGGCCTTTGTTGGCAAAGTAATGTCTCTGCTTTTTAAATATGCTCTCTAGGTTGGTCATAACTTTCTTTCCAAGCAGTGTCTTTTAATTTTATGGCTGCAATCACCATCTGCAGTGATTTTGGAGGCCAGAAAAATAAAGTCTGACACTGTTTCCACTGTTTCCCCATCCCACATTATATAGCACTTCAAATATGAGCAAAACCTTCTTTTTTATTTCAAATTTCTTCTCTTCAATATTTAAAACTGATTCCATCCTAAAATTAGTAATGGGCAGTCGTCATGTGGTATGGTTTCTCCTTCTAAATAGGTGTTTTATTACTCCCTAGAGAATCCTTGCTCTCAATTTTTGACTTGAAGGAAAAGAAGCAAATGATTGCAAATCATTTATTTGACATGGACTGTATTTGAAGTTAAATATTAAAGAGACATGGAAATATTGGAGTAGAAAATAGCCTGTCTTCCAGGTTCTGCAAAGTTTGAATGACAGGTTGGAAGTTGAAAGAGTGATGGATTCTTTCCCATTTAGTTGATTTCAAAGAATATAGTCTAAAATACTGCAGATGTATAGAGAAGGTATAAAATTTATATATTTAAAGAGTATCCACCATACAGTTGAAAAAAAAGTTATTAATTTTTAAAATCTATTACATAGTTCTGTAGCTCCTCATGGTTTCATGATTCTCCTTCCCCACAATTTGCCTTATTCTCATCTAAAGTAATCACTTCCTCTATTCTTAGTTATCATCCAGATATTTTCCTTAATAATTTTGCCTTATGTTTATGTGTCTTAAAACATTTGTCTTTTGCATGTATTAACCTTTATACAACTTTGAACTTCTTTAAATATGCTAATACATCTTGTCCTTTTTCTCTTGCTCTTGCTCTCTTTCTTTTTCTCCCTCCCTTCCTCCTTCTGTGTGTCTGTATATGTGGCTCTGGTTCATAAAACTTTATTCTTTTTTATGATTGTACCACAATGTATTCATTGTCCCACTGGTGAATATTTACACATTCCCAAATTTTTTATATTAAAGTTTCTTATAATGAACAGTATTACACATTACTTCATTTCCATAAGAGAAATTTCTTCTTGGTCCAAGGATTTACAGGGAAGAATGGAATTGCTGAGATAACCTACTGCAGCACATATTTGCATATATTTGACTCTTAAATATTGTAAACGTTCTTTTCAAAGGGTTCATGCCAATTCACATTGCCATAGCAGTAGGTATTTCTGTTGATGTCTAATGTTCTAAATCCTTCCCAAAATTGGAAATATGAGACATTATTTTTTAACAAACTTTTAAAATTACTTTCCTTGCATTTTATTGGTAATTGGTAAAGTCAAATGTATAATCATTTTTTATGACTTGGGGGGTTCCTCTTTATATTTTTGCATTGTTTGGCTATTTGTCAGAGGAAAGATTTCTTTTGGGGAGTTCCATATGTATCCTAGACACTAAATCTCTGCTGTCTATATTCTATGCAAATCCTTTAACATTCATTTATTAATTTTATTCAGATCAGTTTAGTCACTCAGTTGTGTCTGACTATTTGTGACCCTATGGACTGCAGGATGCCAGCCTTCCCTGTCCATCACCAACTCCCAGAGCTTGATTACACTCATGTCTATCGAGTCAGTGATGCCATCCAACCATCCCCTTCTCCTCCAGCCTTCAATCTTTCTCAGCACCAGGATCTTTTCTAATAAGTCAGCTTTTTACATCAGGTGGCCAAAGTATTGGAGCTTCAGCTTCAGCATCAGTCCTTTCAATGAATATTCAAGATTGATTTCCTTTAGGATTGACTGGTTGGATCTCTATGAAGTCCAAGGGACTCTCAAGAGTCTTCTTCAACACCACAGTTCAAAAGCATCAGTTCTTTGTTGCTCAACTTTATGGTCCAAGTCTCACGTCCATACATGACTACTGGAAAAACCATAGCTTTTACTAGATGGACATTTGTTGGCAAAGTAATGTCTCTGCTTTTTAATATGCTGTCTAGGTTTGTCATAACTTTGCTTCTAAGGAGTAAGTGTCTTTTAATTTCATGGCTGAAGTCATCTGCAGTGATTTTGGAGTTTTATATCAGCTTTTGTGTAGTCAAATACATCCATATATTTGCAATTCATGCTTCCATTCTTCAATATTTGGTGCTAAAATAATATCTCATGCTCAGTAAATTCCAACTCTTTGCAACCCAATACACTGTAGCCCATCAGGCTCCTCTGTCCATGGAGTCATCCAAGCAAGAATATTTGAAGTTGGTTGCCATATTCTCCTCCAGGCAGCTTCCCAATCCAGGCATTAAACCCATGTCTCTTACATCTCCTGCATGGTATGCAGGTTCTTTACCACTGGCACCACTTGGCTATATGTTTTTATACATCTTGGTATTGATTTACTAAAATATTTGTCAGCTCCTTGAATCAATACGTATAAGAAGACATGTGTATTACATGAATTCCCACTTTTAAGTCCTGTACAATTTCTGCAATCACACACATTTTCTAATCAATGATAATACACCTTTGTGTTAAGAAATATAGCTTCATTGTGCCACAAAACTAATGGACTATAAAAAATAAACTTTCTATTTATAGGAAAATAAATATAATTAAATATAGTTTTAGCTTTTTGCTATAATAATTTTAAAATATTTAATTTAAGATATTCTTGAGAGGTCATTTAGAAACACTCTGGAAACAAGAAAGAATATGTATTTAAGAAAGAGCTCAGGTATTACTCAGGGAATAACTTGAAATTCTGAGTAAAACACTTTCATAGAACAAAAGCTGAGGAATTAATCTTTAAGAAGAGCATCTGGTAAAAGCTTAAGTCTGAAATGACCTTTGAAAACTGTGAAGTTAGTAATTCTCCACAAAATTAAATATTTTATATAAAATTTATTTTATAGCCAAGTCAGAAACACACATGCTGTACTTTTGAAAACTGGATTAATATGAATCTCCTGTATTTTTAGGCAAATCAGTCTTATTTGATTTGCAGGTTGCTCTATGACAGCAACCACATGTAATCAATACATGCCTGAAAATAACCTGTAAAAGCCAGCATATGCTTATCCAAAGCAGTCTGTATTTACACTTCTGAACAGTACAGGACAATAATGATCTTCATAAATGATAATTATTATTTTTTCCAGGTGTAGTTAGTACTATTCTTTGAAAAAAACAGTTCTAGACAATGTGATTTGAGGGTTATAGATCTGATATACCTGTTTTACCTTAATCTACTTCTTAAAGAAACTCCATGGATTTTGCACCAAATGTTTGCCTTAAGATAATTCTCCTGCAAGGTGTATTTAAATTAATACTCTCAAAGGAACTAGAGTACACTTTTGGAAAAAGGGAGGAGGCATATTTTCCCAAATGTCAATAGCTACTACTTTTATAACTTCTTGAAGTTAGGAATCATTTTTGGAAGATGAAAAAAAGAAAGATAAATAGTATAGTTAATGAAATAAATGAGGCCAGTATTAATACAATCTTAATATTTGCTAGTAGTAAAGACTAACAAGTTTAAAATTAATTTTTCAATTAAGAGACAAAATATCATTTTATGAATTTTAGTCAGGAAGACATTTCAGAAGACTTAGAATTAACCTTTCATTAAGTCATTAGTTGACCAAGCTTCCACCTTTGTGCTTTTTTATTTAAGCTTATAAATATTCCTCACAGATATTCTTTGATTTTTCTGTCATATTTTCAGAGCTCTGCTTCTACACTCTTACAAGTCTGAGGTTAGTAACATTTGTGATTTTATTTGAACAATGCATCATTGCTTCACTATTTTAAGGTTTATTTTTCCAAGGAGATATTATAACAAATAATTTAAGATCATAGAACTTCTTTGTAGCTGGAAATGTATATTTGAATGCTATTGTGGCCCCTAATTTACTGGATTAAACACTGCTCATCAATAAAAATGGAATAATATTTTCTGTTTTATACAGTTGTTCTAAGAATTAAATCAAATAATATATTTTAAATATTAGAAATACATATATGTATTTGATAGGGAAAAAAGTACATTGTAGCCTCATAAATACATATTTATAAAAGTTTCAAAACTCTGTTCATAATAATTGGAAACATTTATAACAAGCTTTTAAAGATACACAGTTAATATAAAAAAGTCAATCTTTTTCTATATACCATCAATAGGCAAATAAAATTTGATATTAAAAATGCAATTATTTACATCTGAAACAAAAGAAAAAAGAAAAAAAAGTACAAATTTAACGAAGTATGTACAAAATATCTTTTCCTTTATATGAAAAAAAACTACAAAACTCTATTGAAAGATATCAAAGAATGCCAGGGTCCAGCCCCGGTGGATCCAGGGAATTCGAAGGTGGGGATGGCGTTGGCGTTCTTGGAAATAACTTATTTAATTACAGATAGAGAGGGATTAGAAAATTAGCACAGAAAAAGAGGCTGAATAACTTGGTTTACGTGGGATACCAATAAAATTCCAAGACAAGGAATTTGCACCATCTACGTTGGGCCACCGGTGCCACTTGAATATTGGAAGGTGCCCCTCCCTGGGCTCCTTCTCGTGTGGGCTTGAAAACCAGGGCAAATAAGTAGACTTGGAGGGCACCCATGCTCCAGATGGGAATTCAGCCAGAAAAACGGGGAGCAGAAAAGAACGACATGAGGGAATCAGTCTTTCCGGAAACTGATTCAATTTCTTTATTTTTGGGTTTGCTTATATACCTTTTGTTACACATAGGGATGAATACAGAGTCACGTGGAGGTCAGCAGTCCTGACTTTTATCAAAATCAGGTGCTTCACATAAAAATGTCTTAGGGATTTTACATCAACTTCTGGCCATGAGACCTGCTGACATTTTATGATCCTTTCTTTCCGATAACCAAAAAACTTATTTCTTCCAAGGGTGTTTTTTCTTAAACCAGGCACCACCCTCCAAATAAAGTTACATAACTATAGGGTGAGGGTGTAGTGAGTTACAATCAAGAAAGGAATTTATTTAACCCAAGGTTAACATGATTAATCTTAAAGGTTAATACTTATTTCTCCTATATGCTTAAAGGTTAATACTTATTTCTCCTATATGCTAGTTATATTCATTATAAGGGCAGGGGACATGGAAATTTAGCAGCAAACATCAACCCAAAAAATGAAAATCCTTTCACCAATGTTCCCCTTAAGATCTATTTAGTCTTAAGATAGTGATAAAGGTACATTTTTACATAGCAAGGACACAGTGATTTATAACAAAGTACAGTAGTGATCTATTACAAAAGAGAAAATTCATTAACTCAAAAAGTCTAGTATTGCTAACCTTAAAAACTACTATATTTCCTTTTCTATATTCCAAATACATTGATTAATATATTCCCAGGTGCCTAAGGATATGGAGGCCTGGCGGCAATCATTGACTCAACAATGAGAAAAGCCCTATGCTAATTAAGACTCTCAAAATACTCCAAAACTCTCTGTGCTGTTTATGGTTGAGAGGTAGTAAACAATCACAAGCTAGTCTGTCAGCAGAGAAGTTTGACCTAAGACACCCTTGTCACACCCAGGGCAGGGAATTAGCAGCAATTATTTGCACAACAAATGAAAAACCCTTCACCAATATAATTCCTAACCAACCCACTATACTGACAATTTCCAACTTCCCAAAGGAATTTGCCTTTAGTAAGTCTAAAACATCTCGTGCCTCTCAGGTTGGGAGGCTGTAAACAATCACATGTGGCCAGACAAACCTATACAGGTGGGCTATATAACCTGTTAAGCTGAAACACTCTTGTCACGCCCAGGAATTTTTATTGCCTTGGAGCTGCACTTTCACTCCTTCTCCCAGAGAAACGGTTATGGGGGAGAGCCCCCCGTAAAGTCAGAGGTGTAGGTGAGAGGATAAAACAGACTCTGGTTTTGGGGTAGATGCTCAGGAACAGGGGGTTTCCTGAGGCTTGATCACACCTTTGCATATGCCGAGCCTCCTTCCTCATGACCTTTGCCATGGGTGGAGTTCCTCACCCTGGCTCCGGGCAAAAGAAGAGCTAAATAAACAGAGAGATAGCCCACGTTCACAGATAGGAAGACTTAATAATGCAAACATGCCAGTTCTTTTGAATTTGATCTAGAGATCTAAGGCAATCTCAATCAAAATCAACCAAGTAATTTTGTGGATATAGAGTAACTGACTCTGAAATTCATTCTAAAGTTTTATTGTCAGCAAAGACCCAGAATAATTAGCATAATATTTAAAGAGAAGAGGATTGACAGCTATCTTCCATAATTTCTTGTCCAAATAAGACAGTGAGGTCAGGTAAACAAAAAAATATATCACAGAAATATAACAGAGAGCCCCAAACAGACCCACATAAACTGATCTGGGACAAAGGCACAAAGGTAATATAAAGAAGCAGAGATAGTCTTTTCAACAAATGGTGCTGGAACAATTGGAATTCCATGTGTTAAATAAATTTTTAAAAAAATTAAAGAATCTAAACGCAGAGCTTACACCTTCACAAATATTGATTCACAGACCTAAATGTAATACACAAAATTATCAAATTTCTAAAAGATAACTTAGGGAAAAAAACCTAGACAACCTTGGATATGACCTTTAAATTAGAAAACCATAGATAAAATCCATGGAAGAAATTATTAATAACTTGTATTTCATTCATTTGAGACTTCTCTGCAAAAGAAGCTGTCTAGAGAATGAAAAGACAAGTCACTTGAAGAAAATATTTGTAAAAGGCATGCCTTATAGAGGATTTTTATCCAAAATATACAAAAAACTTTTAAAACTCAACAGAAAAAATAATCTAGTTTTAAAAAATGGGCCAAAGACCTTCAACTAACAAAAGACATTTCAGCAAATAGGAATACAGATGACAAAACAGTTCAGTTCAGTTCAGTCTAACAGTTGTGTCCAACTCTTTGCAACTCCATGGGCTGCAGCACACCAGGGCCTCTCTGTCCATCACCAACTGCTGGAGCTTACTGAAACCCATGTCCATTGAGTCAGTGATGCCATCCAACCATCTCATCCTCTGTCATCCCCTTCTCCTCATGCCCTCAATCTTTCCCAGCATCAAGGACTTTTCCACTGAGTCAGTTCTTCACATCAGATGGCCAAAGTATTGAAGCTTCATCTTCAGCATCAGTCCTTCCAATGAATATTCAGGACTGATTTCCTTTAGGATGGACTGGTTGGATCTCCTTGAACTTCAAGGGACTCTCAAGAGTTTTCTTCAACACCACAGTTCAAACGTATCAGTTCTTCGGCGCTCAGATTTCTTTATAATCCAACTCTCACATCCACACATGACTACTCGAAAAACCATAGCTTTGACTAGATGGACCTTTGTCGACAAAGTAATGTCTCTGCTTTTTAATATGCTGTCTATGTTGGTCATAACTTTTCTTCCAAGGAGTAAGTGTCTTTTAATTTCATGGCTGCAGTCACCATCTGCAGTGATTTTGGAGCCCCCCCTAAAAAAAATAAAATCTCTCACTGTTTCCACTGTTTTCCCACCTATTTCCCATGAAGTGATGGGACCAGATGCCATGATCTTCATTTTCTGAATATTAAGTTTTAAGCCAGCTTTTTAGCTTTCTTCTTTCACTTTCATCAAGAGGCTCTTTAGTTCTTCTTCACTTTCTGCCATAAAGGTGATGTTATCTGCATATTTGAGGTTATTGATATTTCATCTGGCAATCTTAATTCCAGCTTGCGTTTCATACAACCTGGCATTTTGTGTGATGTACTCTGCTTATAACTTAAATAAGTAGGGTAACAGTGTACAACCCTGATTTACTCTTCTCCCGATTTGGAACCAGTCTGTTATTCCATGGCCAGTTCTAACATTCTTGACCTGCATATAGGTTTCTCAAGAGGCAGGTCAGGTGGTCTGGTATTCCTATCTCTTTCAGAATTTAAAGAAAATTTCCACAGTTTGTTGTGATCTATACAATCAAAGGCTTTGGCATAATCCATTAAGGAGAAGTAGATATTTTTTCTGGAACTCTCTTGCTTTTTTGATGATCCAACAGATATTGGCAATTTGATCTCTGGTTCCTCTGCCTTTTCTAAATCCAGCTTGAATATCTATAACTTCACAGTTCACATACTGTTGAAGCCTGGCTTGGAGAATTTGGAGCATTACTTTGCCAATGTAGGAGATGAATGCAATTGTGTGGTAGTCTGAGCATTCTTTGGCTTTGCCTTTCTTTGGGATTGGAATGAAAACTGACCTTTTCCATTCCTGTGGCCACTGCTGTATTTTCTAAATTTGCTGGCACATTGAGTGCAGCACTTTCACATCATTATCTTTTAGGATTTGAGATAGCTCAACTGGAATTCCATCACCTCCACTGGCTTTGTTCATAGTGATGCTTCCAAAGGCCCACTTGACTTCGCAGTCCAGTATGTCTGGCTCTATGTGAGTGATCACACCTTTGTGGTTAACTAGGTCATGAAGATCTTTTTTGTATAGTTCTTCTGTATATTCTTGCCACCTCTTCTTAATATCTTCTGCTTCTATTAGGTCCATACGATTTCTGTCCTTTATTGCAGCCATCTTTGCATACTTAGTAAATCTTTGGGCCATCCTCAGCAAATATTTAATCCAATTTTCTGTTAATGGGTGGGGCTGTGTTCCCTTCCTGTTTTCTGACTTGAGGCCAAATTATGGTGGAGGTTATGAAGATAATGGTGAGCTCCTTCAAATGTTCCTATGCAGACACTGCCGCACTCAGTGCCTACTATCCTGTAGCAGGCCATTGCTGACCCATGCCTCCACTGGAGACTCTTAGCCTCTCATGGGCAAGTCTGGGTCAGTCTCTTGTGGGGTCACTACTCCTTTACCCTGGCTTCTGGTGCACACAAGTTTGTGTGTGTGTGTGTGTCTGTGTGTGTGTGTGTTTGTGTGCCTTCAAGGTGTCTGTTTCCACAGTCCTGTGTAAGTTCTGGCAGCTCTATGGTGGGGTTAATGGCAACCTCCTCCAAGAGGGCTTATGCCATACCCAAGTCTGCTGCACCCAGAGCCCCTGCCCTTGTGGAAGGCCACTGCTGACCTGTACTTCCACAAGAGACATTCACACTCTCAAAATAATGTCATCAGTGAAATGCAAATTAAACTATGAGATAACACTATGCAACTATTAGAATGGCCATATTTCATAACACTGACAACACATGAATTCTGGTCAGAATGTTTATCAATAGGAATTCCTATTCAATGTTGGTGGAAATGTGAAATTGTATAGTCACTTCAGAGGACAGTTGGGCAATTTCTTACAAAACTAAAAATATCCTTACCATAGAATCCAACAATAATCCTCCTTAGGATTTACCCAAAGGATTAGAAATATTATTCCCATTAAAACCTTCACAAAGGTGTTTATAGTATAGCTTGATTCATAATTTCCTAAGCTGGAAAGTGACAAAGATGTCCTGCAGTAGGTGAGTGGTTAAATACATTGTGGAACACACAGAAAATAAATTATTATTCATCATTAAAAAGAAATGAACTGTCAAGCTATGAAAAGACAAGTAGAAGACTTAAATGCATAATATAGAGTGAGAGAAAACAATTGAAAAGTCTGCCTATAGTACAATTTCAACTATATCACACTCTGAAAAAGGCAAAACCATGGAGACAGAAAAAGGATCAGCGGATGTCAGAGACTGGAGAAAGGAGGAATGCCTATATTTTCTTAAAAGCAATGAACTCCTCTATATGATATAATGGTGGAGAGAGGCCATAGGTCAAAACCCATAGAAAGTACAACATCAAAAGTGAACTATAATATAAACTAAGGCTCTGAATGATGATGGTGTGTCAATGAAGGGTCTATTATAACAAAGGTACAACTCAAGAATACTGATAATATGGGAGGTTCAGGCTTGTTTTAGAAAAGGCAGAGGAACCAAAGATCAAATTGCCAACATCAGCTGGATCATTGAAAAAGCAAGAGAGTTCCAGAAAAATATCTACTTCTGCATTATCAACTATGTCAAAGCCTTTGACTGTGTGGATCACAATAAACTGTGGAAAACTCTGAAAGAGAAGGGAATACCAGGCCACATGACCTGCCTCTTGAGAAACGTGTATGCAAGTCAGGAAGCAACAGTTAGAACTGGACATGGAACAACAGACTGGGTCCAAATAGGAAAAAGAGTATGTCAAGGCTGTATATTGTCAACGTACTTATTTAACTTATATGCAGAATATGTCATAAGAAACTCTGGGCTGGAGGAAGCACAAGTTGGAATCAAGATTGCTGGGAGAAATATCAATAACCTCAGATATGCAGATGACACCACCCTTATGGCAGAAAGTGAAGAACTAAAGACCCTCTTGATAAAAGTGAAACAGGAGAGTGAAAAATTTGGCTTAAAACTCAACATTCAGAAAACTAAGATCATGGCATCCGGTCCCATCACTTCATGGCAAATAGATGGGGCAACAGTGGAAACAGTGGCTGACTTAATTTTTCTGGGCTCCAAAATCACTGAAGATGGTGACTGCAGCCATGAAATTAAAAGATGCTTACTCCTTGGAAGGAAAGTTATGACCAGTCTAGACAGCATATTAAACAACAGAGACATTACTTTGTCAACAAAGGTCCATCTACTCAAGGCTACGGTTTTTCCAGTGGTCATGTATGGATGTGAGAGTTGGACTATAAAGAAAGCTGAGCACAGAAGAATTGATGCTTTTGCACTGTGGTGTTGGAGAAAACTCTTGAGAGTCCCTTGGACTTCAAGGAGGTCCATCCAGTCCATCCTAAAGGAGATCAGTCCTGGGTGTTCATTGGAAGGACTGATGTTGAAGCTGAAACTCCAGTACTCTGGCCACCTGATGAGAAGTGCTGACTCATTTGAAAGGACTCTAATGCTGGGAGAGATTGAGGGAAGAAGGAGAAGGGGATGACAGGATGAAATGGTTGGATGACATCACCGACTCAATGGACATGGGTTTGGGTGGACTCGGGAGTTGGTGATGGACAGGGATGCCTGGCGTGCTGCAGTTCATGGGGTCACAAAGAGTCGGGCACAACTGAGTGACTGAAATGAACTGATGCATGCATTTAGCCAAGGAGTACATCAGAAATCTATTTTTTACTCAAATTTGCTTTAAATCTAAAACTGCTCTTAAACTATTAAAAAATAAGATGTTCATTTCAGCACTCCTTGTAATGCTCAAGAGTTGAAAGCAACCTAAATGGCCATCAATAAGAGAGTGAATAAATAAAATGATTCATACTGTGGTAGACTATAAATATGGTCACAATTTCTTAACCTCCCTGCACCTATTCCCTTATAATAGGATGTGGCCGAAAGCAGGAATGTTTCTCTACTCTTTGAATTTGCTTTGACTATGTGACTTCCAATTAGCAACATGTGAAACAGGCAGACATCTGAAAAATGCTTTCATATTGGGGTCTTTCTCTTGCTGTACTTGGAACACTACACTGCCATTTGAATAAAGTTGAGACAGGCTGCTGGAAGATGAGAAGTCACATGGAGAACTGAGGCACACTGGCTGATAGTTGCCAACCTCCAGAGTGTGAATGAGGCCATCCTAGAGTAAAATAGCTATCAACTGACCTTCCAGCTGACCACAGGGGCATGAAAAACCTCATCAGAAGTTGGCTAAACTCAGTCAGACCAAAAACAATTGTGCAGATGACTTTTGAAGGTCACTGAGTTTTGGGGTGGCCAGTAGTAGATAACTGATTCCCATCCATAAGATGACATATATTTGTTAGACTCTCAGTAGTGTCTGACTCTTTGCAACCCCATGAACTGTAGCCACCAGGCTCCTCTGTCCATGGAATTCTCCAGGCAAGAATACTGGAGTGGGTAGCTATTTCTTTTTCCAGTGGATCTTCTGGTCCTGGGGATTGAACCCAGTTCTCTCACACTGCAGGCACATTCTTTACCGTCTGAGCCACCAGGGAAGCCCATCAAATGAAATACCATGAATCAATTTGAAAGAATGAAGTCAGTATATGTGTATTAGTATACTGACATGGAAAAATTGCTGAGGTATATTAATAAGAAAAAAAAAAAGAGAAAACAAACAAAAAAAGCATGATGACTTTATAATTCTATAGACCTTACCGCAGCATTCCGGTACTTTTTTCCTCTTAAGATTATGTATGGTTTGTTGGTCTTAAAGACAGTAAAATCACCTATGCAATAAAATGGTTAAATGTCTTCAAAATTACCAAACAAGACATGAAAGATATTTTATTGCAGATGAAAATGCTACAAGATAAACCTTCATTTTCTCAGGTCAAATGTTATCACCCTGTGTAAGTTACTTACATTATGTGTTATTCTCACTCACATTTGTTCAATTTCCAGGCAAACAAAAAGAAAGAAGTGTCTACTTATTCACTTGTGGACATTTATATGCTTAAGATAAAAAAATTTTTAAAAAACAAACACATTGTTTCCAAAGTTTATTAAAAATTAAATATTTATCTCCATTTTTCTAATAAGTTTTTCAAAACAAACAAAAAGAAATAACCACTTCAAATGAAATCCAACCATGAGAATATCTTCAGATCATTTTATTCTATTTCTGAGGCAAATCATTATGTTCTACATTTCTAAAATCAGTTCTATTTTCCTCAAATCTATTTTTGGAAATAGAACATAGCCTTAGAAAAACACCATTATAAAAGATATTACATTTAAAGTAGAACTCATTCAGAATAATCTGGCAAGCACAAACCTATTTCTGCCAATGTCTATGAATCATCACCCTCATACTAGTAAATGTTTTTTCAATCAAAGATTACCCTTCTGAGGAAACATGGTAATAATTATTTAGAAAAATAATACTCACAAGTGAATAGTGCCCCAGTTTATAATTAAAAGGACTATATCTTATAGAAAGCAACTCAGAATAAACCAGAAGACATGGTTATATTTTAAACTGGAAAAAAAAGGCAGAGTGCTTTGTTTCCAAACATGGGATAGTAAGAAAAACTTTTCATATCTTAAATTCTTACAGACTGATAAATTATTTATGCCAAAGTTACATTTAGGAATAGCTTCATTTGTGTTTTAAAAGTACTAAAATCCCATGTTGAATTTCTTGGATAGCTTTATCATGTGTAATCACTATGTCTAGAAATGATCTGGTAAGTGAACAAATAAAGTCACTATGAAATAAACAAACACTATAGAAAAGTTTTTAGTTAATTTTAAAAAGACATTAATTTTATGTAAGCTAATCCTGCTTTCTCCATAATTTAGTTCTAGTCTTCAGAGGTTTTCAATACTGTACTATAATTAATATTTTATAATAAAATATATATATTTTATTATAAAATATTAATTTATCTGAAAATTTAAGATTGTAAGAGGTTTAAATTCTACCATAATATTTTATGAGGCTTAGGAGCCATTCCCCCACCCCCATTGGGAGTATAAATTAAATTATATTATCTAAATTAAATTATCTAAAATAACATTATCAATAAGTGGGAAAATGTGGCATGATATTCAGAAGGCATAAAGTCTGATTTATGTATGAGTTTTAAGTAAGCTTCTTTTGTATAATGTGCATTTACTTATTCTGAAAATGTAGTGATTCATACTATATCATGTAATTTACTGTTATATATATTACATATACCATATATGTGTATGTCTGTGTGTAGGCAAAAAAGAAAATGTCTTTAAATGTTATTAATTTCCATCTAGACATAACACAAATGACTTTATAAAAACATAATTTTTGTCACAACTTCTTTATTACTTATTATTAATTATCTGAGGTAAATTATTTCTTCTTTCAAAAGGTCATTTGTCTGTGTATCTTGGCGTTAGCAAAGACCATCATCATTATTTTTAGATTTTCCCAGGTGGCACTAGTGGTAAAGAACCTGCTTGACAATGAAGGAGACACAGGAGACTCAGGTTAGATCCCTGGATCAAGAAGATCCCCTGGAAGAGGGAAAAGCAACCCACTCCAGTGTTCTTGCCTGGAGAATCCCATGGGCAGAGGAACCTCATGGGTTATGGTCCATAGGGTTGCAAAGAGTTGGACATGACTGAAGCAACTTAGCACACATGCACTATGCTAAAACATTTTTGCAAAGGATATTATTAAAAAAGCAATACCCAAAATAAACTTCTTTAAATATTTTCATAAAAATAAATGTGGATAGATTTATAAATACATTAGTTCTTACATAAGAACTAAACAGAAATCTTAAATATAAAAACAAGTAATTAATAAGTATCTAGCTATTATCAGGGAATATTTTAAGAACTCCACAATAAAAACCTTCTGCATAACACATGAAATTGCACCATAGAAGTCACTCATAAATTGTTGCCTAAAACAAACATCTTCAGATGAGTTACTAATCTTTCAAAATTATTTATACGGTAAAAAATAATTGTTTTATGAGTAATTGATTGACTTTGTTTAAAACTGAAATCATTGCACACATAAGACAACTGCATAACCTGAGACATAAATACAAGATGATTTACAAACAGATAAACACAAGAAATAATAAGGAAGATAATCAGGAATTAAACATAGATATTCAGGAATTACAGTCAGGAGTAGGACACTGATATTCCAGTTTACACAAATCTGAACTTAATTAATTGTGCCAACTTGCCCTCAATTTTGAAAATTTATATTCTGTAGTCATAAGCATTATATCATTGCAAAGCAACAAAAATGTATGTAGGGAACCAAGTGTGACATATGTCCATTAGGATATTCTTTACCTGCCATTTTCTTGCTATAAACCTCCTCCAAAGAATTGTGAGTTTAATTTTTTTTTCCCCAAATTTTAGAAGTTGTAAAATATTTCTAAGGAATGTTACTAAGTTAAATACTTGTTTCATGCATTCTTTAAAGCAATATCCCTCCTTAGGAAACTGGTTTTGCAATGAGCAAAATAAAACTGCTGATAAGTTTAGATTAAAAGAAGTAATGTTAGGAAATTTTGTTTCTTTTGGAGGACAGACACTCTGGAATTATTTTAAACTATATTCATAAAAGGATTTACTCCTAAAATAAAAATAATTTATATTATAGTATGTAATACATGGTAGATACTGGAAAAGACCCAGTACATTCTATCTCTCTCATACCTGTTTCTAGCTCTGAGAATATTAACGCAAGGATTTAGAGAGTATGACTTTTTAATAAACAACCTTAAGGGCTTCCCTGGTAGTCAGATGGTAAAGAATCTGCCTGCAATGCAGGAGACCTAGGTTCATTCCTTGGGTTGGGACAATCGCCTGGAGAAGTCAATGGCAACCCACTCCAATATTCTTGCCTGGGAAATCCCATGGACAGAGAAACCTGGTGGGCTATACCCCACGGGGTCGCAAAGAGTTGGATACGACTGAGTGACTTTCACATTCACATTCAGAAACAACCTTAAAGCCAGTATATTAAATATGTTGTTTTAAATATTAATTAATTTAAAAAATATGATGTAGTGACTACAATATGCCAGGCACTGTTGTAGGTGCTAAGAAAATGCAAAGACCCAAATAAAGTTCTGTTCTCCTGGAGTTTATAATCCATGTGGAGTGAGTAAGGAGAGATAAATAAGCAAATATAGAATATATCAGGTAGGGATTTCTGCTGTTATTAAATATAAAGCAAGTAAGGGAAAAAATAGTGATGCAGGCGGTGAGAGTAATATTTCAACCTGTGAGCAGGAGGGTCCTTCTGTGGAGGTTCCACTTTAGTAGAAGTTTGCGTGAAGTAAGAGAGAAAGCATGCTATTAGGCAAGAAAGTGGTCACATAAAGGGCAATGATGACATTTCAAAGTTCCAAAATGATATGTGCTTATAGTTCTTAAAGAATAGCAAGACCAACGTGGCTAAAGCAGAGAAAGGATGAGTAGTAGAAAAATGACACATGAGAGGCCCCTTGGGTGAATACACTGATCATGTGGAGATAGTACATTCACTTTTTCACATTTAGTAACTACTAAATTGTATTTGTTTTATAATACAACATGAGGAAAAGAACACATCCCTGATAGAGGCATAAAAGAAAAAAAACACCTGTTTCAAGATAAGTAGCACCAAGGGAACACATTTTGAAAGCATTAGTCTGCAGCTGTGGAGGTAATGAGCTTCTCTATTATTGCTTCTTCATAATTGAGAAAGAACTGAGTAAATAGTAGATGATAAAAATTCTAAAAATTAAAAAAAAAAAAACAAAGATAAAAGTTGTTAAATACCAGGCAGATTCAGTTGCCAACTAGCAGCATAGGTATATACTTGAAACAAATTGGTAGATCATCTATCAGTTCTAGTCCCTTACTTTCCAGCAGCAAGAGCTGGAAATATTCAGCACTTGCTAAATATTCAGTTGAGAACAAAGTGAGACACCTGGATCTGGCTTTCAAGATGAAAATTCTCAGAGTCCCTGCTCTCAACACTATCTGCTCAAACAAAAGCCCTTCAGTGATTGTATTGAATTTATGGCCTCACTAGAAAGCTAAGATATATCAAAAATAAATGATATGTAATAGTTGATTTCAAAGTTGTTGATATTTTATTAACTTATACAAAATAAAATCAGGATCAACCATTTTTCTTGTGAAATACCAAATTGTATGTTCACTTGCATAGCGTATCTTTAAGTTATAATGCTGGAAAGGTATGGTTACTGTGTGGTATGCTTTATTTGATGGTGTATCCTGCCAGTAACGTAGTTTAACTCATGATCTGTGAAAAATAATGTAGGTTCTATGATGTTTCCTTTTGTTATTTGAAATCAACAATTTGAAATATTGCTTGAACTAATCAATGTCACTGTGACAAACATAATACATGTATTTTAAATATATTAACAACATAGGTCCGTCTAGTCAAGTCTATGGTTTTTCCAGTGGTCACGTATGGATGTGAGAGTTGGACTGTGAAGAAAGCTGAGCACCAAAGAACTGATGCTTTTGAACTGTGGTGTTGGAGAAGACTCTTGAGAGTCCCTTGGACTGCAAGGAGGTCCGTCCAGTCCATCCTAAAGGAGATTGGTCCTGGGTGTTCTTTGGAAGGAATGATGCTAAAGCTGAAACTCCAATACTTTGGCCACCTCATGTGAAGAGTTGACTCATTGGGAAAGACTCGGATGCTGGGAGGGATTGGGGGCAGGAAGAGAAGGGGACGACAGAGGATGAGATGGCTGGATGGCATCACCGACTTGATAGACACGGGTTTGGGTGGACTCTAGGAGTTGGTGATGGACAGGGAGGCCAGGTGTGCTGCAATTCATGGGGCCACAAAGAGTCAGACACGACTGAGCGACTGAAATGAACTGAATAAGTAGGTTAATGATTCATGTTAAAATTATTAAATGAAAAATATGTGATCATATGATGTTATCTTTATTAATGTGACATAACATTGCTGTGAGACTTGAAATTCATCCTTGGTATTATTGTTACTTACAAAAGGGTAAATTTTCACCACTATATAAAAACTGAAACAGACATAGACTTTGTTTTTAATCTTGGTTTTACCAGTGAGTGAATACTAACCTTGAATAAAATTCTTCAACTTTATAATTAGGGGAAAATCCCTAGTGTTACAATGTAAATGTCTGTAAAAAGCCAAATTCAATAACTTTAGGTATTTAGTGGGTAAAATAAGTTAAATGATTTCTCTTTTCTTTCTGATTGAAGTAAGCATTACAATGGTTATACATACATCTGGACTCTGAAATATTTGATTTCTTACTTATATAATATTTGGGGGATTTTTACCACATGCCCATAGCTTAAACTATTTCTCCTTTAAAGGATTTTTCATTTAACTAGAACAGAAAGAAGAATGAAACAACTACATGTAGAATTAGTCCATTTAATACAACATTTTCCAATTTGAGATTCAATAAAATAGTCCATGGAGTCACAAAGTCAGCCATTACCGGGTGACTAAACAACAACAGTCATGGGCCCTCAAATGTCAATATAGTAACATTAAATGATTTCTTGGTCATGAATTTGGGAAGCTATGGATTAAATATTGAATAGTTTTCTTGTTTCAGAACTTTAAGTTTTACATACTTATGTCCAAGAGGTCAGTGCAGAAACTGGTAAATGGCCACAGCATAGTTTCTCTGAATAAAACTATTCATACCTCCCTGAAACATAATTCCATGCAGCAGAGTATGGGAAGAGAAGTCCTACTGTCCCCAAAGTTTCTTAAGATCAAGATATAGGTTTTACTATCCTAAGCTCCTCCCCCTGAGAGCCTTCCTTTCACATGGTAGGCAATCAGAAAGTGTAGAACAAATAAATAAATATAAAATATTGTCAGCATCTTTCTAGACTCCCTCCTAGTGGCAACTGAAGGATTTTCTAGGTAGAAATCTAGGAAAAATCAATTTCTCCCACTATAATCTGAGTTCCATTATCAGATTGCAAATGTATAGGTTTGGCCAAAAAGGTCCTTTGGATTTTTCAATACTATTTTGGGGTAAAAACCAAATTAAATTTTTGGCCAACTCGATATAAAATTTCCAAATTTGGAACCGAATCACAATTAAATTTCATAGTGCTATTTATTATTAGTTGTAAAACTTTAAATTTGTAATGAGAAAAAGGAAAAAACAAAACAGAGTTGTAATAGCTTTAACAGTACTAAGAATGTATTGGTAATAAGTGTATGTCTCTTGGTCAAATGAACCTGCTATAAAAAATAATCTGCAAACTCTGAGGATAGGTACTACATAAACTTAGTGAAAGTAGAACCATATTTACCTTCTCATCATTATATTCTCAGCTCCATTTATAGGACTTCTCTAGTAGTAAGCTTCTAGTAACATCTATTGAATGAATAACTGGATCCAGAAAATGTATTATTATTTTAAAAGTTATTATATATATTATATATATATATATATTTCCCAGGGGAATACATTTAGTGATCAAGGGCATAATTTCTCCAAATTATTATTATTTTAAAAGTTATTATATATATTATATATATATATATATATATATATATATATATTTCCCAGGGGAATACATTTAGTGATCAAGGGCATAATTTCTCCAAATTATATTCAACTTAGCATGCTTGCTAAAGAAATGCAAACTCTTCTTTTTTCTTTGATCTCTGGTTTTAAGGATTATAGTCGGCAAAATTAACTATTACTTGTAATGTTCTGAATTAGTCTAGTAATATAATTGATTCCTGTAACAATATTACTCACTGGTATATGAAACAGATGAACTCATATTGTTCCAAATTTCATAACTCCAAATGCTTTCAAATATGTCTTGATTAACATATTGAACTTTATAAGCTTATAAAGACTTACAACCTCTTCTCATAACCAGAGGTGAAAGAAAATTGGTAATATTTTCACAGAAAATTATATAGGTCCAGTTTTACTGTCAGAAACCACCCACTATAAAATTATTTGCAAAACAGGAAAGTGGCAATTTGGAAAAAAAATAAATAAAATAAACCTTCCCCAGTGTTTGAGGTGGTGGTGGTTAGAGGTGGTAGTCAAATGGTATCATTAATTCATCCACATACTGGAAGACAACATATGATAAATAAGCAATTTCCAGGGAAAAATATCATCCATAGTTTGAATAAAGTCCCTTATAAAAATATTCTCTGAGTATTCTTCCTAATTGAAAAGCTGAAATATCAATAAGTGTTAATATCTTCAAAGTGAAAATTGCCATTTTCTGTTCAGCTGTCAAGTGCAGGCAACCCTAGATCACACACCTTATCTTTACGGTGAGATTTTTTCTTTCTTGAAAGTATCAATAATATATTTCACTTTAAAATTGTTACACACTTGAAGAATTGCATGCAACCCTTCCCTTTGGACTAGTGATTAAATATAATCCTTGAATGTCAGCCTTACTTCTTCAAGATACTTAGGAAACTTCAGCTCTTCAGAAATAACAAAGCCAAATAAATTCACATACCCTCTGAAAGGAGACATATTGCAAGTGGTATTAAGTCTTCAACATTTAATATGCTTGAGCATGGATATTCACAAATAATATGGTTCACAGTGAATTTTCTACATTTATTCTTATCATCTCATGAAAATGTTATACTTTGTGATAAGGATAATGTGTTTGAATGTTTGATGTAATACTACATCCGAATTAGTACTACAAAATGTATTTAATACTGAAACAAAATAATGGTAAAATCCTCTGTAAAACTTATAACCAACTCCATTCTGCTACAAGAAGACAGTTTTGCTTTCAAATAAATATGTGCAAGTATAAAAACTTTTTCAGTATGAACTGAACTTTTGGGTTTTCTCAAAATTCATGTGCTGAAATTCTGATCCCCAATGCGATGGGACTTTAGTGAGGTATTTGGGTCATGAGTAAGAAGCCCTCATGAATGGGACTGGCACCATTATAAGAGGAGATGGGAAAGCTTTTTCTCTCTCTGCACTGCCATGTCATAGGATGATGATCAGCGGCAAATCAGGAAGAGATTCTTGCCAGAACCAAATGATTATGATCTTTGATTTCTCAGCCTTGAGAACTGTGAGAAATGTATTTCTATTTTGTTTAAGCCACTTGGCCTACGGTATCTCGTTACAGCATTACTACAACCATGATAATACAGATTTTGTCATGATCTATCATTTCTATTCCAAAAATAAAATAAGCCTAAAAAGGTCAAAAGTGAAAACAGATTTCCTTGTGCTATACAGTAGGTCCTTGTTGGTTACCCATTTTAAATATAGTAGCGTGTACATGTCCATCCCAAACTCCCTAATTATCTCTTCCCCCCATCCTTCCCTCTTCTCCCTGACAACTATAAGCTCCTTTTGGAAGTCTGTGAGTCTGTTTTTACTCAGTGTTTTGTGGCAGCCTGGATGGGAGAGGAGCTTGGGGAAGAATGGGTGCATTTATATGTATGGTTGAGTCCCTTCACTGTTCATTTGAAATTATCACAATATTATAAATTGGCTACACCCCAATACAGAATTTAAAGTTTTTTTAAAAAGCAAAGAAAAAAATTAAAACAGAGTTGGACAAAAATAATAGAAATATTATCTGTTTACCTATTTTACTGATATTTTCTTTAATATGCCTTATTCTCATCTCATCCCCTAAGCAATTAAGATTTTTTTTTCAAATCCTTCATAAGGTAAAACTATTCTTATACACACACTTACACACACCGGTATGTAAATAGTTCTACTTCTGAAAAGAAATTCAAAGTTTATTGTCCTGAAAATATTTTGGATGGTATGTTTAAACTTGGTCAAAATTATTCTTCACAATTTATTTTTAAATATACAAATATATGAAATTCTAGTAATATTTTCAGATCCTTAAAATTATGTAATTGTTATATATTTATCAACTTGAATATGATGTTAGAAAGAAAAGAATAATTGTATTATTACATATTTATCCTACAACTATTTATTCTAGTTCTAAGCTCAAGAATTTGTTAGTCTACTTAAATTCACGTAGGGCTTCTCTAGTGGTCCAGTCATTAAAAATCTGCCTTGCAATCCAGGGGATACCAATTATATTCTTAGTCTGGGAAAATCCCATATGCCACTGGGCAGTAAACCTGTGCACCACAACTGCTGAGCCTGCACTCTGGAGCATATAAGCTGCAACTACTGCCCAGGTCAGCACCTACTGAAGCCCATGCTCCTGGAAACCCATGCTCAGCATCAAGAGAAGCCACTGCAAGGAGAAACCCATGCACTGCAGCTAGAGAGTAGTACCCACTCCCTGAAACTACAGAACCCACAGGCAAAAACAAAGAGCCAGAACAGTCAAAAATAAATAAATAAATATTTTAAAATAAATTCATGTAAATTATTATCCATGTAGTAACGGTTTTGAAGATTTTTCATAGTATTGTTTATATGAATAAAAATACCATTCTCATGAGTAACCACCATACTCATAATGAAAGACAGAATAAAATCAGTCACCAGTAGTTTGAGCAAAAACTGACTTTGTAGATAAAGACTAATGTTAAATTCACCTGCGAGATAAACCCATGTTATCTATAGCTAGCAATATTTTAATATGAGTTACATTGTAACTTACTGATATTTTACACACAAAAATAAATATTAAAATAAAAGAATCTTTTCATAATAGTCAATTCAATAACTGCTGAATTGCTTAGCCCCATGAGAAAATGAAAATTTTATCTTTTTTTAAAAAGTCAATCTTTTAACGAAAGTATGATTTAAGGTAGAAGAGGCAGAGAGCGTGTATATATATATATATACACATATATACACATGTAGAAATATATATGTATATATTTCTAGAGAAACTATAATGAGCGACACATGTATATATATATACACACATATATACACATATAGAAATATATATGTATATATTTCTAGAAACTATATATTATATTTCTAGAAACTATTATGTTTCTAGAAACTATAATGAGCTACACATGTATATATATATATACACATATATACACATATAGAAATATATATGTATATATTTCTAGAAACTATATATTATATTTCTAGAAACTATTATGTTTCTAGAAACTATAATGAGCTACACATGTATATATATATATACACATATATACACATATAGAAATATATATGTATATATTTCTAGAGAAACTATAATGAGCTAAAGGTGAAAACATTAGAAATTGTTTCTTAAACTTGTCTAACCTTATGAACCTAAACAGGTAAGACTGATATAACACATGATTTTAATAAACATGACAAGTATTGAATAGTTTAGGATGTTCTGAGTGGTCCAAATGTATTAAAAGGTCAAATGACTTTTGGAATAAAAATGTTTAAGTGAAATTTCCCAGTGCATCATTCATTATATTTAGACATTTTTGATTATTACATCTCAGGGGTAAAGGGATGCTGCTGGTTACTTGATATAACCAGATATAATTTTTAGTTTGGAAGAGAGAAAAGGAATTAGGAGTATTATGTGCCTTAATAAGGGATGCCAGAAAAAATATAGGGACATATTTACATTTGGGACATATCCCAAAATATGGGATATATTTATACTAAAAATGAATTAGTAAATTTATCTGAAATTTAACTGGTCACATGTTTTTATTTTCTAAATCTAATAAGCCTAGCACAGCACCAGGGCCATAGGAAAACAAGCCAAAAATACACTAAGTAAATCTTCTCTAATCATTTGAAAATGAGGATTTGAAGAGCTAATATATTAAGAAAATCTGTAGGCAGAAGTTATGCCAGATGGTGATTTCAATAATGAAATGTGGTGAGAAAAAGTCATTAATGGATATTTCACTAATTATCTAAAATCATATTTTAAATTGATGCAAGTATCAGATTTTAATAGTTTAAATATAATTGGCATTAATATATCAATGAAATACTACTAGGCATTAAAATTTTCTCTAGTAACTTATTATGAATCAACTAACATAAAATGTGTTGGAACACAAATTCTCCATAAATTTTACTACCACTATCATTATATCAAATATATTTACATGTTTTATATATTCATTATTTACTTCATTATGAAAAGAGGTTACTTCTAATGAAAAATTATCAATCTCCATGGGTGATTAAAATGAAATTATAAAAATTTAACATTCACTCTGATTATTTTGCACATTAACCACAGTGCAAATATAATGAGTATAATATGCATTAAAGTCAATCACATGTTCACAGTAAATTAGAAATATTAAGTCCAGTGATTAAAGTTTTCACAGGATAAATTATGCAAATATAAAGACAGCATCTTTACCCTGCTTCATTAATTTAAATGGCTTCAGTAGAACCCATTCTTACACATAATGCTTTTAATAAGCTCCTATTTTTGAAATTTGTGTAGTGAATATTCTGTTTAATCATAACCCTATTGACAAGTTTCATATCAACTTCATAAACCCAATCTTAAAGTTTTCAGAAAAGTTACCATAATATAAAAAATTTATAAAACTATTTTATAAGAATCTTTGGAAAAACAATGCATACACCTTATATATATTTTCTAAAAATAAATGAAACTTTCATTATTTTTATGGAGTACATTTGTCTGATTTTGCAGCTGCTAGGTGTCTTGAAAATTAGACCTAGTCAAATGAGTATGAGAAAGTCAGATAAAAGTAAATGGTAGATAGTGTGAAAAGTGCAAGAGTTGGATTTTAATTCTGGCAACTGCCTTAGAAAAATCAACTAAAATTTCATTATTTCAGCCTTCTCATTTATACAATAGCTATAGATATAAATATTACATATTAATCATTAGGATTTTGTTAAAGATCAGAATTAAATCTGTTTGAAATTTTATAAAATGTCAAGCTACAAATATACAGATGATTATATTTGTATCAGTTCAGTTCAGTTCAGTCGCTCCGTCATGTCCGACTCTCTGCGACCCCATAAACCACAGCACACCAGGCCTCCCTGTCCATCAGAAACTCCTAGAGTTCACCCAAACTCATGTCCATCGAGTCGTGATGCCATTCAACCAGCTCATCCTCTGACCATCCCTTTCTCCCTGGCCCTCAATCTCTCCGAGCATCAGGGTCGTTTCAAATAAGTCAGCTCTTCTCATCAGGTGGCCAAAGTATTGGAGTTTCAGCTTCAACATTAGTTCTTCCAATTAACACCCAGGACTGATCTCCTTTAGGATGGACCGGTTGGATCTTCTTCCAAGGGACTCTCAAGAGTCTTCAACACCACAGTTCAAAAGCATCAATTCTTCGGCCCTCAGCTATCTTCATAGTCCAACTCTCACATCCATACATGACCACTGGAAAAACCATAGCCTTGGCTAGATGGATCTTTGTTGACAAAGTAATGCTTCTGCTTTTTAATATGCTGTCTAGGTTGGTCATAGCTTTCCTTCCAAGGAGTAAGCATCTTTTAATTTCATGGCTGCAATCATCATCTGCAGTGATTTGGGAGCCCAGAAAAATAAAGTCAGCCACTGTTTCCACTGTTGCCCCATCTATTTGCCATGAAGTGATGGGACCGGATGCCATGATCTTAGTTTTCTGATTGTTGAGCTTTAAGCCAAATTTTTCACTTCCTCTTTCACTTTCATCAAGAGGCTCTTTAGTTCCTCTTGACTTTCTGCCATAAGGGTGGTGTCATCTGCATATCTGAGGTTATTGATATTTCTCCTGGCAATCTTGATTCCAGCTTGTGCTTCTTCCAGCCCAGCGTTTCTCATGATGTACTCTGGCTGTAAGTTTTTTCCTATTTGGAACCAGTTTGTTATTCCATGTCCTCTTCTAACTGTTGCTTCCTGACCTGCATACAGGTTTCTTAAGAAGCAGGTCAGGTGGTCTGGTACTCCCGTCTCTTTCAGAATTTTCCACAGTTTATTGCGATCCACACAGTCAAAGGCTTTGGCATAGTCAATAAAGCAGAAATAGATGTTTTTCTGGAACTCTCTTGCTTTTTTGATGATCCAGCTTTTATATATATATATGAATATATATATATACAATATAAAATATATTTTATATTATATATATTGTACAAGTAAATTTTTAGGTAATTGATAATAATAGTTTGATTCATAAGTAGTTTAATTACTATCCCTGGAAAGTTTTAACATCAATTTGTTAAATCTTTGCTCAGTCACTCAGTCATGTCCAGCTCTTTGCAATCGCATTGTCTGTAGCCCAACAGGCTTCTCTGTCCATGGAATTTTCCAGGCAAGAATACTGGAGCAGGCTTCCATTTCCTTCTCCAGGGGATCTTCCTCACCCAGGGATCGAACCCAAATCTCTTTCATTTCCTGCATTGGCAGGCAGATTTTCTACCACTGTGCCACCTGGGAAGTCATTAAATATTTATTGCTTATCAATATAAATTTTTATCACAATACATTTAAAAGATGGATAATTACAAATTATACTACTATTATACAAATTAATACAAATTATACTATTAAGACTGGTGGGGGTGGATTTAGTCACTACACTAGGTCATGTCTGACTCTTGCAACCCCATGGACTGTAGCCCACCAGGCTCCTTTGCCCATGGGATTTCCCAGGCAAGAATACTAGAGTGGGTTGCTGTTTCCTTTTCCAGGGTATCTTCCAAACCCAGGGATTGAACTCATGTCTTCTGCTTTGCTGGTGGATTCTTTACCTCTGAGTCATCAGGGCTGTCTATACTATTAAGACTAACTATAAACTAAATTTGTAAAGAACTTTCTATTTCTAACTATAAAATAGTTTCTATAAACTAACTTTCTATTTTTGAAGAACATTGATAGGTTTTGTTTTTTTTTTTCCCCCCTCCTTCTTATGACCAGTCAATTAGTAATACAAGTAACTCTTTGGAAACAACTGAAAACTGGTAATACTACAACCTCACAGAATGACTGGAATGATTTTGTACACTTTCCCCCAGGGAATTATTTAGAGCACAGAAACCAAATATCCTTAATAAAAGTTCATGTTTTCTCAGACTTTCAGAAATCAGATTCTCAGCTACATCTTCCTTTTACAGAAACAGACTATAAAACATTTTCACCAGATACCAGAATCTCTACCCAGGTCCCTCTTATATGCCTGCTGCTGCTAAGTCACTTCAGTCGTGTCTGACTCTGTGCGACCCCATAGATAGCAGCCCACCAGGGTCCCCCGTCCCTGGGATTCTCCAGGCAAGAACACTGAAGTGGGTTGCCATTTCCTTCTCCAATGCATGAGAGTGAAAAGTGAAAGTGAAGTCTCTCAGTCGTGTCTGACTCCTAGTGACCCCATGGACTGCAGCCCAGCAGGCCCCTCCATCCATGGGATTTTCCAGGCAAGAGTACTGGAATGTGTTGCCATTGCCTTCTCCAAAATCCTATGAAATAGGTACTATGATTTTTCCCTATTAATGGACGTGGAAACCTACACTCAAAAGGTAATTCACACAAGATTATACAACTTCCAAGTGGCAAAGCTGGTGTTTGAACTCATTTAAATGACTGAAAATCCCAGAAATCAAACCTTACTCTGTGCTGCATTTTAAACGATTTTATTAGAACTCATATACCTTGTCTTCTTTTCCAATGATGAATGTAAGCTACCAGTTCCTGGCACCACTCTGGGCCAGTCTTCTAACTGAAACTCTATGGATTCAAAATCTCATCCAAGTATTTAACTCTCTTCTGCAAATTCCCTCATCTATAAAATTGAGGATGATAATCAGTGCAAAGATTCCAGGGAAATTTATAATCATTAATGAGCTAAGCCCTTTGAAAATATAAAGTAACATTAAATGTTAATATTACTAATCTTCTTAATTAGAGAAAGTGGCAAATGTGTCCAAAAAGTCTGTAATTAACTTCATTACTCTTTCATTTAGGTAGCAAAGTTGAAGTCCTTCAAAATGTGTTTTAAGTAGATTAAACATGTGGTTGGCTGCATTTATAAATGTCCATTATTAATATGCTACATCATGGGAAATATTTTTTGCTGTTATGCAGTAAAATTTTTAAAAACTTGCATCTCAATAATTATATGCTCTCTGTTTTTATTTTCTTTGCAATAAACATGCATTTACTCATGTATTTATATTTTTATTGAGTAAAAGATAAGGAATTTACACAGACAAAAGAGGCATCAAAGAAAATCAGAATCTAACCTAAGAAATAGGTTAAAGTGGGACAGAACTATCATGATAACAAAGACTAATGCTTTGCCAGTGTTCAAATTAAATTTTTGTTAAGCCTTCTGGCTGTTAAATTAAAGATAACAAAATTAGGTTCAAATTTTTATGTTGCATTAATAGGGAGGAAACATACTATCAATAATATGAAAGGTATTCCATACATTATACATTTCATATATAAGAAAAGATATATTAAGTATAAAGATGTTTATAATCACAATTTTTTCAATATAAATATGCTCCTATAATACAGATGCAGGTTGTATATTTTACCCACAAACTATCCTCAATTACTTATGTTTATATTCTATTTAAAATTGACATGAATGGTAACAGTATTCATATTTAAGGCCCTTTAATTGTTATTTAAATGGATTAAATTTACTATATTCAGTATTGACAATGAATAGTTTATTTTGAATATAAATTGATGTTTATCACTTGATCTTGACTGCACAGTGAGAAGGCATCCAAGAACATTTGTCATTGTAAGTACTTTCCCACATATTTCCTAACTTCTTGGTTACAGAGGAATGGAGTGCATAGTTTGTTGTTTTAGCACAGGTGGAGGAAACCCTGTGATGAAATCTACAACATTTCTTTAACGAAACTGAGCTATTATTTAGCACACTCCTGGACTTGTTTTTGCAATACCATAAAAGATTTGGATTTTATATTCTGTACTTGTTATTTAAGAACATTAATTTTTTTATTTTATAATTAAATGTGCAGTCATACAGAGAGCTGAATAACTAGTTATTTTACTTATGAACTATTTGAAAGAATTACTTGTGAAGTCATTGGGTAGGAAATTACATTTATTTCAATGATGGTTAAAGTTGCGGAATCTACAACCTGACTGTATAGGTACAAAGTCTGCCTCTGTAATCTGGATCAGTTATGTAAACTTGGTTTGCTCAATTTCCTTGTCACCAGAACAAGAATAATCTTGCCACTTACTTCAAAGTTTTGCTGTGTGAAATAAATGAGTTACTACCTATGTATGGATGTATAGTGCAGTGTCTGACGTATATTAAGGGTTAAATCAATGATTGTTATTAGCAATAGTAATAGTTGGTTGGTCCTGATACTGTGAAAATATTAGTTAGGCCCCTTTCTTCAGCAGTTTCACTAAATGCTATAGTAACAGCATTATACATGCCTCTCCCCAATCCACTGCCATTGGTGTCCATAATATTTAATTCATTTATCCCTTGGAAATAATATTGGTCATCAAAACTTTATAGAATTAATAGAAGAAATATCTGTAAAGATTAAAAGAAGAGTCTTCTCAGTTTTAACAACTTTAACGAATGCATTTCATAGCAGTGGTTTGATAAAAAGACAATTTAGATACATTTATTTTGAAAAAGAGCTTATTGAGGTTTGAAGATTTTTATCCTATTGTGTTTTCCTCAAGATTTTCTTGATAAGCAGTAATTTGGTAGCTTTCAAGTTCCAACAGGCCTGCATCTGGCAGAGCACCTGAAAATTAAATGCTCAGTACATGTTCATTGAACTGAAGTAATGTCAGCTATATCAAAATAAAGGATAAGGAAAAGAGATAAAGCAAGCCAAAAGAACAGCTCCAATGCTGACACTTACACAAGTTCTGAATCCACAGTATATGGCTGAGGTATAGCAATTACCTAGGAGATTAATCTAGGCTGACCTTTTCTAATGGACAGAACAACTTCAATCCCTGATTTTTAAAGCACTTAACATCTTATATATGGAGGAATTAGGTCACTTGGTCTGCCTCTGACACCTAATGAACAAATACAAAACTGGTCTATTTTTTTCATTTCTTTCTTTCTTTCTTTCTTTTTTTTTTTTTTTTTTTTTTTTTGACCACCTGGTAAATATTTAAGTAAGAATTCCAGAACATGAGTTTCTAACATCTAAGTCTATTTTACTTATCTGAATGGTACAAACCCACAAACACTCAGATATGTAAGTTAATTGCTATAAAATATTTTTATTGTAGAAAATTCATATAAATTCAAAGTCACTCAGTATTATACCTGGCCCACCTAAATACTCAACAAGTGTTTATTTGTATATTTTATTAAAAACTAATAAAGAAGAAAGCCTGCACAAATGCCAGGAACCCATGAGACTATGTGTTTTATTGAATTGTCCAAAATGTTCATTTGGGTTCTTCCAAAGCATCTTACAGAAAAAGCCAAATGAATTTTTTGGCCAACCCAGTAGTTCCAGTATTAAAACAAGTTATCTAAATTTCAGTTTATAACTTCACTAGGATGAAAGTTAAAATAATCATGTGCTGCCAGGTAAGTATACTTGAGGAGCTCAAAGAAAAGAGATAAGAATATTAATTACCAAATCTTTGTCATGCTATAATTTCTGGGGAAAAAATTTTCTCTAGACATAGGGGAAATAGGAAAAAACTCATTGGAAAAGACCCTGATGCTGGGAAAGATTGAAGGCAGGAGGAGCAGGGAACAACAGAGGATGAGGTGATTGGATGGCATCACCGACTCAGTGGATATGAACTTGAGCAAGCTCCAGAAGTTGGTGATGGACAGGAAAGCCTGGCGTGCCACAGTCCATGGGGTCTCAAAGAGTAGGACACGACTGAGTGACTGAACTGAGGGGAAATAGGGATTTAAAAAAAAAGGAAAAGTGGATTATGGTTCGTAAAATTTGCTCTGGGTTGCCATTTCCTTCTCCAGGGGATCTTCCCAACCCAGGAATCGAACCCAGGTCTCCCGCATTGCAGGCAGATGCTTTAACCTCTGAGCCACCAGGGAAGCCCCTAATAATAGTATTAAATGCTATTAGTAGTAAAGGAAAAAAAATAACAAAATTTGAGGAATAATGGAATCTGTTTGTGAAGTTATCTGGTAACTAAATAACAATTTTTCATCATAATGTATTAGGTATAATACAAATATATTATACTTATACATATATATATGTATCAGTTCAGTTCAGTTCAGTCACTCAGTCGTGTCCGACTCTTTGCGACCTCATGAATCGCAGCATGCCAAGCCTCCCTGTTCATCACCATCTCCCGGAGTTCACTCAGACTCACGTCCATCGAGTCCGTGATGCCATCCAGCCATCTCATCCTCTGTCGTCCCCTTCTCCTCCTGCCCCCGATCCCGCCCAGCATCAGAGTCTTTTCCAATGAGTCAACTCTTCGCATGAGGTGGCCAAAGTACTGGAGTTTCAGCTTTAGCATCATTCCTTCCAAAGAAATCCCAGGGCTGATCTCCTTCAGAATGGACTGGTTGGATCTCCTTGCAGTCCCAGGGACTCTCAGGAGTCTTCTCCAACACCACAGTTCAAAAGCATCAATTCTTCGGCCCTCAGCCTTCTTCACAGTCCAACTCTCACATCCATAGTATATACCTATGATAAATTGTGTTTTATAGACATTGAATTCTATCCATATAAATTAAAATGATTAGGGTTTTCATGATCTCACTGAAAATAGCCATGAGACAAAATAGTATACAAATACAGATGATATATTTCAAGTTTGAAAATTCTATCAGTTTAGAAGTCATGAGAAAAAAAAAGGAAGAATATATCTAGTGTAGGAAAATGTCTTATTGTACTAGGTATCTTTCATTTCTCCTTCCAAATCCAATCACTATGCCTCTGAAAACTACTGTGTGCATACACAAGGCTGTACATATAAAACAATTTTTCCCAATCTCCCATATGGCTTGATTTCAACTGGATACAGCCAATGGGAAGTACTAACAAGAACTGAACAGAGAAAAAAGAATGAGGTTGGGTAGTCATATTCTTACTGGAGAAGGAAATGGCAACCTACTCCGGTGTTCTTGCCTGGAGAATCCCAGGGACGGCGGAGCCTGGTGGGCTGCCATCTATGGGGTCGCACAGAGTTGGAGACGACTGAAGCGACTTAGCAGCAGCAGCAGCAGCAGCAGTCATGTTCTTAGATCCCTCCTCCTTCAGGGATTGCTAGCCTTAAGGAACTTAACCAAAAGTCACAGCCGTTTTCTTAGCCTCTGGCTAGGAGTTCAGGTAACTTTTTTCTCTCTCCCTCATAAGACTAGAGATGCCAGTAGTGCCCTTCAGTTACTAATCCAGAGCTATTAGACTATATCTGTGTTGTTTCCCTACAGAATGTCTACCACCTTATTACATGCTTCTCAACTACCATTTGATTATACCAACAGCTTTTTACTGGAAACTTGAATGTGTACCAAGAGTATTTGGAAATTTGAAGACTTCATTTGCTATTTTTTTTTTTTCCAAAGCTTCTTTAGAAATTTACTTGATGTAGTATTTCTTGGAAAATACCCTAAAAATTATGTCAATCTGTTATATAGTAATTAGGTATTATATCATTGCTTTAATTACATTTGCATTTCTAGTGTATGACATGGATATTTGATGCAATTTATAATACAAGACATACATAAAATTGGCTAATTAAAATAACATTTTCTATATGGGATTCTAAAAGCATTAAGTCAAATGCATTAATATATTTTATACCCTTCAATTAAGAAATAATATAACTTCTAGAAATGCTTGTAAAATAACATTAAGTGCCCCAATACTTCTTCAAAATAAATGAAAAGGTAACAAAGCTATGTTCTTAAAGGAAAAAAAATAAGATTTTTTTAAGTTGTGTGTTAATAGATTTATGACATTTAGTAAAACTAAAATACTTTTAGGTAATAAAATAAAATTTATCTATCACAAAATTGTGGGGCTTTTTTTTTTATTCTTCATATTATTTACTTATATTATATGTACTGAACATTTATAATATACATATCAAGGTAAAAATCAATAAGTTGAACTTTTAAAATGAAAATGAGTCACATAATAGAGGAGAAAAGATAAGAATGAGTATAATTTCCCTCCTTATCTGATGAGAGAAACAGTATTGTTTACAGTGAGAAACAATTTTTCTTCTGGTTCCAACTCTAAGCTATAAAAAGAATTTATTGTTTAACTCTGGAAATAAAAGTCACTGAATTCCTAACACATATTAAGATAAATCACTGTTTTAGCTTTTTTCAATAAAATAGAAGAATCTGATCAATGATTGAGAAAGAAAATATCAAAAGATTACTTAAAATTGAAGAGTCCTATAAAGATTTTTCACCAGAGCATTGAAAACTATTATCTAAGATTAGGCAAACAGCTTTCTAGGGAACTTCATATGGTGTCTAGATGCACCTTATTTAATGGAAATTGAGCAGTCTAAAATGTCTGGCTGGTTGGACTGTCCTTTGGAGACTATCACCATACAGCACACTTTATGGCAATTTTTGTGCATATATTTAGTACTCACTGGAAGAGATACACATGCATTAGATGCCAGATATGAGGATGACATAGATAGCTTTAGAGTACCTATGTTCTAGCCTAAAAAACACGTTAGAATTTTGGAATTTTAAACTGCCTCTTCTCTATTCCTGTCAAGTCCATGCTATTCTAGTCATTGCCTTAACATGTACAATATAAATACACATAATAATGAGCCATTCTGTAAATATTCTTCCAGCTTATAAATAATATTAAACTCTTTTTTTTTTTTAAGAGTATGTATAGGTTTGGGTAGGTAAATATTCTAATTGTTGAAGTGATTAAGAATCAATTCAGATTTGATAATATGTTTATTCAAATGGATAGCATGCCAATATATTCTGTTTAGAGTTGCTTGCTAGTAAGTAAGAACCAATTCAAAAATCCATTTGATTTCAAAAAAGTTATCTCAGACAATATTGGAGGATGGAATTAGCTAATTGCAATAGAAAGGCTGCTAACTGTCATAAATAATAATTTGGAAACATTAACATTATACAGGTGTGACCGGAAGAAGTAGGGATTAATTGAAGCATGAGGTGTTTTCAATGTGGCAAAACAACTAATAAAAACCTTTTCTATTCAATAGAATGCTATGTGAAGAGTAAATAAGTCTGAATAATGTATACTACAAAACATCATTTATACCATGGATCATGACTATTGAGAACTGTTAATATTTCTGTTGTGGTTCACTCTTCCTCACTGAACTGATAATGTGATGAGAAAGGTCTAGAGGACTGAACTACTGAAGTAGGGAGATTATAATAACATTTTACATATACACATACCAATATTGGATCTAGAAGCCTTCTTCATATTGCAACACTGGCTTCCAGATCTATTGAGAATTGGCTCTTTCACTTAATGCAATAGTTCTGGCAATGGAATTATGGTATATATCATCCACAGATTATTGATTTTTAGTCATTATAACTCATTGAGATATGTTGAACATGAAAATTATACAAATATAATTTTGTATGCTAGGGTATCCTTCAGATTCATCAGAATTCCATTCTGTCTTCCATCAATCAAGATCATATAATATTGAAAATGTGAAACATACCATTATAGATTGAATATTCTTAATTTTTTTCTTTTAATTATCTTAAAGTCATCTTACTTCTTATAAAGTGTTACTGTATGTGACTTGTGGCTGCCATTGGAAGGGGGTACAGGGAGGGAAGTATAGGGAGTTTTGGATTAGCAGATGCAAATTAGTATATCTATATATATATACACACACACATAAAATGGATAAACAACAAGGTCCTACTGCATAGCACAGGGACCTATATTCAGTATCTTGTGATAAAGCATAATGGATAAGAATATGAGAAAGAATATATATGTGTAATAGTCACTTTGCTGTACAGCAGAAACTAATACAACATTGTAAATCAACATAGTCAAAGTTAATGATTTTTCCAGTAGTTATGTATGGATGTGCGAGTTGGATCATGAAGAAGGCTAAGCACTAAAGAACTGATGCTTTCAAATTGTGGTGCTGGACAAGACTCTTGAGAGTCCCGTGGACAGCAAGGAGATAAAACCAGTCAATTCTAAAGAAAATTGACCCCGAATATTCACTGTAAGGACTAATGCTGAAGCTGAAACTTCCAACATTTTGGCCACCTGATGCAATAAGCCAACTCATTGGAAAAGACCCTGATGCCAGGAAAGATTGAGGGCAGGAGGAGAAGGGGTTCACAGAGGATGAGATAGTTAGAGAGCAACAATGACTCAGTGGAAATGAATTTGAGCAAACTCTGGGAGACAGTGAAGGACAGAGAAACCTGAAGTGCTACAGTCTATGGGGTCACAAAGAGACAGACTCAACTTAGTGACTGAACAATAACAACCTCAATCAGGATTTAGATTTTAGTGCTAAGCAAGAAATTCTGATAATTTTTACTGCTAAACAATATATTAAAATGGTTTATTGTTAATCCTAGTTTTATAATCAACTGTCATCTAAGATGGAGTCATAAGTACAGACGGGAGTGTCAAGTTTTCAGTTCAGTTCAGTCGCTCAGTCATGTCTGACTCTTTGTGACCCCATGAATCTCAGCACACCAGGCCTCCCTGTCCATTACCAACTCCCAGAGTTTACTCAAACTCATGTCCATCAAGTCTGTGATGCCATCCAGCCATCTCATCCTCTGTTGTCCCCTTCTCCTAAAGTTTTAGGATCAGTTAAATTTGAATCTTGCTCAAAACTTACTCTAAAATTATGTTGATTATGATTAGAACCTGTGTGAGGAGAACTATCTAGTTTTGTTGATTATGCTATCATGCAGAGATACAAAAACTAATAAATTTAAAAATCATTAAAGAAAAACAATGTAACATTTTATTGACTTCAGGAAATTTGAGATCCTAAAACTAACAAGACATCCTAGCTTGTCTAATTTGATCCTACTCTATCTGAACAAAAGGATAAATCTATATCTTGAGAAATGTTCTGGGGAAGATAAGTATTATACTCAAAGCCTCACCCTCACAATATTTTAGAAAAATTGTGATGTACAGCAAATAGTCAATTTTTAGTTCTACACCACTGTAGCTTGTTAATGCTGAAAAGTCCAATAACATATTTCCCTCATTTTTCAGGCCATGTAAGACAGGAAAAATTTTTACTTCATGTATACCATAAGATCATTATAGGACATAATGAAAGAAAAATCACTTTATATTTCAAAGTTTTATTACATTTTGCATTAATAGTAGTTTGTTATTAAATTAATATACTTTATGCTAATATGACTGAAGTGACATAGTATGCATGCATGCTAATATAAGCATAGGGCATGCATTTCAGTCACCTCCAACTCTTTGTGGCCGTATGGTCTGCAGCCCACTAGGCTTCTCTGTCCATGTGGTTTTTCAGGCAAGAATACTGGAGTGGGTTGACATTTCCTCCTCCAGGGGATCTTCCTGACCCAGGGATCGAATCCTCTCTTGCATTGCAGGCAGATTCTTTACCACTGAGCCATCAGGGAGGCCCATAAGCCATAGAAGTTTATATTATTTCAACAATTCATGCCCAGAAAAAAGACACCATTAAATTTAGAAACTTGAAAAACTGACTTTTGCAATACCTAAGATTTCACTGAAGCACTTTTCTATGTAAAGTCACACAAACTTTTTTAAACTATTGACTTTTTTCTTTCTAAATATGTTGGAAAATATGAGTGCCATCATGGCAATGTTTACCATCTATTTCTTTCATTTGTAACAGAGAATAAAGAAAATTGCTGAGTCACTTGGCTATTAAGTAGTACTGCAGAACCAGAGCCCATGAATTCCAGGCTATTATGCTTTCTACCAAGCCACACTGCCCTTCTCCATTATTTTTGGCCTCTAACTACAGATTCAGCCTGAGAGTTGTAATAAAATGGAGATTAGGATATGTTCATTCATATTTATAGCAATTCCCACTTCACCTGAGGTCTGTGAGTAATAAAAGTGAAGAGTTACCATCTTTTGCCTTCTCCATGACCTCTTATTGCTTCACTGAACTATTTAGGAGCATTTACAATCCCTTACATTGTACCATGTGCAAGGACTTCATAGTGGTATTATACATAGTTCCTCTCCACCCACTCCAGAGAGTTCTCAAATATATTAAGGGGGTGAAGTGGGCAAAGAAAATGTCAATAAAATGCAGAAATACTGTGAGAAAGTTGTGAATAGAATGGTGTGACAACACATACAAATATATTGAATTTTATCTAGAGTGATTAGGAAAGATTTCCCATAAGAGATGGCTTTTGAATTGTAACTTTTAGGGAAATAAGTTTAATAAGAGAATTGGAAGAGTCTATGGAAACGGGATGACCAAACTCACCTTTACCAGTGTTATTTTGATGACAAGCCACTAGTTGAAAGAGAGGCACAGACGGGAATAACAGACATGAGCTGGGTGAAGTAGGTTTAGACTAGATTATGTAGATTTATATACAAGACTAGAATTTTTTTTTTACAATATATAAAAATCAATGAGAAGTCAGTGATGTTAATCAAGTGGATTGGAATAGCAATGCCTGGAAAGATGATTAGATAAATGATAGATAGTCTCCATAACATTGTTAAAAACTGAGTAAAAAAGAGGACTTAAGGACAAGATGGTAGGGTATAAGATATCAGCTGTCATCACAAACACACAAAATAGCTATCTATAGCTCAGTTGGTATAGAATCCACCTGCAATGCAGGGGGTGCCCAGTTTGATTCCCGAGTCAGGAAGATCTGCTGGAGAAGGGATAGGCTACCCACTCCAGTATTCTTGGGCTTCCCCTGTGGCTCAGTTAGTAAAGAATCCACCTGCAATGCAGGAGACCTGGGTTCGATCCCCTGGTTGGGAAGATCCCCTGAAGAAGGGAAAGACACAACTGAGTGACTTTCACTTCACTTTATGACTGAAAATAATCTCAGTTCAGTTCAGTTCAGTTCAGTTCAGTCGCTCAGTCACATCCGACTCTTTGCGACCCCATGAATTGCAGCACGCCTGGCCTCCCTGTCCATCACAAACTCGCGGAGTTCACCCACACTCATGTCCACCGAGTCGGTGATGCCATCCAGCCATCTCATCCTCTGTTGTCCCCTTCTCCTCCTGCCCCCAATCCTTCCCAGCATCAGAGTCTTTTCCAATGAGTCAGCTCTTCGCATGAGGTGGCCAAAGTATTGGAGTTTCAGCTTTAGGATCAGTCCTTCCAAAGAACACCCAGGACTGATCTCCTTTAAGAATGGACTGGTTGGATCTCCTTGCAGTCCAAGGGACTCTCAAGAGTCTTCTCCAACACCACAGTTCAAAAGCATCAATTCTTCGGTGCTCAGCTTTCTTCACAGTCCAACTTTCACATTGATACATGACCACTGGAAAAACCATAGCCTTGACTAGACCGACCTTTGTTGGCAAAGTAATGTCTCTGCTTTTGAATATGCTATATAGGTTCGTCATAACTTTCCTTCCAACGAGTAAGCGTCTTTTCATTTCATGGGTGCAATCACCATCTGCATTGTATTTGGAGCCCAGAAAAATAAAGTTTGACACTGTTTCCACTGTTTCTCCATCTATTTCCCATGAAGTGATGGGACCAGAAGCCATGATCTTCGTTTTCTGAATGTTGAGCTTTAAGCCAACGTTTTCACTTTCCACTTTCACTTTCATCAAGAGGCTTTTTAGTTCCTGTTCACTTTTTGCCATAAGGGTAGTGTCATCTCCATATCTGAGGTTATTGATATTTCTTCCGGCAATCTTGATTCCAGCGTGTGCTTCTTCCAGCCCAGCACTTCTCATGATGTACTCTGCATATAAGTGAAATAAACAGGGTGACAAGATACAGCCTTGATGTACTCCTTTTCCTATTTGGAACCAGTCTATTGTTCAATGTCCAGTTCTAACTGTTGTTTCCTGATCTGCATATAGGTTTCTCAAGAGGCAGGTCAGGTGGTCTGGTATTCCCATCTCTTTCAGAATTTTCCACAGTTTCTTGTGATCCACACAATCAAAGGCTTTGACATAGTCAATAAAGCAGAAATAGATGTTGGAACTCTCTTGCTTTTTCCATGATCCAGTGGATGTTGGCAATTTGATCTCTGGTTCCTCTGCCTTTTCTAAAACCAGCTTGAACTCTGGAAGTTCACAGTTCATGTATTGCTGAAGTCTGGCTTGGAGAATTTTGAGCATTACTTTACTAGTGTGTGAGATGAGTGCAATTGTGTGGTAGTTTGAGCCTTCTTTGGCATTGCCTTTCTTTGGGATTGGAATGAAAACTGACCTTTTCCAGTCCTGTGGCCCCTGCTGAGTTTTTCAAATTTGCTGGCATATGGAGTGCAGAACTTTCACAGCATCATCTTTCACAATATGAAATCACTCAACTGGAATTCCATCACCTCTACTGGCTTTGTTCATAGTTATACTTTCTAAGGCCCACTTGACTTCACATTCAGGAGGGCTCAAAAATCCAATTAAGAACCTACAACTAAACAATTAAGCAAAACATGTAGAATTACATCCCAGAAGGAACTGCCTAGGGAGATTTCTCTGCCTGCAGAGAATCCTGAAGGCTTTCCTCTTGAGGACTTCACTCGCTCTATGACAGCCATGGACTACCCACAGCTTTCAAAATGGAGTAGCCCATAGTGTTCACTGGTGCAAAGCCCAGCAGCCTGCTCTGCAGAAAACTCTAGTAGCTTTAGCAACAATGGTAACCAGAAGCCACCCTTATCACTGACTCCCTAGATACAGAGAAATGCTACTACATATCCCCCAAGAAGTGGTACTACCACTCATGGACACTCAGGCCACAGTCCAGCTCCATGCCTGTCTTGGAACACAGAGGCCAGTTCTGCAGCCTTCTGTGCATACCTGTGCTTCAGAATATGACTTCATAGGCAGTCTACATTCACTCATGTCTCAGGCATGGGATCTAACACCTCTGTGGGCCCGCCAGAGCCCTAGTCCCCAGAATTATTGACACTCTACAAGCACGCACTCTCCAAAACTCAGGCCTAAGACTGGTCCATAGCCCATCCAGTGTCATTACTATTGTGAAGGTGTCTAAGCCAGACCTGGTACCAAAAGTGACCCCCTTGGCTATGACATTCCCCCAAAAGAAGAAGTGATCAGGAGGTCCCCAGCAGCTTTCACCGCAAAGACCCCAACAGCCCTTAACATGATGTCAGATACACACAGCACTGGACACTGAGGATCTATACAGTTTTTACTGACTCTGATCTTAGCTGATGGAGCTTGCATGGAAACTGTTTTTGATACTTCCTAGAGCAAAAACCACCAGATTCTACCCAGGCAGCACTCTCATACCCAACCAATGGTGAAAATCTTTCCCCAATGAAACGAATCCATAGAGTCAGGAGGAGGTTAACTCTTCAAGCATCTAGATCAATACAAGACTATAAGAAACATAAAGAAAAAAGAAACAAGAAAACATGACACCAGAGGAACACAATACTTTCCCAGGGAACTGACTGCAATGAAATGAAACTCTAAAAATTAACAAAGACTTCAAGAGATCACAGACATCTCAACAAAATCAAGAACATAATATATAATAAACAGTTTAACAGTGACAAGGAAATCCTTAAATCAAATCAGTAGAAATTCTAGAGCACAATGAATGAGATGAAAAATGTAATAAAAGGCATCAAAAACAGCCTGGGTCAATAAGAAAAAATCATCTGTGAAATTAAGGACAAATTTGAAATTTCAAATAATCCAGTCAAAGGAGAAAATTATAACAAAATAAAAATAGTGAAGAAAGCCTATGGGAATTATACAATGTAATCAAGCAAAATAATATTCACATTATGGGGGGCCCAGAAGCAGCAGAGCAAGTAGGCAGGATGCTCGGGGCTGGTGCACTGGGATGACCCAGAGGGATGGTATGGGGAGTGAGGTGGGAGGGGGGGTTCAGGATGGAGAACATGTGTATACCCGTGGCAGATTCATGTTGATGTAGGGCAAAACCAATACAATATTGTAAAGTAATTAGCCTCCAATTAAAATAAATAAATTTATATTTTAAAAAAAGAGAAAGATTTGATATTGACATCAAAAAAAAAAAAAAAAAGGAAAACATAATAGAGAAGTTCAAGGGACTTAGCCCCTGAGGTAGGAAAAAAAAAAAAAAAATGAAACTATCCAAACCTGGGTAGGGATATGGACATTCAGGTATCTAAAACTAATACATACATATTTAACTCAAAGATGACTTCACTGGTATATTATTTTTTAAAAAATACTATCAAAAATCAAAGATAATGAATTTTGAAAGCAGAAACAAAAATAATATCATGTCATACAATTACACCCCCATAAGTCTGTCAGCATATCTCTAAACAGAAACCTTATAATCATGAGAGTACAGGATAATATATTCAAAATGCTGAAACACAAAACTGCCAACCAAGAATACTTTATCTGGCAAGTAATACTTCAGAAATGAAGGAGAGATAAAGAATTTCTTAGACAAGCAAAAGCTGAAGGAGGTCATCATGCTAGAATTACCTAACCAGAAAGGCTAAAAGTTCTTTAAAAGGAAATGAAAGGGTGCTAATTTGTAACATGAAAACATTTGAAGTATAAAACTCAATGATAAAGGTAGGTATATACTCAAATTCAGAATCTAATATTGTAATGATGGTGTCCAAATGACATAACTCCAGTAAAGGTTAAAAGACTAAAGTATTAAAAGTAAATATAGCTACAACTGTTTGTTAATGGATATATAACATTAAAAGACATAAATGGTGACATCAAAAACCTATGATGTGCAGTGTGAGTAAAAGGACAGTTTTGTATATAACAAGTGAAGCTTAAAATAGATTGTTATCAATATAAAATGTTGTATAAATGTCATGATGATCAAACAGCAAGAACTTATTCAAAAAAAAAAACAAAATCAAAGCATACCATTGTGAAAAATAATCAAATTACAAAGAAGACAAAAAGAGAGGAAGAAAAGAACAAACAAACTACAAAACAAAAAATAATACATTGGCAACAGTAAATACTTTTGTTGTTACTTAGTCACCAAGGCCTTTCTGACTCTCTTGAGAGACCATTGGTGGTAACCCAAAAGGCTTCTCTGTCCATGGGATTTCCTAGGCAAGAATACTAGAATGGGTTGCCATTTCCTTCTCCAGGGTATCTTGATCCAGGAATCAAAACTTTCCTGCATTGCAGGCAGATTCTTTACTGTTGAGTCATGAGGGAAGCCCAGTAAATCATTCAGTTCAGTTCAGTTCAGTTCAGTCACTCAGTCACGTCTGACTCTTTGCGACCCCATGAACTGCAGCATGCCAGGCCTCCCTGTCCATCACCAACTCCCAGAGATCACTCAAACTCATGTCCAAACTCAAACTCATGTCAGTGATGCCAGCCAGCCATCTCATCCTCTGTCATCCCCTTCTCCTCCTGCCCCCAATCCCTCCCAGCATCAATCTTTTCCAATGAGTCAACTCGTCCTATCAGGTGGCCAAAGTATTGGAGTTCCTTACCTATCAGTAATTTAAAAAAGAATTAGGTTGGATAAATGGATTTAAAAAAAAAAAAGTCCAACTATACACTGTATACAAAGAATCACTTCAGCTTTAAAGACTTACAGAGGCTGAAAGGGATGAAAAAAGATATTCTATGTAAACAGAAACCAAAAGGAATATGGAATATCTATAGTCCTATCACTTTCTCACAAATGGATGGGGAAAAAATGGAAACGGGCAGATTTTATTTTCTTGGGCTCCAAAATCACTGTGGATGGTGACTGCAGCCATGAAATTAAAAAGGCTTGCTCCTTGGAAGAAAAGCTATGACAAACCTAGACAGCATATTAAAAAGCAGAGATATCAGCTTTGCCAAAAATGGTCCATCTAGTCAAAGCTATGATTTTTCCAGTAGTCATGCACAGATGTGAGAATTGGGCCATAAAGAAGGCTGTGCAACTGAAGAACTGATGCTTTTGAATTTGTGATGCTAGAGAAGACTCTTGAGAGTCCCTTAGACTGCAAGGAGATCTAACCAATCAATACTAAAGGAAATCAACCCTGGATATTCCTTGGGAGGACCGATGCTGAAGCTGAAGCTCCAATACTTTGGCTACCTGATGTGAAGAGCCAACTCACTGGCAAAAACTCTGATTCTGGGAAAGACTGAGGGCAGAAGGAGAAGTGGGTGACTGAGGATGGGATGGCTGGATGGTATACCTGACTCAATAGACTCGAGTTTGAGCTAACTCTGGGAGATAGTGAAAGACAGAGAAGCCTGGTACGTTGCAAAGAGACCACTGGATGGCAAAGAGTTGGACATGACTTAGGGACCGAATGACATATCTATATTTATATCAGATAAAACACATTTAAAGTCAAAAATGGAAACAAAAGGTAATAAAATCAATATATAATGATAAAGGAGGCAATTCATCAAAATAAAATACTATAAATATATATATATCCAACATCAAAGGCCATAAATATATTAAGTATATATTTAAAGATTTGAAGGCAGAAAGCAGTAATGCAATAATAGTATGAGACTCCAGTACCCCACTTTCAACAATGGATAAACGATTCAGACCAAAAATCAGTAAGGGAATATTAAACTCAAGCCACATTTTAGACTAAATGGACCAAACAGATACACAGAACATTCTATCCAACAGCAGTAGAATGCATATTCAAGTGCACGTGGAACATTCTCCAGTATAGATAATACATTAGGTAACCAAAAAGTTTGAAGAGATTTAAGAACAATGAAAGAATATCAAGTATCTTTTATAACCACAATTGTATGAAACTAGAACTCAGTAACAGGAGAGAAGCTAGAAAATTAACAAATGTGTGGAAATTAAAGATACAATCCTGAACAATCAAAGGGGCAATCAAATGACTGAGGCACTTGAGGCAAATGAAGACACCTCATAACAACATTCATGGGATACAGCAAAAGCAGTTCTGTGAGGGAAGATTAGAGCAATAAATGCCTAGAGTAAGAACAAAAAGAAATATATTAAACATCCTAATTTTACATAAGGAACTAGAAAAAGAACAAACCAAGACCCAAATTAGCAGAAATAAGGAAATAAACACTAGAAATACATGAAATAGACTAGAAAAATAGAAATGATTAATGAAATTGAAACTTTTTTTGAAAAGATAAGTTAAACTGACAAATCTTTATATCTATACTATGGAAAAAGAAAGAAGACAAAGTCAGAAATGAAAGTGTTACCAACCCGATTATTTTTGCTTGAGGAGCAGCAAGGTGATTAGAAAAAAGATGTGGTAATTGCCCTTCTGCACAGGTGGAACTATGCCACAGGCCTCTGCATGTGCATAAAGGAGTCCCTTAGTGGGGTCCGAGGGTGGAGTTTTGGAGTCCTCTGATGTCAAAATGTCACTAAGGAGACCTGGACTACGCCTAGTGGAGGATCTGTGGACCTATTCCGTCTTAAAACTATCTCAGCTCAAACTAGACACAGCTAACTCCAAGTTCTTAAAACATCTCAGTGAAGGGAGTGAAGTCGCTTAGTACTGTCCAACCGTTTGTGACCCCATGGACTGTAGCCTACCAGATTCCTCCATCCATCGGATTTTCCAGGCAAGAATACTGGAGTGGGTTGCCATTTCCTTCTCCAGGAGATCTTCCAGACCCAGGGACTGAACCCAGGTCTCCCAAAATGTAGGCAGATGCTTTACCATCTGAGCCACCAGGGAAGCTCAAAAAACATCTCAGGTAAGCACCTTATTGTTTAGGTTGCCTGCAGCTTGAAGGACATGCAAGTCTTCTGTAGCAATAATTAAATGACCTTGATTAGTGAAGACAGGTGAAATGGATTTGACTATTGATTACCAATGGTTTCAGGAGGAAACAAAAAAATTGATATCACAGAAATGTTAAGGATTTTAAGATATTACTATGAACAATTATACACCAGGAAGTTGAGTAGCCTAAAAGAAATACATAAATTCCTAGAAATATACAACCTAGTTTGAATCGTGAAGAAAAAGAAAATCTAAGTATACATTTAACTGGTAAGGACATTGAATCAGTAATCAAAAGACTTCTAACAAAAGAAAGCCCAGGGCCAGATGTCTTTACTGGTGAACTCAACCAAAGATTTAAACAAGAATAATGCCAATACTTCTCAAAAACTGAGGAGGAGAGAACATTCCAAAACTTCGTTGAAGATTAGAGTGAAGGAAGACTGCACTTTGAGGTTCTGACTCCTGGGAATCAAAGAAGAGTTCCATTTCATCCAAGTCATTTAATCTTTCATCAGCTAGTTAAAAATTAGATCACTTTTTATATGAATGTATTTCAAATTATGGATGTTTATGAATAATTTCTATATATATGTGTATATATATATATATATATGTCTCAACTGTTTATGTGTATTAAGTTATGCAAATATATATATATATATCTCACCTACACACTTACAATATTTGGGTGACTTTTCTGGACTTATGTTCATTCCTAAATACTTCATAATAGGCTATTCCTGAATGAAAAAATGGAATCTTACCTGATTACAAACAGTTGCAACTCATATATGCAAAAATGATGAGCGAGACTTTGCAGTTCTTCAGATGACTTTAACCAACTTAAATGTATTGCATTATATAAAAAGAACACTATATCAGAAGTCAAGAGGTATGTAATTCAATGGCAATTTTAGAGTTACTGTGTGCATATGGGTTTATACATACTATGCTTCCCTGGTGACTCAGATGGTGAAGAATCCACTTGCAATCTGGGAAACCTGGGTTAGATCACTGGGTTGGGAGGATCCCCAGGTTGGGAAGATCCCCAGAGGAGGGTATCACAACCCACTCCAGTAGTCTATCCTGGAGAATCCCCATGGACAGATGAGGTGTAGGGCTACATGGGGTCACAAAGAGTCAGACCTGACTGAGTCTTTATATCTTTAAACAGGTATAATTATACCTGCCCTAATATCCTCACTGCTGTCATAATAATCATGTAAGGTAGTATATTAAAAAGTACTTTGTAATCTGTAAGTACTATTAGGCATTATTGTACACCCTGTTCAGACTTTCACATATCCCTGTACATCTCACAATTGCAATTATCTGTCTTAATTAAAAGCATCTTCTTTTATGTATAAAGAAACTCTGTATTATCATCACATATTTAAGTTATACACTGTTCATAATATGGTATATGCAAAATCAATACTTAAGTAAAAGTAAAATAATAATTCAAGCTCTTCCTGTTTAGCAGTATACGCTCAGTCAAGCATGCTCAGTCACTCAATTGTGTCCATTTCTGTGACCCCATGAGCTGAAACGTGCCAGCCTCTTCTGTCCATGAAATCCTCCAGGTAAGAACTCTTCAGTGGGTTGCCATTTCCTTCTCCAGGCAATTTTCCTGACCCAGGGATAGAACCCGTGTCTCCTGAATCCTCTGCACTGGCAGACGGATTCTTTATCACTGAGCCACCTGGGAAGTACTTATGCCCAAATATATGTATGAGATGGTAAATTCCGGACATAACCTAAAACTTTACATGTAAATAATATTGCTATTCTGCACAAAGGGTTCATGTGTAGAATTGCTTTGAGAAAGCACTGCTCTGTAAAAGACTTGGAAAATAAGTACTGAACAGACATTGTTACTGCAATACAGAAGCAAGTAAAAATAGCTCTGTGAACAATATTAAAACTGGCATAATAAGAAGAAAAACTTCAAACCATCCTTAAAAATTACACAAATCAGAATATTCTCTTCAAACATTATATATTTTATACTTAAAACTTCTAGAGACACTGTTCAGGTGTTTATCAGACCCCAAACAAAAAAATCCTAGCTTGAACTTATCAGTTGGATATCTCATGGCTGATTCACATCAAGGGAAGTTGCTAGCCCTAAATTAAAAACCGGAAGACTGAACAGGCAATATTAGGGACTCCCAAAAGTGAAGAAAAAGCACTTCAAATTTGTTTAACAAAACCACATTTTCAAACTAACTTTAATTTATTCATAAAAGGGCCATTACACTTGTTCTTTTCAAAAGGAAACTTCTTAATTGGAACTAAATCATTCATTATTCACTGTGATACAGGTTTTATACCCTTAGGTTCGATGTGATTATTCACATGTTCAGCTGACAGAAAGGAGAAAAAAGCTATCCTAATGATTTAGCTTGGCTTTGAATCACTGGTTTTTATCTCACTTTTACTTCCAATCTCAGTTACAGACTGTGTTAAAGCTGGGGAAAATAACATTTTGGTAGATAGTGAAGGATAAGTACAAGACATTTCAAGTTGCTAAAGCTTTCATTAAATTCCACACACTATTTCAAATAATTCTATAGCTATTTAAATGAGGGGCTAAGACTTTTCTGTTGTATTTACTTAAGAGCTTAAAAAGTACTGTTTAGAATCCAGCAGTCAACCTATTGAATGGTGTGATTAGACATTTATTTTGACAGTGCTCAATGATCACTCAATTACGCCCCCACAATCAAACTAGCACGTCTTCAAGATGTCTACAGATTTGAGTGTTTATGAGGTGACAACAAACCCACATACTCTAGAATTCTGTCATTGCAACAACTGAACAGAACAATTGGGTGTTAGTCTAATGCATGTAAAGTCAGTTTGGAACTTTAGCTAAAAAAATAAAAATTATACCTAAGCCCTTCATGCATGTTACCAAAAGAGAAGATACTCTTGAATAACAAAATGCATATTTGTAGGATCAAAGAATGTCAGTGCTTGAAAGCATATTTGAGATAATTTAAATCAAGCTTTGTATTTTTTTAAAAAAAATTTGGAACTGAGATTCAGACATTCCGAAATAAAAAAGTTAAAACACAGAGCTGAGACAACAATCCAAAATTCTTAATTCAGATGTTTGATTTTCCTTCTATAATGCAAAAGTACTTGTTGGAAATTAAAGTTAAATATAGCATGTCTTAAAATGCATCATAAAAATAGAGATTTGGTGTACTGCTGCATATAACCTTATATTGTTTAATCAGTTATGTAAGATCAAAAGAAGAAAAAAAACAGGTATTCAAAAAAGGTTCTTATTACTCCCAGTATACTGACTTTCTATGACTAACCTAAATCCTGCAAAATGTGTAGTTGACCTAAAGTGAGTAAGATATATACAAAGATCTTTGTTGAATTTCTGAAATTAAAATATTTCAAACTAGAAAAACATCAGTATGTCTTTAAGAGTATAGTATGCAAAATGGTAGAATTGTGGAAAGGCAAAATACTAAAAACAAAGTTAGAAATCTTGGTGTCTCATCCCAATTCTGCCAATAGATGTCTTTGTAACCTAATCTAATTCACTTAAACTCTTTGATCATTGTTTTTAATAACTATATGGTCCCCATATGATTTAACTGAATTCAAATATGCACACTTTATACTTTGAAGCAATTATCCAAATTTCATTACATATGCTATGCAATAATGCTGTCAAAGTATCATATCATAGTAGCTCTTCCCTATAGGAAAGTTGGGACTCTACAACACATACTTACTACCAAAATAGAGTTCTCCTGGGATTTCAGATAGATTTTGTTGGTAATCCATAGCTAGTTTTGCCTCAGATGGCCTCAGAGGTTTCTTCCCCTCAACCTATCTTGAACTCCAAGTAAAGATTAATTGTTGCTTAATTATCTAAATCTTCTGAAAGGAGTTGGTGACACTCTAGCCTTTCATTGGATGCCAATTTGAGATCCGGAGTTCCTAGGCATCTTTGAATTTTCTTGCTAGATTAGTTAGACATGTGGAAGTAGCACAAACATAAAGCATAATTGTGACACTATGGAATATATGTCACATTTTATAACATTTGAATTAATAATTCACTTTGAGACATTCAAATTTCAAACAGATATGGTCTATATTAATAACAATACCCTTCTTCCCCTCTCTCCAAAGTCTTCAGAAGAAAGCAAAATATAATGCACAGTATACATATAGTTGTGATAAATGTGATCATGAACCTTGTTTCTCCTGCTTTTTGGAACTTGCTGATGCTCTGAAAATTAAGTATCTTGAATGAGTTTGTAAAAGTTCCTATTCTAAGTTCTTAGCATTAGTCTTCCCTATCCTCTAAAAGGGGCTTTCCAGGTGATGCAGTTGGTAAAGAATCTGCCTGTTAATGAAGGAGATGCAAGAGATGTGGGTTCTACCCCTGGGCTGAGAAGATCCCCCGGATAGGAAATGGTAACCCACTCCAGTATTCTTGCCTGGGGACAGAGAAGCCTGGTAAGGGCTACAGTCCATGGAGTCACAGAGAGTGAGACATGACTGAGCACACACTGGCTAGATCCTCTAGAAAGTCCTACTCAAGTAGTTCAGGCAGAATAGAAAAGACACATGTCATTCAAAGGACAAATTTTAATGAAAGTTTCAATTGTTAAATATATTTACAGCTCATTATATTGTAAATAGCATATATTTAAGGAATGATATATACTTCTATTCCAATAGGAATAGGAAATAAAACAAAATTAAACTTTTTTATCATTGAAATTCTATTTTAATTTTAAAATATCAAATGTGTATTATTCAATAGCTAGGAAGTATACAGTAGACTCAATCTCTGAGTAGACATTACCTAAAATAGAAATATTTATTTTTCTAAACTCATCTCTAAAATAGAGACCAGCAGACAGAGGGAGCCATTCTTTTTTAGGGACTGTAATGAATTCAGGAATACTCATTAATTTTATAGCAGCTCTTTCAGTTTCACAGTGAAACATAAAAAGATCTATCTTATTGGAAAGAATATCAAGTAGCTATCTTGATACTTGAGGAGAAGAAATTTGTTCTACCGTTTTAAATGCATGGGTGCTAAAGCAAGACTTAGAAATATTTTTGCTATACAGTTTCATTCTACTAGTATCTTCTATAACAGAAATGACCGATAGCAAAATAATTCAAAACACTCTCTCTTCTGAAGGTGATGTCCGCATAAAATTTGAACACAGTTTTAAACAGCACAGTATTATAATATGAATTTGAATGAGTTTTGAAGGAAAAATATTTTCTACTGATGTTAAAGATTCACTGATAGAGTATATTTTGTTAAAATAGTTTGGTCACTGTTCCTGTATGATCAACCTCAAACCATCATAAGAGAATTCTATACCTTTTAGTCAAATTTGACTTAATAATGAATTCTACATTAATCATTCTAAGTTAGTAGGAAACCAAGGTTATCTTGGTAGGAGGGTGATATAATGCTGTTAATAACATCTGATTACAATACCCAAGGTGTCTTATACAAATTCAAAGTGTGCCTTTTGAAAAATATGAAATAATTTTCCTTTCATAGAAAGCCCTTAACATTAGTTTAGAGTTATCTTCTAGTAAAATTTAAGCTGCTCAATAAATGGCCATTTGATAATTGGCTAATTATTTGGAAAATTATTTAAAAACTCAGATTCCTATCAATATCTTATAGGTAACTCAGCTATAACTAAAATCTAAAATAAAACTTAAAAACAGAAGATACAACTGTGAATATTCAAATGATGGCACAGGGAAATAGCTTTTTTAAAAAATCATGAAGGCAAAAGTAATGGGAAATATCAATAGATTTGTCTTAATAATTTATGTTATGTATATTTCATTGTTATTTAGTCACTAAGTCGTGTCCTACTCTTTTGTGACACCAAGGACTGTAGTCCACCAGGTTCCTCTGTACATGGGATTTTCTAGGCAGGAATACTGGAGTGAGTTGCCATTTTCTTGTCCAGAGAATCTTTCCGACCCAGTGATGGAACCCACATCTGCACTGGTAAGAGGATTCTTTACTACTGAGCCACCAGGGAAGCCCCTTGACATAATAATTTTAAAAACAAATACGTACATTCAAATGAACCTATCTACAAAGTAGAAGTTGAGCCACAGATGTAGGAAACAAACCAGTGAGGAAAAGGGCAGAGGAAGGATAAATCAGGAGAGTGGGATTGACAGAAACACACTACTATTTAGAGAGTTGATAACTAACGAGAACCTCCTGAATTGCACAGGAAACTCTATTCAATACTCTGTAATGACTTAAATAGGAATAGACTCTAAAAAAAAAAAGCAGATATATGTATATCTGCTAACATATGTGTGAGATACGTGTATCACTCACTCTGTTTTACAACAGAAACTAATACAGTGTTGTAAATCAACTATACTCCAATTAAACATTTTAATTGAAAAAAGTGAACTTGACAAAAAAACTACAGGCAACTAAAAATTAATAGTTATATCTGTCAATAGTAGGATTGATTACATTTTTTTTCTCTTTTTGTATTTTTCAAGTTTTCATTATTAGGAAGTATTATTCTGCAATTGAGACTTCCTAGGTGGTGCTAACGGTAAAGAACCCCCCTGCCAATGCAGGATACATAAGAGATGTAGCTTGAGTCTCTGGGTCGGGAAGATTCCCTGGAGGAGGAAATAGCAACTCATTTCAGTATTCTTGCCCGGAGAATCCATGGACAGGGGAACCTGGTGGTCTACGGTCTACAGCGTCACAGAGTTGGACACAACTGAAGTGACTTAGCATTCTGAAATTAGGAAAAAAGTAACATTCTGAGTGATATAGAAATGGGTACTGAGAAGTAAGCTGTGTTGTAGCAAAATCACATATTGGCGTCAGCTAGTAGGCAGCAAGGCACTTATGAATCTGGGAAGATACTGACCCCTGATGCATGGCATTGAAAGACTGATAACACTGTAAACTGAGGTTACCTGGGAAATAGAGCTATACCTAATGAAGTTCTAGTGTTAGTAAGCATAAGTAAGAATACAGAATATTAGTATTTGATGATAGGTTATAACTGCATTCAGTTCAGTTCAGTTCTGTCACTCAGTTGTGTCCGACTCTTTGGGACCCCATGAATCTCAGCACGCCAGGCCTCCCTGTCCATCACCAACTCCTGGAGTTCACTCAGATTCATGTCCATCGAGTCAGTGATGCCATCCAGCCATCTCATCCTCTGTCGTCCCCTTCTCCTCCTGCCCCCAATCCCTCCCAGCATCAAAGTCTTTTCCAATGAGTCAACTTTTCGCATGAGGTGGCCAAAGTACTGTAGTTTCAGCTTTAGCATCATTGCTTTAGGAAGATATTATTAGAAAGAGATGACCTTGGAAATACATGGCCAGGTTACAAGCAGGAATGAGATGGAACATATTCTGCAATGTATTTCCCATTCCATTTCACTCTGAATAAGGGTGTTTGCAATAGTTATCCTGTACCTGTTTCATATTATACATTGAAGCTGAGGTAGACCAGATAGATTTTATCCATAAGTTCTGGATTAAGAGGAGACCCCCATGGAGAGACACAACATTATGGAACACTCATATTAGTAATATTTTTCTTATAAAAATGTATAATCACTACAAATACTGCCAGGAAGGAAAGACTCTAAAGTGTGTCTTCATGAAAGCCCAATTATAGGCTTATATTTTTGCTGTTAAGAAACTACAAAACAGCCAAAGACCAGTCCAGTAGATCAATGAGTATCAGCAAAAGTGTATCATCAAACATTTTAGTGACATAATCATATAGTCCGGTGGCAGGGTAATCCCTGCATTTATATTTACTTTCTCTTTCTAATAATTAGTGCACACACATTTAGAGAAATGGAATTGATTCCATATCGTTTTAGATTGAAATCGGTTAATAACTCCTCTGTTGATCTCTTTTAATTCTTATCCTCCTAATTATCTGTCTGATAATGACCATTTAAATGAGAAAGCTCTGATTAGAGTACATCCTTCACTTCAGAATGGCAACAGGTAGGACACTTTGGCTGCAGGCAGGTCTTAGACTGGAGACTCAACTTGACAGACAAATCTCACTTTCATAGCAGCCAGCTTTAAGAACTAAACACATTTCCATGATTATTTTCCATCTAAACTTTTATGTTAATTTTACTCTAAAATTCAATCGACACTACTCAATAGTAAAGGAGCTGCAGGCCATTGTTTTGTTTTGAAAAACAAATGAAGAAAGAAAGATATGTAATTTCTATAAATACAATTCTAATAAAATTAGAATAGAGTATATTGTCCTTATTTAAGAATATAATTATTTCTAACTGTACTTTCATTTCAGATAATTTTCAACAAGTATAGTGATGGAGAATAAATACAATTCCAGAAAAAGTCAGCTTTTTTTTTTTTAACAGCACTATTTATTTATTTTCTTAAATTGTAGCTACTCAGTGTCAAAGATGTTGAACACCAGAAAACCTACTATCACTCTGCTCATTTGCTTTGTTTTTTCATTTTTTAACTGTACTAGCCATTCACTAAGAAAGTTCCCTTAGACAAAATTTTTCAGATAAACTCTTATAGGATTAAAGGGCTTCCCTAGTGGTTCCCTGGAAAAGGTCATTTTTCATTCCAATCCCAAAGAAAGGCAATGCTAAAGAATGTTCAAACTACCACACAATTGCACTCATCTCACACACTAGCAAAGTAATGCTCAAAATTCTCCAAGCCAGGCTCAACAGTATGTGAACTGAGAACTTCCAGATGTTCAAGCTGGATTTAGAAAAGGCACAGGAACCAGAGATCAAATTGCCAACATCTGTCAGATCATTGAAAAAACAAGAGAGTTCCAGAAAAACAACTACTTCTGCTTTATTAACTATGCCAAAGCCTTTGACTGTGTGGATCACAACAAACTGTGGAAATTTTCTTTAAATTCTTAAAGAGAGTGGAATACCAGATCACCAGACCTGCCTCCTGAGAAATCTGTATGCAGGTCAGGAAGCAACGCTTAGAACTGGACATGGAGCAACAGACTGGTTCCAAATTGGGAAAGGAGTATATCAAGGCTGTATATTGTCACCATGCTTATTTAACTTCTATGCAGAGTACATAATGAGAAATGCTGGGCTGGATGAAGCACAAGCTGGAATCAAGATTGCTGGGAGAAATATCAACATGCTTAGATATGCAGATGACACCACCCTTAAGGCAGAAAACAAAGAACTAAAGACCCTCTTGATGAAAGTGAAAGAGGAGAGTGGAAAAGCTTGCTTAAAATTCATCATTCAAAAAGTGAAGATCATGGTATCTGGTCCCATCACTTCATGGCAAATAGATGGGGAAACAGTGGCTGACTGTTTTTTTGGTCTCCCAAATCACTTCAGATGGTGACTGCAGCCATGAATTTAAAAGACACTTACTCTTTGGAAGGAAAGTTATGACTAGCTTAGACAGCATATTAAAAAACAGAGATATTATTTTGCCAACAAAGGTCTGTTTAGTCAAGGCTATGGTTTTTCCAGTAGTCATGTATGGATGTGAGAGCTGGACTATAAAGACAGCTGAGCACTGAAGAGCTGATGCTTTTGAACTGAGGTGTTGAAGAAGACTCTTGAGAGTCCCTTGGACTGCAAGAAGATCTAACCAGTCCATCCTAAAGGAAATCAGTCCCGAATATTCATTGGAAGAACTGATGCTGAAGCTGAAATTCCAATAATTTGGCCAGCTGATACAAAAAACTGACTCATTTGAAAAGACCCTGATGCTGGGAAAGATTGAAGGTAGGAGGAGAAGGGGATGACAGAGTATGAGATGGTTGGATGGCATCACCGACTCAATGGACATAAGTTTGAGTAAACTCCACAAGTCGGTGATGGTCTGGAATGCTGCAGTCCATAGGGTCACAAAGAGTGGGACACAACTGAGCAACTGAACTGAAATGACTGAACTGGTGGTTCACACAGTAAAAGAATCTGCTGCAATGCAAGAGATCTGGGTTCAACCCTGGGTTGGGAAAATCCCCTGCAGGAGGGCATGGCAACCTACTCCACTATTCCTCCCTGAAGAATCTCCATGGACAGAGGAGCCTGGCAGGCTACAGTCCATGGGGTAGCAAAGAGTCAAACATAACTGAGCGATTAAGCACATTTCTCTCTTTGCAGGAGAAATAAGAGAGGCAGTTTTGATTCCTGGTTCAGGAAGATACTCGAGAAGGGCATGGAAACCCACTCCAGTATCCCTGCCTGAAGAATCCCATCGACAGAAGCACCTGGCGGACATCATGCACTCATAGGATTAAAGCAAGTGTTATTTGTTGTTGTTTTTTGTCGGTGGATCCATTTTTCCAGTTCAGGAAAGTTTAATATTTCTAAGAGCATCCTAATAGCAAAAACAAATTTCAAATTTCAAATTCATTTTTATTTAAATATATAAAAATATGCATGCTCCCTTTTAGGATCATAACCAACACTTTATTTCTATGAGAAGGTTTTTGTATACATATGAAACTATCACATGGTCATATCTGACACTGTCTTTTCCACTGCTCTCCTCTCAAATACTTGCCCAAAACATTTACCTTTAAGGAGTCTGAACTATGTGTCAGGCACTGTCATAAACATGCTACTTGAATTATCTCATCAAAGTTTTGTAATACTCATGAGGTACCACAAGTGAGGAAACTGAAGCAAAGAAACTTTAGGGAAAAACGTCCAGCTTCACAGCAGCTGAACGTTGGAGTTCAACTACTGACCTAATCCCATTAGCCACTATTTTTTCTGTCTTACAAAAGTCTAGAGGGAGATCAGTGTAATAAAAGTCATGACCTAGAGAACATGATTTGCCATCCAATATCCAAATCTGGATGGATACCCATAAAGAGAACATGTCTAAAAAGGTGACAAAAAAATCAGGAAGAAGAACTTGTAATGCACTTTATAAGAGAAAGGATCTCAACAGAGTTTGGAAATAAGTTAAAAAGTAAATATGTGCAAATAATAAAAGCACAATTATGCATGTATTATTTTAACACTGTGCAGGTAAAATTCTCTTTTCACAAAGTTATCCATATCTTACAAAAAAGGTACCCACATATGTTGATATATGAAACTCAATAATCTCTTTAGCATAAAAGCTAAAAAGAAGAACTTTTTTCTTTCAGTGAAGAAAGAAAAACATCAAGCAGTCACAAAATTAACTTCTAAGAAAACAAACTGTACACTTGAAAGTAAGAGAAATGTATAACAAATGTGAAAATACATCAGAATAGAAAATCCTCAAAGTATATAAAATTGGTGCTGGCAATAAATAATCATAAACAATAATCATATTATTGTAAAGTCAATAATATCAATCAAATGTCTTAAATTTATGGCTGAGAGAATTTTTTTCAATGCTGTCAAAAGCCTTTAAAGTGTTAAGAATCAAGAACATAGTGTCTGGGGCTTTGATTTGAACCCAGATTCCATCTCTTCATACTGAATAACTGAAGGCACTTTTTCTCATACCTGGGAAAATAATAATATGTACTTTATGAAGTTATGAGGATTAAGTGAGCTTATAAATGTAAAGCACTTTAAGTAATAGCGCATAAAATAATCACTACATTGTCAATCATTATTTTGGTAATCTGTAATTTTTAGTCTATGCATATATTTAATGAAGATAAAAATATCACATATATTTTTCAAATTTCTAAAATGTTTTTGATTACCTATCACATAGGTTTCCAGAAGAATCATATTTAATATAGAAATCATATATAACATTTATATTACAAATACTGGAATTCCATAATTATTCATCAGTTTAACACTCCTTACAGTAAGTCTTCACTGGCTAACTTTTTTAATTAAATTTTTGCCCAGAGCAATTAGTCTCCTTTCCTAAGATCGAATTCCTAAGCCTAAAATCTTTCTTTTCCCATTAGAAAGATGAGTAAGGGAATGACTGCTTACTCTTACCCCATTCTTGCTAATCAATATACTCCTACTTTATAACAGGTATACAATTAATAACATAAACTTACTATGCATTTCACCAAGTTTAATATGCTAATTTGGGGAATGAATGTTTACAAGTAGGTCTGAAATTACTTAATACATGCCAAATTATCAGCATATCATGGCTCAAATGAATTTGAAATAGCAATAGAAAATCATTCTCAGAGTTAAATACACACCATATATATTAGAGAGGTAATAGTGGTAGGGAATATGAGAACTATGGGTATTCTTGTGGGTTTACGTTGTATGCATCTGCATAGGGTTATAGTTTTTATACATCTGATTACAAAAATATAGAATCAAATTATACTCCCCCATATTTCCATAACGTGGTCAGCAAGAACATATATATATATATCCTAAAAGTTTACCACAATATTTTTAATAAGTCAATAAAATATTTCTTAGAGAAAACAGTTCAACATCTGAAAACTTGGAATATTATAAACTTGCAGGTTGACTGCAAAGTCAAAGCAAATATATAATTTAGCAATGGTATAGTAACTAATGGGCGTCCCTGGCGGCTCAGGCAGTAAAGAATCTGCCTGAAATGCAGGAGACAGTAGTTCAATCCCCTGGAGAAGGAAATGGCAACCCATTTCAGTATTCTTGCCTGGAGAATCCTATGGACAGAGGATCCTGGCAGGCTACAATCCATGAGATTGCAAAGAGTTGGACATGACTAAGTGCATACATGGCATTTAATATATTATTTTTTAGTTATTTCCAGGACTTAACACTTATAACATTAAACTGTATATAATATGATGCAAATAATGATACCAGCTCAATTTAGATGTACATCTTTGCAACTAAAGATCCTTTAAATAATTTTAAAAAATGTTTAACATTTATGAACCCATTTACGAGAACATAAAATGTTATGCAGATGCTAGCTTAATACATAATACACCACCTAAAATTTGTCCTGAATAACATATATGTGTTAATTATGTCAAATTATTTTTAGACAGTGATTAGATTTTATTGATTGGTTAAATGACTAAATCATAACATAAATGAATACAATTTTTACACTTTAATTACTCTAAGCAATTAAATCATAAGAATGTACAGTATAGATAACAATATGAATAGAATTTGGATTATGTTTTTTAGCAAATAAAATAAAACCTGGGACAATATGTATTTTTAACTTACACCAATTTGATTCTTAATTATCTTTTAAAAAATGCTCTTACAGAGGTTTTGGAATTAAAATATTACATTAATTAATAACTAATTGATTGTTTAATTTCTCTGAAAAATGTGTCCTTGATAGCAGTGGTGAAAGGACTTCAGATTGAAAAGGGATAAACCTAGTATTTAGAATAAAAAATTTGATAAATCCAAGAAAATTCTAACATACATATTAATGTATAGCACATATGCATAAATATATATAATTTATTATTTGAAGTATGTAAGAAAAAAGCAATATGAGAAAATAACTTTGAGAGCCTTTTTAAAAAACATCATTCATAGTTAGCTACCTTAAGTCTCAAATGACAGTTTTATGTTCTTTCTCTTCCTTGTTTTATACCTGAAAGGAATTGAGCACTAAAAAAGAGGTGGAAATTTAAGTAAGCAATTCACAAATGAAGATTGTAGGAAAGTTACAAAATACCTAATGTCACCTACAACATTTCTAATGTTTTACTCATCTTTAAAGCAGAAGCCAGTATTTCTATTTTACCCTATTTTATGCAGCTATAGGACAAAATCTAGAAACAATTCAATGTAAGAGTATTTTTACATAAATTGCAAGTTATTTTATTTAAATTATATGGTTGACCAACCATGGTCATTTTGCTGTATAACGATCCAAGGAGATATAATTCTTAGAAGAAAATTATGTCATAGTTTTAATAAGTAAAAAATAAGTAAGAAAGGATCACTTTTCACTGGGAATCAAACTTAGTTGCCATCCCCTAAAACAAAATCTCAAAGTGTCTGGTGAAAGAACTGCAAGAAATAAGAAAACAAACATCCTCTCTCCACTCCCAGGGACAAAATGAACTGGACCTAGGCACTATGATCTCTCCTGCCTCTTGGATTTATTCTCTGCGTAATAATTCTGTCTTCCAGTCTGATTCCATTGGCAAACCCTGCCAAAGGAAAACCAAGAAGAGAATCTAACACCTCTACTTTTTTGATACGTCTCTGTTCCCTGGATGCCATTTTCTGCTCCCTAGATTTATTAACGATAATGTCGTATTCTCCTTGTACAAATCTTAATTACATATTCAAGCTCCTCTTCTATGTTTGTACCTGAAGTCCTTGGGTAGACTCTGGCACTCCAGATATGAGTTATTAAATAGCAGAGACCAGCAGATCTCAAACAGGTTGTAGTTCAGGCCTATCTGCATGTGACTGTGGTTTGTAAGACTTTAACTTGCAGAGGGTTTTGTTTGAGGACTTTAAAACTTTCACTGAAATATATGTTAGGATTTGTCTTCCTCTAGTGGTCCACTATTAAAATGCAATGCAGCTTGTTAAGGAATCCATTAAATAACTGACTTAGTGTGAATGAATTTTCTCAGGTAGCATGGAGGAAATTAATATCAACACAAATAGTGTTTGTGAGAGAAGAGCCATTCTGATTTTAAGAACATAGAACAGAGACAATAATGTAATTGATAAAAAACAATATATTCATCTGGTATTTGTGAAATCACTTTAAGAGATAATATCTAAAGTTATGATGTGATTTGTATCAGAGCACAGAGGAGGAAGAGAGTGGAGAAAAGATGAGTCTTAACTTTTATCTTTTTTGGAAAGAACTTGGGAAATCATTGTTTTTTTAAGTAGCATTAAGGAACATTTAGACTTTCAAATAGATAGTATACTAGTTTGAAAAAGACTGTCAGAAAATATATCATTAGAGGAAAGTTCAATGTTTCCTTTGTTATAGATGGCAATTAAAGATAGTTCAGGGCTTCTTTGGTGGTTCAATGGCAAAAAAAACCCCCTGCCAATGCAGGAGACAAAGGTTCAATCCCTTGGTTGGAAGATCCCCTGGAGAAGGAAATGGTAACCCACTCTAATTTTTGCCTGGGAAATCCCATGGACAGAGGAACCTGGCGAGTTGTAGTCTATGGGGTCTCAAAAACTTAGCAACTAAACAACAAAAGATGGTTCAAGACTTAGTGACTAAGCAACAACAATAAAAGATGGTTCAAAGGTAGAATTATGCAAAATATTATTGATCACAATGGCTCCATCATGTGGGATTCTCTCTTTTTCACCCCATGGGGAGAGGAGCTATATAATAGAAAAAGAAGTACCTAGAACTTCCAAGAAAATGCTATATATTTTAATACAAAGAAATGGATTTTATTTTCTATCAGTGATATCATTTACTTTACAAAAACCTAATATGTGGCAGGAATCCTGGACCACGTGGCATCATGTTTCAATCTCTATATGTCAATCATAACGTTGTTATTTGGGATTAATATGAAGCAAAACCATTCCTTTCATTTAGGTTAAGATTACCTTGCTAGGATAAAACTAGCTTTGTGATTTCCTTCTCAAATTTCCCACTTATTGGGAGTGTTATCAACTAAATATCTAAAGAGGCTGTTGGAGATTCAAGGAAAACAAAATAAAAACTCCACCTAAAAATTAGCACATAATTCACATCAATTTGTGTCTTGCCTTACTTGAGAGGCCATATTTTCTTAAAGCATGCATTTTAAAATTTCAACATGCACATATTTTTAAAACAGTAGTTACCAATATATATGCAGTTGAATAAAGTGTCTGTTTTTTAAAACAAAAAAAGAAACGCAGTATAATCTTTCTCTATACTTGATGCTGTGCTATTTTGTGCAAACCTTGTGAGTAGTAAAAAGCTGTAAATGTTTACTATTGTGAAAATGTTATGTACAAGCAGCACTGTATAAGAAAATACTATGAAAAAGAAAAAAAAGAAAAATCAGAATACTGATACCAGAATGTCAATGAATGCCACACATATTGATGACCTCAACAATGACCCCAACAATAACCAGCTTCCTTTGCTTGGAAAGAATGGGGGAAATTAAGAATTTCACGAAAATGTCAGTTGCAAAGGAAGAGACCCCAAAGAAATGACCAAATTTATCACTGGTTTCAGGATGTCATCAATCAGTTCCTTCACTTTCATGGTCCACTTGTGAAGTTTTATTAATGAAAACAAAGATAAATAGTAGAGAAAATCTGACTGTAGGGATTTTTAAGCTTACTTTGTCTTTTTATAATTTCACATAAACTACTTGAATTACTTTGCATTATTAGGAAATCATGTAAATATATGAAATAAAGAGATTAGCATGTTAAACTCTTAAAGATTTTAAATCTTTTCAAAATTGTCCTCCATTCAGTGAGGAAGCGATAATCATAATGTTTACTTAAAGTTATCCTTTAATCAAACCATCAGCACATTGATTTTTTTTAACTTTATTAATACACAGTAATTGTGAAGCATTTCCATCACTTTGGTTTTAGTGCCTTCTGGTTTTAGTCTCAAATGGCCACGATCCAGCGCTTCAAATACACAAATGATAGAAGCTTGGTATTTAAGAATAGTCATCACCTCACAGGACAGACATGACAATAAAAATGACATTGAATAATGGAAAGCAAGGAAGACTGACAAGATAAATAAGAAAGAATTTAGACTAATATGAGTTTACAACACTCTCCCTAACAAAAGAAGTTCATTAGCACCAAGCCTATATTTTTCACCAGATAATTTTTGAACTAAGAGAATTGGAAACACCCATGGCCATGGCGTTAAACATGCAGTTAATTGGATCCTCTTGAACCAATTTCTCCTGTATTAGGGGTCATAAATCTCAATTGTTATGCATTCTTAGGCAGTAAAATTTCAGAAAAACGATTTTAGACCCTAGCACTGAAGAGTTTATTTGAAAGTCAATAACTATAAACGAGAGCTGTTTATTTTCACAGGATTCTCAATTCTCTACAAAGCTTTTATCAGGCAAGGAGTCTGACCTTTCAGGTAAACTTATCCATGCAGATCTAAGAGAAGGTTGATTCCTGCTGAAGATCCCTTATACAACACACACACCCCCTCAGATTTTAGCATTATTCCTTCTTTTCCACACAGCTCCAATTTTCTTTAAGTTACTATCCACATTCCTAGCCACATTCTCACCACTTCAGTTGTAGCCTAGCTTCCCCCAGACACCTTGTCACCCTACTTGGCTTAGCAGGATACACTCAGAATCTATCCAATGACTACATAACAACTACATGTACTTTATTATTGGGATATTCTCTTATTTCAATTCAGGGAAACCCCAACTCAAAGCTGCCCTGTGAGGATGAATACATGAGTGATAGAGCTTACTGCAGGGAGATTGAGGTCCAAATTGGAAGCTGCAAGTGTATAGAGCAAGAGAAGAAGAAGGAAAGGAAGATTCCACTAGTTGCAGCTTATATGAAGAATATCGAGTAGCAAAGAGATGGCAAGAAGTAAGGAGGCCAGATCTCGGACCTTGTCTCTCTCTGCTTTACAGAATATCCTGGGATCTACAGCACACATGTGTAAGGAAGTTATTAAACACACCCAACGTTACTCTATTTTCACAAATGAGATTGGAAATAAAAATGTAACAGCAGTTTTTCTACAGAGCCAAGTATTGCAAGCTTGGAATACTAACTGGTTCATTTATTTCACTGATTATCATATGTAGACGTGACACATCAGGCACTGATTTTCAATAAACCACACTTTTAAGTTAACTTGCCTTCTATTTTCATCAATGTATTCATATTCTTGCCACGAATTTCAACTTCAAAATTTTTAAGATTTCCCCCCAGTCCAAGTCTCATTTGCCAAAAAATCAAGTGGTGTTTCTATCATCTCAAGCAATTTCTGTCATCAGCTAATGTGCAACTATAGGGATCAATTACATATGCTTCATGCAAAATCTTACCATGCTGAATCGCACTGACAATATTAGTCCAGTCTTATTTCAAATTACTTCTCTTAACTAAAAAAAAGATCTAGTATTTAAATAAAAACTTCAAGCAAGGCTGGGAATAGCAGAGTCTTTCCTCATTCTTGCAGATTTTAAAAGTGTTCCATTCTCTCTATACTCACAGTGCTTTGTTATATGAGCAGCATAGGGGAAAATAGAAAGAAATGCAAGATAATGACAATGCCCTTGATATCCTGCACTTTAAAAATAGGAGAGCCCCCTCCCCAGTATACATATAATAAAGCAAACGAAGTCTCCATGCACTGCTTCTGGGCAATAAAAAAAACTTGCATGGGGAAAACTTTTGGGGAGGAAATGAAGGTGATTTTTAAGCTGCTATTGCAGTTGTATATGACACTGACATTTATTTCCCATAATTCTTGCCCACGGGAAACACATCCTTTAAGAAACTGAATAAAATCAAGTTGGACCTTTTCAAAATCTGCATGCTATCAACTTCCTGGAAAAAAACACCCCCAACGCAATCAAATCAATTTAAAGAGCACTGGCATTCAGGCGATGAGACGAAAGGCAGTCCACCTTGAGAGTGCTCCTTATCTGGTTGTTCTTGAGCCTGAATCCTTAAAGGAGAGAGTGCGATGGGAAATGAGGAGAATGCCTCCTCTCCGTGAAACCAGACACCCTTTTGGAATCTGGGCTGAGCGCTAGAATCTGGATCCCACCCCCTTGCCTACCTCCAGGCTCCAGTAAGCAGCGGTTGGCTTCCTCCCCTCCGCTCCTTCCGCAGCAGCGGACACACGGATCCCGAGCAGCCTGAAGCTTGGGTCCCGCAGAGCGCTCGTGCCAAGCGCTTCTCTCCACTAGTTACCAAATTAGAAAAAGGACAGAGACGCGCAACCAGGATGGTGGTTAAAATCCAGGTTTTAGGCACCAGCGTCCCAGAAGGTTCCGACGCTTCTTCTGTACTCTTACCCAGCTCTTTCGCCTGGCAAACGGTTACCCAGGGACCTGGGAGCCCCTGGCAGCAGCTCCTTTTCTTCTGCTCTGCCTGATCCCTCCAATCTCCGCCGCCGCTGCCACCCTGCACGCACCGCTATCCACTCACCGCACAGAGAGGAGGCCTGGCAGAGACAGCGCGGAGGGAGGAGAATGGATTAAACGGATAGATTTTTTCGGGTAGGGGAAGAAAAACTTTGATGTTGGAAATGCACACACAGGACTGAGAAGAAACCCTAACAAGTTGCAGGTGCCGGGGCGGGGAGGACGCTTTCTCCAGCTCTCAGATAAATCACCCCCGACCAAAACAGGGAGAGGAAGCTCTGTGCTCCTCGAGCGATCCCAGAGCGCACTTCGTAATATCTGGTCTTCGAGTCTACTGGAAAAGCACAGGGTATGAGAAGCCCTGTTGGTTCTCTCCTGGGATGCAAAACCAAATGCGCCTCCAGCTGGAGAGGCTGGCGAGGGGAGTCAGTACAAAGAGGTCAGACTGAAACGCAGATCCAGGAAGAGCGAGGGGCAACCAGGCTTGCCGCCTGCGAGAGCAGAGAGAGGCGCGACTCCCTTCGGCAAAGCGACTGCTACAAACTCCGTTCCCTCCTACTCAGTGACGGGCACATTTAAGGGCTTGAACAGACGTCAGCACCAGCTGAGCTCCAGGGGTGAGCGCCAAGGCTCCCGCCCCGCAGGCTGTAGCGCGCAGAGGGCGACCTGCTTGCGCCGCCGAGTGACCTAGAATAGAACAGAGCTGGTGGCTGTTTGTCAATCCCCAGAGCCCATCGTGAAGCCCATCGTAAGTGATGTACCGGTGGTATTTACTGCGGTAGGTGCACTTGCCTAGTTGAACGGAGCCAGAGCTGCGTGAGTGGGATCTGACCACTCTGCTCGCATTCAGCATTAGGTCATCAAAGCGCTCAACACTTCAAGGGAACTCACCTCCCGCTTTTGCGATGGCTTGAGTCATCGCTCTGATTCACTTCACAAAGTTAGTTGAAATAGACGCCTTTTAAAATATAAAGGGAATTAAAATTTTCAATCTTGAAATTCCAATCAAGACAATACTTAAATCTTTGCTTTATCCCCTACATGCATATTTCCTAATTCAGAGTTACAACGAATCAAACTATTCGAGTTAAAAAAAAAAAAAGCCCTGAACTCTTTTTCTTAAGTGATTTTCATGCTTAGACACTCACTAGGAACTTAGGAGCCTACTTTAAATGGTATTTTCTAACGGTTTTGTGGCCATTTCCAGGTGGGCAGCAAGGAATTAAATTCAAAGTCAGAACTGTGATGAAAAGGAATTTTGTTTATCCTTTGTAAAAGGACCAAGTATGTTTCCAGCTGAGTTTTACACTTTGCCTGAGCAATGATGTAACATGTATCTGCTATATTTTTGAAGTAATAGAGTAAGATTAGACAAGGGTGGAAAAATAGTTCAGAAAACAGGATTCACACCTCCACAACCCTTTCCTAAATTTCCTTCAGGAAGAACGCAATTAAGGGAGTAGGTGTCTAGGCTCTGTTCTGGGCACCTTGTGACTTGCAGTGTCCTGTCTAGGGATAATAGAATGGGAAGTCCCAGGATCAAAGGAACCTGCGATTGTAAAGAGAAGATAGCACTTACGTTTTCTCCCTTTGTGCACGTCCAACATAGCCAAGGTAGATTCCCCTTTATCACAATCAGTCTAAGCCCTTTAAAAGTGGCAAATACAAACTCAGAGCAGGCTCCATATTTGCGCCATCATGCAGGATTGCCCAACGGTCCTCCCTCTAGTGGCCGTCTACAGGAAACACTCGTGTGTGTGTGTCTACACACGGTCGTGTGTGCGTGCTGGTTTGTGTGGGAAGAACCCACCAGTCACCTGCACACTGATGTTTAAAGAGTTTTGTTTTCCTCCTCAGACCCTGGCCCTGAGCTGCGAGGGTCTTACCAAACTTTATTTGAGAGAGGCATTGCTGTAAATGTGTTGGAAACTGGCATCAGTGACAGTGTTTTTGCTCTTTGTAGTGAATATATCCCAAAAGTTAGAAGTTGGGATTGGGGAAGGGAGCTGAATATACAAGGACTTTTGAAAAACATCAACATCATAAACCAACCAGTGTTTCTTCAAATAAATGAAACTTCCTAAGAAGTCGGGGACAGAGTTAATTTGTTTTGTTGTTGCCTAGTGAGTCTGAGTGAACTCCGGGAGCTGGTGATGGACAGGGAGGCCTGGCGTGCTGTGATTCATGGGGTCGCAAAGAGTCGGAGGACTGAGCTACTGAACTGAACTGATACCTTGAACTCCGTTTGGTCAAAGTCTCCCAAGTTCAGAACTCCCTTTTGGGTTGGAGGAGGGCTTCATCACAGTAAAAAGAACTGAAGGCCTGGGCCTGTCTCCCTGGAACCAAGAGGGTCCCTTCCCACCCCACAGTTTTGTGGCTTTCTGGGAGGCCAGTGACTTCAGGGATCCTCACTTGTGGCCAGCGGAGGTAAGCCTATCTGGCGAATCCCCAGGTTTTCCATCTGACTCAGAGTCAGGGTACTGGGTGAGGGGCAGCCCTGGATGGAGCGGGAAACACATAGGCGTCCATGTCTCAGGTCGGGTGGGAGCAAACCCGTCAAAGCACAAAGCGGGAACTCGCTTCTGGGCAGGAGCCTCGGGGTGTCCTGGCCTCAGCTGCTGGGCTGGTGCTGCTTCATTGGAAGGAAGGAGATACCCCAACCATTTACGGATCAGATCGTCACACGCGCCGCAAGACGCGACACCAGCGGCTCCCTCAGCCAAGTAGGTACGAAATCCGAGTCTAGTCCCTGCTTAGGGGTTGAGTCGCTTTCCCAGAAGAGGAACGGTCGGCCTAGCAAAGGCGGCAATGCTCATGGGAGATTTTGTAGCGCGCCAGCGTTGCTCCCTTCACGCACCTCACTCCCACCTCTACTTACACACACACGATTAGATGGCTCTGAGTCGAAAGGACACAGAAAAGGCCTCACTCTCTGTTGTCCCCTCCAACGCCTGCGCCCAGGCGAATGCCGGGAGCTGCCTGGAAGCTGAGCCCCTGCGCAACAACCTCTGCGCTCTGTGCCAGCGGCGGGCCTGGTCACGGTGTCCGGGACAGACACAAGCACGCAGCCTCAGCTAGCCACCGGGACGATCCCGGCTGTAGTCTAGGCGTCTGGAAGCAAATGCCTGACAGCTTCTCCCACGAACTGCGTGAGCTGGCGCTAAGAGACCTTTTCTTTCGCAAGAGCTTCCGATCTGCGAGCCGGAGGGCAGGCCAACTGCGGGACGAGCGCGCCCCCAGCGCTGCCGGGCGCGTCGGGAATTACAGTCGGCGCGCTCGCGCCCGCTGAGCGCGCTCTCCTCCAGGCCTGAGCGGTAGGCAGTGGGGCAGAGCGCCTAGATGCAGGGAGGGCTGCAACTTTGTATGAGGTCCTTCCTCCTCTGTTTCCCTTCTGGGACACCGACTCTTCATCTCAACCAGATCACCAGGTCCTGGTTGTTCCTTTGACTCTAACCAGATTCACCTGCGTCCCTGCCCCAAGTAACAGGCGACCTAAGTGAGTGAGTGAAAGTCCCTCAGTCCTGTCCGACTCTTACATGGTAAGAGAGTTGACTACTTCATTAGAGACAATTCACCTGATGTATTCAGATGTATTCAGAATATAATATTTTTGGCAAAGTCATTTCTTGTTATATTCATAAGTGAGAACTAAAATATACTGAAAAATAAGTGCTATGAGTCTTTGAAAGTAAGTACAAGTGTTGTGTTACCAAACGAAAGTCACTCTGTCGTGTTCAACTCTTAGCGACCCCATGGACTATACAGTCCATGGAATTCTCCAGACCAGCATACTGGAGAGGGTAGCCTTTCCCTTCTCCTGGGGATCCTCCCAACCCAGAGATCGAACCCAGCTCTCTCGCATTGCTGTCGGATTCTTTACCAGCTGAGCCGGGTGACAAAACACGATGTTAACTAACTAGCATGAAGTGAGAATACGCTCTTCCGATCATCAGATCATGTTTCCAAAAACTCTAGGAAATAACTTCCTCTTGAATGCGTCTGAAAGAATCAACCTTCTCTGATGCAGCTTTAGATGAGTCAGAACAATGCTTCTTTCAGCTAATCCAAGCATGCCCTCCCTGCCTTTTCCTCTTTTTCTCTCCTTCTTTGATAAATCAAAGAAATAGAATCTGTAATATTGGAAAGACTAACAATAGTTTTTGCTTCTCTAAGCTAAATGATACATTTTATTTTCTGTCCTAAGTGAAAGTATTTTGCTGCAGTACCTACAGTGGAAGAGCTACACATATCAACAGTAATTAATTAGATTAAATTTGCATGATAGTAAATAGTATTGATTTTCTTTTATTATGACCTGATTTAAAAAAATCTTATGACAAATCATTTCCTTAGATCTAGAGAAAATTCATCTATAACATGAAAACAGAACTACTACCTTTAAGATAATGTTCATTTACAAATACATTTTATATATATTAATATTCTTATAGATTAAGTCATGATACTTGGAGATCCTGGTCAAAAATGCTAAGAGTGAATCTCCAAAAGATACTGGAGAAATGATGGGACATTGGAGGGAAATATTTAGGAAAATTGTCTGTAACTGAATATTTGCTTTGTTATATCTATATTTTGAAACAGTTGATAGTTAAAATATTAACTTTATTTTATTGTTGTTTTAAAGTTTATATTCAATTTATAATTATTATAAGATATTTGCTATATTCCACATCTTGTGCAATATATTAGAGTAACTTATATCAAGTAGTTTGTACCTCTTAATCAGTTCAGTTCAATGGCTCAGTTGTGTTTGACTTTTTGTGACCCGATGAATTGCAGCACACCAGGCCTCGCTGTCCATCACCAACTCCCGGAGTTCACTCAAACTCGTGTCCATCAAATCAGTGATGCTATCCAGCCATCTCATCCTCTGTTGTCCCCTTCTCTTCCTGCCCCCAATCCCTCCCAGCATCAGAGTCTTTTCCAATGAGTCAACTCTTCGCATGAGGTGGCCAAAGTACTGGACTTTCAGCTTTAGCATCATTCCTTCCAAAGAACACCCAGGACTGATCTCCTTTAGGATGGACTGGTTGAATCTCCTTGCAGTCCAAAGGACTCTCAAGAGTCTTCTCCAACACCACAGTTCAAAAGCATCAGTTCTTCAGTGCTCAACTTTCTTCACAGTCCAACTCTCACATCCATACATGACCACTGGAAAAACCATAGCCTTGACTAGATGGACCTTTTTTGGCAAAAAATGTCTCTGCTTTGGAATATGCTATCTAGGTCACAACTTTCGTTCCAAGGAGTAAGCGTCTTTTAGTTTCCTGGCTGAATTCACCATCTGCAGTGATTTTGGAGCCCCCCAAAATAAAGGCTGACACTGTTTCCATTGTTTCCCCATCTATTTCCCATGAAGTGATGGGACCAGATGCCATGATCTTCATTTTCTGAATGTTGAAATTTAGGCCAACTTTTTCACTCTCCTCTTTCACTTTCATCAAGAGGCTTTTGAGTTCCTCTTCAGTTTCTGCCATAAGGGTGGTGTCATCTGCATATCTGAGGTTACTGATATTTCTCCTGGCAATCTTGATTCCAGCCTGTGTTTCTTCCAGTCCAGTGTTTCTCATGATGTACTCCGCATAGAAGTTAAATAAGCAGGGTGACAATATACAGCCTTGACGTACACCTTTTCCTATTTGGAACCAGTCTGTTGTTCCATGCCCAGTTCTAACTGTTGCTTCCTGACTTGCATACAGATTTCTCAAGAGGCAGGTCAGGTGGTCTGGTATTCCCATCTCTTTCAGAATTTTCCACAGTTTATTGTGATCCACACAGTCAAAGGCTTTGGCATAGTCAATAAAGCAGAAATAGATGTTTTCCTGGAACTCTCTTGCTTTTTCCATGATCCATTGGATGTTGGCAATTTGATCTCTGGTTCGTCTGCCTTTTCTAAAACCAGCTTGAACATCTGGAATTACCTCTCAATACCTTACCCCTATGTTGACTTCCCACACTTCCCCCTCCCCATTGGTAACCACTAGTTTGTTCTTTATATACATGAGTCTACTTCTTCTCTAGTATATTTTCTAGTTTGTTTTATTATTTAGATTTCACATATAAGTGATAGTATACAGTATTTGTCTTTTTGTGTCTGACTTATATCACTTATCATAATGCCCTCCAAGTCCACCTGTGTTCCTGCTAATGGCAAAATTTTCATTCTTTTTTTATGGCTGAGTAGAGCCACTTCACTTTCACTTTTCACTTTCATTCATTGGAAAAGGAAATGGCAACCCACTCCAGTATTATTGCCTGGAGAATCCCAGGGACAGGGGAGCCTGTTGGGCGGCCGTCTGTGGGGTCACACAGAATCAGACATGACTAACATGACTCAGCAGCAGTATTCCATTGTGTGTGTGTGTGTTTATACAACATCTGTTTATCCATTCATCTGTTGATGGACAGTTAGGTTGCTTTCTTTCTTGGCAGTTATAAATAATGCTGATATAAACATCAGGTGCATGTATCTTTCAGTATTATTGTTTTGTTTTTTGGTATATACCAAGAAATAGAATTGCTGGTTCATATAGAAGTTCTATTTTTATTTTATTTTTTTAAGAAACCTCCATACTGTTTTTCAGGTGGCTGCACCAATCTATATTCCCTTCAACAGTGTCTGAGGGTTTTATGTTTTCCACATTCTCACCAATATCATTATTTGTGTTCTTTTTGTTGATAGCCATTCTGACAGTTGCGAGTTACTATCTTATTGTGGTTTTGATTTGCATTTCTCTAATAATTAGTAGTATTGAGCATCTTTTCATGGACCTGTTGGCCATGTGCACTTCCCTTTTGAAGAAATGTCTATTCAGTTTTTCTGCTCATTATTTTCAGTGATGAAGTTCTATTTTTTTAAATTTTTTTAACTTTATAGAACAGTAGTTGTTTATAATATTATATAAGTTACAGGTGTACAATAGAGATTCACAATTTTTAAAGGCTATAATCCATTTATAGTCATTATAAATTATTGGCTATATTCTCTTGAAAAATATTTCCTTGTAGCTTACTTTATTTTTTTTGTTATTTAATTTAAATATAGCAGTGTATACATGTTAATAAATTGGGTTGCCTTTGATGCTGAGTTGTATGAACTGTTTATATATGCTGGCTGTTAATTGTTTATGGGTCATATCATTTACAAATAATTTCTCCCATTTCATAGGTTGTCTTTTTATTTTGTTGATGATTTCCTTTGCTGTGCAAAGGAGAAGAAGAAAGATGAATGGAATCCAAATTGGAAAAGAAGAAGTTAAACTTTCACTGTTTGCAGATGACATGATGTTATACATAGAAAATCCTAAAGACACCACCAGAAGACGATAGAGCTGATCGGTGAATTTGGTAAAGTTGCAGGATACAAAATGCAAAAATGCAGGATACAAAAATCTGTTGTGTTTCAATACACTAACAAAAAGCTATCAGAAGAAGAAGTTTAGGAAACAATCCCAATTACAACTTCATCAAAACAGTACAAACCTAGGAATAAGCCTACCAAAGGAGGTGAAAGACTTGTACTCAGAAAACTAAGACACTGATGAAAGAAACTGAAGACCATAGATGGAATGGTATACTGTGTTCATGGACTGGAAGAACTAATATTTTTAAATTACCACATTACCCAAGGCAATCTATGGATCCAGTGAAATCTCTCACAAAATTCCAAGGGCACTTTTATAGAACTAGAACAAAAAAATTTTAAATGTGTATGGAAACATAAAAGATCCTGAAGAGCCAAAACAATCTTGAGAAAGAAGAACAGAACTGTAGGTACCATGCCCTCTGACTTCAGGCTATACTGGTATATGGTGGTGCGTACGTACGTGCTAAGTCGCTTCAGTCATGTCTGACTCTTTGCGACCCTATGGACTGTAACCTGCCAGGCACCTCTGTCCATGGGATTCTCCAGGCCAGAACACTGGAGCAGGTTGCTATGTCCTCCTCCAGGGAATCTTCCTGACCCAGGGATTGAACCTGCATCTCTTTCATCTTCTGCATTGGCAGGCAGATTCTTTACCACTTAAGCCACTTGGCAAGCCAGTATATGGTCAGGCCACCCCAAATGACTGTTCTCTTGCTCTCTGTCCATCCCTTGCTTGATCAGTGCTTGCTTCACCTCTTATCTTACTTATCTGACTGACCTTCCTACCTACTTATCCCACCCCAGCTAGTGACTGTTCTAACTCTTAGATCAGAACATTACCATTGATAGCTCATCAAAAGTGTAGTGAGGGGCATGCCCCTCTGCCAGGTAACCAATGAAGTAACCTGACTCAGTTCTCCCTGTAACTGGTAAACTTCTCTTCCTCCCAGGAGCAAAGTCTGACCACATGTCCTGTCCACCATCTGCCATACACACACATGGCATAGTGTCCCTCCAGGACCATGCTTCAGACATGTAAGAGCTCGCTAGCAAATAAACTATTGATGTGTCTGTGACTGACTCTGGGCTCTTTCTTTGGTTTTGAATCTGGGCAATCATAAGCCTTGTAGCCCTGCAGGATGCATCACAACAACTTCAAAGCTACAGTAATCAAACTGGTATGGTATTGGCATAAAAACAGACTCACAGATCAGTGGAACAGAATAGAAATCCTAGGAATAAACCCACACACTGACAGTCAATTAATCTACAATAAAGGAGGCAAGAATATACAAAGTAGAAAGTTTCTTCAGCAAGTGGTGCTCAGAAAACTGGACAGCTACTTGTAAAACAATGATATTTCACTCATATCATATACAAAAATAAGCTCAAAGTGGATTAAAGGCCTATATGTAAGATCAGATACTGTAAACTTCCTAGAGGAAAACAGAACATACTTTGACATACTTTGACATAACTTATAACAATGATTTCTTGGACCTGTCTCTTAAAATATAGGAAATAAAAGCAAATATAAACAAATGGGACCTAATTGAACATTTTTATTTTTAATTGTGATAAAAAATACATTACATGACATTTATCGTTTTAACCATTTTCAAATATACAGTTGATGAGTGCTAAGTTTATGTACATTATTGAGCGACAGAGCTCCAGAACCATTTCATCTTACAAAACTGAAACTCTACACCCATCAAAAAATTTCCCTTCTCCTTAGTCCCTGTCTTTCTTTGTCTCTTTCTCTCTTTTTCTGAATGTAGGTAACCATCTGCAAGCCAGGAAGGGTTCCTACCATAAACAAAATCCACTGGTGCATTGATCTTGAATTTCTCAACTTCCAGATTTGTGAGAAATAGATTTTTGTTATTTAAGGCCACCTAGTCCATGATATTTTGCTATGGCAGCCTGAGCAGACCCATACATATGTTAATTCTATTTTGATTTCTTGGTGAGTCACCATATTGCTTTCCGTAGCAGCTGTACCATTTTACATTCCCCTCTATAAGGTACAATGTTCTTATTTCTCTATATCCTTGCTCACACTTGTTACTTTCTGTTTTATTGGTAATAATCTTTCTAGAAAGTGTGAAGTTGTTAGGGGATACATTGATTGAAACAATCTACCTGGCCAGGCACCACAGTATTCCTTTGCATGAGTTATTTTATAACAGGAAGACATGGAACCAATAAGCCACCACTAACCAAAAGAGTGTGGGAAAGGTCAATAGGAGACACCATGTGTCTTACTATCTCCCAAAATCCTTCTTGCTGATATCCATACAGGCTGAACAATATGTGTATCCCCAGAACGGATTCTGAGTCAGAATGATTGGCCAAAGATAGCCTGGAAACTAATCCCATTACTATAAAGCCCGAGACTGTGAGCCAGGTGGCAGAGCAGTCCTCTTGGTTTCCCTTACCCTCCTGCCCCCCTTGCCAATAAAGTCTCTTGCTTTGTCAGGATGTGTGGCTCCTCAGATAATTAATTTCTGAGTGTTAGACAAGAACCCTCTTTCAGGCCCTGGAAGGGGTTCCCCTTCCTGTGACAAGGTGATATCTCATTGTTTTGATATGAATTTCTCTAGTGATTAATGATATTGAGCATCTTTTCATATGCTTGTTGGTCATCTATATATCATTTCTGAAAAAACTTTCAAGTCTTTTTCCCATTTTAAAATCTGATTGTTGTTGAGTTGTAGGAGTTCTCTGTATTTTCTGGATTAATCCACTATCAGAAATTTGATTTGTAAGTATCTCTCAGTCTATAGGTTTCCTTTTCATTCTGTTGATAGTGTCCTTTTATGCCCAATAGTTTTTAAGTTTGGAGTGTATTTGTGTGTGAGTGTCTGTATCTTTATGTTAAACTATTATCTTGTCTCAACGATAGCATTCGTATTTTGGAAATACACATAACAATTGAAACTTTCCATAATAAATGAATTTTCTGATAAGTCATGATTTTTCCTACTCCATATTAATATGAAACTATTCTTCTGATTAACTTGTCCTGTATTTCAAAGTATTATTTGGTTGTGGCTTGCTTTACTTAATGTTGATGGTTAATGATCTCACATATTTTAGTTTTTGAAAGTTTAATATATCGCATATATTAGGGAAAAGTAACATACATGTAAAGTGAGCATCTGAGTCTTCTTTTTTAAAGTTATTTTGAAAAAGTATAGTTATTATAAAATATTCCTTATATAAACAGAAAATCTTATATGTATTTAACTATAATGAAAACGTTAACCAATCCAACTTTAGGAAAAAAGGAGTGATTCATTTGTTAAAGGAAAACAATTAAAATACATGTGCATTGAATTATAGGTCTAATTATACTTTCAGTAGGGTATACTTTTGCATTGTTATTTGTGCTCCATTCATATATGATGTTCATATCTTGACACAAAGCAGAATTAAGATATTCTTTACAATACAACATTGTTTTCTTTCTGAAGTAATTATTTTAATCTCAGATTTTATATTTTGTTTCCAAAATAAAAGATAATATAAATAAGTAAATGATAAAGTAAGACTTTAGGACCCTATATAATTATGCATCTTTTATAATAAAGTTCAGTTGTGTCAAAAATATGTATACAATTCCAAGAGAGGGAAGAAGAGGAAGACTATATTTATAAAGCATATCAATCCACATTAAACATGGGACAATTTATTTAGCTTGCTATTTTCTAATTAAGAGATTCAGATAAATTTTGATTGAGGTAAATGGACAAGAGTTTGAGCAAACTTCAGGAGACAGTGAAGGACAGAGAAGCTTGGTGTGCTGCAGTCCATGGGTTTGCAAGGAGTGGAACACGGCTTAGCAACTGAACAATATCTATGGGTTTATATGTTTAAAACAATAAAATTTGGATTCTATTTTGCGTGAGAATACCTTTGTACCCCCAATTTCATAAAATGCAGAGAGGGTGGCAGTGGCGGGGGCCAAGGAGGCAGGTGGAGGAAGATGGTGGAACTGGATAAGAAGTACTGTGTGTACTGCCTGGTGGAGGTGAGCCCACTGCACTTCTGCTGCATCAACTGCAAGCGCATTGAGCTGTGTGCTCTGAGTGCTTCTCAGCTGGTACGGAGATCAGCCACCACTGCCGCTATCATGGCTACTGTTAGAAGGAAAAGCCAATTCTGATTCCATGTTGGACATGTTTCTTTGACATGTCGTTTTGTAGCTTTGGTTATTATAATCATACATAATGGCCTGCCTCAGAGAATTCAGCATCTCTGCCTGACTGTTAAGCTAAAGTGCCTTTGTTCATGATCCTGCCCACCTGTGGATGGCAAGAAGGAAGAAATTAACACATCTACTGCTTGAGACTTGCCATTCTAGGAGAAATTTGCAAGATTAATGGCTTTTGTACTTTGTTTCCCCTTCTCCTCCCATCTCTGATCCATAAAAGAACCTAGTATCCAGAAGAAGATAGTTATTTTGAGACATTAGTCTGCCATCTTCTTGGTCAGCCAAATCACCAAATAACACCTTGCCTCAACACCTCATCTCCAATTCATTGGCCTGTCATGCAGCCTGCAGAACAAGCTTGGACGCGGTAACACTATCAGCTGGTGGCCACAAGGACAGCTGCTGCTGGATGCCACTGAGCAGTTTAGCTTTGGAAACTGGGAGGATATGGCTGCTCACATCGAAGCTTTCCAGATTCCCCAGGAAGTATTGGCTGAGCAGCAACAGCTGGACTACCTGCCCCTGTGGGACACCTATAAGATAGAGAAGTATGATCAGGACACTGAGATGTTTATCAGCTGGCTCTCAACTAAGACTACCATGATGTGGAGATAGAGCTGAAGCTCACACTTACGGACATATGCCTGCAGACGCTCAAGGAGTGGCAGCAGTGCAAGAAAATCACAGGTGACTACAACTTGGTGCCTGCCTTCCTAGGCAAGGACAAGGAGGAGGAGGCTAAGCACAAGGTCACCAGGGAGGAGAAGAAGTTGTGATTGAAGCTCCAGCCACTCACACAGTTCATTTCCTGTGAGATATTTGACAACCTGTTCCATAACATGCAGAAAAAGAAGATGCTGTGCACCAAGATTTGGCAGCTGCAGTGGAACCGGCACAAAGGCATCACCAAGATGGAGGAGTTGGCTAAGCGTGAGGTGGCCCAGCACGAGTGCAAGAAGAGGAAAAAAGATTGAGGCAGGCACCAAGTGAGGTGAGGAGGATGGCTAGGATGGCAAGATCACTACCATCCAGAACCTGCCTGGCTTCAAGCTCCTACTGGATGATGAGAAGGTGCTCTCCAGCTCACTGAACTTGATCCCCGTGTGCTGCATGACCCTGAAGACCATCATCTTCAAGGACCACCTCCATAAGTGGCAGACATCCCCTCTAAGAGCCAGCTTCTGGGCTATCTGGACAAAGTCCTCAAGAAAAGGATTTTAAACTTCTCCATGGAAAGTATATCCAGGGATCCTTCCTAAAGCTGTAGCTGTGAAAGCTGGAATGATGCTGTAAATCTTGTGAGCCAAAATGGCATGGGGTGTAGGAAGAGGGGTGGAGAGGAAACACTTTTTTCCTCCATTATTGCTCATTTTTAACAAATTGAGTTTATTAATTTTTTCCCTTAGGATTTAAATTCTTTATATGGTTCTCTGAAGAAGCAACAGTAACAATCTTATGTCAATCAAGGAGACAGATACATGTATATTTTAACTTAGTCTTAAACCTAGTACTTTAAAATGACAATTGCCTTTAAGTGTTCAATTTGGAGAATATTATGATGAAATTTGGAAATTCATGTTTATTTGTGACTTTGTTTCCATTGGTTCATGACTGTTATGCTGTGGGTGGAGGCAAATGTTTCCCTGCAGTGCTACCAGCCTCACTCTGTGACCTGAACTCTGCCAGCTGCCCACAGCCACCCACAATGCCTGGCACAGCCTGGCATGTGGCACTTTAGGTGGGGGCTGGGCAGGGTAGGTGAAAGAAAGGCCAGGGAAGGACAGGGTGGGCATCCACAGGGACTTGCAAGGAGGAATCTTGTGTTGCGCAATTTGGCTAAACTGAGATTCCCGGTAACCACTGGAAGTGACAGAGTTTGAGCTTGTAACTCCTAAACCAACTGCTGGGGAGCTCACCATGGGAGGAGCAGCAGCCCTCAGCAGGCTCCCCTGGGTCTCTGGGGATGCAGGGACCAACATAGACTGCCAGAACGTTAAGCTTCTCCTACTAGGGGTGCTTTTGCTGCTCTTAGAGCTTGTGTGCATTGTATCTGGAAGAACTCATTTTAGGAAACTCATGGCTGAGAGTTTTGAGTCCTGGCACTAGATCCCTCCAGGGTTTTCACCCCAGTAGCAAGTATCTCTTTCACTGAGACTGGCTATGTGTCTTACTTGGGTGGCATCAGGCACTTGACTAGGCCTCTAAGCCTGGGCACTGCTTCACTGGGTCACTGTCTTGAATCAGACTCAGGGGTGGCTCTGCCCAACTCTGTTTAAAAATGGTTTCAGGGGTGCTTTTTGTGGACATGCACTGTATCTTTCTACTGGAACTTGAATCTTTGTTTTCGATCTGCTTGGGGCTCTTGTGTCTAAGACCCTGCAGTAGAGACAGTAGAATGGCCAGACTCCAGCATTCTCTCCTCCCTTGTAGCTACCAAGACTGTTTACCTCCCAGAATGTTTGAAGTTACATTACAATGAAGTTATTTCAAAGAAAGGAAAAAACAACAACAACAAAACCTCATCATTTCCAAGGATGACTTAATTAAGGTGCCTTTTTCTTTCTATTTACATTCTTCTGTCCCCTAAAGTAAATTTTCAGCATTAAATAAACACTTCAAGTGTATTGTATATGGATTTAGTTGTAAACCTCATCACATGCTGGCAGAGCAGTGCTCCATGTGACCTGAGAAAAAACCCAGAATTTCTCTCTGACCATGAAGTAGCAGGCAGTGGTGTCCCTCCTGAATACCCCCTTCATGCTGTCTCCTGCAGAATAACCATGGCTGACAGTGTGTGGACACTGTGCTGAGCAGAGATAGAGACAGTGCTATGTTTTTACAGATGTTCTGGCCAGTGTTTCTCACTTGGGGTCCTGGACCAGCAGTACCAGCATCTCCTGGGAACCTGCTAGAACTTCAGGGACTCAGGCCCTGTTCAGTCCTCTATGGGTAGGGCCGTGGAGCTGTGTTTCTATGAGCCTTCCAGGTAACTAGTCTAAAATTTGAGAACTGCTAGCTTTAGCTACTCTGGTATCATCGATTTTCTACACTGGATTCCTAATTTGGTGAGATTTTACATTTAGTCTTATTTTTTTAATGAAATGATTCCCAGGCTTTCATTAAGCTTGAGAAGCAAAAACCTAAATGTTCATGGTCCTGGCTAAAATTTTTGTGTTTAAGCAGGTTTTCAGTATGTGCATCTTTTTGACAGTATGAATATATTTAGGCTTGACTGTTTTTAAACACCACAATGAATGTATAATTTATGTTAAACTATGAACACTTAGTTACAAAGGAAATGTGATTTTATAATTGGTTGCTTCTTGTCCCATCAACCCAAGCTATTACTGTTACACTAGTTCTTCCCCTGCTGTTAGCTTGGAGCCTTTAAATTTTTGTATTTAATTCTCATGATAAATTAGTCACCAAAATCCCGTGGGATTAGGTCTTTTCAAAACTGAAACTCTCTGGGTCACAGAAAATAATCAGTCTATTCAGAATACTGGTCTGGATGGCCAGCATTCTGAGAATGTATTCAAACCAAAACTCTGCCTACTACTCATATTTCTCTTTTACACATTAAATAGGTTGAGAACCAAAAAAAAAAAAGAGAGAGAGAGAGAGCCTTGCTTATATGTTAATCTATATGTTTAGTTTCCTAATTAATGTCCATTTTCTTAGGGACATCCTTGCACTCTGCAGAATGTAATCCCACACTTTGGGTAAAAAGTTAAACAGGAAGATTTGTGAGCAACCAGTTTGTTGTAAATGGTACTTTTAAACATTTTCCATTGGAAGTTGCATGCTATCTCTCATTTTCTGTCTAGAGATCTAACTATTTTCTATTTGAACAGCAATGATGGCTTTACTATGTCCACAAAAGCTCAGAATATCCTTAGGCTAAAATGTCCATGCAAACTGGTTCCATGTCCAGGCAAACTGACATCTGGATACAATTTCTAGAGCTAAACATAATCACAAGGCATCATTATTGCAAATCATATTGACAGCAATAACCATCTTAGACAGTGATGATTAAAAGGATATTGAATAAAGCACCGGATGCCAAGACTGTTTTCTATAAGCATAATATACGAATAAAACATCACAAGAAAGTTACATCCTGACACACCGTGTAGGCTTGGGATATCTTGTAGGAATGCGCTCTTTCGAATTAAAGGGAGAATAATTTCTTATTTATCAAGAAATGTCATATGACAAACTCTACTATATCCTCTCTATAACTATTGTATAAAATTATGTTTAAATCAACTTTAAAATTCTTGCTCTGCATGTATAGTTATGCTCCTAGTTTTTAGTGTTATAATACCCTGACATTAAGATTCCTTCCAGCTATTTTTGCATATAGAATATCTGGACTGTGTGAACACTTTAAAATTACTATTGCAGATTTGCTTCTGCTGTTTATGATTGATAAAATCACTTCCAGGACCCCTTGGAAAATTAGACTGTCAGGATTTTCTCAGTCTGCTTAAGAAGCAATCATATCATTGAGTTTACTTAAAAATTCCAATGGGATTGGAGGTAAGTTAACAAGGTTGTTACAGGTAAAAAAAAAAAAAAGGAAATAAATAGATGGAACTATATTAATCTATATATCTTATGAAACAAAATTTCAAGTATACAATATATGGTAAATTTGGTCAATAATACTAGAATAAGTTTTAAAATGAATGAATAATTATTTCCTTTCCCTATTCCTTTTGCTTAAAAATATTGTCCTTCAAACTTAGTAACAGCAATTGATTAGAAATCATACACAATATATTTATTCACAGGTAAATTCTGGAAATATATTTATTGGTAGCTTACAATTTGTATTTTCCATAAATCTCATCTCTTACAGTATTTTTTAAAAGTGCCTTGACAAGCCAAATATGTTCTTGAATATTTGAGCAGCTTGTGTTAAAAACGTAGGTTTTTTTTTTTTTTTTCCCCTGCCACATTAGGTGACTGTCATAGGAAACAGCTGCAAATAGCATCTGCTTCCATGGCTGATGCCAGGGTGGTATTGGATCCTTGAAATGTCCAAAGGGTCTGTCTGGACAGTGATGAGCTTTCTGTGGGCCTGTTTATTGCTGTTTAGGTTGCAGTAATAGAAATATTGTTAAACAATCTAATGTTTTTTGATTATCAATTTTTTCTGCAATGCTCAACTATAAAAATGATGTTAATGACATAGTTTTTTAAATTATATGTAAGCATTCCTCATGTACCTTTACACTATTTATAGTGAATCACCAAATTGCAGGAGGAATAGGTAAAAATATGTATATATTTAAGGATAGATTCCCTGTGTCTTTAGTTGTACTCATTATCAATAGTGTAACTAACATTCATTTACTATTTCTTATTTGTTCTACCCTAAACACTTTACATATATCACTGCATTATTTTCTAACACCAAATAAGCACAACTTGAAAGATTATTACTTCTTTGCAAATAAGGAATTGAAGCTTTTAAAGGTATAATACTGTGGACAAATGCTAAGAGCTGGAGCCAGAATGTGACTATAGTCCAGGTCTGGAAGCAGGATGTGACTGAAGGGGAAAATGTGTAGTTCTCCACTGAAAATCGATGCTTCATCCCCCTGCTCTCATTCCTGATTTTAGAAAAGGTTTACATTTACAAAGATTCAGATGCAATTTTCAACTGTTCTAAAAATATCAGGCCACACCTGACTTTAATAGTTTTCTTAAATGAAATTTTAGATGTTTTTTTCTTCAGATCAATTTATGAGAAAAGGTTATTTTGATGTATTTTGTGTTCAACTTCCTCTTTAGTGATTTATTTTTGTCTTTTTCTTCCCATCTGTCTACTAATAAAATGTGAAATTAAAAAAAAAAAAAGAAGGTAGATTGTGGAAGGTAGAATGATTGGCCTCCAAAGATATCCATATCCTAACCCCTGGAATCTATGAACAGGTAAAGATTCATTGAAAAGGAAGTAGAATTAAGGTTGCTTAAAAAGCTGACCTTAAAATAAAAAGATTATCCTAGATCATCAGGATGGTTGTGAAAAATGGGACAGAAGCAGTTGAGAGTTTAGAGTGATGTCATCTGAGAAAAACTTAACCTTCATTTGCTGACTTTGACGATGGAGGATGAGAGCATGGACCAAGAAATGGTATGGCCTCTAAAAGCTGGAAAAGGCAAAGAAACAGATTCTCCACAAGAACCTCTAGAAATGAACACCAAACTTAATTCAGTCCAATAAGATCTATGTCAGACTGATTTATGAAATATAGGATTATATTCTGCAGATAAGACACTAAATCATTGCTAATTGTTCTCAACAGCAATACAAAAACAATATATTAATATTGTTTCAAGTCATTCTAAAGCAAAACCTTCACTATAACACCTGCATTGTTTGGAGGGTGAGAAGAGGGTTATTTACAATGAACAAATAACTCTTTGGAACTAAAACTAAATAATCCAGTGGAGTTTTTGACAGTGATTCTATTTCTTCTACACTAATGAATACACATAGCTCTTGCAGAAGATACAGGTCAGAAGTACATGTATATATGCCCTTTGTGATCAATATGCCAAAAAAATCACTTTATTAAAAATCAAATAGGTTATTCAGTTACTTATTATTTAGTTAGTTATCAGATTATCTTGTTCTAAAAATTACATAATTATGCATGCAACTTAGGACACAAAAATATCTTTCAAACTAAGGGAGAGGACAAGGGAGGATAAGAATTCAAAATTCAGGAGTATGAAGTGAAGTTAGTATTTAGACATAAATCATTAAAAAGAAAAATCATCACAGATTTAAAAAGAGGGTACTCCTTATGTTTCTTGCTAAAATATACCTAATATATAAGGACACTCAAATGTTGAAAACAAATTGAATTATACTTCTGGTCAGGAAGTAGAAAGTCTCAAGAGACCAGGGAAAAATCCGAATAGGCTGCAAATTCATAGTATTAGGGACCTTCCAGAAATCTGATGATGGAATAAATCTGGAAAAGCTATATTTCAAAAATAGATGAGCACTTAAATAATTTCTATGCTTGGTGATATGAGATGGGGAAAGGTAAATACACCATACAGAAGGATGAGAAGGAATGCCTTAAGTTTCAGCAGATTTTTAATGTGACACGTGAGTGAACCTGTTGGTTTCAAAACCAGTGGCACTTCACAGATATGATTTGAATCCACTTGCTGATTCCTTCTCATGTGCCATTTACTAAGGGCACAAAAGCCGGGTAAAGGGAAAAAAGACCTGAGAAAATGTACCCACAGGATATTGGATTATCTTAGTCCTTTAGTGCTGCTATAATAAAATGCCTTAAATTACAGAAAGTTATTTCTCAGAGTTCTGGAGGTTGGAAGTCCAAGATCAAGGTGCCAGCACGTTTAAAAGAGGGCCTTACTCCAAGTTGTAGAGTTTTCATTGTATCTTCACATGGCAAAGGGCAAAGGGTGCCAGGGTCCAGCCCCCGCAGGATCCAGGGGAAACCGAAGGAGAAATGGCATTGGCGAGGAAAATGATTGAGAGAGAGAGATAAAGAAAGAATGTAGCAGATAAGAAAATAGAGGAGAGAAAGAAAGAAAGAAAGAAAAACATGGGGGAACCAGGCTTTCATGGAACTAATCCTGGTCCGTCACTTTATTTTTCAGGGAAGCTTTTATACCTTAACTTGTACATAGAGGGAAATGAAAGATGCAAAGTCATAAAGAGTCAGCCCAAACATTACATCTGTTTTGTCTTTATCGAAACCAGGATTTTTTTATGCATACCTTTCCCATAAACAATGTTGTGTACATTATCTTCTGGCCTTGGAGACCTGTAAACTTTTTATGACCCTCTTTTGATAAAGGCTGCTCAACCAGAAACTTATTTTCCCTTGAAATGTTTTTTCTTTATATTTCTAATCTATGTCAGCCTCAGAAAATACTAAACAGAGTTACATTTCTCACGGAGCAAAGGTGCAGTGAGTTACAAGAAAGAAAGAACCAGATAGCTCAAAGGTCTGATGTGGTTAATTTCAAAGCTACACTTGTTTTTCTTACATTCCAACTATGTTAACTAATGCACTTCCAGGTGCACAGTGGATAAGAAATATGGGAACTTAGCAACAAGCATTGGTCCAATAATGAAATCCTATACCAGCACTACTCTAATAACTTTTAACTCTTTAAAAGGCTCTATGTTTTAAGCTTCTTGTGCCTTTCACAGTTGGGAGGCTGTGAACAATCATATGCATAGCAGCAAAAGTCTGGATAAACCTGCCAAGCAAGCTAGAATGTTAACAGAGGGGGTTTGATTTGAAATATTCCTCTCATGTCCAGGAGACTTATTAGCTAGAGCCCTAAGTTGATTTTCTCCAGAGAAAGGTGGTTGGGGATAGCCCCTTGTTAATGTCAGAGGAGTTGGTGAAAGTCACAAAGTAGTAAGACAGACAAATTCTGGTTTGGGGGTAGATGCTTAAGCTGGTCCGGGGGGTCCCTTGAGTCCTGAAGCCTTGCTTATCAGATCTCTACTGCATGACCTTGTCATGGGTGGGATCTCCCGTGCTGGCTCCCGGCAAAAGGGATGCAAGCAGACAATTGAAAGTGCAAGTCACAGTTGTGTCTGACTCTTTGCAACCAACCCCATGGACTATACAGTCCATGGAATCTTTAGGGTAGAGTAGTGGAGAGGGCAGCCTTTCCCTTCTCCAGAAGATCTTCCCAACCCAGGGCTAGAACCCAGGTCTCCTGCATTGCAGACAGATTCTTTACCAACTGAGCTATCAGGGAAGCCCTTACAAGTGTCTTAAAGAGATTACTATAGTGGTGTCCTGTTAAGGCAGAACAGTGGAAGAAAGGAGAAAACCAGATAGTAATTCAAGGCTTTCACTGAGTCAGTAGTGGCAAAGAAATTCCGTAAAGCTAGAGAACTTCAATAGATTACAGCTGAAGCACACAAAAGTCTGGGATTAAATCATCAAATTGGAGAGAAAAGTTTTTCTAGGTACAGAAAGACGGGAACTACACTAGAGAAAAAAGGGACTCCTCCCACCTGCCCAAAATTAGAGCTGAAAAGTAGAACTCTGACATCTCACTGAGGATCACATCCCAAACACTGCTGAGACTGGAGGTCTGTATCCCAATCACCTGATTCACATATGGGCCGAACTCCTCTCAGATCCCTTGGCATACAGTGCTGGTGACAGAACCAGAGCTGGTGGGGCTGTAGCTGAGTTCTCAGGTTACAGAACTGTTTCCAGGTACATAGTTGAGACCATGGCCATTGGGTGTCAGCTTGACTTCTAAAAATGGCTCTTTGGCCATGGACTGCACTGAAGTTTGACAATCTTCTGGTTCTCAAGTTCCTCCCATGCAGACACTTTTGTTCATGGATGTCTGTTATTTTTGTGCAGTCCCTAAGTCCCATCCAAATATGCAACCCTACAGACTGCAGCATATCAGGCTTCCCTGTCCTTCACTATCTCCCAGAGTTTGTTCAGACTGATGTCCAGAGTTGGTCATGCTATCTAACCATCTCATCCTCTCTTGCCCTTTCTCCTTCTGCCCTCAATCTTTCCCAGCATCAGGGTCTTTTCCAATGAGCTGGCCCTTCACATCAAGTGGCCAAAGTCTTGGAGCTTCAGTTTCAGCATCAGTCCTTCCAATGAATATTCAGGGAAGATTTCCTTTAGGATTGACTGATTTCATCTCCTTGCAGTCCAAGGGACTCTCCAGTATCTTCTAGAGCACCACAATTTGAAAGCATCAATTCTCTGGCACTCAGCCTTCTTTATGGTACTATTCTCACCTCTGTACCTGACTACTGGAAAAACCATTGCTTTGACTGTATGAACATTTGTCAACAAAATGTTGTCTCTGCTTCTAAATATGCTGTCTAGGTTTGTCATAGCTTTCCTTCTAAAGAGCAAGTATCTTTGAATTTCACAGTTGCAGTCACTGTCCACAGTGATTTTGGAGCCCAGGGAAATAAATTTTGTCACCATTTCCATTTTTTCTTCACCTATTTGCTATGAAGTGATGGGCCCAGATGCCATGATCTTAGTTTTTTGGATGATGAGTTTTAAGCCAGATTTTCATTCATTCTCATTTTTCACCGTCATCAAGAGGGTTTTTAGTTCCTCTTCACTTCCTGCCATTAGAGGGGTATCGTCTGCATATCTGAGGTTGTTGATATTTCTCCTGGCAATCTTGATTTAACATTGTGATTTATCCAGCCCTGCTTTTTTCATGATGTTTTCTGCATATAAGTTAAATAAGCAGGATGACAATATACAGTCTTAATGTACTCCTTTCCTAATTTTGAACCAGTCTGTTTTTCCATGTAAGGTTCTAACTGTTGCTTCTTGACCTGCATACAGATTTCTCAGGAAACAGGTAAGATAGTCTGGTATTCCCATATCTCTAAGAATATTCCACAGTTTGTTGTGATCCAAGGTGGATTGATGCCAAATTATTGCAGTTGTGATGGGGATAGGAGTCACTGTTTTCTGTGTTCACTTGAAAGAATGTGTCAGCCACTCATAATTTGACAAAAACCCACATCCATGTCTTCCAGGTGAAAGGTCAGTTACTGATATGTGGTAAAGTTATCAAAGTGAATGGCTACCCATTCCAGTATTTTTGCCTGGAGAATTTCATGGACAGAAGAGTCTGGCAGACTGCAGTCTGCGGGGTCGCAAAGAGTTGGACATGACTGAATGACTAACACTTTTATAGGTATATGGTCTTATTTTGGTGACTCTTGTTTATATAATTCTGAATATCAGTGTTCAATGTAACTGACAGCTATACTCCTCAAACAATACTAATTTATTTATCCAATCATTGATTTACTCTTTTAAAATGCTTTGATGTCTTCTGTATCTTTGCACTGAAAGGATGCTTAACAACTTGTGGCACAAAGGCTTTGAACAAGAAGAGACAAGGTATGTAATTTTCCTAAAGCAGTGAGATATTCTGCAATATTATATTCAATATTTAAAAGCCTGAAACTCAAAATGAAGAAGATAAATTGAAATGCTGTGATTTGAGGGCAAATTAAACTCTCAGGAATGTTAGAATAAAGGTTTTGCACATAATTAATGAAGCAAAGAGAGTGTAAATATTATACAGAAATTGGATTGGTCAATGGTAACACTGAGGTAACTGGTGATTTATTTATTTATGGAAGGAACAAATTTCCAAACAAACACAATAAAGAGCAATTACTGTTTTATGATTATAAATAAAGTCATATATTTAAGAATTGAAGCCTCAACATTCTTAAAAGCTACTTCATACCTTGAATCTCTCAGGAGTACTTTAGTTTAAATTGTTGGAAAATTTCAGTTTAAGGGTATTTTCCATTTATGCAGGATTTAAGTTATATATTACCATATTTTCAGGAGCAACTGCTTTTATTTTTATATAAAATTCAAATATATTTATTAATGACAAATGTAAAAGATAGAATTTTGATAAAACAAGTCTTATGATCATGTTCCAAGAAAAATATTATATAAATAATTGTTTAATAAATCAATCAAATATCATAATATAAATTAGTGTGTATTTTTTTCAGCTCATTGCCCTGTTTCTAGTTCAAAGAAATACGAGGGGGCTTATTTCAATTGGAAGCTAGAAATTTTCAAATTTTATTGTTTTTTTAGTAACCTAATATAAACAAATTTGGACTAACAAACAGGTAAACCCTTCATAATGTTTTGTCTGTCAGTTCTGTGTCATTTTAAATTTCTTCCACCATGCATTCTGTGCCCCCATCAGACTAAGTCTTTGAGTTCTGAGGTTTTAACTTATTCTCTATCATCTTTGCATTTGCCATTTCTTGTACTAAAACAATCCACCTTTCTTATTCCACTCTATGGTCTACCTTCTCATCTTCTGCGGATTATCTAAGGATTGGCTTTCTTGTGGAAGTTTGCATTAGCTGCCCTTCCCAGGTGTGCCCATTGTGCCTTGAATTCTTCTTACAACACTTCTCACGTTTACTATATTCTATATTAATATAAAATATTTGGGATAATAACATGTCTAACCTATAATAGACTAAGATCTGTAAAGGGAGAATTAGAATAAAAAGAGTAAGCACAATAAGTAAATTAGGGTTTCTTTTAGAATACCAAGTATCTCAGTTATCAAGCATAGTGTACACACTAGGCACCATATATACGTTTTTGAACACACGAATAACTAAATCTATAATGATATTCAAAATATGGGCCTTTAGTTTGTATGTTATAAATAATCTTCCCTATATTGTGCCATAGTTCTCATAAACTTTGTGAAATACTTCTTGCTCTGATTCCTTAGTTTTCTTAGTCTTTCTTAGATCCTTTATATTTGAGAGAACCTGAAGGGATCCATTAATAGTATTTTTAGAAGACACATATACCCAATATTTTCATACAGTTTTGTAAAATGCATGAAAACCATGAGGTTTTGGCTTTGATCATTGTGTGTGAACAACAGCCAAAAATATTAATATTTGTATTTCCATTCATTCTTCTTGAAAGAGTCACTTGATTACACAAGATAAATGTAATTACAAACTTAAAATGAGGAAAGTATGGCAGAAATAAAAACACAAAACAGTGAATACTGAAAGACATTATGTGCATTTGGTGATGTAATTAATGAATAACCTGAATCTTAGATAAAAGTTATAATATTCAAAAGATAATCTATTAGTCAATTACAGAAAAGGTCCTGATTATGTTAATAACATTGGAGCCATCTGTGATCATACATCCCTAAATTTTCTGTTAAATATTTGAAAAATTAAATTTCTTTCTTTCTTACTTTCTCTCTCTCTCTCTCTCTCTCTCTCTTTTTTCCCCACACTGTGCAGCATATAGGATCTTAGTTCCCTGACAAGGCATCAAAACCATGACCCCTGCAGTGGAATCACAGAGCCTAACTGTCCTGGGCTGGACAGTTTAAGGGTATTTTAACTGGCTGGACAGCAGGGAATTTCCATGAAATGTTAAGTTTTGAAAGCATTTGTATTGGTTGTCTATTGCTGTATAACAAACTACAACCCAAATTTAAACACAATCACCATTATTAAGTCATGGTTTCTTAGAATTAGGAATTATTCTCAGGGTTTCACAGAAGCTTCAGTCAAAATGTTGGCTGAGTTGCTAGTCATCTCAAAGCTTGACTGAGGAAAGATGTGCTTCCAAGCTTACTCAAATTTTATTGGTAGATTCAGATTCTTGGGTGCTATAGTCAAGGCTTTTCTGAATTCCTTATTATGTGGGCTTCTGCAACATAGCAGGTTGCTTCATTAAAATGTATGAGCCAAAAAGGAGATAGAAAGAGTGCAGCAAGATGGTAATCATATTCTTTTGTATCTTAATCACAGAAGTGATATTTCATTATATTTCATATATATTTCATATATTTAATTCTGTTCTATTTAATAGAAGCACATCACTAGGTCCACCCACTATCAGGGGGGACACAAGAGCTGGAATCCCAGGAGATCATTGGGAGCTATGTGGGTATATCACCAGTATCAAGTATCAGTGGAGTTCAGTTTAGTCACTCAGTCATGTCCAACTCTTTGCGACCCCATGGACGCCAGGCTTCCCTGTTCATCATTAACTTCCAAAGTTTACTCAAACTCATGTCCATCAAGTCAGTGATGCCATCCAACCATCTCATCCTCTGTTGTCCCCTTCTCCTCCCGCCTTCAATCTTTCCCAGCATCAGAGTTTTTTCAAATGAGTCAGTTCTTCACATCAGGTGACCAAAGTATTGGAGTTTCAGCTTCAGAATCAGTCCTTCAGCATCAGTCTAATGAATATTCAGGACTGATTTCCTTTAGGATGGGCTGGTTGGATCTCCCAAGATGGACAGATTATGGTGGAGAGTTCTGACAGAACGTGGTCCACTGGAGAAGGGAATGGCAAACCACTTCAGTATTCTTGCCTTGAGAACCCCATGAACAGTATGAAAAGGCAAAAATATATGACATTGAAAGATGAACTCCCCAGGTCAGAAGGTGCTCAGTATTTTACTGGAGAAGAGTGGAGGAATTACTCCAGAAAGAATGAAGAGTTGGACCCAAAGGTAAAACATGCCCAGCTGTGGCTGCAACTGGTGATGAAAGTAAAGTCCAATGCTGTAAAGAATAATATTGCATAAGAACCTAGAATTTAAGTTCATGAATTGGAAGTGAGTCAAACAGAAGATGGTAAGAGTGAACATCAACATTTTAGGGATCAGTGAACTAAAATGGACTAGAATGAGTGAATTTAATTCAAATGACCATTATATTTACTACTGCGGGCAAGAATCCCTTAGAAGAAATGAAGTAGCCATCATAGTCAGCAGAGGAGTCCAAAATGCATTACTTGGATGCAGTCTCGAAAACGACAGAATGATCTCTGTTTGTTTCCAAGGAAAATTGAAATTCCAAGGCAAAAGCATTCACTATCACAGTAATCCAAGTCTATCCCCAACCACTAATGCCAAAGAAGCTAAAGTTGAATGGTTCTATAAAGACCTACAAGATCTTCCATAACTAATACACACACACACACACACACACACACACAATTTCCTTTTCATCACTGGGGACTAGAATGCAAAAGCAGGAAGTCAAGAGACACCTGAAGTAACAGGCAAGTTTGGCCTTGGAGTACAAATTGAAGCAGGGCAAAGGCTGACAGAGTTTTGTCAAGAGAACACACTGGTCATAGAAAACATCGTCTTCCAAGAACATAAGAAACGACTCTACACATGAACATCACTAGATGGTCAAAAAAAAAGAGATTAATTATATTCTTTGCAGCTGAAGATGGAGAAGCTCTATACAGTCAGCAAAAACAAGACTGGAAGCTATGGCTTAGATCATGAACTCCTTATTGCAAAATTCAGACTTAAATTGAAGAAAGTGGAGAAAACCAATAGACCATTCAGGTATGACCTAAATCCAATCACTCATGAATATACAGTGGAAATCAACTATATTTCAGTAAAATTTTCAAAAGCATATCATAGCTCTCATCACTTTGTTATTAAAAGACTCATATAGTAATACACATTTAATACACAGTTTAAAAATATATAAATTAGTAAAATACTTTTGATCTAATTTAATCTTAGTTTTTCACTAAAAAAAATGATTGTGAATGTTTTATATTCCAAAGGAGTTTATCATTTTATACATGAGATACTGGGATAAAATTGTTTACTTATTGTTTGTTAATGTGGTTGTCAAATAAATAGATAAATAAATACTTTGTGAAGATTTCCAAAACTCTTGTTAGATGAATAAAACTTTATCAAGTAATTTAAAAATTGTATCAGAAGTAATTATATTCTATATTTTTATGAGGGTTTGCAAGCAGAAAATTATCGGCAAGTGTGTTTTCCTTATAAACTGTAAATCTTGAGCCTGAAGCTAAGTTTTTAAATGTTATAAGTATATAACTGTAACCATGTATATCTGTGGTAATCTGCATTTTTACTTTAAGTCAATTATAATAAATTTTGCGTTTTCATGGTGCTTATAGTAGGCACCATGAAAACTGCAATTCAGGCTATTATTTACTGTTATTCTTAGTTTAATAGTTTTTTCAAGTCTGAAGACTTTATTGGATCTACATCTAATGTTATAAGGTAAAATGTTATGCCCTAAGACCTCTGGGAATATATAAAATTCTACATGTAATATAAAAATAACTGCCTAAAAGCTCTAAAATTTATATATAAGCTTAGGAATTGCCATGAGGGAAAATATTGTATGATTACTTAAGATATTTATATTTCATAATTTTGTAATGTTTTCTAACATATGTTAATGAAAAACAAATAGGGAAAAAGTAATGATTACAATTTTTTATAAGACCACATGTAGAATTTATGATTAAAATAGAAATAATCAATGTTGCGAACTTAAAGAAAAATCAGTTTTTTTTTCCCCCAAAGATTTTAAACATTTTCTTTTACTTCTGTGAAACATCAATATGGTCAGGGATCAAAAAAGGAAAATTTAATGAAAGTAAAATCTGGCTCATGAATTTTAAGGTTCAAGTGCACCTTGTAAGATTAGATAACTGATTCTGATGAAGACTCAAGAAAGACTGTTTTCAAACACAGGAAGACTCATAATCTGCTCACTGTTGTTTATATGCCACAGATAAATCAAAACAAACAAACATACAAACAAAACTTAAGGTGAGCAAAACTGGTATTCCTTGATCAAAGGACATTTATGCACGTAGTTCAGTTCAGTCGCTTAGTCGTGTCTGACTCTTTGCAACCTCATGAACCGCAGCATGCCAGGCCTCCCTGTCCAATGAGTCCTTAACTACTTGCTCAAAGATTCCTGTGAATTAGTGAAAAGAAACCGAAACAAATCAAAACTGAAAACCATTCGTTTCAACACCTTTCTCAGTCTTATTTAATGAAACAAGAAGGTTGGAATAAGCTTGAAATTGTTAATGGTGTGTAGAATCATTTTAAAGCATTAAATATAATTTTATGATATTTATTATTTTTATAAACAGAGATATATAAAAATACAGACACACATAAAAAGTTTTCATAGCAAATTATTGAATGATTATTAAATGTGGATTTTGTGTAATTTTTACTTTAAAAAAAAAACAAGAAATAAAGAAAGGCAAAAAATTGATATATTTACATATTTGCAAATTTGCCTAAAAAGAAAAAGAGGAAAAATACTAGTATTAAATGATGATGACCATATGAAATAACCAGAACTCTCACTTACTGATGTGAGACTGTTAACTGATTTGGCTATTATTGAAAATTGTTGATTGAGCCCTACCAACTATAACTGAATGTACATGTTCTACAAATCAGACATTTCTTTCATCCTTAAATATATATTCAACAAATATGCACATATGTATTCAACAACAACAATAGAAATAACTGCAATATCTAAAACAAACATATGTAATGTACTATAGTGAGATACTATATAAAGACTCATTAAGAGGATAAACTGTGTTATATTCATACCAAAGAATACTATCCTTGAATACAATATACTCATCATAATTAGATACAAAATATTAAAACGTCAGAAACATAATGTTGATCAAAAGAATTCTTATGACATAAAATTTGTATAAACTTCAAAAAGAGACATTTATTCAATGTTTACAGAAGTTATGTTGTTACATGGATGCAGCTAGACTGAAAGGGAAACATGAAGGCAGCATTTTAGGTATATGGAATTATCTGTGTTTTATCCTGGATTCACACTAAATTTTTGAAAAATTTATCAAGCTACACACTGATTGTGCATATTTCTGTTTTAATGTAATTTTTCTACAAAAATCTGAACATTAAGAATCAGATATGTGTTAGAGGAATATCAGATTTAAAATGTGCCATTTCAAATAAAATACCTTTTTAATAATTAAATGTGAGCAGTTATCTAAATCTGTGTGTATGTGTTGAGCTGCTCAGTCGTGTCTGAATCTTTACCCGTGGACTATAACCCACCAGCATCCTCTGTCCATGGAATTTTCTATGAAAGATACTGGAGTGGTTGCCATTTCCTACTCCAGAGGATCTTCCCAACCCAAGGACTGAACCCATGTCTCTTGTGTCTTCTAAGTCAGCAGGCAGATTCTCTACTACTGCCCCACCTACACTAATTAGAGATGCTATATTCAACTTCTATTTCTGGATCTGATAAATCAGACCTACAGAGATTGCCCTGAAATCGTGGTAAGTCTGTAATAATCCCATGGAATGTTTTTCATCACTTTTCTGCAAAAGACTATTCTAGGAAGAGAAACCCAATTATAGTGAGATTTTACTCTAGTATTAACCTTCACCTCTGGGTTCTGTCAACATACCAATCAAGAACAGATTTGCATAGGAAAAAAATGCACAAGGAGAAACCTCACATCACATGCTGGCATTTATATACCAGCTTTTCAGAACAATGCTTCAGCCTTATATTAAACTTTTGGTTTCTGAGAAAAAAATGCTTTTATTAATGAAGATATGCTTCAAACTTAATTGGCTATTTCTTGTCTTTAGTTCTTTACATCTATTTGAACAGAAAAACAAATGTAATAGAAATTTATTTTTCAAACCACTGAAAAATACACAACTGTGTTTCTTTCATAAATTTGCTAATTTGTTAAGAATACTGCAATTCTGTGCTCATTATTACAACTATTATATATTACATAATTTATTATATATGTGTTTAACTTTACTGGATTATCACCATAGATTTCAGAATAGAAATCAAATAACATTCTTTAGTACAAAATATATAACAGCTACAAAAAAATGAATTCTTTAAGGTACGTGCTTTTGATGACTAAAGCAAATTTTTATTACCAGGAAATATTTCTACTAGGATTTGTATGTGGAAAGTTACTTTGAGAGCATGTCTCCTTAAGCCGACTTGCAGGGCCCATATTGTCAGGGCAATATGTCAGGGCAAGCCATATTGTCAGGGCAATGAAGTGGGACAATGGAAGTATCTTTACTTCAGAGTTCCTAAGAATTCACTCCCTCCATTCTAGTAAAATCTTACCTCCATTGATTTCCTTGCTTTCATAACCATTTTCTCTCTCACTCCTCCTTTCAAGACATTCAAGACACCTAGAATTAAACACACCACCAAAAAACTACCAGAGTTTATCAGTGAATCTGGTAAAGTTGCAGGATACAGGTTAATACATTGAATCTATGGCACTTCTATGTATAAACAAAAACTATCATAAAGAGAAATTAAGGAAGCATTCCCATTTACAACCTCATCAAGAAGAATAATATACTTAGGAGTAAACATACCAAAAGAGGGAAAATATCTTTACTCAGAAAACTACAAGACATTGATGAAATAAATTGTGAATGACGCAAAGAGATGGAAAAAAAAAAATGCCATGCTCATGGATTGGAAGATTAATATTTTTAAAATGACCACTACCTCAGGCAATCTACAGATTCAACAAAATTCCAACAAAATACCAAGGGCATTTATCACAGAACTAGAAGGAGTAATTTTAAAGTTTATATAGGAAACACAAAAAAATCCAAATAGCAAAAAAATAGTCTTGAGAAAGAAAAGAGATCAAGGTTTTGCATTCTCTGACTTCACACTATAATGCAAGATTACAGAAGTCTCTAGTACAGCTACTGGCACAAAAACAGACGTAGAGATAGAGGGAACAGGATAGAAGTCCCATAAATAAACCCACACATTTACAGTCAATTAACCTGTGACAAATAAGGTGAAAATATACAGTTGAGAAAAGACAGTCTGTTCAGTAAGAGGTGCTGAGAAAACAGGATACATTTTTGTAAAAGAATGAAATTAGAACATTCTCTATCGTCATATACAAAAATAAACTCAGGATGAATTAAAAACCTAAATGTAAGACAAGAAACTGTAAAGTCACTAGAAAAGAACATAGGCAGAACACTCTGCCAAAAATCATGACAATATTTTTTTATACCTGTCCCTTAAAGGAAACAAAGAACTCTAAACAAATGAAGTTTTCTCAATTTCCTCTTGGGGTATTTCATTGTTAGTGTAGAGAAATGCCACTGATTTTTGCATGTTGGCTTTGTATGCTGGGAACATTACTGAATTTGTTACAATAAAATTAACTATTAAAGAAGTGTGAAAACAGTATTATTGTTGTTATGTGGGTTTCATAGTAGAACCGGTTAAAATAATCTGAAGAACAAGAATTACCATTGGAAAAGTAAATTGCAGAAAAAGGAAAGACTCATTAACAAAATACAATAGTCAATAATAAGTATATAATGTATCTGCTGCTGCTGCTGCTGTTCTAAAAATGGAGAATGATCTCAAGCATGCTCTTATACAATTGGATCTGACAGTCTTTGTGCATTATGTCTGTGTTATGATTTATCTTTTGATAATTTGAGACTGTCAGCTTCAAATATGCATTAATCTTGAAGAGTACAGTTTAATTTGTATATATAAACTGAATGTGTTTATTAAATAAATGGCATTTTTGTTAAAAGTGTAAATTATTGCTGGAATATTAATCTGAATGCTACATGAATACAGAAATTCTCTATTATAAATTTCAGCTTTAAATTGTCATGCCTCTAATTACAAAAATAACTTGATGATTAGAAAATCATTCATGTGGCCATTACTAAACTTAATACAGGGTTATAATTACAGCTTTCTTTAAAAATGGTTTATGATGCAATATTTTACAATGCTAAAAAGTATAGAGAATTTTGAGTACTCATATTTAACATACATTTCTATTAAATTCTTATATTTTTCTATATTGATTTTGATTATATATAAATCATTTATCTAATATCATGTAACAAACTACCTTATTACTTTTTTATTACATATGAATTGACTAAGGACAGGGGAGTTCTATATGAAGTAGCTGAAGTCACTCATGTGGCTACATTCATTGAGACTACAAAGAGAGATGGTTTACAAAAGATTACTTGTCTACTTAGGGTTGAGAGACTGCTCTGAAACAATTCACTTATCCTTCATAGATGACCTTGTTATCTAAATTAGAGAGTTTATGAAGCACCATTTAAAATCATTCTGCAATCTTAACAAAAGTTTCAAAAGCCTCACTCATAATTTGATCTAAACCCTAAGGCTATATTTTACTAAAAGCATGCTTTTAATAGGGCTCAATCAAACCTTGTACACACCAGGACCCAGAGACCAAACAGAGACTAAGACAGAACTTTGTTTGAGTGTCTCCTGTGGCGGTACAGGTCAACAGTGGGCTTACAGAGGCAAGGGCTCTGGGTGCAGCAGACTTGGGTATGGCTGGGTGCAGCAGACTTGGGTATGGAGTAGGCCCTGTTGGAGGAGGTCACCATTAACCCCACCATAGAGGTTCCAGAACTTACACGGGACTGGAGAAATAGATTCTTGGAGGGCACAAACAGAAAAGTGTGTGCACTAGGACCTAAGAGAAAGGAGCAGTGACCCCACAAGAGACTGACTCAGACTTGCCCATGAATGTCCAGGAGTCTCCTGCAGAGGCATGGGTTGGCGGTGGCCTGCTGCAGGGTCGGGAATAATGAGTGTAGCAGAGCGTGCATGAGACAATTTGAAGGAGGTCACAATTATCTTCGTTACCTCCACCATAGTTTGGCCCAAGGTAAATAACGGAATAGCAAGAAGAATAGCAAGAAGAGATAAGAAAGCCTTCCTCAGTGATCAATGCAAAGAAATAGAGGAAAAGAACAGAATGGGAAAGACTAGAGAGCTCTTTGAGAAAATTAGAGATACGAAGGGAACATTTCATGCAAAGATGGGCTTAAAAAAGGACTGAAATTGTATGGACCTAACAGAATATATTAAGAAGGTGTGGCAAGAATACACAGAAGAACTATACAAGAAAGATCTTCATGACCCAAATAATCATGATGGTGTGATCACTCACCTAGAGCCAGACATCCTGGAAAGTGAAGTCAAGTGGGCCTTAAGAAGCATCACTATGAACAAAGCTAGTGGAGGTGATGGAATTCCAATTGAACTATTTCAAATCCTAAAAGATGATGCTGTGAAAGTGCTGCACTCAATATGCCAGCAAATTTGGAAAATTATTCAGTGGCCATAGGCCTGGAAAAGGTCAGTTTTCATTTCAAACCCTAAGAAAGGCAAAGCCAAAGAATACTCAAACTACCGGACAATTGCACTCATCTCACAAGCTAGTAAAGTAATGCTCAGAATTCTCCAAGCCAAGCTTCAGCCACACATGAACCGTGAACTTCCAGATGTTCAAGCTGCTTTTAGAAAAGACAGAGGAACCAGATATCAAATTGCCAACATCTGCTGGATCATCGAAAAAGCGAGAGTTCCAGAAACAAAACAAAACAAAACAAAACATCTATTTCTTCCTTATTGCCTATGCCAAAGCCTTTTAAGGTGTGGAACACAACCATCAGTGGAAAATTCTGAAAGAGATGGGAATACCAGATCACCTGACCTGCTTCTTGAGAAATCTGTATGCAGGTCAGGAGGCAACAGCTAGAAGTGGACATGGAATGGACTGGTTCCAAACAGGAAAAGGAGTATGTCAAGGCTGTATATTGCCACCATGCTTATTTAACTTATATGCAGAGTACATAATGAGAAATGATGGGCTGGATGAAGCACAAGCTGGAATCAAGATTGCTGGGAGAAATATCAACAAGCTTTGATATGCAGATGACACCACCCTTAAGGCAGAAAGCAAAAAACTAAAAAGCTTCCTGATGAAAGTGAAAATAAAGAAGAGAGTGAAAAAGTTGGCTTAAAGCTCAACATTCACAAAACAAAGATCATGGCATCCAGTCCCCTCACTTCATGGCAAATACATGGAGAAACAGTGGGAACAGTGTCCGACTTTATTTTTTTGGGCTCCAAAATCACTGCAGATGGTGATTGCAGCCATGAAATAAAAGATGCTTACTTCTTGGAAGAAAAGTTTTGACCAACCTTGACAGCATATTAACAAGCAGAGACATTACTTTGCCAACAAAGGTCCATGTAATCAAGGCTATGGTTTTCCCAGTGGTCATGTATGGATATGAGAGTTGGACTATAAAGAAAGCTGAGCACCAAAGAATTGATGTTTTGCACTGTGGTGTTGGAGAAGACTCTTTAAAGTCCCTTTGACTTCAAGGAGATCCAACCAGTCCATCCTAAAGATCAGTCCTGGGTGTTCATTGGAAGGACTGATGTTGAAGCTTAAACTCCAATACTTTGGCTACCTAATGTGAAGAGCTGACTCATTTGAAAAAACCCTGATGCTGGAAAAGATTGAGGGCAGGAGGAGAAGGGGACGACAGAGGATGAGATGGTTGGATGACATCACCTACACAATGGACATGAGTTTGAATAAACTCCATGAGTTGGTGATGGACAGGGAGGCCTGGTGTGCTGCAGTCCATGGGGTCAGAAAGGGCTAGACATGGCTGAGTGACTGAACTGAACTGAACTGAAATAACAAGGAGGGAACACAGCCCCAGCCATCAACAGAAAATTGGATAAAAAATTTGCTGATCATGGCCCTGCCCATTAGAACAAGACCCTGTTTCCCCTCATTCAGTCTCTCCCATCAGGAAGCTTCCATAAACCTGTTATATTCCCCATCACAGGGCAGACAGACTGAAAATCACAATCACAGAAACTAACCAATCAGATCATATGGACCACAGACTTGTCTAACTCAATGAAACTATGAGCCATGCCTTGTAGAGCCACCCAAGACAGATGCATCGTGGTGGAGAATTATGAATAAATGTGGTCCACTGGAGAAGGGAATGGCAAACCACTTCAGTATTCCTGCCTTAAGAACCACATGAACAGTATGAAAAGGCAAAAAGATAAGACACTGAAAGATGAACTCCCCAGGTCAGAAGGTGCCCAATATTTTACAGAAGAGTAGAGAAATAACTCTAGAAAGAATGAAGAGATGGACCCAAAGGAAAAACATGCCCAGTTATGGATGTGACTGGTGATGGAAGTAAAGTCCAATACTGTAAAGAGCAATACTGCATAGGAACCTGGAATGTTAGGTCTATGAATCAAGGCAAAATTGAAGTGGTCAAACAGGAGATGGCAAGAGTGAACATCAACATTTTAGGAATCAGTGAACTAAAATGGACTGGAATGGGTGAATTTTACTCAGATGACCATTATGTCTACTACTGTGGGCAAGAATCTCTTAGAAGAAATGGAGTACCCATCATAGTCAAGAAGAGTCCGAAATCTTTGAGCTTGGATGCAGTCTCCCAAATGACGGAATGATCTCCCTTCACTTCCAAGGCAAACCATTCAATATCATGGTAATCCAAGTCTATGCCCAAACCAGTAATGCCGAAGAAGATGAAGTTGAACGGTTTTGCGAAAATGTACAAGACCTTCTAGAGCTAATACACATAAAAGATGTCCTTTCCATTTTAGGGGACTGGAATGCGAAAGTAGAAAGTCAAGAAACACCTGGAGTAACAGGAAAATTTGGCCTTGGAGTACGGAATGAAGCAGGGCAAAGGCTAATTGAGTTTGAGAAGAGAAAGCACTGGTCAAGGCAAACACCCTCTTCCAACAACACAAGAGGAGACCCTACACATGGACATCACCAGATAGTCAACACTGAAATCAGATTGATTATATTCTTTGCAGCCAAAGATGAAGAAGCTCTATACAGTCAGCGAAGACAAGACGAGGAGCTGGCTGTGGCTCAGATCATGAATTCCTTATGGCCAAATTCAGACTTAAAATGAAGACAGTAAGGAAAACCACTAGAACATGCAGGTATGACCTAAGTCAAATCCTCTATGATTATACAATGGAAGTGAGAAATAAATTCAAGGGATTAGAACTGATAGACAGAGTGCCTGATGATGTATGGACAGAGGTTCATGACATCGTATAGGAGATGAGAATCAAGACCATCCCCAAGAAAAGAAAAGCAAAAACGCAAAATGGCTATCGGAGCAGGCCTTCCAAATAGCTGCAGAAAGAAGAGAATTGAAAAGCAAAGGAGAAAAGGAAAGATATAACCATTTGAATGCAGAGTTCCAAAGAATAGCAAGGAGGGATAAGAAAGCCTTTCTCAGTGTCGTGCAAAGAAATAGAGGGAAACCTTCAAATGGGAAGGACTAATGATCTCATCAAGAAAATCAGAGATATGAAGGAAACATTTCATGCAAAGATGGGCACAATAAAGGATAGAAATGGTATGGACCTAACAAAAGCAGAAGATATTAAGAGGTGGCAAGAATACAGAGAACTATACAAAAAGGGTCTTCATGACCCAGAAAATCACAATGGTATTATAACTCACCTAGAGCCAGACATCCTGGAATGCGAAGTCAAGTGGGCCTTAGGAAGCATCATGATGAACAAAGCTAGTGGAGGTGATGAAATTCCAGTTGAGCTATTTCAAACCCTAAGAGATGATTCAGTGAAAGTGCTGCACTCAAATTTGTAAACTCAGCAGATGCCACAGGACTGGAAAAGGTCAGTTTTCATTCCATTGCCTAAGAAAGGCAATGCTAAAGAATGCTCCAACTACTGTACAATTGCACTCGTCTCACATGGTATTAAAGTAAAGCTCAAGATCATCCAAGCCAGGCTTCAATAGTACATTAACTATGAACTTCCAGATGTTCAGGCTAGATTTAGAAAAATCAGAGGAACCAGAGATCAAATTGCCAACATCCACTGGATCATTGAAGAAGCAAGAGAGTTCCAGAAAAACATCTACTTTTACTTTATTGACTATTTCAAAGCTTTTGACTATGTGGATCACAACATACTGTGGAAAATTCTGAAAGAGATGGAAATATGCCAGAGTCCACCTCCAGCAGCCAGGGATTCAACCTGAAGAGAGGGATGGTGTCAGAGATGAGACAGCCTCTCAGTTTTCTTGGACTGCCTATTTAATTCAAGTTTAAGATTCTCTTCTGACAAACAACTAATCTCAAAAATATACAAGCAACTTAGGCAGCTCAATTCCAGAAAAATAAACGACCCAATCAAAAAATGGGCCAAAGAACTAAATAGACATTTCTCCAAAGAAGACATATGGATGGCTAACAAACACATGAAAAGATGCTCAACATCATTGATTATTAGAGATATGCAAATCAAGACCACAATGAAGTACCACTTCACACCAGTCAGAACGGCTGAGATCCAAAAGTCTGCAAGCAATAAATGCTGGAGAGGGTGTGGAGAAAAGGGAACATTCTTACACTGTTGGTGGGAATGCAAATTAGTACAGCCACTATGGAGAACAGTGTGGAGATTCCTTAAAAAAATTGCAAATAGAACTGCCTTATGACCCAGGAATCCCACTGCTGGGCATACACACTGAGGAAACCAGAATTGTAAGAGACACATGTTCCCCAATGTTCATCACAGCACTGTTTATAATAGCCAAGACATGGAAGCAACCTAGATATCCATCAGCAGACGAATGGATAAGAAAGCTGTGGTACATATACATAATGGAGTATTACTCAGCCATTAAAAAGAATACATTTGAATCAGTTCTCATGAGATGGATGAAACTGGAGCGGATTATACAGAGTGAAGTAAGCCAGAAAGAAAAACACCAATACAGTATACTGACACATATATATGGAATTTAGAAAGATGGCAATGATGACCCTGTATGCAAGACAGCAAAAGAGACACAGATGTGTAGAGCGGACTTTTGGACTCTGAGGGAGAGGGAGAGGGTGGGATGATTTGGGAGAATGGCATTGAAACATGTATACTATCATGGAAGAAATGAATCGCCAGTTTATGTTCGATGCAGGATACAGGATGCTTGGGGCTGTTGCACATGGATGATCCAGAGAGATGATATGGGGTGGGTGATGGGAGGGGGGTTCATGTTTGGGAACTCTTGTACATCCGTGGCAGATTCATGCAATGTATGGCAAAACCAACCCAGTGTTGTAAAGTATAATAAAGTAAAAAAAAAAAAAAAAAAAAAAAAGATTCCCTTTTATACTTTTACAAACACATTAGGTCAGAGGTTTGGTTTTCAGTTCCCCCTCACCAAGATTTATTATCTCCATAAATCATTGTTGCTCTTCAAACAGAGTTCCTGCTTCAGCTATTCTCTCAGAATCAGCTTTACCACCTATTATCTACTTCCTCTTATGTGTCCTATAGTTAACTTGTGATTACATTGTAAATCATGCTACATTCCTCAGTTTCTTTCTTATCTTTCTAAATCCTGTTTGCCCCTAACATCCTGAGCTCACTATCTCTTAAAAAGGCTTCTAGCTATAGTATCTCTAAAATTCCTAACCTCTATAAGCTATAGTAAAATATACTAGCATTACAACATTGCTTAAATCTTCAGCTTCTAACTATTTTAATTATTTCTAAGCCCTACATTCAGTAAACTCCTTTGCCATAAACATTTTCCTCACAAATAGGCTTCAGATAACAATCCCTCCCATGGCCTCAAGCTACAGCCTATGTGCTCATCCTGGAACACTCTTTTGTAAAAGTCCTTGAACAAATGTCAATGATTAACTTTATGTTTTATTCTCTGAGCACAGCTGCAGGCTTCATGCCTTCTCATGCTCCTCTCAAGAACAATAAGCACCTTAATATTCCTTTTCAGTCAACTCAGCCGAGGAGAGGAAAAAACAAGTCAGAATTACAAGGCCTTCATCCTGGGTCTGTGCCTGTGGAATGAGGAGAGGGGACTGGGGCCATGCCTCCATTTTGTTAGTAATGCCTAACACAGCTCTCGACAGAAATACCAGACCACCTGACATGCCTCCTGAGAAATCTGTATGCTTGTCAGGAAGCAACAGTTATTACTGAACATGGAACAACAGACTGGTTCCAAATCAGGAAAGGAGTAAGTCAATGCTGTATATCTTGACCCTGCTTATTTACCTTATATGCAGAGTACATCATGAAAAACTGGGCTGGATGAAGCACAAGATGGAATCAAGATTGCTGAGAGGAATATCAATAACCTCAGATATGCAGAAGACACCACCCTTAGGGCAGAAAGCAAAGAACTAAAGAGCCTCTTGATGAAAGTGAAAGAGGAAAGCGAAAAAAAATTGCCTTAAACTAAACCTCAGAAAACTAAGATCATGGCGTCTGGTCCCATCAATTCATGGCAAATTGATGGGGAAACAGTGGCAACAGTTCTGACTTTATTTTGGGAACTCCAAAATCACTACAGTTTGTAACTGCAGCCTTGAAATTAAAAGATGCTTTCTCCCTACAGGAAAAGCTCTGATAAACATAGACAACATGTTAAAAGTACAGACACTACTTTGCCAACAAAAGTCCATCTAGTCAAACTATGGTTTTTCCAGTGGTCATGTATGGATGTGAGAGCTGGATTATAAAGAAAACTGAGTAACAAAGAATTGATGCTTTTGAACTGTGGTGTTGGAGAAGACTCTTGAGAGTCCCTTGGACTGCAAGGAGATCCAACCAGTCCATCCTAAAGGAAATCAGTCCTGAATATTCGTTGGAAGGACCAGTGCTGAGGCTGAAACTCCAATACTTTGGAAACCTGATGCAAAGAACTGACCCAGTTGAAAAGATCTTGATGCTGAGAAAGATGAAAGGCAGGGGGAAAAGCGGACAGCAGAGGATGAGGTGGTTGGATGGCATCACTGACTCAATGGATATGTATTTGAGTAAACTCTGAGAGTTGTTGACGGACAGGGAGGCCTGGTGTACTGGAGTCCATGAGGTGGCAGAAAGTCGGATATGACTGAGTGACTGAATTGAACTGAACTGAAAAGAATCCTGGATTTAATCTTTTCCCTGAGGCTATTTCTTGCTCTGAGAATGTGTTGCCATCTGTTCAGTTCAGTTCAGTTCAGTTCAGTTGCTCAGTCGTGTTCGACTCTTTGAGACCCCATGAATCACAGCACTCCAGGCCTCCCCGTCGATCACCAACTCCCGGAGTTCACTCAGACTCACGTCCATTCAGTCAGTGCTACAATCCAGCCATCTCATCCTCTGTCGTCCTCTTCTCCTTCTGCCCCCAATCCCTCCCAGCATCAGAGTCTTTTCCAATGAGTCAACTCTTTGCATGAGGTGGCCAAAGTACTGGAGTTTCAGCTTTAGCATCATTCCTTCCAAAGAAATCCCAGGGTTGATCTCCTTCAGAATGGACTGGTTGGATCTCCTTGCAGTCCAAGGGACTCTCAAGAATCTTCTCCAACACCACAGTTCAAAAGCATCAATTCTTCAGTGCTCAGCCTTCTTCACAGTCCAACTCTCACAGCCATGCATGACCACAGGAAAAACCATAGCCTTGACTAGACGGACCTTAGTCAGTAAAGTAATGTCTCTGATTTTGAATATGCTATCTAGGTTGGTCATAACTTTTCTTCCAAGGAGTAAACGTCTTTAATTTTATGGCTGCAGTCACCATCTGCAGTGACTTTGGAGCCTCCCAAAAAATAAAATCAGACACTGTTTCCACTGTTTCCCCATCTATTTCCCATGAAGTGATGGGACCGGATGCCATGATCTTCGTTTTCTGAATGTTGAGCTTTAAGCCAAATTTTTCACTCTCCTCTTTCACTTTCATCAAGCGGCTTTTTAGTTCCTCTTCACTTTCTGCCATAAGGGTGGTGTCATCTGCATATCTGAGGTTATTGATATTTCTCTTGGCAATCTTGATTCCAGCTTGTGTTTCTTCCAGCCCAGCATTTCTCATGATGTACTCTGCATAGAAGTTAAATAAGCAGCATGACAATATACACCCTTGATGTACTCCTTTTCCTGTTTGGAACCAGTCTGTTGTTCCATGTCCAGTTCTAACTGTTGCTTCCTGACCTGCATGCAGATTTCTCAAGAGGCAGCTCAGGTGGTCTGTTTTTCCCATCTCTTTCAGAATTGTCCACAGTTTATTGTGATCCACACAGTCAAAGGCTTTGGCATAGTCAATAAAACAGAAATAGATGTTTTTTCTGGAACTCTCTTGCTTTATCCATGATCCAGCAGATGTTGGCAATTTGATCTCTCTTCCTCTGCCTTTTCTAAAACCAGCTTGAACATCAGGAAGTTCTCAGTTCACATATTGCTGAAGCCTGGCTTGGAGAATTTTGAGCATTACTTTAATAGCATGTGAGATGAGTGCAGTTGTGGAGTAGTTTGAGCATTCTTCGGCATTGCCTTTCTTTGGGATTGGAATGAAAACTGACCTTTTCCAGTCCTGTGGCCACTGCTGAGTTTTCCAAATTAGCTGGCATAGTGAGTGCAGCACTTTCACAGCATCATCTTTCGGGATTTGAAACAGCTCAACTGGAATTCGATCACCTCCACTAGCTTTGTTCACAGTGATGCTTTCTAAGGCCCACTTGACTTCACATTCCAGGCTGTCTGGCTCTAGATGAGTGATCACAGCATCGTGATTATCTGGGTCGTGAAGATCTTTTTTGTACAGTTCTTCTGTCTATTCTTGCCACCTCTTCTTAATATCTTCTGCTTCTGTTAGGTCCGTACCATTTCTGTCCTATATTGAGCCCATCTTTGCATGAAATGTTCCCTTGGTATCTCTGATTTTCTTGAAGAGATCTCTAGTCTTTCCCATTTTGTTGTTTTCCTCGATTTCTTTGCATTGATCACTGAGGAAAGCTTTCTTATCTCTTCTTGCTATTCTTTGGAACTCTGCCTTCAGATGCTTACATCTTTCTTTCTCTCCTTTGCTTTTTGCTTCTCTTCTTTTCACAGCTATTTGTAAGGCCTCCCCAGAAAGCCATTTTGCTTTTTTGGATTTCTTTTCCATGGGGATGGTCTTGATCCCTGTCTCCTGTACAATGTCACGAACCTCATTCCATAGTTCATCAGGCACTCTATCTATCAAATCTAGGCCCTTAAATCTATTCCTCACTTCCACTGTATAATCATAGGGGATTTGATTTAGGTCATACATGAATGGTCTAGTGATTTTCCCTACTTTCTTCAATTTGAGTCTGAGTTTGGTAATGAGGAGTTCATGATCTGAGCCACAGTCAGCTTCTGGTCTTGTTTTTGTTGACTGTATAGAGCTTCTCCACCTTTGGCTGCAAAGAATAGAATCAATCTGATTTCAACATTGACCATCTGGTGATGTCCATGTGTAGAGCCTTCTCTTGTGTTGTTGGAAGAGTATGTTTTGCTGTGACCAGTGCATTTTCCTGGCAAAACTCTATTAATCTTTGCCCTGCTTCATTCCATATTCCAAGGCCAAATTTGCCTGTTACTCTAGGTGTTTCTTGACTTCCTACTTTTCAATTCCAGTCCCATATAATGAAAAGGACATCTTTTTTGGGTGTTAGTTCTAAAAGGTCTTGTAGATCTTCATAGAAATGTTCAAGTTCAGCTTCTTCAGCATTACTGTTTGGAGCATAGACTTGGATTACTGTAGTATTGAATGGCTTGCCTTGGAAACGAACAGAGATCATTCTGACGTCTTTGAGATTGCATCCCACTACTGCATTTCGGACTCTCTTTTTGACCATGATGGCAGACATATATATGCAATTCCTGCTTAAGAAATGAACAATTCTTTAATAAACCACCTTTCTTGAAACAACATATAAAAAGTAGCAAAAGTAAGCGAACTGGCACTATTGACATTCTACAGGAAAATTTCTTTAATCATGTGCTGTGCTGTGCTTAGTTGCCTGTCTGACTTTTAGTGACCCCATGGGCTCTAGCTCACCAGGCTCCTCTGTCCATGGGGATTCTCCAGGCAAGAATACTGGAGAGAATTGCTATGCCCTACTCCAGGGAATGTTACCAACCCAGGGATTGAACCCAGGTCTCCTGTGCTATGGGTGGATTCTTTACCATCTGAACTACAGGGAAATCCACTACAATTTTATTTCCCCTGGAGAAGAAAATGGCAACTCACTCCAGTATTCTTGCTTGTGAAATCCCATGGTAGAAGAGCCCAGAAGACTACAGTCTGTGGGGTTGCAAAGAGGTGGACACCACTCAGTGACTAAGCAGCCATGCACACAACTTTACTTGGCTCGTTATATTTTTCATGTTACCTCTGGACACAGTCTCACTAATGGTTCCATCCAAGTTCTTCTTTCTCCAATTTTTTCATTGATATTTAAACTTCTTTTATTGTATGGAAAAACACTATATTTTCCTTTTCCTTTTCTCTAACACTCAAAATACTTCTGATATCAGATGTGTGATTTTTTTCCCCCACAACAACCAGTTCTCCAACACCAGCTGGCTGTCCTTGAGCAGTTCACTTCAGACACTATTGGAGTTAACATAGACTTCAGAGGTTAAGGGTTCAGTGCCACAAGACTGCACCCCTCTTCAGATGCCAACCAAAGATCCAGTTTTCTAGTCCAGGGGTCACTGTGACTAATCAGCTAAAAATCAACATTTCCATAACCCTGTTCTTGGATTCAATACTTTGCTAGGATGACTCACAGAACTTAAGAAAAAAACTTTCTTACTAATGTTGATTAATTACAAAAGATATTCTAAGGGATGCAAATAAACAAACAGATAAAGAGATGCATGGGGTGGGGTCCTGAAGGATACTTATTGCAGGAGCTTCCATTCCCTTGGACTTGGAGTACATCCCAGCAACCGGATATGTAAACCAACTTAGAAGCTATCTAAATCCCATACCTTAGGGATATTTATGTACTCATGATTGATTATCAACTCATTTCCAGCTCCACTACTCTCTTGGTGGGGGCATAGGGCTGAAAATATTCTAATTATGTCTTGGTCTTTCTAACTCAGCCCACTGAGCTTCACTTCATTAGAACAAATGGTACTTTATTATCATCCAGGAAATTCCAAGGGAGTTAGGATCTCAGTGTCAAATGCTCCTATCTCTTAGGAAACTACAAGAGTTTTAGGTATTTTGTGTCAAGAAGTTAAGTCAAGTCAAAGATCAACTATTAACAGGAAATGGGGGGGCACAGGTAAATTTTTTAAAATCTTTTCTTAATGTCTTTTTAAATATATATATTTTTCTTATTTCACAATCCATCCCCTGGTCTCTATCCACAGACCTCTTACAGCAAATTGATCCCATCTTTTTTTTTTTTTTTGTATTCACTAATCTTGGGTAAATGAAACTCTATTGTAAGAGGCAAATGTCCAATTGGACTTGGGATATAGTCAAAGAATTGCCTGCATATCCCTGGCGGTAGTGGGGAAAGAGAGACAATGATTTTCTGCCTGCCATGTGAAATTGGGCAGCAAGACTGGAAAAGACTCTCAGGGTATACTTAATATTTAGTTTTTAAGAATAACTATTTATAGAAACAATTATTAGGCCTATCCTTTAGGAATAACAGTAAAAGTTACAGTAGATAGTCAGTTACTGACACTAGGTACAGAATTGTGACTCTCTAACAAGAAGACAGGTAAAACATGATGGAAACTGACTAAGAATGCAGCAGATGCACTACTAGGGAGAAATAAGATATGCCTCTGATGGGGCTTTGGGCACACAGAATGGATACATGGAACATAAAGGTGTTCTGCAATAATTTTTAAAGATCTCAGGAACGAAAAATCTGGTGCAGGTTCTGATACTGGGTAATTATATATGAATGAAAATTTTTATTACAGATATTTTAAAAAAGAAAAATCATATTCTAAATATTCAGTCTGATAAAACATAAGCCATGTAGCTTACATTTGATTATTTTCAATGATCAGAATGTCAATTTTTATCTATGTATGTTGGTAAGATAGAGTCATTCATTTAGTTTCTTGATTTCAAAATGCATTAAGATTTAAATCTTTCATAAATATAAGATATCAAATATTTCTGAAGCCACAATTCCTAAGGGCAGATATAAAAATTACCCTTAATAGTTATTGACTAACTTCATCTTTTTTCTCTCCTTCAATTGCCACTTTCATTCCAATTTTCCTTTTTGTTCCAAACACATTTTAAAAGAAAGAAACTGAGATAATTAGATATACCAGTTTCAAATAATTTTAAAAGAAACACCCCCTATGAATTAATTTGGGGAGCAATAGTCCTTAGGTCTCAAAAGAAATTAAAAGTTATCTATTATAAAAGTTGGTATAGGCGGCAGGGAGGGGTTCTTTACCGGGTCCGGCAGCTGAAGCTCGGCGTTCGGGTTACCCCTGCAGCGACGCCCCCTGGTCCCACCGGTACCACTGCTGCTCCCGCCCCTTCACTTCTCGGCCGCGCAATGGGCACCTGCGACGAGGAGTACGACTACCTCTTCAAAGTTGTTCTTATTGGAGATTCTGGTGTTGGAAAGAGTAATCTCCTGTCTCGATTTACTCGAAATGAGTTCAATCTTGAAAGCAAGAGCACCATTGGAGTAGAGTTTGCAACAACAAGCATCCAGGTTGATGGGAAAACAATAAAGGCACAAATATGGGACACAGCAGGGCGAGAACGACACCGTGCTATAACATCAGCATACTATCGTGGAGCTGTAGGTGCGTTATTGGTTTATGACATTGCTAAACATCTCACATATGAAAATGTAGAGCGATGGCTTAAAGAACTAAGAGATCACGCTGATAGTAACATTGTTATCATGCTTGTGGGCAATAAGAGTGATTTGCGCCATCTCAGGGCAGTTCCTACAGATGAAGCAAGAGCTTTTGCAGAAAAAAATGGTTTGTCATTCATTGAGACATCTGCTCTAGACTCTACAAATGTGGAAGCTGCTTTCCAGACAATCTTGACAGAGATATACTGCATTGTTTCTCAGAAGCAAATGTCAGACAGACGTGAAAATGACATGTCTCCAAGCAACAATGTGGTTCCTATTCATGTCCCACCAACCACTGAAAACAAGCCAAAGGTGCAGTGCTGTCAGAACATATAAGGTGTTTCTCTTCTCCCCTAGAAGGCTGTGTATAGTCCAATTCCCAGGTCTGAGATTTAAATATATTTGTAATTCTTGTGGTCATTTTTGTGTTTTATTACTTCCTCATACTTAAGAATTTTTCCATGTCTCAAGTCTTTTGATTTTAGCTTTATAAAATCATCCGTTTGTCCCGAATGACTGCAGCTTTTTTTCATGCTATGGCTTCACTAGCCTTAGTTTAATAAACTGAATGTTTGGATTCCTCAGTTATTGTTTACTTTTCATCATGGAAGCTGTCACTGTAGGACTTAATAGAACTTGATCCCTTGAAGCTCAGACCTATTGGTCTTGATTAAATCAAATTTAGAAGACTGTAGAAATAAGCTATCATTTTGCCACAGAGCAGCTTATAATTAACATACTCTTCTCTCAATGCAGAGTATATGTCCATAAATCTAAGAATTGCCCTATAAACATAGCAGAATTTTGAGAGCTTATAAATTTTCCATTATTCTGGAAGTCAATTTCTAAAATGCCTTAATAGGGTTATGTAGTTTAGTAAATTTTGTTTTTTAATTTTTGTAAACATCAAAGTTGATTAGAGATGGGGGAACACTTTTTTCTGGACAAGAATTATCTTAATAAACACAAAAGACTGTGATGATTTCAGTAGTAGCATGGTTACGGGGCCATAAGTCACACAATGCTGCCTGGCAGGCTGGGAACCGGAGAGACTGGTGGAATTCCATCTGAGGTGCCTCTGTTACAGTGATCAGGCAGCCCAGGTCATTTAACTTCTCTAATTTCCCAGCAGTATATTATGTGGCATTTTATTGCTCAAGCAACAACTGGTTTAATTCTCTTAGTATCTGATGGTGAAGTGTTAATTTTGTCTTAAAACCCTTCCAGTAAATGCAACCTAGTTTTACCACCATAGCCACAGTAGGCATGGATAACTATTTTAACAATGCTAATTTTTGAGTTTTGTAGTATATTATGGAATATAGTCCAGTTAAATATCTGGTTTCAGTATGTTAAAGAATACAAGAGAGGTTAATTTCTGCTCAAGTGGTACCACTTAAAAGGCATGTATTCTTTTAGTATATAAGATGAAATAGTACCTTAAGTTTAAATAGAATGCATTCAGGCATTGTACAAACCTGAAAGTTTTCTTCCACTACATTATTGAAATCAATGGAGCAACTCATTTTTCATTCCGAAATGTGCACACTAATATTTAGTTTTATTTTTTTGTGGATAATATTAAGCACTTAACTCTGAAGTGTTCTGAAAGTTGTGTCAACTAAAGTGATACTATTCAGGATGGTGGAATATCCCCAAAATATACATGTGTGTGGGCTTGCCGAGATTACTATGTTTCATAGTTAATCTTCTGTCTTTTGCGGTGCTCATGACCTGTGGGGCGCATGGAAGGCATTGCTGTGGTCAGTCTGTTTAGTTTTCCTTTGTAGCCCTTTTATTATTTTGGTGTATTGGTTATGAAGATACTACTATCTCCTTGTAAATTGCTACTTTGTATTTTATGCATGCTCTGTAACTTGATTTTTTTTTAAAGTTACTGATTTTGAATATATTCACATTCTAATAAACAGTTATAGGGGGACTAAAAAAAAAAGTTGGTATAGTTGAACAGAAATACAAGGTAACAATATTTACAAGGTAAAGTATTTGAACAATATATTTCTTTGCCATGGATTTAATTTATAGGAAAAGGATCTTATCTCAGATTTCTGTTTTAATTAGATAGCTAAACAAACATCCATACAGCATATAATAAACTTGATAAATTTGCTCTTGCAGTAATAGATTCTATCTGAAAATTTTAAAAAAAAGTCTTCTGAGTGACATGAATAAATCAATGTGACTTTAAAGAAAAAGATGGCTTCAATATTGCACAATGTCTCTGATTTCCTAAATTCATTCTTTCTTAAATCCTGAAAAATCAGTCCTGAATGAATCAGGACACAATTTCTTAAAATGAATTTTACCATAAAATTCATTCTACAGAGCATGGTTGACACTGTGTGCAGAAAGAGAACTTACTCTTTCTTATAGTTATTATTATTACCTTGACAAGTAGAGAAATAATAGGGAAGCATATGATTGGAATGGCTTGAAGGGAGCATGGCAGGTAAGAATGAATAAAATTTGCTCTCCTGCTTAAAATGTTAAAATTCTAAATTTAAATAAAAAAGGAATAGTTCTATATTATGCATATAAACACAATTAAAATACTTTTGTTACTCATGAAATGCAAGCAAGGGGTTCGTTAAGTTATGTAAGCCTTAATAAGGAATTGTCACAGATCCTGAATAATCTTGTGTGCCACAGCTAATATATACATTATTTTTAAGAATCTTATGCTCATTTAGTCAAACCATGTATTTTAGCATTTATTGTAATGCAATGTCTATTAATAATGGAGTTGTTGCTAAAAGTCTAGGATATCTTTCCATTTGTTACAAAAGACATAAAGAACCTCCAAGAATGAATGAAGAATTCATTAATTAAATCAGAACACAATTTTTAGGTATATAGCATGCTTGAGCAAATGTCCACACTGTATTCAGTAAGATGATAAATAAGACACTGTTGCTTCTATTTAGTAAAAGTGAAGACAGGAAAATAATTACAACAACATGCTAAATACCAAGATAAGCTGTAATCTATATGTCGTTAGAAGGGAAGAGAAACATTTTTAGTTAATGAGAAAAGTATTCAAAGAAACAGTGATATTTAAACTTGATTGTGTGATAAAGGCCCAACAGTAGATGTGAAAAAACTGTGAAGGTACTTTTTGATAATTTATCAAATATTGTGGTCAATTACATTTTTAAACAAGTGATTTATATAAGTAGATTTTCCTTCCATAATAATTGCTCTGGTCACAGTTATGAGTGATAGATTTACACAAGGAGAAACTGGAAATGAGGACAACATTTCTAAGGCTGTTGCATAAGTTCAGACAATAGAAGACTGGGTATGAACAAAGTTGTGGAAATTAAAATGCACAAGGAGAAAGATTCAACATAGTAAGTAATGTTAGAGATAATATCTAGAGAATTCAGTATAAAGTAAATTGTCAGTGTTTCAGAAAACATATATAAAAATATCAAACAAAGAATTAAATATATACACATATATAAACTACAAAAATCAATTTGAGATGTTGCATTACTTTTTTTAGGACTCTCATAAATTATCAAAGATTATTGTTACTGTTGTTCAGAGGTTAAGCTGTGTCCAATTCTTTGCGACCCCATGAATTGCAGCAGGACAGCCTTCCCTGTCCATCACTATCTCCCTGAGTTTGCTCAAACTCAAGTCCATTAAGTAGGTGATACCACCCAACCATCTCATCCTCTGTCACCCTTTTCTCCTCTTGCTCTCAATATTGTCCAGTTTCAGGGTATTTTCTAGCAAGATGGCTCTTCACATCAGGCGGCCAAAGTACTGGAGCTTGAACTTCAACATCAGTCCTTCCAATGAATATTCAGGACTGCTTTCCTTTAGGATTGACTGTTTTGATCTCGCAGCTGTCCAAAGGAGTCTCAGGAGTCTTTTCCAGCACCACATTTAGAAAGTCTCAATTCTTTGGTGCTTAGCCTTTTTATGGTCCAACTGTCACATCTGTACACTACTGGAAAATTGGAAAAACTGTTAACTTTGACTATAAGGACATTTCTCGGCAAAGTGACACCTCTGCCTTGTAATATGCTGTCTAGGCTTGTAATAGTTTTTATTTCAAAGAGCAAGTGTCTTTTAATTTTGCGGCTGCAGTCACCATCTGTGGTTATTTTAGAGCCCTGTCACTGTTTCCATTTTGCCCCCATCTATTTACCACTTCAGTATTCTTGCCTTGAGAACCCCATGAACAGTATGAAAAGGCAAAATGATAGGATACTGAAAGAGGAACTTCCTAGGTCAGTAGGTGCCAAATATGCTACTGGAGATCAGTGGAGAAATAACTCCAGAAAGAATGAAGAGATGGAGCCAGAGCAAAAACAATACCCAGTTGTGGATGTGACTGGTGATAGAAGCAATGTCCGATGCTGTAAAGAGCAATATTGCATAGGAACCTGGACTGTCAGGTCCATGAATCAGGGCAAATTGGAAGTGGTCAAACAAGAGATGGCAAGAGTGAACGTCAACATTCTAGGAATCAGTGAACTAAAATGGACTGGAATGGGTGAATTTAAATCAGATGACCATTTTATCTACTACTGTGGGCAGGAATCCCTCAGAAGAAATGGAATAGACATCATGGTCAACAAAAGAGTCCGAAATGCAGTACTTGGATGCAATCTCAAAAACGACAGAATGATCTCTGTTCGTTTCCAAGGCAAGCCATTCAATATCACAATAATCCAAGTCTATGCCCCAACCAGTAACCCTGAAGAAGCTGAAGTTGAACGTTTCTATGAAGACCTACAAGACCTTTTAGAACTAACACCCAAAAAAGATGTCCTTTTCATTATAAGGGACTGGAATTGAAAAGTAGGAAGTCAAGAAACACCTAGAGTAACAGGCAAATTTGGCCTTGGAATATGGAATGAAGCAGGGCAAGGCTAATAGAGTTTTGCCAAGAAAATGCACTGGTCATAGCAAACACCCTCTTCCAACAACACAAGAGAAGACTCTACACATGGACATCACCAGATGGTCAACACCAAAATCAGATTGATTATATTCTTTGCAGCCAAAGATGGAGAAGCCCTATACAGTCAACAAAAACAAGACCAGGAGCTGACTGTGGTTCAGATCAGGAATTCCTTATTGCCAAATTCAGACTCAAATTGAAGAAAGTAGGGAAAATCACTAGACCATTCATGTATGACCTAAATCAAATCCCTTATGATTATACAGTGGAAGTGAGGAATAGATTTAAGGGCCTAGATCTGATAGATAGAGTGCCTGATGAACTATGGAATCAGGTTCGTGACATTGTACAGGAGACAGGGATCAAGACCATCCCCATGGAAAAGAAATGCAAAAAAGCAAAATGGCTTTCTGGGGAGGCCTTATAAATAGCTGTGAAAAGAAGAGAGGAGAAAAGCAAAGGAGAAAAGGAAATATATAAGCATCTGAATGCAGAGTTCCAAAGAATAGCAAGAAGAGATAAGAAAGCCTTCTTCAGTGATCAGTGCAAAGAAACAGAAGAAAACAACAAAATGGGAAAGACTAGAGATCTCTTCAAGAAAATTAGACATACCAAGGGAACATTTCATGCAAAGATGGGCTCAACAAAGAACAGAAATGGTATGGACCTAACAGAAGCAGAAGATATTAAGAAGAGGTGGCAAGAATACACAGAAGAACTGTACAAAAAAGATCTTCAAGACCAAGATAATCATGATGGTGTGATCACTCACCTAGAGCCAGACATCCTGGAATGTGAAGTCAAGTGGGCCTTAGAAAGCAACACTACAAAGCTAATGGAGGTGATGAAATTACAGTTGAGCTATTTCAAATCCCGAAAGATGATGCTGTGAAAGTGCTGCACTCACTATGCCAGCTAATTTGGAAAACTCAGCAGTGGCCACAGGCCTGGAAAAGGTCAGTTTTCATTCCAATCCCAAAGAAAGGCAATGCCAAAGAATGCTCAAACTACTGCACAATTTCACTCATCTCACATGCTAGTAAAGTAATGCTCAAAATTCTCCCAGCCAGGCTTCAGCAATGTGTGAACCGAGAACTTCCTGATGTTCAAGCTGGTTTTAGAAAAGGCAGAGGAACCAGAGATCAAATTGCCAACATCCGCTGGATCATGGAAAAAGCAAGAGAGTTCCAGAAAAACATCTATTTCTGCTTCATTGACTATGTCAAAGCCTTTGACTGTGTGGATCACAATAAACTGTGGAAAATTCTGAAAGAGATGGGATACCAGACCACATGACCTGCCTCTAGAGAAACCTATATGCAGGTCAGGAAGCAACAGTTAGAACTGGACATGGAACAACAGACTGGTTTCAAATAGGAAAAGGAGGACGCCAAGGCTGTATATTGTCACCCTGCTTATTTAACTTTTATGAACGTTGGGCTGGAGAAAGCACAAGATGTAATCAAGATTGCCGGGAGAAATATCAATAACCTCAGATATGCAGATGACACCACCCTTATGGAAGAAGGTAAAGAGGAACTAAAAAGCCTGTTGATGAAAGTGAAAGAGGAGAGTGAAAAAGTTGGCTTAAAGCTCAACATTCAGAAAACGAAGATCATTGCATCTGGTTCCATCACTTCATGGGAAATAGATGAGGAAACAGTGGAAACCGTGTCAGACTTAATTTTTTTGGGCTACAAAATCACTGCAGATGGTGACTGCAGCCATGAAATTAAAAGACACTTACTCCTTGGAAGAAAAGTTATGACCAACCTAGATAGCATATTCAAAATCAGAGACATTGCTTTGCCAAAAAAGGTCCATTTAGTCAAGGCTATGGTTTTTGCTATGGTCATGTATGGATGTGAGAGTTGGACTGTGAAGAAAGCTGAGCGCTGAAGAATTGATGCTTTTGAACTGTGGTGTTGGAGAAAACTCTTGAGAGTCCCTTGGACTGCAAGGAGATCCAACCAGTCCATTCTGAAGGAGATCAGCCCGCGATTTCTTTGGAAGGAATAATGTTAAAGCTGAAACTCCAGTACTTTGTCCACCTCATGCGAAGAGTTGACTCATTGGGAAAGATTCTGATGCTGGGAGGGATTGGGGGCAGGAGGAGAAGGGGACGACAGAGGATGAGATGGCTGGATGGCATCGCTGACTTGATGGACATGAGTCTGAGTGAATTCCGGGATTTGGTGATGGACAGGAAGGCCTGGCATGCTGCGATTCATGGGGTCCCAAAGAGTTGGATACACCTGAGCGACTAAACTGAACTGAATTTACCATGACGTGATGGGACCAGAGTCCATGATGTTGGTTTCTTGAATGTTTAGTTTTAAACCATCTTTTTCTCTCTCCTCTTTCCCCTTCATCAAGAGGCTTTTTAGTTCCTCTTTGCTTTCTGCCATTACAGTGGTACCATCTGCATATCTGAGGTTGCTGATGTTTCTCCTGGAAATCTTGATCCCAGCTTGTGAATCATACAGTCCAGAATTTCACATGATATACTCTGCCTGTGGGCTTCCCTGGTGGTTCAGTTGGTAAAGAGATCACCTGTAAGGCAAAAGACCTTGTTCAATCTCTGGGTGGGGAAGATTCCTTGAAACAGGGCATGACCACTCACTCTTGTAGTCTTGCCTACAGAATGCAATGGACAGAGGAGCCTGACAGGCTATAGTCCATGGGGTTGCACAGAGTCAGACATGAATAAAGTTGCTTAGCACACACATACACTCTGCATATAATATAAATAAGCAGAGTGACAACCTACAGTCTTGGAGTATTCCCTTCCTAATTTTGAACCAGTCTGTTATTCCATGACAGGTTCTAACTGTTTCTTCTTATCCTGCATGCAGGTTTCTCATGAGGCATGTCAGGTGGTCTGGTAGTCCCGTTTCTTTAAGAATTTCCCACAGTTTTTTTGTAATCCATACAGTCAAAGGTTTAGCATAGTCAGTGAAGCAGAAGTAGATTTTTTTTAATTCCCTTGCTTTTTTAATGATCCAGGATATGTTGGCAGTTTGATCTCTGTTTCCTCTGCCTTTTCTAAAACTAATTTGTGCATCTGAAAGTTCTTGGTACATGTACTGTTGCAACCACACTTGACGGATTTGCAGTACAACTTTGCTAACATGTGAAATGAGTGGAACTGTATGGTAATTTGAACATTCTTTTGTATTGCCTTTCTTTGGGATTGGAATGAAAACTGACTTTTTTCAGTCCTGTGACCACTGCTGTGTTTTCCAAATTTGCTGACATATTGAGTGCAGCACTTTAACAACATCATCTTTTGGGATTTGAAATAGTTCAGCTGAAATTCCATAATCTCCACTAGTTCTGTTTGTGGGTGACTTACAATACAGTTAGTTAATTTTCTCACAGTTTTGGAGATTATAAGTTCAAGAGTAAGCTTTCAACTGGGACCAGTTTGATTTCTCCTTTAGTGAAATATGAGTGGTTCCTAGTTGTGCTAAGCCTAGTCTGTGTCTTGACTGTGCTTTAGAATATGTGTGTATATGTATGCATATATGATATATATCAATATCTATATATGTTGCTTTGCAAATGGCTGCATTCTTGCTTTATCTTCACATGACTTTTGCTTCTGTGCCTATGTATCCCTGGTGTCTCTTCACTTACTTTAAAGTCATTTACTTACTTCACTAGTCATTTTGGATTAAGTTTCCATCCTTATGAACATTTAACCGAAGTTATTCTTTTAAAGACCTGTCTCCAAATACAGTCACATTGGGGGTTAAGGCTTCAATATACATATTTGTGTGGGGGCCACAATTCAGTCCATAAGAAATGTGTTACATTTGGAGGTTTTCATCTACAAGTGTGTGGGGAAAATTTTTTTTAATGTACTGGATGGTGAAACAAGGCCACTGAGCTGATGGATTAATTTGTTAAAGGACGCAATTTAGTAATGTGTGAAGTAGGAAGAAAATGTTCTCATTACCCTATTTCAAAGGTATATTAATCAGTCCCTTACCATAATAAATATTTATTTCTCACTCACCTAAACTTTAATGTAAGTTAATGTGCCTTCATCTATCTTTTAGCTTTCCTATTTAAAACATATAGCCTCAAGGTTATTACTGGAGGTCTGTGTCTGAAATTTTTAAGGGGCCTGTAGTGGAAGTGTTTTATATCATTCTTAACCCATGACTCCTTTTCAGAAAATACCTAGCTACCTAGCCTCATTGTGACTGAAAGTCTGGCTGAGAAATGTGGTGTTCCTGTCAATCCACAAAGAAAAGTGATAATCTTAGTGTATACCATCACCTCAGTCATATCAGAAATAATTGCTAATAATCTGCTGTATTCCATTCTAGTTATCTTTGCTTTACTATGATCTCTATAAAATTACATAAAATGATTTATTTTTCCTACTTAAACTATTTAAAACTCTTATCAAAGTAACTTTTGTGTATAATCTTATAGATATACTTCATTATTTTAATGCTTCCCAAATGGCTCAGCAATAAAGAATCCGCCTACAAATGCAGCAGATGCAAAAGCCTTGGGTTCTACCTCTGGTTTGAGAAGATCTCTGGAGAAGGATATGGTTACCTACTCCAGTATTCTTGCTGGGAGAACCTCATGGAGAGAGGAATCTGATGTGATACAATCCATGCAGTGGCAAAGAGTTGAACATGGCTTAGTTACCAAGCTTCAATATTTTAATGGTAGCGTTCACATCAGTTCAGTTCAGATCAGTCGCTCAGTCATGTCCAACTCTTTGCGACCCCATGGACTGCAGCATGCCAGGCCTCCCTGTACATCACCAACTTCTGGAGCTTACTCACCCTCATGTCCATTGAGTTGGTGATGCAATTCAACCATCTCATCTTCTGTCTTCCCCTTCTCCCCCCAAGCTTCAATCTTTTCCAGCATCAGGGTCTTTTCAAATGAGTCAGTTCTTCTCATCAGGTGGTCAAAGTATTGGAGTTTCAGCTTCAGCATCAGTACTTCCAATGGATATTCAAGATTGATTTCCTTTAGGGTGGACTGGTTGGATCTTCTTGCAGTCCAAAAGACTCTCAAGAGTCTTCTCCAACACCACAGTTCAAAAGCATCAATTCTTCAGCACTCAGCTTTCTTAGAGTCCAAATCTCACATCCATACATGACTACTGGAAAAACCAGAGCCTTGACTAGATGGAACTTTGTTGGCAAAGCAATGGCTCTGCTTTTAAAAATGCTATCCAGATTGGTCAAAACTTTTCCTCCAAGGAGCAAGCATCTTTTAATTTCATGGCTGCAATCACCATCTGCAGTGATTTTGGAGCCCCTCAAAATAAAATCTGTCACTGCTTCCCATCTATTTGCCATGAAGTGATGGGACCAGATGCCATGATCTTTGTTTTCTGAATGTTGAGTTTTAACCCAACTTTTTCACTCTCTTCTTTCACCTTAATCAAGAGGCTCTTTAGTTCTTCTTCACTTTCTGCCGTAAGGGTGGTGTCATCTGCATATGTGAGGTTATTGATATTTCTGCCAGCAACCTTGTTTCCAGCTTATGTTTCATCCAGTCCAGCATTTCTCATGATGTACTCTGCATGTAAGTTAAATAAGCAGGGTGACGATATTCTTTTCCTGATTTGGAACCAGTCTGTTGTTCCATGTCCCTTTTTAACTGTCACGTCTTGACGTGCATACAGATTTCTCAAGAGGCAGGTCAGGTGGTCTGGTATTGTCATCTGTTTCAGAATTTTCCATAGTTTATTGTGATCCACACAGTCAAAGGCTTTGACATAGTCAATAAAACAGAAGTAGATTCTTTTCTGGAACTCTCTTGCTTTTTTGATGATCCAGCAGATGTTGGCAATTTGTTCTCTGGTTCCTCTGCCTTTTCTAAATCCAGCTTGAACACCTGGAAGTTCACAATTCACATACTGTTGAAGCCTGGCTTGAAGAATTTTGAGTATTACTTTACTAGCGTGTGAGGTGAGTGAAATTGTGTGGTTGTCTGAGCATTATTTGGCATTGACTTTCTTTGGTATTGGAATGAAAACTGACATTTTCCAGTCCTGTGGCCACTGCTGAGTTTTCCAAATTTGCTAGTATATTGAGTGTAGCACTTTCACAGCATCATCTTTCAGGATTTGAAACAGCTCAACTGGAACTCCATCATCTCCAGTAGCTTTGTTTATATGATGCTTCCTCAGTCCCACCTGACTTTGCATTCCAGGGTTCTGGTTCTGGTAACATAGTTTACTTTTTTATGGCAATTACTTTAGTTAGTATTAGTGTTAAAATGAAGGGAAGAATAAATGAAGATTGTAAAATTTTCCTTTTAAGTCATCAAGTGGAGAGTTTTGCCATTTTTGGAATGGAAAAACCTAGGTTGAGGGGAAACAAGGTCTCTAATTTGGCCCTCGAGGCAGATATGCCTATTATCAGTAGAGTGGAAATATAAAAGGGATGATCAAGGGGGCCAATCGGGAACTTAGTCAGCAATTTTCTATCCAAATTAACTGGTTAACTGTCCACAATTTGAAATGCTGCCTTATTGAATATAAACATCTTTATATAGGTTGTTTCTTCTATTTTGTTCCATTAAGTGGTTTTTATTTCCAGTCCTGGCCTATTTTCTAATAGTTTTAGTTTTGTTTTAAGGTATTCTTTATCATCTATTGGGGAAGGCAATGGCACCCACTCCAGTACTCTTGCCTGGAAAATCCCATGGACGGCGGAGCCTGGTAGAGTGCAGTCCATGGGTCGCTAAGAGTCGGACATGACTGAGTGACTTCCTTTTCCCTCCCTTTATCATCTATAGAGTCTAGCATATTATTTTCTTCTTTACTGTGATGTATTTAATCATCGAATAATTCTCAAAAACATTTACCTTGTTTCTCTTCCAAATAATATATGATTTAACCTAAAATTTGTGAGATTGAGGACTAATGAAAATATTTTTCAAAAAACTCATAAAAACCTTATATAAATCTCTTTTTAATTAATCTAACTGGAGTGAGTTTCTGCTGTTTGAGAAGAAATGTACACTAAGTCATTTTTTTTTTACTCTATTCATGTAAAAATCATAAGTAAACCTTTTTGATAAAAGTTTTACAAGAGTAAACAAAGAAAATTCTTAATAAAAGAAAATCACTAATAAATAGTGCAGCTGATAAAAAAACATACACTTCCAAATAATATATTGGGGAACATCATAAATATTTCTGATATTCTTTGCTTACAAATTGTATATGAAATTGTAATGCCATATCTCTCCCTGAATCAATATCATCCCTTAAGGTAGTGTAAGATGTGATTTTTAGTGAACATTATTTATTGCCTACTAAGTATCCACTTTGCCTTCCTATTTCTTTATAGATATTTAAAATTCACTCAGTTTTGCATTCTCTCACTCGTTGTGTGTTCTACAGAAGCAGCACTCACCCCCTTGCATATTTCGATTCTCTTTCCCTGTAGTTGTGTTGGCATATGTATTTGGTTTTATTCTAGGAAATAAAACATTAGAGGAAGTCCGCTGAGCAATTAAGATGAGTCTATATGAATACAGGGCTTCCTTGGTATTTCAGCTGATAGAGAACCTGCCTGCAAAGCAGGAGACCCTGGTTTGATCCCTGGGTGGGGAAGAACCCCTGTAGAAGGAAATGGCTACACCCATTCCAGTATTCTTGCCTGGAGAATGCCATGGACAGTGGAGACTGGTGGGATATTGTCCACGGGGTTGCACAGAGTCGGACACGACTGAGTGACTAGCACATACACACACACATAAGAAGGAAAAGTTTCTTTGAAACTTTTTAATACTTTAATGCATGCCTTGGTGTGTATTAATCCCTTATAACCATGAGAATAACTGCCTCGAGGACAATGCTGGCACATAGAAAAATGGCATTATACAAATTATAAGCCCCTGAGACTTTGAGGATGTTTTGAACTCTCAATTATCTTACTCAGAAAAAGACATACCTTCCAATATCTAGATAGTAAGATAAAATACATTATCTTATTGCAAAAAAAAAAAAAAAAGCGCATATCTAGCTTTTTTCTTATTTTCAGCTGAAATATTCCTGATGACAAAAAGTACTAATCAAAATGCCATATAGGATTTAAAATGTTGTCTAAATTTATTAGCTTTTTATTTTATCTAGTGAGCAGTGATCAGGTGAAGAAAAAAAAGTTATCACAATGGTACAGTATACTGTACTTCAGGTTGTCCCACACACTCTTTTTCAAATGGTTTGAATTGCAATCATAAATTGCTTATATTTTATAACTGCAAGGAGAATCAATATTCATATATTCATAATATAATATTTTTAGTAATCCACTAATAACAATTTCATGTTTTCAAATATCATTTATTATTATAAAAATTTACAATTCATTAATATTTTCTACATCTAATATGGTATTGGATTTCAATTTTAACAACTGCTTAAACAAACTAAACATAGTAAATATTCATTCCTGATTTCTGTATTTGTGAATTTATTACTATGCTAAAATTCACTTGTAACCCCAAAATCAATATCAAGGAGACTTTGCCATCATTAATGAACATGTATACAGCAATACAGCAACAAAATGTTTAGTTGCCCAACACACACCAGATGAAGCTGAATAAGGCAATGCTCTATCTTCTTGTTTCATCTCTCAGTTTAACCAAGTATCCTTTTCACTGACTATTTAATTTAATATATTCTAACATTTTTGCTTCTTGTTGGTGATTTTGCTTGTTTAGGGCTTCCCAGGTAGCTCAGTGGTAAGAATCCTCCTGCCAATGTAGGAGACACAGGAGATGCTCATTCATCCCTGGGTCAGGAAGATCCCCTGGAATAGAAAATGGCAACCCACTCTAATATTCTTTTTTTTTTTTTTTTAATTTATTTGTTTTAACTGGAGGCTAATTACTTTACAATATTGTACTGGGTTTTGCCATACATTGACATGAATCAGTCATGGCTGTACATGTGATCCCCATCCTGAATCCCCCTCCCACCTCCCTCCCCATCCCATCTCTCAGAGTCATCCCAGTGCACCAACCCTGAGTACCTTGTCTCATGTATCAAACGTGGACTGGCGATCTCTTTCACATATGATAATATACATATTTCTATGCTATTCTCTCAAATCATCCCACCCTCGCCTTCTCCTAAAGAGTCCCAAAGACTATTCTTTACATCTGTGTTTCTTTTGATGTCTCGCATATAGGGTCATCATTACCATCTTTCTAAATTCCATATATATGTGTTAGTATACTGTACTGGTGTTTTTCTTTCTGGCTTAATTCACTCTATAATAGGCTCCAGTTTCATCCACCTCATTAGAACTGATTCAAATGTATTCTTTTTAATGACTAAGTAACATCCTATTGTGTATATGTACCACAGCTTTTTTATCCATTCGTCTGTTGATGGACATATAGGTTGCTTCCATGTCCTGGCTATTATAAACAGTGCTGTGATGAACATTGGGGTACACGTGTCTCTTTCAATTCTGGTTTCTTCGGTGTGTATGCCCAGCAGTGGGATTTCTGGGTCATATAGCATTTCTATCTCCAGTTTTTTTAAGGAGTATCCACACTGTTCTGCATAGTGGCTGTACTAGTTTGCATTCTCACCAACAGTGTAAGAAGGTTCCCTTTTCTCCACACCCTCTCCAGTATTTATTGTTTGTAAACTTTTGGATAGCAGCCATTCTGACAGGTGTGAGATGGTACTTCATTGTGGGTTTCATTTGCATTTCTCTGATAATGAGTGATGTTGAGCATCCTTTCATGTGCTTGTTAGCCATCTGTATGTCTTCTATGGAGAAATGTCTGTTTAGTTCTTTGGCCCATTTTTTGGTTGAGTCATTTATATTTCTGGAATTGAGCTGCAGGCATTGGTTGTATATTTTTGAGATCAATTCTTTTACAGTTGCTTTGTTTGCTATTATTTTCTCCCATTCTGAAGGCTGTCTTTTCACCTTGTTTATAGTTTGCTTCATTGTACAAAAGCTTTTAATTTTACTTAGTTCTCATTTGTTTATTTTTGCTTTTATTTCTATTACTCTGGGAGGTGGGTCATAGAGGATCCTGCTATAATTTATGTCAGAGAGTGTTTTGCCTATATTTTACTCTAGGAGTTTTACAGTTTCTGGTCTTATGTTTAGATCTTTAATCTATTTTGAGTTTATTTTTGTATATGGTGTTAGAAAGTGTTCTAGTTTCATTCTTTTACAAGTGATTGACCAGTTTTCCCAGCACCACTTGTTAAAGAGATTGTTTTTTCTCCATTGCATATTCTTGCCTCCTTTGTCAAAGATAAGATGCCCATAGGTGCGTGGTTCTCTGGGCTTTCTAGTTTGTTCCATTGATCTATAATTCTGTATTTGCGCCAGTACCATACTGTCTTGATGACTGTGGCTTTGTTGTAAAGCCTGAAGTCAGGCAGGTTGATTCCTCCAGTTCCATTCTTCTTTCTCCAGATTGCTTTGGCTATTCGAGGTTTTTTGTATTTCCACACAAATTGTGAAATTATTTGTTTTAGTTCTGTGAAAAATACCGTTGGTAGCTTGATAGGGGTTGCATTGAATCTGTAGATTGCTTTAGGTAGTATACTCATTTTCAATATATTGATTCTTCAGATCCATGAACATGGTATATTTCTCCATCTATTAGTGTCCTCTTTGATTTATTTCACAAGTGTTTTATAGTTTTCTATATATAAGTCCTTTGTTTCTTTAGGTAGATTTATTCCTAAGTATTTTATTCTTTTTATTGCAAACGTGAATGGAATGGTTTCCTTAATTTCTCTTCCTGTTTTCTCATTGTTAGTGTATAGGAATGCAAGGGATTCCTGTGTGTTAATTTATGCAAAAATACTATATTCATTGATTAGCTCTAGTAATTTTCTGGTGGAGTCTTTAGGGTTTTCTATGTAGAGGAACATTTCATTTGCAAACAGTGAGTTTTACTTCTTCTTTTCCAAGCTGGAATCCTTTCATTTTTCTTCTCTATTGTGGCAGAAACTCCCAAAACTATGTTGAATAGTAGTGGTGAAAGTGGGCACCTTTGTCTTTTTCCTGACTCTAGAGGAAATGCTTTCAATTTTTCACCATTGAGGATTATGTTTGCTGTGATTTTGTCATATATAGCTTTAATTATGTTGAGGTATGTTCCCTCTATGCCTGTTTTCTGGAGGGTTTTTATCATAAATGGGTGTTGAATTTTGTAAAAGCCTTTCTCTGCATCTATTGAGATAATCATATGATTTTTGATCCTTCAATTTGTTAATGTGGTGTATTACATTGATTGATTTGCGGATATTAAAGAATCCTTGCATCTCTAGGATAAAGCCCACTTGGTTATGATGTATGATCTTTTTAATATATTGTTGGATTTTGTTTGCTAGGATTTTGTTAAGGATTTTTGCACTTATGTACATCAGTGATATTGGCCTGTAGTTTTCTTTTTTTGTAGCATCTTTTTCTGGTTTTGGTATTAGCGTAATGGTGGCCTCTAGAATGAGTTTGGCAGTTTACCTTCCTCTGCAATTTTCTGGAAGAGCTTGAGTAGGATAGGTGTTAGCTCTTCTCTAAATTTTTGGTAGAAATTCAGCTGTGAAGCCTTCTGGTCCTGGACTTTTGTTTGCTGGAAGATTTCTGATTACAGTTTCTATTCCCATGGTTGTGATGGGTATGTTAAGATTTTCTATTCCTGGTTCAGTTTTGGAAAGCCATACTTATCTAAGAATTTCTCTATTTCTTCGAAGTTGTCCACTTTATTGGCATATACTTGCTGATAGTAGGCTCTTACGATCCTTTGTATTTCTATATTGTCTGTTGTGATTTATCCATTTTCATTTCTAAATTTGTTGATTTGATTCTTCTTCCTTCGTTTCTTGATGAGTTTGGCTAATGGTTTGTCAATTTTATTTATCTTCTCAAAGAATCAGCTTTTAGCTCTGTTGATGTTTGCTATGGTCTCTTTTGTTTCTTTTGCATTTATTTCTGCCCTAATTTTTATAATTTCTTTCCTTCTACTAGCCCTGGGATTCTTCTTTTTTGGCAAGAATACACAAAAGAACTGTACAAAAAGATCTTCACGACCCAGATAATCACGATGGTGTAATCTCTAACCTAGAGCCAGACATCCTGGAATGTGAAGTCAAGTGGGCCTTAGGAAGCATCACTATGAACAAAGTTAATGGAGGTGATGGAATTCCAGTTGAGCTCTTTCAAATCTTAAAAGATGATGCTGTGAAAGTGCTGCACTCAATATGCCAGCAAATTTGGAAAACTCCGTAGTGGCCACAGGACTGGAAAAGGTCAGTTTTCATTCCAATCCCAAAAAAAGGCAATGCCAAAGAATGCTCAAACTGCTGCACAATTTCACTCATTTCACATGCTAGTAAAGTAATGCTCAAAATTCTCCAAGACAGACTTCAACAATACATGAACCATGAACTTCCTGATGTTCAAGCTGCTTTTAGAAAAGGTAGAGGAACCACAGATCAAATTGTCAACATCCACTGAATCATGGAAAAAGAAAGAGAGTTCCAGAAAAACATCTATTTCAGCTTTATTGACTATGCCAAAGCCTTTGACTGTGTGGATCACAATAAACTGTGGAAAATTCTGAAAGAGATGGGAATACCAGACCACCTGACCTGCCTCTTGAGAAATCTGTATGCAGGTCAGGAAACAATAGTTAGAACTGGACATGGAACAACAGATTGGTTCCAAATAGAAAAAGGAGTATGTCAAGGCTGTATATTGTCACCCTGCTTATTTAACTTCTATGCAGAGTACATCATGAGAAACGCTGGACTGGAAGAAACACAAGCTGGAATCAAGATTGCCAGGAGAAATATCAATAACCTCAGATATGCAGATGACACCACTCTTATGGCAGAAAGTGAAGAGGAACTCAAAAGTGTCTTGATGAAAGTGAAAGAGGAGAGTGAAAAAGTTGGCTTAAAGCTCAACATTCAGAAAACGAAGATCATGGCATCTGGTCCCATCACTTCATGGGAAATAGATGGGGAAACAGTGGAAACAGTGTCAGACTTTATTTTGGGGGGCTCCAAAATCACTGCAGATGGTGACTGCAACCATGAAATTAAAAGACGCTTACTCCTTGGAAGAAAAGTTATGACCAACCTAGATAGCATATTCAAAAGCAGAGACATTACTTTGCTGACTAAGGTTCGTCTAGTCAAGGCTATGGTTTTTCCTGTGGTCATGTATGGATGTGAGAGTTGGACTGTGAAGAAGGCTGAGCGCCGAAAAATTGATGCTTTTGAACTGTGGTGTTGGAAAAGACTCTTGAGAGTTCTTTGGACTGCAAGGAGTTCCAACCTGTCCATTCTGAACGAGATCAACCCTGGGATTTCCTTGGAAGGACTGATGCTAAAGCTGAAGCTCCAGTACTTTGGCCACCTCATGTGAAGAGTTGACTCATTGGAAAGGATTTGGATTCTGGGAGGGATTGAGGGCAGGAGGAGAAGGGGACGACAGAGGATGAGATGGCTGGATGGCATTACTGACTCGATGGACGTGAGTCTGAGTGAATTCCGGGAGTTGGTGAGGGACAGGGAGGCCTGGTGTGCTGCGATTCATGGGGTCGCAAAGATTCGGACACGACTGAGTGACTGAACTGAATTCAAGAAGGTGTAAGTTAGGTTATTTATTTGACTTTTTTCTTGTTTCTTGAGGTAAGCCTGTATTGCTATGAACCTTCCCATTAACACTGCTTTTACAGCGTCCCATAGGTTTCGGGTTGTTGTGTTTTTATTCTCATTCATTTCTATGCATATCTTGATTTATTTATTTTTTTTATTTCTTCTGTGATTTGTTGTTTATTCAGAAGCATATTGTTTAGCCTCCATATGTTGGAATTTTTAATAATTTTGTTTTCCTGTAGTTGACATCTAATCTTACTGCATTGTGATCAGAAAAGATGTTTGAAATGATTTCAGTTTTTTTGAATTTACTAAGGCTAGATTTATGGCCCAGGATGTGATCTATCCTGAAGAAGGTTCCACGTGTACTTGAGAAAAAGTTGAAATTCATTTTTTTGTTGTGAAATGTCCTATAGATATCAATTAGTTCTAACTGGCCCATTGTATCACTTAAAGTTTGTGTTTTCTTGCTAATTTTCAGTTTAGTTGATGTATCCATAGATGTGAGTGGGGTATTGAAGTCTCCCACTATTATTTTGTTGTTGTTAATTTCCCCTTTCATACTTGTCAGCATTTGTCTTACATATTGCGGTGCTCTTTTGTTGGGTGCTTATATATTTATAATTGTTATATCTTCTTTTTGGAGTGATCATTTGATCATTATGTAGTGTCCTTTGTCTCTTTTCACAGCCTTTATTTCAAAGTTTATTTTATAGGATATGAATATTATTACTCATGCTTTCTTTTGGTCTCCATTTGCGTGAAATATCTTTTTACAGCCCTTCAGTTTCAGTCAGTATGTGTCCCTTGTTTCGAGGTGGGCCTCTTGTAGACAGCATATATAGGGATCTTGTTTTTGTATCCATTAAGCCAGTCTTTGTCTTTTGGTTGGGGAATTCAACCCATTTACATTTAAGGTAATTATTGATAAGTATGATCCCATTGCCATTTACTTTGTTGTTTTGGGTTCGAGTTTATACACCTTTTCTGTGTTTCCTGTCTAGAGAAGATCCTTTAGCATTTGTTGAGGAACTGGCTTGGTGGTGCTGAATTCTCTCAGCTTTTGCTTGTCTGTAAAGCTGTTGATTTCTCCTTCATATTTGACTGAGAGCCTTGCTGGGTACAGTAATCTGGGTTGTAGTTTTTTCTCTTTCATCACTTTAAATATTTCCTGCAAATCCCTTCTGGCCTGAAGAGTTTCTATTGAAATATCAGCTGTTATCCTTATGGGAATCCCCTTGTGTGTTATTTGTTGTTTTTCCCTTGCTGCTTTTAATATTTGTTCTTTGTGTTTGATCTTCATTAATTTGATTAATATGTTTTGGGGTGTTTCACCTTGGGTTTATCCTGTTTGTGACTCTCTGGGTTTCTTGGACTTGGGTGACTATTTATTTCCCCATTTTAGGGACACTTTCAATTACTATCTTCTCAAGTATTTTCTCATGTTTTTTTCTTTTTGTCTTCTTCTTCTGGGACTCCTATGAATCGAATGTTGGAGTATTTAACATTGTCTCAGAGGTCTCTGAGGTTTTTCTCATTTCTTTTAATTCTTTTTTCTTTTTTCCTCTCTGCTTCATTTATTTCCAACATTCTATCTTCTACCTCACTTATACTATCTTCTGCCTCAGTTTTTCTACTGTTGGTTCTCTCCAGAGTGTTTTTGATCTCATTTATTGCATTATTCATTATTGATTGTCTCTTTTTTACTTCTTATAGGTCCTTGTTAAACATTTCTTGCATCTTGTCCATCCTTGTCTCCAGGCTATTTATGTGTAACTTCATTGTGTATTCAAGATTTTGGACCATTTTTACTATCATTATTCTGAATTCTTTTTCAGGTAGACCCTCTACCTTCTCCTCTTTTATTTGGTTTGGTGGGTATTTATCATCTTCCTTCTTGCCTGAAGAATCCCCATGACCAAGAAGCCTGCTGTACAACTGTTCATGGAGTCACAAAGTGTCAGACATGATTGAGTGACTGAGCACTATGCACTTGCTGCCTCCCCACTCCCTGGAGAAGTACTGAAGTGTTCTCTACTGTTTCTAAGTGCAAGAAGGTTGTGATGTAACATATGAAGAAAATATGCTTGTTAGATAAGGTCTGTGGTGAGTTACAGTGCTATCGATTGTGAGTTTAATGGTAATAGATCAGCAATATACACTAACACACAAAATAAGGTTATGGAAATGAGACTTAATTAAACTAAAACAATTTTTTTGCACAATGAAGTGAAAGAAATTGACAAAATGAAAAGACAACCTAGTAAGTATGAAAAAAATACTTTTAAATTATATGACCATTAAGAGGTTAATATCCAAAATATATAAACAGCCCATAAAACTACATTTAAAAGAAGGTAACTCAAAAAATGGGCAGAATTTCTGATTAGACACCTTTCCAAAGAAGGTATATAGATGACCAACAGGTATACATGACAAGATGTTTAACATTGCTAATCATCAGGGAAATGAAAATCAAAATCATAATTAGATATCACCTCTTACCTTTCAGAATGGACAACAGCAAAATGTCTACAAATAACAAACGTTAGAGAGGATGTGGAGAAAAGTGAAGCCTAGTATATCATTGATGAGAGTATATATTGCTTCAGTCACTATTGAAAATAGCATGGAAGCTCCTCAAATATTAAGAACAGAATTACCATATGATCCAACAATTTCATTTCTAGGTATATATATCTGGAAAAAATGAAAACATTAATTTAAAAGACAATGAACCTTAACGTTCATGGTGGTGGTGCTGCTGTCATGTCCAGTTCTTTGTGATCCCATGGACTATAGTCCATCAGACTCTTCTATCCATGGAAATTTCTAGGCAAGAATATTGGGGTGGGTTGCCATATCTTACTCCAGGAAAATCTTGACCCAGGAAACGAAACTGTGTTACTTATGTCTCCTATTTGGCAGGCGGATTATCTACCACTGCACCATCATAGCAGCATTATTTACAGTAGCCAAGATATGAAAGAAACCCAAGTCTCCACCATCAAATGAATGGATAAGGAATATGTGAGATTTAAATATAAATATACACATACATATTCACATATATACACAATGGAATATTACTCAGTCATTAAAATAATGAAATTATGCCATTTACAACAAAGTTGATGAACCTAGAATATTGCACTTTGTAAAATAAATGGGACAGAGAAAAGCAAATATAGCATGTTTATTACTTATATTTGGAAAGTAAAAAATAAAAGAATATAACAAAACAGGAAAAAAACAGTGATATAGAGAACAGATTTTTGTTTACTAGTGAGAAGAGGCAAAGGGACAGCAAGATAGGGATATAGGATTAAGGGATACATACTATACGTACTACTATGTTAAAATAAATAAGCAACAGGGAGGTATTGTACAACACAGGAAATTATAACCATCATTAAGTAATAATTTTAAATGGAGTATTATGTTTGAAAATATTGACTCACTGTTTTGTACACTGGAATCTAACATAATATTGTAAACCAACTATACTTCAATTAAAACCAATGTTATGTGCTGTTTGGTTGATGAAGTGTATGACCAGAGTCTCACAGGATGTGAATTCTATATTTTGCCTAGGAACACACTTCAGTGTTCCCTATTTAGTATATACACACACATACACACACATTCAGGGATAGACCTCCTCGTGCCTCTAGGATGCAGGAAGCTAAGTTTGTTTACTTCCCCTTCCCAGGGATCCATGTGCATTTCTTGCCTAAGGAGCCCAGGCAACTGTGACCCTTGCATCAGTCTGTGGCATTAGCTTGTCCTTCAGATAGAATTTGGGTGCCTGTTTCTCAGTTCTGCCCATGATGACAGCTTGATTCCTCCTTCTAATTAACTCAGATTTAGCTGTTTCTATTTTTTGTTTTCTTCTAGAAATTAGAGTTTATGGTGCTCCTCAGCACCTGTGAAAGTTTGACCTGGACTGGGCTTAACTATAAAGAGGGATCCCAAGGATTGCTCTGGTCCCAAATCCCTAGTAAGCCAGAAATAGTTGAAGTGATATGTAGTTTTATGTTTTTCATTAAATGAGTTATATTTTAGATGCTGATGTCATTTAAATGGGTTTCCTAGGGGACTCAGTGGTAAAGAATTCACCCACCAGTGCAGGAGTTGCAGGAGATGTGAGTTAGAACACTGCGATGGGAAGATCCCCTGGAGAAGGAAATGACAACCCACTCCAGTATTCTTGCCTAGAAAATTTTATGGACAGGACCCTGGGGGGCTATAATATATGGGGTCACAAATAGTCCGACATGAATGAGCAAGCATGCATGTCATTTTAATGCAAAGTGTTTCTATCAACATATGAATGTAGCTTCTTTCTGTTTATTTTTCACTTGGAGTTTTAATAAGACTTCTATAATTATACAATGCTTCTTTTAAAGTAAACTTTTGTTGGAAATATGTAAAACACTTTTTTAGCAAAATTATTTTTCAAAACATAAATAACAAGCAAAAATACAGATCATTATTGTGAAATTTGACTAGTTTATCACAAATTTTAAATAACTCACATAATCAATGTTTAGATGAAACAAAGAAATACTAGTGGGACAAAAAAAGACTCCCTCTCTTATGGCCCTTCCCAGATACCATCCAAGGTAACTATGACCCTGGTTTCCAGGACCATGATTTAATACTGCCTGTATTGAAATTTATATAAATAAAATCATAGAGTTTAGATATTTTAATGTTTTTCTTCTTTTTCAGAATTACTATATATTTCTGAGGTTTATCCATGTATTTACACATAGTATAACTTGTATATATATATATATATATATATATATAATGTAGCTTATTAGAAAATTCTTGAATTTGTCTCACACATAAATAAGGGGAAGTTGACCAATTATTTTTTTGTTCTCCCATGTCACATTAAAAATTAATTCAGTGATAATAACTCTTAGTTCATAGATTCAGTTGTGCAAGAACAGTAACATTAAAAAGTAACATATTATCTATATCTTAACACTAGCTCTGAATTCAGTCTCCTTTCTTCCTTGACCTGTTTTACTTCATTATCCTTGGATAATTCAGAAAACTCAATAAGGAGAGCCTACATCTGAGCCTTAGTTATAGCTTAATAATGGTTGTAGCTCAAATGTCTATTATCCCTGCACTCACAGTTCTTTGTAGCCTAGAAATAACCTGCCACTTCTGTGCCATTACTGGGTTACAGGAGTATTCTGAGAGATTACCTGTGATTCCCCCATATACAGTTGTGTTATGCAGGAATTTCTGTCTGATGTCTGCAAGAATCCTTCCCAGTTATCCTAAGCACTAGGACTTAGTGTCACTTCTGTATTAAAGACCTTTCCAACTCTCCTTATTTTCATCCTCTTACCTAACTAGGGATAATATCCCTCTCAGTTTTATGACTAATTTTTCCTCTTCAAGATATTATACTCTGATTTCCCGTCATTTATTTTCTCCACGACTTTAAAGAATTTTTATTTTTATTTTTTTTGAGCTTAGACATTTTGCTGGGAAAAGCACGCCAGACACAAAGTCAACTTCTGATTTTTTTCTTCCCACTTGCCTCCTCTCAAGTAATGAACTAGAGGTCAGTTTACAAATTTAAGGTGGAAGCGATAGAGAATTAAAAATTGCTAATAAATACACATATTTTTTAAATCTTGAATTTTTAATATACCATCAGTCCCTTAAAACTTACATATTGTCAGCTACAAATTGGCAATGATATGATACAGAAATAGACTGAGGATAAAAACTATTTGTTGAGGGGAAAAAAATAAAACAGCTTTCCTGTTCTTTATATCCACCTGTTCAGATGTGAAGATGTTTTCTAATTCTAGATTTTTATTACTCTAAATATTGAAAATCTTTGCATCTTCTGAGTTATTAAAATTCTCCATATCTAAAATATTCTGGCAAACTCAATTATTTTACTCCCTCTTGAGAGTATACATACTGGGTTTATGAAATGTCAACAGCAAAGGATTACTTAAGCTAATCTTCTCAATTTATGGAAGAAAACACTGAGATCTAGAGGACAGAAATGGCATAAATGAGCCTAAGGTATTTGCCCCAATAGTATACCTTTTGATGCACTGAATCATCTTGAATCAAAGTGAAGTGTGGTAATTACATTAATTACATGTAACTTTATAAGAATTAATGCTGAATCCTGGATACAGTTTTCAAACCAAATTTTATGATCATAGTTGAAAAAATTATTCTTAAATACTTTAATCTTACTTCTCAGAGTAGAAGTTTTTCTCTTTTCATTAGATTAAGTAATAAAGTTTTTAAAAAGTAGACAATTAAATACTATAAATTACCTGCTTAATATTATATCCCTGAATATTGTCATTTTAAAAATTTTAACAAGATTTTGAAGAAACAAAAGAGTATCATAAATTCATATTTTTATGTCTAAGTTTCCAGATATCTTGGGCAACCACGTATAAATATGCTATTTTATAACTACCTTTCCTCAAGATACATATCCAAGTGCTATGGCTGATAATCAAATAAGAATTCATCCTTTATTTCTCATTGTATCATAACTTAAACTAAAGCATAATTTTATTTTATATACCAACAAAATTGTCGTTCTGGAAGATAGCTTTCATAATATATACTAAGACCGTAGAAAATGAATTATTATTGTAACTAAGTGTGCACTGTCAAATGGCTTAGTAAAACATTGGTTTGCATGTCATATTCTTGTTTTGCTTAACAATTGCAATAAAATAGGAATGATAATACTTTAAAGAACAGTGTACAATTAGAAATAGAAATTACTGTACATACAAAGCCATTTGATATGACGCACTGTAGCTTACTAACAATAATCTTAATAAGAACTAAGTAGAGATATAAAAAATATATGTTGTTATCTATTAACAATCAAATACTCAAAGGTATTTATCTTGTATCTGCATTTGCTTGCTACTTTTGTAAAGACTCTTACTTAAATTCACAGAATATTGAAGTTCAATTTGAAAAGAAATGTAAATGATAAATTAAACCATCAGTAAAATTCAACAAAGACAATATACTGATTAAATACAGAAAACCTGAATGGCTTTGAAATTTTGATTGTCAACGGCAAACTAAATTCAACAAGGAAGATATACTATTTGGTACTGACACTCAGAAAACTATGCAAGAGTTTGTCACTGGCTCACCAGGTGCCTAACATGTCTTTGTATGTATCTGTTTCCAGTGGATGAGTAGGATGTGTAGTTCTAGTTAAATCCTCAAGCAATAACATAATTAGTGGTCCATATTTTCTGCATTGCCATAGAAGAATCCAAATTTGTCTTTAATTATTTAGGATTCTTCCATCTAAGCTCATCAGGGATCATAATCTAAGTATACAGGACTAAGGATAGGGGCCAAGTTTATTGGTTAAATAGATGGAATTCATTGAACATACCAAAAAAAAAAAAAAAAGGTAGGCCAATATATTAGGATGTTAAACACTGACTGGATCATCTTGCATGTTTTTATTCACTTGTGTTGGTTTTATAATTATTATTTTTACATATTTCTTACTACATGATGGAAAGTTGGTGAATACCAGCTTCAAAGTTTCTGTTTTACATATTAAACCTTTCTTATTTCAAATTTTATAATCTAAGATAAAGTTTCTGTTTATCTCAGTTTAGATTTGGTTCCTACAGATGGCCAGGATTTATCTGAAAAATGGAAAGGTGAAAAAAGTTATACTGTGGACAAAACTTTCTGCAGTAGGGTAAGTTTTATAGAAGGGACTGTTGTTCTCAGAAGACAAAAACAGACCAAATAATTATTGTTTCACAATCGCATTGTAATTTTATATGTCAGTCAGTTAGTCAGTTCAGTTACTAAATCCTGTCCAAATCTTTGTGACCCCATGGAGTGCAGCACGCCAGGCCTCCCTGTACATCACCAACTCCCGGAGCTTAGCTCATGTTCACTGAGTTGGAGATGCCATCCAATCATCTCATCCTCTGCCATCCATCCTCACATCCCTTCTCCTTCCGCCTTCAATCTTTCCAGCATTCAGGGTCTTTTCCAATAAGTCAGTTATTCTCATCAGATAGCCCAAGTATTGGAGTTTCAGCCTCAGCATCAGTCCTTCCAATGAATATTCAGGACTGCATTTAGGACTGACTAGTTCGATCTCCTTGCAGTCCAAGGGACTCTCAAGAGTCTTCTCCAACACCACAGTTCAAAAGCATCAGTTATTTGGCACTCAGTTTTCTTTATAGTCCAACTCTCACATCCATGCATGACTACTGAAAAACCATAGCTTTGACTAGACCAAATAAAAGGTCCAAATAATTGGACGATTTTTGGTAAAGTAATGTCTCTGCTTTTTAATATTCTTAATAGGTTGGTAAAACTTTTCTGCCAAGGAGCAAATGTCTTTTAATTCCATGGCTGAAGTCACCATCTGCAGTGATTTTGGAACCCCCCCAAAATAAAGTCTCTCTCTGTTTCCATTGTTTTCCCATCTATTTGCCATGAAGTGATGGGACCAGATGGCATAATCTTAGTTTTCTGAGTGTTGAGTTTTAAGCCAGTATCTTCACTCTCCTCTTTCACTTTCATCAAGAGACTCTTTAGTTCTTCTTCACTTTCTGCCATAAGGGTGATGTCATCTGCATATCTGAGGTTACTGATATTTCTCCTGCCAAACTTGATTCCAGCTTGTGTTTCATCTGGCCCAGTGTTTCTTATGATGTACTCTGCATATAAGTTAAATAAACAGGGTGACAATATACAGCCTTGAAATACTTTCCCAATTTGGAACCAGTCTGTTGTTCCATGTCCAGTTCTGTCACTTCTTGATCTGCATACAGATTTCTCAAGAGGCAGGTCAGGTGGTCTGGTATTCTTCTCTTTAAGAATTTTCTACAGTTTGTTGTAATCCACACAGTCAAAGGCTTTGGGGTAGTCAATAAAGCAAAAGTAGATATTTTTCTGGAACTCTCTTGTTTTTTTGATGATCCAATGACTGTTGGCAATTCAACCTCTGGTTCCTTTGCTTTTTCTAAATCTAGCTTGAACACCAGCAAGTTCACAATTCACATACTGTTGAAGCCAGGCTTGGAAAATTTTGAGCATTACTTTGTTAGTGTGTGAGATGAGTGCAATTGTGTGGAAGTTTAACATTCTTTGATATTTCCTTTCTTTGGGAGAAATGAAAACTGACATTTTCCAGTCCTGTGGCTACTGCTGAGTTTTCCAGATTTGCTGGTATATTGAGTGCAGCAGTTTCACAGCATCATCTTTTAGGATTTGTAATAGCTCAACTGGAATTCCATCACCTCCACTAGCTTTGTTTCTATTGATGCTTCCTAATGCCCACTTGACTTTGCATTCCAGGATGTCTGGCTCTGGTGGGTGATCATACCATTGTGGTTATCTGGGTCATGAAGATCTTTTTTGTATAGTTGTTCTGTGTATCCTTGTCACCTCTTTTTAATATCTTCTGCTTCTGTTACATCTGTACCATTTCTGTCCTTTATTATGCCCATCTTTTCATGAAATGTTCCCTTAGTGTCTTTAATTTTCTTGAAGAGAGCTCTAGTGTTTCCCATTCTATTGTTTTCCTCTATTTCTTTGTCTTGATCACTGAAGGAGCCTTTCTTATCTCTTCTTGCTATTATTTGGGACTCTGCATTCAAATGAGTATGTCTTTCCTTTTTTTCTTTGCCTTTAGCTTCTCTTGTTTTCTCAGCTATTTGTAAGGCCTTGTCAGACAACGATTTTGCCTTTTTGCAATTTCTTTTTCTTGGGAATGGTCTTGGTCACTGCCTCCTGTACAATGCCATGAACCTCCATCCATAGTTCTCCAGGCACTCTGATTATCAGATCTAATCCCATAAATATTTTTGTTACTTCCACTGTATAATCATAGGGATTTGATTTAGGTCATATCTGCATGGTCTAGTGGTTTTTCCTACTTTCTTCAATTTAAGTCTGAATCTGGCAATAAGGAGTTCATGATCTGAGCCACAGTCAGCTTTCGGTCTTGTTTTTAGGTTAATTAATTAATCCAAAGTTAGTCACTGAGTATACATACTATTTGCCTAGCACATAGCTGTGCTAAGCACCTCAGATTTCACCTTGAAGAAGACTGATAACTTCTCCACCCTCACATAATGCACATTTTAGTGTGATGATAGCGAGACTACAGTCCACAAAGAAATATCAAAAATATACAAGTGACTGAGATGAAGAAAGGTGTAGGACGGTTATTGTAAATAATATAGCCAGTGAAGAACTTTTTGAGAAATTATTTTAGTCAGTGAAAAAAAAAAAAAAAAGGAAAAATACACTTGCAATCTCTGAGTTGCAAAATACTGTAAGAGTGTTTAAACACACAATGTTTTATAGTGAAATGCAGGGCAGTCTTACTTAAGTTTGTAGAAAAGATTAAATTATATGGAGACTCAAAAGTCTGGAATATCAATTCTATTCTAAATGCAATGTGAAGCTTTTGAAGAATTTAAAGCTATGGAAAAATATGATTTTATTTATATTTTTAAATGTTTCACTCTTGCCATTATTTGGAGAATGATTTGGGGTGATGGATTAAAAAAAAAACCTTATTTGGTGATTTATTGGATAGGGTATTGTGAGGGATTAAGAATCTCAGATAAGTTCTTATTTTTAAAATTGAGTAATTAGATGGTACTACCAAGTGGTAAGATGAAGAATAATTATGTATGCAATCACAAATAACTGTGATTGAAAGAAATGGAGATTTCACTGCAGTGCATGACTTTGTTGAAATAGATATACAAATGAAAACAAAAATCAGGTACTAGATGCATGAATCTAAATTTTGAGTGAAGACAGGAACCACTTTTAGAATGGTGTGTTGTCTCTCATGCAGATTCCATGACCTTGATTCAGATCTCTATGGGTTTAAATTATGACAGTCTTTTCCATTATGGCCAGCCATAAGTTCTACACAGATTATTTTCCTACCAATGATATCTTTATAATATTAGAGACTAGATGGTCCAAAAGGCACAAGTACAAGGAACTCCTACAGACTTTTTTTTTTCCTATTCTACAACTATTTAATAACTTAAAACAACTAAATTACTTAACTAAATTATCACAGGTCTTTTGTGGGAGGATATTTATCCACCAGGCTTCCCAGGTGTGTAAATGGTAAAGAACCTATCTGCCATTGCAGGAGATATAAGAGACGCACGTTTGATCTCTGGATCAGGAAGATCCCCTCGAGGAGGGCATGGCAACCTACTCCAGTATTCTTGCCTGAAGAATCCCATGGATAGAAGAGCCTGGCAGGCTACCATCCATATAGTCACAAAGAGTCAGACACAAGTGAAGGGACTTAGCATATATACTTACCAATGACAGTTGCCATGATTTTCCATTACCCTTCAAAAAAGAATGTGAACTCTCTTTCAGTGGTTTCATGTTCTAAGAAATGCCCCAGGTTTAGTAACTGACCATGAACAGTGACTATCTTAGGGCCACTTCTCTTGTTCTCATTATCACTTGATAATGTGATTTATTTTTAAGGTTAAGCAATATTTTTGTGACTTCTCATATTTCTTCCTTCTGGAAACAATTGCAATATATCAGTCATCTCCATGACTCTGAAAACAAGCCCCTTCAATTGCCACTATGATGTTGCTGATCACTGAAAGTACTGTGCCCACCTGGTTTTTGACATTTCAGTGTCACCATGTGACCTCTCAGGGGATCAGTTCCTTTATAGTATCAGCTATGGTTGGCCCTGACCTACAGTAAGGAGACACCACTCAAAGATGGTGGTGCACTATTCATCAACATACATTTTTCAAATCACTTTGGTAAATGGAGTATTCTCTAGGCTCATCAGCGGAAATATTGTTGGCCAGTGGAATTTCTAACCATTTGTTATACACTTCTTTATAATTTCCAATTCTCTAAGCCTATGATTTTTTTTTACTATCACAGAATTTTGGCCTTTCATTTAACATGAGTCATCACTGAATCCAGGCTTAAAAGAGAAATCCTAATAACATGGTGGCATCATCTACCAGAATTCTTGTCAGGCTGTTAAATTTTTTATCAAAGGAGGGTACTCCCATATCAACAACTTTCCCTTTTATCAATGTTATGTTCTCCCTTCTGTATCAAACACCTTCAAGATTTAATCGCATCTCCTGAAAATACTTATTAACCAGATTCTGAAGCTTTTTTTTTTTTTAATGACCTCTCCTCCCTTTGAAATCTGTTTCAATTCAGTCAGGCTATGTTAGATTTGAGTTCTGCTATTGATCTAGCTGCCCAGAAGAGGCATGAATGTGAATCCCGAACTAGGAAAAAATTGTTTTATAAGATACCCTTATGATTTTCAAACAAGGGAAAAGGGAAACATCTTCTAGTGGAGGTGACCTGCTACTTTCGTAGGCTCAGTTCAGAGGAATTTGTAAAGGGAAAGCTCTTGATTGTCCCTAAACTATTATTCATATATCATAATTCTCCATTAGATCCCTTTTATTTTTAGTCAAGTCATAATTTTGAGTGAAAGAAAAAGACTTGTACACATATGTGTAAACTGATGTGAAAATATAAAGATGACTAATTAGCTAAATGCATTTCAAAAGAAAAGGAAGGAAAATAAAAGTACCCTTCTAAAGAGCACTTTTTTCTGAATGACAATATTTTTACCGTGAGAAGATTCTTATAACTCAGAGAACAATGACTTGAACATAATATGTTTAAACACTAAAATGAAATCACATACAAAATGATCTTACCTGGCTATATATACTGGAACTAGATATAATAAATGTTGGTCCAATGTGTGGTTAATTTGTGACATTATGGTGACATTTGGAAAATTATCTCAGTCCTGTAGTAACTTTGCTATTTATGTGAAAATTGCAATAAAAAAGAACACATTGCATAGTGGTTTGCTATGAATATTGGAAACGATAAATATAAGGTTCAGTATATAGTACAAAGTAAGTACTTAGTAGATGTTTGTTGAATAAATTAATTTTAATTATTTAATGCAAAATAACTGTTCAGTTCAGTTCAGCTCAGTCGTGTCCGACTCTTTGCGACCCCATGAATTACAGCACCCCAGGCCTCCCTGTCCATCAGCAACTCCTGGAGTTCACCCAAACTCACGTCCATCGAATCGGTGATGCCATCCAGCCATCTCATCCTCTGTCATCTCCTTTTCCTCCTGCCCTCAATCCCTCCCAGCATCAGAGTCTTTTCCAATGAGTCAACTCTTCGCATGAGGTGGCCAAAGTACTGGAGTTTAGCATCATTCCTTCCAAAGGACACCGAGGGCTGATCTCCTCTAGAATGGACTGGTTGGATCTCCTTGCAGTCCAAGGGACTCACAAGAGTCTTCTCCAACACCACAGGTCAAAAGCATCAATTCTTCAGCACTCAGCTTTAATTCTCATATCATACATTACCTTTATATTAAATATGAACAGTACATGTCCACATGGGAGAGAATTCTCTGAAAAAATATATTATCTTCATTCTATTTGGGAAACAACAAAAACAACAAATCAAACCCAAAAGACAACCTCTTTATATGATTATTTAAATTTCTATTTCTTGCAGGTCTAAAGTTGCCAAGATTTGCAATATATTCTGAGTAAAAAAAAAATGGTGGTTTTGTAGCTTAAGGCATTAAAAATTCAACTGACATTTTGTTGAAATTCATTATAGGAATAACTCTACAAAGAAATATACAGGTTTAAATGTAGGTTTAAAATGTTTTATTGTGTAGGGCAAAAAGTTTGTTTGGGTTTTTCCTCACATCTGGCAAAACCCAAACAAATTTTTGGCCACCCCAATACTTATTTAACACATTTGTCAAATCCTATGCATATAAATTATTCTTTTATTTGCAATAATCCAGGTGCTGTATGTTGTATTCATGATACTTTGGATATAACTTGAAAACTAATATATGAGAGTATATGACACATAAACACATATACATTTGTTATATAATTTTATAATCAAGATTTACATATTAATAAAGACTTGATTATCCCATTTAGTCATCCTACCCATTATGTTCACAAACACCAGGCACATATTTGACAAAATTAAGAGAGCTCAGAAAAGTATGTTATAAAATGTGAAGACCAATGTGCTAGAGAGCTGCAACACCTGCTTTGGCAAAGGCAATACCACCAGTATAGAGGTATGACCAACCAAGAAAGCACCTTGAAAGACATAATTACTATTTTAAAACATAAAATCAGTAATTTTAGGTTGATGTATTTAAATATGCTATATCCTCTTCAGATATCTGTGTGTGTTAATCACTCAGTCTTGCTTGACTTTTTGCAACTCCATGGACTATAGCCCATCAGGAACCTCTGTCTATGGAATTCTCCAGGCAAGAATGCTGGAGTGGGTTGCCCTTTCCTTCTCCAGGGAATCTTCCATATTAAGAGATGGAACTCCAGTTTACTGCATTGCAGGCAGATTCTTAACAATCTGGGCCACCACGGAAGCCCTCTTCAGATATCTAATCTCATTAATGTCCACCTTAGCATAAGGAATCTTTATGATATATATTATTTCAATGTGTTATTTTGGAAATCATTAGTTTATTGATGGATGTTAATATATTTCTGCATACTACATGATTTTTAATAACAAATTAAATTAGATGATAGATATGTTTTATTGATCAATAGGACATGCATCCATGTGAAAATACATATGTAATGACTTCAATGTAGAGAAGAGAAATTCTCAAGTTGAAAAAAAAAAACAAAAACCTGAGAATATAAAACTGCATTCAGTTCAGTTCAGTTCAGTCACTCAGTCATGCCCGACCCTTTGCGACCCCGTGAACTGCAGCACGTCAGGCCTCCCAGTCCATCACCAACTCCTGGAGTCCACCCAACCCATGTCCATCGAGTCGGTGATGCCATCCAGCCATCTCATCCTCTGTCGTCCCCTTCTCCTCCTGCCCTCAATCTTTCCCAGCATCAGATGAGTCAGCTCTTCGCATCAGATAGCCAAAGTATTGGAGTTTCAGCTTCAACATAGGTCCTTCCAAACACGCAGGACTGATCTTGTTTAGGATGGACTGGTTGGATCTCCCTGCAGTCCAAGGGACTCTCAAGAGTCTTCTCCAACACTACAGTTCAAAAGCATCAATTCTTCAGCACTCAGCATTCTTTATAGTCCAACTCTCACATCCATACATGACCACTGGAAAAACCATAGCCTTGACTAGACGGACCTTTGTTGACAAAGTAATGTCTCTGCTTTTTAATATGCCATCTAAATTGGTGAGACCTTTCCTTCCAAGGAGTAAGCATCTTTCAATTTCATGACTGCAATCACCATCTCCAGTGATTTTGGAGCCCAGAAAAATAAAGTCTCTCACTGTTTCCATTGTTTCCCCGTGATTTTGTGAAAAAGTGATGGGACCTCAAGAATAATATAAATTTAAAATAATATAAAGACCTCTTCATCTCAAGAATAATATAAATTTTGTTTATAGTTGCTGTGTTTTAAAATTAACAGGCTTTATTTTTAGAGCAGTTTTAGGGTTACAGAACAATTGAGCAGAAAGTGCAGAGCTCCCATATAACCCCACAAAATTTTCTATTATTTTCTTGCATTAATGTGACACAGTTGTTGTAATTGATGAACAAATATTGATAAACTCTTCTCAGCTATCCCCAAGAAAAAGAAATGCAAAAAAGGCAAAATGTTTGTGGGAGGAAGCCTAACAAATAGCTGAGGAAAGAGACATGAAAGACAAAGGAGAAAAGGAAAGATATACACATTGGAATGCAGAGTTCCAAAGAGTAGCAAGTAAAGGTAAGAAAACTTTCTTATGGGAAAAATGCAAAGAAATAGAGGAAAACAATAAAATGGGAAAGATGAGAGATGTCTTCAAGAAAATTAGAGTACCAAGGGAATATTCCATGCAAAGATGGGCACAATAAAGGACAGAAATTGTATGGGCCTAACAGAAGCAGAAGATATTAAGAAGAGATGGCAAGAATACACAGAAGAGCTATACAAATAGGTCTTAATGATCTGGATAACTATGATGGTTGGCTTACTCACCTAGAGCTAGACATCCTGGAGGGTGAAGTCAAGTGGGTCTTAGGAAGCATCACTATGAACAAAGCTAGTGGAGGTGATGGAATTCCAGTTGCTCTATTTCAACTCCTGAAAGATGATGCTGTTAAAGTACTGCACTCAATATGCCAACAAATTTAAAAAACTCAGCAGTGGCCACAGGACTGGAAAATATCAGTTTTCATTCCAATCCCAAAGAAAGGCAATGCCAACGAAGGTTCAAACTACCACTCAATTTCATTCATTTCACATGCTAGCAAGGTCATCTTCAAAATCCTCCAAGCTAGACTTCAACAGTACGTGAACCAAGAACTCCCAGATGTTCAAGGTGGATTTAGAAAAGAAAGAGGAACCAGAGATCAAATTGTCCAGCATACATGGAATGATAGACAAAGCAAGAGAATTCAAGAAAAACAAAAGAAAAGAAAGAAACATCTATTTCTGCTTTGGTGCCTATGCTAAAGCCTTTGACTGTGTGGATCACAACAAACTGTGGAAAATTCTTCAAGAGATAGGAATACCAGACCACCTTACCTGCCTGCTGAGAAACCTTTATGTTGGTGGAGAAGCAACAGTTAGAACCAAACATGGGACAACTGACTGGTTAAAAATTGAGAAAGGAGTATGTCAAGCCTGTATATTGTCACTCTGCTTATTTAACATATATGCAGATCACATTATGCAAAATGCTGGGCTGGATGAAGCACAAGCTGGAATCAAGTTTACCGGGAGAAATATCAATAACCTCAGATATGCAGATGACACCACTCTTATGGCAGAATGTAAAGAGGAACTAAAGAGCCTCTTGATGAAGCTGAAAGATGTGAAAAAGCTGGCTTAAATCTCAACATTCATAAAACAAAGACAATGACATCCAATCCCATCACTTCATGAGATATAGATGGGGAAATAACGGTAACAGTGACAGGCTTTACTTTCTTGGGCTCCAAAATCTCTGCAGATGGTGACTGCAGCCATGAAATTAAAAGATGTTTGCTCCTCGGAAGTAAAATTATAACAAACCTATATAGCATATTAAAAAGCAGAGACATCACTTTGCTGAAAAAGTCTGCATAGTCAAAGCTATGGTTTTTCCAGTAGTCATGTACATATGTGAGAGTTGGGCCATAAAGAAGCCTGAGCATCAAAGAATTTATGCTTTCTAACAGTGGTGTTGGAGAAGACTCTTGAGAATCCCTTGGACAGCATGGAGATCAAAACAGTCATTCTTAAAGGAAAGCAACCCTGACTATTCATTGGAAGGACTGATGTTGAAGCTGAATCTCCATTACTTTGGCTACCTGATGTGAAGAGCTGACTCACTGGAAAATACCTTGACGCTTGGAAAGATACAATTCAGGAGGAAAAGGGGATGACAGAGGATGAAATATTTCGATGGAATCACCAACTCAATGGACATGAGTATGAGCAAGCTCCAGGAGATGGTTATATATAGGGAAGCTTGGAGTGCTGCCATCCATGGGGTAGCAAAGACTCAAACACTACTGTGCAACTGAACAACAACAACTAATCAAAGTAATAAACCACCTAAATGTTGTTGTTGTTTTGTGACTAAGTCATCTCTGACTCTTTTATGATTTCATGGACTGTAGCCCACCAGGCTCCTCTGTCTATGGGATTTTCCAGGCAAGAATACTGGAGTGGGTTGTCATGCCATCCTCCAGGGGATCTTCCAAACTCACGGATAGACCCCACACACACACACACTGAGGGAGTACTGACTCTTTACCATGTAAAGCCTGTCTTTATCCAAGATAACGTTCCTTGCTCTGAAATCTGCTATGTTGGATATTCATATCATTGTCTCTGTTTTCTTTGATTAGTTAGTGTGGTATATCTTTCTCAATTCTTCCTTTTAATCTATATGTAACTTTACCTTGAAATTGGGTCTCTTGTTGATAGCATATAATTAAGTTTTGGTATTGATCCCTTTTGACAGTCTCTGTCATTGAATGGTGTATTTATTCCATTTATATTCCATTTGATCATTTATACAGTTAGAGTAATACTGAACATATTTTTTTAATGTTTCTATTTATTACTCTTATCATTTACTTTTTTTTTCTTTTCACTCTTTTCCTGATATTTATTGTCTTAATTAATTAGGAATTAAATGTGATCTCATTTTCTTCCATCAGCATTTAGTTATGCTTAAAAAATTTTAATTGTTGCTTCTAAGTTTACAATATATGTTTGCTACTAATTTGTTCTACTTTTAAACAACAGTATATTATTGCATGGGTAGTACAAGTAGCTTATAACAATTTATTCACAATTTCTTTCTCCCATCACTTATTATATTTCTGTCATTCATTTTATTTATTTATAAGTTATATTTAGGATGAGGTGGTTTGATGGTATCATCTACTTAGTGGACATGAGTTAGAGCAAACTCCAGGAAATGGTGAAGGGCAGGAAAGCCTGGCATGCTGCAGTCCATGGGGCAGCAAAGAGTCGAACACAACTGAGTGACTGAACAACAACAACAAGTCTACTACATCGTTGAGGTTATGAATTTAGACGAATATATATTCAATCGATTAAGAATAAGAAAACTAAAGAACTTATCTTCATTTACTCCTCAGAAAATGCTTCTCTTTTTTTATAGAGATCTACCTTTCTGACCAAAATTATTTTGCTTCTCTCTAAAGAAATTAAGAGAAAATTCAAAATTTTTCTTAGAAATTCAAAAACACTTTTTTTTTCCCCCAACAAATTCCCTTAATTTTTGTTTGAGAAAATATTTATCTCTGCATCACTTGTGTAGGATAATTTCACTGGATACAAAATTGGGGTTTTTAGATTTTAGAATTTTTTTTTTTCGATTTAGATTTTAGACTTTTTAAAGATGGGTTTTAGATTTTTCTTTCAATACTTTATATATTTCACTTTATTATTCATTTTCCTTAAATTTCTGACTTCCTACTCTTGTAGTAGATAATAGCCTTGGGTTGAATAGAGGAAAATGAAAAGCAGCAAGAAAAGATAATATTTTATTGCTTATGTAACAAATCCCTGCTACTCTCACATCCCATCCTTGAATGGCTGCCATCATTCATCTTCCTTCAGGATGGGATTCACACCGTAGCACTTGTGTAATTTCCCATAGTTCAGGGCACCACATTTAACCCAATACTTCTATGTAAAGCAGCAGTTATTTGTCTTGTTTACGCTCATCTTATTGTGTAGAATTTGCTACTAGCTACAGTGAGTTTGCACACAATTCTACAAAGGCACATTGAAATCTTGGCCATTTCCACTATCCTTAGCCTCAACTGTGAAGCATTGCAATGTAAAATATTATTATCAAACATAGTCCTGCTTGATTCATTATTGCATGAGAAAATATAGTTGACTTAGAAAAGATTCTCACAATGTTTTTTCCCATGACGTATGAACTCTCAATTTGCTGTTTATATATGCAGGGATTTGAGGAGATAAAAATATTTCTTTCTCTATTCCTGATTTATGATTCAATATTTAAAGTTTTATTTCTAATAAATATAATTAGAGAATATATCTTAGGTCTATGGCTAGAGAGACCTCCTAAGTTTTCTTTCAGTTAAAGTTATTCTAGAATAAGGACAGGTCACCTAACATAGGTAACAGAGAGAATTGTGAAACCTGAGGATAGAGTAATTCAAAATATGAGAAAAAGAGGCTAATTCTCATATTCTCATACGTTCTCTCTAAAACTTTGTTTAGGAATATCAGTGCATGAAATGTGGCGAGATCACTAGGCATGCATTTTTCTCTCTAGAAATTAGAGAAAGTTTTTATCTCTCATGGAAATTTAAAATAAATATTATCACTTAACATATAGTGTCTGATGTCTACTATTATCAGCTCTATGGTTACTTTCCCAATTTTCATCTTCATGCATAAGAACAGTTTATTAAGTATGTGAGCTCTCTGTGATATGTAATAGTAATAAAACTACAGTCTCTAGTTAAATATGAAGAGAGATTTATATATTATGAATGTTCCTAATGTATTAGGAGGACTTCTGAAATTCTGCATAGTTCATTTTTTCTGCTGATAATTTTTAGGCACCAGTGAAAACATGTCTTCTTGAACATTCCATAAATAATTTATATGCCAGGAAAATAATTTATATACTCTATTGGACTTAGAACCAAATAGTGTTTAACAAAAAGTATCTTGTTATTTTAATATAACTGAGACTTTCTTAAATGAAATTTGTTACTCTCAAAGATGTTCTCAATAAAACAGTAAGATTACTTTGAGTTAATTAAAACTATGTAAATAATTTCAACCCAGTGAATATTCACTGGGTTCTTGGAAAGGTCGAAGGCAGGAGGTCTGGGGGTGACAGAGGATGAGATGGTTGGATGGCATCAACAACTCAATGGAAATGAGTTTGAGCAAACTCTGGGAGATAGTGGTGGACAAGGAATCCTTGCATGGTGCAGTCCATGGGGTGGCAGAGTTGGAAACCACTTAGGGACTGAACAGCAACAACACAATGGCCGTATGACAGAAAGAGGAAATTGTCACTGTATGATGTTAAATTAAAAAAAAAAAAAAAGTTTATTTTTTCTGCATTCAGCCAGGACACACACATGAAAACACAAAAAGACAATACACAAACACATAAGCTCATTATTTTTTTGAAGGGGTAAGAAGCATATTTATATGCTTTTTTTCTTTTTTTCCAGACCAGCAGCTTCTGTGTTTCTTTAATATCCTCCAGGCCCATCCAACCCTCCCCATCACCCACTTCCACTCCCGCCTCCTTCAATGGGGCGGGGCGGCGGGAGGCGCGGGTGCACCCTCCCCTAGCCCAAGGACTAAGGTACCGCCAGTTGGCTGCAGCAAGCCGGCCCAGACACAGAGCCACACACACAGATGGAGGACACACGGACTGCGGACGCAGACAACGCAGGCAGGCAGAGGGGCAGGGGCAGGGATCAGGCCGCCGCGGGGCTCCCACGGGGGCTGGGCCCCTCCTGAAGGCCGTGAGAAGCCCGGACGTTCCCAGAAGGGAGACCAGTCGGGAGGACGAGGGGCACCACGGCGGGGGGTGGGGGGGTGGGGGGGATCCTCACTTGCTTTCTTTGCGGGACAGACACCGCGGGAGGCAGGAGAAAGTCTGCTGGATGCCCGCCAACAGCTGCAGCGGCCGGTGGGCCTCCCGGGGAGGAGCGCAGCACCAGGCGCTGCTCCGAGGCCGTGGAGTTGTGCGCCGCGGAAGTGGCCGCGCCATTATATTTTAATATAATTTTCCTGCCTGGTGAAATATGGGTGGCTTTTAGTTTTGTGACATCTCTCTCTAGATTCTAAAATTTTACCCTATGTATCTGAACTTAACCTAGGGGATACTCTGTATGATTGGTAATGTATCTCCTAATAACAACGCTTTAATTTTGTTTTAAGTGTTAAAATTAACTTGCAGGTAATAATCATAAAAACTCCTGGCAATGCAGGAGATGCGGCAGGAGCCATGGGTTTGATCCTTGTGTTAGGAAGATAAACTGGAGAAGGAAGTGGTAACCTATTCCAGTATTCTTGCCTGGAAAATCCCATACATAGAGGAGCCTGGAGGCTACCATTCATGGGGTTGCAAAAGAGTTGGACCCAACTGAGCATTCTAAAGGAGATCAGTAATTTTCTGGTGGAGTCGTTAGGGTTTTCTATGTAGAGGAACATGTCATCTGCAAACAGAGTTTTACTTCTTCTTTTCCAATTTGGATTCCTTTTATTTCTTTTTCTTCTAATGAGGTGGATGAAACAGGAGCCGATTATACAGAGTGAAGTAAGCCAGAAAGAAAAGCACTAATACAGTATACTAATGCATATATATGGAATTTAGAAAGATGGTAACGATAAACCTGTGAGACAGCAAAAGAGACACAGATGTATACAACAGTTTTTGGACTCTGTGGGAGAGGGAGAGGGTGGGATGATTTGGGAGAATGGCATTGAAACATGTATAATACCATATAAGAAACGAATTGCCAGTCTAGGTTCAATGCAGGGTGCAGAATGCTTGGGGCTGGTTCACTGGGATGACCCAGAGGGATGGTGTGTGTGGGGGGGTGGAGGTGAGAGGCGGGTTCAGGATTTGGAACACGTGTACACCCATGGTGGATTCATGTTGATGTGTGGCAAAACCAATACAATATTGTAAAGTAAATGATAATAATAACAATAATAAATAATCATTAAAAATTAAAAAATAAAAATGTTTTGTAACTTTCAAAAAACAAAAAGGGAGCTCAGTCCTGGGTGTTCTTTGGAAGGAATGATGTTAAAGCTGAAACTCTAGTACTTTGGCCACCTCATGGGAAGAGTTGACTCATTGGAAAAGACACTGATGCTGGGAGGGATTGGGGGCAGGAGGAGAAGGGGACAACAGAGGATGAGATGGCTGGATGGCATCACCGACTCGGTGGACGTGAAGTTTGCGTGAACTCCAGGAGATGGTGACGAACAGGGAGGTCGGGCGTGCTGCAATTCATGGGGTCGCAAAGAGTAGGACATGACTGAGGGACTGAACTGAACTGAACTGAGCCACTAAATAACAACAAATTGTTGCAAAATTTTGGATTTGAATAGTTATCAAAATGTTATACATTAACATTTTAGGGATGAAAAGAGAATCTAGGAATAATATTATACTGCTGCAAATGTTTAATTTTTACAAATGTTTACATATTTTCAATGCAACAATATAATTGATTTAAATATATAAACATGCGTATTTGAATACCAGAGAAGTCAGTATATTACAGGTAAATTATTTAGAAACATATTAGAAATAAGCAACATTTTGAGGAATCAGGGATAGGAAAAAAGGCCATGCTTTAAAAACTATAGATGCTAGTAAAAAGTTTTATCTTGATGTATATTAAGAAATTATTCAGGCTAAATTTACCATCCAGTTGTCATAACAACATATATTTTGCCTAATGGGAATGTTTGGATAGAGAAAAAAGATCTAACTTCCAGAAAAGGTGTTGACCTGATATGTAGAAAACATTCACTCTGTTTTAATCAATTTTATGTTATGTATTATTTAAGTTACTTGCATCATAGCTGCCTAACTCAAAGGAAAGTAAGAATCATTTCAAATTATCTATAGTATTAAAATATTATTTATATATCATTTGAAAACTTTTATTTTATATACTATAAAGTCTATAAGTATCTCCAGAAGTAAGTTTCTTTAAATACTTCTATTATTTAAAGCTGTTCCAAAAATATGTAGATAAAAATAAAGTTTGACATTTATACTTTTAGATTAGAAATAAAATTAAGTGCAGATGAAACTTTTTTTAAAGAATACATTTCTTTCACAACATCTTACTTTTACAAAAAGGAAAGATATAATTTGGGCTAAAATATTTCTGCTAATGTAACATCGCTGTAGTTACTGCTAAGTCTCTTCAGTTGTGTCCGACTCTGTGCGACCCCATAGATGGCAGCCCACCAGCCTCCCCTGGTGCCTGTGATTCTCCAGGCAAGAACACTGGAATGGGTTGCCATTTCCTTTTCCAATGCATGACAGTGAAAAGTGAAAGTGAAGTTGCTCAGTCGTGTCAGACTCTTAGCGACCCCATGGACTGCAGCCTACCAGGCTCCTCTGCCCATGGGATTTTCCAGGCAAAAGTACTGGAGTGGGGTGCCATTGCCTTCTCCACTATAGTTACTGAACACTCAAAATATTCATGTCAATTTTCTTTTCTGTTTGAGTCACAGTGCCACAGAACCAATTTTTACTTTTGCTTCATTTATTCTTTTTTCCCTGTGAAAATGAGTGAAATTTATATTTGTCTCACTTATTTTTTTCTTATTTTTCCTTTTGAATTGATTATGTTGATTGCTAGGTTTATTGTCACAGTTAACTGATGCAGTTTTATGGAGGAAAGACATAGGCTTATCATCAATTAAATGACTTACAGGTCATGCCTTGTTAACACCAGAAATGAGAGGTGGCTACTCCATAATGAAGCCTGCAGTCCTTAATCACTGTCATTGTTTTCCTGACCCCAGTGACCTATAGGTTTGCAACCCACCAATGAAGTAATACAGTACAAATGACTGAAGAAGATGAGTAAGAAGAGGGAAAATTCTGGGTGTTTCAAATACAATCTCAAAGTGTGACTATATATTTTTTATTCTACAGTGTGAGGAACATAAATCTATAAATAATTCAGCTGGGTTTCCATTCTGGGAATAGATTCATGCTCACTGACTCATAGTAGAAAGGGTTTATATATTAAAAAAGAAATAGATTACAATTTGCAGTAGAAATATGATAATTTGAAATACTACAATTTAACCATCTAGGATCATATTCAGTCAAATTTGGAGTCTTACTTTAGCATCTAAAATCTGCTTGATCAACAGAGAATTAATTGGAGCTAATATGTTAGAAAAGTAGAATTAAATCAAAGTGTTTCTATCCTGAAAACATGATAGTCCATTATGCCACATTTTCTCTCTTTAAAAGGAGAGTGAGTCATGTGAGTTATAGTATCTGCATCCCTACAGAATAGCAGTAAAGCTTGCTAGACTTCTTTCAGGCTATGAAAAGACAGCTTCAGACCATGAAAGGACACCTGACCCACTGAAAAGAGCACTCCTGAACCTCCCTCCCACTTCATCCCACCCCTCTGGGTTATTAAAAATCAAAAACAAACTAACAAAAAAAAAAAACACCAGATTTGAGCTCCCTACTGTAATGCAATTATCTTCTGATTAAAACTTAATTAATCAATTAAAATAATAATAAAAAGTAAAATTAAAAAATAGGTAAGTTAAAAAAAGAGTGCTCAAAGAGAAGTGAAAAACCATATCTGTTACAATCTGTCCCATAAACAATGCTGGTTAGGACCTTCCTGGTGGTACAGTGGATGAAAATCCACCTGCCAATGCAGGAGGCATAGGTACGATCCCTGGTCCAACAAGATTCCACATGCCATGGAGCAACTAAAGTATGTGCACCGAAACTACTGAGTGCCCAAGCCACAGCTACTAGAGACTATGGACCTGGAGTCTGTGCCCCACAACAGGAGAAATGACCACAGTGAGAAGCCACTGCTACAAAGGGTAGCCTCCACTCTCTGCAACTAGATAAAACCTATAGGCAGCAACAAAGAGCCAGCACAACCAAAGAAAGAAAACGAATACTGTTAAACAGTGTTACAGTTCTATTGTCCAGTACCTCAAAACTGTTCTTTAACATCCCTCAAAACTTCATAAAATGACAATTTACTGTTTATGGCTTATTGATATTATATTTTCTAAAATTACAATATCGCTTTACATTAGAGATGTCTGATTTTTTGTTTGGGATGGGGCACAGAGGAGGCACACTTATCTCTCATTAGCAACACTTTGATAAACACTCTTCCAGTTCAGACAAAATGTGCTCCACTGGAGAAAGGAATGGCACTTCTGTGTTCTTGCCTTGAGAACCCCATGAACAGTATGAAAAGGCAAAAAAGATAAGACACTGAAAGATGAACTCACCAGGTCAGTAGGTACCCAATATGCTACTGGAGATCAGTGGAGATATAACTCCAGAAAGAATGAACGGATGGAGCCAAAGTAAAAACAACACCCAGTTGTGGGCGTGACTGGTGACAGAGGCAGGGTCCAACGCTATAAAGAGTAATATTGCATAGGAACCTGGAATGTTAGATCCATGAATTAAGGCAAATTGAAAGTGGTCAAACAGGAAATGGGAAGAGTGAACACCAATATTTTAGGAGTCAGCCAACTAAATGGACTGGAATGGGTGAATTTAACTCAGATGACCATTATATCTACAACTGAAGGCAAGAATCCCCTAGAAGAAATGGAGTAGCCATCATAGTCAAAAAAATTGCCCGAAATTCAGTACTTGGATGGAATCTCAAAAGAGACAGAATGATCTCTGTTTGTTTCCAAGCAAACAATTCAATATCACAGTAATCCAAGTCTATGCCCCAACCAGTAATGCTGAAGAAGATGAAGTTGAATGGTTCTATGAAGACATACAAGACCTTCTAGAACTAACACTCAAAAAAGATGTCCTTTTCATTATACGGGACTGGAATGCAAAAGTAGGAAGTCAAGAAACACCTGGAGTAAGAGGTAAATTTGGCCTTGGAGTACAGAATGAAGCAGGGCAAATGCTAATAGAGTTTTGCCAAGAGAATGCACTGGTCATAGCAAACACCCTCCTCCAACAACACAAGAGAAGACTCTATACATGGACATCACCAGATGGTCAATACCAAGATCAGATTGATTTATTCTTTGCAGCCAAAAATGGAGAAGCTCTATACGGTGAGCAAAAACAAGACCAGGAACTGACTGTGGCTCAGATCATGAACTCCTTATTGCCAAACATGCATTTAAATTGAGGAAAGCAGGGATAACCACTAGATCATTGAGGTATGACCTAAATCATATCCCTGACGATTATACGGTGGAAGTAGCATATAGATTCAAGGGATTAGATCTGATAGAGTGCCTGATGAACTATGGAAGGAGGTTCATGACATTGTATAGGAGACAGGGATCAAGATCATCCCCAAGAAATAGACAGGCCAAAAGGCAAAATGGCTGTCTGAGGAGGCCTTCCAAATAGCTGAGAAAAGCAGAGAAGTGAGAAGCAAAAGAGAAAAGGAAAAATATAACCATTTGAATGCAAAGTTCCAAAGAATAGCAAGGAGAGATAAGAAAGCTTTCCTCAGTGATCAATGCAAAGAAATAGAGGAAAGCAATAGAATGGGAAAGACTAGAGATCTCTTAAAGAAAATTTGAGATATCAAGGAAACATTTCATGCAAAGATGGGCTCAATAAAGGACAACAATAGTATGGAAGTAACAGAAGTAGAAGATATTAAGAAGAGATGGCAAGAATACAAAGAAGATTTGTATTTCTCTAATAATGAGTGATGTTGAGCACCTTTTCATGTGTTTGTTAGCCATCCGTATGTCTTCTTTGGAGAAATGTCTATTTAGTTCTTTGGCCCGTTTTTTGATTGGGTCGTTTATTTTTCTGGAATTGATCTGCATAAGTTGCTTGTATATTTTTGAGATTAGTTGTTTGTCAGTTGCTTCATTTGCTGTTATTTTCTCCCATTCCGAAGGCTGTCTTTTCACCTTGCTTATAGTTTCCTTTGTTGTGCAGAAACTTTTAATTTTAATTAGATCCCATTTGTTTATTTTTGCTTTTATTTCCAGTATTCTGGGAGGTGGACCATAGTGGATCCTGCTGTGATTTATGTCAGAGAGTGTTTTGCCTATGTTCTCCTCTAGGAGTTTTATAGTTTCTGGTCTTATATTTAGATCTTTAATCCATTTTGAGTTTATTTTTGTGTGTGGTGTTAGAAAGTGATTTGGTTTCATTCTTTTACAAGTGGTTGACCAGTTTTCCTAGCACCACTTGTTAAAGAGATTGTCTTTACTCCGTAGAGAAATACAAATCAAGGCCACAATGAGGTACCACTTCACACCAGTCAGAATGGCTGTGATCCAAAAGTCTACAAGCAATAAATGCTGGAGAGGGTGTGGAGAAAAGGGAACCCTCCTACACTGTTGGTGGGAATGCAAACTAGTAGAGCCACTATGGAGAACAGCGTGGAGATTCCTTAAAAAATTGCAAATAGAACTGCCTTATGACCCAGGAATCCCACTGCTGGGCATACACACCGCGGAAACCAGAATTGAAAGAGACACATGTACCCCAATGTTCATCGCAGCACTGTTTATAATAGCCAGGACATGGAAGCAACCTAGATGTCCACCAGCAGATGAATGGATAAGAAAGCTGTGGTACATATACACAATGGAGTATTACTCAGCCATTAAAAAGAATACATTTGAATCAGGTCTAATGAGATGGACGAAACTGGAGCCGATTATACAGAGTGAATTAAGCCAGAAAGAAAAACACCAATACAGTATACTAACATATATATGGAATTTAGAAAGATGATAATGATGACCCTGTATGCAAGACAGCAAAAGAGACACACATGTGTAGAGCGGACTTTTGGACTCTGAGGGAGAGGGAGAGGGTGGGATGATTTGGGAGAATGACATTGAAACATGTATACTATCATGTAAGAAACGAATCGCCAGTCTATATTCAATGCAGGATACAGGATGCTTGAAGCTGGTGCACGGGGATGATCCAGAGAGATGATATGGGGTGGAAAGTGGGAGGGGGGTTCATGTTTGGGAACTCATGTACACCCGTGGTGGATTCATGTCAATATATGGCAAAAATCAATACAGTATTGTAAAGTAAAATAAAGAAGAAAAAAGAATACAAAGAAGAACTATACAAAAAGTCTTCATGACCCAGATAATTGTGATGGTATGATCACTCACCTAGAGTCAGACATTCTGGAATGCGAAGGCAAGTGGGCCTTAGGAAGCATCACTAAGAACAAGTGGAGTGCAGTGGAGGTGATGCAATTCCAGTTGAGCTATTTCAAATCCTAAAAGATGATGCTTTGAAAGTGCTGCACTCAACCTTCCAGGAAATCTGGAAAATTCAACAGTGGCTATAGGACTGAAAAAGGTCAGTTTTAATTCAATCCCAAAGAAAGGCAATGCCAAATAATGCTCAAACTACCACACAATTGCACTCACCAACATGCTAGCAAAATAATGCTCAAAATTCTCCAAGTCAAGCTTCAGCCAAATGTGAACCGTGAACCTCCAGATATTCAAGCTTGTTCTAAAAAGTCAGAGGAACCAGAGATCAAATTTCCAACAGACAGTGGCTCATCAAAAAAGCAGGAGAGTTCCAGAAAAACATCTATTTCTACTTTATTGACTATGACAAAGCCTTTGACTGTGTGGGTCATAACAGACTGTGGAGAATTCTTAAAGAGATGGGAATACTAGACCACCTGACCTGGTTCTTGAGAAATCTGAATGCATGTAGGGAAAAAACAGTTAGAACTGGACATGGAACAACAGATTGGTTCCAAACCGGGAAAGGAGTATGTCAAGATTATATATCATCACTCTGCTTATTTAACTTACATGCAGAATACATCATGGGAAACACTGGGCTGGAAGAAGCACAAGCTGGAATCAAGATTTCCAGGAGAAATATCAATAACCTCAAATATTCAGATGAGTCACCCATATGGCAGAAAGTGAAGAAGAACTAAAGAGTCTCTTTATTAAAGAGAAAGTGGAGAGTGAAAATGTTGGCTTAAAAGTCATGTAATATAAAAATAATATGGCATTTGGTCCCATCACTTCATGGGAAATAGATGGGGAAACAGTGGAAACAGTGACAGACTTTATTTTGGGGGTCTCCAAAACCACTGCAGATGGTGACTGCAGCCATGAAATGAAAAGACACTTGCTCCTTGGAAGAAAAGCTTTGACCAACCTAGACAGCATATTAAAAAGCAGAGACATTACTTTGCCAACAAAGGTCCGTCTAGTCAAAGGTATGGTTTTTCCAGTAGTTATGTATGGACGTGAGAGTTTAACTATAAAGACAGCTGAGCGCTGAAGAATTAATGATTTTGAACTGTGATGTTGGAGAAGACTCTTGAGCATCCCTTGGACTTGCAAGGAGATATAACCAGTCCATTCTAAAGGAAATAAGTTCTGAACATTCATTGGAAGGACTGATGTTGAAGCTGAAACTCCAATACTTTGGCCATCTGATGCGAAGAACTGACTCATTTGAAAATTCCTGATGCTGGGAAAGATTGAAGGCGGGAGGAGAAGGGGATGACAGAGGATGAGATGGTTGGATGACATCACCGACTCAATGAACTTGAGTTTGAGTAAGCTCCAGAAGTTGTTGATGGACAGGGAAGCCTGGTGTGCTGCAGTCCATAGGCTTGCAAACACAACTGGGCAACTGAACTGAACCTCCAGTTATCAGGTGGCTAATTTCATCCCTAAAATGTGTCCTTGAGGCTTCTAGTTTCAGTATTTCTGGCAATGCATTCCAAGTAGTGCCTGGGGCACTCCTACATATACACACAGTCCGATCTGTTTTCTCTTTACAATTTTACTCCACATTTCAATGATTATTATCCTGCTTTTATGCCTTAGAATTCAGAGTTAAATTACAAAGTGCCTCACAGAGAACTTTACTTAGTTTATTGCCAGAAACTGAAATTTAAAATTTCTAAACCTAATTTCTCTTTTTCTATCCTAACCTGTTATTCTGAATTCCCCTATTTCTTTTAAGAACCTAAACTTATACTATGTTAGAATAAGTACCCAAATTAATTCAAATCTTTCTATCATCTCTTATATTTAACTGGTTTGCTTTTTCATAATCATATCTCTCTTTTGATTCTTCTTTTGAATTAATCACCAATTTCTCATTCACATTCTAGAATACCATAGTACTATTTTGCCATAGATTTTCCTAGACTAGAATTGCTCTTCAAATCAAACAATGATATCCACAGTAACCATATTAGATAACAGCAGCTTATATACTAGTTAATTCTGAATTTTAATATTCTCTGTAACAACTAAATGACATATCAAGTCATAATTCTATTAATTTATTCCCTCCCTTCTATGGAACAGTATTTTTTTCCCCTAAACTTACTTGGTATTATTCATTTTCAAACAGCAAATTACATAAATCTAGAAGGCTTTCAGTTTTGTTTATCTACTCCAAAGTCACCAGCTTCTGTGACTTTGTTCACACATCACTTCCCTTTTTTAGTTCCCATTTTATCACAATATGAAGAAATTCCATGTTTCATTAAAGGTCCAGCTAAAATGATACATTTTCTCCTCTTATTAAAGCACACTCTCCTCCCTCTGAAATTTCCATGGGTTCTAAATATCTCTGATCCATTTACTACATTATATTAGATTCATTAACATCATCTTTACTAATTCTACCCACTTCACAATCATTCATTACCTAAGCAGTTTCTGATATTTCTTTCTTTTAAAGCTATATGCCTTATATAAGGACTTGAATATTCAAGGAGATATTGTTGAATCAATTAAATCATTAGACAAATAAAATGACATTATTCTTTATTCTAACTTTAAAGCATTTTTCTTAGTAAGTCAATTTTTCCCATGTGTATTTTTCTTATTTCTCTTTCCTTTGCTCTTCTTGGTCCTTCAACTCTCCCATAATTAAACTGAGTGTTCTCTGGCTACACATCATCAATGTGCAACATTGGTTACTTCTCAAAGGCTTCTAGCAACTTCTAACAACATATTACAAGGCTGGAATATTCTCATGTTAGTCCTAAGTCTAAAATATGCTCAATAAGATGTTTTACTGTAGAAATCAGAGAGAAAACATGTTTAGAAAATGTTATATACAAAAAAAAACAAAAAAAAAAAAAAAACAAAAACAAAAACAGGCCACAGATGAATATTTGACAAGTACTTGAAAGGAAACTTCATTATGATCCAAAGGAAACATACTATCTTGGAGGTAATTAAAATTAGAATGTTCCCTTTTTTGATGTTTGCTCATTACTCAACATTATGTCACAAGTTACTTGCCCAATATATATGTATTTCTCATCCAAAACATGTACAATTAAAGTTTACAGCTTAAAATAGTCTCTCTCCTACTTTTCAAAATACACTTAGTAATAGATGCATTATGCTTTCCACATCAATGGCCTCTGAAAACTTAAAATACCAATTGCCCATTTTAATGACAGCTGAGATTAAAAAAATAAACATGTAATGTAAATTTTGAAGCCACTGGTGGCCAAGATGCTGGATGACTATGATGGAATAATTACTTTTAAAACTCAGATAACAGGTATAATAACATGTACACCAAACAAACATTTGCAATCCATTCTTTGGAAAAAGTTTAAAGTAAGTTAAATCTTGTGGAAAAAAAAAAAATTGAAAATTTTAATCCAAGATTGCTAGAGACATAGAAGGCTTAAATAATCTAGTCTTAAAATTTAGGCTTCAGATGTTACATGGTGGGAAGAATGGGAAAGTAATACGTCATTTGTGATATAACCTTATATCACTCAGAAACTGTATATAGAAGACAAAACTATAAGATAAAAAGAACTGTTTTAAAGTTTATATAGCCACTTTGAAACAGAAACCTCAAGTGAGTAACTACTAATATGTCTTGATTTTTCCAGTGGGAAAGGGGTTAAGACACCCATATTACACTTTTCATAGTTATATTGTCACTTCCAACTCAAAAAATATGAAGAATGCCCTCTGGCTTTAAATAAATATATGATATTAGTTTTTGGTTCTCAAATAACTAATAAATTTATATGAACTGATTGCTCTAAGAGCACAGCAACAATTTTGACAATTAAATATCAAGAGCTATAAAGTCTATGAAGATCTTTTTATGCTTATATTCTTTTAAGTAATAGATATGAAATAATTATATATACATTATTGTAATTTACTAATAATTTGTATTCATTGAAAAAATTGAAACATACTTTTGGTATGGTTATATTCTATTTTTGTTATTATTATACTAATTTCTGGTGATGAGAAAGCTAATCACAGGTATCAAATCAAATAAATCTACAAGTTTTGTATTTTTATAAGTAAATGGATTTACTCACATTTCATTTAAAGGGTAGACATTGAATAAGTAGTATCTTTATTTTAAAAAAAATCAGAGTTTTCTGCTCTGTCCTTTGTGCAGTAATTGATAACAGACTAGGTCTCTTACTATAAACAAGAATGAAACTGAATAAATTCTTTCAGATGTTGGACCAAAAGCATTGTACAACAGAGATTTTAGGTGGGATGAAAAGTCACAAGATAAGTTCCTGGATAATCCAGACTTTTTGATTTCAGATTTTTGTTCACTTTTTTATAAGGAAATGAGCCCAAATAGAGACAATGATCTTGCTAATCTAAAGAATAAGAAATTGGAACTCTCAATTGCTGACACAGCTAAGATTTCTGAACAGCATATCAGACATAGGAATTTTTCTTAGAATGCACTGCAGAAATCTGCACAGGGTTCTCCTTAAGTCATTGTCCAAATACAGGTTTCTATGTACAAATCAAGACCACATAAACAGGCAGGACACAGTTTTTGTGATTTGGGGAGTGGGGGAGGTGGGCAGGGCATTATTTTTGAGGTGTTGTTAACAGAACAAAAAATTAGAGATCTGAATATTACATAGAGCTGGGAAACAATGGAATTTATTCATTCATAGTGGGGAAATCTTACTGAATACTCTATCTATTCATTTGAGACCCCAGAAATACCATTCTCTAGACCCCACTATTCAGGGATACACAAATGCTAGGTTCATGACTACTTTAGAGGAACTAAAGAAGCTTAAAAAACAAGACTTAAAAAAATAAAACAGATTCAAATGTAAATTAACTGCACGTCACATATGTAACCCTCTTTAAAGAAAGAAAACACACAGCAGATATTCAAAACAATATTAGCCACCATTTCTTACATGCAAAACAAAGCAAAGAAACTTAATATGTGTAGACAAGGAGAAATATGACCAACCATCAGGAGAAAAATTATCAATATTGTCAATAAAATGACAGACATGTTTAGAATTAGTGAAAGCAATTTAAAAAGCCATTAAATATTTTACATGAATAAAGATTTAAGATATACATAAATATAATGAGAAATAAAATAGGGTATTATAGTAATAAAGACTAGAAACCAACAGCAAAAATAAACAATTGAGCCCCAAATATCATATATGAATGGAAAAGTTCATTGAATAGCTTTAAGAGCAGATTGAACATATAAATATCAGTGGATTTAACTATCAAACTGAATCATAGTGGAAAATAATTGACCGGAAACCAACAGAGACTCATTGTCTCGTGGGACAACATCAAGTAATTTAATATACAGGTGATTGGAATCTGAGAAGCTGAGTACATAGCATAATGTATCAGAAGAAATAAAGTGTGAGGAACTTCTGCTCTGGCTTAACAGTATAATTAGTTCTAGACTAGGCTTGATGCTATAAACAAGCACACAATAGAAACACAATTAAGAGGTATGAAGTGATTGTCTTCAAGCATTATATGAGAGACAGGACAAGAATGTTACCCAGAGAAAAGGGAAACATGATATCACTTCATATTTCCCTGGGTTTCCTGCTGGAAGAAGAACATGGCAACATTACAGAGATGAAGATGCAGAGATCACAGTTCAATGCCCTCAAAATGACTGTTCTGAGGGTACTGGGGAGAAGGATACTCTAGAGAAAGAGAAGGAGGCATAAAAGTTCATGTTATGGTCTCTTATGAATTTTCGGCTGAGGAATGAGATGAAAATAATCAGAGATCACTTGAAGGATGAGAAGCAGAATAGAGAAACTAGAAGTTAAACACTTACGAAAGATGGTAAAAATCTTTCCAAATAAGAATGGTAATGCAGAAAGTAAAGAATACTAGTAAGTAATTTAGTTTAGGAAACTAACTTTAGGAACAATATCTACATAATGTATTTGTGTGTATATACACACATACATATGTATATACATATGTATATATGCTAAGTCACTTCAGTTGCATATGACTCTTTGTGACCCTATGGACTGTAACCCGCCAAGTTCCTCTGTCCATAGGATTCTCCGTGCAAGTATACTGGAGTCAGTTGCCATTCCCTTCTCCAGGGCATCTTCTCAACCCAGGAGTCAAACTCACATCTCTTAATGTCTCCTGAATTGGCAGGAGGGTTCTTTACCACTAATGTCACATGGGAAGCTCTAAATGTTAGTCACATCCAACTCTTTGGGACCCCATGGACTGTAGCTCTCTAGGCTCCTCTGTCCATGGGGATTCTCCATGTGAGAATACAGGAGTGGGTTGCCATTCCCTTCTCCAGGGGATCTATCTGACCCAGGGATCAAAGCCAGGTCTCCCACATTGTAGGCATATTCTTTACTGTCTGAGATGGCAAAGAGTTGGACATGACTGAGAGACTTACTACACACACACACACACACACACACACACACACACAAAGAGAACAAGTGCAATCTACTGACAAGGGAAGATCCTTTCAATAAGAACAGCTGCTTAGAAAGGACTTTGTTGGGGGCCCAATACTAAGATAGGAACGAAAATTAAATTGAGTATAGAGAAAACCAAGAAATATATCAAAGAAATATTTTAATTATATTTCAGTTTAGCTGCTAAGAGCACAGTGTTTGAAACTGTGCTACTTCTGATGAAATCAGTTTCTGTCACTTAGCTGTGAGACTTTATCCCTGTTATATTAAATAATTTATTGGACTAAAATAAAAGAAACAAACATACAAGTTTTAGAGAGATAGAATCACTCAAAAATAAGAGCTATTCAAACAAAGTGAAAGTGAAGTCGCTCAGTCATGTCTGACTCTTTGCGACCCCATGGACTGTAGCCCACCAGGCTCCTCCGTCCATGGGATTCTCCGGGCAAGAATACTGGAGTGGGCTGCCATTTCCTTCCCCAGGGGATCTTCCCAACCCAGGGATCAAACCCAAGTCCCCCGAACTGCGGGCAGACGCTTTAATCTCTGAGCCACCAGGGAAGCCATTACCTCTAAAGAATTACATTCCATGCATTTGGTGGTTTGGTGATATGTTTATCATTACCTGTTCCATGCCTAGTCCCAAGAGATTTGTGTCTATTCTTATTGCAAGATTTCTCCCAGTGCCTTAGATATTTTTAAGTACTAGTTCATAATAATCCTGTGCTCCTGCTATACTTTTAATAATTTCCAATTGCTAATACAGTAGTTCAACAGGGAGGTTAGAAGTTTCTGAAATAAAATGATCACACTAATGATGATTACCTTTCTGTTAGGCCTTTAACAGAATGAATGTCCAAATAGCTACATGCCATTATTAAGTGCACTCTTCTTGCTAATATTGGTGCTGTGATGACTCCTAAATTACAGGATCTTAGATAAAAGCACAATGAGATCAAGGTATGATGGAATAAAAAGAGGAAAAATGTCTAAAATGAAGTTTTTGTTAAGTCTGTTAATACATGTATGATTTGGAACAATCCTAGAATGTATTTAGATAATGAAATAAGTGGAGAAGATTAATTTTCTCATTAAAAATTTCAGGTCAGATATCTTACCTTAATATACTAAAATTGAGACAGTAATTCAGAAATAAATGGGAATGCAGTTATTCTGTCATTTGTCATATCTTTCTGTTTTATATGACATACTAAAATAGAGTATAGTAAATATACGTTGTAAAGAAACCTATTAATTCTCATGACAAATGTGGTGGTTTTTTTTAATTCCATGAAATATGTTATTATTAATAAGATCCAATGTCCTGAGTTAGCCAATCATTACTAACCTATTTATAAAGCATTTTCCACTATATTCAAGGACTACTTAATGAGATTCAGACAGGCTCCCTTACTTGCACTGGATCTGAATTGGGACACATTCTAAAACATCCTGAAACATATATGTAATCAGAATACTGGAAAAAGAAAAAAGAGAGAAAAGAAATGATGAAATATTTGAAGCAATAATGACTGAGAATTTCCCAAGATTAATATTTATATAAGACACCAAGTCACAGATCCAAGAAGCTCAAAGAACATCAAGAGGATACATATTTTTAAAATCTCTACTGAGTCCCATCAAATACAAATTGCAGAAATTTGAAACATAGACAAAAATCTTCAAAAAATTTCAGAGGGCAACCACAAAAAAATTAGGTTTAGTTTATGTGCAAAGGAAAGAGAGAAAATGAGATAACAGAATCATACAAACTACTTAAATTGCAACCACAGAAGAGAGAAAAAAAGTCAAAAGAAGAAAAGAGAACAAGGGCAATTAATAAAATCCACAACAAGTTTGTTAGGTGGTAATGCAAATATATCAATAATTACTTTAAAAGTCAAGAGTCTAAACATACCAAGGGTGGCGGGGGGCGGGGGGGGGGGGGGGTTGGGGCACGGAGGGAGACAGAGACTGCAAGAGTGGATCAAGCAGCAAGATTCAATTTTATGTTGTTTATAAGAAACCCACTTTAACTATAAAGGCACATACAGATTAAATATGAATATGAATAAATACTTAAGTAAATATATGAAGGAAACATACTAGTTCTCTTTAACACTGTAGAACTTAGGTAAAAAAAAAGAAGAGAGAGAGAGAGAGACATGGACAAGTAAAAACCATGCAACAAAAGAAAAAGAAATAAGTGTATAAAATGCATTATACATGCACATATACATATACACTCTACCCTCCAAACCACAGGTTCCACATCGCAGATCTGATCCCAGGTTGGCTGAAGCTGGCAATCTCCTGATAATACCAAGGGACAACTGTGCTTACAAAATGCTGCTGCTGCTAAGTCACTTTATTCATGTTCCACTCCATTTGACCCCATAGATTGTAGCCCGCTAGGCTCCTATGTCCATGGGATTCTCCAAGAGAGAATACTGGAGTGAGCTGCCATGTCCTCCTCCAGGGGATCTTTCTGACCCAGGGATTGAACCCATGTCTCTTATGTCTCCTGCACTGGCAGGCAAATTCTTTACCACTGAGCTTTCTGGGAAGCCCATAAAACACTTAAACCTATGTGTCTTTTTTTTTTTTTTTTAATTAAGAATACATCTTGATTATAAAGGGGTTATCCAAATAATGAGAATACACTAATATTAAAGGCTACTAATATAATAAAGAAAATCAAAGAGCCAAATAAATATTAGTACTATGGTAATATTTGCCATCAGACACTAGTGGGAGAGATTTTTAAATTTTTAGAGAATTTAGAGAATAATAAAGTGGGAAAATTTTAGAAAGTAAGTGCTAGAGTGCTAGAGGGGATATCTGAAACACTTAGACTCGTTTATCAATTTCTGGTAGATAGTAACTTATCTTCATTTTAAGAAGGGAAAACTTTGGAGCTTCTGGGGGAATTATAGGATAGAAAAGATAAGAACCAATTAGGAAGAGAAAATGAGAAATTAGCAAAAGCACTCATTTTGCTGGGAATTATTGTAGGAACACTGTACATGTTGTTATTGGGTATTTTTTCTGCAGTCCCAAATTATTTATTACATTTAGTAAGACAACTGCCCATAAAAATAATCAACTTGAGGCATCTATCCATAGAAACACTTTATATTAAATATTTTAAAGCATTAACCTGATGTTAGCTATACAATTTACATATAAACTATATACTCAGGACAGATGATTTAAGTCTGTTTAAGTGAAGAGGAACTAAAAAGCCTCTTGATGAAAGTGAAATTAGAGAGTGAAAAAGTTGGCTTAAAGGTCAACATTCAGAAAACAAAGATCATGGCATCTGGTCCCATCACTTCGTGGCAAATAGATGGGGAAACAGTGGAAACAGTGTCAGCCTTTATTTTTGGGGGCTCCAAAATCACTGCAGATGGTGACTGAAGCCATGAAATTAAAAGACGCTTTCTCCTTGGAAGAAAAGTTATGACCAACCTAGATAGCATATTCAAAAGCAGAGACATTACTTTGCTGACTAAGGTTCGTCTAGTCAAGGCTATGGTTTTTCCTGTGGTCATGTATGGATGTGAGAGTTGGACTGTGAAGAAAGCTGAGCGCCAAAGAATTGATGCTTTTGAACTGTGGTATTGGAGAGGACTCTTGAGAGTCCTTTGGACTGCAAGGAGATGCAACCAGTCCATTCTGAAGGAGATCAGCCCTGGGATTTCTTTGGAGGGGATGATGCTAAAGCTGAAACTCCAGTACTTTGGCCACCTCATGTGAAGAGCTGACTCACTGGAAAAGGCTCTGATGCTGGGAGGGATTGGGGGCAGGAGAAGAAGGGGACGACAAAGGATGAGATGGCTGGATGGCATCACTGACTCGATGGGCGTGAGTCTGAGTGAACTCCGGGAGTTGGTGATGGACAGGGAGGCCCGGCGTGCTGTGATTCATGGGATCGCAAAGAGTCGAACACGACGGAGCAACTGAACTGAACTGAACTGAATGCATAATTATTATACAACAAAATTTTATTTTATAGGAAGTCTGGAAAAATAATTTATATGTTTAAATTTTGCTAATGGATTCATAAGGAATTAGCATTATAGAGATAAGACTTTATGAGACTATCCTCATTCTATAACTTTTTATCATTATCTCAGCTTTGAAGTTGAGGAATGCAGGCTATTTTCTTAGCAAAAACATAGTATTAGAAATTATTAACTTTTGTCATTTTAACATATGACACCATTTCAAGTGACTCTAATAGTATTTGCCAATATCTAACCTGAGACATACAATTATATATAAAATATTATTTAGGTGGTGTAAGCTTTAACTTTTAGTCTTTCTATGATATGACTAATTAAATATTCTTATATTAATTATGCTAATGTAAAGTTGGGAAAAATTTTTTTGATCTATTCTAGGTCATCATTCTTACAAATTTTTATTGCCTACAAATAAATTCAAGACATTAATGATCCATATCTCCAGTGAGCTGAGATCTTTCATTGTTATAATGCAAAGAGAAAATATTTCCATTAAATGATTTCAGATCTGAGGTTATCATTTTTTTCCTATAAATTAAGCCTCCTCATAAATAAATGTTCAATTAACCTGCCCTGATTTCCTTTTAAGGATCATAAATTCAACTGTAATAGCTATCTCTTTATTTAAAAAAAATGTGTTGTAAGCAATCAAAAGGAATATAATAAGCAGGGGCATAGAATAAAACATTTCAAAGGTTAGGTGTTTTGACATGTTGTCAAGATGCATTACCACAAGTAGTTTAAAAATAATTAAAATATGAATACTTTGAAAATTTCAAGTTTCATCTTTCTTTATCATTCCTTAAATTGTCATACAATTATAAAGGTAATATCTAAACAATAACCCTGAAGAGTTATTTCTGGTCACATCTTAAGAAATTTGGTGTCAAAATTTCTTTCAAATGACTATTTCGCTTTCTGTTCCAAGTAAGGTATCTATTTTCAATTTATTCCTAGAGAATGGAGAAAAATCTCTTAATGAAAATTTAATCCTCAATCAAATGTTACCAACTTATAAGTGAAAGAGGAGAGTGAAAAAGTTGGCTTAAAGCTCAACATTCAGAAAACAAAGATCATGGCATCTGGTCCCATCACTTCATGGCAAATAGATGGGGAAACAGTGGAAACAGTGTCAGACTTTATTTTTTGGGGCTCCAAAATCACTGCAGATGGTGACTGCAGCCATGAAATTAAAAGACGCTTACTCCTTGGAAGAAAAGCTATGACCAACCTAGATAGCATATTAAAAAGCAGAGACATTACTTTGCTGACTAAGGTCCGTCTAGTCAATGCTATGGATTTTTCCAGTGGTCATGTATGGATGTGAGAGTTGGACTGTGAAGAAGGCTGAGTGCCGAAAAATTGATGCTTTTGAACTGTGGTGTTGGAGAAGACTCTTGAGAGTCCCTTGGACTGGCCCCCTGACGCAAGGAGCCAACTCATTGGAATAGACCCTGATACTGGGAAAGATTGAAGATAGGAGGAGAAGTGGACGACAGAGCATGAGATGGTTGGATGGTATCACTGATTCAACGAACATGAGTTTAAGCAAACTCCAGGAAATGGTGAAGGACAGGGAAGCCTGTTTTGCTGCAGTCCATGGGGCTGCAGAGTCAGACATGACTGAGCTACTGAACAACAGCATACCCAGTCCTAGAGTTGCTCCTGCTTTTCAACAGCACTCAAAGAAAAGAAAGACACTGCTTACTGGACCCTTACAAAAATCATCTAACAGAAACTAAAATATTATAATAACTTCTGATTAATTCCCTGTTGCTGATATGCTTCCTATTTCCCCAAGGTAGGCTGTCTACATTGTTGCAATGAGCCTATAAACTAAACTTTTGCCCATATAGGTGTACCTAATGATCTTTAACTATAGGGCAATTGCATGACTTTCAGTTCGGTTCAGTTCAGTCACTCAGTCGTGTTCAACTCTTTGAGACCCCATGAATCACAGCATGTCAGGCTTCCCTGTCCATCACCAACCCTTAGAGTTCACTCAAACTCATGTCCATTGAGTCGATGATGCCATCCAGCCATCTCATCCTCTGTCGTCCCCTTCTCCTCCTGCCCCCAATCCCTCCCAGCATCAGGGTCTTTTCCAATGAGTCAACTCTTCGCATGAGGTGGCCAAAGTGCATGACTTTGCATAGTAGCAATTTTTCACATATATGAAATTGTACATATATGACACTCTGTAATCATACAATAATTATTCCAGTGACTTATCTGTATGGGTGCCTTTTCTTTTTGAAATTTGTGTTTATGTGAGACTGTCAGAATGGAAACTTAAACTTTTATTTCTCCTTATTGTTTTAATACATTAAACATATAAGTACATTAAACAAATATATTTTTTGAATGACCATTATATGCTGGATACTTATCTTTGCACTTGGCAACATTTGAAAAACTAACTTCAATGTTTTTATACTTTAGTTAAGGAGCTATTATGTGCCATATCTTAATATCTATTATCAGATTAAAAATATCTGATCTTATTAATATTGCCAGGGAAAGAGGCATTGTAAAATAGAAGTATTTAAGTAATGATAAAATAGAAGGAAAGTGTTAATATGAGTAGGTGGGTGTTAAAATAATTTTCTATTTGTTGTTTTCTTACTCTCTATTCTGTCTATATTTTCATTAATCTTATTTTGAGATCCAGCTCCTTTTTGCTTAAGCTGTCTGTCATTGTCCTTTGTGGAAAGCAAAGAAAGTCAAAAATACATAAACATGATTATTCTTTCCTACAACTCTCCTGGACCACCTGCTTCATAGTCATCTGTTCTCCCTTTCAGATTATCATAGATAAGAATTAAATATTTTTCATTTTACAATATGGATTTCTGGTTTTCCAGTATGCTATCTCACTACTAAAAGCCCAATGGCAAAACCAATGCCAAGTATTTTACAGTTTTTTTTTTTAATTACAGCATTCCACTCTAAAGAACTATTTATTTAACTTATATGCAGAGTTCATCATACGAAATGCTGAGCTGTATGGATCACAAGTTGGAATCAAGATTGCTGGAAGAAATATCAACAGCCTCAGATATGCAGATGATTCCCTCGTAGCTCAGTTGGTAAAGAATCTGCCTGCAGTGCAGAAGACCCCGGTTGGATTCCTGGGTCAAGAAGATCCCCTGGAGAAGGAAATGGCAACCCACTTCAGTACTTTTGCCTGGAAAATCCTATGGACAGAGGAGCCTGGTGGGCTACAGTCCATGGGGTTGCAAGGGTTTGACACGACTTAACAACTAAACCACCAACACCACTCTAATAGTAGAAAGTGAAGAGGAACTAAAGACCCTCTTGATAAGGGTGAAAGAGGAGAGTGAAAAAGTTGGCTTAAAGTTTAACAATTAAAAAACTAAGATGACATTCAGTTCCATCATTTCATGGCAAATAAATAGGGAAAAAGTGGAAGCAGTGACAGATTTTATTTTCTTGGGCTCCAAAATCACTACAGAAGGTAACGTTAGCCATGAAATTCAAAGACATGCTCCTTGGAAGGAAAGTTACAGCAGCTTTAGACAGCATATTAAAAAGCAGATACATCACTTTGCCAAAGATCTGTATAGTCAAAGCTATTTTTTTTTTTCCAGTAGTCATGTATAGATTTGAGAGTTGCACCATAAAAAAGGCTCAGTGCAAAAGAACTGAGGCTTTCAAATGTGGTGCTGGAGAAGACTCTTAAGAGTCCCTTAGACTGCAAGGTGATCAAACCCATCAATTCTAAAGGAAATCAATCCTGAGTATTCATTGCAAGGACTGTTTGTGAAGCTGAAACTCAAATACTTTGGCCACCTGATGGAAAGAACTGCCTCACTGGAAAAGACCCTGATGCTGGGAAACATTGAAGGCGAAAGGAGAAATGGGTGACAGAGAATGAGATGGATGGATGGCATCATCGACTCAATGGACATGAGTTTGAGCAAACTCTGGGAGATGGTGAAGGACAGGGGAGCCCTGGCATGCTGCAGTCCCTGGGGTCACGAAGAGAAATGAAGAGCCCCAGGGTTAGCAGAAGGAAAGAAATCTTAAAAAGTAGGGCAGAAATAAATGCAAAAGTAACAAAAGAGACCATATCAAAAATCAACAAAGCCAAAAGCTGGTTATTTGAAAGGATAAATAAAATTGACAAATCATTAGCCAGACTCATCAAGAAACAAGGGAGAAAAATCAAATCAATAAAATTAAAAATGAAAATGGAGAGATCACCACAGACAACACAGAAATACAAAGGATCATAAGAGACTACTATCAGCAATTATATGCCAATAAAATGGACAACATGGAAGAAATGGACAAATTCTTAGAAAAGTACAACTTTCCAAAACTGAACCAGGCAATTCAAACAACTCTTCTTTCTTTCAAAACTAGTGGCATCAGACCTCTGCCAGGTCATGTTCAAAAGCTGAAGCAATAGTTTGGTATTATAGAACAGCACATTTTCTTTGTTCTGAGTGATAATTCATCTTAAAATTCTCTCATTTTATTTTTGCAATTGTGTATACATATAGGGTTGTTTGCTATTCTAAAACTACAGAGTTTTACAAACATCATTATGATAATATTTTAAAACATTTTGTGACCCCAGAAAGAATACTCTTTCTTACTGTAGTCACCCCTTTCTCTTTTCTGAACTTGAAGGCTGTTATGAATCTACTTTTTGTAGGTATAGATTTATTTTTTAAGAATATTTCATATAAATAGAGGCCAACAATATTTGTTTTTTTGTCTGTGGGTCCTTTCACTTAGCATATCTTGGAATTCATTTATCTTGTAGCGTACGTCAGTATTCCATTTCTTTTTTCCTTCCAAATAGTATTCCACTGCATGGACATACCAATTTATTTTATCTATTCACCAGCTGATGAGCATTTGGGTTGCTTCTGTTTTTTGCTATTATGAATAATGCTGTTGTGAATATTCATATAGTCACACAGTCTTTATGTGGACATGTGTTTTCCTTTTCTCTGTATATCTTAGAATAGTATTGGTGGGTCATTAGTAAATTTAACAAATTATGTTTATAATTTTAAGAAAACGCTAGACTTTTTTCCAAAGTGGCTGCATCAATGTACAATCTAGCCAGCAGTGTTAGAATGTAACTGAAGTTATTTGAAAGAATAAAATCCACAGTGATGTAGTTTAAATCTATTCTGAAAAACAAACATGTTTCTAAACAGTACTCTATATTAAAAACCCTCTGAAAATGTTTTTAGCATATTCATGGAAATATTAATATTGAGTACATTTTACGAACATTTTATAAACCTTTTAAGTATTTATGAAGCTATTACATATTAGTATTTTTTCAACATTAATATAGTAAGTGCATCATCCTTCGTTGTTGTTATTCAGTTGCTCAGTTGTTTGACTCTTTGCAACCCATGGACTGAAACACATCATGCTTCCCTGTCCATCATTATCTCCTGAATTTGCTCAAACTCATGTCCATTGAGTCAGTGATGCCTTCTCATCCTCTGTCATCCCCTTCTTTTTCTGCCCTCTATCTTTCCTGCATCAGGGTCTTTTCCACTGAGTAAGCTTTTTGCATAAGGCATTATCCTATGCACTGGACATTTGGTAGTAAACAAAAAAGACACAGCCTCTCTGCATATACTTATCCTGCATCATAAGATATCAACCACATAGTCACATGAATTCCTATTATTTTGGTTTTTATTGCTGAATAATACCTTACCTTTAAAATTATCATGACCATTTTATTTTGTAGATCATGGTCTTAGGAAAATTTGAATTGGCAATTGTTGCTTGTGGTCTCTCATGAAGTCATAATCAGATGTTGGCTGGAGTGCAGTCATCTCATGGTTCTTCTGGGCTGAATCTCCCAGATGACTCTTCCCCATGACTAGAAACTGGTAACTTAGATCAGCTACTGACTGAAATTCCTACAAGTGGTTTCTGTCCCATGATTTTCTCAGATAGTCAGACTTCTTACAATGTACTTGCCTTTCTTCAGAGAAACATCCAAAGAGTCAGAATCTGCATCACCCCTAATGGGCTTTTCTGAGCTCAAATTTCATCACTTCAGATGCATTTTATTGGTTATAATTACTAAGGTTGAATTACTAAGGTCGACTTGGATTCAAGGAGAGGTAAACAGAGATCTCACTTATCAATGGCAGAAATGTCAAAAATTTTTGGTAACACATTTGAAAACCACCTCATATATATTAATTTAAAATGTGATCAGTACTCTAGAGGAAAAGTAAAAGGTGGGATGAATTAGAATAGCAATGGGGACTAGATTCAAGGTAAGCATAATCTTTTCAGAGGAGGTGACCTAAAATAGACCTGAATTATGAACAGGAACTAGAAAAGCAGAGCACTAGAAAAAACTTTTCCGGTTATATGTGTAAAATCTAAAACATGAAAGACCTCCATATATTGGAGGAAGGTGAGTGTGGCAGGAATTAATGGGAGCTGGCAAGACTCCCATTAATTATTAAAATGATGGTAAAGTTAGATCATGCAGTACTTTTTAAGATACTTCAATGAGTAGACCTTATAAATACAGGGAAAAATCATTAAATGGTTTCAAATATGGATTTTTTTTTTGTTTGTTTGTTTTTCTGTGAGAAGAATGGTTGGGAGTAGGTATGGAATACAAGTAGTAAAAAACCCAGAAAATTAGAATCTCTCTTTTGTTAATTTCTTTCCTTTTTCTTTTCTTTTACTTAAAACAAACAAAAATAAAAAAAAGATCACTGCTATTATTTATTGATTCATCAACTACACAGAATACTGTAAATTAGAGAAAAACAGATGGTACATATAAATCTATCCTCTAAACTTCAAAAGGGAAAATAATAGGCTGAAAAAAATTAAAACTGCTCACTGATTTTCTGCTCTTATTTGTGGATGAGATTGAATCAGAGCTTAAGCCTCTTGATTCCTCAGATCCCAAGACTCATTTTCTTTATATGTCACTGCTTTTCAGTTTATAAAGTGAAGCCAATATGAATTTCTCAGGTCAAGAATTTAACACTGTGAGATTTACATTTGCAGACAAGAAAACATGGAACTCAGGGTTGGTCAGAATAATTATTGGCATTTCCCCTTATTTTCTGAGGTATTGATTACTTTTGTCATGGCCTTTTGCATCCAGAATGCTGTGTCACTGTGGCTGTTGAAATTACAGAAGCAATTTACAAACCTTGAAAGTAAAATGTTTTAAGTGTGTTAAGATCTCCCAGAAGCAAAGTAATGAGGAGTAAAAGGAAAACTGTGAACAGACAAGGCGGTTTCCTTCGGTCAAACAGGTGAAGGCAGAATGCAATAGACCAGGAGCTGCAGGTAGAAGGCCCATTCTTATTTCAGGGCTACGAGCAACACAGAAACCTCAGGATGTGAAGAGGCGCAAGACGACCTAGGCGGCCCAAGCACACATCTTTGAAATATTTTTTAGATGTCAGTTTTAGATTTACAGAAAACTGAAAACACAGACGTAGCACCGTATACTCTATAACTAATATCCCTTATTCTTACCGTCTTGTATTAGTCTGGTATGTTCGTTAAAATCAGTGAACTAATATTGATAAATTATTTTGAATTAAAGTTGGCTCTTTATAAAAGTTCCTTGAAATTAATATTTATATAATATCCATTTTTGCTGCAGGATCCCATCCAGGATATTACAGTTCAATAAGTGCTTACTTTTGGCTTTAACAGTTTGTCAGATTTTACTTTCTTTGGTAATTTTTTTTTTCTCTTGAACGGAGGCTTATTTAATTTTTAATTTAGTTTTAATTAGGGGATAATTGCATTACAATGTTGTGTTGTTTCTGCTATATAGTATCGTGAATCAGCTATGAAAGTGAAAGTGTTAGTCGCTCAGTCATGTCCAACTCTTTACAACCCCATGGTCTGTAAGCCTCCAGGCTCCATTGTCCATGGAATTTCCCAGCCAAGACTACTGGAGTGGGTTGCCATTTCCTAATCCAGTGGATCTTCTCAACCCGAGGATTGACCTACAACTCCTATATGGCAGGTGGATTCTTTATCATGGTGCCAGCAAGGAAATCCATCTATCTATCTATCTGTGTGTGTGTGTGTGTGTGTGTGTGTGTGTCTGTGCGTGTGTGCTTAGTCACTCAGTTGTGTCCAACTCTTTGTGACCCAGTAGACTGGTAGACTGTAGCCTGCCAGGCTACTCTGTCCATGGGATTCTCCAGGCAAGAATACTGGAGTGGGCTGCCACTCCGTTTTGCTATATATATATATCCCTTTATGTCTTCTTAATTAAGAATTTATTTTATATAATTTTATATAATATATTTTACATGATTTTATATAATTTTATATACTAGTATTCCAATATATAAATGTCCATAGTCTGTTACCCATTCATGTATTGAAAGGCATTTTTAGTTGTTTCCTCATTTTGGTAATTATGAATAAAGCCGCTATACATATCCACATGCAAGTTTTTGTATGAACATAGGTTTTCAGATGAATGAGGAAATTCATGAGAATGGTTGCTGTAGCATATGGTACTTAGCTCATTCTCACAGGTTCTTAGTTTAGCACCATAGAACAGCATTCAATACAGCTATTTCATATATTTGTAAAGTACTTAGACATATTTGTCACTGTATTTAGGTCTGTAGTAATCTACAAACTATCCCCCAAAGTGGCTTTCTCATTTTGTATTACCACTGATAAAGGGTTTCAGTTGCATCTTCTTGGTATTTGGCTTGTCTTTTCTTTTTTTAAGCCTCTCTAAAGATTGTGCACTATTAGCTCATTTCCGTTTTAATTTGCAATTTCAAAATGAAAATTATACTAAGCATATGCATTTTTTATTATGCTTATTTTCTAAGTCTGTATATTCTAAGTCTGTATATTCTATAAAAGATCTGTTTAGTCAGATCTTTTCAGTTCAAGTCAGTTGCTCAGTCATGTCTGACTCTTTGCCACCCCATGGACTGCAGCACTCCCTGTCCATCACCAACTCCTGGAGCTTACTCAGACTCATGTCCATCTAGTCGGTGATGTCATCCAATCATCTCATTCTCTGTCATCCCCTTCTCCTCCTGTCTTCAATCTTTCCCAGCATCAGTCTTTTCAAATGAGTCAGTTCTTCGCATCAGGTGGCCAAAGTATTGGCGTTTCAGCTTCAGCATCAGTCCTTCCAATGAATATTCAGGACTGATTTCCTTTAGAATGGATTAGTTGGATCTCCTTGCAAGTCCATGGGACTCTCAAGAGCCTTCTCCAACACCACAGTTTAAAAGCATCAAATTTTGTTGCTCAGTCTTCTTTATGGTCCAGCTCTCACATCCATACATGACTACTGGAAAAGCCATAGCTTTGACTATATGGACCTTTGTTACCAAAATGATGTCTCTTCTTTTTAATACACTGTCTAGGTTTGTCGTTGCTTCTCTTTCAAGGAGCAAGAATCTTTGAATTTCATGGCTGTAGTCACCATCCACAGTGATTTTGGAGCCCAAGAAAATAAAGTCTTTCACTGTTTCCAGTGTTTCCCCATCTATATGCAATGAAGTGATGCAACTGGATGCTATGATCTTTGTTTTTTGAATGCTGAGTTTTAAGACAGCTTTTTCACTCTCCTCTTTCATTTTCATCAAAAGGCTCTTTTGTTCTTCTTTGCTTTCTGCCATTAGGGTGGTGTCATCTGCATACTGTTATAGATTTTTCTCCCAGCAATCTTGATTCCAGCCTGTGCTTCATCCAGCCCAGCATTTCACATGAGGTGATCTGCATATAATTTAAATAAACAGGGAGACAATGCTTTAGAATTTTCCATGGTTTGTTGTGATTCCCAAAGTCAAGTGTTATACCATAGCCAATGAAGCAGACGTAGATGTTCTGGAATTCTTTTGGTTTTTCTATGATCCAATGGATGTTGGCAATTTCATCTCTGGTTCTTCTGCCTTTTCTAAATTGAGCTTGAACATCCAGAATTTCTCAGTTTATGTACTAAGTAAATTAAAATTTTAATTTTATTTTCATTTATTCTAATTGTGAATATCTTCCTTTTTATGTAGATAAAATTTCTGATCACTTAATTTTTATTCTCCCTAAGGAAGAAGAACAAGCTGGAATCAAGATTGCCGGGAGAAATATCAATAACCTCAGATATGCAGATGACACCACCCTTATGGCAGAAAGTGAAAAGGAACTAAAAAGCCTCTTGATGAAAGTGAAGGAGGAGAGTGAAAATGTTGGCTTAAAGCTCAACATTCAGAAAACGAAGATCATGGCATCCAGTCCCATAACTTCATGGGAAATAAATGGGGAAACAGTGGAAACAGTGTCAGGCTTTATTTTTGGGGGCTCCAAAATCACTGCAGACGGTGACTGCAGCCATGAAATTAAAAGATGCTTACTCCTTGGAAGAAAAGCTATGACCAACCTAGATAGCATGTTGAAAAGCAGAGACATTACTTTGCTGACTAAGGTTCGTCTAGTCAAGGCTATGGTTTTTCCAGTGGTCATGTATGGATGTGAGAGTTGGACTGTGAAGAAGGCTGAGCGCCGAAGAATTGATGCTTTTGAACTGTGGTATTGGAGAAGACTCTTGAGAGTCCCTTGGACTGCAAGGAGATCCAACCAGTCCATTCTGAAGGAGATCAGCCCTGGGATTTCTCTGGAGGGAATGATGCTGAAGCTGAAACTCCAGTACTTTGTCCACCTCATGCGAAGAGTTGACTCATTGGAAAAGACTCTGATGCTGGGAGAGATTGGGGGCAAGAGGAGAAGGGGATGACAGAAGATGAGATGTCTGGATGGCCCTGCAAACTCCATGGACATGAGTTTGAATGAACTCCAGGAACTGGTGATGGACAGGGAGGCCTGGTGTGCTGCAATTCATGGGGTCTCAAAGAGTTGGACACGACTGAGGGGCTGAACTGAATTGAACTGAACTGATGAAACTTTTAGGGGTTCCCTAGTGACTCAGATGGTAAGGAGTCTGCGTGCAATGTGGGAGACCTGGGTTTGATCCCTGGGTTGGGAAGATTCCCTGGGAAAGTAAATGGCAACCCGCTCCTGTGTTCTTGCCTGGAAAATCCTACAGGCAGAAAAGCCTGGCAGGCTACAATCCACGGGGTTACAAAGAGTCTGAGTGGCTAAGAACTGAATATTTCTTCTGAAACAAAGAACTTTCAGCATTTTTAATTGGGCAGTTCTGCTGATCATAAATACTATTTTTTGTTTGCTTCTTTTGCTGTCAGATAGAGTATTTCTTCATTTTTAAATGAGAATTCTAATGGATATATAATTGTAAGGTTTCTGTTTTCAACATTCTGTATATCTCACTGTTCTCTCTTCTTTCTTCCAAGGTTTCTGATGAGAAACCATGTAATTCCTTTTAAAAAAAAAAATAAATTATTCCATTATAGTAAGGCTTATTTTATTTTATTTTATTTTATTTGTAGTTGGTTTTCTGCAATTTGAATATAATATGACTCTACTTTTTTCAGTGTAAATGCTGGTTCGTCTTCTCTAATATTACCGAATCTCTGGTTTTGTACATCTCAACAGTTTGGAAAATTCTCATCCTTTTCATTTTGACCCCCATCTTCTTCTTTTCTTTTGAGTACTTCTATTATGCATCCTTTACAATTTAAAATGTTCACTCTAACTGTAGTTCACACCTAGCCTCTAGTAATGCCTCAAAAGTACTACTTATTTCTACCAGTTCCATGTTCTATGTTCCAGTTCCAACTCTATGGCTCCAACAGCTCCTCTTACCAGCTCTGATTCCCTATATATTCAACAGGAGAAGACAGCACTATGAGAAGCCCACAAGCTGAAATTAGGGAAATGCCAGTGCAGCAACGAAGGCCCAGCACAACCAATAAATAAATAAATATAAAAGAAAAAAGGCAACATTAATAATAAATACAACTGGGTTCAAAAGCTAAAATAAATTGCCAAAGGTAATAGTGCTAGTAAAACAGTATTGGGATTTGTGTCTAAACACAATTGAATTTGATTTGATTAAGTAATGATTATCATATAGTAGGTTTTAAGTATGTCAATATCACCCTCCATATGTGAAAGCTGTCAGGTAAGGAAATAAGTCTTACACACATTTGGAACCATACCTCCCCTCTCAGTTCAGTTCAGTTCAGTTCAGTCACTCAGCCATATCCGACTCTCTGTGACCCCATGAATCGCAGCACGCCAGTCCTCCCTGTCCATCATCAACTCCTGGAGTTCACTGACTCACATCCATTGAGTCAGTGATGCCATCCAGCCATCTCATCCTCTGTCATCCCCTTCTCCTCCTGCCCCCAATCCCTCCCAGCACCAGAGTCTTTTCCAATGAGTCAACTCTTTGCATGAGTTGGTCAAAGTACTAGATTTTCAGCTTCAGCATCATTCCCTCCACAGAAATCCCAGGGCTGATCTCCTTCAGAATGGACTGGTTGGATCTCCTTGCAGTCCAAGGGACTCTCAAGAGTCTTCTCCAACACCACAGTTCTAAGCAAGTATAATTCAATAGTTTTATTCTCAGATGTGTGGTATAAATATTTCCACATTTGTTACCTTTTATTTTTCAATTTGAGATATTTATTGAGCCCCTACTATGTGTCAGGGAAATCAACACTGAATATTCACTGGAAGGACTGATGCTGAAGCTCCAGTATTTTGGTCACCTGACAGGAACATCCAACTCATTGGAAAAGTCCCCAATGTTGGGAAAGTTTGAGAGCAGAAGAAGAGGGCACCAGAGGATGAGATGGCTGGAAGGCATTACTGATGCAATGCTCATGAACTTGGGCAAATTTTAAGAGATGGCAAGGAACAGGTAGTCCTGGCATCCTACAGTCCAGGGGGTCACAAAAAGTTGGCCATGACTGGCTACAGAACAGCAACAATAATGTGTCAGACACTTATTCAGCACTAAGAATATATCAGTTACTAAAATAAATATGGTCCTTATTCTCATGAAGTCTATAATTGTTAAGGATGTGCAAAATCAAATTTTAATTAAAACACCTATAGAAAATACATAAGCAAAACAGAATGAAAAAATTACAAATAAAATTATAATTAAAAATATGACAGGGGCGGGGGGCAGTCCTAAGATGGCAGAGGAATAGGACAGGGAGACCACTTTCTCCCCCACAAATTCATCAAAAGAACATTTATAACACTGAGTAAATTCCACAAAACAACTTCTGAATGCCGGCAGAGGACATCAGGCACCCAGAAAAGCAGCCCATTGTCTTCAAAAGGAGGTAGGAAAAAATATTAAAGATGGAAAAAATATTAAAAGACAGAAAAAAGAGACAAAAGAGGTAAGGACGGAACTCTGTCCTGGGAAGGAAGCCTTAAAAAGAGAAAAGTTTTTAAACACCAGGAAGCACTCTCACTGCTGAGTCTGTGGCAAGCCTTGGAACCACAGAGGGCAACATAACTGGGTGGAAAAATAAATAAATAATTAAAACTCACAGATTACGTGCCCAATAGTAACTCCCCCAGTGGAGAAGCAGCGCAGAAACCTTCACTCGCCACTAGCAAGTGGGGGTTGGAAAGGGAGGCGCAGGCTGCATTGCTTAGAGTAAGGACCCAGCCTGAATGCCCGGAGGGCAATTAGAGCGAACTAATGGGCTAGCAAACCAGACTGTGGAATAGCTACCACGTGAAAAGCCCTAACTTAAGACACCACCAGGCCCGGTCACAGAACAAAGGACTGTACAGAGCTAGGTGGCTGCAGACCATCCCCCTATGGTGACAGGCAGCCAGAGCTGGAAGGGGGCAATCACAGCCCCAGAGAGACATTATCTACCAAACTGCAAGCAGGCTTCTTTGCTAACTAAGACTTCTTGGGGTTCTGGACAGTCAACATCCACCTGAGAAGGTGCACTGGTTGTACACCCAGAAAACCAAGAAGCAGGGATAGGGGAGGTGATAAATCGCAGTGACTGCGCTCACCAATCACCTCATCACCTGAGCTGCTCAGACCTGGGAAGGACACAAAACGCAGGCCCAACCAACTATGTGCCTCTGAGGACTTCCTGAGTGCCTGAACCTGAGTGGCTTAGCACCTGGGAGGTAGGCAGCCCAGGGCCAGCCTTGGATGGTTCCCGATGGAGCAACATAGAGCCTGAGCAGTGTGGACAGGAAGGGCACAGGCACCGTGAGCAGGGGCAGGCCCAGTGTTGCTGAGACACAGTGAGCACATGCCAGTGTTATTTGTTTGCAGCGTCCCTCCCTCTCCACAGCTTGACTGAACAAGTGAGCCTAAAAAAGTGTCCACCATCACCCTCCTTGTGTCAGGGCATAAACCAGACACTGAAGAGACCAGCAAACAGAAGAAGCCAAAACAGAGGGAACTGCCTTGGAATTGAGAGGTGCAATAAATTAAAACCCTGTTGTTAGTACCGACTACATAGGAAGGGGCCTATAGATCTCAAGAAGTATAAGCCAGACTAAGGAACTATCCAAAAATGAACTGACCCCACACTGCCCACAACAACACCAGAGAAAGTCCTAGATACATTTTTACTATTTTTACAATCATTCTTTTTTAAATTTTTTTAAAAATTTTAAGTCCTCTATTACTCCTTTAATTTTATTTTTATAATGTATTACTACTTTGAAAAAAATACCCTATTTTTAAAAGCAAACTTCATATATATATTTATTTATTTATAATTTTTGTGAATTTGTATTTTTTCTCTTTTTTTTAATATTGTATTTTTGAAAATCCAAACTCTACTCTAGATTTTTAATCTTTGTTTTTTGGTATTTGTTATCAATTTTGTACCTTTAAGAACCCAATCTTCAGTACCTATTTTTACTTGGGAGCGACACTACTGGCTAGACTGCTCTCTCCCCCTTTGGACACTTCTTTTTCTCAACCAGATCACCTCTATCTCCTCCCTTCCCCTCCTCTTCTCTACCCAACTCTATGAATCTCTTTGCATGTTCCAGATGGTGGAGAACAATTAGGGAACTGATTACTGGCTGGATTTGTCTCTCTCCTTTTGATTCCCCTCTTTATCCTCCTGGCCACATCTGTCTCCTTCCTCCCTCTTCTCTTCTCTGTATAACTCTGTGAACATCTCTGAGCAGTCCAGACTGTGGAGCACACATAAGGAAGTGATTACTGGCTAGCTTGCTCTCTCCTCTTTTGATTCCACCTCATCTCATTCATGTCATCTCTAACTCCCTCCTCCCTCTTCTCTTCTCCATGTAACTCTGTGAACCTCTCTGGGTGTCCCTCACTATGGAGAAACTTTTCCTCTTTAACCTAGATGTTTTATTAATGGTGCTGTATAGATGGAGAAATCTTGAGACTACTGTAAAAATAAGACTGAAAACCAGAAGCAGGAGGCTTAAGTCCAAATCCTGAGAACACCAGAGAACTCCTGACTCCAGGTAACATTAATCGACAGAAGCTGATCAAACACTCCCATACCTACACTGAAACCAAGCACCACCCAAGGGCCAACAAGTTCCAGAGCAAGACATACCATTAAACTCTCCAGCAACACAGGAACACAGCCCTGAGCTTCAATATACAGGCTGCCCAAAGTTACTCCAAACCCATTCACATCTCATAACTCATCACTGGAAACTTCATTGCACTCCAGAGAGAAGAAATCCGGCTCCACCCACCAGAACACCAATACAAGCTTCCCTAACCAGGAAACCTTGACAAGCCACCCGTACAATTCCACCCACAGCAAGAAAACTCCACAATAAAGAGAACTCCACCAACTGCCAGAATACAGAAAGGCCACCCAAAACTCAGCAATATAAACAAGATGAAGAGACAAAGGAATACTCATCAGGTAAAGGAACAGGATAAATGGCCACCCAACCAAACAAGAGGAAGAGATAGGGGATCTACCTGATAAAGAATTCTGAAATATGATAGTGAAAATGATCAAAAATCTTGAAATAAAATGGAATCACAGATAAATAGCCTGGAGACAAGGATTGAGAAGATGCAAGAAAGTTTTAACAAGGACCTAGAAGAAATAAAAAAGAGTCAATATATAATGAATAATGCAATGAATGAGATCAAAATCACTCTACAGCAACAGCTAAGTCACTTCAGTCGTGTCCGACTCTGTGCGACCCCATAGACGGCAGCCCACCAGGCTCCCCCGTCCCTGGGATTCTCCAGGCAAGAACACTGGAGTGGGTTGCCATTTCCTTCTCCAATGCATGAAAGTGAAAAGTGAAAGTGAAAAGTCAAAGTGAAGTCACTCAGTCGTGTCTTACCCTCAGCGACCCCATGGACTACAGCCTACCAGGCTCCTCTGTCCATGGGATTTTCCAGGCCAAAATCACTCTGGAGGCAACAAGTAGTAGAATAACGGAGACAGAAGATAGGATTAGTGAAACAGAAGATAGAATGGTAGAAATAAATGAATCAAAGAGGAAAAAAGAAAAACGAATTAAAAGAAATAAGGACAATCTTAGAGACCTCCAGGACAATATTAAATGCTCCAACATTTGAATCATAGGAGTCCCAGAACAAGAAGACAAAAAGAAAGACCATGAGAAAATACTTGAGAAGATAATAGTTGAAAACTTCCCTAAAATGGAGAAGGAAATAATCACCCAGGTCCAAGAAACCCAGAGAGTCCCAAACAGGATAAACCCAAGGAGAAACACCCCAAGACACATATTAATCAAATTAACAAAGATCAAGCACAAGAACAAATATTAAAAGCAGCAAGGGAAAAACAACAAATAACAAACAAGGGGATTCCCATAAGGATAACAGCTGATCTTTCAATAGAAACTCTTCAGGCCAGGAGGGAATGGCAAGACATACTTAAAGTGATGAAAGAAAATAACCTACAGCCCAGATTACTGTACCCAGCAAAGATCTCATTCAAATATGAAGGAGAAATCAAAAGTTTTACAGACAAGCAACAGCTGAGAGAATTCAGCACCACCAAACCAGCTCTCCAACAAATTCTAAAGGATATTCTCTAGACAGGAGACACATAAAGGGTGTATAAACACGAACCCAAACAATAAAGTAAATGGCAACGGGATCATACTTATCAATAATTACTTTAAATGTAAATGGGTTGAATTCCCCAACCAAAAGACAAAGACTGGCTGAATGGATAAAAAAACAAGACCCCTATATGTGTTGTCTACAAGAGACCCCCCTCAAAGCAGGGAACACATACAGACTGAAAGTGAAGGGCTGGAAAAAGATTTTCCACGCAAACAGAGACCAAAAGAAAGCAGGAGTAGCAATACTCATATCAGATAGAATAGACTTTAAAACACAGGCTGTGAAAAGAGACAAAGAAGGACACTACATAATGATCATAGGATCAACCCAAGAAGAAGATATAACAATTATAAATACATATGCACCCAATTTAGGAGCACTACAATATGTAAGACCAAGGTTAACAGGTATGAAAGGGGAAATTAACAATAACACAATAATAGTGGGAGACTTCAATACTCCACTCACACCTATGGATAGATCAACTAAACAGAAAGTTAACAAGGAAATAGAAACTTTAACTGATACAATAGACCAGTTAGACCTAATTGATATCTATAGGACATTACACCCAAAAACAATGAATTTCATCTTTTTCTCAAGAGCACAAGGAACCTTCTCCAGGATAGATCACATCCTGGGCCATAAATCTACCCTTGGTAAATTTAAAAAAAGTTGAAATCATTACAAGCATCTTTTCTGACCACAATGCAGTAAGATTAGATCTCAATTACAGGAGAAAAACTATTAAAAATTCCAACATATGGAGGCTGATTAACACACTGCTGAATAACCAACAAATCACAGAAGAAATAAAAATATGCATAGAAATAAATGAAAATGAAAACACAACAACCCAAAACCTGTGGGACACTGTAAAAGCACTGCTAAGGGGAAAGGTCATCGCAATAGAGGCATACCTCATGAAACAAGAAAATAGTCAAATAAATGACCTAACTCTACAACTAAAGCAACTAGAAAAGGAAGAAATGAAAAACCCCAGGGTTAGTAGAAGAAAAGAAATCTTAACAATTAGGGCAGAAATAAATGCAAAAGAAAAAAAGAGAGACCACAGCAAAAATCAACAAAGCCAAAAGCTGGTTCTTTGAGAGAATAAATAAAATTGATACAACATAGCCAGACTCATCAAGAAACAAATGGAGAAAAAACAAATCAATAATATTAGAAATGAAAATGGAGAGATCACAACAGACAACACAGAAATACAAAGGATCATAAGAGACTACTATCAGCAATTACATGCCAATAAATTGGACAACGTGGAAGAAATGGACAAATTCTCAGAAAAGTACAACTTTCCAAAACTGAAACAGGAAGAAATAGAAAATCTTAACAGACCCATCACAAGCATGGAAATTGAAACTGTAATCAGAAATCTCCCAGCAAACAAAAGCCCAGGTCCAGACGGCTTCACAGCTGAATTCTACCAAACATTTAGAGAAGAGCTAACACCTATCCTACTCAAACTCTTCCAGAAAACTGCAGAGGAAGGTAAACTTCCAAACTCATTCTATGAGGCCACCATCACTCTAATACCAAAACCTGACAAAGATGCCACAAAAAAAGAAAACTACAGGCCAATATCACTGATGAACATAGATGCAAAAATCCTCAACAAAATTCTAGCAATCAGAATCCAAAAACACATTAAAAAGATCATACACCATGACCAAGTGGGCTTTATCCCAGGGATGCAAGGATTCTTCCATATCTGCAAATCAATCAATGTAATACACCACATTAACAAACTGAAAAATAAAAGCCGTATGATTATCTCAATAGATGCAGAGAAAGCCTTTCACAAAATTCAACATCCATTTATGGTAAAAACTCTCCAGAAAACAGGAATAGAAGGAACATACCTCAACATAATAAAAGCTATACATGACAAACCCACAGCAAATATTATCCTCAATGGTGAAAAATTGAAAAATTCCCAAAAGTCAGGAACAAGACAAGGGTGCCCACTTTCACCATTACTCTTCAACATAATTTTGGAAGTTTTGGCTACAGCAATCAGAGCATAAAAAGAAATAAAAGGAATCCAAATTGGAAAAGAAGAAGTAAAACTCTCACTGTTTGCAGATGACATGATCCTCTACATAGAAAACCCTAAAGACTCCACCAGAAAATTACTAGAGCTAATCAATGAATATAGTAAAGTTGCAGGATGTAAAATCAACGCACAGATATCCCTTGCATTCCTATACACTAATAATGAGAAAATAGAAAGGAAACAATTCCATTCACCATTGCAACGAAAAGAATAAAATACTTAGGAATATATCTACCTAAAGAAACTAAAGATGTATATTTAGAAAACTATAAAACAGTGGTGAAAGAAATCAAAGAGGTCACTAATAGATGGAGAAATATACCATATTCATGGATCAGAAGAATCAATATAGTTAAAATGAGTATACTACCCAAAGCAATCTATAGATTCAATGCAATCCCTATCAAGCTACCGGCGGTATTTTTCACAGAGCTAGAACAAATAATTTCACAATTTGTATGGAAATACAAAAGACCTCAAATAGCCAAAGCCATCTCGAGAAAGAATAATGGAACTGGAGGAATCAACCTTCCTGACTTCAGACTCTACTACAAAGCCACAGTCATCAAGTCAGTATGGCACTGGCACAAAGACAGAAATATAGATGAATGGAACAAAACAGAAAGCCCAGAGATAAATCCACGCACCTGTGGACACCTTATCTTGACAAAGGAGGCAAGAATATACAACAGAGAAAAGACAATCTCTTTAACAACTGGTGCTGGGAAAACTGGTCAGCCACTTGTAAAAGAATGAAACTAGAACACTTTCTAACACCATACACAAAAATAAATTCTAAAAGGATTAAAGATCTAAATGTAAGACCAGAAACTATAAAACTCCTAGAGGAGAACATAGGCAAAACATTCTCCGACATACATCACAGCGGGATCCTCTATGACCCACCTCCCAGAATATTGGAAATAAAAGCAAAGATAAACAAATGGGACCTAATTAAACTTAAAAGCTTCTGCACAACAAAGGAAACTATAAGCAAGGTGAAAATACAGCCTTCAGAATGGGAGAAATTAATAGCAAATGAAGCAAATGACAATCGACTAATCTCAAAAAATATACAAGCAACTCTTTCAGCTCAACTCCAGAAAAATAAACGACCCAATCAAAAAACGGGCCAAAGAACTAAATAGACATTTCTCCAAAGAAGACATACGGATGGCTAACAAACACATGAAAAGATTCTCAACATCACTCATTATCAGAGAAATGCAAATCAAAACCACAATGAGGTACCATTTCACGCCAGTCAGAATGGCTGTGATCCAAAAGTCTACAAGCAATCAATGCTGGAGAGGGTGTGGAGAAAAGGGAACCCTCCTACACTGTTGGTGGGAATGCAAACTAGTACAGCCACTATGGAGAATAGTGTGGAGATTCCTTCAAAAACTGGAAATAGAGCTGCCTTATGACCCAGCAATCCCACTGCTGGGCATACACACCGCGGAAACCAGAATTGAAAGAGACATGTGTACCCCAATGTTCATCGCAACACTGTTTATAATAGCCAGGACATGGAAGCAACCTAGATGTCCATCAGCAGATGAATGGATAAGAAAGCTGTGGTACATATACACAATGGAGTATTACTCAGCCATTAAAAAGAATACATTTGAATCTGTTCTAATGAGGTTGATGAAACTGGAGCCGATTATACAGAGTGAAGTAACCCAGAAAGAAAAACACCAATACAGTATATTAACACATTTATATGGAGTTTAGAAAGATGGTAATGATAACCCTGTGTGTGAGACAGCAAAAGAGACACAGATGGATCAGTCTTTTGGACTCTGTGGGAGAGGGAGAGCATGGGATGAGTTGGGAGAATGGCATTGAAACATATAATATCATATAAGAAACGAATCACCAGTCCAGGTTCGATGCATGATCCTCGATGCTTGGGGTTGCTGCGCTGGGATGACCCAGAGGGATGGTACAAGGAGGGAGGAGGGAGAGGGGTTCAGGATGAGGAACACTTGTATACCTGTGATAGATTCATGTTGATGTATAGCAAAACCAATACAATATTGTAAAGAAATTAACCTCCAATTAAAATAAATAAATTTATATTAAAAATATGACAATACCACTCTCCAATTTATTGTTATTTCTAAATTTCAATATATTTTGTTTTTATGAATCTAATGAGATACTATCAGTAGAATGATTTAAACTATAGACAGCTGTGCTGGTGGATCTTTAAGACTGTTCTGAAATATACCAATCAGCAATTGGATTGAAAGTAAAATCTCATGAAACTCTGATAGTCACAGATATTATAACTGAGATAGATACTGAGTCTGTATTTGCCTTTTCAAAAGTGAAATTTGAAATGGCTGAGACTTTGCATATTTGCAGTTTTGTAAACCCTGCAATGAGAAGGTAGAGACCAGAATGACTGATCACTTAACTAACACAGCCAGAGACTCTTTATCCAGAACTCCAAATGTCCAAGAGTAATTCAGAAAATAAAAGGCAAAGACAAAACAGGCAGTCATTTGGAAATTTGTTTTTATATTCTAAAGTAAAGTGATTTCACACAGAAGAGTAATCTGACTTCTCAAATTCATCTTAAAACAGCACATTTGGCACAAATATGTATGAAACAGAGAAACACTTCTCCCTAAAGTATAACAGGAAGTGAGGGCTTAAGCAGATCTTTTCTGAGTTGTGTATTCTGTATGAGATCATTATAAAGATTTCAAATGTTTAAAATTTTAACAAGCTCAGTTCAGCAGGAATCTAAGTCCCTGTGAGATTAATAAAGGGCCTGAGAAGAGAAGCAGATGGGGTACAAAGGAAGTAGAGAACTAGTAGTTATAGCTTGAATGATTGACTGGGTTAGTGAATGAATAAGAGGAAATGCACATGTGGCAGCCATTCAAGCACTGAATTTAAGGTCTTTACAGGGAATTAAAATTGTGAAGAAACAATGTGAAGATATATAACTTTTTCATAATTTATTCTATTTATTTATTACATGGAGTTTCTGTAATTTTATTACACTCAACAACTGTCATGAGTATTTCATGCAGCTATTAATAGGTATTATGCAATTTCTGGTAGCTATTATCATTTATCCTTCTGGAATGAATCTATGCATAATATTAAGACAATACATCCATCTTCTCAGCTATTCTATCTTTCACAATTCTGCTTTAGTTGCTTTAGATGGATGCATGGGAAATTAGTATTTTGATCACATAATAATCCCCTGACAATCTCCCATCTAATTTTGAAAAGTGCTTTAAATATGCAAGATTAGGAGAAATTATTCAACAAATTATTACCTTAGGTTATCTATTAGTTTATTTACTCATTTATTTATTCTTTAATTCAATAATTATTACCAACCAAATCCAATAATTCTACCTGGTATAAGGATATCATTTATTTTACTAAATAAAATAGTTTAAATGTTTCCCAAACCTTCCTAATAATATATACTTAGTATTGACTAGTCTGAAGAATTATATTAATTTTCAGCTTAAAATTCATCCTAGAATATTGGTATTTGGAAGGTAATTCAGAGAAGAAGTGATTAAAATGATTTGATTCATGGAAAATCATATTTCTGTCAGTAAAACCAGACTAATTATTAATCATTTGCCTAATCACATTAAATTCTAACTCAGGATTTTCTATAGTTCTGTGAATTGTTCTTCTTCACTTTACAGAAAATTTCTCCTGAATTATGATTTCAAATAACATATGGTGCAATAGGGGTCATATATTTTCATGGAAAGAAAATGAACTTAGGTTCCAATATCAGATCCTGTTCCACATGAATTTCTCTCTATTACCTCAGCTTTCTAGTTAGTTAAACTAAGGAGAGAAGTCTACAATAGTTGTTATAGTTCTTTTCAGATCTAAACTTCTATAGTAGTTAAATATTTTAGAATATTTAACTTAAATAGTATTCAAGTATTTCATTTGCTCCCCAATCTGTATTTCATTATATATTTGTAGGAAGTTTCAGAAATTTTAATTTTCAATAAACTGTCATCTTAGTCAATGGAATAAAAGCAATCATATTTGAAATGTATAATCACCGAAGCTTTTAAGATTCACGTATGCTGCTGCTAAGTCACTTCAGTCGTGTCCAACTCTGTGCGACCCCATAGACGGCAGCCCACCAGGCTCCTCTGTCCCTGAGATTCTCCAGGCAAGAACACTGGAGTGGGTTACCGTTTCCTTCTCCAATGCAGGAAAGTAAAAAGTGAAAGTGAAGTCGCTCAGTTGTGTCTGACTCTTTGCGACCCCATGGACTGCAGCCTACCAGGCTCCTCTGCCCATGGGGTTTTCCAGGCAAGAGTACTGGAGTGGGATGCCATTTCCTTTTCCAAGATTCACTTATAGCAAACTGAAATACCCATTCCTTTATTTTATCAGCAAACTTAGTTAACAGGCCCTAATGTCACATGCAACTGTAAAAAGAAATGATGCATATTTCAGTTAATACCTTGATAAATACTAGAGCAACACTCAACAATTGAGTACTCAAAGGAAACATGGACTCAGGAGCTGGAGAATAAGATCAATTTTTCTAGATAATGGACTGCTACTTCAGAAGTCCTTTAAATACTGCATTGAAGTATGTTTTTCACATCTGTTTTAATTATGTGGTAACCTGGTTTTCTGGAACCAGGCCAAATGATTATACTCACATGTATAGAGTATCTATACAGGTTTTAAAGTGCTTTTCTTCACACACACACACACACACAAACATACTTTGTTTTTCATGATTCACTTTTCATGTGAAAAGCCATAGTAATCCACATCTCATCAACAGTTAAAATGTCTTGGTTATGATTCATGATCACATGATTATTAGCCACCCAGCACCCGCGGCCCTGGGCGGCCGGGAGGAACAACACCACACCCGAGGCCAGGGGCGCAGCTGGGAGAAGCAACCCCATGTGCAAGGAGCAGTGGCTGCACGGGCGCAGGAGGGCCTAGAGGAGCTATCCCAGGTTGAAGGTCAGGAAGGGTGGCGGTGAGGCGATACCCCTCATCCAAGGTAAGGAGCAGTGGCTGCACTTCACTGGAGCAGCCGTGAAGAGATACCCACGCCCAAGGTAAGAGAAACCCAAGTAAGATGGTAGGTGTTGCAAGAGGCCATCAGAGGGCAGACACACTGAAACCATACTAAGAGAAAACCAGTAAATCTAATCACACTAGGACCACAGCCTTGTCTAACTGAATGAAACCAAGCCATGCTGGCAGGGCAACCCAAGACTGGAAGGTCATGGTGGAGAGGTCTGACAGAATGTGGTCCACTGGAGAAGGGAAAGGCAAACCACTTCAGTATTCCTACCTTGAGAACCCCATGAACAGTATGAAAAGGTAAAATGATAGGATACTGAAAGAGGAAATCCCCAGGTCAGTAGGTGCCCAATATGCTACTGGAGATCAGTGGAGAAATAACTCCAGAAAGAATGAAGAGATGGAGCCAAAGCAAAAACAATACCCAGCTGTGGATGTGACTGGTGATAGAAGCAAGGTCCAATGCTGTAAAGAGCAATATTGTATAAGAACCTGGAATGTCAGGTCCATGAATCAAGGCAAATTGGAAGTGGTCAAACAAGAGATGGCAAGAGTGAATGTCAACATTCTAGGAATCAGTGAACTAAAATGGACTGGAGTAGGTGAATTTAACTCAGATGACCATTATATCTACTACTGCGGTCAGGAATCCCTCAGAAGAAATGGAGTAGCCATCATGGTCAAAAAAAGACTTCAAAATGCAGTACTTGGATACAATCTCAAAAATGACACAATGATCTCTCTTTGTCTCCATGGCAAACCATTCAATATCACAGTAATCCAGGTCTATGCCCCAACCAGTAATGCTGAAGAAGCTAAAGTTGAGGGGTTCTATGAAGACCTACAAGACCTTTTAGAACTAACACCCAAAAAAGATGTCCTTTTCATTATAGGGGGCTGGAATGCAAAAGTAGGAAGTCAAGAAACACCTGGAGTAACAGGCAAATTTGGCCTTGGAATGTGGAATGAAGCAGGGCAAAGACTAATAGAGTTTTGCCAAGAAAATCCACTGGTCATAGCAAACACCCTCTTCCAACAACACAAGAGAAGACTCTACACATGGACATCACCAGATGGTCAACATCGAAATCAGATTGATTATATTCTTTGCAGACAAAGATGGAGAAGCTCTATACAGTCAACAAAAACAAGACCAGGAGCTGACTGTGGCTCAGATCATGAACTCCTTATTGCCAAATTCAGACTCAAATTGAAGAAAGTAGGGAAAACCGCTAGACCATTCAGGTATGACCTGAATCAAATCCGTTATGATTGTACAGTGGAAGTGAGAAATAGATTTAAGGGCCAAGATCTGATAGATAGAGTGCCTGATGATCTATGGAATCAGGTTGGTGACATTGTACAGGAGACAGGCATCAAGACCATCCCCATGGAAAAGAAATGCAAAAAGGGAAACTGATTGTCTTGGGAGGCCTTACAAATAGCTGTGAAAAGAAGAGAAGTGAAAAGCAAAGGAGAAAAGGAAAGATATAAGCATCTGAATGCAGAATTCCAAAGAATAGCAAAAAGAGATAAGAAAGCCTTCTTCAGTGATCAATGCAAAGAAATAGAGGAAAACAACAGAATGGGAAAGACTAGAGATCTCTTCAAGAAAATCAGAGATACCAAGGGAACATTTCATGCAAAGATGGGCTCAATATAGGACAGAAATGGTACGGACCTAACAGAAGCAGAAGATATTAAGAAGAGGTGGCAAGAATACACAGAAGAACTGTACGACAAAGATCTTCACGACCCAGATAATCATGATGGTGTGATCACTCATCTAGAGCCAGACATCCTGGAATGTGAAGTCAAGTGGGCCTTAGAAAGCATCACTACAAACAAAGCTAGTGGACATGATGGAATTCCAGTTGAGCTATTTCAAGTCCTCAAAGATGATGCTGTGAAAGTGCTGCACTCAATATGCCAGCAAATTTGGAAAACTCAGCAGTGGCCACAGGACTGGAAAAGGTCAGTTTGCATTCCAATCCCAAAGAACAGCAATGCCAAAGAATGCTCAAACTACTGGACAATTGGACTCATCTCGCATGCTAGTAAAGTAATGCTCTAAATTCTCCAAGCCAGGCTTCAACACTACATGAACCCTGAACTTCCTGATATTCAAGCTGGTTTTAGAAAAGGCAGAGGAACCAGAGATCAAATTGCCAACATCCACTGGATCATGGAAAAAGCAAGAGAATTCCAGAAAAACATCTATTTCTGCTTCATTGGCTATGGCAAAGATTTTGATTTTGTGGATCACAATAAACTGTGGAAAATTCTGAAAGAGATGGGAATACCAGACCACCTGACCTGCCTCTTGAGAAATATGTATGCAGGCCAGGATGCAACAGTTAGAACTGGACATGGAACAACAGACTGGTTTCAAATAGCAAAAGGAGTACATAAAGGCTGTGTATTGTCAGCCTGATTATTTAACTTCTATGCAGAGTACATCATGAGAAACGCTGGACTGGAAGAAATACAAACTGGAATCAAGGTTGCCGGGAGAAATATCAATAACCTCAGATATGCAGACTACACCACCCTTATGCAGATGACACCACCCTTATGGCAGAAAGTGAGGAGGAACTAAAAAGCCTCTCGATGAAAATGAAAGAGCAGAGTGAAAAAGTTGGCTTAAAGCTCAACATTCAGAAAATGAAGACCATGGCATCCGGTCCCATCACTTCATAGGAAATAGACGGGGCAACAGTGGAAACAGTGTCAGACTTTATTTTTGGGGGCTCCAAAATCACTGCAGATGGTGACTGCAACCATGAAATTAAAAGATGCTTACTCCTTGGAAGAAAATTTATGATCACCCTAGATAGTATATTCAAAAGCAGAGACATTACTTTGCTGACTAAGGTCTGTCTAGTCAAGGCTATGGTTTTTCCAGTGGTCATGTATGGATGTGAGAGTTGGGCTGTGAAGAAAGCTGAGCTGAAGTATTGATGCTTTTGAACTGTGGTGTTGGAGAATACTCTTGAGAGTCTCTTGGACTGCAAGGAGATCCACCAGTCCATTCTGAAGGAGGTCAGCCCTGGGATTTCTTTGGAACGAATGATGCTAAAGCTGAAACTCCAGTACTTTGGTCTCCTCATGCGAAGAGTTGACTCATTGGAAAAGACTCTGCTGCTGGGAGGGATTGGGGGCAGGAGGAGAAGGGGACGTCAGAGGATGAGATGGCTGGATGGCATTACGGACTCGATGTATGTGAGTGTGAGTGAACTCCAGGAGTTGGTGACAGACAGGGAGGCCTGGCGTGCTGCGATTCATGGCGTCGCAGAGTCGGACATGACTGAGCGACTGAACTGAACTGATGATACATGATTACCTTATATTATAGTCAAAAATCCTTAAGGTAAGTGTAATAACATCGTAGTCATTTATGTGACAAGGAAACTGAGATGTTGAAGAGACAAATCCCTTGTTCAAAGTGATGTGATTAGAAGGAGATAGAACCTAAAATCCACCACCTCTCTCATGTGCTTAGCAACCATGTTACATTGCTTACAGGAAGGCAGTTATTTGTAAGATTTAATACATGTCAATATGAATTGTAATTTTTACTACCACAGAATTTTAAAGCATTATTTACAGTTGAGGCAGCAAAGACTCAGAAGATTGAGGATCACAATAAACACTTCTGTGGGGGCTAATACTGGCTCTTAAACATTTTTATTATAAATTCACTGCTATGCTTAGTGTACCAATTTATCTTCATTACATCTCACAAAAAAATGTAGGGCTTTAAGACCTCACTTAAATAATCTACCAATATTCTCTGTTTCTTCTGCATAATCCACTGGCTGGAGTTCTTCACAAGATAGATATTTGCCTCTGGAAATTACTCTCAAATGTGCCCACCTACCTCTGTTCCATTAACCAAACCAGCTCCCAAGCCAAGGTCTGTTGGGGACTAGAGAACTACTTTACAAATAAAAAAGTTATTTCAGATTCATATTCTACAAAAGTATCTATTTTAATTAAAATGTTTGGCTTTCCATCCTTGAACTTAGAATGCAGTGACTGAAATATCAAGTTGATCTACTGAGATAGATTCTGTAACACACTTTGTGGTATAAATTTGGAAATCACAATTGCTTAATTGAGAGCTCAGGCCTTTGTGACTGAGATAAATCTGCAAGTAATGAGAACTATTTTATTCTCTGCTATATAATCAATCACCAGTGCCTAGAACTGTGGTTGCCACAGAGCAGGTACATATAAATATTTGTGGAATGAATGAGTAAGTGATGTATTTTAAACATTGTCCATCACTTTTATCATCCATTTCTTCATTAAAAAAGAAAAAAGTAGTGTAAATAACAAAGTGGTGTACATTTACTTGTCCTATGGAAGCTTCTGTTACAAGTCTTTATATACAAAACTGAGGTTCTTAAACTATTTTTAATAAGAGATAAATAATGAACTATCCATTTCCTAAAATAACCACAGCAGGGTCAGAACCTCGTATTAGCTTTCCAGTTTTGGAAGTTTAGACACAGTTTCTGATGACAGAAAAGGGGTCTGCTTGCTTGAGTCAGTAGATCCCTATAGTTTCAGGAGGCTCTTGTATAAACTTTCTATATGAAGAACTAGGAAACCAGGGTGAATAATAGTTTTGCTGATTACTACTTTAATTTCATGATGAATTAAATTATTTTCTATAAAAATCCTAGTGGATTCTATTCCTAGATTAGATTTAGATAATCTTGCAAAAAATAATTATTAGGGTAACCAAGAACATTGAAAAAGGATTCACAGAAGCAGAGATATTATTTAATTTCTATTTAATACAAGTTTGGTTAATTTTTACATTTCTATTGCAATTTTCTTCTCTAAATTCTAAGCAATTCTGGTGTTTTATTTTATGTGCTCGGTCACTCAGTCATGTCCGACTCTTTGCAGTGCTATGGACTGTAACCCACTAGGTTCCGCTGTCCATGGAATTTTCCAGGCAAAAATGCTGTACATATACTGATTTGAGTCTCAGATGAACTATTTCTATACAGCAGAAAATATGACTGCTGTCGGTTCTAGATCTAGATATCCTTTACTGGCTCCCTACAATAAAGTCATCTCTCAGTATTGGTGGGGGGTTGCTTCCAGGACTTTCTCAGAAACTAAAATCTGCAGACACTCAAGTTTCTTATATAAAATGGCACAGTACAGTTGGCCCAATCTGTCCATGGAAACCGAGGGCTACTGTAAATAAAAACTTTCAAAAGACCAAGCTGTTCTTGAAAACACATGTATTGATAATCATCTATTGCTACACAACAAATTACTCCAAAATTCAGTGGTATAAAACAGCAAACACTTATCTTGACATTTCTGTGAATTAGAAATCTGGACACACACTTCAGGTATCTCTGGTTCAGGTCTCTCTCAAGGCTGTAATATAGGTATCAACAGAGATTGAAGCCATCTCAAGCTTGAGTTATAGAGGATGTACTTTCAGGCTCACTCATATGGCTTCTAGCAGACTCTTCACCCTTGTTTACTTACAATTTTGGTCTCAGACCTGATACATGGGTCTCTCCATAGGATTATGCACAACATGATAGCTTGTTTTCTCCCAAGTGATGGTGGGGTGAGGTTGGGGTGAGGTTGGGGGGAGAGACAAAGAGGGAAACTGAGACAAATATGAATCCTTTTGTTACTTGATTTTGGAAGTGACATACCATGACTTCTACCCTATTCTAGTCATTAGAAGCAAGTCAGTAAATTCTGAGCAGAGGATGATACAGAGTGTAAACACTCGGAAGTGGGCATCATTGGTAGTCATCTTTGAGACTGCTTAACACATGTGATATAAACTAGTCTGGCATGGACCAGCCTATGAGTTCATCTTTTATGCCTTGAGAGGAGACAGATCTACATGAAGCACATGGACACGTTCTTCACCAAAAAGAGGGGTGCTTTTACCAAAAGAGGGAGGGAATTCCTGGAGAGGCAAAAGCAACTAATATTCATTTTTCAGGACACAGAATTCATGGACTATCTTGCTGAGGGGAAGTGTTTGAGATACCTGGACAATTGGAGAAAAAAAAAAAATTGTGTTGAATGATCTTGATTTTTACTTTATCTCTTAGCTAATCACATTTTATTTGTGTGTGTGTGTGGCTGCTGTGTCTGAAAGAAAACAATGATGCTACAAAAACTGTATAAGACCAATATTGTGGTGGAAGTAGAATAAATTGCAATAGGAATCAAGTGAAGGCAACTGAGTTAGGGGATAACTGCAGGGATCTAAGTATGAGAACATAAATGCCTGTCAAGGCTTACTGACTTTGAAATAAAACTTTAAAGACATACCTAAGAAATTGTGAAGGAAGGATTGACATAACTTGTTAAAGTTTGATGAAAGAGAGTTGAAATGTATTGGAGAAGGGGCTCCAAGGAAAATGATCCATCAGAACCAAGTGCTCACTATTGAAGCATAGAGGATTTAATATTTTTCTCTTTATTTCTCTCCTGAGTCTGAATATTTCACAATAAAAGAAGGTTCTGTGTTTTCATAAATTTGTTTTAAGTTTTACTTTCAGGGTATTATGACAGGATGGTTCTAATATGTGAGGCTACCATTTTATTTCAGGTTTCATTAATTTAGTGAGCTCTGAAAGAGTGCCTGCAGAAAAGACATTCAATTTAACATTCAAAATGACATCACTCGATCTAGGGGTTAGATCAAGAGTTTTGGGTTGGTTCCAGCCAAAATTAACAAATATGCTAAGTAAAGAAAGGAGGACATCATGTATGAACTGACTCCCACAAGAGTCAATACGATCAATGCAAAAACTGGTAAAATTTCACCTATTTTCCCAGAAAGATGACAAAGTATCTAATCTGAGGACTCTAGGTTAAATGAAAGGAGAGTTAAAAGCCCAGAAGACTCAAAATTAATGGCATGCACTTAGAGTGAATTTAGGCTTCGTTTAAAAAAAAAAATTCGTGTGGTTCTAGAATATACAAACTCAGGAAATAATTTTAAAATTTTCTAAACCTATGATATCTCAGTGCACTTGACAAAGCAAAAGAAAACTTCAATGATGTGGGAAAAACTTCAATAACAAGGCCTTAAGTTTATGACTGCCTGATTCTTATGTTCTAGCAAGGGCAGAGAGCTACTTGACTTATAAACTACTGGCCAACACTGAAAGAATAAAGATTTGAAACCTCAATTATTAAACTGTAATAAATATCAAGTAGACGGAGACTCTCCATTCAACCCATGCTCAAAAAAGTGCTTTATACATTAGCTGCATGTGTGGTATGCATTGGATACTCAGTTGTATTCGACCCTTATGTGATCCCTTGAACCACAGCTTTCCAGGCTCCTCTTTCCATGGGATTTCCCAGTCAGTAATAATGGGTGGGTTGCCATTTCCTTCTCCAGGGGATCTTCCCCACCCAGGATCAAACCTATGTCTTCTTCATTGGTAGGCAGATTCTTTACAACAGAGCCACCTGTGAGAAGTCCTTTATACCTTAGCTATCTTCTCAGAGATCAGGAATAAAATGGACATGGGTATTTTGACAGCCATCTATTTGGGCTACAGGGGTGCCAAAACTACCAACAATTCTGTACAAAATACTTTCAATTAAGTAATTCTGGGCTGTCCATATTTTAGAAGTTTTATCTATAAGGTAAGGTCAATACATGAGTAGACTATGGTCAGATTTCCTGCTTCCTTTTACTGTGTAATAATTTGGACAGTAAAGGAGAGACAGGTTTGAGGCTTCCACTTCTTTGGCAGTGTAGTGTGCATGATTACTTTCTTGAGTGGCAATCATAAATTTGCTCAAAAAGGGCAATACAAAAGCACCTTTACAATTTTAATAACTGAGGTCAGTTTGACATTGGAAGACAGTGGGCTTGTTGATGGTGCTTCTGCATACTTTTGCATGATTTTAAATGTTAAATAAGTTTTCAAGCAAACAAAATAAAGTCGAACAAAAATAAAATTATCTGCTTGACTGAAAAAGATGATGAAACTTTAAACTTTCATTACTCTAGAGATTATCTGAAGTTCGTTTTAATTGAGATGAAATCATAGAGATAAAAAAATAACATTAAAAAAAACCTCAGCATTATGAAAGTACAGTTGGCTTGAGGTCATTTCATGTTTCATTTCCATTGAATCTCCTCAGTCCTGGAAACCATCTCTGTATTATTGTATCTTTAAAATGGGGGCTTTATAAATAAACATTTAAACAAGACCTCTCTCTTTCAATATCCCCCTACCACCCTCTGTCTCTAGATACCCACTTTCCATTAAATATTTTGCTGACATAACACATACTACACCAATGCACATGATTTCTCAGTACTAATACTTCTGATAGTTTCAGTCCTTTCCTTTTCTTTGAAGTGATCAGTGTCTCAATAGATTGGTCAATCATTTGCAAAATGATATTAGTTCTGTTTGATGTCTTGGTCTGCTAGAAATTATCCAAGAAACTGAGTTTAAAATTGTAATTATATAATGTCTCACACTATTATGAAACAACCCCAAATACTTTAATCAGTTTACAATTTACCAAAAAATGAAATTAAGATAACAGAACAATGAGTCGACAACTGAACTAAGAAAGTCCTATTCAATCACCATCAGTTACTTCCTGTCATTTCTCTCTTTCTACCCACACTAACCAGAGGAGATGGGATCTTTGCAGAGGAAGAGAGCCAGAAAATATTTGTTTACCTGAAATCCTGCTGTGTGATTTACTGTAAATTTAACTGTTTTATTGTGTGTGTGTGTTGCCTTTAATAGCCAAAGCAGCAGTGCAAAAATTATGAGCTAAAAATCTTACCTAAACAAGTAAGAAAGAACATTCTCAACATTAGGGAGACAGGGATTTATTCATACAAACAGAGCTGACCTGCTCACTTGCATTACAAAGCAGCTGTATTAAATTGCCCTTCCCTAATGTTTGCACTGAATTACAACTACAAATATTTGGGTTCCAGTTCTCCCTCTTATAAATTATCTTGGGTTAAGTCACTTAATCACTCTAGTAACTGACACAATGTACACATTTAATCTGTAAGTAGGAGGTTGTGAATGTGTTCTATAATTTGCCATAGCTCAGGAAAAGAATATTTCAAGATTTAAAAAACAAATAATCTAACATAACTGATATTCAAACCAATATCTCTCCAGTTTCAAAGTCCTTTTATTTTCAAAAAGTTAGATGGTCACAATCATATAACCTTCATGGATATGCAGTACAGGATATGCAGTACGATCAAGATTGACTCCCAGTTTCTACCCAACTGCTATTGTCAAATATAGGCTTGCTCTGTTAGCTGAGCAGGAGTTGTTTTGTTAGTTAGTGAAGTGAAGTCACTCAGTTGTGTCCGACTCTTTGCGACCCCATGGACTGTAGCCTGTAGCCTATCAGGCTCCTCTGTCCATGGGATTTTCCAGGCAACAGTGCTGGAGTGGATTGCCATTTCCTTCTCCAGGGGATCTTCCCAACCCAAGAATCAAACCCGGGTCTCCCGCATTGCAGGCAGACGCCTTACCGTCTGAGCCACCAGGGAAGCCCTTTTTGTTAGTTAGGGGACAGTCAAATATTACTCCTACATTCCATTTTTCTTCTGCCTCCCCTACTCAGAAGTATACAATGGGAATGAATGAAATGAGATATTCTTGGAATCTCTGCTACTGTCTTGGAAGTACTAGCCAGCCATAAGACTTAGAATTATCATTATTGATATATAAATAAAATATGTATTAGCTGATAGAGTCAAAAAGTATATATGAAAATTCCATAGACAGAGAAGATTGGCAGGCTACAATCCATGAAGTGGCAAAGAATCAGACACAACTGAGCACACACACAAACACACATATGTGTGTGTGTATGTGTATAATGTAAACAAACAAAAATACATATTCAGATAGGGTTAAATAGTAGTGTTTCAAGACAGATTTGAATTTAAAGTTGGATCCCCAAACTTTAGGCTGGCTAGTTGTGACTCTGTTTATTTCATTATCTTTGCAGTTACGGTACCCTGCATTATGAATTTCAGTTCCCACTATCACAACATTATAGGGTTTTACTTTATCTTTTTGAGATAATGCAAACTTTTTTTCGAGGGACATAAGTTTCATTTAAATCTTACCAAGGATGCCTTTATTTATTTACCCAAATTAAAAAAAAAATAAATAAACGAAGATGATGTCTACTGAAAACATGCAATGCTTTGTAGAATTAGAATATTTTGTTTCATTAAAGAGCTCTGTTTAGGATCTGTTCTCTGGCGCTCACCTTCCTTTTACTGCCTCTTTTCTTGACTCAAGCACACCTGCAGCTCTCTAAGCAACAACAGTTTAAAAGCTTTTGGATAAGTATTAGTCCAGGCACGGTTTGGTATACCACACACCTCAAAATTACCTAGGAAACTTCTTGTAATTTTGATTTCCTATAGCTGCTGATACAAAAACCATGGGAAGAGGCATGAAAATGTTTATTCTAAACTTGTTACCCACTATCTCTATTGCAAGTAAAGTTGATAACAACTACTCATTAGGGGAAAAAAATTCTGATTTAATGAAACATTATCTCTGTGTGAACATTTTTCATGCTGTGATTTTTTACCTACTGAACTTCAGTTTTGAACACTAGAAACATTCCCTACCCTGACCTCTGCATCACATTATAATGTTGAAGAATGCAAAGATTCTTCAACATATTCAAATCAATCAATATGATATACCATATTAACAAATTGAAAGATAAAAAACATATGATAATCTCAATAGATGCAGAAAAAGCCTTTGACAAAATTCAGCATCGATTTATGATTAAAACTCTTCAAAAAATAGTCATAGAAGGAACCTACCTCAACATAGTAAAGGCCATATGTTATAAGACTATAGCAAACATTATTCTCAGTGGTGAAAACCTGAAAGCATTTCCCCTAAGATTCAACCCCAAGACAAGGGTGTCCACTTTCACCACTATTATTCAACATAATTTGGGAAGTCCTAGCTATGGCAATCAGAGAAGAAAAAGAAATAAAATGAATCCAGATCAGAAAAGTAGTAAAGCTCTCACTGATTGCAGTGACATGATACTGCATATAAAAAACCCTAAAGAATACATCAGAAAATTATTAGAGCTAGTCAGTGAATTTAGCAAAGTTGTTGGATACAAAATCAATGCACAGAAATCATTTGCATTTCTATATACTAACAATGAAAAATCAGAAAGAGAAATTAAGGAATAAATCCTATTCACCATTGGAACAAAAATAATTAAATATATAGAAATAAATTTATCTAAGGAGACAAAATAACTGTACACAGAAAATTATAAGACACTAATAAAAAAATCAATGATGATATAAACAGATGGAAAGATATTAGATGTTCCTTGGTAGGAAGAATAAAACTGTGAAAATGATTATACCACCACATAAAATCTACAGATTTAATGTGATCCCTATTACCAATGGCACTTTACACAGAACCAGAACAAATAATTTCGCAGTTCATATAGAAACACAAAAGACCTCAAATAGCCAAAGCAGTCTTGAGAAAGAAGAATGGAACTGGAGGGATCAATCTTCCTAACTTCAGATTATACTACAAAGCTACAGTCATCAAGACAGAATGGTACTGGCACAAAAACAGAAATATAGACCAATAGAACAAGATAGAAAACCCAGAAACAAATCCATGCATGGATGGGTAATTTATTTTTGACAAAGGAGGCAAGAATATATAATGCGGCAAAGACAGCCTCTTCAATAAATGGTGCTGAAAAACTAGACAGCTACATGTAAAAGAATGAAATTAGAACACTTTCTAATACCAGGCACAAGGATAAACTCAAAATGGATTCAGTTCAGTTAAGTCACTCAGTCATGTCCGACTCTTTGCGACCCCATGAATCACAGCACGCCAGGCCTCCCTGTCCATCACCAACTCCCAAAGTTTACCCAAACTCATGTCCATCGAGCCAGTGATTCCATCCAGTCATCTCATCCTCTGTCGTCCCCTTCTTCTTCTGCCCCCAATCCCTCCCAGCCTCAGAGTCTTTTCCAATGAGTCAACTCTTCACATGAGGTGGCCAAAGTATTGGAGTTTCACCTTTAGCATCAGTTCTTCCAATAAACACCCAGGACTGATCTCCTTTAGAATGGATTGGTTGGATCTCCTTGCAGTCCAAGAGACTCTCAAGAGTCTTCTCCAACACCACAGTTCAAAAGCATCAATTCTTAGGCACTCAGCTTTCTTCACAGTCCAACTCTCGCATCCATACATGACCACTGGAAAAACCATAGCCTTGTCTCAACGGACATTTGTTGGCAAAGTAATGTCTCTGCTTTTGAATATGCTATCTAGGTTGGTCATAACTTTTCTTCCAGGGAATAAGTGTCTTTTAGTTTCATGGTTGCAATCACCATCTGCAGTGATTTTGGAGCCCTGGGATTTCTTTGGAAGGAATGATGCTAAAGCTGAAACTCCAGTACTTTGTACACCTCATGCGAAGTGTTGACTCATTGGAAAAGACTCTGATGCTGGGAGGGATTGGGGGCAGGAGGAGAAGGGGATGACAGAGGATGAGATGGCTGGATGGCATCACTGACTCAATGGACATGAGTCTGAGTGAACTCCGGGAGTTGGTGATGGACAGGGAGGCTTGGTGTGCTGCGATTCACGGGGTCGCAAAGACTCGGACATGACTGAGTGACTGAACTGAACTGAACTGAAAATAAAATCTGACCTTGTTTCCACTGTTTTGCCATCTATTTCCCAGGAAGTGATGTGACCAGATACCATGATCTTAGTTTTCATAATGTTGAGCTTTAAGCCAATTTTTTCACTCTCCTCCTTCACTTTCATCAAGAGGCTTTTTAGTTCCTCTTAACTTTCTGCCATAAGGGTGGTGTCATCTGCATATCTGAAGTTATTGATATTTCTCCTGGCAATCTTGATTCCAGCTTGTGCTTCTTCCAGCCCAGTGTTTTCTCATGATGTACTCTGCATATAAGTTAAATAAAGACCTAAATGTAGTACCAGAAACTATAAAACTCTTAGATAAAAACATAGGCAGAACACTCGATTACATAAATCAAAGAAAGATCCAATATGACCCACCTTCTAGAGTAATGGAAATAAATACAAAAGTAAACAGGTAGGATCTGATTAAACTTAAAAGTTTTTGCACATCAAAGGAAACTATAAGCAAGGTGAAATGACAACCCTCAGAATGAGAGGAAAAAATTGCAAATGAAACAACTCACAAAAGATTAATTTCAAAAATATAAAAAGCAGTTCATACAACTCAATATCAGGAAAACAAACAAGCCAATCAAAAATTGGGGAAAATACCTAAACAGACATTTCTCCAAAGAGGACTTACACATGGCTAACAAACACATGAAAAGATGTTCAACATCACACATTATTAGAGAAATGGAAATCAAAACTACAATGAGATATCACTTCACACTAGATAGAATGGCCCTCATCAAAAAGTCTACAAACAATAAACGCAGGAGAGGGTGTGGAGAAAAGGGAATGTTCTTGCACTGTTGATGGGAATGTAGACTGATATTGCCACTATGGAAGACCATATGGAGATTCCTTAAAAAACCAGGAATAAAACCACAATATGAACCACCAACCCCACTCCTAGCCCTATACCCTGGAGAAAACCAAAATTGAGAGAGATACAGGTATCCCATTGTTCTCTGCAACACTATTTACAATAGCTAGAACATTGAAGCAACCTAGATGTCCATCAGCAAACAAATGGATAAAGAAAACGTGGTACATATACACAATGGACCATTATGCAGGCATAAAAAGGAACACATCTGAGTCAATTCTAATGAGGTGGATGAACCTAAAACCTATTATAGAGAGTGAAGTGAGTCAGAAAAAGAAAGATAAATACCATATTCTAACACATATATTGGAGAAGGGAATGGCAACCCACTCCAGTATTCTTGCCTGGATAATCCCATGGATGGAGGAGCTTTGTAGGTTACAGCCCACGGTGTCGCAAAGAGTCAGACATAACAGCGATTTCACTTTCACTTTCAACACATATATATGGAATCTAGAAAAATGGTACTGAAAGATTTAATTACAGGGCAACAATGGAGAAAGAGATGGAGAATAGACATACGGACATGGGGAGAGGGGGAGAGGGGATGAGATGTATGTAAAGAGTAACATGGAAACTTACATTACCATATTTAAAATAAATACCCAACAGGAATTTATTTTATTGCTCAGGAAACTCAAACAGGGGCTCTGTATCAACCTAGAGGGGTGGGATGGGGAGGGAAATGGGAGGGAGTTTCAAAAGGGACGGATATATGTATACCTATGGCTGGTTCATGTTGAGGTTTGACAGAAAACAGCAAAATTCTGTAAAGCAATTACCCTTCAATAGAAATAAATTAATTAAAAAAATAGATGCAGCCTATTGAAAACATGCAATGATTTGTAGTGTGAAGGTTTTATTCCATTAAAAAGCACTGTATAGGATTCTTTCTCTGGTTTTCACTCTTTTTACTGTCTCTATTCTTGACTCAAGCACACCTGCAGCTCTCCAAGCAACAACAGTTTGGAGCTTATATGAGAATTACCCATCACTAGCTCCACTGGGTAGTTCATTTCATGAGAAACAGCATCAAAAAACTTTCAGATAAGTATCAGTAAAGGCATGGTCTGGTATACCACATACCTCAAAATTACTAGGAAACTTCTTATAATTTTGATTTCCTATAACCACTGATACAAAATCTATGGGCAGAGGCAAGAGAATGTTTATGCTAAACATGTTATGCACTATCTCTATTGCAAGTAAAAACAGTGAAAAATGGAATCGCTCAGTCATGACTGACTCTTTGAGACCCCATGGACTGTAACCTTCTAGGCTTCTCCGTCCATGGGATTTTCCAGGCAAGGGTACTGGAGTGGGTTGGCATTTCCTTCTCCAGAGGATATTCCCAACCCAGGAATTGAACCGGGGTCTCCTGCACCATAGACAGATGCTTTACCCCCTGAGCCACCAGGCAAGTAAAGTTGATAACAACTACTCACTAGGGGAAAATTTTTCTGATTTAATGAAACATTTTTTCTGTGTTTACATTATTCATGCTGTGATTTTTACCTACTGGACTTCAGTTTTGAACACTAGAAACATGCCTTATCCTGACCTCTGCACCACGTTATAATGTTCACTAATTTTCTAGGATATTAGACACTTAAATGTTTCAGGTCAAGGAAACATTTTAAACAACTGGATTATTTTGCCAGAAATTGAATTAAATTAAAACTTAAAGAATGTTTTTAGGAAAAAATTCCTTGGTAGAAAGAAAAATATACAAGTAAGATCTAAAAGAAAAGAGTACAACCCTATAATGTTAAATGGAATTTGGAAATAGCAGTATGTATTCATTGTTATTTATTTATCTGTACTCATTGTTATTTATTTATTTTAAAATGCATATTTCATAAGTTTGGCTGCAAAAAAAAAAAAAATTACTGGGAAGAAGTTGCCATTAATTATCTTTAAGCATGTAAATTAATGCTCAAAATTCTCCAAGCCAGGCTTCAGCAATACGTGAACCATGAATTTCCTGATGTTCAAGCTGATTCTAGAAAAGGCAGAGGAACCAGAGATCAAATTGCCAACATCCGCTGGATCATGGAAAAAGCAAGAGAGTTCCAGAAAAACATCTATTTCTGCTTTATTGACTATGCCAAAGCCTTTGACTGTGTGGATCACAATGAACTGTGGAAAATTCTGAAAGAGATGGGAATACCAAACCACCTGACCTGTCTCTTGAGAAATATGTATGCAGGCCAGGAAGCAACAGTTAGAACTGGACATGGAACAATGGACTTGTTCCAAATAGGAAAAGGAGTACGTCAAAGCTGTATACTGTCACTCTGTTTATTTAACTTATATGCAGAGTACATCATGAGAAATGCTGGGCTGGAAGAAGCACAAGCTGGAATCAAGATTGCCAGGAGAAATATCAATAACCTCAGATATGCAGATGACACCACCCTTATGGCAGAAAGTGAAGAGAAGCTAAAAAGCCTCTTGATGAAAGTGAAAGAGGAGAGTGAAAAGGTTGACTTAAAGCTCAATATTCAGAAAACGAAGATCATGGCATCTGGTCCCATCACTTCATGGGAAATAGATGGAGAAACAGTGGAAACAGGGTCAGATTTTATTTTTGGGGGCTCCAAAATCACTGCAGATGGTGACTGCAGCCATGAAATTAAAAGACACTTACTCCTTGGAAGGAAAGTTATGACCAACATAGATAGCATATTCAAAAGCAGAGACATTACTTTGCCAACAAATGTCCGTCTAGTCATGGCTATGGTTTTTCCGGTGGTCATGTATGGATGTGAGAGTTGGACTGTCAAGAAAGCTGAGCACTGAAGAATTGATGCTTTTGAATTGTGGTGTTGAAGACTCTTGAGAATCTCTTGGACTGCAAGGAGATCCAACCAGTCCATTATAAAGGAGATCAGTCCTGGGATTTCTCTGGAAGGAATGATGCTAAAAGTGAAACTCTAGTACTTTGTCCACCTCATGCGAAGAGTTGACTCATTGGAAAAGACTCGGATGCTGGGAGGGAATGGGTGCAGGAGGAGAAGGGGACGACAGAGGATGAGATGGCTGGATGGCATCACCAATCCGATGGACGTGAGTCTGAGTGAACTCCAGGAGATGGTGATGGACAGGGAGGCCTGGCGTAATGCGATTCATGGGGTCGCAAAGAGTCGGACATGACTGAGTGACTGAACTGAACTGAAGGAAATAACAACTATCAACAGATGCTACAACAATTAACTTGAAAACTTGTTTGGGGACTGTACACTCACATGATACCAAAGCATTGCTATCCGAATTATCTGTTCATTATAAGGGAAAAAAGATAAATTTACACTGGAGGAATAAAACTGTCACCATCTGAACCAAATGATCAGTCACTCAGGGTGGAATTTCCAGCATTCTGTGCTTCATAGCCTAATATAAAATGAAATAGGCTACAACTACTTATTTTTATCCTCTTGAAAAAATACTAAACGATATTTCCTGAAGCCTTTGCATCTAATTTTTAATTCACAGACTATGCAAGAAATATAAGAACAAGTTAAATGATACCACAAGGAAGCAAAATAATTTCCAGAATTCTGAACATTTTAAAGGAAATGAAGATTTTCTTTCTCCAACAAGTCAAGATTTTAAATTTAAAAAATAATTCATAAGTGATAACTCTCTTAAAAATAAAACTATGTTGATATTGATTCAATCAGCCTATGATAAAAATACTATTTTGCTTTAGTTATCAAGGAAATTTGAATGTGGATTGAGTACTAGATGAAAATAAGAGAATTTTAAATTCTGCTATATTAGAACAAAAAACTGTCTTTTAAGAGATATATGTCTACTATCATTTCACGACTGAATAATTGATTTGAATAATTCAATACATTAAAAATAAAAGAAACATTTGGCAAATGTTGAAATTTGTTAAACCTTAATGATAGGTTTTATCAGATCGACTAAATCTCTGTGATATATACATATATATATATTTAGAGAGAAAGAGGTTATATACATAAAATTACATATACAAAATATATAAAAATTGTGTATAAAAGTTATATATGGATTACATATATATTATATTATATATATATACAGTTATATGATTCATATATATATGTGAAGTTTTCACACAAATATTTTAAAAGATTTAATTTTAAGTCATCTTTAGTATTTTCTTACTTACTACACTTCAGATTAACTTTGACCTCCCAATTGCTAGTACCTAACTCATAAACCCAGCATTGTTGATCTGTGATCCAGGTTTCATTCATTTCTCTACACTTTTATGGGTCTGGCCAATCAATTATCTTAACTCCATACATACTGTACTCTACTTTCTATAATTCACAATAAATTAGTAGTACCAGGCAAAATTATCACAAGTTCCCCATTGATACAGACATAACTATATTGTCTTAGTCTGTTCAGGCTGGTCTAAGAAAATACCACTGCCAGGCTAAATTGTAAACAACAGACATTCAATTATCACAATTCTGGAGACCAGAAATCCAAGACCAATACTCCAGCATGGTTGATTTATAGTAAGGGGTCTCTTTCTGTTTCATAGCCAGTGCCTTCTCACTGTATCCTCAGATAGTAGCAGAGTCCAGGAAGCTCTGTGTGGCCTCCTTTATAAGAGCATTGGTCACCTTCATGATGGCTCATGATCTAAGCACCTCTCCAAGGTCTCACATCCTAATACCACCCACGGGGCATAAGGTTTTCAACATATGAATTTTGGGGAGTCAGTGAACATATAGACCATAATGACCAGTGAAACAACAATAAAAAAGAAGAAAATCTCATAAAAGAACAGCCTGCAATCTAAGTATTTATTCAAAGAAACATACTAAAACTGTCACTAGAGTCTCTAGTATTTGAAGCATGAACTACTCTGTCCCTCTTGCACACCTCCTTGAGCCAAGTAAGATGGAAACTCAGCTTCAGATTGGTGCACACAACACACAAACCATTCTCCCACCTCCAAGTTGAAAGTTATGGCATATTCTAACAGGGTGTGTGACAGTAATTGTCATCCTCCCTACCCAGTTAACTGTCATAGAGGCTAAATTTCAAGTGAGTTTGGCCAAGAATTTGGACCCTCCATTCCCTTAAGCAGACTCCCCACTCAGAATTGGGGGCTCTATCACAGGTGCAAGACACTGAAAATACTGGTGACAAATTTCTTCTGACCCAGCTCATTCTTAGAACAGATGTCACGTTCTTCTCTTTGTAAGGGTGAAAGTAACATTGTTGTTGTTTAGTCACTAAGTCCTATCCGACCATTTTGTGACCCCGTGGACTGTAGCCCACAAGGCTCCTCTGCCCATGGGATTTTCCAGGCAAGAGTACAGGAGTGGGTTGCAATATCTTTCTCCAGGGGATCTTCCCGACCCAGGGAGCCAAACTGTGTCTCCTGCATTGCAGGTGGATTCTTTACTCATTGAGTCATCAGGGAAGCTCAAAAGGAAGTTGAACAAACCCCAAAAACAGATTGTCACACCTACTCAGAGCTTTGTGTCTAAAGCTACATGCCACTCAGAAACAAGCCAGTATCCCAGCATCAGCTCCAGAGCAAACCTCAGAACTTTGCCCAGGGAATGAGACAGGCCTAACAGAGCCCTCCTCAATTTGAAACAAAATGTGAGAAAGTTCAAGCTTGAAGGGCATCATCAAAAACAACGGTTTTGGTGCAAAGCAAGTAAGAGAATTTTCCACAGTTTATTGTAATCTACACAGTCAAAGGCTTTGGCATAGTCAATGAAGCAGATAGATGTTTTTTTGGAACTCTCTTGCTTTTTCCATGATCCAGCGGATGTTGGCAATTTGATCTCTGGTTCCTCTGCCTTTCCTAAAGCCAACTTGAACATCTGGAAGTTCACGGATCACTTATTGCTGAAGCTTGGCTTGGAGAATTTTGAGCATTACTTTATTAGAGTGTGAGATGAGTGCAATTGTGCAGTAGTTTGAGCATTCTTTGGCATTGCCCTTCTTTGGGATTGGAATGAAAACTGACCTTTTCCAGTTCTGTGGCCACTGCTGAGTTTTCCAAATGTTCTGGCATATTGAGTGCAGTACTTTCACAGCATCATCTTTCGGGATTTGAAATAGCTCAACTCGAATTCCATCATCTCCACTAGCTTCGTTCCTAGTGATTCTTTCTAAGGCCCACTTGACTTCACATTCCAGGATGTCTGGCTCTAGGTAAGTGATCACATCATCATGATTATCTGGGTTGTGAAGATCTTTTTTGTACAGTTCTTCTGTGTATTCTTGCCACCTCTTCTTAGTCTCTTCTGCTTCTGTTAGGTCCATACCATTTCTGTTCTTTTTCGAGCCCATCTTTGCATGAAATGTTCCCTTGGTATCTGTAATTTCCTTGAAGAGATCTCTAGTCTTTCCCATTCTGCTGTTTTCCCCTATTTCTTTGCACTGATCACTGAGGAAGGCTTTCTTATCTCTCCTTGCTATTCTTTGGAACTCTGCATTCAGATGCTTACATCTTTCCTATTCTCCTTTGCTTTTCACCTCTCTTCTTTTCACAGCTATTTGTAAGGCCTCCTCAGACAGCCATTTTGCTTTTTTCATTTCTTTTCCATGGGGATGGTCTTGATCCCTGTCTCCTGTACAATGTCACGAACCTCATTCCATAGTTCATCAGGCACTCTATCTATCAGATCTAGTCCCTTAAATCTGTTTCTCACTTCCACTGTATAATCATAAGGGATTTGATTTAGGTCATAGCTGATGGTTTAGTGGCTTTCCCTACTTTCTTCAATTTAAGTCTGAATTTGGCAATAAAGAGCTCATGATCTGTGCCACAGTCAGCTCCCGGTCTTGTTTTTGCTGACTGTATAGAGCTTCTCCATCTTTGGCTGCAAAGAATAGAATCAATCTGATTTCAGTGTCAACCATCTGATGATGTCCATGTGTAGAGTCTTCTCTTGTGTTGTTGGAAGAAGGTGTTTGCTATGACCTGTGTGTTCTCTTGGCAAAACTCTATTAGACTTTGCCCAGCTTCATTCCATATTCCAAGGCCAAATTTGCCTGTTACTCCAGGTGTTTCTTGACTTCCTACTCCTATAATGAAAAGGACATCTTTTTGGGTGTTAGTTCTAAAAGGTCTTGTAGGTCTTCATAGAACCATTCAGCTTCAGCTGCTTTAGTATTACAGGTTGGGGCATAGACTTGGATTACTGTGATATTGAATGGTTTCCCTTGGAAATGAACAGAGATCATTGTGTCATTTTTGAGATTGCATACAAGTACTGGATTTTGGACTCTTTTGTTGACCATGTTAGAACTGGACATGGAATGACAGACTGGTTCCAAATAGGAAAAGGAGTATGTCAAGTCTGTATACTGTCACCCTGCTTATTTAACTTATATGCAGAGTACATCATGAGAAATGTTGGTCTGGAAGAAGCACAAGCTGGAATCAAGGTTGCTGGGAGAAAAATCAATAACCTCATATATGCAGATGATACCACCTTTATGGCAGAAAGTGAAGAAGAACTAAAAAGCCTCTTGATGAAAGTGAAAAAGGAGAATGAAAAATTTGGCTCAAAGCTCAATATTCAGAAAACGAAGATCATGGCATCTGGTCCCATCACTTCATGGGAAATAGGTGGGGAAATAGAGGAAACAGTGTCAGACTTTATTTTGGGGGGGCTGCAAAATCACTGCAGATGGTGATTGCAGCCATGAAATTAAAAAACGTTTACTCCTTGGAAGGAAAGTTATGTCCAATCTAGATAGCATATTGAAAAGCAGAGACATTACTTTGCCGACTAAGGTCCGTCTCATCAACGCTATGGTTTTTCCAGTGGTCATGTATGGATGTGAGAGCTGGACCATGAAGAAAGTTGAACACCGAAGAATTGATGCTTTTGAACTGTGGTGTTGGAGAAGACTCTTGAGAGTCCCTTGAATTGCAAGGAGATCCAACCAGTCCATTCTAAAGGAGATCAGCCCTGGGTGTTCTTTGGAAGGAATGATGCTAAAGGTGAAACTCCAGTACTTTGACCACCTCATGCAAAGAGTTGACTCATTGGAAAAGACTCTGATGCTGGGAGGGACTGGAGGCAGAAGGAAAAGGGGACGACAGAAGATGAGAAGGCTGGATGGCATCACCGACTCAATGGAGGTGAGTTTGAGTGAACTCCGGGAGTTGGTGATGGACAGGGAAGCCTGGCATGCTGCAATTAATTCAGTCGCAAAGAGTTGCACACGGCTGAGTGACTGAACTGAACTGAATTAAGAGAAGGCTGGTAGCTTTATGGGAGATAGATAATAAATTATAAATAAAATAAACAAAATTTTAGAAAATAAGGTAAAAAAAAAAGACTGATTTAAGCTTTTCAGCTAAAGTTTTGAAGAAACTGTAACTAAACTTTTAAGATTCATTTAAAAAAGCAATTCAATGTCATTATCAATTATGTAGATTTACTAAGTAGTTCAGCAAAGTCTACCTGATTACGTATTTTGTGATGCATGGTATTATTTTGACATGAGAGTTAGTAATGAATGTGGTAGTAAAATTAATATTTGTATATTGAAAATATTTGTAAATTAGCCTATAACTCTTGTTTATAAAATATAGCTTACTTAATAATCAATCGCAAGTACATTTTTGTTCAGGAATGTTTTACTTTCCTATTAACTTTTGAAAACAATATTGTGTTCCATCCAAAACTAAACTTTGTCAGAAAGCTACTTTCTCTAAATATTGAACTTTTAAATAAACTTATGACAGCATTAAAAATTATGTCAGATGTTTCATTTTTATGGAATCAATTTCTAAAAGTTTATCTGTTGCCAAGATTTTTATGAAAAAAATGGAAGTCTTAATAATGATAACTTATTCAAAACATCTGTTGAAATTGAAAGAAGTCAAGAATAATTTAAATATTTAGGTAGTTCTTCTAACAGTGTAATACATTAAAACCTATCATTGCACTTATATTTGTGCTCATTTTTTCTCAGTGAACAGTCATTCTTCTCAAAGTGCCAGGTAAACTCAGACTTTTCAGCTGAATCTGTTTCCACTGTTTATAAGAGTAGTTCTCTAAATTATTGACTTTTGTAGTAGCCATTAATACTGCTAAAACATTGATGTATTCTTATTTTCATGTTTTCTGTGATGTCACTGTTATTTTCAGCATGGTAGCTCTGATGGTAAGTGTTATATGTCAATCAATATTTTATGAAATTATACTTTGCATACATGCGCTTCAGTCATGTCTGATTCTTTGTGACTCTGTGGACTGTAGCCCACCAAACTCCTCTGTCCATGGGATTCTCCAGACAAGAATACTGGAGTGGGTTGCCATGCCATCCTCCAGGGGATCTTCCTGACCCAGAAATGGAACCTGGGTCTCCTGCACTGGGAGATGGGTTCTTTACCACTAGCACCACCAAATTATACTCTAATCAATTCCTTTTTAAGTAATTAAAATGCAGTAACTAAAAATCATATTTTCAAATTTTTATTTCAATATGGCTTATTGCAGAATAAAAATGTGTTCCTAAAAACCAAAATCAACTCCAATAGCAAGAATGCTCATAATGATTTTTATAAGAACTATAGCATTTTGTGAGCATTTTTTGTTTACATCCTAAAGTACTGTTTCTCATTTCTCTTCCTGACTCTATATACTAGCAACCTAAAATGGTAGAGCATTTTGAAAGCAATGGGAAAAGCCTGGACAGCATTGCCAAACATCCAGCAAACACCCATCAGTCTCAACAGCATTCAGTATTTCTAATTTTCCTTTAGAGCTCACCCTGTATGTTTCTGTTTTGTTTTGTAAGGAAGGAGTTAGTAATGTTGCATTCAGAACAGTTGAGAGAGAGTTGCACATTAGCAGTCTTTCATATTTAAACATATTCAGTAACAGTCAACTTTACTGAAAATGCTTAGATAAAAGCAGAAGCAGAAAGTAGAAAGTGGAATCCTGTAGAACCCATTAGAGATTATTTTCATATATTTTTGACAATAATATGTTCTTCAAAATGGTAATCTAGGAGATACTGATGCTGAAATGAATGGGATGCAAATCTATAGCTATAACTAGGATTCTCAAAGGCAAACATATTGTATGGTTACGCTAACACTGATAGAAAAAATATAAACTCACTCAAGATATTTAACCAAAACAGGCATTCGATTATAAGAGGACAGAATGATCTAATAGAATTGAAGACCACCCAGAAAGTAGAGTTGTGCCTCTAAAGGGTCTGGAGTCTCTGAGGTGCTTCTCTTTGCATATCTGCTATGTCTGAGTCTGTCTGCTGCTGCTAAGTCGCTTCAGTCGTGTCTGACTGTGTGTGACCCCATAGACGGCAGCCCACCAGGCCCTACCGTCCCTGGGATTTTCCAGGCAAGAACACTGGAGTGGGTTGCCATTTCCTGCTGCAATGCATGAAAGTGAAACGTGAGAGTGAAGTCGCTCAGTTGTGTCAGACTCTGCAACCTACCAGGCTCCTCTGTCCATGGGATTTTCCAGGCAAGTGTACTGGAGTGGTTTGCCATTGCCTTCTCCTGAGTCCGTCTAGTAACTAGTAAATTTATTCTCTATCTAGTAATCTATAAATCTTTAGAAGTTGTCCTGAAGGCAATGGAGAATTCAGGAACTTTATGAAAGAAAATATGTTCAGATTTATATTTTAGAAAGATGAGTATGACTATAGAAAGAAACGCTTTCAAACAATCCTGCTTTTCCTCTTTAAAATCCCAAAAGAAGAAAATAAAATCTCTTTTTGGAAAGTTTCTCTTGCCTCACAAACAGCAGGCTCCCAGGAAGTGATTTGCTTGCTGATAGTATGTGCCCCAACTGTACAAATTAAGCATTCCTTCCAAACCAATCTTTTATGCACTAAAAAGAATCCTTTGAATTGTACTTATAGTTTTCATTATGCTCCAGGTGCTCAAATTATTGTGAACTACTTCCTCTGTGAATCGTATTTTGGATACTATATATTATGGAGAATACACCACAGGGTGATAAATGCAGATGTTCTCTGCTAAGGTAAAATCATCTTACAATCTTGAGCAACATTTTTCATTACTTTGAATATATGCATTATCAGGATACAGATGAAATGTTTTACTGTACATAAATATTAAGTTTATAGGTGCAAATGTTAAGTATAAATATTGAGTTGATGTCTACACTGTATTTTGCTTATATTTCATCTTTTTAAATATTTATTTTAGGATGTATATTTAAATATAATATTTATATATATTTTTTTATTTCATAGGTCAGGTAGGTCTGTGTTCCAAAATTTCTGCAGATCAGTGGGAGTCTGCTCTCTGAGATTCTTCTTTGGAGCTTATTCAAATACATATTTCTTAATGTCCCTCCTTAAAAATCTGATTCAGTGGGCCTGGGTCTTGTTTATGCAAGTATTATGAAGACTACTGGAGGTATTTTCTACCTTCAAATATTTACAGGTTAAAAATGTTTCATACAAGCTCCTTGTATTCCATTCTCCCTGACTTACCTGAGAGCACATTTATTCATGCTTACACTGTATGAGATTTTTAGGTGGAAATATTCCTACCTATAGTATCATCCAGTCCGTTTCATTCAATCCTATCTAATTCTATACATAGTACACTTCAAAGAGCTTTCAGTCTACACATTCCTGTCAAGTTTGCCTCCTACCAAATCCAAGTATTGCTTTCCATTTTGATTATCACCAACTTTGTCTGTTATACTCATATCTGTAATAAACTAGTCTATCCAATCTATGTCCCCCTCCTTCTAATCTACTTCTCATAACACAGATGCAGTCGTTTAAAAGTGTCTATCATGTTATCATATTTCCACTAGTACCAGTGTCAGCTCAGAACCTGTATGTTGTAAGCCTTGCAAGAGTTATAGACTTTTTCAACAATGTAGTTTTTCTGGCAAATGACCATAGGTCTCTTTGATAGAATTAGTGACTTTTTTTATTTTACATGCTTGTTGTGGCATTATTAAGACTTTTAAAAAAGATAATTGAGCTTCCCTTCTATAGGTTGACTCTAGGACTGAGAACAAACTCAAGTCTGAAAACCTGAAAGAGAAAATTTGATTTTATATTATGAGGCACAACATTATCTTTCTATTCACCAACTATTAAAGTTTTTAATGTATATAATTCAAGCAATGCCCTTTTTAGCTGCCACCTATCTCACTAAAGTAACTATGTCACTTTGTCATGTGAGTACTGTTATTTGTCTTAAGCTATTCTGGAATGCTAGTACTGCCACGACAAGAGAAGCATCCCCTGAGAGCAACTCAGGCCTATAGAGGAAAGACTCCTTTGTCCTTATAAATTATATTGGTACTCCTCTACTCAGTAAATTCTATATCGCACTGGTGAAGAGTGTGTCCTTTGGACCTTCCCAGATAATATACTGATGAATTCTTTGATATTGTAAAATATATCTGTTCCAACATGCTTACCTCTCTGAGATTTTTGACCAATTTTCCAACACTCTGACAAGATACTTTTAGCATTTCAACTTATTTTTTGGTAACCCATCATTTTATCCAGGCTTCAAAGAGCCATTTCAGTGGTGGCCTGGAATCACCTCTTTGTGTCCATGTCAGGATATTTAGTCCTAAGACATAGATGACTATCCCTCCACCACCATGGTCCTCTTGCCTTATATTGTGTATATGTGTATGTGTTCAGATGTTTCAGTCATGTCTGACTCTTTGTGACCCTATGAATTTTAGCCCACCAGGTTCTTCCCCTGTCCATGGGATTCTCCAGGAAAGAATACTGGAGTTGGTTGCCATGTCCTCCTCCAAACGATCTTCCCAACCCAGGGATGGAACCCATGTCTCCTATGCTCCTTCATTGTAAGCAGATTCTTTCCTGCTGAGCCACCAGGGGAGCCAAGACTTACATTGCTTAACCCTAATTCCATCATCTTCAAAATAAAATTCCAAGTCCATCTCCTAAGGCCATGTAACTTCTTTGGTAGAAGAAAATGATCTCTTTCCTTCTCAAATTTTTTATAATGCTTTCTAACTCATGACATGCTGACATCTGACCATTGTTTTCAATCTGAGAGTAATAAGGAGAGGTAAGGGTTAACTGCAAGAGATGAATGTTCATTTAAAACTGATTTTATCTATCACAATTTACCACAGATTAAAATAGCAGCAATTGTGATGCCACAGTATGGAAAAGGTTATCACTTCCTCCACGATTACAAACAATAAGATCATTTTTGTCATTGAGCTGGCTGGTGACCAGTTCCAGAACTGTATTCTGAGTTATCTAATTCTTAGGATCACTTCTGGTACCAAATATCTTCATGTGGCTTCTTTTAGAAGGCAAACATGGGTATTAGAGTGTAGGCAGTTTATTTTGTAATGGAATCAATAAATATTAATAAAGAATGGAGAAATAAAACATGGAAATCAACACAGTCAATTAGGTGAGTGTTGTCATCCAAGTGACCTCTGAGGTCATCTAGAGACTAATCCCACTAGAAAACCCCAAGAGCCTGTGCAACACCTGCATCTTAGGGTTACTCCATCCAATGTTTCAGAAAGTTGTGATGTTTCTATACCAATCACTGTTTGTCCTTAGTTGAAAACTGTGTGGTTAATAACAATGAAGAGGAATTAACTCCCCAGTAATTCCCATCTCACCAGGCTGGAAACATAAGAATCAAATGAATCAGAGCTGTAGAGTCCCAGGCAAACAAATACCCATGCAGCCTATTGAGAGTGGGCTTGTGGTAAAGTAATGGTGGTGATGGTTTAGTCACTAAGTCATATCTGACTCTTGCGATCCCATGGACTGTAGACTGCCAAGCTCCTCTGTCTGTGAGATTTCCCAGCCAAAATACTGGAGTGGGCTACCATTTCCTTCTCCAGGGAATCTTCCCAACCCAGGGGTTGAACCTAAGCCTCCTGCAATGCAGGACGATTCTTTACTGATTGAGCCACCAGGAAGCCTGGTAAACTAGTGAAAGGGTATCAAATAAATTGGGTGCTGACAGCATCTGCCACATAATTTTCTGTCAAATAAGCTCAAGTTTCTCAACTTCATTTCTTTCTGTACCTCACAGAAATAAGAATATGTCTGTAAGACTTATTTCTGAAACGTTTTTGTGCATAGAAAAGAGAGTAAACAAAAATAACAGAGTACTTACAAAAAGCAAAGAAAATATGTCACTAGTTTTCTTTATATGTAAACACTTTAGTATGCTGTATTTGCCTCAGGGATATTTTACAAAATCTACTCAGATTTAGCTCTGCAGTAATTTGTTTGGCATGTGGCTAGATCTAGTTTCTGATTCTCTAAGTTTCCACTTCTTGGATTCTCTTTAATTGTAGCTCCAATTTCTTCTAAACCCTGAGCTATTATTTGGTCATTTTCATTATGCTTTCTGTCTTCATGTTCACTCTCAAGGACTGAGCCTAGAAAAGTCAGGGCCAGAACAAGTGGACCTGGGTGGTAACTTGTCTGAGTATGTTAGTCACTCAGTCGTGCCTGACTCTTTGCAACCCCATGGACTGCAACCCACCAGGCTTGTCTGTCCATGGAATTTTCCAGGCAAGGATATTGGAGTGGGTAGCCATTTCCTTCTCCAGGGGATCTTCCCAGCCCAGGGATCGAACCCAGTTCTCCTACACTGCAGGCAGATTCTTTACCGACTAAGTTACCAGGAAGCCCAACTTGTTTGAAGGAAATCACAACAGAAATAAGGTTGCATTGTCATATTTACTTCTAATACAGTTACATGTAAATATTTATATTTCAAATATTTATAAATAATATCTACACCCCTGGGAATCCCTTCGTCCAAACAAAAATCAGACCTGGGATCACTTCCACAGCTGCTCTGCATAAATAGCTATTTGTAGTAGCTATGACTTTCCTCTATTCCAAGGAGTTTTTCCTCAAGTAAGTCCATCATGCGAAGAGTTGACTCATTGGAAAAGACTTTGATGCTGGGAGGGATTGGGGGCAGGAGAAGAAGGGGACGACAGAGGATGAGATGGCTGGATGGCATCACTGACTCGATGGACGTGAGTCTGAGTGAACTCCGGGAGTTGGTGATGGACAGGGAGGCCTGGCATGCTGCGATTCATGGGGTTGCAGAGTCGGACATGACTGAGTGACTGAACTGAACTGAACTGATTAACCTAGTTTGTCTTTAGTGTCTCCTGATACTTATTCAAAGTTGAACAATCTTCTAGAATTTTACTACTGAACTTATTCTACCTAGAATATTTTCCTAGGTAGAAGAAAACCTTTTGTTGGGCTAAAAGACAACATGTTTTCCTACTAAAAATACCATATAGCTATCTACTAAGATTTCTTATAACTTATAATTAGATTCATAACTTAATTTGACTGCTGATATGACCTTCTTAGGAACATTTTATTTTTGATTAAAAGATTGTATTCCTCTTTGGGCTCTTTATAATTATTCAGTCATTTTGTAAGTCATGTTTAATGTCTTGACTATTAGGTCAAAATAATAAGGTTTATTAACCTTTGTAAAGCATCAGAAATGTATCCCATTTTGAACATTTGCTTTTATATCTATGCTGCTTAACAAGTCTAGACTGCTCATTTAAAAATTTCAGTCTTCTTTTAGTTATTAGGTAGCAGGAATCAATGCCCTTCAAAGAGATTTTATAAATAAGTTTGACTGAAATGTTGAAACGTAGCTCAGGAAGAAGAAGTTGTATGTTAAAAGATTAATTAATTTATTTATAATGAACTGTGTTTTTCAAGATTGTTTCTCTTCTCAAGTTTCTTCAGGATCTCAAATGGTTTCTTTCTTTACCTATTTAAGTGTTTCCTTTCCACAAGAGTAGCTTCATGAATAGGAGTGGACAAAACAAAGTTATAACAAGGAAATTACACTGAGCATATATTCACTGACCACAAGCTAATTCCTAACTTTCAGAGATCTCTCATTCCACTGATTGCAGCCAATAGCATAACCAACATTTGGACAAAACAGTTTGCATATGCCTGTGCTCTTTGATGTTACTGAGGAGTCACTCTAGTCTGTCTCTACATGAGGGTATGTAGTACAGAAAAATACCATGGGTTTGACGTTTCATGGAACTTAATGTGAGTTTGGCTCAGGTACCTGTTGATTTCCTTGAATGTTGAAAAACTATGTAACCATTTTGAGCCTCAAAATTCTACTACATAAGATGAGAATATGATCTAACTTTGATTGTTGTGACAATAAACATAGCTAAGTAGAATGATTGATTTACACTCAGTAACTTACTGGCAATTGTATTAGTTCTATTGCTTCTCAACAAATTACTGCAAACTTAACGTCCTAAGCTCACACACAAACACATCTATCTCAGAATTACTGTGGATCAAGAGTTCAGGTTTGGTTTAAATGAATCCTCTGCTTAGTGTCTCATAAGGCTGCAGTCAAGTTGTCAGTCCAGTTGTGCCCTTACCTGAAGACTTGAGTTGGCATGAATATTCACCCTGAGTGTGTGTGAAAGTCGTTCAGTTGTGTCTGACTCTTTGTCACCCCATAGACTGTAGCCCACCAGGCTTCTCTGTCCATGGAATTCTCCAGGCAATAATACTGGAGTTGGTTGCCATTCCCTTATCCAGGGGATCTTCCTAACCCAGGGGTTGAGCCTGGGTCTCCTGTATTGCAGGCAATTCTTTACCAACTGAACCACCAGGGAAGCCTGCTGCCAAGAATATATTTATATTTTATTTTTAAATTTTTCAAACAGCCATAAAAGTTAAGAAAACAACAATAAAGTAACTTGTACTCAGTATCTACTTTTAAAAAATTATAAACATTGAAATGATATTGCCCATTTTATTTCATCTCTATCCCCTGAGGCACACTTTCGCCCACTAGATTATTTTAAAGAACATGCAGAACATTAAAAAAAATTTCCTCTATAAATATCTAACTGTATAAAAAGTCAATGAGACTTAAATGAGCCTTAATAAGAACCACAATGGCATTTTAATGTTATAAATAACAATACAATTGACACTTGAACAACAGGTTTGAAATGTGTGAGTATACTTATACATGGATTTATTTTCAATAAATACGACAGTATTACATCATTGGCAATTGGTTGAATCTGCAGATTCAACCATACAGAACTGTAAATCAGGAGGGAATGACTGTGGGACTTGAGCGTCTATAGATTTTGGTATCTGTACCAGGTCCTTAACCAGTTCTTTCATGGATACCAAGGGATGACTGTAATTTCTTCTTATTATCACATAACAAGTAAGTGTTCAAATTTCCCCAATGATCCTATAAAGGTTACCCTACAAATGGGTTTGTGTGAATAAAGAAATAAGTTCTATATTGCATTTGGTTGATATTCTCCTGTATACTTTATAATTTTATGTAAATTTTCATTGAAATATAATATGAATTACAGAAAAGTACAAAAATAAAGGTGTACAGTTTTATGAATTTTAACTCTGCCAACTACTGTTCCTCTGCTCAACAGCAACTACAATCTTACTTCTAAGACAAAAGAATAATTGTGTCTGCTTTTGAAACTTATTAATGTATTTACGAGTGCTGACATGTGCATATATATATATAATGAAAAGAAAAACAAAAATCATTAAAAATATAATGACTATCTCACCACATACCATAAAGAAAAATCACTTATGATCATGCTCTAAGTATAAAAGAGACATAGAAACTTTTTTAAAGAAAACATAGAGGAATGTCTTCATGACCTTATAGTAGTTAAAACTTCTTAATCATGATACAAAAAGCACAATCTACCAGAAAGGATAATAAATTGAAAACATTATTAAATTAATATATAATATTAACAAAAAGGTAGCCTGAAGGAAAATATGAAAGCCATATGATATGAATATTAACAATTTTATACAATTAATTATGAAATGAGTGCAAATTAAAAACTGCAATGAAATACCACTATATAACCATCAAAAAGCCTGAAATTGAATAAACAAACTGATAATGCAAACCTTGGAAATAATATTTAGCAATTTAAGTTGTTTTACATTGCTGATAAATGTGTAAATATGTCAGTCTACATTGGATTATTGTTAATAGCACAAGCTTAAACAAAGTATATGCTTACTCTATTTATGACTCAGTAATCCTACTCCCAAATATAGTGCCAAGAAAAAACTTGAGCTTATATATGTATATCTCTCTATGTAAAACAAACCATCTAGCTAGATATATACAAATATAGATTGGATAAAAAATTAACATTACAAAGCTTTTTTTTTAAATTTTATTAATAATATCTCTCTATGTAGACTGAACCATCTAGCTAAACATATACCAAGATAGATTGGATAAAAAATAAACATTACAAAGCTTTTTGTTTTACAATTTTGTTAATAATAGCTTTACACTGGAGGTAAGACGCATGATGGATTTTAACTAAATGAATTCTAAAATCCTCTACTACTCTAAAGGTCTATGAACGAGAGAGTTCAGTTCAGTTCAGTCGCTCAGTCGTGTCCAACTCTTTGCGGCCCCATGAATCACAGCACTCCAGGCCTCCCTGTCCATCACAAACTCCCAGAGTTCACTCACACTCAACCATCGAGTCAGTGATGCCATCCAGCCATCTCATCTTCTGTCGTCCCCTTCTCCTCCTGCCCCCAATCCCTCTCAACATCAAAGTCTTTTCCAATGAATCAACTCTTCATGTGAAGTGGCCAAAGTACTGGAGTTTCAGCTTTAGCATCATTCCCTCCAAAAAAATCCCAGGGCTGATCTCATTCATAATGGATTGATTGGATCTCCTTGCAGTCCAAGGGACTCTCAAGAGTCCTCTCCAACACCACAGTTCAAAAGCATAAATTCTTCAGCACTCAGCCTTCTTCACAGTCCAACTCTCATTTCCATACATGACCACAGGAAAAACCATATCCTTGACTAGATGGACCTTAGTCGGCAAAGTAATGTCTCTGCTTTTCAATATGCTATCTAGGTTGCTCATAACTTTTCTTCCAAGGAGTAAGTGTCTTTTAATTTCGTTGCTAGCTAAATATATTATCAAGCCATCTTAGAATTTTATTACTGAGACTGATAGAGACAGAGTAAAGGGACAAGCTTGGTGATTAAATAGTTAATCCCACGCTCTATCTTTTTAATCTGTAAGTTGTGTCCACCTCTTGACTCTTGTGACACCATGGACTGTAGCTTGTCAGGCTCCTCTGTCCATGGGATTCTCAGGCAAGAATACTGGAAACCTCCTCCATGAAGTTGCTCAGTCGTGTCCGCTTCTTTGCAACCCCATGGACTGTAGCCCACCAGGCTCCTCCATCCATGGGATTTTCTAGGCAAGAATACTGGAATGGGTTGCCATTTCCTTCTCCAGGGAACCTTCCTGACCCAGGAATCAAACCTGGGTCTCCTGAATTGCAGGCAGATTCTTTAACAACTGAGCCATGAGGGGAGCCCATTACAAGATTGTAAATAGAAAAAATCCCACTACAAGTTCGTAAATAGTAAAAATATGGAAGATGCCTGAAAATTAATGATTACTCAAGAAGGCAGGTTTGCTTAATCACAAAACCAAGCAGGCTCGCTTAGTAACAAAACCATGCAGCAGAAGCATGAGACATGCCCTGAAACAGTGAAACAATGGTGGCATGAGACCCACATATTGCCCAGTGAGCTCAGCAAGTTGATACCCATCACATACTCTCTGCATACATAAAATCAGTATTTGTGGAACCAGCTTGCCCATGTAGGGACAAGACAATTACCCTAATCAACCTGGAGGAAGAACCGATGATGGAAGCATGATGTATACTCAAGAAAGGCAAAGAAGATTTTCTCCCCACTTTCTACTTTTCCTTTGATTATAAAACTGTAGCCCAGTAAGTTCTGGAGGCACACTTCTCACCCCTGCCCCCAACTTGTAAGCCTCAAATTGTCCTATTCTAATAAATCACTTCTTAACTACCACTTTGCTTTCACCACATTCTTTGTGCTGAGACATAAAGGTCTATGGTATTAGAGCTCTTCAGAGCCCCCAAAATGATAACCAAACTGTTGCAAGATTATTCACAATAGGTATTAATAAGAAAAGTTTACCAATCCTACATTTTACTAAACTTTATATTTTACTGATGTGCAATGTAGACATAAACATTCCCTACCCCATTTCATTCCATTCTGAAAAAAATATATAGGCAGAGATCTACATTTTTATAGTTGGTATTCTGAATAATCAGAAGGGTTTAAATGTATTTTCCCCTATTTTCATACCATCTCATAATAAAACATCCTATTTATATTCGCTGCTCTATAAAAAAAAGATGAAATTAAATGTAGACATCTAAAGTAAATTGACATTCATATCAGCATATCATGATAACCAACGCAACTGATAGTATTATATTCAATGACTTTCTATGGTCCTCAGTTTACTAAATGGTAACTAAGATCACATAATATATATTCAGAGAGTATTTAACTATATATATATATGTCTAACAGTGAAGTATTTTGAAACACTCATTTATTTATCTTCCTTATACTTACACTTACCTTACGTTCTCCCCAATTTTCCCTATGAAAATTGCTGATATTTTGGAAATTCTCTGGCAATCTACTGGTTAGGACTTCACAATTCCACTGCAGGGGACAAAGGTTTGATCCCTAATGGGGAACAGAAGATCCCACATGCTGCATGGTATGGCCAAAATTTTTTAAAAAAGAAAAAATAACTGATAGTTTATTTATAGATATATATATTTTTAAATTTTTATTTTTACTTTATTTTACTTTACAATACTGTATTGGTATTGCCATACATTGACATGAATCCACCACGGGTGTACATGCGTTCCCAAACATGAACCCCCCTCCCACCTCCCTCCCCATAACATCTCTCTGGGTCATCACCGTGCACCAACCCCAAGCATGCCGTATCCTGCGTTAGACATAGACTGGCGATTTGATTCTTACATGATAGTATACATGTTACAATGCCATTCTCCCAAATCATCCCACCCTCTTCCTCTCCCTCTGAGTCCAAAAGTCCATTATACACATCTGTGTCTTTTTTGCTGTCTTGCATACAGGGTCGTCATTGCCATCTTTCTAAATTCCATATATATGTGTTAGTATACTGTATTGGTGTTTTTCTTTCTGGCTTACTTCACTCTGTATAATCGGCTCCAGTTTCATCCATCTCATCAGAACTGATTAAAATGTATTCTTTTTCATGGCTAAGTAATAGTCCATTGTGTATATGTACCACAGCTTTCTTATCCATTCATCTGCTGATGGACATCTAGGTTGTTTCCATGTCCTGGCTATTATAAACAGTGCTGCGATGAACATTGGGGTACAGGTGTCTCTTTCAATTCTGGTTTCCTCGGTGTGTATGCCCAGCAGTGGGATTGCTGGGTCATAAGGTAGTTTTATTTGCAATTTTTTAAGGAATCTCCACACTGTTCTCCAAAGTGGCTGTACTAGTTTGCATTCCCACCAACAGTGTAGGAGGGTTCCCTTTTCTTCACACCCTCTCCAGCATTTATTGCTTGCAGATTTTTGGATCGCAGACATTCTGACTGGTGTGAAGTGGTACCTCATTGTGGTTTTGAATTGCATTTCTCTAATAATGAGTGATGTTGAGCATCTTTTCATGTGTTTGTTAGCCATCCGTATGTCTTCTTTAGTTCTTTGGCCCATTTTTTGATTGGGTCGTTTATTTTTCTGGAATTGAGCTGCAGGAGTTGCTTGTATATTTTTGAGACTAGTTGTTTGACAGTTGCTTCATTTGCTATTATTTTCTCCCATTCAGAAGGCTGTCTTTTCACCTTGCTTAGAGTTTCCTTTGTTGTGCAGAAGCTTTTAATTTTAATTAGATCCCATTTGTTTATTTTTGCTTTTATTTCCAGAATTCTGGGAGGTGGATCATAGAGGATCCTGCTGTGATTTATGTCGGAGAGAGTTTTGCCTATGTTCTCCTCTAGGAGTTTTATAGTTTGTGGTTTTACATTTAGATCTTTAATCCATTTTGAGTTTATTTTTGTGTGCGGTGTTCTAGTTTCATTCTTTTACAAGTGGTTGACCAGTTTTCCCAGCACCACTTGTTAAAGAGATTGTCATTACTCCATTGTATATTCTTGCCTCCTTTGTCAAAGATAAGGTGTTCATATGTGTGCGGATTTATCTCTGGGCTTTCTATTTTGTTCCATTGATCTATATTTCTGTCTTTGTGCCAGTACCACACTGTCTTGATGACTGTGGCTTTGTAATAGAGCCTGAAGTCAGGCAAGTTGATTCCTCCAGTTACATTCTTCTTTCTCAAGATTGCTTTGGCAATTCGAGGTTTTTTGTATTTCCATACAAATCTTGAAATTATTTGTTCTAGTTCTGTGAAAAATATGGCTGGTAGCTTGATAGGGATTGCATTGAATTTGTAAATTGCTTTAGGTAGTATACTCATTTTCACTATATTGATTCTTCCGATCCATGAACATGGTATATTTCTCCATCTATTAGTATCCTCTTTGATTTCTTTCACCAGTGTTTTATAGTTTTCTAAATATAAGTCTTTAGTTTCTTTAGGTAGATATATTAATAAGTATTTTATTCTTTTTGTTGCGATGGTGAATGGAATTGTTTCCTTCATTTCATTTTCTGCTTTCTCATTCTTAATGTATAGGAATGCAAGGGATTTCTGTGTGTTGATGTTATATCCTGTAACTTTACTATATTCATTGATTAGCTCTAGTAATTTTCTGGTGGAGTCTTTAGGGTTTTCCATGAAGAGGATCATGTCATCTGCAAACAGTGAGAGTTTTACTTCTTCTTTTCCAATTTGGATTCCTTTTATTTCTTTTTATGCTCTGATTGCTGTGGCCAAAACTTCCAAAACTATGTTGAATAGTAGCGGTGAAAGTGGGCACCCTTGTCTTGTTCCTGACTTTAGGGGAAATGCTTTCAATTTTTCACCATTGAGGATAATGTTTGCTGTGGGTTTGTCGTATATAGCTTTTATTACGATGAGTTATGTTCCTTCTACTCCTGCTTTCTGGAGAGTTTTTATCATAAATGGATGTTGAATTTTGTCAAATGCTTTCTCTGCATCTATTGAGATAATCATATGGCTTTTATTTTTCAGTTTGTTAATGTGGTGAATTACATTGATTGATTTCTGGATATTGAAGAATTCTTGCATCCCTGGGATAAAGCCCACTTGGTCATGGTGTATGATCTTTTTAATGTGTTGTTGGATTCTGATTGCTAGAATTTTGTTGAGGATTTTTGCATCTATGTTCATCAGTGATATTGGCCTGTAGTTTTCTTTTTTTGTGGCATCTTTGTCAGGTTTTGGTATTAGAGTGATGGTGGCCTCATAGAATGAGTTTGGAAGTTTACCTTCCTCTGCAGTTTTCTGGAAGAGTTTGAGTAGGATAGGTGTTAGCTCTTCTCTAAATGTTTGGTAGAATTCAGCTGTGAAGCCGTCTGGACCTGGGCTTTTGTTTGCTGGGAGATTTCTGATTACAGTTTCAATTGCCGTGCTTGTGATGGGTCTGTTAAGATTTTCTATTTCTTCCTGGTTCAGTTTTGGAAAGTTGTACTTTTCTGAGAATTTGTCCATTTCTTCCACGTTGTCCATTTTATTGGCATATAATTGCTGATAGTAGTCTCTTATGATCCTTGGTATTTCTGTGCTATCTGTTGTGATCTCTCCATTTTCATACCTAATTTCATTGATTTGATTTTTCTTTCTTTGTTTCTTGATGAGTCTGGCTAATGGTTTGTCAATTTTATTTATCCTTTCAAAGAACCAGCTTTTGGCTTTGTTGATTTTTGCTATGGTCTCTTTTGTTTCTTTTTCATTTATTTCTGCCCTAATTTTTTTTTTTTTAATCATAAATTTTTTTTAAATTTTTTTTTAATTTTTTAATTTTAAAATCTTTAATTCTTACATGTGTTCCCAAACATGAATCCCCCTCCCACCTCCCTCCCCATAACATCTCTCTGGGTCATCCCCATGCACCAGCCCCAAGCATGCTGTATCCTGTGTCAGACATAGACTAGCGATTCAGTTCTTACATGATAGTATACATGATAGAATGCCATTCTCCCATATCATCCCACCCTCTCCCTCTCCCTCTGAGTCCAAAAGTCCGTTATAGACAGCTGCGTCTTTTTTCCTGTCTTGCATACAGGGTCGTCATTGCCATCTTTCTAAATTCCATATATATGTGTTAGTATACTGTATTGGTGTTTTTCTTTCTGGCTTACTTCACTCTGTATAATCGGCTCCAGTTTCATCCATCTCATCAGAACTGATTCAAATGTATTCTTAACGGCTGAGTAATACTCCATTGTGTATGTGTACCACAGCTTTCTTATCCATTCATCTGCTGATGGACATCTAGGTTGTTTCCATGTCCTGGCTATTATAAACAGTGCTGCGATGAACATTGGGGTACAGGTGTCTCTTTCAATTCTGGTTTCCTCGGTGTGTATGCCCAGCAGTGGGATTGCTGGGTCATAAGGCAGTTCTATTTGCAATTTTTTAAGGAATCTCCACACTGTTCTCCATAGTGGCTGTACTAGTTTGCATTCCCACCAACAGTGTAGGAGGGTTCCCTTTTCTCCACACCCTCTCCAGCTTTTATTGCTTGCAGATTTTTGGATCGCAGCCATTCTGACTGGTGTGAAGTGGTACCTCATTGAGGTTTTGATTTGCATTTCTCTGATAATGAGTGATGTTGAGCATCTTTTCATGTGTTTGTTAGCCATCCATATGTCTTCTTTGGAGAAATGTCTATTTGGTTCTTTGGCCCATTTTTTGATTGGGTCGTTTATTTTTCTGGAATTGAGCTGCATAAGTTGCTTGTATATTTTTGTGATTAGTTGTTTGTCAGTTGCTTCATTTGCTATTATTTTCTCCCATTCAGAAGGCTGTCTTTTCACCTTGCTGATATTTTCCTTTGTTGTGCAGAAGCTTTTAATTTTAATTAGATCCCATTTGTTTATTTTTGCTTTTATTTCCAGAATTCTGGGAGGTGGATCATAGAGGATCCTGCTGTGATTTATGTCTGAGAGTGTTTTGCCTATGTTCTCCTCTAGGAATTTTATAGTTTCTGGTCTTACATTTAGATCTTTAATCCATTTTGAGTTTATTTTTGTGTGTGGTGTTAGAAAGTGATCTAGTTTCATTCTTTTACAAGTGGTTGACCAGTTTTCCCAGCACCACTTGTTAAAGAGATTGTCTTTACTCCATTGTATATTCTTGTCTCCTTTGTCAAAGATAAGGTGTCCATATGTGTGTGGATTTATCTCTGGGCTTTCTATTTTGTTCCATTGATCTATATGTCTGTCTTTGTGCCAGTACCATACTGTTTTGATGACTGTGGCTTTGTAGTAGAGCCTGAAGTCAGGCAAGTTGATTCCTCCAGTTCCATTCTTCTTTCTCAAGATTGCTTTGGCAATTCGAGGTTTTTTGTATTTCCATACAAATCTTGAAATGATTTGTTCTAGTTCTGTGAAAAATATGGCTGGTAGCTTGATAGGGATTGCATTGAATTTGTAAATTGCTTTGGGTAGTGTACTCATTTTCACTATATTGATTCTTCCGATCCATGAACATGGTATATTTCTCCATCTATTAGTGTCCTCTTTGATTTCTTTCATCAGTGTTTTATACTTTTCTATATATAGGTCTTTAGTTTCTTTGGGTAGATATATTCCTAAGTATTTTATTCTTTTCGTTGCAATGGTGAATGGAATTGTTTCCTTAATTTCTTTTTCTACTTTCTCATTATTGGTGTATAGGAATTTTTAAAATTTCTTTCCTTCTACTAACTCTGGGGTTCTCCATTTCTTCCTTTTCTACTTGCTTTAGGTGTAGAGTTAGATTATTTATTTGATTTTTTTTATGTTTCTTGAGGTATGCCTGTATCACTATGAACTTTCCTCTTAGTACTGCTTTTATAGTGTCCCACAGGTTTTGGGTTGTTGTGTTTTCATTTGTTTCTATGCATATTTTGATTTCTTTTTTGATTTCTTCTGTGATTTGTTGGTTATTCAGAAGTGTGTTGTTCAACCTCCATATGTTGGAATTTTTAATGGTTTTTCTCCTGTATTTGAGATCTAATCATAATGCATTATGGTCAGAAAAGATGCTTGGAATGATTTTGATTTTTTTGAATTTATCAAGTTTGGATTTATGGCCCAGGATGTGATCTATCCTGGAGAAGGTTCCATAAGCACTTGAAGAAAAGGTGAAATTCATTGTTTTGGGGTGAAATGTCCTATAGATATCAATTAGGTCTAACTGGTCTAATGTATCATTTAAAGTTTGTGTTTCTTTGTTAATTTTCTGTTTAGTTGATCTGTCCATAGGTGTGAGTGGGGTATTAAAGTCTCCCACTATTATTGTGTTATTGTTGATTTCCCCTTTCATACTCGTTAGCATTTGTCTTACATATTGTGGTGCTCCTATATTGGGTGCATATATATTTATGATTGTTATATCTTCTTCTTGGATTGCTCCTTTGATCATTATGTAGTGGCCTTCTTTGTCTCTTTTCACAGTCTTTGTTTTAAAGTCTATTTTATCGGATATGAGTATTGCCACTCCTGCTTTCTTTTGGTCTCTATTTGCATGGTATATCTTTTTCCAGCCCTTCACTTTCAGTCTGTATGTGTCCCTTGTTTTGAGGTGGGTCTCTTGTAAGCAGCATATAGAGGGGTCTTGTTTTTGTATCCATTCGGCCAGTCTTTGCCTTTTGGTTGGGGCATTCAACCCATTTATGTTTAAGGTAATTATTGATAAGTATGATCCCATTACCATTTACTTTATTGTTTTGGGATCGGGTTTATACACCGTTTTTGTGTTTCCTGTCTAGAGAATATCCTTTAGAATTTGTTGGAGAGCTGGTTTGGTGGTGCTGAATTCTCTCAGCTTTTGCTTGTCTGTAAAGCTTTTGATTTCTCCTTCATATTTGAATGAGATCCTTGCTGGGTACAGTAATCTGGGCTGCAGGTTATTTTCTTTCATCACTTTAAGTATGTCTTGCCATTCCCTCCTGGCCTGAAGAGTTTCTATTGAAAGATCAGCTGTTATCCTTATGGGAATCCCCTTGTGTGTTATTTGTTGTTTTTCCCTTGCTGCTGTTAATATTTGTTCTTTGTGTTTGATCTTTGTTAATTTGATTAATATGTGTCTTGGGGTGTTTCGCCTTGTTCCTATTTGGAACTCTCTGTGTTTCTTGGACTTGAGTGATTATTTCTTTCCCCATTTTAGGGAAGTTTGCAACTATTATCTCCTCAAGGATTTTCTCATGGTCTTTCTTTTTGTCTTCTTCTTCTGGGACTCCTATAATTCGAATGTTGGAGCATTTCATATTGTCCTGGAGGTCTCTGAGATTGTCCTCATTTGTTTTAATTCATTTTTCTATTCTCCTCTCTGATTCATTTATTTCTACCATTCTATCTTCTATTTCACTAATCCTATCTTCTGCCTCCGTTATTTTACTATTTGTTGCCTCCAGAGTGTTTCTGATCTCATTTATTGTGTTATTCATTATATATTGACTCTTTTTTATTTCTTCTAGGTCCTTGTTAAACCTTTCTTGCATCTTCTCAATCCTTGTCTCTAGGCTATTTATCTGTGATTCCATTCTGATTTCAAGATTTTGAATCATTTTCACTATCAATATTTGGAATTCTTTCTCAGGTAGATTCCCTACCTCTTCCTCTTTTGTTTGGTTTGGTGGGCAACTCTCCTGTTCCTTTACCTGCTGAGTATTCCTCTGTCTCTTCATCTTGGTTACATTGCTGCATTTGGGGTGGCCTTTTTATATTCTGATAATTTGTGGAGTTCTCTTTATTATGGAGCTTCCTCACTGTGTGTGGGGTCCTATCAGTGGCTTGTCAAGGTTTCCTGGTTAGGGAGGCTTGTGTTGGAGTTCTGGTGGGTGGAGCTGGGTTTCTTCTCTCTGGAGTGCAGTGGAGTGATCAGTAATGGGTTATGAGACGTCAAAGGTTTTGGAGTAACTTGGAGCTGCCTGTATATTGAAGCTCAGGGGTGTGTTCTTGTGTTGCTGGAGAATTTGCGTGGTATGTCTTGTTCTGGAACTTGTTGGCCTTTGGGTGGAGCTTGGTTTCGGTGTAGGTATGAAGGCATTTGATGAGCTTCTATTGCTTAATGTTCCCTGAATTCAGGAGTTCTCTAATGTTCTCAGGCTTTGGACTTAAGCCTCCTGCTTCTGGTTTTCAGTTTGATTTTTACAGTAGCCTCTAGACTTCTCCATCTATACAGCACCGATGATAAAACATCTAGGTTACAGATGAAAAGTTTTTTCACATTGAGCGACACTCAGAGAGGTTCACTGAGTTACAAGGAGAAGAGAAGAGGGAGGGGGTAGTTAGAGGTGACAGGAATGAGACGCGGTGAGATCAAAAGAGGAGAAAGTAAGCTAGCCAGTAGTCACTTCCTTATGTGCGCTCTATAGTCGGGACCGCTCAGAGGTATTTATGGAGTTATACAGGGAAGAGAAGAGGGAGGAAGTAGACAGAGGTGGCCAGGAGGATAAGAGAGAGGAATGAGAAGCAGAGAGACAAATCCTGCCAGTAACCAGTTTCTTAGGTGTTCTCCACTGTCTGGAACACACAGAGATTCACAGAGTTGGATAGAGAAGAGATGGGGGAGAAAAGAGACAGAGGCCACCTGGTGGAGAAAAAGGAGAGTCCAAAGGAGGAGAGAGTGGTCAAGCCAGTAATCTCACTCTCAGGTAAACTTGGGTAGTGAAGTTTGGGTTTTTAAATGTACAAAATTGACAACAAATACCAAAGAGCAAAGATTAAAAATCTAGAGTAGAGGTTGGATTTTCAGAAATACAATATTAAAGAAAAGAAGCAGAAGGAAAAAGGAAAAAAGAAAAAAAAAAAAAAAAACCACCAACAACCACCCAAAACTATATATGGTGTTTGCCTTAAAAAAAAAAAAAAAAAAAAAGTCTTTTTTTTTTAATATTAATAGTAAGTTATAGAAATAAAAATTAGAGGAGAAATAGAAGACTTAACAATTTAAAAAAGTTAGAAAAAAAAAAAAGGAATGATTTTAAAAATAGTAAAAATATATCTGGCCCTTCTCTGATGTTGTGGGCAGTGTGGGGTCACTTCCAAGGCAGTTCCCTCTGTCTAACTTCTTCTGTTTGCTGGTTTTTTAGGCTCACTAGTTTAGTCGCGCTGTGGGGAGGGGGGATGCTGCAAACAAATAGCACTGTCGTGTGCACACAGTGTCTCAGCCCCACTGGACCCGTCCTTTCTCGCGGAGCACAAACCACTCCAGGTCTACGATGCTCAGCCGGGAACCGTCTGGGGCCGGCCCTAGGCTGCGTGCACTTCCCCGGTCTAAGCCGCTCAGGTTCGGCGCTCAGGCCGCCCTCAGAGGCACAGATTCGGCTGGGACTGCGTTTTGTGCCCTTCCCAGGTCCGAGTAGCTCAGCAGTTTGGCGAGCGTGATCGCTGTGACTTGTCACCTTTTCTGCCGCTGCTGCTCAGTTTTCTGGGTGGACCGCTGGCGCCCCTTGTGAGGCAGATTGTGACTGTGCAGCACCCCCAGAAGTCTTAGCAAAGAAGCCTGCTTGCAGTTTGGTAAGTAAAGTCTCTCCGGGTCTGCAATTGCCCCTTTCCAGACCTTACGGCTCTGGCTGCCTGTCCCCGGCGGGGGATGGTCTGCAGCCAGCTTTTTCTGTTCCGTCCTTTGTTCTGTGCTCGGTCCTGGCGGTGTCGTATGTTCGAGCTTTCCGTGCAGTAGCTATCCCACAGTCTGGTTTGCTAGCCCAAGTTAGATCCTTCTCGTTGCGCGTGGGGCGTTCCTGCCTGATTCTTACAAAGCACTGCAGCCCGCGCCTCCCGTGCTTCCCTGCCCTGTCCCCACTAGCTTATGGCGGATGCAGGCGTCTGTGCTGCTTTTCCACTGGGGGAGTTACTGTTGGGCTTGTAATCTGTTGGTTTTAATTATTTATTTATTTTTCCCTTCCTGTTATGTTGCCCTCTGTGTTTCCAAGGCTCACCACAGACTCGGCAGGGAGAGTGTTTCCTGGTGCTTGGAAACCTCTCTTCTTAAAATTCCCTTCCCAGGACGGGCTTCCCTTCCTGGGACGGAGCTCCCTCCCCACCTCCTTTGTCTCCTTTTTCATCATTTATATTTTTTCCTACCTGTTTTTGAAGACAATGGTCTGCTTTTCTGGTTGCCTGATGTCCTCTGCCAGCCTACGGAAGTTGTTTTGTGGAGTTTGCTCAGCATTGAAATGTTCTTTTGAGGAATTTGTGAGGGAGAAAGTGGTCTTCCCGTCCTATTCCTCCGCCATCTTAGGACCACCCCCCTAACTGATAGTTTAAAATCATTCACTCTAAATATCCTGTATTGTTACAACCTTAGATAACTTGAGAACTCAATGAAAACTTTGGTTTTAAATAATCTTTTCCGTGTTACAGTGGAATTTTTCAGATATTTTACTTAATTACTTTAAATTAAAATTTACCCCAAATGACTTAAAATTGGATAATCAATGAAAACTAAATATATACCTTCCCTTTCTAAAATCCTTCAGTGGCTCCTCACTCAACTAGAGGTAAAGTACAAATTATCACCATGATTAATAATTCTATACTTTTTTTTCTAATATAATGGAGTCTCTGCTTCCATATCCAGCCTTATCTCACTCTATACCTAGATTTCCACCACTATGTTTAGTCTTACTGAAATGCTTTCATTTTTTTAAATACAGGCTTTTCTTTTGCCTGCAGACATTTGAATAATTTAAATGGTACTGTAGTCCATAATATAAATTATGCTTTTTAAATACTATAGTAATATAAGAGTCTTTTGAAATAATGGAAAAATTTTACTATGCAAGAAAATGAGGTAGAATCTCCCATTTTACTGTCATTTTCCTAGCAACATGACACACCGTTTATGAAGAAGCTTTTTTTTTTTTTTTTTTTTGCTATTTTTCCAAGTCCTTTATACTAGTGTAAAATACATGCAGAATAAAGACAAACATGCAAATGATATTCTGTTGATCTGGCTTAAAACTCAACATTCAAAATACTAAGATCATGGCATACGTCCTAACACTTCATGGCAAATAGATGGGGAAACAATGGAAACAGTGACAGGCTTCATTTTGGGGGGTTCCAAAATCACTGCAGATGGTAACTGCAGCCTTGATGTTAAAATATGCTTGCTCCCTGGAAGAAAAACTGTGACCAACCTAGCTGCTGCTGCTGCTAAGTTGCTTCAGTCATGTCCGACTCTGTGCGACCCTATAGACGGCAGCCTACTAGGCTCCTCCGTCCTTGGGATTCTCCAGGCAAAAGTACTGGAGTGGGTTGCCATTGCCTTCTCCATGACCAACCTAGACAGCATATTAAAAAGCAGAGACATTACTTTGCTGACAAAGGTCCATGTAGTTAAAACTATGGTTTTTCTAGTAGTCATATATGGATGTGAGAGTTGGACTCTAAAGAAAGCTGAGCACCGAAGAATTGACGCTTTTGAACTGTGGTGTTGGAGAAGACTCTTGAGAGTCCCTTGGACTTCAAGGAGATCCAACCAGTCGATCCTAAAGGAATTCAGTCCTGAATGTTCATTGGAAGGACTGACGCTTCAAGCTGAAAGTCCAATACTTTGGCCACCTGACGCAAAGCACTGACTCATTGGAAAAGGCCCTGATGCTGGCAAAGATTGAAAGTGGGAGTAGAAGGGGGCTACAGAAGATGAGTTGGTTGGATGGCATCACCAACTCAATGGACATGAGTTTGAACAAGGTCCAGGAGATGGTAATGGACAGGGAAGCCTGGCATATTGCTGTCCATGGGAACAGAAAGAGTCGGACATGACTGAGCAACTGAACTGAACTTATCTTAAGAAATATTTAAATAGTTTTAAATATATATAATTTCTGAACATAATTTTGCCTTTCCTTCCTATTCAGTAAGCAAATAGGCAAAGTGAAAAATAAAGAAGCAATATAGCTCTTTCACGGTCTAGCTGTGTGATTTGGGGTGATTTATACTTTTTTAAACTTCACATTTTCAATCTATAAACTTAATATTGCAGAATAAATATTTTGTGGTTTAAATTTCAAAATAAAGTAATTTATGCTTCCTGTTTCCATGTAGCATGCAAATATCAGTACATATTCATGAGAAAGCTCAAAGCAGGGTGAGATTGCAGACAAAGTCATCCCTATGGTGCTTGTCTGGGGAAGCAGACCATAAGTTCCTGTAGGAAAAACATGGTAGCCTACATAAATAATATTCTAAATAAAGAAAAAGAGACTTAGCCTTTGGAAGAAGGGCAGTTAGGAGCATTGCCTTTGGACAGGGGCATTATATAATGATAAAAGGGTGAATTAACCAAGAAAATACAATGCTAAGCGCCTATGCATCTAAAAGTATCTGAAGTAAAACTGATATAATTAAAAGGAGAGATAGACAATTCTGCAAAGATAATTGGAGACATTAAAACTTATATTTCTGTTTTTGTGGAATTAATAGACCAAGTCCATTAGATGCCAGTAAGGATGGAAAAAAAATAAACACTATTTACCAACCTGATCTACTTGAAATCTATATAATGCTCTATGCAACTAGAGGAAACTCTGTATTATCGTTCAGTGTGCCTGTACCACTCACCAAGGTAAACCAATAAACTTCATAAATTTTTGTTTAGATTAACCATAAAAATAAAGAGAAGTTACAAATTACCAAAATTGGAAAAGCAAAGAGGTGTACACAAAAGCTTTCATACTTCTAGACACTAAAAGGCTATTGAGAGGATATGTATTACAAATCCCTATATGCCCTTAAAGTGGACAAACTAAATTCACTGGACAATTGTTTAAGGAAACACACTGTTAAAGATTTTTCAAAAAAAACAAAACAAAACAAAACAAAACAAAACAGTGAATAGTCTTACATCTATTAAAGAAATTTAAATAAATTGAATTTAACTTACAGTCTTCATCATATCAAATCAAAAATTCCACATGTAATGACATCCTCAGGAATTCTATCGAGCATTTAATGAATCAGTTCAGTTCAGTCTCTCAGTCGTGTATGACTCTTTGCGGCCCCATGAATCGCAGCACACCAGGCCTCCCTGTCCATCACCAACTCCCGGAGTTCACTCAGACTCATGTCCATCGAGTCAGTGATGCCATCCAGCCATCTCATCCTGTCGTCCCCTTCTCCTCCTGCCCTCAATCCCTCCCAGCATCAAAGTCTTTTCCAATGAGTCAACCGTTTGCATCAGGTGGCCAAAGTAGTGGAGTTTCAGCTTTAGCATCACTCCTTCCAAAGAAATCCCAGGGCTGATCTCCTTCAGAATGGACTGGTTGGATCTCCTTGTGGTCCAAGGGACTCTCAAGAATCTTCTCCAACACCACAGTTCAAAAGCATCAGTAGATAATACCAATTCTGCACAGTCGGTATTCAAATAAGGAATGAGGGCTCATTTCCAAAGTTATTCATTTTTATGAGTCAAGTATCAGCTTAACAGAAAAACTCAATAAGGATATTACAATAAAAGCAAACTAAAGAATCAGTATCTGTAAGGAACATAGATAGAAGCCTGGTCAATAGAATATTAGTAAATTGAAACAAGGAATTTGTAATACATCCTCATCAAATATAGTTTACCTGGTCATTTTAAACACAGACTGAAAGTCAGAAATTCATTCAACATAAATCTTCACATAAATGTGCTAAAGAAAATATATGATTATCTTAATAGATGCAGAAAGAGTTTTTGGCAAAATCTAACATTGTTTCATGATGAAAAACTTCATGATACCCTGAATAGAAGGGAACTTCTTCAGTCTCAAAAAGAGCAAAAAATTAATTTGTATCACTATGTACTCCTTTGACTAATTTTAAATTGAATTTTATTGAAATGTATATTTTAGACATTTGCAATGAATGTAATTTCCAAAGTGTTAAATTTTGTCATTTTAAAATAAAAATGCTTCATTGTTCACGTACATTCAGTTAAGTTCAGTTGCTCAGTCATGTCCGACTCTTTGCAGTCCTGAGCCGCAGCACCCAGGCCTCCCTGTCCATCATCAGCTCCCAGATTTTACCCAAACTCATGTCCATTGAGTCGGTGATGCCATCCAACCATCTCATTATCTGTTGTCCCCTTCTCCTTCTTTTCCCAGCATCAGAGTCTTTTCAAATGAGTCAGCACTTCGCATTGGCTGGCCAAAGTTTTGGAGTTTAGCTTCAACATCAGTCCTTCCAATGAACACCTAGGACTGATATCCTTTAGGATGGACTGGTTGGGTCTCCTTGCAGTCCAAGGGACTCTCAAGAGTATTCTCCAACACCACAGTTCAAAAGCATCAACTCTTCTGTGCTCAGCTTTCTTTATAGTCCAACTCTCATATCCATACATGACCACTGGAAAAACCATCAGTTCAGTTCAGTTCAGTTCAGTTGCTCAGTCGTGTACGACTCTTTGCGACCCCATGAATCGCAGCATGCCAGGCCTCCCTGTCCTTCACCATCTCCCAGAGTTCACTCAGACTTGACTAGATGGACCTTTGTTGACAAAGTAATATCTGTGTTTTTTAATATGCTGTCTAGGTTGGTCATAACCTTCCTTCCAAGGAGGAAGCTTTTTTTAATTTCATGGCTGCAATCACCATCTGCAGTGATTTCAAGCTTAGAAAAATAAAGTCAGCCACTGTTTCCATTGTTTCCCCATCTATTTGCCATGAAGTGATGGGACTGGATGTCATAATCTTAATTTTCTGAATGCTGAGCTTTAGGTCAACTTTTTCACTCTCCTCTTTCACTTTCATTAAGAGGCCCATTAGTTCTTCTTCACTTTCTTCCATATGGTTGATGTCATCCCCATGTGTGATGTTATTGCTATTTCTGCCAACAATCTTGATTCCAGCTTGTGCTTCCTCCAGCCCTGTGTTTTGCATGATATATTCTGCATATAAGTTAAATAAGCAGGGTGACTATATACAGCTTTGATGTACCCCTTTTCCTATTTGGAACCAGTCTTTTGTTCCATGCCTAACTGTTGCTTCCTGACCTGCATACAGGTTTCTCAAGAGGCAGGTCAGGTGGTCTGATATTCCCATCTCTTTCAGAATTTTCCACAGTTTATAGTCACAGTTTATTTACACAGTTATAGATTTGACAGTTAAAGGCTTTGGCATAGTCAATAAAGCAGAAATAGATGTTTTTCTGGAACTCTCTTGCTTTTTCCATGATCCATTGGATGTTAGCAATTTGATCTCTGGTTCCTCTGCCTTTTCTAAAACCAGCTTGAATATCAGGAAGTTCACGGTTCACATATTGTCGAAGCCTGGCTTGGAGAATTTTGAGCATTTCTTTGCTAGCGTGTGAGATGAGTGCAATTTTACAGTAGTTTGGACATTCTTTGGCATTGCCTTTCTTTGGGATTGGAATGAAAACTGACCTTTCCAGTTCTGTGGCCACTGCTGAGTTTTCCAAATTTTCTGGTATATTGAGTGCAGCACTTTCACAGCATCATCTTTCAGGATTTGAAATAGCTTAACTGGAATTCCATCACTTCCACTAGCTTTGTTTGTAGTGATGCTTCCTAAGGCCCACTTTACTTCACACTTCATGATGTCTGGGTCTAGGTGAGTGATCACACCATCGTGATTATCTGGGTCATGAAGATCTTTTTTGTACAGTTCTTTGGTGTATTCTTGCCACCTCTTCTTAGTATATTCTGCTTCTGTTAGGTCCATACCGTTTCTCTCCTTTATTGAACCCATCTTTGCATGAAATATTCCCTTGGTATCTAATTTTCTCTAGTCTTGAAGATCTCTTGAAGAGATCTCTAGTCTTTCCCATTCTATTGTTTTCCTCTATTTCTTTGCATTCATCACTGAGGAAGGCTTTGTTATCTCTCCTTGCTATTCTTTGAAACTCTGCATTCAGATGCTTATATCGTCCCTTTTCTCCTTTTCTTTTTTCTTCTTGTCTCAGCTATTTGTAAGGCTTCTTCAGACAGCAATTTTGCTTTTTTGCATTTGTTTTTCTTGGGAATGGTCTTGATCCCTGTCTCCTGTACAATATCATGAACGTCTGTCCGTAGTCATCACACACTCTGTCTATCAGATCTGGTCCTTTAAATTTATTTCTCACTTCCAGTGTATAATCATAAGGGATTTGATTTAGGTCATATCTGAGTGGTCTAGTGGTTTTCCCACTTTCTTCAATTTAAGTCTGAATTTGACAATAAGAATTTCAAGATCTGAACCACTGTCAGCTCCCAGTCTTGTTTTTGCTGATGCTATAGAGCTTCTCTATCTTTGGCTACAAAGAATATAATTAATATACATTAATATTACATTGTATTACATATAAAGTATCATATACATTAATAAATTCAAAATGTTATAATGATTCAATATCTATCATTAATTTAAACATATTAATGCACTAAGTATTCAGAAATTTAAGCTGTTTTTCTTCTATCTGTATTCGCTCATTCTTTTCACCTCCCCTACAGAATTAAATTAATTGTTTAGAAATATTTTATGATTCTACCTTTTTTAATATAAATTTATTTATTCTAATTGGAGGTTAATTATTTTACAATATATTTAATTTATTTTATTGATATATTGATTGCATTGATTTTATTGACTAGGCTATATTTTATTGACTAGACTATATTTTATTGACTAGATTATTTATTGACTATAATCTGTCACAAAATTATGTACTGCATTAACATGTAACTTTCTATGGAGAATATTAATCTTTAAATATTAAAACATACTTTATTATTAAATATAAGCTATCATTGTTAATTATAGTTAATTAACTTTGAGTTGTCATTATTAATTATAATCAATACTCAATCCAATAATATGAATAAGTTACAGTGACTGCAGCCATGAAATTAAAAGACACCATATATTTATTTATATATATATATATATATATACATATATATATATATATATATGTATATATATATATATATATTTTGGTCCAGTCCTATGCTACAGAATTCCTAAAGGAGGGTGTGGCAATACACGCCAATATTGTTGCCTAGAGAATTCCATGGTCAGAGGAACCTGGTGGGCTACAGTCCATGGGGTCACAAAGAGACATGACTGAAGTGACGTAGCACACATGCATGCTACAGAATAAGATATAGAACTGATCAAGTCCTCTTGGTGCTTTATTATTCTGTTATGAACATCTTATTTTTTCAACCTCATAAATACTATCTCTTTTCCTTCTCCTCTTGTTTTTTTTTTTTTTTTTTTCCACTTATTTACCCTATTTGAGAAAATTGTCTCTTTCATGGTTCATGTCTTATACATTGGCCAAAGCCCAAGCTTGACCATTTATCTGGGTACTTTTGATCTTAATCCCAGTTACTAACATTTGGAGTTCAATAATCAGATTGCAGGAGTTTTGAAATAGTCCTTTCTGTTGGAGATTACGAGTGAAATGACATAAAAGACAAGACACACACGAGATAGACACCACTCTGGCCAGAGGAAAAATAATAACTGCGCAAGCAAGCAGGCTTCCAGTTTACTTTTGTATAGCCCCCCCTGGGCAGAATTCCAGACAGTATGACCAAGCCTTTTCAGTATAGCGCATGTGCATAAATGTTATTGTACAGCAAAAGGGAGTGAAAATTCTGCTTACTGCAGTGTCTGTCCAGAGCCTTCCTCCTTCTTCTTATCACAAGAAGGGAATGTTCCCTCGTTTAAAAGGGACCATTAAACTCAAGGCTGTGTCCAGACTCCCTGGCAGAATGCCTTGCTTGCAAGCACGTTCAGCTCACGCAGAGAGTCCCGCCTGTGGGCACATCTCCACTTTCCCTATTATGGCTGCATTAACCCTTCACTTTCATTTTTGGGAAGTTAGGATGGTCTTATCTTTGAAGAACATTCAATTCAGGGGGAGATAATTAGCTCATATATTTAGGAACATAAGAGATGGAAACTAAAGACTTGGGGAAGTGGTGTGCATACATATGTATGTGGTGCGTGTGTGTGTGTGAGAAGGGGTGGTTTATTTGAGCGTTTGACCACATGGATGTAACTGTTCAAGCTAATATTGTCTATGGACTTGGCAGTGATATGAATCAGTAAGGCAGTTCTTTTAACTGTTTCAAGCTCTGTTTCTTGTTTTTAATAACTAAAGAGCTCTACTTAACATAAAAATATGTACTTGCTTATCATCAGCATGGTGTATGCTACAAAGAAAAATATAGCTTGTATGGCAGTGTATTAAGGCTTCCCATGCAGTGCTAGTAGTAAAGAATCTTGATGCCAATACAGGAGACACAAGAGATATGGGTTTGATCCCATGGTTGGAGTAATCTCCTAGGTTAGCAAATGACAACCCACTTCAGTATTCTTGCCTAAAAAATTCTATGGACAGAGGGGGCAGGCAGGCTGTAGTCCATGGGGCTGCTAAGAGTTAGACATAACTAAGCATGTGTGTGTGCAGGCACATACACACACACGACAGTATATTAGTAAGAAAGATACATTTAGAAAATAGAAAAGCCATATATAAATAAGTGAACTTAGTTTTAAAAGCAATTTATGTTAAACAATTATCAACTTCACATGTAAGAACTAAAATGTATCCCAAAAAGTCTGCATGAAAATTTACAAATAAAAAAATGAACTTGTGAACCTCATTCTACCATTTGACTGTTCAATCCAAACTGAAGAAATGATTTGATCTTCATAGCTGATTTATATATTTTACATTTTTCTCTGGTAGAAATGAGAAAGACAATGGCTGGGTGAAGAATGTGAAGTGAATATTTGATATAATTAATCACAGCATTTAGGTCAACAGAGCATCAGAGGCAATTTTTGATACTGAATGGATTGACTAATCAGGTGAAACTATTTAGAAATCCATCTTTCTGATATATTTAGTGTGTAAAGAAACAGCCTAAATTGGAGGAACCAAAGAATAAAATTAAAATTTTAGCAAAAAAGAAAACTGAAGCTAACACATCAGTAATTTACCTCAATATTGAAGCAAGAGGAAATTGAGGACATCTTTATCATGATTTAGTATCAAGAAGTACAGCCCTGATATTAGATGTTACCTTTTATCCTTACATTCACAATAGTTTCTCCTTTTGTATTCACCTTCGTTTTTTTCCTTAGTTTGTCTATGTGGCCATTGTCAACCTTGCCAAAGAGACATGGTATTGATTTTGTTTTCAGATTGAATGGCTTTGGAAATCATTCAAGTGTACAGTTACTAAGTCAGGGGTAAGACAAATTTTTTGTGTTTAATTCACCTAGAGGCAACTTTTGCCTTTCTTTTGTTCTATTTGTACATTTTTTCACCTTGCACATTAGTGTTCTCAGAATGAGTTTATGAAATTGAAAGCTTGCTGATAAACAGAACAGTATATTTTTGGCAATTCTTAGTTGAAAAACAATTGCTTTTACAGATCAATGTCAAATAAGACTAACTTCATAAGTGTTATTTCCTAAAGCTTAAAAATCAATAGTTATGTCCCTCTGGATTTCTTAGTGCAGCTATTCACAGCTGAGGTAGTATAAAACACAAGATAATAAATTGCAAGTAGGCATTTCCAGCCATCAGGGCTTCATTCTAAATAACCTTAATTATAAATAACCAACCGATGAGCCAGTCTCTTACAGGTACTGGAAGTAAAGCAACCAGCAAGCTAATCAGTGAAACAATTTGTAAAATAAAACGAATATCTCAAACTTACTTTTTAATATGAAATCTGGTTTGTCTTACATAAAAAAGAAGAGATTTTGTTTTTGTCTGAATATGTCTATCCTGTACCTCAGTCTATAAAATAACTGTTAAGATGTCTTTATACTGAGTCCAGCAAACTAAATTAGAAAACTTGTGTGAATTCTAATTATATACATATCATTTACAAGAGCATCTTTTTTCATCAGTAAAACTATGTTCTTAAAAACACTATGTTCTCCAAACAGACAGATGTTCCTAAACACATAGAGATATTAAACAAAAATCAACTGAAGCACATAATTTTGTTTGCTAAAAGAAGAGATCACATGGATTTCAAATTTCTATTAGGTTTGTACAAAAGTAATTTCAGTTTTGCATGGTTGAAATATGCCATTTGATATTGGAATACATTCTTAAATGTGTGATTACGTTTTACCTCATTTAATACACATTTAATGCTTTATTTTTTCTAATGAATTATTACTTGCTGTTTATCTCATATTCATTTAAGACTATGGAAATGATGTTAGACAAAAAGCAAATGTGAGCAATTTTCTTATACAAGTTTAAAATAGGTCATAAAGCAGTGAAGACAACTCACAACAACAACAACAAGGTGTTTAGCCCAGAAACTGCTAATGAACATATGGTGCAGTGGTGGTTCAAGAAGATTTGCAAAGCAGATGAGAACCTTGAAGATGAGGAGCACAGTGGCCAGCCATTGGAAGTTGACAATGACCAACTGAGAGAATCATCAAATCTGATCCTCTTACAAATATATGAGAAGCTACCCAAGAACTCAATGTCAATCACTCTATGGTAGTTTGGCATTTGAAGTAAATTGGAAAGGTGAAAGAGCTTGATGAGTGAGTGCATCATGAGCTGACCACAAATCAAAAAAATCAACATTTTTAAGTGTCATCTTCTCATTCTGTGCAACAACAATGAACCGTTTCTCAGTTGGACTGTGACGTGCGATGAAAAGTGCATTTTATACAACAATGGGCAATGACCAACCTGGACCAAGAAGCAGCTCAAAAGCACTTCCCAGAGCCAAACTTGCACCAAAAAAATGTCATGGTCACTGTTTGGTAGTCTGCTACTAGTATGATCCAATACAACTTTCTGAATCCCAGTAAAACCATTATGTCTGAGAATTATGCTCAGCAAATTGATGAGATGCACCAAAAACTCTAATGCCTGCAGCCAGCATTGATCAACAGAAAGAGCCCAATTCTTCTCCACGACAATGCATAACCACATTTCACACAACCAATGCTCCAAAAGTTGAACAAATTGGGCCACAAAGTTTTGCCTCATCTGCCAAATTCACCTGACCTGTTGCCAACTGACTACCACTTCTTCAAGAATATCAACAAATTTTTACAGGGAAAATACTTCCATAACCATCAGGATGCAAAAAATGCTTTCCAAGAGGTCATCAAATCCTGAAGTATGGATTTTTATGCTACAGGAATAAACACTTATTCCTTGTTGGCAAAAATGTGTTGATTGTAATTGTTCCTATTTTGATTAATAAAGATGTGTTTGAGCCTAATTAAAATTATTTAAAATTCAGGGTCTGAGCTACAAATACTTTTCCACCAACCTAGTACCTATTGACTGCAAGGAGATCAAACCAGTCAATCCTAAAGGAAATCAACCCTGAATATTCATTGGAAGGACTGACGCTGAAGCTGAAGCACCAACACTTTGGCCACCTGATGCAAAGAGCCAACTCATTAGAAAAGACCCTGCTGATGAGAAACCTTGAAGGCAGGAGGAAAGGGGACAACAGAAGATGAGATAGTTGGATGGCATCACTGACTTAATGGACATAAGTTTGAGCAAGCTCTGGGAAATGGTGAAGAACAGAGAAGCCTGGGTGCTCAGTCTATGGGGTCACAAGGAGGCAGACACGTCTGAGTGACTGAATAACAATACCTATTGATGGCAATTATAGCAGGACATAACAAAAAATGAAACGAGACATCACATCGTCTGCCACAAAGAGAAACAAAGCATATCCTATTTTCTTCTCATAGGAAAATTATCTATTGAGCTTCTTACATGTATAAGATTAAAATCTCTCATCACATGTATCTTAATGAAAGTGTGAAAGTGAAAGTCACACAGTCATGTGCCAAGTCTTTGCGACCCCATGGAATAGTCCACGAAATTCTCCAGGTGAGAGTACTGGAGTGAGTAGCATTTCCCTTCTCCAGAGGATCTTCCCAACCCAGGGATCTAACCCAGGTCTCCCTCATTGCAGGTGAATTCTTTATCAGCTGAGCCACCAGGGAAGCATAAGAATACTGGAGTGGGTAGCCTATCCCTTCTCAAGGGGATCTTCCTGACCCAGGAATCAAACTGGGGTCTCCTGCATTGCAGGTAGATTCTTTATCAGCTGAGCTACCAGGGAAGCCTCTTTTTAATGAAAATCTGGCAATTATATTAAAGATCATGAGACTTCCTGTTTCTATAAAACATCCTGATCACAAAAGAAGTAGGATACCAAGAAGACAAATTCCATTTCAGTGAGTAAAAACCCCAGTGATGTCAGGAATAGATTCCACAGACGTAATACTGCCTTTGTCTCTGTGCTCTGGTGTTTAATGAAAGTTTTCCCCTAATTCAGTGAACTTTACTTACAGTATTAAAGAAATCTGGAGAAGTAAGAAATGCCATTAATACATACTTTGTGACAAAGTACTATTCTTCAGTTATAGTTTCCTTGCCTATGGAACTGAAAATATCAACCATAACTTTTAAGTTTTCATGTCTATGAGCCATTTTACATAATTATGCTGCAAATTCTAAGTGCATTTCTATAAAAGAATGTGTTTGCCATTGTAGTTTAGTCTGCTCAATTGGATATTTTTGTCTCAGTTATGTTGGAATATTTGTCTTAATTGGGTATTCATCACTCCTCAGCTTACCTATGCTCAATGGGATACTGCTGTTAGAAGAAAGGAATGAAATTCTTTGTAACTCATGAGTTAGAAGAAACTTATCAAGAATATTGTGAATGCTTTATTTTTGACTTCTGTTTGACCTTGGACCAGAAAATACTTGAAAAATAAGAATAATGCTTAATTGTCATTACTCACAGACTATAATAAACAAGGTACCTTAGGTGATGCCAAACTCGTGCTGAGATTAAACCTTGAGCACACTTTTAGTACAATGTCTACACCTTTAGGTTCATGGTAAATGTTGCATTATAGGCAGTTTCTGTGAGGACAGAAGTTTTCCTTTTGTATTAGTTGCCTATAATAAGCAAGAAAATCTCATTATTTTTCTTTTGATTAAATGGAAATGATCCTCAAAGTTGATATGAAATGTAGTTCCATTTTTTGAAGAATGATTTAAGGCTTTTTCTTTTTCTGCATATATGATTAAGAGTAAGATTATATTTCATATGAGTCTTTTTCTTATCTGCCTTAAATATTGTTGCCTTATTTCAGTGGAGAGCCAATCTCACCTGACAAAGGAGAATAAAAGTAGGTTATCTATTCTTATATATTCATTTTTTCATATAATAAAACAGAGAAATTTAGAAGGCTTTGAAAAGCCTAGATCTATTGTGTATTATTACAAAATACAGAATATCACTCAGACTGAATATGTGAAAGATTCTGGTTTCACTTCTTGCAATTCCTCTGATTTTCAGTATGCTCATTTATGAAATGAGAACAGTAGCAGTGCCATCCCTAAGAGTTTACTTTAATTATTTAATACATTAATGTGGGTAAAAACTTAAAGAAGTATCTGGTAAAAATAATTTTCCTAATAGCTATCACATAGTGCAGTAGAATAAAGGTTAATAACATCTAAATACACTTCAGGAAAGTCACATATTTGAGCTTGTTATTAAAAACTTGAATAAACAATTTAAAATAAACAAATAATAAATATGTAAATTAGCTTTTTATGAATTGGTTAACTTTGTACTTTCCTATTGGATCAAATTTCCAATATCCATTAGACTACAGATAAAGCAAGGACATTCCAGAAAAACATCTACTACTGCTTCATTGACTACACTAAAGTCTTTTACTGTACGGATCACAATAAACTGTGGAAAATTCCTAAAGAGATGGGCATACCAGACCACCTGATCTTTCACCTGATAAGTCTATATGCTGGTCAAGAAGCAACAGTTAGAACTGGGTATGGAACGACAGACTGATTCCAAATTGCCAGAGGAGTACATTAAGGCTGTATATTGTCACCCTGTTTTTTTAACTTATATGCAGAGTACTTCATACAAGATGCTTGGTGGGATAAATCACAAGCTGGAATCAAGATTGCTGGGAGAAATATCAATAACCTAAAAAATGAAGATGACATCACCTTAATGCAGAAAGCAAAGAGGAACTAAGGAGCCTCTTGATGAAGGTGAAACAGGAGAGTGAAAAAGCTGGTTTCAAACTCAACATCCAGAAAACTAAGATCATGGCATTCAGTCCCACCACTTCATGGCAAACAGATGGGGAAACAATGGAAACAGTGACAGAATTTATTTCTTCAGGCTCCAAAATCACTGCACATGGTGACTGTAGCCATGAAATAAAAAGATGCTTGCTCCTTGGAAGGAAAGCTGTGATAAACTTAGACAGCATATTAAAAAGCAGAGACATTACTTTGCCAACAGAGGTCCATCTAGTCAAGGCTATCATTTTTCCAGTGGTCATGTATGCATGTGAATGTTGGACTATAAAGAGGGCTGAGCACTGAAGAATTGATGCCTTTGAACTGTGTTGCTGGAGAAGACTTTTGAGAGTCCCTTGGATAGCAAGGAGATCCAACCAGTCCATTCTGAAGAAGATCAACCCTGAGTATTCATTGGAAAGACTGATGCTGAAGTTGGAGATCCAATAATTTGGTTATCTGATGTGAAGAACTGACTCACTGGAAAAGACCCTGATGCTGGGAAAGATTGTGGGCATGAAGAGAAGGGGACGATAGACAACGGGATGGTTGGATGGCATTATTGATTCAATGGACATGAGTTTGAGCAAACTCCGGGAGATAGTAAATGACAGGGAAGGCTGTCATGCTGCAGTCCATGGGGTTACAAAGAGTTGGCATGGCTGAGCACCTGAATAACAACAATTGGACAGTATTTTGAAAGAGCACAAGTAAACATTCAGAATTGGATGTCTAAAGCATTTGTGACAATGGACAGTGTTTTTATTGTGGAAGGGGTTTATTGTGTTTTGAAATACTTTTTTTTCATATTTTCTTGGTTGAAAAAATGAAACTTATCAACTATACTCCATGGGCTGATTCTGACATCTGAAAGAGAAAACTTAGTTTCTTTAAAACTTCATAGGACTCAAACACAAGAAGTATCAATTCAATGTCTAGTGAGAGAGTGTGAGATGTAATTTGAGAGAGGGTCACCATGCACAAGCCTGATGACTTAATGGAGGACTGGGAGTTATGCAAGCATTAGGAGGCATAGGCACTGCTAGTTAAAAGTGAATTCCTGTCCACAAGGGCTACTATAAGACTCTCAAGCAGCTGCATAGAGATGAGACAAGGATGAGATGAAGCAGGGGAGAATTAAAAAAAAAGCCAATGTGTAATAAGTAGCACACACACACACACACAGAATGTTTATGAGCAATATGATATGTCTCTTGGAAGCTTCCCTAATCATTGGAAGACTTGGAAGAAGAGTTCCTAACAGAAAGAAGGGCTGCATTTCCAGACCTAGGACATTTGGCTACATTTTTGTTTAGTAGCTATTTACTTTTCAAAGGATGTTGCAAATGTGAAAGAAACACTTTACAATGTCTGGTAGAGGCAGACAGTAAATTCTCTAGCTGATGTTATGACTTTTTATGATTACCAAATCTTCAGTTATTAATAAAGTATATTTGTTTTATTCATGTCATCTTACAACCAGCAATCAGCAATATTCCCATAAATGTTGTTTTCCAAAAATTACAATTATTCTTTATTAATGTACATTATAAATGCATACTAAATATTTATTTTTCATAAAATGATCTCATACTTTTAGTATTTATACACAATTTCTTTTCTTTATGGCTTCCCTTGTGGCGCATACAGTAAAGAATCTGCCTGCAGTGTGGGAGATCCAATCCAGGTTTGATCCCTGGGTCTGGAAGATCCCAGGAGAAGGAAGTGGCAACCCACTTCAGCATTCTTCCCTGGGAAATCCCATGGTCAGAGGAACCTAGGGTTGCAAAGAGTCAGACACAACTGAGCAACTAACATACAACACACAAACTTCTCTGGGGAAGTAAGTATAAATTAAAATTCTTTTTTAACTAGTGCATAAAATTTCATAGTGCTGTTATATTTGGAGGTATAAAGCATTTTTCAACCTGTGGATGTTTTAGCTCTTCCCAGTTTTTTGTTACAACAAACATGATGGAATAATTATTCTGGTATATATTTTGTAAACCAAACCTTCTCATGTAGTACTTTCTCAGAAAAATAATTGAGAATCAAATGATAGGGACATTTAAAATTTTAATAAATTTCAGATATTTTTGACTGACATATCATTCTTATAAACCTGTATGAATCCTTTGCTTATTATGGCTATTTTATTTCTTGAAATTCTTAGTTATGAGCAAGACAAACCAGCTCAGGTTGAGTTATAAAAAGAAAAAAAAAAAGAATTTGCTAGAAGATACTAGATATTTCAGCAGGTCATTGGGAGGATAAGCAGTGAGGGAAAAAAAGTGCCCCAAACTATTTTAACAAATTTTACCTGGAAAAAAAACAAACACAAAAAGGTAACTACTGGTCCCTTGCACATTGTGTAGCTAATTTTGCTGTTAAAGTTTGAAAATTAAGTATGGGTAAATCTAGCTGGGTAGTTTGGGTCACATGTTTTTGCCACAGTTGCACGACAGATTTGAAAGGCAAGTAGGGAGCATTTTCAGTTCCAATAGCTCCTAAAATGGGAGTACAGTATGTAGACAGGTGGGAGAGGATCGTTTAGGCAGAAGCAACCACCAATGCAATGATCTGCAGGAAAGAGCACACTTGACATCTGTGTTATACCACGCTGGGATGGGCAGTGAGGAGAGAAAGCAAAGGATCAGGAATGAAGGAGAGTTGAGGTCAAAGATGGCTTAACAGTCCACAGTATGTATTTTGTTTTCTTTAAATTATTTGTAGAGTCATGCAAGGCTGTGAGCAGATAGGTGACACTATGTTACACTTCAAAATGTTCATTCTTATTCATGTTGAAAATAGACTGAAGGGGAGAAGATAGAAGGTAGTAAAGGAGCAGATGAGTCAGAAGACTGGTGAAGCAACTCAAGTTGAGAGAGGAAGTGGTTTACACTAGGGTAGTAATGGTGGACCTGAGGGGAAGCAGTGGGAATATGGCTATACCTGGAAGGTAGAGCCAGTATTACTTCCAAATTGACAAACAGGAGTACAAGAAAAGAAACATGAGTCAATGAAAACTTTAATTTTTTAGACTGGGTGATTTAAGGTTTAGTTATTATCAAGTGGGATAGATCAAACTACAGTACAGCAGGAGGAGGTTTAGGTCTATATATGTAGAGGGAAGTCAGGACTTCTGGTTTCAGCACTTTTAGTTTGAAATATAAGCTGGATATTAAAGTGGAAATTCAAATAAGATTAAGGAATTCAAGAAAGTGGTCTGAGACAGAGATGTGAGTGTGTGAGTTACTTTCCTATAAAGAGTGTTTAAAGCTATGGTAATGACTGAGACTGAGGCTTCTCGGGGGACTCAGTGGTAAAGAATCTGCCTGCCAATGTGAGAGACTTGGGTTTGATCCCTGGGTTGGGAAGATCCCCTGGAGAAAGAAATGGCAAACCACTCCAGTATTCTTGCCTGGGAAATCCCATGGGCAGAGAATCCTTGTGGGGCTACATACAGTTCATGGGGTTTCAAAAGAGCCAGATACAACTTAGCAACTAAACAACAACAATGAATGAGATTATCAAAAGCAATGGCATGGATACAGAAGAGATGTTCAAGTTATTATAAAAGGAATATTCCAACATTAAGGAAAAAAAAAAAAAAAAAAAACTTGAAGGGAAGCAGAAAAACTACCAAAGGGGACTGAAAAGGAGTGACAAGTAACACTGCCATCTGCTGAAAAAAGTCTATAAAAATTATATCAATGTCCTATGGCCCTAAGGTAAATGTCCCTCAATACTTAACTGTAAGCAGTGAAGAAAGTGGATCAAGAAGTATGAAGTACGTTGAATATTCACATTATGCTAAGACTTTCAATTATTGAGAATGTATTAATAGATACATCAACCTGCAAGATATGATAACCTTAATAAATGTAGTTTTGGAATCATGGAGATAAAAATCTAATTACTGGGTGTTAAAAGAAAGTGAGCATAAAGAATTGAAGATAGTGACAACTGACAATTATATCAAGCAGAGAAATAGGTCAGTGGGTGACTAGGAAAGCTGTTTCAAGGGAGTAGGGTAGAGAAAATTTGGTAATGAAATAGCAGGAAAAACTAAGACAGCAATAGTCTGCAATAGACAAGAGAGTGGAGAGGGAAATATAACTCATTTATAGGAACAGGTAAAAAGCAGAGTATATGGGTAGAACAAGTAAGAAACAGAGTATATGGGTAGAAATGGTAGGAGGGTAGATATGGTGATTGGAGCCTGTGGACATTTTCTTCTTTCCACAGTATAGTAAAAAGCAAGGTCTGGAGAAGAATATTGGGATGAGGAAAGTGATTGGCAAACTTTCTGAATGATATCCTTCTCAGACGCCTATTGCTTTTACTATTACTACAAGAACTCACAGAATCTCAAAGGTGTACCCATACATCTTGAAGAAAATATTTTTCTAGTGACCATGCAATAGCACTAGCCCAGACAGTAGAAAGAACTTGGTGGGATGGATAAATGAGATGTGGTACATATATACAGCGGAATATTACTCAGGCATAAAAAAATGAAATGATACCATTTGCAGTAACATGGATAGAACTAGAGAATATCATACAAATATTATTTCTTATCAGAAAAACTAATATCACATGATATTTCTTATATGCGAGGGCCGGCCAGCGCACTGAGCGCAGGCGGCTGTGAGGGCCAGCCAGTGCACTGAGCACAGGCGGCTGTGAGGGCTGGCCGGCACACTGAGTGCGGCCGAGAGGAGCTACCCCATGTCCGAGGTCAGGGGCAGCGACCTAGAGGGCCAGGCTGCTACGGCGCAGGAACGGCCTAGAGGAGCTACCCTGCGTCCAAGGTCAGGGGCGGCGGGGAGGAGACACCCCGCGTCCGAGGACAGGGCGGCGGCCGGGAGGAGCTACCCCGCGTCCGAGGTCAGGGGTGGCCGGGAGAAGCCACCTCTCACCCGAGGCTAGGGGCGGTGACCTTGAGGAGCCACCCCGAGCCCGAGGCCAGGGGCAATGACCCTGAGGAGCCACTCCAAGCCCAAGGCCAGGGGCGGCAGCTGGGAGGAGCCACCCATACCCGAGGCCAGGGCCGGCGGCAGGGAGGAGCAACCCAGAAGTGGTGGCTGCGCAGGCACAGGAAGGCCTAGAGGAGCTATCCCACACTGAAGGTCAGGAACGGCAGCGTTAAGTAGATACCCCTCATCCAAGGTAAGGAGCAGCGGCTGTGCTTTGCTGGAGCAGCCATGAAGAGATACCCCACGCCCAAGGTAAGAGAAACCCAAGTAAAATGGTAGGTGTTGCAAGAGGGCATCAGAGGGCAGACACACTGAAATCATACTCACAGAAAACTAGTCAATCTAATCACACTAGGACCACAGCCTTGTCTAACTCAATGAAACCAAGCCATGCCTGTGGGGCAACCCAAGATGGGCGGGTCATGGTAGACAGATCTGACAGAATGTGGTCCACTGGAGAAGGGAATGGCAAGCCACTTCAGTATTCTTGCCTTGAGAACCCCATGAACAGTATGAAAAGGAAAAATGATAGGATATGAAAAGAGGAACTCCCCAGGTCATTAGGTGCAGAATATGCTACTGGAGATCAGTGGAGAAGTAACTCCAGAAAGAATGAAGGGATGGAGCCAAAACAAAAACAATACCCAGCTCTGGATGTGACTGGTGATAGAAGCAAGATCTGATGCTGTAAAGAGCAATATTGCATAGGAACCTGGAATGTCAGGTCCATGAATCAAGGCAAATTGGAAGTGGTCAAACAAGAGATGGTAAGAGTGAACGTTGACATTCTAGGAATCAGCGAACTAAAATGGACTGGAATGGGTGAATTTAACTCAGATGACCATTATATCTACTACTGCAGGCAGGAATCTCTCAGAAGAAATGCAGTAGCCATCATGGTCAACAAAGAGTCCAAAATGCAGTACTTGGATGCAATCTAAAAAACGGCAGAACAATATCTGTTCCTCTCCAAGGCAAACCATTCAATATCACAATAATCCAAGTCTATGCCCCAACCAGTAATGCTGAAGAAGCTGAAGTTGAGGGGTTCTATGAAGACCTACAAGACCTTTTAGAACTAACACCCAAAAAAGATGTCATTTTCATTATAGGGGACTGGAATGCAAAAGTAGGAAGTCAAGAAACACCTGGAGTAACAGGCAAATTTGGCCTTGGAATGTAGAATGAAGCAGGGCAAAAGCTAATAGAGTTTTGCCAAGAAAACTCACTGGTCATAGCAAACACCCTCTTCCAACAGCACAAGAGAAGACTCTTCATGTGAACATCACCAGATGGTCAACACCGAAATCAGATCAATTATATTCTCTGCAGCCAAAGATGGAGAAGCTCTATACAGTCAACAAAAACAAAACCAGGAGCTGACTGTCACTCAGATCATGAACTCCTTATTACCAAATTCAGACTCAAATTGAAGAAAGTAGGGAAAACCGCTAGACCATTCATGTATGACCTAAATCAAATCCCTTATGATTATACAATGGAAGTGAGAAATAGATTTAAGGGCCTAGATTTGATAGATAGAGTGCCTAATGAACTATGGAATGAGGTTTGTGACATTGTACAGGAGACAAGGATCAAGACCATCCCCATGGAAAAGAAATGCAAAAAAGCAAAATGGCTGTCTGGGGAGGCCTTACAAATAGCTGTGAAAAGAAGAGAGGCAAAAAGCAAAGGAGAAAAGGAAAGATATAAGCATCTGAATGCAGAGTTCCAAAGAATAGCAAGAAGAAATAAGAAAGCCTTCATCAGCAATCAATGCAAAGAAATCGAGGAAAACAACAGAATGGGAAAGACTATAGATCTCTTCAAGAAAATTAGAGATACCAAGGGAACATTTTATGCAAAGATGGGCTCGATAAAGGACAGAAACAGACCTAACAGAAGCAGAAGATATGAAGAAGAGGTGGCAAAATTACACGGAAGAACTGTACAAAAACGATCTTCACAACCCAGATAATCATGATGATGTGATCACTAATCTAGAGCCAGACATCCTGGAATGTGAAGTCAAGTGGGCCTTAGAAAGCATCACTATGAACAAAGCTAGTGGAGGTGATGGAATTCCAGTTGAGCTGTTTCAAATCCTGAAAGATGATGCTGTGAAAGCGCTGCACTCAATATGTCAGCAAATTTGGAAAACTCAGCAGTGGCCACAGGACTGGAAAAGTTCAGTTTGCATTCCAATCCCAAAGAAAGACAATGCCAAAGAATGCTCAAACTACGGCACAATAGCACTCATCTCACATGCTAGTAAAGTAACGCTCAAAATTCTTCAAGCCAGGCTTCAGCAATACGTGAACTGTGAACTTCCTGATGTTCAAGCTGGTTTTAGAAAAGGCAGAGGAACCAGAGATCAAATTGCCAACATCTGCTGGATCATGGAAAAAGCAAGAGAGTTCCAGAAAAACATCTATTTCTACTTTATCGACTATGCCACAGCCTTTGACTGTGTGGATCACAATAAACTGTGGAAAATGCTGAAAGAGATGGGAAAAACAGACCACCTGACCTGCCTCTTGAGAAATCTGTATGCAGGTCAGGAAGCAACAGTTAGAAGTGGACATGGAACAACAGACTGGTTCCAAATGAGAAAAGGAGTACGTCAAGGCTGTATATTGTCACCCTGCTTATTTAACTTATATGCAGAGTACATCATGAGAAATGCTGGACTGGAAGAAACACAAGCTGGAATCAACATTGCCGGGAGAAATATCAATAACCTCAGATATGCAGATGACACCACCCTTATGGCAGAAAGTGAAGAGGAACTAAAAAGCCTCTTGATGAAAGTGAAAGAAGAGAGTGAAAAAGTTGGCTTAAAGCTCAACATTCAGAAAACGAAAATCATGGCATCCGGTCCCATCACTTCATGGGAAATAGACGGGGAAACAGTGGAAACAGTGTCAGACTTTATTTTTGGGGGCTCCGAAATCACTGCAGATGGTGACTGCAGCCATGAAATTAAAAGACGCTTACTCCTTTGAAGGAAAGTTATGACCAACCTAGATAGCATATTCAAAAGCAGGGACATTACTTTGCCGACTAAGGTCCGTCTAGTCAAGGCTATGGTTTTTCCCGTGGTCATGTATGGATGTGAGAGTTGGACTGCAAAGAAGGCCGAGCACTGAAGAATTGATGCTTTTCAACTGTGGTGTTGGAGAGGACTCTTGAGAGTCCCTTGGACTGCAAGGAGACCCAACCAGTCCATTCTGAAAGAGATCAACCCTGGGATTTCTTTGGAGGGAATGATGCTGAAGCTGAAACTCCAGTACTTTGGCCACCTCATGCGAAGAGTTGACTCATTGGAAAAGACTCTGATGCTGGGAGGGATTGGGGACAGTAGGAGAAGGGGACTACCAAGGATGGGATGGCTGGATGGCATCACGGACTCGATGGACATGAGTCTGAGTGAACTCCGGGAGATGGTGATGGACAGGGAGGCCTGGTGTGCTGCGATTCATGGGGTTCCAAAGAGTCGGACATAACTGAGCGACTAAACTGAACTGAACTGAGAGTCTAAAAAGTTGTACAAATGAGCTTATTTATAAAACAGAAATAGAGTCACAGATGTAGAAAACATAATTACATTTGCCAGGGAATAGGGAGGGGAAGGATGAATTGGGAGATAATAAGGACCTACTGTATAGCACAAGGAATTCTACTCTATCTGTTTATAGGATGGAAATGGGCTCCCCTTGTAGCTCAGTTGGTAAAGAATATGCCTGCAAAGCAGGAGATCGACTGCAATTCCAGAGACATGACTTTGATCTCTGGGTAGGGAAGATCCCCTGGAAAGTGAGAAGGAATGGCAACCCACTCCAGTATTCTTCCTGGGAAATCTCATAGACATAGGAGCCTGGCAGGCTATAGTCCATGGGGTCACAGGAATTGGATAGGACGTACTGACTAAATCACCACCATAAGATGAAAGTAGCTATTTCTACAGATGTACATATTTAGAACATTTAAATAATTTAACTATCAAAATGTTATTAAATGTTAACTTATTAATAGTTAATATTAAAGTTATTAAATATCCATTTATTAAATGAATGTTATTAAATATTCATTTGATAACATTTGTAAAATGTCAACTGTTCCTCACTATTACTTATCTATGTTAGATAACATATAATGTCTTCAGGAATTGTTTTATTGTAGCCTTCCAGAATTTATTCAACCACTCAAAATTTTCTGCACTTCCCAGTCCCTGGCAACTCCTATTCTACTCTCTTCTGAAAGGGAAAAGAAATAACCAACAAGATTAATAGGCAACCTACAGAATGAGTAAAAATATTTCAAACTATATATCTGAGAAGGGGATTAATAGTCAAAATATATAAAGATTCACAGAAATCAGGAAAAAGCAAGCAATCTATTTTAAAATGGACAGAGGAGCTAAATAGACACTTCTTTCTAAGAAGAAATAAAAGTTACCATAAGTTACATGGAAAGACATTCAGCGTGGGAAATATTCAGGGATATGTGAATCAAAACTACAATGAGATCACCTAGTATGCTGAATAGTATCTTTAATACCCACCTCTTTTAACCGCCAAAAGAAAGAAACTAGGGTTTTACTAAAATTCTACGTTTTGCAATTTTGTATAGAAAAAGGAGCTTGAACTTAAAAAAAAAAAAATACACCTTGTTTTTGATCCCAGATCTTTCCTGGATTTTTGGTCCAATTAAATTTAAGTTTTGAAAAGAAGTGATAATATTTAATAGTTTTTCCATTAGTCATGTCAATGGATGTGAGAATTGGACCATGAAGAAAACTAAGCACCATAGAATTGATGCTTTTGAACTGTAATGTTGGAGAAGAATCTTGACAGTCCTTTAAACTGCAAGGAGATCAAACCTGTCAATCCTAAAGGAAATCAATCCTGAATATTCATTGGAAGGACTGATGCTGAAGCTGAAACTTATCAGGTTGGCCACCTGATAAGAGCCAACTCATTAGAAAAGACACTGATGCTGGGAAAGATTGAAAGCAGGAGGAGAAGGGGGCAACAGAGGATAAAATGGTTCGAAAGTATTACTGACTCAATGGACATGAGTTTGAGCAAGCTCCAGGAGATGGTGATGGACAAGGAAGGCTGGAGTTCTGCAGTCCATGGGGTCACAAAGGATTGGGTGACTGAGCCAATGAACAACACCACCACCAATTATAAATTAATTGAGTCAAAATATGTAAGAACCTAATGTCAAGGAAATACGATTTTAGAAGAAATGCTACCAACAATAAATGAAGAAAAAGATTGAATAAAATAAAACCCACACTTTTTATGATAACCCAATTCACTTAAATGAGCATTATGTGCAAACAGATGTTTTAAAGCATTTGGCATGTAATAACACAACTGAGTCCAATTAAATATGCTATTTGAATTTTGTTTCTACTATCTTCCAGTCATGCACTGCAATCCAAAACACCTAAAACAATAATAACTTATAAAACTCTTTTTTCTGTTCTATAATGTTTATAATACAGAGATATTAGACCTGATATAAAACAGGTAATTTAAAAATAATTTTATTTATTTATTTTTGTTGTTGCACAAGCTTTTCTCTACTTGTGGTGAGTGGGGGCTGCTCTCTAGTTGCAGTGCATGGGCTTCTTATTGTGATGGCTTCTCTCAATGCAGAATATAGGATCTGGGGCTTGCTAGCTTCAGTAGCTTCAGCTCCCAGGCTCCAGAACACAGTCTTCACACTTAAGTTGCATGGGATTAGTTTTTCTGAGGCATGTGGGTGATCGAACCCTTATCTCTTACATTGGTAGACAGATTCTTTACCATTGAGCCACCAGGGAAGCCCAAAACAAGTAAACTATTATGTGTGAATTTAGCATTTGAACATATCTACTCTAAAGGTTTCATGAACAAAATATTTTCAGAAAATGTCAAGGATTATATAATTATGTGATGACTTTTTTTCCAAGCATTTATTTAGTTGAAGGCATATAGAATACACTTGAAAATATTTTTTTGGATATTGAATAAATTTTTCTCTTATAGAATTTGAAAAACATGTAAGAACAAGCCAATGCTCAAACACACAGAAATATATATATATATATATGTATTTTTAAATTCATCTTTCCTTGTGTTGTAAAAATGATAGGTTAATACAAAGGCAGGAAGAGTGGCAATTCAACAAATATTTGGCAATGGAATAAAAAATGTCAATAATATCCTAATCTGTTATGCTATTAGAAAGTCATCATCACATACATAAGGATTTTTTTCCATGAAATAACTTACTTTGAATATCAAACTCTTTGTTAGTTCTATGAAAATGTAAGCATCATGTAACATAAAGTAAGTTTTAAATACTTGAAAGCTTTTTTCTTACCCATGACAGTTAGTGATTAGGTGATCTGGGATTGGTATGGGGGCTTTAATCCAGATGATTGCTAACAAATTTTGATAACTTCTGCATTTTTACACAGTCATTCTTAGAAATGTTTCATTATCTGATGGTATAATCTTGGTGGCTCAGATGATAAAGCAACTTCCTACAATGTGAGAGACCCAGGTCCGATCCCTGGGTTGAGAAGATCCTCTGGAGAAGGAAATGACAACCCACTCCATTACTCTTGCCTGGAAAATCCCATGGATGGAAGAGCGTTGTAGGCTACAGTCCATGGGGTCATAAAGAGTCGGACACGACTAAGCGACTTCACTTTCACTTACAAGATTAGAGATAACATATCTATATCCAGTGTAATAAAGTGAATAAAAAAGAGGAGGTGATATTCATTTTATTAAAGATACTAAAAAGAATGAGTCTATATCATTTCTCCTCAGATCTAAATCCTCATGATACAGTAGCATTATCAAATGTAGATACAAATTGGGGGAATGTAATATTTATTTTGGGAAATCGAATACCTAAATAAAAATTGTACTAAGGAGAAATAATATAGGGGATTATCTTCTTGAATGCATATGGCTTATACAGTTTGTAAGATTTTGTTAACACTTGTCAATTTTCCTTCAATCCAAATGTAATATCATGGAGGATAATTTGACAATATTAGATCAGAGTGCAAATGTAAAATTTAAAATATATACCTTCCAGAAAAAAGATAAGATAGAGATTCTTTGTAACTTTGGGCCAAAGATTTCTTGGATGTGCCCCAAAAGCATTATCTATAAAAGGAAAAAAAAACATGTAAAAAAGTTAGAACTTCTACACTTCTACTCTACAAGACACATTGGGAGAAAATATCTGCAAATAATATGTCTGATAAAAGACATGTATCCAGAATGTATAAACTCAATAAAAAAATCTAATTAAAAAATAAGCAGAAGCAAAGGTTTGAATATGTTTTGCCAGAGAAACTAGAGATAGCAAATGAACTATTACAGAATTGCAAAATAGAATAAGAAATCTCTGCAGTATGCCAGTGGAGCAGTAGCCACAGGACTGGAAAACATCAGTTTTTATTCCAACCCCAAATAAAGGCAATGCCAAAGAATGTTCAAACTACCACACTATTGCACTCAACTCACATGCTAGCAAAGTAGTGCTCAAAATCCTTTAAGACAGGCTTCAACACGATGTGAACCGTGAAGTTCCAGATGTTCAGGCTGGATTTAGGAAAGGCAGAGGAACCGGAGATCAAATTGCCAACATCTATTAAATCATAGAAAAAGCAACAGTTGCAGAAAAACATCTACTTCTGATTTATTGACTATGCCAAAGTCTTTAACTGTGTGGATCACGACAAACTGGAAAATTCTTAAAGAGATAGTAATACCAGACAACCTTATTTGCTTCCTGAGATATCTGTATGCAGGTCAAGAAGAAACAGTTAGAACTGGACCAGAAACAACAGACTGGTTCTAAATTTGGAAAGGAGTAAATCAAGACTGTATATTGTCATTTAACTTATATGCAGAGTACATCATGCGAAGTGCCAGGCTAGATGAAGCATAAGCTGGATTCAAGATTGCCGGGAGAAATATCAATAACCTCATATACACAGTATGACACCACCCTTATGGCAGAAAGAGAAGAAGAACTAAAGAGTCTTGATAAAAAGTGAAAGAGGAGCGTTAAAAAAAAAAAAAAAAAAAAAAACTGTCTTAAAACTCAGCACTCAAAAAACTAAGATCATGTCATTTGGTCCCATCAGTTCAATTCAGTTCAGTCTCTCAGTTCAGTTTGGTTCAGTCACTCAGTCGTGTCTGACTCTTTGCGACCCCATGAATTGCAGCACACCAGGTTTCCCTGTCCATCACCAACTCCTGGAGTTCACTCAAACTTATGTCCATCGAGTCAGTGATGACATACAACTATCTCATCCTTTGTCCTTCCCTTCTCTTCCTGACTTCCTACTTTCCTAGCATCAGGGTCTTTTCCAAGGTGTCAGTTCTTCACATCAGGTGGCCAAAATATTGGAGTTTCAGCTTCAGCAAAAGTCCTTCCAATGAATATTCAGGACTGATTTCCTTAGGATTGATTCTTTTGAACTCCTTGCAGTCCAAGGGACTCTCAAGATTCTTCTCCAAAACCACAGTTCAAAAGCATCGATTTTTTAGAGCACAGCTTTCTTTATAATCCAACTCTCACATCCATAAATGACTACTGGAAAAACCATAGCTTTGACTAGACAGACCTATGTTGGCAAAGTAATGCCTCTACTTTTTAATATGCTGTCTAAGTTGGTCATAGCTGTTCTTCAAAGGAGCAAGTGTCTTTTAATTTCATGGCTGTTCTCACCATATGCAGTGATTTTGGAGCCCAAGCAAAGAAAGTCTGTCACTGTTTCCATTGTTTCCCCTTGTTTTTGCCATGAAGTGGTGGGATCAGATGCCATGATCTTAGTTTTTTGAATGTTTAGTTTTAAGCCAGCTTTTTCACTTTCATCAAAAGATTCTTTAGCTCTTTGGGTGGTGTCATTCTGTGTATATGAGGTTATTGATATTTCTCCCAGCCATCTTGAATTCAGCTTATGCTTCAAGTAGCCCAGCATTTCCCATGATGTACTCTGCATATAGGTTAAATAAGCAGGGTGACAACATACAGCCTTGACATACTTCTTTCCCAATTTGGAACCAGTCTGTTGTTCCATGTCCAGTTCTACCTGTTGCTTCTTGACCTGCATACAAATTTCTCAGGAGGCAGGTAATATGGTCTGGTCCCATCACTTCATGCAAATAGATGGTTAAAAAATGGAAACTGTGACAGACTTTATTTTATTTTATTTTTTTTTTGGATTCCAAAATCACTGCAGATGGTGACTACAGCCATGAAATTTAAAAACTCTGCTCCTTGGAAGAAAAGCTATGACCAACCCAGCAAACATGCTAAAAAAGTACAGCCATTACTTGGCCAACAAAGGCCCATCTAATCAAAGCTATGGTTTTTCCAGTAGTCATGTATGGATGTGAGAGTTAGACTTAAAGGAAGGTGAGTGCCAAAGAATTGATGTTTTTGAACTGTGGCTTTGGAGAAGACCCTTAGAGTCCCTTGGACTGCAAGGAGATCAAATCCATCAATCCTAAAGGAAATCAGTCCTCAATATTCATTAGAAGGACATTTGCTGTAACTGAAACTCCAATTCTTTGGCCACCTGATGTGAAGAACTGACTCATTGGAAAATACCCTGATGTTGGGTAATATTGAAGGCAGGAGAAGGGACGACAGAGGATGAGACAGTTGGATGGCTTCACCGACTTGATGGACATGAGTCTGAGCAAGTTCTGAGAGTTTGTGATGGATGGGAAGCTTTGCCTGTTGCAGTCCATGGGATAGTAAAGAGACGGACATGACTGTTCAACTGAACTGATAATAGACTATTTATACATCTATCATCATGGATGAATCGCACATTAACTATGCTGAGTGAAAAAGGCGAATAAGAATGATCACATTCTCTGTGACTCCATTTATATAAAATTCGACCTCAGTTCAGTTCAGTTCAGTCGCTCAGTCGTGTCCGACTCTTTTCGACCCCATGAATCGCAGCACGCCAGGCCTCCTTGTCCATCACTATCTCCCGGAGTTCACTCAGACTCGCGTCCATCGAGTCAGTGATGCCATCCAGCCATCTCATCCTCTGTCGTCCCGTTCTTCTCCTGCCCCCAATCCCTCCCAGCGTCAGAGTCTTTTCCAATGAGTCAACTCTTCGCATGAGGTGGCCAAAGTACTGGAGTTTCAGCTTTAGCATCACTCCCTCCAAAGAAATTCCAGGGCTGATCTCCTTCAGAATGGACTGGTTGGATTTCCTTGCAGTCCAAGGGACTCTCAGGAGTCTTCTCCAACACCATAGTTCAAACGCATCAATTCTTCCGCGCTCAGCTTTCTTCACAGTCCAACTCTCACATCCATATATGACCACTGGAAAATCCATACCCTTGACTAGATGGACCTTAGTCAGCAAAGTAATGTCTCTGCTTTTCAATATCCTATCTAGGTTGGTCATAACTTTTCTTCCAAGGAGTAAGCGTCTTTTAATTTCCTGGCTGCAGTCACCATCTGCAGTGATTTTGGAGCCCCCAAAAATAAAGTCTGACACTGTTTTCACTGTTTCCCCATCTATTTCCCATGAAGTGATGGGACCGGATGCCATGATCTTCCTTTTCTGAATGTTGAACTTTAAGCCAACTTTTTCCCTCTCCTCTTTCACTTTCATCAAGAGGCTCTTTAGTTCTTCTTCACTTTCTGCCATAAGGGTGGTGTCATCTGCATATCTGAGGTTATTGATATTTCTCCCGGAAATCTTGATTCCAGCCTGTGCTTCTTCCAGCCCAGCGTTTCTCATGATGTACTCTGCATATAAGCAAAATTCTACCTAGTGCAAACTATTCCATAATATTTCAAATACATGAGAAATTGCATGGAAATGGAGCAGTGGAAGAGTATTGAGAAGGATCACAAAGCACAAAAAAACACTTTGGGAGTAAATATATATTTTGATTATCTTAATTTTCATGGTATTTTCTCAGATGCCAGTATGACAAAACTTTTCAAATTATATATATTGAGAATCAGTGTGTGCAAATTTTGCTTTAATAAAAATATTTTTATATATTTTGTCTCACTTTTATATTTGTAAGGACAAATTATATGTTTTTCTATCTCTCATTATGCTTTTTGACATAGTATAGAAATATTTAAAGACACTATTTTTAATATTCATACATCAAGTATAGTTTACATTGAATTTTCAATATTTTCTTCTGTTTTTATTCTTCTTTCTAAACATTAACATTGAAACCTCCAGACAGATTTAAGGATTTAAAATTGATCACTTATAGAATAATATGGAATTTTAATACTGTATAATGACACAAAATATAAATTATTTTTCTTTCTATTTTTATTTTTCTTTTTAAAACATTTTTATTCTATGAATTATTAATTAAAAGTATTAACCTATATAAGTGTACTATGCAAAATAAAATCATAAGATGGGGCTCATAATAACTGTCATTAAATTTGTAAGTTAAAATATACTTAATAATTATAATAGAGAATTTTCTAAAAGTAATCCACACATCTTCCATATTAATTAATAATTTACATGCATATTATTTTCTTAACATATCCTTTTGGTTGACATATATATATGACTTAAATATATATATATATATACACATATATAATGTATACATTCAGAGTCTGATATATAAATATATATGTGCTTGGAAAGATTGTAAGCAGAAGGACAAGGGGATGGCAGAGGACAAGATGGTTGGATGGTATCACTGACTCTGGACATGAGCTTGAGCAAGCTCAGGGAGATGATGAAGGAGAGGGAAGCCTGGTGTGCTGCAGTTTATGGGGTCACAGAGAGTCAAACATGACTGAGCGACTGACCAACAATGAAATATATGTAGCTTTATTCTGCATTTCACTGAAGTGGAATAAGCATATCACATTATGAAATACACATGTTGTACTTGTCCCTAGGTTATTTTCTCTAATGTTCAAATGTTTCAGCATTTCTTAAAACTTAGTTAAATGGAGAGGAATATAGAAGTGTTCTTTAGGTTATCTGGGCTTATATTCTTGTCTCAATTTTCTCCAGTGATATGTAAAAGTGGTCTTCATATTAGCTTTCATTAAAATTCTATGGGATATTATCACCTTTAAAAAAGTCTTACTTTACTTTAAGTATGCCTTACACTTCTTGTTATATAAGAGAAATAAAGCTAGGGGCTAAAGAAATAATACACTTTTAATTTTTCTCTAATGGGAGGTAACTGAGTACATATAAAGCTGTATTCATCTAAAACCATAGTAGAATGTGCTTTATTCACAATAAAGCTGTCACGTGTCAGCCATCTATAATAGGAAATGTATTTGTCTCCTTGGGCAAACAAAAGTTGCAGGTGTATTGAATTCTGTAACCTTGAGTAATTAAGGCTTTACTTAGACATTTCATATTAGAGAGTTCTATTTAATAAGTTATGTTAGATTCCAAATGAATGGAAATCTGTTTTTTTGTTAATCTGTCGAAAGTATTCATACATTTTACATGGGAGATTCAAACTAAACTACAAGTTTATAAAAGCCACCAATATCTTAGCAAGGGAATTTAAACTTGTTTTTCCAAAGATAGATCTTTCATGAAATAATTGACTCAATATATAAAACAAACAAGATTGAGTTGTAGAAGGGCATGGCAACCCACTCCAATATTCTTGCCTGGAGAATCCTATGGACAGAGTATCCTAGTGGGCTACAGTCTATGGAGTCACAAAGAGTCAGACACGACTGAGGTGACAGTATAGACCAGAGCTCACCTGGTCCACACCACCTTACAATCCATGTTACCCAGTGATTTACCTTCATGAATTCCTTAAGGATCCATGGAGCTGTTTGTACAACTCTTGTTTAGAGTACCGATATTTTTAAGGCAACTCATTCACTCAAAGTGCTTCCCTGGTGGCACAATTGGTAAAGAATCTTCCTGCAATGAGAAAGACCTGGGCTTGATCCCTGGGTTGGGAAGATCCCCTGGAGGAGGGCATGGCAACCCACTCCAGTATTCTTGCCTGAAGAATCCCCACAGAGAAGCCTGGCAAGCTACAGTCCATGAAACTGCAAAGAGTTGGACTTACGCACAGCAAAGCACCCACTCAAGACCTCTTTTCTGGAATCTAATCCTTTCACATTTTCAGAAGTTTGCTTGTTCATGTCATTAAAACCCACATAACCTAGTGGATTGCAATATGGATGGACAAATGATTCAAGTGGAAGCTAACCATCTACTGGACAGAAATCCATAAGGCTTTTTCACTTGAGAATCCTAGTTGGGATAGAGAATATAAAAATGAAGCACACTGGACCAGTGAAACTGTATAGTGTCAACGAGTATATCATTACATTTAAATGGGGAGCTTTGGCTAGAAAATTGACTATCCAAAGAATTAAAGGGGAGAGAAAAACTCCTGCCCAAAAGTGAAATGTTGATTAAGCTAAAAGCAATACAGAGTTCTTGGAAAACACAGCGCCAAATTCCCACTGCCTAAGCTCTGTGATTGTAAGTGTCCAGACAGTTTCTTCCGAATGTAAAAGTGAAAGCAGTGCTCAGAATAAATACATAACAACAGCACTGGGAAATGGTTCTTAAATACAGTTTTGCTAAGTATAAAATAAATCCAAAAAGATTCACATTATATCCAAAATTGTTCCTATAATTAATAAAATTTATTACCAAAGGATATTGACTAGAGAAAAAGCAAAAGTGCTATTGGTGTGTCATTTATAAAATATTATGGTAGAAAATTAGAATTTGAAATGCTCAAAATATTCTATGATGTACAAGTCAAATGATTGTTGTTTGATTAGTGTTTGATTTGAAAGTTTGTTTTGAAGTTTTCATCTTCAGGGAGAAAATGCTTAACATGTTACATAAAATTATTCAAATTTTCCTCTCTTTTATATGTTCAAGACCAGTATGTTTCAACATATGATTTAAGGCATCTTAAGGCTTCCTTACTTCTAGACAATTTTTTAACATTTGCTCTAGGAGTTCAGTTTATTCTAACTTCAGAGAATTACTTCATTAGAAAAGGTATGCAAAAAAAAAATTGAAGTGAAGAGTCCTTCTGTAACATTTTCATGTTGGAGTTTGTGATAAATTTAGTGACAGTGGCATTACCCAACTTGGAATTAATTATGAATTTTCTAGATATATAAAGTGGAATGAAATTACTTCATAAACTGCTTGGATGGCCTTCTCAGATTTGGAGGCTGAATATTCCCTATTTAAGAATACTGTCCTGGTCCACATACTGGATAACTTGAAAAGTTGTCAGTTTTGAGTGTGATTCAGAATGGGATGGTTTAGTTATCAGTTCAGGGTATAGTACAAACAACCTTGTAAGTTAGATCATATGACACATCAAATCTTATGATATTTGTGGTATAAGTTATTGAAAAGGACCATATGTGGTGTTTATGGCAAGTCCCAAGAGATAAACCACAATATAGACCCCTAGAGATATAAAACTAGGACAAATCATCTTCACTGGGAGATTATTCACATTTTGATAGCTTCTGTCATGTTAATAAGCCATGGAGAGATAGAGTACTTGGACTTAGGACACCAAGTGACAATGAAACACAAAGTCATCTTGCAACCAGAACTTCCCACTAGGAGCTAGTTTCTCTCTAACTCATCAGCTCATAAATATGGCTCAGATGGTAAAGAATCCACCTGTAATGTGGGAGACCTGGGTTCAATCCCTGGGTTGAGAGGATCCTCTAGAGAAGGGAAACGCTACCCACTCCAGTATTCTGGCCTGGAGAATTACATCGACTGTATAGTCCATGGGGTCACAAAGAGTTCGACATGACTGAGTGACTTTCACTTTTTCACTAGTGATACATATGGATGAATTTTCTCTAGAATCAATTGTGTCCAAAAGACAATAGAATATCTATAAAGTGCTGAAAGGAAAACACTGTCAGGCTAGAATTCTATACTCAGTGAAAATATAGTTCAAAATGAAGGTGAAATAAAGTAACTTCAGACAGATGAATGTTGGGAGAATTCATCTCCAGCAGAACCACACTAAAATACCATAAGATGGAAGTAGTTCATGCAGAGGGCATCAGCAAGCTAAGTGAGAAGACAGCCCAATCATGCACCAGCACTTTTGAAGGTTACTTAATAGCAAAGTGATTATAAGTAACTCTTCTTTTCTGAAGGGATAGCTATTAATTTTAGCAGAAATTGGCACACATTCCAAGTATAGATTTATATTTCATGCTTTAGGGCCTCATTTAGTGCTACTATTAGAGGGATTGCAGTGTGCTTTATCATATGGCACATCTCCTATTGTATTATTTTAGACCAAATCACACATTTTACAGCAAAAGATTGTGGGAGTATGCACTGGGATGGCCTGTTGAAATGCCAAATGAAAAGTTATGATTTTCATGCATTTTAAAGTAAATATATTTATATGATGTCCCCAGTAGAAAAAAAAAAATGTCATCTGTTTGGGAACCATGAAATGGAAACATGGTTGACACTGCTTATCAGAACTCTCAATGATGGATTTTAAGAGCTTGTGCTTTCCATCCTCATATCGCTGGATTCTGTGGGATTAAAGATTAAGATGTCTAAAGTTCAGAAATCAACATTTGCCTTAAAGATACAATTAAAGTACTAATGAAGAAAGCATTTTTGAATCCTCATACCAAGACACCTTGACTAATAGGAAGAAATAGGGAGAAATATACATTTGTTATTCAGGCCTGCATTTAGGTGCCTCCTGATTACACTATTGACAATGTTATGATAAATAAGAAAATTACTCTAGTGTAAATGTTTTCTGTGATAGCTTCCACCTCAAAGTAAGCTTCTCAAAGGATCTTACCTGTGACTATCTATTCATCTATCTATAGCATGATGAGAAGTAGTTAATACTATACTTATTATTAGACTGAGTAGAGAATTTAATCATATATCAGTTATAGTATTTGTTTCATAAATAACAAACCTCAGATAAACAGAATGAATATTTGAAGATACTCTGAAAATGAAATGTTAAGGAAACATCATTGCAGCAAGACATTTCTGGAGAATACTCAGGAAATTATTCCATTTCAGAAATAAAATGGAACTTAAGTATCAATACATTCTTTAGTAAGATAAACCATTCTTCATATTTTTCTAAGGACATTTTAAAAATAGTCTAGTTTCTTGATTGAATGACCTCAGAGTCATTGAGCTGCCATACTTATTGGTTTCAATCTCTTTTCTTTTCTGTTAAGGTCATTGTAGGAAATCAACTTAAATATAGTGCATACAAACTTCATTTCTTGTAGAACTTTGCAACATTCACTTAGAGTTCTTTTTTTTTTAATTTGCATCATATTACTCAACAAAAAGTATGCCAATGGATATGACTAAAGTATATCAACATATTTTCTTCTCTGTTATAGTATACTATCTGGATATTACTTGAATAATTATAGAAAGTTGAACTTATAAATTATTTCCTATCATACCATCTAATTTATACTTTCCCCCCTCCAAAAGACAAAACAAACAAACAAAAATTACTCCTTCTCCAGGGCTATGCTTATGCTCTCAGCAAATGGCATTACTCTTCTCCCAGTTGATCAATAATGAACTCAGACATTACATTATAATATTTTTGAGTGATTCTATGAGTAACAAAGTCACACCTCTACTCAAATCTCTGCAATGCTTTTCCAATTCACTTACAGTATAACTCAGACATTTTATTATTACCTAAGTGTCTAAAGGAAGTGGCAACCCACTCCAGTGTTTTTGCCTGGAGAATCCCAGGGACGGGGGGGCCTGGTGCGCTGCTGTCTATGGGATCGCACAGAGTTGGACATGACTGAAGCAAGTTAGCAGCAGGAGCAGCAGCAAGTGTCTAAATGACCCAGCTCTTGGTTGCTTCTATTCTCATGTCTTACTTCTTTCCAAGTCATTCACTATCTATTAGCCACAATGGCCTTTTTGTTGCTGTTCAAAAACTTCAGCCATCTCTCTGACTTATAATATTTGGATTTGCTTTGTTCTCTGAAGGGACACTCATCCACAAGATAATCTGTCATCATTTTCTATATCTATCTGTGAATCCATTTATTTCATTACTGTCTATCTCCTTTCATTAAAGTGAAAGTTCCATAAGGATGGGACTTAGTTTTCCTCAGAGTGGTATTCCCGTTCATTATATACTCATAATAAATACTAGATAAATATTTCATGAATGAAATAAAGCTATCAAAATGATGTTGCTTCTACTTCCTTTTGCTTCTGTTTGGAATATTTTTTATTTATCACCACTGCACAGGCTACTCCCATTGTTTATCCTACTGAAATAATCTTCTATATGATGACTTCATTTCTATCCATGACACCATGTAATCCATACTGTGAAAGGTCAGTTTTCATTCCAATTCCAAAGAAGGGCAATGCAAAAAAATGTTCAAGATAACACAAAATTGCACCCATTTCACAAGCTAGTAAAGTAACACTCAATATTCTCCATGCCAGGCTTCAACAGTTCATGAACTGAGAACTTCCAGATGTTCAAGCTGTATTTTGAAAAGCAGAGGAATCAGAGATCAAATTGCCAACATCCATTGGGTCATAGAAAAAGCAAGAGAATTTGAGAAAAAAGAAATCTACTTATGTTTCATTGACTATGTTAAAGGCTTTGACTGTATTGATCACAATAAACTGTGGAAAATTCTCAAAAAGATGGGAATTTGCAGACCACCTTACCTGTGTCTTGTGTAACCTTGCTTCTTGTTGCAGGTCAAGAAGCAACAGTTAGAACCAGACATGGAAAAATGGACTAGTTCCAAATTGGGAAAGGAGTATGTCAAAGATGTATATTGTCATCCTGTTTATTTAACTTCTATGCAAAGTACATCATGCAAAATTTTGGGTTGGATGAAGCCCAAGATGGAATCAAGATTGCTAGGAGAAATATCAATAACTTCAGGTATGCAGATGACATCACCCTTATGGCAGAAAGAGAAGAGTGACTAAAGAGTATCTTGACAAAGGTAAAGCAAGAGAGTGAAAAAGCTAGCTTAAAACCCAACATTCAAAAAACAAAGATCATAGCATCTAGTCCCATCACTTCATGGCAAATAAATGGGGAAACAATGGAATCAGTGACAAAATGTATTTTCTTGAGCTCCAAAATCACTTCAGATGGTGACTGCAGCCATGAAATTATAAGACACTTGGTTCTTGGAAGAAAGCTATGACAAACTTAGACAGCATCTAAAAAGCAGAGACATTACTTTACTGACAAAGGTCCATCTAGTAAAAGCTATGGCTTTTCCATTAGTCATGTACAGATATGAGAGCTGAACAATAAAAAAGGCTGAGTGCTGAAGAATTGATGCCTTCCAAGAGAAGACTCTTGAGAGTCCCTTGGACAGCAAGGAGATCAAATCAGTCAGTTCTAAAGGAAATCAACCCTGAATATTCACTGGAAAGACTGATGATGAAGCTGAAGCTGAAGCTCCAATACTTTGGCCACCTGATGCGAAGAGCTGACTCATTGGAAAAGACCTTGATTACGGGAAAGACTGAAGGCAGAAGGAAGGGGACAACTGACGATTAGGTGGTTAGATGGCTCAATAGACATGAGTTTGAGCAAATTACTGGAAATAGTCAAGTACATGGAAAGCTGGCATGCTGCAGTCCATGGGGTAGCAAAGAGTGACTTAATGACAATCTATGCTTCACATTAAAGTCATTGCTATAATTTGAAAACATAATTATGGTTGCACCATGATCCTAATCTTAAAGCTTCTCAATTGAATTATTTTGATAGTAACAGAAATTTAATAGACGTCTACAAACCTTGACTTCCTCATTAGCCTTTTCTCATTTTTAAAATCTCTGTCTACAGCCATATTCCTTTGTTTTATATACCTTTAAATATTTTCTCCTTGTTTCCCTGGGGATCTGTTTTCTGATTCTATCTGCCCTAAATCATGCTAGTTTATTTTGTTATATGTTCCAGATTATCCTGTACCTACCTTTCTAATTTATCAAAGTTATCCATAGCTTCCTTCCTGCATGAGAGTAGAGTCTTTGCAGACTAACAAGAGGGTTTGCTCATTCCACTCCTAGTGGGGTTTTATTCATGACTGGGTTTACCTGAGTAAGCTGTGCCTCCCTTATATATTTTGAATCAAGGAGAAGCTTCCTACATAGGTTCTGCACAAGGAACTGGACAAGGAACAAATGAGTGGCTGCTTTTTCACAGAGAACCAAAAATGCTCTAATGTCTTATGTGGAATTAATCAGAATTTTGTAAAACAAACTTTCTAGTTGTTAACAGTGTTACATAAGGTTGAGCGTGAAATGAGGCACATGGTTAGACAGCTATTAGAAAATAAAACAAATTATAAGAAAACCAAAAAGGTAATTTTTTTGTGATATTTTCTTAAGGCTACTAGATAAATTTCTCTACAGAGATTATGGTATGCCCCTAGCCACCAAAGTTCAAGCTCTACAATATGTAGGAACAGAGTATTTGGGACACATGGCAAATTTGCTCACTAGATAATGAAAGGTTGTTGTTGAATCACTCAAAGAAGCAGGGCTTCTTGGCCCCCGGAGGAGAAGAATTCAATCTGGGGCCAGAGACGAGGCTTTATTGCTGAGAGCTTTTGTGTAATAAAGTTTTATTAATGTATAAAGGAGATAGAAAAAACTTCTGACATAGGCATCAGAAAGGGGCAGAAAGAGTGCCTCCCTCTGCTAGTCTTCAACTGGATATTATATAGTCACTAGCAGTCTGTTAATAAAAGCAAGGAATGTCTTAAAACTCAGAATGGCACCAGGCCCGTCACCCATAAGATGGATTTTGGGATTATCTTGGCACCAAATGGTTCATCCTGGGCCATAAAATGATTAATTTGAATCGTGAAGAAGGGCAGATCACCATACAAATTGTTTCATTTACATAGATTAGGGGAACAATATCTGACTATAACATACTGGTTTGTCAAGTAGGTTCTGAGCCAAGAGGCTAACCGACTTGAAGACAGAGTTTGGGGTAAATGTATAGTACATTAACATAACTTAAGACAAACATTTCCATAAGAGAAATGCATTGGTTATCTCTAGGTTTGAGAATAGTTAACTTCAGCTGAAACCAGGTGTCATTATGGCAACACAGTATTTTAAGAGAAACCTCCTTTTAAATTTGTATAGAGAAGGAAAAAATATCTCTAGTTTATTTCCTTCTGCAGCTTAAGAGATAAAATTGTCTGACACTTGCAGGCTACTTCCTCCGTTTGGAGACCTTTGACCTTCCTGCCTGTTACCCTCTCCATAATGTCCCTTTTCCTCTTTAAGCAGTTATTGCATAAATCATTTTACAGATGTCCTAGAGTCAACTTTCCAAGAAAATTTGCTCTTCACTTGGTAAACAATCTTCAAATAACCCTTTAAAAAACTCACTATAGTATACAGTGTATATAGGTGTTCCAAACACCCAATAAGAACTGGAAAGAGTAACTCCAGATAGTCAGTGCTTACCAGGATTAACAGAAATAAATGATAGTGTTTAAGGATAGAGTGCAGGAAGCCTACTCTATCTTTAAATTTCCAGAAAATTAGTGGTTTACTAAAGATCAATACTGAGATAATGTTAACTCTATCAGATATATTTAAAATAGCTGCAGAGATGAGTATGTATAGACAGAGGAATATTGTTAAATTCAGGACTAATTCACCCTATTATGCAATTATATTATTTTCATATTACAGACAATATTAAGAAAATTTAATTTCAGGTTTTGGGATCATCCCTCAGATTATCATAACATTATCAAACATTATGCATTCAGTACAGAAATGTCTACCTCTCTGAGGCATTTGAAAGAAGCAATTTTCAAAATCATCTAAGGAAAATATAGTTTTCAATTTGTCAGTTGCTATTGTTTTAGTTAATGAGACCATCAACAAAACAAAAAGGAATAATCTACTATATGGGAGAAAATATTTCCAAATGATATGGTGGAGAAGAGGTTAATATCCAAAATATATTAAAAACTCATACAACTCAATATTAAGAAAACAAACAACCTGATTAAAACATGGACAGAAGACCTAAATAGATATTTTCCAAAGAAGATATACAGATGACCAACAGGTACTTGAGAAAATGTCCAACATCCTTTAATCCAAGGAATGCAAATCAAAGCCACAATGACATATCACCATACATCTTTCAGAATGGCTATCTTCAAAAAGACAACAAATAACAAATGGTGGCAAGGATATCGGTGAAAGAGAACTGCTGTAATTTTGTGTGGGAAAGCTAATTGGTGAAGCCACTATGAAAAACAGGATTGGATTCCTCAAAAAATTAAAATTAGAAATATAATATGATCCAGCAATTCCACTCTTGGGTATATAGCTGAGGAAAATGAAGACTCTAATTCAAAAAGATATACACACTTTAATGTTCATATCAGAGTTACTTACAATAGCCAAGATATGGAAGCAATCTAAATGTCTATCAATAGATGAATGGATAAAGAGGATGTGGATGGAATACCACTCAACCTGAACAAAATAATTATTCCATTTGCAACAACATAGATGGACCTGGAGGGTATTATGGTTAGTGAAATAAGTCGGACTAATTAAGACAAATACTGTAAGCTATCACTTATATGTGGAATCTAAAAACTAAAACAAATGACTAGATAAAAAAATAGACTCACAGAACAAATTAGTGGTTACCAGCAGGGAGACCAATTGAGGGAAGGCTAAAATAAGGGAAGGGAATTAAGAGGTCAAAACTATTACATATAAAATAAATAAGTTACAAGGATACATTGCCCAGCACAGGGAATATAGCCAATATTTTATATCATTTTAACTGGAGTATAATCTATAAAATTTTGAATCACTGTTATATAAGTGAAACTAATAAAATATTATAAATCAGATATACCTCACTAAAAACAAAACAAAATACACAAGGCCAAGACTTGGATGAAGCAGGTAAACCACTCACTTTGGGCACAAAATTTAAGAGGGTGTAAAAGATCAGTAATCAGTTAAACTTTTAATGTTCCAAAATTAAAAGTAATGCAAAAATTCTATATAAATGACAATAATATTTTATTAGATGACATGATCAGTATTAATCTGCTACAAACTACTCTTCTCTAACATGAATAACTACAATAACCTTTCAACCTGTTTCTCTGCATGCTTTTCTATAATCTCCAAAAGATAGATAATGTTCCAAAACCTTAATATTAGAATGTCAGTTTCCTCAATAAGCACTTTCAAAAAAAAGTGTTTTCATTTTTGTAGGAAAAACTCTAAATTCTTAGACCGAAATGGAGCCTCTCCTTCCACCTTTCTGTGGCCCATTAACTCATGCCTTCTTTTAGTTTTGAGAATGTACCATGCTCTTTCCTGGGCTCCCCTGGTGGATCAGATGGTAAAGAATCTGCTTGCAATGTGAGAGACCTGGGTTACAGTATTCTTGCCTGAAAAATTGCATGGACAGAGGAGCCTTGCGGGCTACAGTCCATGGGGTCACAAAGTCAGACATGACTGAGCAACCCCCGCCCACCCCCCCCACACACATGCTCTTACGTGGCTCAAACAACCTTGTATACCATGTCCCCTCTGCTGAGAAACACTTTCCCCTCTTAATTACCTAGCTAACTCCCCCTTGAATTTCTGATTGAAACTCAAGTACCAACTCTGTAAGAAGTCTTCCTTAAGAACAGTCTACATAGAATCAAGTGAGCCCTTTTCTCAAGTCTCTCTAATGTGCCATCACCTTTCCTTCTCAGTGCTTAGACAGAATACATACTCCAGGAAAAAAAGGAGACCCTGACTTTGCTCACCATGATATGTCACCATTGCCTAGCCCAGTGTGCCTAGCCTGCACACTGTAGATCTTCAGTGGATATTTGTAGAATGAATTTAAGGCTCTAAGTAAAATAATAGATGTCTTGAAAATTATCAAAGATTCTTTTAAAAGTCAGTTAAATATAGTGAAAAAGTAAACAAAAACCAATTTCATATACATGCTGATGTTACTTTTTTAAATTTAAATTTATTTATTTTTAATTGGAGGCTAATTACTTTACAATATTGTATTGGTTTTGCCATACATCAACATGAATCTGCCACGGGTGTACACACGTTCCCCATCCTGAACCCCCCTCCCACCTCCCTCCCATACCATCCCTCTGGGTCATCCCAGTGCACCAGCCCTAAGCATCCTGTATCCTGCATCGAACCTGGGCTGGTGATTCATTTCTTATAGTATATTATACGTTTCAATGCCATTCTCCCAAATCATCCCACCCTCTCCCTCTCCCTCAGAGTCCAAAAGACTCTTCTACCTGTGTCTCTTTTGCTGTCTCACATACAGGGTTATCATTACCATCTTTCTAAACTCCATATGTATGCGTTAGTATACTGTATCGGTGTTTTTCTTTCTGGATTACTTTACTCTGTATAATAGGCTCCAGTTCCATCCATCTCATTAGAACTGATTCAAATGTATTCTTTTTAATGGCTGAGTAATACTCCATTGTGTATATGTACCACAGCTTTCTTATCCATTCGTCTGCTGATGGATATCTAGGTTGCTTCCAGGTCCTGGCTATTATAAACAGTGCTGCGATGAACATTGGGGTACACATGTCTCTTTCAATTCTGGTTTCCTTGGTGTGTATGCCCAGCAGTGGGATTGCTGGGTCATAAGGCAGTTCTATCCAGTTTTTGAAGGAATCTCCACATTGTTCTCCATAGTGGCTCTACTAGTTTGCATTTCTACCAACAGTGTGAGAGAGTTCCCTTTTCTCCACACCCTCTCCAGCATTTATTGCTTGTAGACTTTTGGATCACAGCCATTCTGACTGGCATGAAGTGGTACCTCACTGTGGTTTTAATTTGCATTTCTCTGATAATGAGTGATATTGAGCAGCTTTTCATGTGTTTGTTAGGCATCTGTGTTTCTTCTTTGGAGAAATGTCTATTTAGTTCTTTGGCCCATTTTTTGATTGGGTCATTTATTTTTCTGGAATTGAGTTGCTTGTATATTTTTGAGTTTAGTTTTTTGTCAGTTGCTTCATTTGCTATTCTTTTCTCCCATTCTAAAGGTTGTCTTTTCACCTTGCTTATAGTTTCCTTTGTTTTGCAGAAGCTTTTAATTTTAATTAGGTTCTATTTGTTTATTTTTGCTTTTATTTCCAATATTCTGGGAGGTGGGTTATAGAGGATACTGCTATGATTTATGTGGGAGAATGTTTTGCAAATGTTCTCTTCTAGGAGTTTTATAGTTTCTGGCCTTATGTTTAGATCTTTAATCTATTTTGAGTTTATTTTTGTGTATGGTGTTAGAAAGTGTTCTAGTTTCATTCTTTTACAAGTGGTGGACCAGTTTTCCCAGAACCACTTAAGAGATTGTCTTTAATCCATTGTATATTCTTGCCTCCTTTGTCAAAGATAAGGTGTCCAGAGGTGTGTGGATTTATCTCTGGGCTTTCTATTTTGTTCCATTGATTTATATTTCTGTCTTTGTGCCAGTACCATACTGTCTTGATGACTCTGGCTTTGTAGTAGAGCCTGAAGTCAGGCAGGTTGATTTTTTCAGTTCCATTCTTCTTTCTCAAGATTGTTTTGGCTATTAGAGGTTTTTTGTATTTCCATACAAATTGTGAAATTATTTGTTCTAGCTCTGTGAAAAATACAGTTGGTAGCTTGGTAGGGATTGCACTGAATCTATAGATTGCTTTAGGTAGTATATTCATTTTCACTATATTGATTCTTCTGATCCATGAACATGGTATATTTCTCCATCTATTAGTGTCCTCTTTGATTTCTTTCACCAGTGTTTTATAGTTTTCTAAATATACGTCTTTAGTTTCTTTAGGTAGATATATTCCTAAGTAATTTATTCTTTTCATTGCAATGGTGAATGGAATTGTTTCCTTAATTTCTCTTTCTATTTTCTCATTATTAGTGTGTAGGAATGCAAGGGATTTCTGTGTGTTGATTTTGTATCCTGCAACTTTACTATATTCATTGATTAGCTCTAGTAATTTTCTAGTGGAGACTTTAGGGTTTTCTTTGTAGAGGATCGTGTCATCTGCAGACAGTGAGAGTTTTACTTCTTCTTTTCCAATTTGGATTCTTTTTATTTCTTTTTATGCTCTGATTGCTGTGGCCTAAACTTCCAAAACTATGTTGAATAGTAGTGGTGAAAGTGGGCACCCTTGTCTTGTTCCTGATTTTAGGGGAAATGCTTTCAAATTTTCACCATTGAGGATAATGTTTGCTGATGTTACTTTTTTTTAAAGCAAGCAGAATGTATTACAAGATCTTTTGAATAATTCAACTGAGGTTTATAAGATTTGAATGAGGAGAAATATATTACAGCAATCTGTGAATGCTTTGTCAGAAATAAAATGTAATCTTAGGACTTAGCAGAAATAAAGTAATATTGACAAGGTTAGCTTATAGAAAGATAAAAAAGTGATTTTTTTCTAGATAAAAGGGAGATTATTAATAGTTGACATGAGAAATCAAAAAGTAGTTCTGCCCTCTTTCATATGAGTATGTCAAATAATATTGACACTACTATAGAAAAAAAAAAAAAAAGGTTTCTGCAAATAAGTTCCCACCCTTGATGTGATTCTTCCAAGATACTCCATAGTCTAACTAGTTATTAATAAATCAAAGGCATGAAAGATCAAATTCATCATTTTGTCCTGCTATTCCCTGCTCCTCCTGAGGCTGCCTGACAAAGCGTGATTTATGATATATAAGAGTTGACTCATTGGAAAACACTCTGATGCTGGGAGGGATTGGGGCAGGAGGAGAAGGGGATGACAGAGGATAAGTTGACTGGATGGCATCACCAACTCGAGGGATATGAGTCTGAGTGAACTCTGGGAGTTGGTGATGGACAGGGAGGCCTGGCGTGCTGTGATTCATGAGGTCGCAAACAGTCGGACACGACTGAGTGACTGAACTGAACTGATGATGTATAAGCTGTGCTATGGGGCTTAACATGGTGAGTGTGATTTCCTTTAATATGTTCTTGCAATCAGCTTAGATATATTTGACAAGCATTTCATGCACATGTGTTTTCAGAACATAAAATAGGTATCTTAATGAAAAAAACTTTATATTGAAAGATATATTTGCATTCTCTGGTTATTTGCAATTAATATTTTAACTATTTAAATACTCCCTAACTTTCATTAAATTGAAACAATACATGACAGTTTTTGTTGTTTAGGCTCCATATGAATCACTTCTCTCTGCTTATAGTGAAAGATAAGAATAAAGAATATTCATAACCCCGGTTGGTAAATAATGAATCTGCCTACTAAGTAATCTAGGTAGACAAAGAAGTGAAACTAAAACCTAATTATTCTTCATCACTTATATATGGAATTTAGATTTCGGACAACAATTTCAGTGTGTTGTAGAAGGGTTACCACCACATCAGTGAATAAGACTCTGACACCAGATATTTGTCCAACAATTTAACTCAATTCTGATGTAATCTACCTAGAGATTGCTTCAGATTCCATAGATGAAGGTTTCAGTCCTATAAGACTGCTTCCCATCAATCCCTACTCTAGATTACCTGTGCTTCTAACTGACTGGATACAAATTGGCGGTTCTAACAAACTCCTCGATCTCAGAATGCCAATCACAAGTCCAGGTGGTCACCTGACAGACTGGCTATAATACAGAGGCTTCCAGGATACCTTCCTTGGTTGAGTCTGATTAATTTGCTAGTGTAGCTCTCAAAACTCAGGGAGATATTTTACTAACTAGATTACTGATTTATTATAAAAGGTTATATGTCAGAAATAGCCAGAGGAAGATATGTGGGGGAAGTTATGAGGAAAGGGTGTGGAGCTCCATGTGTTCACCAACTTGGAAGCTCTCTGAACCTTACCCTTTAGGGTGTTTTTAGAGGCTTCATTACATAGGCATGGTTGATTAAATCATTGGCCATTGAAAACTGATTCAATCTCCAATCTCTCTCTCCTACCCAGGAGTCAGGGTGGGACTGAACCCTGACCACAGAGTTGGTATCCTTAGTCATTGCTCCTATCCTTAGGTTAACTTAGGTTATCACTCTCATCACTTAGGAAATTCCAAGAGTTTAGGAACTTCGTGCCAGAGAAGGGGACAAAATCAAAATACATATTTCTTATTATAAATTCCAGTAATACAGACATGCAGAAGACTTATTATAATTTTACAAAGTTTGATAGGTACAAGAGAAACCCAATATTTTAAAGCTTAAGAAAAGTACTTGGTATGAGATACTTTCACAGAAAACTGTGCCAATTCATATTATTCCAATTTAGTGTAAACAGTATCACAATGTATCACTTATATATTTCATTTTTTTCCAAAAAGTTATAAAAAGGCTTAAGTTTCTTCTTCTGATAGTTATTATTTAATTAACAGCTATTATCTCTGTGGGGCAAGGTTTTCTGAAAAATGAAAGTCAAAGTCATTCAGTCATGTCCAGCTCTTTGGGACCCCATGGACTGTATATTCCATGGAATTCTCCAGGCCAGAATACTGAAGTAAGTAACCTACCCCTTCTCCAGTGGATCTTCCCAACTCAGGAATCAAACCAGGGTCTCCTGTATTGCAGGAGGATTCTTTACCAACTGAGCATCAAAGTTTTCTGAGACAGATTAATTTTTTAATTATGAAGAAACAAGTATTTGTGACAATTTCTAAAAAGATCATCAAATAGTTGTGTATATGTTATAATAATTAACAGGAATGCAAACACGGATCTTTTGATTCTGAGTACATGTTCTTAACAAGTGTTATCTATATGTTGACATATATTACAATTCTCCAAAGGGCAGCATGATAAGAATAGCAAAATTAATCAAAACTTTAATTTATGCACTGTTTGTCCTGGGTATCAGGACAGCTTCCAACAGATTCATAGAACATCTCCAAATGTTTTGCTAAACAAAGATTTGTTTAACACAGACTCATGGCATAGGCTCACTGATTCACATTCTTTGTCTTCCTTTGGCTCATAAGAGGGATTTGAGAAAGAAGTTCTGTAAATTAGGCACTGAGTTGTATCTGCCTGTGGAACTCAGTTTCTCTAGTGGAATCAAACTCAAATTAGCATAAATATTTAGTAAGTTTCCTTGCAATTATTAATAAACCAATAATATCAAATGAGATTTCAAACTACCTAAACATTTCTGTATTTAGTGCTTGCTGCCTTATGACTTAAAAACACATACTACTTTGGTTTACACTGATCAAATTTAGACACTTTTTAGATAGCAAAATCCTTTAGTAAACGCTAATTACAAATTATGTGAAATTGCCGAGGCAGTAAGTAATCATACTTATGCCTTCCCATCAACAAACTCCCAAGAATACTTAGTTCAAATGCCACTCTATAGGACAATTTTATAGTAGGGCATGGAAAAAAGAAAGCAAAAAGTCAGACATAAATGCCTTTTCAAAAGCCTAAAACTACCAATTTTGAGACAGCCATGTGGCAGAAAAGTACTATCATCTGTTTAAGCTGGTTTTATACATTATTTATTTTTTCAGCTTCTGCTCTGCAGTTATTCAGCTACAAATACTATATATAGCCATTGGCTATAATGTACACTCCAACTCTTGAATAGCAGTGGCCCTAATTATAATTTAAATGGATTAATAATTCATAAAAGAAGGATCATTGTGTTTGTTTGTGTTTTAGTTGTCTCCTTGGATTAAAACAATTTTTGGCAAATGAATGGCAAAAGAAAATAATAAAATAAAAATTAGAATTTCCTACTATATCTTTAGATAAAATAAACTGTAAAATAAACAGCTAAACAAAATTTTAAGTATTTGTGTGGACTAAATGAACAGTTTAAACACAGATGACTTGATCCAGTGTTTTGTTCTTTGAAAGTAATGGAATATTTATTCTGAATAATGCAGATACTTCTGTTTTTCATAAAGAAGCTTTTGATTGTCAACTGAACTTAAAAATAAGGTTTTGTAAATAATAATACCATGTTAAACTTATTCAGGATTTTAGGTTTTTAAAACATGATTTTTTCAGTTCTTTTTAACTCGATATAATTATTTATGGCATATATAAACCTTGAAAACGTGGTGTAGTATAGTATTCAGACTGTCCTCTGTAACATTTCATTCCATTTATACTTGCATTTAATTAAAATTGATATAATTTATCAAAATCCTTAAAATATTTATAAAGAGAGCACTATTAAATTTATACAAAGGAAAAAAGAATAAAGTATATTAAAATTTTTTCTGTTAAAGGGTGGATAACTTCCATTCTAATTTTTCTTTAACTGATTTTATTGTTTGGCATTGAACATTAGGGGGGGAAAACAAACAAACAAACAAACTACTAGACACATGGCTAAGATCAGTATTAACTGCATAAACTATTTGGTACCAAAGCTTTGAACTAAACTTCAGACTCCAGGTTTTCTGTGAATTTAGTATACATGTTTTTGTTTTTAAGCATGGTAGGATTTATACCCCACACCTATATATCTCTGAATCCCACTCCTATATTGATGCCAAGATGAACTGATTTAGGGACAAGTTCTTCTCTTATAGGGAAGCATAAATATATCTCAAACTAAGTGAAGAGGAACTAAAAAGCCTCTTGTTGAAAGTGAAAGAGGAGAGTGAAAAAGTTGACTTAAAGCTCAACATTCAGAAAATGAAAATCATGGCATCCGGTCCCATCACTTCATAGGAAATAGATGGGGAAACAGTGGAAACAGTGTCAGACTTTATTTTGGGGGGCTCAAAAATCACTGCAGATGGTGACTGCAGCCATTAAATTAAAAGACGCTTACTCCTTGGAAGGAAAGTTATGACCAACCTAGATAGCATATTCAAAAGCAGAGACATTACTTTGCCGACTAAGGTCTGTCTAGTCAAGGCTATGGTTTTTCCAGTGGTCATGTATGGATGTGAGATTTGGACTGTGAAGAAGGCTGAGCGCCAAAGAATTGATGTGTTTGAACTGTGGTGTTGGAGAAGACTCTTGAGAGTCCCTTAGACTGCAAGGAGATCCAACCAGTCCATTCTAAAGGAGATCAACCCTCGGATTTCCTTGGAAGGAATGATGCTAAAGCTGAAACTGCAGTACTTTGGCCACCTCATGTGAAGAGTTGACTCATTGGAAAAGATTTTGATGCTGGGAGGGATTGGGGGCAGGAGGAGAAGGGGACGACAGAGGATGAGATGGCTGAATGGCATCACTGACTCGATGGACGTGAGTCTGAGTGAGCTCCAGGCATTGGTGATGGACAGGGAAGCCTGGCATGTTGCAATTCATGGGGTCGCAAAGAGTCGGATACGACTGAGTGACTGAACTGAACTGACACTGAACTCTAGCAAGCACCTGGCCTATAGTCATTATCTTGTGCCTTGAATAATATTACCCAAAGTTATGGACAAGTTGTAGACCCTGGTGCTCTCCATCTCCCCACCAATGCCTGTGAATGTGAGCTTATTTGGAAGCAAGATATTTACAGATATAATCTAAATAAGAATCTTAGGAAACAAACATTTAGAATAAGAGGGATCCTAAATTTAATGACCAGTGGCCTTATATTAAGAAAAATTAGAGAAATCAAAGACACAAGCAAGAAGGTCACATGATAACAAAGGCAAAGATGGGATTATGCTGATACAAGCCAAGGCTTTCCATGAGCCTCTAGGGGCTGATCCAGTCAAGGTAAGTTTCTCCCTAGAGTCTTCTAAGGGAGTATGGTCCTACAAACACCTTGATTTTGATTTAATGTTCTAGCCTCCGCAACAGTTAAGAGAAAAAAAAAAAATGCGTTAAACCATCAATTTTGTTGTAATTTGCCCAGTAACCCTAAGAAACTTATACATGTCTCAAGCATTTGGTTATACAAATACTACCGTTACACATTTCAAAAGAGTGGTCACCAGTGTTGATTATGGTAAACATACAGTTTATTTTCAGATGTTTTTGTTTTTTAATTTCTACTTAACAGTGAATATTATTATATTTAATCAAACATGTTTTATTCTATACAAGTCTTGCTTGGATGTGTCACCACTGAATACCATCTCCTATGACTCTGGACTTTTTTTTAATTTATGAAGATTTGCTATGTATTGGATGTTTGCAACTTCTGAAAATTCATATGTTGAAGCCCTTAACTCCCAAAGTGATTTGTATTTAGAGGTAGGTGTCCAGGGTTTCCTGGTGGCTCAGTAGTAAAAGAATCTGCCTCCCAATTAAGCAGATGCAAGAGACTCAGTTTTGATCCCGGGGTTGGGAAGAATCCCTGGAGAAGGAAATGGCAACGTACTCCAGTATTCTTGCTTGGAGAATACCATGGAAAGAGAAACGTGGTGGGCTACAGTCCATTGGATCTCAAAGAGTCAGACACGACTCAGTGACAGAGCATGCACTTCTGGGAGGTAATGGAGCTTAGATAAACAGGCAAGTGGGGCCTCCATGGTGTGATTAGTCTCCTTATAAAAAGAAGAAGAGAGATCAGAGCTAGCATTTTCTCTCTCTGATGTGAGCATACAGAAGGAAGGCATCCATCTATAAGTCAAAGAAGGCCCTTACCAGGATCAGAGTCTATGGGCACCCTAATGATTAACTTTCCACCTTCCAGAACTGTGAGAATTTTCTCTATGAGAAATAGATATATTTTATTTAAGACAGCCAGCCTATGGTATTTTGTTATAGTAGCCTGAGCTGGCTAATACAAGCTTGGATAAAGTGGAAAGACTGGTGCAAAATCAAGTTCTAGAAAAACATTTTAAATTGTAAGAAAGTGAAGCAAAAATTATTTAAATATTTACACATACTCCACTTACACTGCCAAATTAAGGAAATGTGTGCTTTAATCAAGCCCTTTAAAATGAACACACTTTTCTTACAAGAGTAATTAATAACCCATGAATGTTAATTATATTTGCCAGGTTAATTTTCATCCTGTATTACACTTCAAGAAAGGTTTGAAACTGATGAATTATCTTCCATTTGAAGTGTCATTTATAGAACTAAGAGCTAACCATATGAATCTTGGAGATATAGTTTTGTCAAGACTGGAATTCAATCTTGTAAAAACATATCTCAGGCTTGAGAATGGAACTGATAATTAGTCAACCATGCAGTGAAATGTTACATAGAGTAAAGCTGTATCCTGCTCAATTTTTTCCAGTCTTTAAAGAGAATGACTTAAAAAAAAATAAACAGAATGACTTTTACTTTTGTGATTTCTACTCCACAAACTTTATCAAATTATGTCTGTAATGTCTACTCTGTGAAATTTAAAGATCAAAAACATTTCACTGTATATTAATCTGATTTTGGTATTGATCAACTGGTGATGTCCATGTGTGGTGCTGTTTTTGTGTTGCTGGAAAAGGGTGTTTACTATGACCAGTGTATTGTCTTGACAAAACTCTGTTAGCCTTTGCCCTGCTTCATTTTGTACTTCAAGACCAAACTTTCCTGCTATTTTGGTTATCTCTAGACTTCCTACTTCTGCATTCCAATCCTCTATTATGAAAACAGCATCTTTTTTTGGTGTTAGTCCTAGAAGATCTTGTAGGTTTTCACAGAACCTGTCAACTTTAACTCTTTGCACATTAGTGGTCAGGGAACAGACTTGGATTACTGTGATGTTGAATGATTTGCCTTGGAAACGAACTGAGATCATTCTGTCATTTTGAGATTACACACAATTACTTCATTTCAGCCTCTTTTGTTGACAGTTAGGGTTACTTCATTTCATCTGAGGGATTCTTGCCCACTGTATTAGATAAAATGGTCACCCAAAATAAGTTCTCCCATTCCCATCTATTTCAGTCTGATGGTTCCTAAAATGTTGATATTCAACCTAGCCATTTCCTGCTTGACCACTTCCAATGTACCTTGATTCATAGGCCTAACATTCCAGGTTCCAATGCAATATTGTCATTTATAGCATAAGACTTTACTTTCATAACCAGATACATCCACAGCTGAGCATCATTTCTGCTTTAGCCCAGCCAGGTATTCTCATTGGAGCTATTAGCAATTGCCTTCCACTCTTCCTTAGTAGCATATTGGACACCTTCCAACCCGGGGGGCTCATCTTCTGATGTCATATATTTTTTCCTTCTCATACTGTCCATGGGGTTCTCCAGGAAAAATACTGGAGTGGGTTGTCATTTCCTCCTCCAGTGGACCAAATTTTGTCAGAACTCTTCCATATGACTTGTCTATCTTGAGTGGCCCTGCACTGCATGGAACATAGATTCACTGAGTTACACAAGCCCCTTAAGGCTGTGATCCATGAAGAGGAGATCAGAGTACAGAGTTACAAAATAATAGATTCTTATCATTTTTTAAGTTTAATGTCTGTTTTGGTGGAGTGACCAACACCCATAATGTTTTACTTTTACCTCTTAAAATTCCTTTATGAAAATGACCTAAGTTGTGTGCTGATTGAATAAAATTGATAAGAAACTATTTGACTAACTTCCTAAAATTCATCACATAGATAATGCCCTTTGTGATTATAGCATAATCATATTTGATATATCATTAGCAGCATTCCTTGAGATAAAGGCATTGTGTCTCATATTTAAAACCAACATGCTATTAATTGCCTTTTGGTTTGATGTGTGTGATATAATGTATCTATGTAATGATTTAGGAAAATTCAAACTGCAAAAATCTTCTCATACAATACAAACTAGAAAGTAATTCATATTCCAAAATAGATGATACTATGACATTTTTAGGATTTATGATAAATGATAAAATGCAAAATGTAAGAAATGAGAGAAAAAAATTTTAAAAAAGAGAGAAAAGTAAAATAAAATCCAAATGAGGATGCAGAAGATTGCTTCATCTTAATCCTAGAGCACTAAGGAAGGTACTTTTCTCAAGTAAGTTTTCAGGTCTGATTATCTTAGTGCATCAGAACTGACAACAGCAAGAACACAATTAATTTTGTTAAGGGCCACAGGAAAAAAAAGTCTCAAGATTGTAAGATGAAATAAAATGTTAAACTTTTCTTCCTGAACATTGCTACTTTCTGTGAGCATATTTCCAAGGATTGAAGACAGAAAATGGAAAATTAAACATAAAAGATAATGAGACTAACATTCATTCATTCATAATGGATGCCATCCATGTACCATATACTGTGATAGGTACTGTGGATACCACAGTGGACAAAAATGACAAAAAGCTCTGCCTTCATGCAGTGTACACTATGGTGCAGGTGATACATAACAAAATAAATAATGAAGCCCCAGGATATATTGGAAGTGATAAGTTCTGTTCAGTTCAGTTGCTCAGTCAACTCTGACTCTTAGTGACCCCATGAACTGCGATACTCCAGGCTTCCCAGTCCATCACCATCTCCGGGAGCTAACTCAAACTCATGTCGATGCTATCCAAACATCTCATCCTCTGTCATCCCATTCTCCTTCCACCTTCAATCTTTCCCAGCATCAGGGTCTTTAACAATGAGCCAGTTCTTCACATCAGGTGGCCAAAGTTTTGGAGTTTCAGCCTCAGCATTAGTCTTTCCAATGAATATCCGGGGCTGATTTCCTTTAGGATGGACTGGTTTGATCTCCATGCAGTCCAAGGTACTCTCAAGAGTCTTCTCCAATGCCACAGATAAAAAACATTAATTCTTTGGCATTCAGCTTTCTTTATATTCCAACACTCAAATCCATACACGACTACTGGAAAAACCATAGATTTTACTAGATGGACCTTTGTTGGTAAAGTAATGTCTCTGCCCTGTAATATGTTGTCTAAATTGGTCATAGCTTTTCTTCCAAGGAGCAAACCTTTTTAATTCCGTGGCTGCACTCACCATCTGCAAGGATTTTAGAGCCCAAACAAAGAAAGTCTCTCACTGTTTCTATTGTTTCCCCATCTATTTGGCATGAAGTGATGGGAATGAATTCCATGATCTTAGTTTTCTGATTATTGACTTTTAAGTCAAATTTTCCCCCCTTCTCTTTCACTTTCATCAAGAGGTTATTTAGTTCTTCTTCGTTTTCTTCCATTAGAGTGGTGTCATCTGCATATCTGAGGTTATTGATATTTCTCCCAGCAATTTTGACTTCAACTTGTGCTTCATCCATCCCAGCATTTCTCATGATGTACTTTGCATGTAAGTTAAATAAGCAGGGTGATGATATAAACCCCCGACATACTCCTTTCCCATTTGGAACCAGTCTGTTGTTCCATGTTCAGTTCTAACTGTTGCTTCTTGACCTGCATACAAAAGGCAGGTCAGGTGGTCGGTATTCCCATCTCTTTTAGAATTTTCCAGAGTTTATTGTGATCCACACAGTCTAAGGCTTTGGCACAGTCAATCCCTTGGTATCTCTAATTTTCTTGAAGAGATTTCTAGTTTTTCCCATTCTATTGTTTTCCTCTATTTCTTTGCATTGATCCCTGAGGCAGCTTTCTTATCTCATCTTGCTATTCTTTGGAACTTTGCATTCAGATGGGTATATTTTTCCTTTTCTCCTTTGCCTTTAGATCCTCTTCTTTTCTCAGTTATTTATAAGGCCTCCTTAGATAATCATTTTCCCTCTTTGCATTACTTTTTCTTGGGGATGTTCTTGATCACTGCCTGCTGTACAATGTCATGAACTGTCCATAGTTCTTCAGGCACTCTGTCTATCAGATCTACTCCCTTGAATCTATTTGTCACTTGCACTGTATAATCATAGGAGATTTGGTTTAGGTCATAGCTGAATGGCCTAGTGGTTTTTCCTACTTTATGCACAGATAAATTCTGTTAAGAAAAGCAAAGCAGGAAAACTAAACTAGGAATTTCATTTAATTTTAACAAAGGAAATTAAGGAAGTTGTGGTGGAAAAAGTAGCATTTGAATGAATGAAAGGTACAAAGAGGTAAAACAATCATGCTGGATATCTGGAGATCAGTATTTTCAGTCAGAGAAAACACATTTAAAGAATCTAATGTAAGAAAATCCTTGGCATTTTCAAATCACCATGAGGTTAGGGCAGCAATAATGCTGGAACAGGGTGAAAGGGAGAAAAGTCATCAATGTGCTCAGAATAGTACACCAGGCAGAGCATATACATGGTTTTGTAAAGTGTTATATGACTCTACCTTTCACTCACAGTGAGACCATAAGTTACTGAAGGTAACTGAGCAGATGAGTGATATGACTTCAATTATTTTATGTTCTTGTTTAGTATTTAGGGTAGATTACAAGTGATGGCAAATTTGGAAGAAAGAAGAGAATATTTAAAAATTCAGATGAAATATGAGTTGACTTGAACTGGGTGAATAATAATAGTGGGATTCATTTAAGATACCTTGAGGGTAGAATTGCTGATAAATGAGTGTTATGTATGATTGAAGCTTGCATATTATACGAGATTGCAGGACCAGAAGGAACCAATAAGTTTTTGGAGTTGTGGTAGTAAAGGAGTGAACTGGAAAGATGACAGTTAATATGCAGAGTTGGTCACTTAAAATTTAGATTATAACCATTTATATTATGAGTAATGACATGGAGCTGAGATAATGGAATTGAGTAATTGAGGCAAGAGTATTGAAAATGAGTACGTCACATACCTAAGGATGAGGAATTTCATGGAAAACCAAAATTATGATGGGGCAGAATTAAAACTATTGACAGGAAATCAGGAAGTAAAATTTTCATAGAATAAGGGAACATGCTGACCAAAGTTGAATAGAGAATTTAACAGATTATAATGGCAAGTGATTCCAAATTGGAGAGGTGAGAGGAAAAGCAAGTGAGAAAACTCTGGAAGTAGAAAAGTGCAGGAGAGGATATTTATTTCACTTCTAGAGACAGTGGATAGAGTTGAGGGTAAGACATAATCTACCACTTACAGGGCTGAGCACTGAAGAATTGATGCTTTTGATATGTGGTCTTGGAGAAGATTCTTGAGAGTCCCTTGGACTGCAAGGAGATCAAACCAGTCCATCCTAAAGGAAATCAGTCCTGAATATTCATTGGAAGGGCGATGTTGAAGCTGAAACTCCAGTACTTCAGCTACCTGATATGAAGAGCTGACTCATTAGAAAAAACTGAAGGCAGGAGGAGGAGGGGGAGCAGAGGATGGGATGGATGGTTGGCATCACCGACTGGATGAACAAGAGTTTGAGCAAGCTCTCGGAGTTGCAGATGGACAGGGAAGCCCAGCATTCTGCAGGCCACAGGGTCACAGTCAGTCATGACTGAGCGACTAAATTGAACTGAACTAGAGGGCTAACCTGAAAGTAGCAGCATTGAGGAAAGAGGTGACAATAAGAATGAGAAAGTAAAAAAAAAAAATTCAGAGATTTCTGAAAATTGAGAATCCTCTTTTGTACATTGTGTCCTGAGAGAATCTTCCAAATGGATTTTTTTTTTTTTAATTTTCCATTTAAACAACCTTTAGAATGGGAGATATTATCATCCCCTTTTGCCAAGAGAAAGCTCAGTAGCCATGTTCAGATGACTATTAGAAGGTTTAAGTGTTAGCACAATTTCAACTCAACTAGTGTTACATAATCCACACAATTTACAGTATGTTAAGAGGGCATGTTCAGTCAGTCAGTTCAGTCTCTCAGTCGTGTCCGACTCTTTGTGACCCCATGAATCGCAGCATGCCAGGCTCCCCTGTCCATCACCAACTTCTGGAGTTTACTCAAACTCATGTACATTGAATCGGTGATGCTATCCAGCCATCTCATCCTCTGTCGTCCCCTTCTCCTCCTGCCCCCACTCCCTTCCAGCATCAGGGTCTTTTCCAATGAGTCAACTCTTTGCATGAGGTGGTCAAAGTATTGAATAAAACTCTTTCAAAGGTTATTTTAAAGTTATCAAGGTGGGGAAGAATGAACATATTACAACTTAGAAGTGGACTTGGATTTTACTCCCAAATACACCATTAAATAAGTGTGTGGTTTTGGACAAGCCACGTAAAATCACTGTATTACTACTTGAATTTAAAATGAAGATAATACTACCTAAATTGTAGATTCTGATAAAGATTTATATGTAATTTATCACTCAGTTATAAATCACTTACTTAATTATAAATGTATGAGTGAGTGAGTGAGTGAAGTCGGTCAGTCGTGTCCAACTCTTTGCGACCCCGTGGACTGTAGCCTACCAGGCTTCTCCATCCATGGGATTCTCCAGACAAGAATACTGGAGTGGATTACCATTTCCTTCTCCAGGGGATCTTCTGGACCCAGGGATTGAACCCGGGTCTCCCACATTGGAGGCAGACACTTTAACCTCTGAGCCACCAGGGAAGCCTGATAAGTATTAAATAGAATACTTAATCTTAGACCATAAGTTAATTTCTTAGAAAAATATGCTAATATTGATATAAGATAATATATCATCAGAGTTTAATATTAAATAATTTATAGCCTTAATAAAAAGATTTTGGAGATGCATTACTGGAGACTAAATTTACAATTAGTCAAGTGCACAAATCTTAAGTGTATACCTTCTTGAGTTTTATATATTTATCCATTCATATTCACTTTACTCATATGAAAATAAAGAACAGTTCAACAGCATCAGAAATTTTTCTTTTCCTCCATTTTACTCAATAACCACACAAGGCTAGTCTATTCTAACTATTATCACCACACTTTTCTTTTGCCTTCTGTGGAACTTCATTTATTTTCAGTTATGTGACATTTAACCTTTTGTGTCTGGCTTATTTTATTCAACAACATGTTTTTTGAGATTTGTCCATTTTATTGTATTTCAGTTCAGTTCAGTCGCTCAGTCGTGTCTAACTCTTTGCGACCTCATGAACCACAGTACACCAGGCCTCCCTGTCCATCACCAACCCCCAGAGTCCACCCAAACCCATGTCCATTGAGTTGGTGATGCCATCCAACCATCTCATCCTCTGCTGTCCCCTTCTTCTCTTGCCCTCAATCTTTCCCAGCATCAGGTTCTTTGCAAATGAGCCAGCTCTTCGCATCAAGTGGCCAAAGTAATGGAGTTTTAGCTTCAACATCAGTTCTTCCAATGAACACCCAGGACTGATTTCCTTTAGGATGGACTGGTTGGATCTCCATGCAGTCCAAGGGACTCTCAAGAGTCTTCTCCAACACCACAGTTCAAAAGCATCAATTCTTCTGTGCTCAGCTTTCTTTGTAGTCCAACTGTCACATCCATAAATGACCACTGGAAAAATCATAGCCTTGACTAGATGGAACTTTGTTGACAAAGTAATGTCTCTGCTTTGTAATATGCTGTCTAGGTTGGTCATAACTTTTCCTCCAAGGAGTATGTGTCTTTTAATTTCATGGCTGCAGTCACCATCTGCAATGATTTTGGAGCCCAGAGAAATAAAGTCAGCCACTGTTTCTACTGTTTCCCCATCTATTTGCCATGAAGTGATGGGACCAGATGCCATGATCTTCATTTTCTGAATGTTGAGCTTTAAGCCAACTTTTTCACTCTCCTCTTTCACTTTCATTAAAAGGCTTTTTAGCTCCTCTTCACTTTCTGCCATAAGGGTGGTATCATCGCCATATCTGAGGTTATTGCTCTTTCTCCCAGCAATCTTGATTCCAGCTTGTGTTTCTTTCAGCCCAGCATTTCATATGATATACTCTGCATAGAAATTAAATAAGCAGGGGACAATATACAGCCTTGATGTACTCCTTTTCCTATTTTGAACCAGTCTTTTGTTCCATGTCCAGTTCTAACTGTTGCTTCCTGACCTGCATAAAGGTTTCTCAAGAGGCAGGTCAGATGGTCTGGTATTCCCATCTCTTTCAGAATTGCCCACAGTTTGTTGTGATCCACACAGTCAAAGGTTTTGGCATAGTCAATAAAGCAGAAATAGATGTTTTTTCTGGAACTCTAGTACTTAGTTCTTTATTGGTGTGAACCATTACTGTATGATCAATATCACAGTTTTTAAATATTTTCTCCTCTTGATAGACTGTTTTCCAGCTTTCACTGATTATTAAAAAAAGGTTTTATGAATGTTTTTCACTTGTCATTTTTGTGTGAAAATTAAATCATTTATTTTTTGTATATACATAGAAATTGAACAGTGTCATTATGGATGTATGCATATTCTGAAACTTTATTAAAATAATTTAATATAATACCTTTTGTGAATTATTTGGGGATTTCTATACAAACTAAATCATCTATGAATAAAGATAGTTGTATTTCTTTTCAGTCTGTATACCTTTATTATTGTTATACTTCAATGCACTAGTTGGACCCTTCAGAACAATATTGGCTATAACTGACAATAAGAACAATTATGAAAATCTTTGGCTTGTTACAAATTTGGGGGAGAAAATGGTCAGTCTTTCATCATGAGATATGTTATTAAGTACTGGATTTTTTGTTTATGCCCTGTTTCAATTTGAGAAAGTTACAGTCTACTTCTTGCTTATGAGTGTTTGTTGTTGTTGTTGTTATTAAGGGATGCTAAATTTTTTCAAATGTTTTTTCTTTATCTTCTGAGATGAGCATGTTGTATTAGTTCTTTATTGATAACATTGTATATTACTTTGATTGCTTTTTGAATATTAAAACAATCTTGCATTACTGGATTAAATTTTGCTTAGTCATGGTATACAATCATTTTCACATGTTGCTGGATTTAGTCTGCTAATATTTTACTGAGGATTTTTATGTTTATATTCCTGAGTTATGTTAATCTGTAGTTTTCACATTTTTTTTCTCTTTTTTAAAGATTTCATTGTTTGGTTTTTGTGTAAAGTACTATGAGCCTCACAAAATGAGTTGGGAATTATTTCTCTTACTTTCTGAAAAAGTTCATGAAGGATTAGTAGTATTTTTCAATTGAATATTTGAAATAATTTACCAGTTAAGCCATGTGGTCCTGGAAGTTCTTTTATGAAAGACTTTTAATTACTAATTCAATAAATTTATTCTAATTGGTATACTCAGATTTTCTATTCATTTTTGTTTTGATCTTGGTAATTTATGTTTGGCTTCCCCAGTAGCTCAGTGGTAAAGATCTACCTGCAATGTAGAAGATGCAGGTAAAGTGGCTTTGATCCCTGTGTTGGGAAGATAATCTAGAGGAGGAAACGGCAACCTATTCCAATATTCTTGCCTGGAAAATTCCATGGACAGAGGACCCTGGAGAGCTACAGTTCATGTGGTCACAGAGACTTAGACACAACTCAGCAACTGAGTATGCAATGTGAATGCAAATGCAGTCTGTGTCTTACTTAGGAATTTGTCCTGTAAATGCTTTTTAGAAGTTGTTGGCATAAAGTTATGTCTCCCAAAGTTGTTATTTTTTAGGGTTAGTAGTATTAACATACATTTATTTTTAAATTTAATAATGTGGGTAGTCTTTCTTTTTATTCACTAACTAAATATGTGTCAGTTTTGTTGATCTTTTCAAGACTCAATTTTGGGGTCATTAAGTTTCTATTTTAATTTGTTTGATTTCAACTTAAATCTTTATTACATTTTAATTTTGCTTGCTTTAAGTTTAGTCTTATTTTTATATTTTCTAAAGATTTGAGATTAGTTATCGATTAACTGTCTCCCTTTCTACATTAAATCTTTGCTTTGAAATAATTTCAGGTTTATATGTAGTTGTAAGAAATAATACAGAGAGATCTTATGTAACTTTTACTCAGTTTCATCCATTAACAACATCTTGCAAAACTAGTAAAACTTTATAACCAGGATGCTGTTGCTGCTGCTGATAAGTCACTTCAGTCGTGTCCGACTCTGTGCGACCCCAGAGACAGCAGCCCACTAGGCTCCCCCGTCCCTGGGATTCTCCAGGCAAGAACACTGGAGTGGGTTTCTATTTCCTTCTCCAATGAATGAAAGTGAAAAGTGAAAGGGAAGTGGCGAAGTCGTGTGCGACTCTTAGCGACCCCATGGACTGCAGCCCACCAGGCTCCTCCGTCCATGAGATTCTGCAGGCAAGAGTACTGGAGTAGGGTGCCATCGCCTTCTCTGATAACCAGGATATAGAGACTGAAATAATCATTGTAAAGAACATTTCCATCATCTCAAGGATTCCTCCTGCCATTCTTTAATAGTCATACCTAAATCCTCACACACCCCCTTTAATTCCTGACAGTTACTAATCCATCCTCCATTCCTACTAATTTGGCACTTCACTAGTGTTATATAAGTGAAATACTACAGTATATAACCTTTTGTGATTGGATTTATTCACCAAATATATTTCTCTGAAGATTAACTGAAGTTTTTGCATGTATCAATTGAAAAATGAATAAAGGTGATTATGGAAATAAGGCTGTTATAGGTGGGGGAAATGTAGGGCTTCAAATGGATTGCTGATAAAGACAAAAAAATAGAAGATTTTGATTTAAAAAACTTCTTTGAACAGAAAGCATGCTATTTCCATTTTAATATTAACTTTTATGTGGTCATAATTAATCACATATAATTATGTGATTTTAGTATTCTGAGCCATCAACACACATAAATAGTCTTTTGAAGAATGAATAAGCTCATGAATAGATGAACAGATGAAAATCTATTCTTGAATTTTTCCAGTATTGTCTAGTCACGTTTGCAGCCCCATTCTCAAAACGCACAGCTAGTAACCCATAAAAAAAAAAAAAAAAAAACCCTTGGCTTACTACAGTTCTTAATGGATTTGGTACTAAAATTCTTACCTAACTCATTATATATCATTTGTGATCTCCTGTTCTTACTCATTATTGTGCTTAATCTCATAAATCATCCTCCTAACTTGGGGCTAACCTAGTGCCTTAAAAACACTAATGTTTTAACCCTGAATGATTTCCTCTTTTCCGAGCCATGGTTTGAACTTTTGTCATTGATTATACTGTCTTCAAAAGTCCCTACTTGCTTTGGATATATTAATAATTCTTAACCATCCTACTTGTCAGAATTCCTTTCAGCAAAAACTCCTTTCAAAAAATTTGAAATTTTCCATTTGGTTTAGGAAAATGTGAGAAACAGAAAGTGAAGAAAATCCCAAGGACAGGAAATAATCTTACTTTTTTTCATAAATGTTCATACATTTCATAAACTTTTCATAAATGTTTTAATTTGTTTAAAAATTAATAATCAGACATCTCAATTAAGTAGAGTCCATAAACCAGAAGGAGAAGCACCTATGTCTTGTGATGACCGCTGTGCTCAACAAAAGACTCCTCTTCTTTCCTGGCAAAGATGCATCCAATGAAAAGTTATGGACTTTGTATGACTCCTAAAGATTTATGTGTTTACAGTCCAGAATTTGAAAATAAAAGTGGGAATAGAAAGGAAAAAGACCTATATGAGTCAGTGAGTTGATATGCAGAATCTTTACTGAGCATGATGTCTGTTTTATTTTTTTTTTAATTTATAATGAGAATGGAATATATAATTTATTTTTAAATAGCTTTAGTTTGTATCATTGGATGAGAAAGCTGATATTCTTGATAATGAACAAGTCCTTGACCACAAGTGGACACTCTATAACTCGTATTATGTATATTACAGTCATTTTTTAACCATCTTCAAAGTTTTCCCACACAAAATGTTTACCAAATGCTGCTTGATTTTATTAAGTGCAGACAGTGTCTTGAACACTTCTACTGATTGCATGCTCCAATTTATCATTTCTTAACAAGTGAGAAGACAAAGGTTGCTAGATAAGGTTAAATGACTTCTGAATTACTTAGAGCAGGACTCAGCCCCACCTTACATCCTTCTGTTTCTATGGTCCCAAGTTAAATACTTTTCTAATCAAAGTATACAGAACCATCTTTTATTTATTGTCATTTGGCTACAAATGTCCCTGTGTACATCTCTAAGCTCTCTCTCATGGAAGAAAAGCTGAACATAAATTATTAGAAAATACCTCCTGCTCAGTACTTAAAACAGGGGGAAAACACAGCTGTATCATTCAAAGCAAAATAATCTATTTGTTTAAGCTCAGCATGTCACTTATATTACCCACTGTGAAAGGCATTAGTCATTGAGGGTTTGAAATAAAATATTGCATGACAAATACCTGTTTTCTCTTTGGGAAATTCCATCTAAAGACTGTCAAACACAAGACTGTGACTGATGAGATCACTGTAGGCCTGTCTAGTTCAACACTTGCTGTTTGGAGCATGGTAATAGCAGTTGTTACCAGTGAAAATAATAACTCATCAACACGGTACAGTGGATGGCCCAAAAGGTGGCCTGTTGAGCACTCAGTTGTAGCTGACAGCTGTCCTGATGTAAAGAATGATGGAAAAGATAACTTTCAGCAGGGTTATATTGATGATTTTCATTTATCTCTAAAAGTAGAAAGGAAGACTGCAGTTCACAAGGTTTTATACCTACATTATGGAGCAAATACCAAGAGTCAGAAGAATCACTAGGAAAACAATGTTTTGTCTCCATTCCCTATCATTTAGCATCCTGCCAAGAACATACATAATTTTTCTTGCTTGAAACTCCTTGCTTTTGGTTCATTTGAAACCCATTTCCTGGTTTTTCTTTACTTTCTTTTTTCAGTTGGAGAAATAATATTTAATAAGATCACACAAATATTAAGAGCAGCTATTAGTTAAGTTACACCTGGAATGAACATTTTCATTTTACCTGAACATATACTTACAGCATAAATTATAGGTGTGTGCAGTTTTAATATGTTAAGGAAACAAAGTGTCAGATTCTAAAAACCCCTAAACCCGAAACTAAAGGCATAGTTATTTCCTTCCAGATCTACTAGATACTATTGAAAAACTTTCTCTCCTATATTTATGGGATTTGGGATATAAGAATCATGTAAAGGTAAATGTTCTAGGTTCTAGTTATGGGACAGAGGTGGTATACTACAAATCCACAAGCTCCAAGGGTAAGTTAGAAAGCTGACAGTGAAAATAACAATGAAAACAAGGGTCAAAATGTAGGAAATATTTATTGTATGTTAGACACTGCACTAAGCATCTTCTATACAATATTCTTACAGTCTTCATAGTAATTATGTATGATAGACAGTTTTATTATCACCTCTTTATAAAATAGGAAAGCCAATTTAAGGAGGTCAAATAACTTGTTTAGATTAATATGAATTATGAACCCACTTAGCTGTGCCCCACGAACAGAAGCTGTTAGCACTGTACTGAACTATACTATGTTTGACAGCCTGAGAAGGAAATTCCTTAAGAGAAAATCATATATATCACACATTATTTCATCTTACCACCTCAGTAACTTACATCATCCATCTGTTAAATGTCAGAATGGATAATCTAATAGAAAACATGTATCTAGATAGCCTGGGAAGAAATGTCGAAGTTAAGTAATAGGCAACCGTATCAAATCTGAGATAATAGCAAGTATATTTAGAGCGGACAGTAGAAAAAGTTCCTAGAATGCAGCATCAGAAATGTGGAGCACCAGTGGCCTCACAGTAGTGTAGGGAGCTAATATAAAAGATATTGTGTTCAGCTAGACAATTGTAGAACAAATTGTTTACTGTGGATGGAGTAGTAGACATAAATAATTACTGTCACTTTAAAATATGTTCATTTTACTCAGGAGAAGATAGTGGAACTATGGTTCAGAATGAGTTTCTAAAACTGGAATATGCTATATTCTTGTGTTATATTTACAGTGATTGTGATGTGTATTACTTACAATGGTGTGTATTATTTACAATGATTGTGGTGCATATAATTAACCTTTTAGTTAATAAAGTTTTCAGAAAATTTAAAAAAATAACAGATGCAGAACTTAATCTGAATAATCAAATATTTCTCAAAACAAAGATTATTTACACACAGTAGTTGTGATAGATGGTAAATTAATAGTCCATCTGTACCATGCTCTCATGTTCAATTGTGTTCATGTTACATGCTAGCAAGATTATGCTTAAAATTCACCAAGCTAGGCTTCAAGAGTATGTGAACCAAGAACTTCCAGGTGTATAAGCTGGGTTTCTAAGAGGCAGAGAAAACAAATATTAAATTGCCAGTATTTGTTTGATCATAGAAAGTAAGAGAATTTCAGGGAAAAACATCTGTTTTTTCTTCATTGACTATACTAAAGCTTTTGTGTGGATCACAACAAACTGTGGAAAATTCCTAAAGAGATGAGAGTACCAGAGAGTACCAGACCACTATACCTGTCTCCTGAGAAACCTGTATTCAGGTCAAAAGGTAAGAGTTAGAACTGCACATGAAACAATGGACTGGTTCAAAATTGGGAGAGGAGTATGACAAGGCTATATATTGTCACCCTGCTTGTTTAACTTCTATGTAACTGGCTCAAATGGTAGAGTCCACCTGCAAATAGGGAGACCTGGGTTCAATCCCTGGATTGGAAAGATCCCCTGGAGAAGGCTACCCACTCCAGTATTCTTGCCTGGATAATTCCATGGACAAAGGAGCCTGGCAGGCTACAGTCCATGGGGTCACAAAGAGTCAGACACGACTGAGCAACTTTCATTTTCATGTGCAGAGTTCATCATGTGAAATGCCAACTTGGGTGAATCACAAGTTGAAATCAAGTTTGCCACGAGAACTGTCAACAACCTCTGATATGCAGATGATACCATTCTAATGGCAGAAAGTGAAGAGAAACTAGAGTCTCCTGAGGGTGAAAGAGAAGAGTGAAAAAGCTGGCTTGAAACTCAACACTACAAAACTAGTATGATATCCAGTCTCATCACTTCATGGCAAACAGAAGGAGGAAAAGTGGAAGCAGTAACAGATTTAATTTTCTTGGGCTCCAAAATCACTGCAGACAGTGACTGCAACCATGAAATTCAAAGACATGTTTCTTGGAAGAAAAGCTGTGACAAATCAAAACAGGATATTAAACAACAGAGACAGAAATTTGCCAACAAAGGTCCATCTAGTGAAGGCTATGACTTTTCCAGTAGTCATGTACAGATGTTAGTGTTAAACCATAAAGAAGGCTGAGCACCAAAGAACTGAGACTTTTGAGTTGTGGTGTTGGAGAAGACTCTTGAGAGTCACTTGGACTGCAAGGAGATCAAGCCTGTCAATCCTAAAGGAAATCAACCCTGAATATTCATTGGAAGGACTGATGTGGGAGATGAAGCTCTAATACTTTGGTCACCTGATGTAAAGAGCCAACTCGTTGAAAAGTACCCTGATGCTGGGAAAGATTGAGGGCAGGAGGAGAAGTGGGCAACAGCGGATGAGATGGTTGGATGGCATCATCGACTCAATGGACATGATTTTGAGCAAACTCTGGGAGATAGTGGATGACAGAGAACCCTAGAGTGTTGCAGTCCTTTAGGTTGCAAGGAGTCGGAAATGTCTTAGTGACTGGTCAAAAAGAACAACTATCCTCGAGCCCCTTTAGTATGAGAATATAAAATGATTTTATCATGTCAGAGGAGATCTATCTGGATGGTGATGAAAATCCAACTATAACTATGAAATAAATGGAAAAAAAGACCTGGATATTTTGAGAGGACAGAAATGTGATATTTAATACATTAAAGCAGAAAAAATTTATAATTTTTCTTCAGTGTAACTTTAGGAGATTAAATTTTAAGAAAATTATATGTAAGAATTTTAATGTCAATTTAAAGGAAAATATACAACATAAGAGTTGTGAGTTTAAGTTTTATTCAGAGTCTTCAGTTCAGTTCAGTTCAGTCACTCAGTCATGTCTGACTCTTTGCGACCTCATGAATCGCAGCACGCCAGGCCTCCCTGTCCATCACCATCTCCCAGAGTTCACTCAGATTCACGCCCATCGAGTCAGTGATGCCATCCAGCCATCTCATCCTCTGTCGTCCCCTTCTCCTCCTGTCCCCAATCCCTCCCAGCATCAAAGTCTTTTCCAATGAGTCAACTCTTCGCATGAGGTGGCCAAAGTACTGCAGTTTCAGCTTTAGCATCATTCCCTCCAAATAAATCCCAGGGCGGATCTCCTTCAGAATGGACTGGTTGGAACTCCTTGCAGTCCAAGGGACTCTCAAGAGTCTTCTCCAACACCACAGTTCAAAAGCATCAATTCTTCAGTGCTCAGCCTTCTTCACAGTCCAACTCCCACATCCATACATGACTATTGGAAAAACCATAGCCTTGACTAGACGGACCTTAGTCGACAAATGTCTCTGCTTTGAAAATGCTATCTAGGTTGGTCATAACTTTCCTTCCAAGGAGTAAGTGTCTTTTAATTTCCTGGCTGCAGTCACCATCTGCAGTGATTTTGGAGCCCCCAAAAATAAAACCTGACACTGTTTCCACTGTTTCCCTATCTACTTCCCATGAAGTGATGGGACTGGATGCCATGATCTTCATTTTCTGAATGTTGAGCTTTAAGCCAACTTTTTCACTCTCTTCTTTCACTTTCATCAAGAGGCTTTTAATTCCTCTTCACTTTCTGCCATAAGGGTGGTGTTGTCTGCATATCTGAGGTTCTTGATATTTCTCCCGGCAGTCTTGATTCCAGCTTGTGTTTCTTCCATTCCAGCGTTTCTCATGATGTACTCTGCATAGAAGTTAAGTAAGCAGGGTGACAATATACAGCCTTGACGTACTCCTTTTCCTATTTGGAACCAGTCTGTTCTTACTGAGAACCAAAGCCTGAGATACAGTCTCTCAGTAGCTCTGAGAAAACTTATCTGAAGATATAGGTTGGGAAACCAGTTTATCTGTGGGTTTTTGTTTTTTGTTTTTTTTTTGTCTAAGGAATATGTGTATTCAAGCATACATCTTGGTAAAAGATTATTGTTAATCACAAGGAGCAGATATCTCAAGTAAACTATTTTAGTTCTTTTCTGTGTATGGGAAGATGCAAGAATCTGGGTTTATTAAGATTCTTCCTGAAATATGCACCTAACTCTCTAAGGAGCCTGCTTGTCCAAAGCACAGAGTACCTAATCCTGTTACCATGTTAATTGTTATCAGTCAGCAAATGGAGTAGATTATGACTTAATTCTTATAGAAATGGGTGGTGAGCAATTTTGTTTTTTATTTACAGTAAAGACAGTACTTCCAAAATATATAAATCTTGAGATGGATATTTTACAAATGTGGAAACATTTGCCAAAGAAAGTAACAATAATTTCATCTATACATTTTTTCAAGCACAAGCAATCACTTCTGTGTACTGCTATGAAGAAAATTCAAGTATCAAATGGAAACCTGGGTTTAAACAGATGACAAACTGGTTGTTTTTAAGATGATAATATATTTGTTTGACATAAAGGTGTCACTACATTTTTGGTGGCTCTGTGGTAAAGAATCCACCTGTCAGTGTGGGAGATCCCTGGGTTGGGAAGATCCCTTGGAGGATGAAATGGCAACCCACTCCATTATTCTGTCCAGGGAAATCCCATGGACAGAAAACTTGGTTGGCTACAGTCTATGGAGTTGCAGACTTGACTTAGTGACTAAACAACAGCACTTTTAAATAATCAAACTAGTCATTATAATATAAAAATGGGAATTTTTTGCATGAACAATTTAATGCCTGTATACTTTGAAAAAACAGAATATCTGCTCTCATTCTTCATAAATAGTCATAAATCTAATAGCAGCTGCCATGGTTAGGCAGATATTTTCTTCAACTATATTCAATGCCCAGCATTCAATAGTGTTCTTAATTATGACAATGATGACATTTATCATTTATTTTCATGCTTCAGCTATTGTTTTTCACACAGAGGCTGCTTCTCTCATTTTAATTTCTGTATCTAATATAGGCATTTTGGTTTCTATTGCTCTGAGGTGGCAATAGATCACTTTTACCTATGGCATTTTTTCCCTTTACTTTTTGACAATAAATTATTTCCTCTGATTTGAGAACAGAACCATGAAGCTGCAAAGAATGCATCCGAGTTCAATCACATGTAGGAAAGTAATGCTAAATTATTTAGGAAGAATGAAGAGAATGAATGAATTGTCCCTAAACTCAGAGCTAACGAGCTAAAAGTAAAGTTCTTAACTCTTAACTTACAGGCTAGTGCTACTTGGAAGTAGAATTATTCAATCTGATTAATCCATTTTAATAATTGAAGTGAATTGCTACACAGATATTATATATGTAAAAGAACAAAATTCATTTTGATATATCATCAAATAATTCCATTTTTCAAATATAAATACCAAAGTGTTTTGATGCAGGGTGCTGAGTTCTCTATGAAAGAAAGCCAACTCATAAATTCAAGTAAAACTTTTCAAAGTTTTACTTAATATGAAATATCAATATTGTGGGAATTATGAAAAGAGCTATATCAAAGTATATAATTTGCTTTTCTGAAGCAAAAAAGGAGTAAAAATTCAGCATGAATTGTGTCTTTACTTTGTATCCATCATCACACTGGGTTTTGTAGATTTATTTTACGCTTCATCTTCACGAGCACCCTATGATAGGACTTTGTTCTCCACCATTTTTTGATGGATTAATTTTCTAAAATCAAATATTAAGATGTTGATAGATCATTTCCAAGTTAATGAGTTAATTGCCAGTAACAAACCAACTATTTTTCTTAATTATCTTGACTCAGTGATTTAAAGAGTGGAAATAGTGAGATTACCTTTGATAGACTCATGAGAGTGGCATTTGTGGAATAGTGTGTGTGTGTGTGTGTGTATGTGTGTGTATGAGTGTGTTTGTCTTTGTGAGTAATAGAGGAAATGGTGCTAAGGTAGGAACAATCAATTGAAAACCTGAATAATGAGGATATATATTATTGATCTGTAATTTTAAAGTAAAAGAAGAGCTTGTTATCTATTACTCCGTCAGTGGGTATTTCAGTTTGAGTCATGCTTAGTGACTATAATGCTCATGTGATAACCTCTGGTTAAAACTGAGCTGAGTTTTAGCTTTTATAAATTCACTCTGAAACACTTCTATATTTCCTAATGAAGCTTATAAATATATTTGAAAAAGAGTATATACTATGCACACTTTCCCCAACAAATTTTTAGCATAGCTGGACAGACATACCCAACAATGATAAAAACAACTGAAATAGCCAGTATATATTCTGAGTGAGAAAGAATATCTGTTACAAAAAGTAACAGATCTTATAACTTTGGCCCACATTACCTACTTTCCCTTTTTATTCTTAAAAGTGTTAGAGTTGGAAAACAATAAACCATACAAAATCAAGCACGAAGAAAGGAAATACTGATGAGAAATAGTGTTTACAAAAGTCATTGATTCCTGACAGTGTGTATATGTTTGTATAGTTCTGAGTCAATTTAAGTGAACAAATTAACAAACTGAGTAAAAAGACCATTGTGCCTTTGTATGTGTGTGTGTATATTTATCTGTTTGTTGAGGATTCATATCTAGCTTTTAAAGAACATTCAAATAGAAAATGAAATAGTTTTGTCACCTGCATATAACCTTGAGAGACATGTTGGAAATAAATGCAGATAATTGTATTTAGAGTGTGAATATACAAGGGCCTCATAGCCCTGAAAAAGCAATTAAGTGAAAAACAAAAACTTCTATAGGTTGGAGAGACTGAAATTTTAACTATTAAAATTTTTGTTGTATATTGTTCTAATATTGTTCTATTAATTTTGTTGAATGTTGTTCTATTACATCCTTGAACACTGCTATCTTGTGCATCAGAATCGATTTACTTTGTATACAAAGACATACGTCTCCCATATTGGACTTACAACTAGTTAGAAATATCTATATTAATAATATTCTTATCTTTCTAGACATCTATCCATTTTAAAGTTGTAAGCCACTTGAAGTATAGATTTATCTTAGGAAGTAAGATAGAATATTTTTAGTTTTAGATAACTGTGTTTGTGTGACAGAATTAAAAATAAAAAGAATGAAGAGCTTCTTTTTCTAAATGCCAAGATTTACTTTTGTTAATTTAATAGATCTTATTTTTATCTCTGTATTTATCTATCTATCCATCCATCATTTATATATATACTAAATTGCCTAGTTGGTTTGATTTGTATTAATGTAGCTTGGTAGAAAGTGAAACTATAGACAAACTATTGTTTGCCTGGACCTCCTGTGGTTAGCAAAGAATTCACTGTGGACTCTAACTACTGAGGTTTGTAATTATACAAAAATATCATTATCTGAAGAGCACAGTTCTGGAACGAGATAGAATTTTTAATCTTGGACTGTGTCCTAACTAACTGTGATTTTGGTTACTTAAATAACCCAGTCTTTTGTCTCCTCATTTACAAGTGGGAATAATAAAGGCCCTAATTTTATTATATGCTAATTTATATTTACTTTCCTGGTGGCTCAGAGGGTAAGAAGTCTGCCTGCAATGCAGGAGACCCGGGCTGGATCCCTGGGTTAGGAAGATCCCCTGGAGAAGGAAATGGCAACCAACTCCAATATTCTTGCCTAGAAAATCCCATGGACAGAGGAGCCTGGCAGGCTACAGTCCATGGGGTCGCAAAGAGTTGGACACGACTGAGCGACTTCACTTCTAATTTATAAAAATTATCTCACATACTCAAAGAAGAGAGTCAATTGTCGTTCAATTGCATAACTCAAATACAAACTTGATTTCTCAAGAGTGAAATGAATTCAGCAATACTTGCTTAACTATTGGGGAACCAGGCTACTGAATGGAGAAAGCAATGGCAGTCCACTCCAGTACTCTTGCCTGGAAAATCCCATGGATGGAGGACCCTGGTGGGCTGCAGTCCATGGGGTCGCAAAGAGTCGGACACAACTGAGCGACTTCACTTTCACTTTTCAGTTTCCCGCATTGGAGAAGGAAATGGCAACCCACTCCAGTGTTATTGCCTGGAGAATCCCAGGGACGGGGGAGCCTGGTGGGGTGCCGTCTATGGGGTCGCACAGATTCGGGCATGACTTGAAGCGACTTAGCAGCAGCAGCAGCAGCAGCAGGCTACTTATAGTATGCATGTGCCCTTCTAACTGTGTGCTTAGTCTCTCAGTTATGTCCAGCTCTTAGTGACCCCATGAACTGTAGCCCATCGCACTACTTCTTAAATATTCTCTGCCAGGTGAACAGTAGATAAAATGCCAGTCTGTTTAATGTATACATTATTTACATATGGAAGCTCAAACAAGGTGATTCTAACTAGTTAAACAGACAATTCTTCAATACATCTGTTTTCCATTTCCCCAAATAATGAGATGCTTCCAAATGTGAAATGAAATTTATTGATAATATGAGCTCAGGAATGAGGGCTGACCAGCAACATTTTAGAAGTGTATATATTACATGTATCAGGACCACCAGCTGTGGCTTAACCAAGGAAGCCATCAGGTATGCACAGTAGCCAACTTTACTCATACACAGCTAAAAATAAATTCATTTTTAAAATTTTAAATAAATATTTCATTATGTAAAATAGTATTTCAATGAATATTTTGCCCTCTCAATTATGTTAATTCATACTATTTATTTTCCTAGTTGTAAAAATGAAAGAGAATACAAATTTCTCTTGGCTTTCCAGTTATTTATTTTAGATGGGTGATTTATTTCTAGAAGCCACAAGAAAAACTTTCTCTTGAAAGGTTGTTGTTGAACCACAAAAAGACGCCAGGATTCTTGGCCTCCAGAGGAGAAGAATTCAATCCGGGCCAGAGACGAGGCTTGATCACTCAGAATTTTGTGTAATAAAGTTGTATTAAAGTGTAAAGGAGATAGAGAAAGCTTTTGACATAGGCATCAGAAGGGGGCAGAAAGAGTACCCCCTTTGCTAGTGTTAGCCATGGAGTTATATACTCTCTAATTAGTTATTACAGTGAATCAAAAGAATGTCTGGAGGTTGTAAAGACCTCACTAGACCTACTCCCATAATTTACACCTTAAGATAACAGGATTAGCCAGAAGCTTTTTTCCAGAGACTGTCTTCAAGAAGGATACATTATTGTTATGTAATCCTAAGGAATGTACAGGGACAAAAAAGTTTGTCCTTTCTTCCTCCTTGAGAATTCCAGACCCCTCTCTCCTTGGGGACCACTGAACTTCTTATCAATATGCCTTAGAATTGACTCATTTTCCCTTTTTCCTTTTAGGAGAATTATGTTACCAAAGGAAAGGGGCGTCATTTTTGTTCCATAACTACTTCCTGTTGTTTAGGGGCGTGGCCCCTAAATTGTTAAGGCAACATATTTTCCTAACCCTCATATTGAGGGTCTCTGATACAGAGACCCCAAGAAATAGTTGGAGGAGGCTGTGGCACAACCTCCTCCTTAGGAGCTTGGACAACCATTTGTAACTTAAAAGCTTTTAGACAGTTAGAAAACCCCATTACACAGTTACAGCTGCTACTGCTAAGTCACTTCAGTCGTGTCCGACTCTGTGGAACCCCATAGACGACAGTCCACCAGGCTCCCCCGTCCCTGGGATTCTCCAGGCAAGAACACTGGAGTGGGTTGCCATTTCCTTCTCCAATGCATGGAAGTGAAAAGTGAAAGTGAAAAGTCAAAGTGAAGTCACTCAGTCGTGTCTTACCCTCAGCGACCCCATGGACTACAGCCTACCAGGCTCCTCTGTCCATGGGATTTTCCAGGCAGGAGTACTGGAGTGGGGTGCCATTGCCTTCTCCTACACAGTTACAGATGTAAGGCAAAATAATCATTAAACCAAGTTAAAATCAAAATGAAAAGTCACATTTTGTCCATAGTTACATCAGTCCATCTTAAGGTTGTTAGATGTCATCAGTTTAAGAAGAGGCATCACATGCAATTATTCTTGAAGGTATTTGTAGATTGGAGAAAGTCTTTTCTTTGAAGTGGAGATGTCCACCATGGGAAGCCTTCCACTAGTGAAGAGGGGAGTGCTCCGCAGACCCAGCAGTTAGACCTGAAACGCAGCATAGGAGTGAGCCCAGGACAGGAAGGCATCGTCTTGAGGATCAAACAGCAGACAGGATTTTTTGGAGTCAGCAGAAGTAGGCTCAAATAGATTATCAAGCCCATCTGAAAAGTACAAAGTCAGAGCATAGAAAGTAAAGACATAAAATGATGCCACTTAGTTCTGGTCAGGGTGCCACCTCTTAACTCGAGTGTGATGTACCCATGAATCAATTCCTGGCACATTGATAGCTGTGGGAGAAGAACGAATAACCTGGTAAGGGCCTTCCCAGAGGGGCTCAAGGGATGGGCCCCCAGACCCCAGTGTTTTTATGAGGACCTCGGTTCTTGGCTCAAATAAAGGCTTGCTTGACTCAGAGGCTGGGTCAGGAGTTGTCTCCCAGAGTTCTATTAATGTCTGTTGAAAAGCTGAGAGTGAGAGCTGAGCTACAAAACTAGTTAATTCCAAGGCTTCAGGGTCTATAACAATGTCTGTGCATAAGAAAGGCCTTCCATAAATACATTCAAAGGGGGACAGTCCCTTCTTTTCGGGGGCAATTAGAGCGCTCATTAAAGCTATGGGTAGGACTTTAATACAATTGTCCTGCCTCCCTTTGAGTTAATTTGCACAGATGTCTTTTGATAATGTCATTAGCTTTTTCAACGTTTTCTGAGGATTGGGGTCTCCAAGAACAGTGTAAGTGATATTCTATTTCTAGAGCCTTAGACACCCCCTGAGTTACAGCAGCTTTAAAGGTGGAGCCATTGTCACTCTGAAGGCTCCGTGGCAGCCCAAACCTGGGGACAATCGTATGGATTAAAATCTTTGTAACCTCCTTAGCCTGTTCACAATGACAGGGAAAAGCCTCAATCCATCCAGTAAAAGTATCTACTCAAACTTGTAAGCAAGAATATCCATTAGCTTTCGCCATATGCGTAAAATCAATTTCCCAGTCCTCTCCAGGATATTTTCACTTCATTGTAATCCAGATTTTGCTAGTTTTTCAGTCTTTGGGTTATTTTTTTGACAAACCTCACACCTTTTGATAATATTCTTTAAAGTTTTCACTACATATTTACCTTCAAACAAACGAGAAGCCATCGTGTAAGTACTTTCTGCACCCAAAGGAAAACTCTGGTGTAAACCCTTAAGAATTTTTCATTGAGCATTTTCAAGAATTATTAGTCGTTCATCTTTGGACTGTAACCACCCTTTATCAGTAATCTTTGTTTCTTTTTTCTCATATTTTTCTAATTTTTCCTGAGTATATTGTGGTTTTTACTGTTCCACAGGACCTGTCCAGATCAAAGGCATCTGTAGTGAAGGGGTTTTGTAAACTGCCGCTTTTCTGGCTTGACAGTCAGCCAGCTGATTACCTTCAGCTACTTTACTCCCATCTCTGTTGTGTCCTTTGCAATAAATAACAGCTACTTCTTTAGGACAATATATAGCAGTTAAGTCTCTGGATCTCCCTGAAATGTTTAATAGGTTCTCCTGTTTTAAACTGTCTTTCTTTCCATATTGTAACAAGAGCATGCAAAGTCAAATAAGCATAATTAGAATCAGTGTAGATATTTACTCGCTGTCCCTTGCTTAACTCTAGAGCTTGAATCAGAGCCACAAGCTCTGCTAACTGAGCACTGGTTCCCTGAGGGAGAGATCTTGCTTCTAAAACCTGTTCAGCAGTCACCACGGAGTAATCTGGTTTACGCTTTCCATCTCGAACAAAAGAACTGTCATCTGTAAATATTTCCATGTCAGAATTGTCTAATGGGGTATCCATTAGATCTTATCAAGCTGCATAGTTTAAAGTTAGGAATTGGGAACAATCGTGATTGATCAGGTGTTTCATTTTCCTTTTCAGGTACAAAAGTAGCAGGATTTAAATTTCTACAATCTTTAACTTAGTTACGGGTCTTTCTAACAACAATGACTGATATTTAAGAAGCATACTATCTGTCATCCAAACATTAACCTTAGAATTTAAGATTTCACTCACATCATGGGAAGTCAGTACAGTAAGGTTTTGTCCATTAATTATTTTTAAAGCTTTAGGTGCTAATAAAGCAGCTGCCCCAATTACTCTTAGGCAGTGGGGCCACTAAATTACATCTAATTTTCTGCTTAGATAAGCGATAGGTTACTGGTGAGGTCCTCTGTGTTGTATCAAAACTCCCAAGGCCACACTTTTTCTTTTAGTGACAAACAAATTAAATTCTGACCCTGTGGGCAAGCTCAGAGTGGGAGCTTGCAGGAAAGCAGTCTGAAGAACCTTAAAAACCTTTTTAGTATCCAGAGACCAAACCAGTTTGTCAGTTTGGGCCTGCTGAGTTTCAGCTATAAGTTTATATAAAGGCGGGGCAAGTTCCTCATAACTAGGAATCCAAATGCGACAGTAGCTTGTGATCCCCCAACATCCTCTCAATTGTCTTAAAGTCATGGGTAGGGGATGATTTAGTATATGTTTATTTGTCTCAGGACTTATGGCCCTAGTCCCTTTTGATATGATTAGGCCCAGATATCTAACAGATTGTTGACAAAGCTGAACCTTTTCTCTTGATGCCTTCTATCTGCAGTCTGCCAGAAAGTTTAAGAAGTCTTTTGAGGCTTGTGAACAAGCTTCCTCTGTCTCAGCACAGAGCAAAATATCATCTACATATTGTAACACCATTGCTTTGGAGCTATTAAAGTTTTGTAGATCCCGTGACACACTTTGTCCCAATAAGTGAGGACTGTCACGAAATCCAAACTGTCCAGGTTAACTGAGAAGCTGGCTGCGTAGGGTCCTCAAAGGCAAATAGAAATTGACTTTCTTCCGCCAAAGGCACTGAAGAGAAGACATCTTTCAAATCAGTTGCTGAGAAATATTTGGCTCGTTCAGGAATTTCAGACAATAGAGTATAAGGATTAGGCACCACGGGCTGTAAAGGAACTACAGCCTCATTTATTATTCATAAATCTTGGACTAGTCTCTATTTACCATTTGATTTCTTTATATCCAAAACAGGAGTGTTGCAAGGACTGTTACAGGGAATTAATAGTCTCTGCTCCTTTAAATTGTCAGTGATGGATTTTAACCCTTCCTTAACCTCAGGTTTCAGTGGATGTGCTTCTTGTGTGGAAATAAGTGTAGGTCTTTGAGCTTAACAACTACAGTAATAGCATTTTGTGCTCAACCCACAGATTTTTCATCAGCCCATACTTTAGGATTTACATTTTGTTCAATTAAAGGGAGAGAAAGGGAAAACTCCATATTCATGAAAACAGAGGCATAGACCTTGCTTAGTATATCCCTCCCCAAAAGGGGTGAGGGAGACTCTGGCACAATCAGAAACGCGTATGAAAATAGCACCAAATCTCAGTCCCAACTGACAGAAACACTGAAGCAATAATACATTTTGGCTCATCATGACAGTCCCATTATGGAAGCAGATCGGGAAGAAAGCAGGCCAGGGGCTTCAGTAGGCATGGAGTAAGTTGTCCCACTACCTAAAAGGAAATCGACGGATTGTCCCCTCACAGTTATTAACACTGGGGGTCCTCAGGTATAATTAGGATGGGAGCTTGTGTGAGGACCCCCGGGCACCTTCAGTCTTGATTGTTTTGAGGTCTGACCCCTGAAACCTATGCCTCTGGGGGCAGTCTCTCTTCCAGTGTGGTCCTTTGCAGACCGGACATGGAGCCAGGGGGTGGCTTAGATGTCTGAGGGCAATTCCGCTTGAGGTGCCCCTCCTTCCCACAGTAATAGCCAGCCCATATCTTTTCACCTGGGCATTTTTCTCAAGCTGTTTAAGAACGGTTTTCATAGCCATTGTGAGGGCTTCCACCTGTTCCTTTGTCTTTTTTTTTGTCTTTCTTTTCCTCATATTCCCTACCATAATAGACTGTCTAAGCCAGTTGTAACAGAGTATCTGAAGACTGATTTGGTCCATGCACCCATTTTAATAGCTTACGGCAGATATCCAGAGCCGACTGAGTGAGAAATCTATCTTTTAAGATCATTTTTCCCTCTTCACTTTCGGGATCAATCTCAGTGAATCTGTGAAGGGCTTCTTTCAGTCTATCTAGGAATTTACCAGGAGCTTCCTTCTCCTCCTGGTCTATGTCTGCCAATTTGCCATAGTTTAAAGGCTTAACACACACCTGCCTGAGTCCTTCAAGAATACATCTGACAAGATGACTCTGATCCCATCTTTCTTTAGCTGTGTTGTAGTCCCAGTCTGGTTCTGTAGTTGGGACCTCCTGATTCCCAGTGGGGAGGGCAGTTATCACATCCTCCCTCTTCCCTATTGATTCATTACCAAGCCATTCATCTCCATAAGCAACCGCTTTTTCCAAAACTCGAGTCTTTGAGTTGGGAGTCAGCATTTGCCCCAAGATATACATTACATCTTTCCAAGTAAGGTCATAAAGCAAAGTAACACCTTTAAAAGTTCTAATATATTTTTCAGTCTCCCAGATCCTCCTTGATTCTTTCTTTGCATTTCTTGATAAGAAAAAGGCTTATTGACTCTCATAGACTGATTATTATTCTCGGTGGCTGCTTCATGAAGAGGCAACAGCTTGTGTATCTGTTCCTCTGTCTCTCTGGCTGCTCTGCACATATGATCCCAGGGATAGATTGGAGAAGCCTGCTTTTTTTTTTTTTTTAAATCTCTTTCTCTCCTATCCTCCATCTCATCTAGCAAAGTAGGAGGAGAGGAAGGAGCTGAAGGAATCACACCCAAATCTATACCCCTTGGACTTCCCTGGTGGCTCAGACGGCAAAGTGTCTGTCTACAATGCGGGAGACTTGGGTTCAATCCCTGGGTCAGGAAGATCCGCTGGAGAAGGAAATGGTAATCCACTCCAGTACTATTGCCTGGAAAATTCCATGTACAGAGGAGCCTAGTAGGCTACAGTCCATGGGGTTGCAAAGAGTCTGGCATATTTCGCAGAGATAAAAAGGGAAACAAATAGGCTACTTCTACCCATTTTCCTTACTTTCTGCAGAGCTGGTCTAATTGTAAAACAGTATTATACTTAAGAGACCCTCCAACTGGACACCATTCGCCATCTTCCAGTAGGTACCACAGCTATGCAGTATCACACAGGAAGACTAGGTGTGTCTTCTTTAAGCCCTGGGGATCAAATCTATCCCAGTTTTTCAGGATACAGTTCAAAGGAGTGAGACTAGAATTATTAGCTCTCATCTGTAAGAGAGAAAAAAAAGCGACCAGCACCCTCTTTCTATCAGAGGCATCCCTCCCTGCTCTAGATGGGGGTGTAAACAGACTTTACACCAAAGCTTTTCTTTCCTGGTAGGACTTGATCTGTCCCTTACTGACACAGGTGACATACTTGTCCCTCCCAGTTCTACCACCAAGACCGGGTGGGGATGCCCCAGGGGTAGACCTGATGGCATCCCTGATGTCCAGCTCCACACCATCAAAACCTTGCTTGCCTCTGATGCCACCTGGGGTGCGATCAGAGTAACCTTCCGGAATGCCTCCCAGGCTAAGACCATTGGGAGCACATTTTGTCAGCTGAAAGCCTGTGCACGATCCTGAGTATATTACTGACCACAATAAGACTGATGTGAACATAAAACTGAGATGTTCCTTCCAAGTATCACCACACCAGTATGAGTCTCCTCTGGTCCACTAAGAGACAGCGTTACCAAAGGAAAGAAAAATTCCATTGTAGTTCCAACCTGAGTAAGCTTTAACCTCAGAGATGCTCTTGGAGCTAGAGCTCCATCTAGCTTACAAACTTTCCATGCCTAGCAAGGCTAGGCACTTCCTGACTACCAATCCAAGCTTGAGATCCAAGTAACAGTACACAGTAACAGCATAGATCACAAGTCCCTTGAAAGTCTATGATCCTACAGATTAAGTTAATACTTCTAATTTCCAAAGAGTTATGAAATGGTCAAAGAGACTGAAAAGTTTGACCGAGAAATGAGAGTTTGGTCCACATGCTTTGTCCATCTCTGGTTGGTTCCCAAAGGAGATATTGGGTGCCTCTTAGCATTGGCAGGTGGGTATAAACCCCAAACAGGTTTCTGCCATAAGCCATGTGAGGTCGCCACAGAACTGCAGAGCAGGCTCCTCACTTGCTTCACACAGAGTGTTTCATTCATTTACACAAGCACACCGTAGAGTTAGTAAAGTATAGCAGAAAACGTGTTTGCTAGGAGAACAAAGAACTAGAGCTCCAAGCATCCTTACCTTGTCCTGAAGAATCCTGGACAAGCCCACAAGATGAAAGGTTGTTGTTGATCCACAAAAAGATGCCAGGATTCTTGGTCTCCAGAGGAGAAGAAATCAATCCAGGGCCAGAGACAAGGCTTGATTACTAAGAGCTTTGTGTAATGAAGTTGTATTAAAGCATAAAGGAAATAGAGAAAGCTTCTGACATAGGCATCAGAAGGAGGCAGAAAGAGTACCCCCTTGCTAGTGTTAGCCATGGAGTTATATACTCTCTAATTAGTTATTAGAGTGAATCAAAAGAATGTCTGGAGGTTGCAAAGACCTCACTAGACCTACTCCATAATTTACACCTTAAGATAACAGGATTAGGTGGATCCTAAGGATACACCATAGGATAACAGGATTTTCCAGAGACTGTCTTCAAGCAAGATACATTATTGTTATAAAATCCTAAAGAATGTAGAAGGACAAAAAAGTTTGTCCTTTCTTCCTCCTTGAGAATTCCAGACCCCTGTCTCCTTGGCGACCCTTAGACTTCTTATCAATCTCCCTAGGAATTGACTCTCTCACTCTCATAGAAATGATTATAAAATGCATTTGATTTATACAATTTCACATTTAATTTACCTACAAATCAGCTCTTTGGTGCAAATGGAAGAATAGTACATATATTTTATTCTAAGTTACCCTCCAGATTTTCAAACTGGTTTTAGAAAAGGCAGAGGAACCAGAGATCAAATTGTCAACATCCATTGGATCACAGAAAAAGTAAGAGAGTTCCAGAAAAACATCTATTTCTGATTTATTGACTATGCCAAAGCTTTTGACTGTGTGGATCACAATAAACTGTGGAAAATTCTAAAAGAGATTGGAATACCAGACCACTTGACGTGCCTTTTGAGAAATCTGTGCACAGGTCAGGAAGCAACAGTTAGAACTGGACATGGAACAACAGATTGGTTCCAAATAGGAAAAGGAGTATGTCAAGGCTGTATATTATCACCCTGGCTATTTAACTTATATGCAGAGTCCATCATGAGAAACGCTGGATGAAGCACAAGCTGGACTCAAGGTTGCCGGGAGAAATATCAATAACCTCAGATATGCAGATGACATCACCCTTATGGCAGAAAGTGAAGAACTAAAGAGCCTCCTGATGAAAGTGAAAGAGGAGAGTGAAAAAGTTAGCTTAAAGCTCAACATTCAAAAAACTAAGATCATGGCTTCCGGTCCCATCACTTCATGGGAAATAGATGGGAAAACAGTGGAAACAGTGGCTGACTTTATTTTTGAGGGCTCTAAAATTACTGCAGATGGTGATTGCAGCCATGAAATTAAAAGACACTTACTCTTTGGAAGGAAAGTTGTGACCAACCTAGACAGCATATTAAAAAGCAGAGACACTACTTTGTCAACAAAGGTCCATCTAGTCAAGGCTATGATTTTTCCAGTGGTCATGTATGGACTGCAAGGAGATCCAACCAGTCCATCCTAAAGGAGATCTGTCCTAGGTGTTCATTGGAAGGACTAATTTTGAAGCTGAAACTCAAACACTTTGACCACCTGATGTGAAGAGCTGACACATTTGAAAAGACCCCGATGCTGGGAAAGTTGAGAGCAGGAGGAGAAAGGGATGACAAAGGATCAGATTGTTGGATGGCATCACTGGATCAATGGACATGGGTTTGGGTGGACTCCAGGAGCTGGTGATGGACACGGAGGTCAGGCATGTTGCAGTTCATGGTTTCGCAAAGAGTGGGACACGACTGAGTGACTGAACTGAACTGAAGTTACCCTCAGAGTTGTCAGGATTTTACCAATAATTATTGTAAAATATTGAACTTTGAATATACTGAATGTAATATATTTGATATTAAACAATCTTCTGAAAGACTTATGTAAGTGTTAGCCACTCAGTCATGCCCAACTCTTTGTGACTCCATGGACTGCAGCCCAACAGGATCCTCTGTACATGAGATTTTCTCTGTCCGTTAACTTATGTACTGATTATGCTAATCATCTGTGTTCACTGATTAAAACAAAACAATGTCACAATATACTAATTTTGGTTTGTCTCTTTTTAAAAAATGTGTTTACAAATACTATTTATGAAAAACAACAGCATTTCTCTGTAACCCATCTCTGTGCATACAACTGTAAAAAAATAACATTTTAATAACTTTGTCTCTTCTGTACAACTTCCAGGGGTTGCACAGCTAAAGGAGCATATTGTGATGGAAGGACTACATTGTAAGAATTGCTTTATGAAGTATCTATCATTCAACGTACCTATGTGCATATTTACATACAGACAATCCATTCTTACTTCTACTCAGAAGCACATTCTAAAAATGATAGAGCTAGTATAAATTAGGTGTGAATTCTTTACATGCATTACCTCACAAACATTACAAGCCAGAGAATTTAGAGACTAGAATCTACAAAACACAGATGTCAAGGCCAATACATTACTTTTTTACTGTTGCTTGAAACTGCCTATCTATTTCAATTTACAAAGTATTATAAGAAGGAAGTAGGCCTTAGAAGCAGTGCTACAACAATCACACTTTCTGATATAAAAGAAAATAAGTACCCTTAGTTTATGGTTAGAAAAAAAAAAAAGAGGAAATTTTTACCCTCTCCTGCTTAGCAGGAAGATCAGTGACACTCTCTAAATATAGAAAACTAGGTAGAGGAAGCAGCCTCAGAAGGAAAAGGGGAAATTATTATAAAGTGTTTTTATACAAATAAGAGTATTTGAGTAGTCTGAGTGAGAGGGAAATACTGCTGTAAGATGTGACACAGGTCACCACAAGAAAATTAATAGACACACAGATGCTTTACCTCAGAGACATCTACCTGAACAAAAATGGATGCAAAACAAGGGTAAACCACAAAACTGACTAACATTATACTACATCTAATGTAAAAGCATACTTAGGTAGAATGTGTACACTGAAACCATATGTGGAGGTAATCTAAGATTATGATTATATTTGAAGGCATGATTCTCTGCCTTATTAGGTCCATTTGGTTGTATAGTAAGTCTTGAACACATTATGTGATATAAAGCTATATTTAAATATATTCAATGACATTTGAAGTCATCCCTGGGAAAAACTATCTCACAAATTCATAATAGACTTGATTAGGAGAAATTACTTTTGATTTTGGTGAGTAAAGAGATCACAAAGAATCACTGAAGTGAAAAGTGAAGACAGGAGACAATAATACAAACATTAACATGTGTAAGGTATAACAGCATCAGATATATAGACACTAGTGTCAAGGAGATCAATCATGCCAGTTAATTTCAAACAAAATCAACAACAATAAACACTTTGATTCTTTTTAAAAACCTGCAACCATTAAACTTTGTTAACTGCTATCTATATACCCATCCACCTACCTATCCACCTTCATTCTTGCCTGTCATTTACCTTTGAGTATGTGTATTTTATAATGATAGAGGTATTTTCCTGAACAGATATTTGTAGAGGGCCCACTATGTACCAGATATTTTAAAAAAAACAATTGAGAAATAAAGAATCCAAAAACCACTCTACCATAATCAGTCAGTCAGTCAGTTCAGTCGCTCAGTCATGTTGGACTCTTTGTGACCCCATGGAATACAACACACCAGGCTTCTCTGTCCATCACTAACTCCCAAAGCTTGTTCAATCTTATGTTTATTAAGCCGGTGATGCCATTAAACCACATCATCCTCTGTCCTCCCCTTCTCCTTCTGCCTTCAATCTTTCCCAGCATGAGGGTGTTTTCCAGTGAGTCAGTTCTTGCCCAAGTACTGGTGCTTCAGCATCAACATCAGTCCTTCCAATGAATATTCAGGACTGATATCCTTTAAGATTGACTGGATTGATCTACTTGAAGTCCAAGGGACTCTCAAGAGTCTTCTCTAACACCACAGTTCAAAAGCATCAATTCTTCAGTGCTCAGCTTTCTTTATAGTCCAACTCTCACATCCATACCTGACTATTGGAAAAACCATACCTTTGACTAGATGGACCTTTGTTGGCAAAGTAATGTCTCTGCTTTTTAATATGCTGTCTATGTTGGCCATAACTTTTCTTCCAAGGAGCAAGCATCCTTTAATTTCATGGCTGCAGTCACCATCTGCAGTGATTTTGGAGCCCCCAAAAATACAGTCAGCCACCGTTTCCACTGTTCCCCCATCTATTTTGCATGAAGTGATGGGATCAGATACCATGATCTTCGCTCCCTGAATGTTGAGTTTTAAGCCAACTTTTGCACTTCTCTCTTTCACTTTCATCAAGTGTCTCTTCAGTTCTTTTTCACTTTCTGCCATAAGGGTGGTGTCATCTGCATTTCTGAGGTTATTGATGTTTCTCCCGGCAATCTTGATTTCACCTTGTGCTTCATCCAGCCGAGCATTTCTCATGATGGACTCTGCATATAAGTTAAATAAGCAGGGTGACAATATACAGCCTTGATGTACTCCTTTCCCTATTTGGAACAGTCTGTTCCAGGATTACACTTACTATAAATGTAGATAAAGACATCACAAGAAAAGAAGCTTATGGACAAACAAGCTTCATAAACATAGATGCAAAAATATTCAGCGAACCAAATCCTTTAAAAGAATTTTGCACCATGACCAATAGGCAGGTAAAGGTAATTTAACATAAGAAAACCAATCAATGGTATATAGCATGTAAATAGAAGAAAAAGAATAAGCAACTTTATCAACACAGAAAAGATATTTAGCGAAATACAACACACTTTTTTTCTGATAAAAATACTCAAAGAACTAGATATAGAAGGTGACTTTTTCCATGAGACATAAGAAAACTATAAAATATCTACAGTTAACATCATATTCAATGGTGAAATGCTGAAAGCTCTTCCCTAACACCCGGGAAAGTCAAGGATGTCTGTTTTAATCACTGCCAGTAAACACTGAACTAATTGTTGATGAACAACTCACAAGGAAAACAAGCTTGAGGCACCCAGACTGGAAAAGGAGGAGTAAATCTATATCTCTTTGCAGATGATAGAATCCTGTATAAAAAACTAATAAAATCCATCTGAAGCTGCTAAAGCAATTAAACAAATTCAACAAAATTGCACATAACAAGGTCAGCACAAAAATTAGTTGCATTTCTATACACCAGCAAATAAAAATTTAAAAATAAAATTAATTTCATTTGCAATAGGTGGAGGGGATATATGTACATGTATAGCTGATTCACGTTGTTGTACATTTGAAACTAACACAGCATTTTAAAGCAATTATGCTCCAATAAAAGGAAAAAAAGACTAAAACACCTAGAAATGAATTTAATGAAGGAGATGAAAACTTGTATGGTGGAAACAGTGAAGCATTGCTGAAAGAAATAATCTTAAATGAAAAAGACATCCTATGTTTATGAATTAGAAGTCTTAACATTGTTAAGATGGCACTAATCAAAGCTATATAAAGATCCAATGCAATTTCTATCAAAATTACAACAGCCATTTACAGGATTGATATGTCAATCCTCAAATTCATATGAAATTGCAAAAAAGCCTTCAAATAGAAAAAATACTCTTGAAAAAGAAGGAAGTTAAAAGACACACACCTCACTATTTAAAAAGAAAAATCTTAGTAAGAAGTGATAGTAATAAAACAGCATGGTGCTGGCATAAGCATATAGAGATTTAGTGGAATAATTAAATCAGGAAATAAAGCTACTTATTTATGGTGAATGAACCCAGTGAATGAACCTAGTGAATGAACCCAGTTTCCAAGATGGCTGCCAAATCTATTCAATGGGGAGAGTCATGAAAGTGAAAATTGCTCAGTTTGTCAGACTCTGTGATCCCATGGACTGTAGCCTGCCAACCATCTCTGTCCATGGAATTCTCCAGGCAAGGATAATGCAGAGGAAAGAATATTTTTCAACACCTTGTTCTGGGACTACTGAATTTCTATACATAAATGAATGAATGTGGGCCTCTACTTCACACAAAAAAGACTCACAATGGATCAATGACCCAAATACTTAAGGAGTAAAACTCAAAAACTCTTAAAAGAAAACATAGGAGTAGATCTTTATGAACTTATGGTGGGAATGTGTTCTTAGATATGACACCAAAAGATTGAGAAACTAAATAAAAAATAGATAAATGGGACTTCATCCAAATTTAAAGCTGTTTGCATCAAAGGACATTATCAAGATAACGAAAGACAACATGCAGATTGTGAGAGAATAATTGCAAATCATATATCTAATAGGTATTTAATATCTAAAATATATAAAGAACTCTTACAACTCAACACTAAAAAGGCAAATGGCACAATTTAAAGGTAGTCAAATGATTCATATAGACATTACTTCAAAGATGTACAAATACTCAATCAGTACACTAAAATATGCTTGGGGCTGGTGCACTGAGACAACCCAGAGGAATGGTATGGGGAGGGAGGAGGGAGGGGGGTTCGGGATGGGGAACACGTGTATACCTGTGGAGGATTCATGATGATGTATAGCAAAACCAATACAATATTCTAAAGTAATTAGCCTCCAATTAAAATAAATAAATTTATATTAAAAATATGCTTAAACATCTAATATCATCAATAATTCAATAAATACACTCTTACATTAGTGATGGGAATGATTAATGGTACAGCAACTCTGACAGTTTGTTCAGTTCAGTTCAGTTCAGTTCAGTTCAGTTGCTCAGTCGTGGCCGACTCTGCGAACCCATGAAACACAACACGCCAGGCTTCCTTGTCTATCACCAACTCCCGGAGTCCACCCAAACCCATATGCATCAAGTCGATGATGCCATAAAACCATCTCATCCTCTGTCGTTCCCTTCTCCTTCTGCCCTCAATGTTTCCCAGCATCATGTGTTTTCCAATGAATCATCTCTTCACATCAGGTGGCCAAAGTATTGGAATTTCAGCCTCAACATCAGTCCTTCCAATGAACACCCAGGACTGATCTCCTTTAGAATGGACTGGTTGGATCTCCTTGCAGTCCAAGGGACTCTCAAGAGTCTTCTCCAACACCACAGTTCAAATGCATCAATTCTTCTGTACTCAGCTTTCTTTATAGTCCAACTCTCATATCCATACATGATCACTGGAAAAACCATGGCCTTGACTAGACAGACCTTTGCTGGCAAAGTAATGTCTCTGCTTTTTAATATGCTGTCTAGGTTGGTCATAACTTTTAATTTCACTGCTGCAATCACCATCTACAGTGATTTTGGAGCCCAGAAAAATAAAGTCAAACACTGTTTCCACTGTTTCCCCATCTATCTTCTAGTTTGGCAGTCCCACAAAAAGCTAAACATAGAATCACCATATGATCCAGCAATTCTATTCTTTGGTATATAACCAAAAGAAGGGAGAATAGTGACTCAGACAGATATCTGCCTATCAACTTTTGTTGTAGCATTATTCATGAGAGCTAAAAGTCAGAAACAATCCAGTGGTCTTAACAGATGCAAGGATGAACAAAATGTGGAATATAAAAGAAGTATTATTCAACCATATAAAGGAATGGAGTTCCAATATATGGTGCAACACAATAGCTCTTGAAAACCTTATGCTAGTGATACACAAAAAGAAAAGTGTATGATTCCACATACATGAAATATCTCAAATAGGCAATTCATAGATACAGAGAACATATTAGACATTATCAAAGGTGCATGGGAGTAGTAAAGATATGTCATTGCTTAATGAATATTGAATTTTTGTTGAGAGGGATAGAAAGATTTCTGAAATAGATGGTTGTGATATTTTTAATGTAATTATATCACTGAATTGTATATTTGAAATGCTTAAAATGACACTGTATTCTGTATATATTTTACCACAATAAAATATTAAATCCATATAAACAATTAAGTGGGAGTTAAGTTTCCCTCATGTGCAGTAATTTGCTGATCCTTTGCCTATAGCACTGGTTCTGATATTTTAATAATTATGGATTTCATTTGAGGGTTTGTTAAAACACAGATAGTGGTTTCTCCAGAATTTCTAATTCACTATTCTAGGGTAAGGCTCAAGAATATTCATTTCTAATGCATATGCATAACACATATGATGCTGTTGCTCTTGGTCTGGGTTTAGCACTTTAAGAATGGTTAGACTATATTGTGTGGAAACTGTTTCTCTGCCTCATCAGTATAATTGCTATCTATTTTCTACTAGGGTGCAGGTTAAGTTATTGTAATCTAACATTATTCTATTATATTTGGTCCAGTCAGCAAAGGGTAATCATATATTTAGTGTCATTATCTCCTGATAAGAAATAAGGAGAGACAGACTAGTTTAAATATCAGCCCTTCTGTCAGATTGCCTGGCCTGGGCTACATTTCTATTCAGTCACTTTTCTGGTGTGTAACCTTAGAATAGTTAGTGAAGCTCTTGAAACTCAATTTCCTCATTGGCAAAGAAAAATTAATCATAGAGACTCTCTCAGAGCATTGTGAAAATTAAATGAAACACAGTGGTAAAGTTTCTGGAACAGGAACAGTCCTAATATTTGCTAATGTAAAAAGGAAGGGCCAGAAATAACACTCATGATATATCAATTTGAAAAATAAAACTGAGAGAAATTCTAGAATTTTTATATTATTTTCATAAATTTAAAATAAATATACACACGTCCAGATCTGGGCCTTTAAAAAGGGTGACAATTTGTGTATTTGAGGAAAGTGAAAGAAGAGATGGCCTAGGAAACAACAATTTGCAATATTTAGATTTCAAAAGAGCAGTAACCTCAGTGTGGTGTTATTAACCAAAATTGTAGCACATTCAAGTTATGAATTATTTACATATTTCTGAATTTGAGTTAAAAAATGTGTTACGAGAGTAAAGGAGCTGGTTATAAATGTATTTTTCTTCTCTTTTATTTATTTTAAGCTAAGGACAGCCCATATAAATACACAGTGCTGTGTACAGTGACAGTCTTGGCTAAGCATTTGAGATGTCTTTATTTTTCCAAGAGAAATAACACACTCATTCTATCACCAACCAATAAACAAAGCTCAAAATCTACACAAATGGACTTGCAAAAATTTTCAAGTTGTTCAACAACGTAATAAGCAGAAATTTATATAAGCTAATATTTGTGTTGTGTGGTTCCTGGTAGTCAATTTCTGCCAAGCATTCAAGTTTAGTAGATAATGTTGTGTGAGGCACTTTACACCTGATGATTTTTGCAGAGTGTTTTTCTGGGTTATCTCCAGTGAGCCTAACCAGGGCTGAAAAGAGTAATTTTGTGTCCCTAGTTTCCTGCTTCTCACAGGATGTTTGGTATTTGAAGTTGTTTGGCAATTGGTGTTTGAATTGTCAGGCAATTCAAGAGCCTCCCTGCTCTAGTCTTTTTTGCTATTACAAAGCAGCAGGTATCTCTTCTCCAAATTTTCATAATCACAATTCTCCTTTCTAGGAATTCAAGCTTGGTAAATGTATTCTCAATAAACATTTAATATATAGTAACAATCTATTCATTTAGTAATTACTTATGGAGCTACTATTATCTCCCAGGAGTGTGCAGAAAGGTTAAACAAGTTGTTATTTTTGTTGTTGTTGTTGTTGTTTTTAATCAACATTGTTAAAGGAAAAATTAAAGGTCTCATGTAGGAAAGAGAAAAGGAAGATCTATTGGGCAGAACTGCAGAGGTAGAGACTTTCACAATGTGGATGTTAGAAATACACAGGGATAAATAAAGTCATCTAGGAGCTCTGAAAAGTGTTGTTTGAGGGAGGAAGAGGAGGTATACTGCCTGAGAAACAGCCAGGTAAAGCTAACCAGAGGGTTCTGTTGAATTGTTAGGTGTGATGGTGATAAAATGAATCTTTACAATAATAGTTTATAAAAAGATTGGTCCATATACCTCAGATTCACAAGTTCAGTTCAAATTCATTTACCAACCCCCAGAAACCACCACTCTTATCATATTAGATACTGAAATAACTTTTAAAAGTTGCTAAGTGGGTAAATACAATGGATTTTTTTGGTCTTTATCACGACTCCCTTTGTTGTTCACGTGAAAAAAAAAACCAACTATTTACTTATTCCCTTCACTTTTGTTCGCTACATTTTCTCTGGTTTTCTTTCCTTTTGGGCTATATCCCCTAGTCTCCTTTTTAGAGTATTCTTTTGTATTGACTATATCTTTTCTTTTTTTAAAATATAAATTTATTTATTTTAATTGGAGGTTAATTACTTTAAAATATTTTATAACAGCAGAGACTCTCTTGGTCTTTGACAATTAAATAAAATTACAAATAGTTTCCTCTTCACAGGTTCTATGGCAAGTCAAATAACATTTTTTAAATGTCTGAAAATTCTTGAGGGCTTACTTTTTGTACCAAATAGAAAATGCTGCTGAAATTCAATTTAATTTCCATATCATTTAATGGGTCTTCTTCTTTCTGACCTTATTTAACCTATAAAGGTAAGTCTCGTTTCATGATATTAAAAAGAAAGAAAGGAAAAAGAAAATGTCTCAAAACCTCTCACAGTAATGTTATTAAAGTACAGCCAACTTTGCTGAATTAGGGAAGACAAAATGACAAAGGGGATTAATACTACGCAATGGAATAATGTAAAATTGAATTTGCTATCCCTGTGATCAAAATTCTCTTGTTATACAACTGTTCAACAGTCGCATAATTGTAGGAGTTTCTCTTTAAGAAATTGTTTCATAGTCTTGAGGATATTACAGTTGTTCAGTGCTTTTCCCTTTGCACTCCCCACTTTCCCATGTTTGATTTCTTTCATGTTATGTCTTTTAATAGTTTCTGTGAATTATTATATTAGCAAAACTTCAAGTTACAGAAAGTTGCCTGATTAATTCAATTGATGTCTATGTATATATTATACATATATATATTTACACAATCTCACCAATATATATTCCCACATATGTAAGCATATAAAATATAAAATACATTTACCCCGCTAAGTTGCCTTAGTCGTGTCTGATTCTGTGCGACCCCATAGACAGCAGCCCACCAGGCTCCCCTGTCCCTGGTATTCTCCAGGCAAGAATACTTGAGTGGGTTGCCATTTCCTTCTCCAATGCATGAAAGTGAAAACTGAAAGGGAAGTTGCTCAGTTGTGTCCGACTCTTTAGCGACCCCATGGACTGCAGTCTATCAGGCTCCTCCGGCCATGGGATTAGAGTACTGGAGTGGGTTGCCAATGCCTTCTCCACTTACCTATATATAATTTTTTCCTCATAATTTGAGAGTAAATCGGAGATTTTTGTTGTTATTGGTGTTTAGTCACTGAGTAGTGTCCAACTTTTTTGTAACCCCATGAACTGTAGCTCACCAGGCTCCTCCATCCTTGGGATTGCCCAGGCAAGAATACTGGAGAGGGTTGCCATTTCATTCTCCAAGGCATCTTCCTGACCCAGGGCTCGAACACACGTCTCCTGCACTGTCAGGAGGATTCTACCACTGTGCCACCAGGGAAGCCACAAATAGGAGATTATACGCCTCTTAAATACTTCTGAACATATTTCTTAAGAATACAGATAATCCTTTATCTAACCATAAATTATGGAAATATAGAAATTGAGCACTAATATATTCAGTTCAGTTCAGTTCAGTCACTCAGTCATGTCTGACTCTTTGTGACCCCATGAATCGCAGCAAGCCAGGCCTACCTGTCCATCACCATCTCCCGGAGTTCACTCAGACTCACGTCCATCAAGTTCATGATGCCATCCAGCCATCTCATCCTCAGTCGTCCCCTTCTCCAATCCCTCCCAGCATTAGAGTCTTTTCCGATGAGTCAACTCTTCGCATGAGGTGGCCAAAGTACTGGAGTTTCAGCTTTAGCATCAGTCCTTCCAAAGAAATCCCAGGGTTGATCTCCTTCAGAATGGACTGGCTGGATCTCCTTGCAGTCCAAGGAACTCTCAAGTGTCTTCTCCAACACCACAGCTCAAAAGCATCAAATCTTCGGCGCTCAGCTTTCTTCACAGTCCAACTCTCACATCCATACATGACCACTGGAAAAACCATAGCCTTGACTAGACGGACCTTAGTCAGCAAAGTAATGTCTCTGCTTTTGAATCTACTATCTAGGTTGATCATAACTTTTCTTCCAAGGAGTAAGCGTCTTTTAATTTCATGGCTGTAGTCACCATCTGTAGTGATTTTGGAGCCCCAAAAAATGAAGTCTGACACTGTTCCTACTGTTACCTCATCTATTTTCCATGAAGTTATGGGACCGGATGCCATGGTATTCATTTTCTGAATGTTGAGCTCTAAGCCAACTTTTTCACTCTCCTCTTTCACATTCATCAAGAGGCTTTTTAGCTCCTCTTCATTTTCTGCTGTAAGGGTGGTGTCATCTGCATATCTGAGGTTATTGATATTTCTCCTAGCAATCTTGATTCCAGCTTGTGTTTCTTCCAGTCCAACGTTTCTCATGATGTACTCTGATAATAAGTTAAATAAGCAGGGTGACAAAATACAGCCTTGATGCACTCCTTTTCCTATTTGGAACCAGTCTGTTGTTCCATGTCCACTTCTAACTGTTGCTTCCTGACCTGCATACAGATTTCTCAAGAGGCAGGCTAGGTGGTCTGGTATTCCCATCTCTTTCAGAATTTTCCAGTTTATTGTGATCCTCACAGTCAAAGGCTTTGGCATAGTCCATAAAGCAGAAATAGATATTTTTCTGGAACTCTCTCACTTTTTTCATGATCCAGATGATATTGGCAATTTGATCTCTGTCTCCTCTGCCTTTCCTAAAACCAGCTTGAACATCAGGGAGTTCACAGTTCACGTATTGCTGAAGCCTGGCTTGGAGAATTTTGAGCATTACTTTACTAGCATGTGAGATGAGTGCAATTGTGTGGTAGTTTGAGCATTATGGCCTTTCTTTGGAATTGGAATGCAAACTGAACTTTTCCAGTCCTGTGGCCACTGCTGAGTTTTCCAAATTTGCTGGCATATTGAGTGCAGCACTTTCACAGCATCATCTTTCAGGATTTGAAACAGCTCAACTGGAATTCCATCACCTCCACTAGCTTTGTTCGTAATGATGCTTTCGAAGGCCCACTTGACTTCACATTCCAGGATGTCAGGCTCTAGATGAGTGAACACACCATCGTGATTATCTGGGTCATAAAGATCTTTTTTGTACAGTTCTTCTGTGTATTCTTGCCACCTCTTCTTAATATCTTCTGCTTCTGTTAGGTCCATACCATTTCTGTCTTTTATTGAGCCCACCTTTGAATGAAATGTTCCCTTGGTATCTCTAATTTTCTTGAAGAGAACTCTAGTCTTTCTCATTGTGTTCTTTTCCTATTTCTTTGCATTGATCGCTGAAGAAGGCTTTCTTATCTTTTCTTGCTATTCTTTAGAACTCTGCATTCAGATGCTTATATCTTTCCTTTTCTCCTTTGCTTTTCACCTCTCTTCTTTTCACAGCTATTTGTAAGGTCTCCCAAGACAGCCATTTTGCTTTTTTGCATTTCTTTTCCATGGGGATGGTCTTGATCCTTGTCTCCTGTACAATGTCACGAACCTGATTCCATAGTTCATCAGGCACTCTATCTATCAGATCTAGTCCCTTAAATCTATTTCTCACTTCCACTGTATAATCATAAGGGATTTGATTTAGGTCATACCTGAATGGTCTAGCGGTTTCCCCTACTTTCTTCAATTTGAGTCTGAATTTGGCAATAAGGAGTTCATGATCTGAGCCACAGTCAGCTCCTGGTCTTCTTTTTGTTGACTGTATAGAGCTTCTCCATCTTTGGCTGCAAAGAATATAATCAATCTGATTTTGGTGTTGACCATCTGGTGATAGCCATGTGTAGAGTCTTCTCTTGTGTTGTTGGAAGAGGGTGTTTGCTATGACCAGTGCATTTTCTTGGCAAAACTCTATTAGTCTTCGCCCTGCTTCATTCCACATTCCAAGGCCAAATTTGCCTGTTACTCCAAGTGTTTCTTGACTTCCTACTTTTGCATTCCAGTCCCCTATAATGAAAAGGACATCTTTTTTGGGTGTTAGTTCTAAAAGGTCTTGTAGGTCTTCATAAAACTGTTCAACTTCAGTTTCTTCAGCATTACTGGTTGGGGCATAGACTTGGATAACTGAAACCAAGCCATGCCTGTGGGGCAACCCAAGATGGGCACGTCATGGTGGAGAGGTCTGACAGAATGTGGTCCACTAGAGAAGGGAATGGCAAACCACTTCAGTATTCTTGTCTTGAGAACCCCATGAACAGTAAGAAAAGGCAAAATGATAGGATACTGATAGAGGAACTCACCAGGTCATTAGGTGCCCAATATGCTACTGGAGATCAGTGGAGAAATAACTCCAGAGAGAATGAAGGGATGGAGCCAAAGCAAAAACAATACCCAGTTGTGGATGTGACTGGCGATGGAAGTAAGATTCAATGCTGTAAAGAGCAATATTGCATAGGAACCTGGAATGTCAGGTCCATGAATCAAGGCAAATTGGAAGTGGTCAAACAAGAGATAGCAAGGGTGAACGGCGACATTCTAGGAATCAGTGAACTAAAGTGGACTGGAATGGGTGAATTTAAATCAGATGACCATTATATCTACTACTGCGGGCAGGAATCCCTCAGAAGAAATGGAGTAGCCATCATGGTCAAGAAAAGAGTCCGAAATGCAGTGCTTGCATGCAATCTCAAAAACGACATAATGATCTCTGTTTTTCTCCAAGGCAAACCATTTAATATCACTGTTATCCAAGTCTATGCCCCAACCAGTAACACTGAAGAAACTGAAGTTGAACGGTTTTATGAAGACGTAGAGGACCTTTTAGAATTAACACCCAAAAAGATGTCCTTTTCATTATAGGGGACTAATATATTGCTGTTATCTATTCTCCAATATTGGAGAAGGCAATGGCACCCCACTCCAGTACTCTTGCCTGGAACATCCCATGGATGGAGGAGCCTGGAAGGCTGCAGTCCATGGGGTCGCTGAGGGTCAGGCACTACTGAGCAACTTCACTTTCAGTCTTCACTTTCCTACTTTGGAGAAGGAACTGGCAACCCACTCCAGTTTTCTTGCCTGGAAAATCCCAGGGACGTGGGAGCCTGGTGGGTTGTCTTCTATGGGGTCACACAGAGTCGGACACGACTGCAGTGACTTAGCAGCATTCTCCAATATTCATTCAAATTTTATCAATTGTTACAATATATGTTTGTTTTGTTTTTTGGAATAAATGATAGGTAGGGCAGAGAACTCAATGCGTTTACTGAAAATAAGCATAATTTTAACACAGGAAAATTTTACTAAATGAAGCAGCCTTTAAAGTAGCTTTGAATAAAAGCCTGAAACAAGAGTATGCCAGATAGAAGCCTTTGTAAATAATAATTATCTTGTTTTAGTAGAGACAGTATGTTTGTTTATAGATGCTTCAGAAAAAAAAAAAAAACTGTTATATGCAGTCTGTCATGAATGGATGCTGAATATTTTAATGAAATACAGGAGTATTAAGTCCAGAGGGTCAGTTATCAATATAAATTGATGAAATCTCTGATTTATACACATACATACACAGAGACAACAAATATAGAAAAATACTTGGACCTTTAGATGGACAATTCCCAGGGAAATGAAGTGGAGAGAGAACCTTGTTCAGGAATTAAGCTATTTTAGGAAGAAATGAACCCTATACACAGCAGGTGTGTATGCTAATAGAATGACATTGTGTCTTAATTAAGCAGCATTTCCCTACAGAATAATTACATATGTTGTTTACTCACTTATTTTTTAAGACCATTAACAGTTTTATAATTTATTTTCTTCCCAGGCTACAAGTTAAAAGCTTTATTTGCTTTTCTTATGAAAGAGATACATAATAGGTACTCTACTAATTGCAAATATTTTATTACCTACAGAATAGTATATCCAGGAATTCAAATGAACATCTTCATAGACTCACTTTCATAGTTTCCTTTAAGTTTATAAAATTTTTCATATCTTTATTATAAATAATTGTTCCTTGGAATTTATAAAAGTGCACAAATTTTTGAGATAGCTTCAAATGAATACTGCTACACCAATGGAAATTTCTGCAGCTCTGATTAGTTCTCATGGTTGTTGCACAGAGGAGAGGGGGAATGGCATAACACACACTGCTAGAAAATTATGATTATAATTAAAATTATAATTATAATAAATTATAATTAAATTATCTTCAGAAGTACATATTTGTCAACTGAATTAAATCCTTCTGCATGAAACACTCAAAATGAAAGAAACTTTGTCCATTTTGAAGAATCTCTTTGGAAATCACTAAACAATTGCATTATAAGGACAAAAAATCTATACATTTTAAAGGCTTATAAAAGACTTGACAACGTGGAGAGTATATTCAATTCCCTTACTAGGACGATCATAAATCCATAGAATTTTGGATAAAAGATGCAATAGAGCAGTTGTGCTCATCAGAGAAAATTAGCTAATTGAATTCTTCAAAACACAAGCTCATAAAAAGCCCCATGAAAGAAGCTTATATTTTATCTTACAGCATGTTGAACTTGACTTCTTAGAATGCTGTGTTTTAGAGCTTGTGATTTTGATTTCTCTCTGTTAGGGTAGTTAAATCACTAGAGGAGGCTCAATACACTCATTGTTAGCACAAGAATCTTAAGGAAAGGACAGAAAGTGCTTGATCAGACTTAATTAGGTAAATGAAGAAAAGATGTCTCATACATTTTTTTTTAAAATCTTTGGTTACTAGTTTTATAAATTTTGTCAATAATACTCAGAGATACTGTTTTGCAGCAAGCTTTTTTGACAGAAATAATTTTGGACAATCATGCCAGTCATATCATGCCTGGCTAAATTCCAGTTTCTTTCTCTGACTATGTTGGTATATGAGGCTGTTAATTTTGGATATTCAAAGGACATAGGTTCACACAATATAAACATATTAATTCAAAACACATTATATATTAACTGTAACAAATATCATACACTTTTTTCCACATAATGTTCTAAAGTGAATTAAAAGACTTCCAACATAGACAATCCAAGAGGACAGGTTTTCCAAGAAAAAATTTTGAATTTTTTCCTCAGATAGCTAGCTGTCTGATAGTCTGACATTCACCTTCTTGATAAAGAGTTGATTTTTTTTTAAGACTAAATTTGGTTGTCATTTAATGAAGCAACCGCATACAATTGAAGTTTTAGAAGGCTTTTAGCCATCCTCACCTTATATAATTTGATGAAAGAAAGAATAGGAAAATTATTTTAAACATTTTTCCTGTTAGATACGATTTTTTTTTTCCTTCTTATCTCTATCTCTGCATCTCTTCTATTCTTACAAGGACAATGGTCAACCGGATTCAGTGCCAATCCAACTTCTCTATGACCTCAGCTTAGCTAATCATGTCTGCAATGACTTTATTTCCCAATAAGGCCACATTATAAAACTCTTTGTGACCCCATGAATCGCAGCATGCCAGGCCTCCCTGTCCATCACCAACTCCTGGAGTTCACCCAAACCCGTGTCCATCCAGTTGGTGATGTCACCCAGCCATCTCATCCTCTGTCGTCCCCTTCTCCTCCTGCCCCCGATCCCTCCTGCATCAGAGTCTTTTCCAATGAGTCAACTCTTCACATGTGGTGGCGAAAGTATTGGAGTTTCAGCTTTAGCATCAGTCCTTCCAAAGAATACACAAGACTGGTCTCCTTTAGGATGGATTTGTTGGATCTCCTTGCAGTCCAAGGGATTCTCAAGAGTCTTCTCCAAAACTACAATTCAAAAGCACTAATTCTTCGGCACTCAGCTTTCTTCACAGTCCAACTATCACATCCATACATGACCACTGGAAAAACCATAGCCTTGACTAGATGGACCTTTGCTGGCAAAATAATGTCTCTGCTTTTAAATATGCTATCTAGGTTGGTCATAACTTTCCTTCCAAGGAGTAAGCGTTTTTTTGTTTTTGTTTTTGTTTTTTAAATTTCATGGCTGCAATCACTCTCTGCAGTGATTTTGGAGCCCCCCCAAAATAAAGTCTGACACTGTTTCCACTGTTTCCCCATCTATTTCCCATGAAGTGATGGGACTGGATGCCATGATCTTCGTTTTTTAAATGTTGAGCTTTAAGCCAACTTTTTCGCTCTCCTCTTTCACTTTCATCAAGAGACTTTTTAGTTCCTCTTCACTTTCTGCCATAAGGGTGGTGTCATCTGCATATCTAAGGTTATTGATATTTCTCCTGGCAATCTTGATTCCAGCTTGTGCTTCTTCCAGACCAACTTTTCTCATGATGTACACTGCATATAAGTTAAATAAGCAGGGTGACAGTATACAGACTTGACATACTCCTTTTCCTATTTGGAAACTGTCTGTTGTTCCATGTCTAGTTCTAACTGTTGCTTCCTGAACTGTTTTAGGACTGCATTATTGTTGAAGAAAGTAACAATAACAGAATTTCTCCTCATGGAAAAGATAAACTGAGAATGGAATAATCTAGTAAATAAGTGCTATAGGGAGCCAATTTTGATAGCAAAGTAGACTTTCATCCTGGATATTTGCCTTGGCTTTCAAGTTCACTTTAAACTTGCACCACAAAGCATGTCAGTGAACACTGTATCATCTTGCCTGTAATAAACAATGTCAGAATTGCAATGTTCCCTTTTACACACTGGACATTTAATACAATTCTGATAAAACAGAAATTTTAGCATTAGAGCAAGTTTAGGTAATATTTCCAATAATGTATCTGTAACCAACTAGGTAATATTACTATTGAATCAGGTATATTCCTGCTGTTCTGGATTGTCATTAGAAGTCATTGGAAAAATTATATAATTTAGGTATGGTTATGTAATCAACTTTTTATGCTTCATTTTGTCATATTTCAGCTGTAGTTTCAATTACAGTTAGAAGGAACTAACATGAATTTCCTTTAGTAGGGCAGTTGTTTACTTGATATCATACTTCCTGGTTAAAACAGAGATCTTTTGCTTCAAGAGTTTATCTAAACATTGTCATAAAAGTCAAAGAAAAATTATTTGACTATCAAAACACTTGTCACTTAAACGTATGAGGAAATATGTGAATATATGTGATATAAATATCACATTTGTAACCAAGTGTTTCTGTTCTGTTTTATAATAAGCAATCCTGTTTAAAATAGAGGTTCAATGGATATTTCAAGCAATCCCTAAAAGAATTATAAAGTTGAAGGCTGTCCTTTTATTTTTTGGCTTTGTGAGTTTAACATTACCCTAGCTTATAGAAACACTGTAAAATATGATTGCTGCATGTGGCTACTTTTGATACATGCCTAAGGTGTTGAATTTTTAATTTAAAATATTTAAATTAAATTTTAAGTAAAACGATTAAAAACTAAAGCAAAATAAAAAAATTTTTGGCTAAACATATTTTATTGTTTCCTAGGACTGCTGCTGCTAAGTCACTTCAGTCGTGTCCGACTCTGTGCGACCCCACAGATGGAAGCCCAACAGGCTCCCATGTCCCTGGGATTCTCCAGGCAAGAACACTGGAGTGGATTGCCATTTACTTCTACAATGCATGAAAGTGAAAAGTGAAAGTGAAGTCGCTCAGTCGTGTCCGACTCTTTGAGACCCCATGGACTGCAGCCTACCAGGCTCCTCCATCCATGGGATGTTCCAGGCAAGAGTACTGGAGTGGGGTGCCATTGCCTTCTCCAGTTTGCTAGGACTACATTTTACCAAAACTGTTGAAAACACAGGATTTAATAGAGATGTGTACATACCAGATACACATACCAGATTTGAAAACTGAGAACAACAACAACAAAAAATGAGGTTAAGTACCTCTTTAATAAAGTTTTAATTGTTGAAATTATAATATTTTAATTATATTTTCCTTTTTATGTGAATATTTAACATTTTAAAGGTATATATGTGGCTTACTTTATCTTCTATTAGAGAGAGCAATATTTGATTTTTAAAAGTAGAGCTACTTATAGTTTCAGAGATTTACAAACAATTGTACTTTGGTCACCTCATGCGAAGAGTTGACTCATTGGAAAAGACTCTGATGCTGGGACGGATTGGCAGCAGGAGGAGAAGGGGACGACTGAGGATGAGATGACTGGATGGCATCACTGACTCGATGGAAGTGAGTCTGAGTGAACTTCGGGAGTTGGTGATGGACAGGGAGGCCTGGCGGGCTGCGATTCATTGGGTCACAAAGAGTCGGACATGACTGAGAGACTGAAATGAACTGAACTGAACTGAACTGAAGTTATAGGGTGAAGTAGGATACATATTTGCTTGAAAAAGTAAAAAAGAAAGGAGCATTTCAAAAGTATCTGCCAGTAAAGCATATGTACTTGTTACATAATATTTAATGGCTAATTATACTGGCATGGGTGCCCTAGGATTTGTTTATGTAAGTACTATTCTTTTTCCCATCAGTGTTGGATTTACACACGAATAAGGTCTCACTAGATGGGGAACAGTGGAAACAGTGTCAGACTTTATTTTGGGGGGGCTCCAAAATCACTGCAGATGGTGATTGCAGCCATGAAATTAAAAGATGCTTACTCCTTGGAAGAAAAGTTATGACCAACCTAGATAGCATATTGAAAAGCAGAGACATTATTTTGCCAACAAAGGTCCATCTAGTCAAGGCTATGGTTTTTCCAGTGGTCATGTATGGATGTGAGTGTTGGACTGTGAAGAAAGCTGAGCGCTGAAGTATTGGTGCTTTAGAGCTGTGGTGTTGGAGAAGACTCTTGAGAATCCCTTGGACTGCAAGGAGATCCAACCAGTCCATTCTAAAGGAGATCAGTCCTGGGATTTCTTTGGAGGGAATGATGCTGAAGCTGAAACTCCAATACTTTTGCCACCTCATGCAAAGAGTTGACTCATTGGAAAAGACTTTGATGCTGGGAGGGATTGGGGGCAGGAAGAGAAGGGGATGGTGGAGAATTAGATGGCTGGACGGCATCACTGACTCGATGGACGTGAGTCTGAGTGAACTTCGGGAGTTAGTGATGGACAGGGAGGCCTGGCATGCTGCGATTCATGGGGTCGCAAACAGTTGGACACGACTGAGCGACTGAAATGAACTTAACGGAACTGAACTGAAGGTCTCACTACACTCCAACAATTTATTACGTTGGGATTTATATTTCTTAAGGTAAATCACATTTTATGCACTTTAATATGTTTCAGAATGAAGATATAAATGGCTTAAAATGCATCTGAGCCACTGCTGAGTTTTCCCAATTTGTTGACACATTGAGTGCAGCACTTTCACAGCATCATCTTTCAGGATTTGAAATAGCTCAACTGGAGTTTCATCACCTCCACTAGCTTTGTTAGTACTGATACTTCTTAAGGCCCTCTTGAGTTCACATTCCAGGATATCTGGCTCTAGGTGAGTGGTCACACCATCATGATTATCCGGATCATGAAGATATTTTTTGTGCAGTGTTTCTGTTTATTATTGCCACCTCTTCTTAATATCTTCTGCTTCTGTTACATCCCTACCATTTCTGTCCTTTATTGATCTCATCTTTGCATGAAATATCCCCTTGGTATCTCTAATTTTCTTGAAGAGATCTCTAGTCTTTCCCATGCTATTGTTTTCCTCTATTTCTTTGCATTGATCACGGAAGAAGGCTTTTTCTCATCTCTCCTTGTTATTCTTTGGAACTCTGCATTCAAATGTGTATACCTTCCCTTTTCTCCTTTGCTTTCCACTACTCTTCTTATTGCAGCTATTTGTAAGGCTTCCTCAGACAGCCATTTTGCTTTTTTGCATTTCTTTTCCTTGAGGATGATCTTGATCCCTGTCTCCTATACAATGTCATGAACCTCCATCCATAGTTCATCAGGTACTCTGTCTATCAGATCTAGTCCCTTAAATCTATTTCTCACTGCCACTGTATAATCATAAGGGATTTTATTTAGGTCATACCTGAATGGTTTAGCGTTTTTCCCCACTTTCTTCAATTTAAGTCTGAATTTGGCAATAAGGAGTTCATGATCTGAGCCACACTCAGCTCCCGATCTTGTTTTTGATGACTGTATAGAGCTTCCCCATCCTTGGTAGCCAAGAATATAATAAATCTGATTTTGGTGTTGACCATCTGGTGATGTCCAAGTGCTGAGTCTTCTCTTGTGTTGCTGGACGAAGGTGTTTGCTATGACCAGTGCATTCTCTTGGCAAAACTCTATTAGCTTTAGCCCTGCTTCATTCTGTACTCCAAGGCCAAATTTGCCTATCAGTCCAGGTGTTTCTTAACTTCCTATTTTCACATTCCAGTCCCCTATAATGAAAAGGACATCTTTTGGGGGTGTTACTTCTAAAAGGACTTGAGGTCTTCATAGAACCATTTTGAGCTTCTTCAGTTTTTCTTTTCAGGGCATAGACTTGGATTATCATGATATTGAATGGTTTGCCTTGGAAACAAACAGAAACCAGTCTGTAGTTTTTGAGATTGCATCCAAGTAATGCATTCAGACTCTTTTGTTGACCGTGATGGCTACTCCATTTTTTCCTATGGGATTCCTGCCCACAGTAGTAGATATAATGGTCATCTGAGTTAAAATCATCCATTCCAGTCCATCTTAGTTCACTGATTCTTGAATGTTGACGTTCTCTCCTGCCATCTCCTGTTCTACCACTTCCAATTTGCCTTAGTTCATGGACCTAACATTCCAAGTTCCTATACAATATTCTCTTTACAGCATCGGACCTTGCTTCTATCATGTCACATCCACAACTGGGTGTTGTTTTTCTTTGGCTCTATCCCTTCATTCTTTCTGGAGTTATATCTCCACTGACCTCCAGTAGCATATTGGACACCTACAAACCTGGGGAGTTCATCTTTCAGTATCCTACCTTTGCCTTTTCATACTGTTGATGGAGTTCTCAAGGCAAGAATAATGAAGTGGTTTGCCATTCCCTTCTCCAGTGGACCACATTCTGTCATGACCAACCTAGACAGCATATTAAAAAGCAAAGAGATTACCTTGCTAACAAAGATCCGTCTAGTCAAAGCTATGGTTTTTCTAGCAGTCATGTATGGATGTGAGAGCTGGAGTATAAATAAAGCTGAGCACAGAAGAATTGATGCTTTTGAACTGTGGTGTTTGAGAAGACTGTTGAAAGCCCCTTGGACTGCAAGGAGATCCAACCAGTCCATCCTGAAGGAAATCAGCCCTGAACATTCATTGGAAGGACTGAGGTTGAAGCTGAAACTCCAATACTTTGGCCACCTGATCGAAGAGCTGACTCATTTGAAAAGACCCTGATGCTGGGAAAGATTGAGGGCAGGAGGAGAAGGGAATGACAGAGGATGAGGTGGCTGGATGGCATCACCGACTCAATGGATGTGAGTTTGAGTAAAGTCCAGGAGTTGGTGATGGATAGGAAAACCTGGTTTGCTGCAGTCCATTGTGTCACAAAGAGTTGGACACAACTGAGGTACTGAACTGAACTGAATTTGCATGAGATGTTCCCTTGGTATCTCTAATATTCTTGAAGTGATTTCTGCTGCTGCTGCTAAGTCGCTTCAGTCATGTCCGACTCTGTGCGACCCCATAGACGAAAGCCCACCAGTTTCCCCCATCCCTGGTATTCTCCAGGCAAGAACACTGGAGTGGGCTGCCATTTCCTTCTCCAATGCATGAAAGTGAAAAGTGAAAAGTGTAAAGGAAGTCGCTTAGTTGTGTCTGACTCTTCACGACCCCATGGCCTGCAGTCTACCAGGCTCCTCCATTCGTGGAATTTTCCAGGCAAGAGTACTGGAGTGGGGTGCCATTGTCTTCTCCAGTATTTCCCATTCTTTTGCTTTCCTCTATTTCTGTGCATTGATCCCTGAGGAAGACTTTCTTATATCTCCTTGCTATTCTTTGGAATTTTGCTTTAAAATGAGTATATATCTTTCCTTGTCTCCTTTACCTTTAGATTCTTTTCTTTTTTTCAGCTATTTGTGAGGCCTCCTCAGAAAACAATTTTGCCTTTTTTCATTTCTTTTTCTTGGGGATGGTTGGTCACTGACTCCTGAATAATGTCACGAACCACTGTTCATAGTTCTTCAGACACTCTATCAGATCTAATCCCTTGAATCTATTTGTCTCTTCCACTGTGTAATCATAAGGGATTTAATTTAAATCATACCTGCATGGTCTAGTGGTTTTCCCTAGTTTCTTCAATTTAAGTCTGAATTTTGCAATAAGAAGTTTATGGTCTGAGCCACAGTCAGCCCCTGTCTAATTTTTGTTGACTGTATAGAGCTTCTCCATTTTTGGCTGGAAAGAATAAAATCAATCTGGTTTCCTATTGTCCATCTGATGATGTCCATGTTTAAAGTCTTCTGTTGTGTTGTGGAAGAGGGTTTTTGCTATGACCAGTGTGTTCTCTTGGCAAAACTCTGTTAGCTTTGCCCTGCTTCATTTTGTATTCCAAGGTCAAATTTGCCTGTTACTCCAGGTATCTCTTGACTTCCTACTTTGACAAACTTAGAAAACACATTAAAAAGCAGAAAGATTATTTTGCCAACAAAGGTCTATCTAATCAAACTATAATTTTTCCAGTAGTCATGTATGGATTTGAGAGTTGGACCATAAAGAAAGCTGACCTCTGAAGAATTGATGCTTTTGAACTGTGGTGTTGGAGAAGATTCTTGAGAGTCCCTTTTACTGCAAGGAGATCCAACCAGTGCATCCTAAAGGAAATCAATCCTGAATATTCACTGGAAGGACTGATGCTGAAGGTGGAACTCCAATACTTTGGCTGGCTGATGAGAAGAACTGACTCACTGGAAAAGACCATGAAGCTGGGAAAAATTGAGTGGAGGAGAAGGGGATGAAAGAGGATGAGATGATTGGGTGATATCACTGACTGGATGGACATAAGTTTGAGCAAGCTCCAGGAGTTGGTGATGGACAGGGAATTCTGGCGTGATGCATTCCGTGGGTTTGCAAAGAATCAGACATGACTGAGCGACTGAACTGAGCTGAACTTTATTAAGTATATCTTCATAGAAGAATTATACTTGCCACCTTAGAGGAGTTAAATCAAGGGTGGTTTTCGAACATAAACAGAAGAAAGAAAACAAAAAAATCTGCTCTTACAGAGCTACCATGCACTTGAAGAAATGCTAATCAAAAGCATGCTATGTGCAAGGCCCAAATTAGGATATCTTGCTCTTTTCTTTAATTATTTTCCTAAGTGAAAATATTGTTTAATGGTTATAAAAATAACCATTCCCAAGTCATTGCTCCTGTCTTCTGATTACTAAGGTATTATGTGTGAGAGTTACATAAAGCTAAGCAAAGCACCACTCACTTAAACCAGTGTCATCAGTAGGCTTATTCTCTGAAAAAAAACACTCCTGTTCATTTGGTAACTTGTTTCCTGTTATATATATATATATAATACCTATAAATGAATATACCATACATGCATTTTTCATCCTTATTTTCAGTTAATATAATGCACTACTCTCTATATTCATAAATATTTTAATACTTCACAAAGATTATTTTTACTTATTATATACTATTTTTGGATTAAATGCAAAATATTCCCATTAACTTTCTATAGGCTGTTTTCAATATTTTTCTACAATAAATAGTTCTTTTATGTTAATTATTATAAAATGATTTTTTTCAACTTCTGATTAGTATAATTTTTAAAAAGTGGAATTATAGGATAAAGGCAAAAAATTAGAAGAGTAAATGAATTTATATTTATGCTCATAGTTTATAAAAGTATTGTCTCACAAATTTTTACCAGTACTGTACATTTTCTAAATTTTTGTCATAATATTTCATATAGTGTAAGTTCTGTTCATATCATTTATCAACTTTATGTGAAGAATTATATTCAGTTTTGCATTTTTTGTATCATATTTTATGTATGGCTAGTCATTTCACTTTTACTAATTTAAAACAAGCAGTTTTCTTAGAATCTTGTCCTTTTTGTGGCATAGTAATTAAAAACAAAGCAAACAAACAAATTATTCCTCATTTAGGGAAGAATAATACCATATTCTCTCTCCATCTACATTTCATTATATCCTTTAAGTTTAGGAGTTAACATACATGTTTAATTTGAGAGTAGTAAGTGCTACATGAAGTATAATTTTTGAATTGATGAAAATATTTAGTGTTCCCAAGGTACAAAAGAATTATGACAAAATTAAAGCAAAAGTAAAGTTAAATCCAGACAAAAATAAATACATTTTTAAATCTTATCAGAAGAAAATATTGTAGATACCCATTACCTCGTCTGGGATGTGTATATTTTCTATGCCCTGAAACAGATTAGAGCTTTAACAAATGTTGTATATATACACACCTATATATTTCAACTACAGTCAGATTCTTTTCAGACCACCGTTTTCTAGGTATGAGGACCTGATGTGAATTAATCAGCTCTTGTGAGAATCAGGTTACTGATTGGAGGGATAGCTGAAAGGACTGCACGTTGGCTTGAATCTGTATTTTAGCTCAAGTAGCTTTAAAACTCAGCTCCACAGCAGGAAACCATTCCCTTATGAAAACCTTCTGGACATAAATGCAACTGAATTTAATTGTAAAGGCCTTGGATTTTGGATCAATCTTCCAGAAAATGCCAAATTAAATGGAAAATGACTGGTTTACCTTGGAGATAGCTTCACACTTTAGAAAACTGCCTTGAAGTTGCTTTTTGCTGTGATGAACCCTCCAGCGTGTCTTTAATACCATACAAGTACATATATGACTCCAACAATAGTATCAAAATGTGAATTGTGTGGTAGAATTATGAACCAATAAGAGAAGTAAATAGAAAGCTAGCTTGAGTAAACTCAACTGTACACCTACTAAAATATGAAAATATGAGTTCTTACATTTTGGAATGGTAAGATATAACCTTGTAATTTTTTGTTTGTTGTCTTTGATTTTTAGTTGTTGGCTTTTTTTAATACAATGGCAGTTGGTGTCACTGAAAATATAAATTGAAAATGGAAAGTATTTATTGTTTGATGCACACTCTCTCTCAATCAAATCAAAGTAGAAATGATATTTAAGGATATACACTTCCCATGAAACAGCGAAACTAGAATTTGAAAGGGATTTCAACTTGTGGCTATTTCATCATATTAAATATTACATACTATGTATATATAATATTTGTGTGTATGTATATGTAGTATGTATAATTTGCTAGTAACACACCTGCTTTCATGCTCAGTCACTTCAGTTGTGTCTGGTTCTTTGCGAGTCTATGGACTGTAGCCCATCAGGCTCCTCAGTCCACGGGATTCTCCAGGCAAGAATACTGGAATGGGTTGCCATATCTTCCTCTATGGGATCTTCCTGACCCAGGGATTAAATTCAAGTCTCTGATGTCCCCTGCATTGGCACGTGGATTCTTTACCACTAGTGCCAGCCTGGGAAGCCCAAATAACATATATTATGCTATAATTGATATATATCATTAGTTATAATGTATATTACATACAAATTATATATTACATAAATGCTAAATACTATGTATAATTTATGATCAAGACTTTATGGCTTCCCATGTGATCAGCTTAGAATGTATCTGTAAAATCATAAGTAAATTAGGATTGAAAAGTTTCATATGAAGTAACTAATAGTTAACAGCATTCAAGTCAAAACAGACATATTTTTATTACTGTGTAATCTCCACAAGTACAGAAATCTTTGTCCTTCAGTGCTTTATTGAGCCCTTAGTGAATGAAGAGTTACATACAAAGAACAGTTATTATCAGATATAATAATATGGTTTCAGGAAAGAGATGAACTATAATGATTTGAGAGAATCTACTGTAGGGGTACTAATAAATAGGAAGACAGGTAGTAGGTGTTGACACTCTAAACTAAAGAAAACAGAATATAATAAACAGCCACAAAAGGAAACTGGTCAGGAATATGACCACCTCACTTCTGAATTTGTTGTTGTTGTTTTTAACACATTGAAGTTGAGATTTCAGTGGACTGTTGGCAAAATGATCATAATACAAAGAAAGTGGTATAGATGAATATAAGCTATCTGTTACACAGGATACTGTGGAAATATTCTTTCTTCTTTTAAGGTTTATTTTTAGTTATCCCTGTTCATTTTTAGCATAGAGTTAAAGAATTTTGCTTTCTTTTCTCTAATGTTGACATAAATATTTTTCCTATGTTGGCTTAACTATATACAGACTTGCAGTTTGCCAATTAGGATTCCTTAAATTGTTGCTCCCATGTAGTTTTTAAGGGACTAGATCTGATAGAGTGCCTGACGAACTACGGAAGGAGGTTTGTGACACTGTGACATTTATGACAGATAGGAAGCAAACAACCCACCAAAAAAGAAATGCAAAAAAAGCAAAATGACTGTCTGAGGAAACCTTACAAATAGGTGTGAAAAGAAGAGAACCAAAAAGCAAAGGAGAAAAGGAAAGATATACCCATTTGAATGCAGAGTTCCAAAGAATAGCAAGAAGAGATAAGAAAGCCTTCCTCAGTGATCAGTGCAAAGAAACAGAGGAAAACAATAGCATGGGAAAGACTACAGACCTCTTCAAGAAAATTAGAGATAGCAAGGGAACATTTCATGCAAAGATGGGCTCAACAAAGGAAAGAAATGGTAAAGACCTAACAGAAGCAGAAGACAATAAGAAGAGGTGGCAAAAAAAAAAACTCAGAAGAACTGTGAATCTTCAAGACACAGATAATCACAATGTCGTGATCAGTCATCTAGAGCCAGATATCCTCAAATGTGAAGTCAAGTGGGTCTTAAGAAACATCACTGCAAACAAAGCTAGTGAAGGTGATGAAATTCCAGCTGAGCTATTTTAAATCCTAAAAGATGATGCTGTGAAAGTGCTGCACTCAATATGCCAGCAAATTTGGAAAACTAACAGTGGCCACAGGACTAGAAAATGTCAGTTTTCATTCTCATCTCTAGTAAAGGCAATGTCAAAGAATGCTCAAACTACCACACAATTGCCCTCATCTCACACACTAGTAAAGTAATGCTCAAAATTCTCCAAGCCATGCTTCAGCAATACGTGAACTGTGAACTTCCAGAGGTTCAAGCTGGTTTTAGGAAAGGCAGAGGATCCAGAGATAAAATTGTCAACATCTGCTGGATCATTGAAAAAACAAGAGTGTTCCAGAAAACATCAATTTCTGTTTTATTGACTATGTCAAAGCCTTTGACTCTGTGGGTCACAACAGACTGTGGAAAATTCAGAAAGAGATGGGAATACCAGACCACCAGACCTGTCTCTTGAGAAACCGGTATGCAGATCAGGAAGCAACAGTTAGAACTGGACATGGAACAACATACTGTTTCCAAATAGGAAAAGGAATACATCAGGGCCATATACTGTCACCCTGCTTATTTAACTTATATGCAGAGTACATCATGAGAAACGCTGAGCTGGAAGAAGCACAAGCTGGGATCAAGATTGCCAGAAGAAATATCAATAACCTCAGATGTGCAGATGACACCACCCTTATGACAGAAACTGAAGAAGAACTAATGGGCCTCTTGATGATAGTGAAAGAGGAGAGTGGAAAAGTTGGCTCAAAGCTCAACATTTAAGAAACAAAGATCATGGTGTACGGTCCCATCCCTTCATGGCAAATAGATGCAGAAGCAGTGAAAACAGTGGCAGACTTTATTTTTGGAGGCTCCAAAATCCCTGAAGATGGTGACTGCAGCCATGAAATTAAAAGGAGGAAAGTTATGACCAACATAGATAGCATATTACAAAGCAGAGACATTACTTTGCCACCAAAGTTAAGGCTATAATTTTTTCAGTAGTCATGTATGGATGTGGGAGTTGGACTATAAAGAACGCTGAGAGCAAAAGAATTGATGCTTTTTTTTTTAACCTTATAATACTTTGTTCTTTATTTTATTTTATTTATTTATATATTTTTACTTTATTTTACTTTACAATTATAAAGTATTGGTTTTGCCATACATTGACATGAACCCACCATGGGTGTGCATGAGTTCCCAATCCTGAACCCCCCCCTCTCACTTCCCTCCCTGTATCATCTCTCTGGGTTATCCCAGTGCACCAGCCCCAAGCATCCTGTATCCTATATCGAACCAAGACTGGCGATTCATTTCTTACATGATAGTATACATGTTTTAATGTTATTCTCCCAAATCATCGCACTCTCTCCCTCTCCCACAGAGTCCAAAAGTCTGTTCTATACATCTGTGTCTCTTTTGCTGTCTTGCATACAGGGTTATCATTACAATCTTTCTAAATTCCATATATATGTGTTAGTATACTGTATTGGTGCTTTTCTTTCTGGCTTACTTCACTCTGTATAATAGGCTCCAGTTTCATCCACCTCATTAGAACGGAACCAAATGTATTATTTTTCATGGCTGAGTAATACTGCATTGTGTATATGTACCACTGCTTTCTTATCCATTCGTTTGCTGATGGACATCTAGGTGGCTTCCATGTCCCGGTTATTATAAACAGTGTTGCGATGGACATTGGGGTGCACGTGTCTCTTTCAATTCTGGTTTCCTCGATGTGTATGCCCAGCAGTGGGATTGCTGGGTGACAAGGCAGTTCTATTTCCAGTTTTTGAAGGAATCTCCACACTATTCTCCATAGTGGTTCTACTAATTTGCATTCCCACCAACAGTGCAAGAGGGTTCCCTTTTCTCCACACCCTCTCCAGCATTTATTGCTTATAGACTTTTGAATCACAGCCATTCTGACTGGTGTGAAATGGTACCTCATTGTGGTCTTGATTTGCATTTCTCTGATAATGAGTGATGTTGAGCATCTTTTCATATGTTTGTTAACCATCCGTATGTCTTCTTTGGAGAAATGTCTATTTCGTTCTTTGGCCCATTTTTTTGATTGGGTCGTTTATTTTTCTGGAATTGAGCTGCAAGTTGCTTGTATATCTTTGAGATTAGTTGTTTGTCAGTTGCTTCATTTGCTATTATTTTCTCCCATTCTGAAGGCTGTCTTTTCACCTTGCTTATAGTTTCCTTTGTTGTGTAGAAGCTTTTAATTTTAATTAGATCCCATTTGTTTACTTTTGCTTTTATTTCCAGTACTCTAGGAGGTGGATCATAGAAGATCGTGCTGTGATTTATGTCAGAGAATGTTTTGCCTATTTCTCCTCTAGGAGTTTTATAGTTTCTGGCCTTACGTTTAGATCTTTAATCCATTTTGAGTTTATTTTGGTGTAGGGTGTTAGAAAGTGTTCTAGTTTCATTCTTTTACAAGTGGTTGACCAGTTTTCCCCACACCACTTGTTAAAGAGATTGTCTTTAATCCATTGTATATTTTTGCCTCCTTTTTCAAAGATAAGGTGTCCATATGTGTGTGGACTTATCTCTGGGCTTTCTATTTTGTTCCATTGATCTGAGCTATCTTGAGAAAGAAGAATGGAACTGAAGGAATCAACCTGCCTGACTTCAGGCTCTACCACGAAGCCACAGTCATCAAGACAGTATGGTACTGGCACAAAGACAGAAATATAGATCAGTGGGAACAAAATAGAAAGAATTGATGCTTTTGAAGTGTGGTGTTGGAGAAGACTCTTGAGAGTCCCTTGGACTGCAAGGAAATCCAATCAGTCCATTATAAAGGAAATCAGTCCTGAATATTCATTGGAAGGACTGATGTTGAAGCTGAAATTCCAATATTTTGGCCACCTGATGTGAATAACTGACTCATTTGAAAAGACCCTGATGCTGGGAAAGATTGAGGCAGGAGGAGAAGAGAACAACAGAGGATGAGATGGTTGGATGGCATCACTGACTCAATGGACATGAGTTTGGGTAAACTCCAGGAGTTGGTGACAGACAGGGAGGCCTGGCATGCTGCAGTCCATGGGGACACAGAGTTGGACACGACTCAGTGACTGAACTGAACTGATGCAGTTTTTATCATTATTTTATTATGATTAGTAGCTATAGGAAAACATTTTGGATTTGATAAGAAGTTATGCTAATTGAAAAGATAGGAACATGTCACCTAAAAAGTACTAGTACTTGTTGCAAAGGGTATGTATGCTTTTATTTATTATTTAGTTAGTTATTCTTCCCTGACTTCCAGATGCTTAGTTGTCCTTAGAATACATTTAGACATTTATGTTACAATTAAACCCTACCAAATCATGTTTGGCTTGTAAGTACATAATGTTACTTTGTCAACAAAGGTTCATTTATTCAAGGCTATTGTTTTTCCAGTAGTCATGTATGGATGTGAGAGCTGGAGTATAAAGAAAGCTGAGCACAGAAGAATTGATGCTTTTGAACTGTGGTGTTGGAGAAGACTCTTGAGAGTCCTTTGGATTGCAAGGAGATACAACCAGTCCATCCTAAAGGAGATAAGTCCTGGGTGTTCATTGGAAGGACTGATGTGGAAGCTGAAACTCCAATATTTTGGCCACCTGATATGAACATGTGGCTCATTTGAAAAGACCCTGATGCTGGGAAAGATTGAGGGTAGGAGGAGAAGGGAACGACAGAGGATGAGCTGGTTGGATGGCATCACCGACTCAATGGGCAGGAGTTTGGGTAAACCCCTGGAGTTGGTGATGGACAGGGATGCCTGGAGTGCTGTGGTTCCTGGGGTTGCAAAGAGTCAGACATGACTGAGCAACTGAACTTAACTGCCAAATCTTGTTTGACTTGTAAGTACATAATGTTAGCAATTTTTTACCTGAGAGTAATTTTAGGAATTTAATTTAAAGTTTAATTTGACTCAGTTTTTTCTCAAGCTGTTTCATCTTGTTTATTATACACAATATAACTTATCATCTCTTTACCTATGCTATGCAGCAGCTGATCTAAGAAATCTGTGTTCTACAATGGTCTTCTAGAAGAGGAAAGCATCTCTCTGTTTAATTTGTCTAAAATACAAGCTGTGTAAAGACATGATCTCTACTTTTAGATTTCAAAAGATGCTAAATCAATCTCATTAATATCGTCTTGTGTTGTGCTTAGTCTCTCAGTCCTGTTGGACTCTTTGCAACCCCATGGACTAGGCTCCTCTATCCATGGGCATAGTCCAAGCAAGAATAGTGGATTGAGTTACCATGCCCTCCTCCAGGGGATCTTCCTAAGCCAGGGACCGAACCCATGTCTCCTGCTTTGCATGGAGAACCCAGGGAATCATCGTCCTAACTCTGCATTAATATGTGTCTCTGTTACCCATTAAACATAATTTTTATGTATTATGTGGCATATAAAAAATACTGTGCAGAATTTTAGAACGGCATCATTATACAGTCCCTAATGATATCTAATCAAACTGACAATCTCCTTCCATCCAGCATGACTGGTACTCTGTCTTTACTGCTTAGAGTGCACTCCTATCCTTCTTGTAATGCTGCAAGGTTCCAACTATGTATGCTCTGCTTTCTCTAGTGATGTTTTTCTCCATTCTCTTTGATATTCCTGATGCTCTCATTGGGCAATTTTAGCCTTATTACATCTTTCAGTTGTAAATGTTCTTTACCTTGCTGTTAGTGCTGAATCTCAGTCATGATTATATGGTCTCCAAGGAGAGGAGAGGTTTATACAAAAAGGAAATAATAACTGGCTGAATTTGCTTTCTATGTAAGTAACTTTTATACAATATTGGAGAAACTGAAGCTCTATAGGTGTTTTTGATATTTTTATTTATTTTTAATTTCACCAAATTTCTCTTTACTTCCAAGTTTGAAAGGGAATTTGGCTTGACAATACAGAAATATGTTCAATGAATCTCATAACATAAATATTGTTCAAATGGATACTAAGTAGAATTTAAGTGCAGCCACACGGAAAAACAAGAATGGGAAGAACAAAGAGTATTGCTAGGCTAGCTAGATTTTGATTAGGTGCTGAGGAAAAGATTAATTTACTAGCACACATGATTTTAATAACCTGTTCAACCTAAAATTAAACACAGAAGGTTGAAAAATTAATGATGATTATAAAAAATACTATAAACCATCAATTTATGTTGGATTACACTCAATTTAAAAAAATTATTTGATTTTTCCTAATATTATAAAGTGTTATTATGTGAACTAAAATCAAATAGCAATACTTTCAAAATAAAGGTGGCATTATAATGTTGAATTTATTCTTTGGCATGTTTCTAGAGCAATTCTGGGACATCTGTAAATATATTGATTCCCAAATGCCCAAATATTACTTCCACATATATGAAACGAGTCACCAGCCCAGGTTCAATGCATGATACTGGATGCTTGGGGCTGGTGCACTGGGACGACCCAGAGGGATGGTATGGGGAGGGAGGAGGGAGGGGGTTCAGGATGGGGAACACATGTATACCTGTGGCGGATACATGTTGATGTATGGCAAAACCAATACAATATTGTAAAGTAATTAACTTCCAATTAAAATAAATTATTGAAAAAATTTGCAATTACTGAATACTTTTTAAAATAGAAGATACAAAAAAGAGCTTCAGCATTTATTCAGCATCATCAAAACATCAACATATCCACACTTTAATTCAAGAATTACTGAAAATGTAATACATAAATTCCAATACCTGAAAATGATCTTGAATTTGACTAAAGGATTCTTACATCTTATTGCTATCAACTAATTTCCCTTGGGACTCCATAAAATATGTTAGCTTCCAAAAATATAAGGACACAGACTAACACTTTCTCAACACATATATTAGGTTCAACATCTTCCACATTGATCTGTGGAATAAGTTGAATTAGCCCCATTTTACAGGGCTGGAGAAATGAAGTTGCAAGAGAATAGCAATTGGTCCAATAATCCATAGAAGTGTTGGAATTTAAAATCCACATTTTTATCTGAATCCTTAACCCCTGATCTTTTCCAGTACCAAAATTGATTCCTCATGTAATGACTAGCATATAAATGATGCTGTGTAATTTTTGTAATATTCCACAATTAGCATTCGTTTGCTATTCCACAAAAACCATTTCCTATGAAAAGAGCTAATAATATATTTAATTTCTTTATGAAGAAGAAATTAAGAAGCAGCAGATGTGATTTTGATATATTTTTAATTTATAGTTTTTTACCTTTAAAAATGCAAATCCTTTTTAAAAATAACCTTTTTGTAATGATGCAAACTCATTTACAAAACAGGAACAAACTTAGAGAATGAATTTATGGTTATGGGGTGAGGGGAAGGGGAGAATCGATTAGGAATTTGGGATTGACATGTACACACAGCTGTATTTAAAGCAGATAATAACAAGGACCTACTACTGTATAGCACAGGAAACTCTGCTCCATACTCTGTAATAACATAAATGGGAAAATTGTTTGAAAAATAATAAATACACATATATGCATAACTGAATCACTTTGCTGTACACCTGAAACTAATACAACATTATTAGTCAACTATACTCCAATACAAAATTAAAAATTAAAAAAAAAATTTTTATGATAGCTTCAATTCACAGAAAAATTATGAAGATAGAATATATCATTTCTTTTTTTAATATAAATTTATTTATTTTAATTGGAGGCTAACTACTTTACAATATTGTATTGGTTTTGCCATACATCTATACTCCAGAACTTCACATCTAGTTTCTCCTTGTCTTAATATCTTGCATTCTCAGTCATTCAGTCATGTCCTACTCTTTGCACCCTCCAGTACTGTAGCCTGCCAGGCTCCTCTGTTCATGGAATTTCCCAGGAAAGAATACTGGAAGGGGTTGCCATTTTCTTCTCCAATAGTTTAGTCAGGATTCTACAGTCAGCAGAGCTAATAACCAATATGAGAGGGATATATATACATATATACATGCATATACATGTATACATATATAAGAATACCTGTGTGTATATATATATATACACACACACACATATACAATGTACATTATATATATATGTATATATATGTCTTGACCACTCATATTGGAGAGGGTGATCAGTTTTATTAGTCTACCAATTCAAATGCTTGTCTCATCCAGAAACACCCTTACAGAGAAATAATGTTTAATCAATTATCCAGGCAACATCTGACACAGTCAAATTAACATATCAAATTAATCACTATCAGTATGTTACATTTGTTACAACTAATTAATAAATATCAATTTATTATTATTTATTAAAGCATATTTTCTTCAGGTTTACTTAGCTCTTACAGCATATCCTTTTTCTGTTCCAGATCCCATCCAGAATATCACATTACAGCCAATTGTCATATTTCCCTAGGCTCTCTTGGTTGTGACACTTTTTCAGACTTTCATGGTCTTTATGATCTTAATAGTTTTAAAGTATTTCTGGTGATTAGGACTACTGATCAAGTACTTTGCAGAATGTCCCCTCAATTTAATTTGCCTGATGTTTCCACATATTTATATATGTATATATTTATTTTCATTATTTTTTATTAGGGTAGTTGATTTACAATGTTGTGTTAGCTTCTGCTGTATATAAAGTGAATCAGCTCTATGTGTACATATATCTTCTCCCTTATGGTCTTCCCATCCCCTCCCACCCATCCCATCCATCTAGGTCACCACAGAGCATTTACCTGAGCTTGTGCTATTCTCTGATGTTTTTGCTACGATTAGACTGGGGTGATCTTGTAGAGGAGGTAGGCCATGGAGAAGAATAATTTGTATCCAGTCATATCAAGGGCATATTCTATTAACATAATATCATGGTTAATGTCAACTTTCATCACCCAGCTAAGGTAGTTTGATTCAGGTTTCTACATTTAAGCAATGAGAGTTATACTCCACATCTTTGAGGAAAGGTATTTCTATTTATTTTTCCTAATTATAATAATTGGCAATTATATACCTCTTAAAATGAAAAAAAACAAAATTTCTTATAATAGGATTTACCTATAATCCAATACACACTTATTACATAATATCAGTGATTTCAAAGTGTGAGAGTTGTAACATAGGTGGCATTTGTTAACAAAGTCACATTGTGAAAATTATTTTAATTCTTTTTCAAATCTATGTGAAAATCAAAAATAAAGTTTGGTATTGGTTTGTAATTTGCAGTCCTCTGACACCATATCTTTTTTTCTTTTACTCTATTGGAGCAGCCTCAGGTTTATATGTTTACAGGCAACTCTTTCTACCTGGATCAAAATAACTTCATTTTGCTTTCATCATATATATTTTTATAAAGATTTTTTTTTCTTATAACACTAGCTTCAAATTATAGAAACAAAATTATACTTCAAAAAGTATAAACTAAAATGCCAATTAAAAGCATATAAGTAAATAGTGATACAGATGGTATACAGGACTCAAAAATGCATAATTGAAAGTTTGAGAAATGTTAATTTAACATAAAAAACAGCAAGTATCAAAACTCTTCATAAAGTTCATGTGTGTCTTCAGGTGATTAATGCCAAGGAATAGAAAACATTTAATTTTTAAGAATATAAAATTGATGGGTTCATTTGAGGTATAGTGATTTTTCAATAAAAAATTTTGAATAATGGGTAGAAAAGAAATTGCATATTGGTTTATTGTTCAGTCAGTGCACATGAAAATTCTTCATAGTATTCAGATATCATTTCTCTTTGTTTAGGATTAGAAGTCATCTCTTTCTGATCATTTTTTGTGAGAAAAAAAAGCAAACAAAAATGTGTCTACCACATGATACTTGAGAATGTCATATGCCATATACTCCAGAAAAAAAGTCAGTGGCACTTGTGCTGACATGCCATATCTCTTCTAGTACTTAAGCTGCCTCTAACATGAATTAGAATCATCCAAAAGCATGGTGTCAGCACTATTTTTGGTGACTAAATTCAGACCAGTGGGGCATCCTACTGCTCTGTACAACAAAGGGCAGACCAGTAGGTATCAGGATTAAGACAAAGATATAATTTTACCCCACCTCCTAGCTGCCCCAGGGCATTTGATTTACCACATTATTAGACTTCCCTGAAAAGGAGACATTGGATTGAATTCCAGGCTGAGAATGTCCTTCCCAGATGCCATTTTTGGAGTCTCTTAATCTTAAACATCAGAAGGGAAATGTTCTCTAGGAAATTTCCGGGGAATCAGCAAATTTCTAGGAAGGCACTCCAGAGCTTGGTGACTATGGGACCATATGTAAGTGGAAGTGAAGTGAAGTGAAGTCGCTCAGTCATGTCCGACTCTTTGCGACCCCACGGACTGTATGTAGCCTACCATGCTCTTCCATCCATAGGATATTCCAGGAAAGAATACTGGAGTGGGTTGCCATTTTCTTCTCCAATATGTAAGTGGAGGGGCCTCCAAATGCTGGGGTATAAGTGTAGTACTGATACGATTAAGCTGTAGCTTATCCCATGAGATAGTGAAGGACAGGGAAGCCTGCTATACTGTAGTCCACAGGGTCACAAAGAGTCTGATAAGACTGAGCAACTCAACTACAACAAAAAATTTCACTGTGAAAATATTTTGGTACCTAATGTTGCATAATCGGAAAAGAATATCTAACAAACATCCACAACTTGATAATTTTGAAAATTTGACATATTAAAAATTTCAAATGTTGATTTCTGGCATTAAAATTTCATGCATACTAGATAGGTGGATAGATGTGCTGCATGCTTGGTTGCTCAGTCGTGTCCAACTCTTTGTGATTGAAGCCCACCAGGCTCCTCTGACCATGAGATTTTCCAGGCAAGAATACTGGAGTGGGATTCCATTTCCTCCTCCAGGGGATGTTCACAACCCAGAGATCAAACCTGCATATCCTGCGGCTCCTGCATTGACAGGCAGACACTTTACCACTGAGTCACCAAAGCTGATTTTTTAATTTTAGAAAATATGTTTTATAAAATCACTTGTTGCTCTTCAGTCGCTAAGCCATGTCCAGCTCATTATGACCACATGAATTTCAGCATGCTAGGCTTCCTTGTCCTTCACTATTTCCCGGTGTTTGCTGAAAGTCATGTCCATTGAGTCGGTAATGCCATCTGACCATCTCATCCTCTGTTGCCCTCTTATCCCTTTCGTTTCAATCTTTCCTGGCATTAGGGTCTTTTCTAATGAGTTGACTCTTCACATCAGGTGGCCAAAGTATTGGAGCTTCAGCTCCAGCATCAGTCCTTCCAATGAATATTCAGGATTCATTTCCTTTAGAATTGACTGGTTTGATCTTGAAGTCCGAGGGACTTTCAAGAATCTCCTCCAACACCACAGTTCAAAAGCATCAATTTTTCACCGTTCAGCCTTCTTTATGGTCCAATTCTCACATCCATATATGACTACTGGCAAAACCATAGCTTTGACTAGATGGACCTTTGTTGGCAAAGTAATTTCTCTGCTTTTTAATATGCTGTCTAGGTTTGTCCTGAGAAGGAAATGGCAATCCACTCCAGTACTATTGCCTGGAAAATCCCATGGACAGAGGTGCCTGGTAAGCTACAGTCCATGGGGTCGCAAAGAGTCAGACATGACTGAATGACTTCACATTTACTTCCAAGAAGCAAGTGTCTTTTAATTTCATGGCTGCAGCCACCATCTACTGGAATTTTGAAGCCCATGAAAATAAAGTCTTTCACTGTTTCCATTGTTTCCCCATCTATATGCCATGAAGTGATGGGACTGGATGTCATGATCTTGGTTTGTTTGTTTGTTTGTTTTTTAATGTTGAATTTTAAGCCAGTTTTTTCACTCTCCTTTTTCATTTTCAAGTGACTCTTTAGTTTTTCTTTGCTTCCTGCCATAACGGTGGTATCATCTGCATATCTGAGGTTACTGATATTTCTCCTGGCAATCTTGATTCCAGCTTGTGCTTCATCCAGTCTGACATTTTGCATGATATACTTGGCATATAAGTTAAATAAGCAAGGTGACATTATACAACCTTGACATTCTCTTTTCCTTATTTAGAAACAGTCCATAGTTCCATGTTAGTTCTAACTGTTGCTTCTTGACCTGCAAACAGGTTTCACAGGAGGCAAGTAAGGTGGTCTGGTATTCCCATCTCTTTAAGAATTTTCCACAGTTTGCTGTGATCCACAGAGTCAAAGGCTTTAGCATAGTCAATGAAGCAGGAATAGATCTTCTGGAATTCTCTTGCTTTGCCTATGATCTAATGGGTTTTGGCATTTTAAACATTATATATATACCTTAACATACCTTACCAAGGTTATCATTAGATATAACCAAGTAATTGTAAATGGACTCTAAATTATTATTTTGTTATGCCCAGTGTCCGAGTCCCCAAAACTGAGAGAATAAGACATCCACAGCAATGCAAAAGCATAAAGGGGTGTATTGCGAGCTCGAGCTAGGGCTTAAGTCACACCCAGCACAGTGGAGTGGAGCAAGGGCCCTGAACCCTGAATTACAGCAGTATTTATAGGTTTAGGACAAAGACAGGGAGTTGGCAGGGACGGATTGGTTGCAAGGGTTCCTTAGCACCTACTAATTGGCTAGATTTTTGCACACGTGTGCTTTCTTAGGGGATTTTCATCCTCGTCCTGATAGGCTTGAACCAGGGAGTATACTGATTGGTTGAGTCCTGGTGCTGGCAGAAGATGATCTCAGCTCCTCCTTGGCAATAACTCAGCCCCTCTGTAAAGGAGACTTAGGCCTACCTTGGCCCCCTGAAGCCTGTCATGGCGCCTGTTTGGTCCTAAAAATTTCACAATAATTATACATAAAATTTGTAAAATACTAAATCAGAAAGCCAAGTTAAAAGTGCATTCACCAAAATAAAAGTTGGATCAAAGATTTGGAGGATAAAAATGCATAATATGCATTTATATACATGTGCCATATACACATGCCCTTATTCATAGTCATATATAATAATAGTAATATAGTACAAGAAAGACCAAAGTTTCAGATCTAACATATACTATCTTAGCAAGATATTTAGCTTAACTAGCTCTTAGTTTGATGTATTGTAATTTTGCACATAAGACATGCCAGATTCCACAGGAAACATTTTTCAAATAATGGACTCTTTAAAAAGATTTTATTTTTCTTTCTCTCCCATTCTTTTCTCATTTTCAAAGCCTATCATTTCACCTTATTTTTGCTTTTCCATCTCCCTCTGCATGTGTGGACCTATATCTGCCACCCATTCCTTATGGACATTGTTTTATCTTTTTTTTTTTTTTTTTTCATCCATTGCCCAAAACAGTTTCTACTAAATCATATACTTTAGCATGCAATCATATCACAGATTGGAAACAAATTTTGAAAAAGACAAGTGATAAAGAATTGTTATCCAAAATATACAAAGAATTCCTAAAATTCAACAACAGGAAAATGAGCAATGTTTTTTTTTTTTTTTTTTAATGGGCAAAGGACCTTAACAGAGAAGTCATCCAAAAATATATACAGATGGCAAATAAATATATTGAAAGATACTCAACATCTTATGTCATTAAAGTTTAACAATTAAAATAACAGTAAGATGCCACTACAAACCCATTTGAGTGGACAAGATCCATACCGCCAACAACACTAAATACTGGTGGAGACATGGAGCAACAAAATCTTTAATTCATGGCTGTTTGGAATGCAAAACAGTACATACTCTTCGGAAGACAGCTTGGTTTTTCCTAAAAACACTCTTACCATACAACTCTACAATCATCCTCAAAAATTTTACCTAAATGAACTGAAACTTTATGTTTATACATTTAAAAAAAGTTGCTGAAACTTTATGTCTACACAAAAAATGGATACACATGGATACATATAGAAGATTTACTCATAATAGCCAACAGTTTGGATTCAACCAAGATGTCCTTCAGGGGTTGAATAGATAAATAAAAGGTGGTACATTAAGAAGATAGAATGTTATTTAACCCTAAAATGAAGTGAGCTATAAAGCTATAAATTAAACTATATAATTCCAACTATACAACATTCTGTAAAAGGCAAAACTTCAAAGATAGTAAAAAAAATGAAAAACAAAAAGAATCAGTGGTTTTCGGGGGTTGGGAAGGGAGTCATGAATGAGTAAAACATACAGGATTTTTAGGGCAGTGAAACTATTGGTATTGATATCACAGTGGCATATTCATGTGAGAATATATCTGGCAAAACGAATATATTTATGTTGTATCTATGTCCTAATACATACAACACTAAAAGTGAACCCTAATGCAAACTATTGACTTTGGTTGATAAAGATGCATTAAGTTTATGAATCACAACTAATGTACCGCTATTGCGTGAGATGCCCATAGTTTGGGAGATTCTGTATGTGTAGGAGTAAGGGGTATGTGGAAAATCTCTATATGTTCCTCTGATTATTTCTGTGGGCCTAAAACTTCTCTGAAAAAATAGGGTCCATTTAAAAAGAACCTGGCCACACATTTTACCTCCTTTAAACTCATGTAAGTTATTTATGTTTGAATGCCTTAGGAGAAATTTTGTGTGGTGTTCCAGTCCTTAAATGGAATCACAAGATGTTGGCATTATTTTTCATGATTGTCTGTGTTATTAAAATATTTCTGATGTCCAGATATCAGACACACCAGATCACATCCCACAGTACATTTCCTGTTTTTATACTTATTCAGTTACAAATTCAGAAACGGAAGGACATGTAGCAACTTTTCATTGCTTGAGTTTTAATAAAACTTGTGAGTGGTAATGGATGGATGCTGAAGTCTAATGACATCCTTTATTCTGCTAGCAAATGGAGACAGGTTTCAGAGGTAGAAAACATTGATTTCTGTTTAACCTAGTATACTCATCTGTACACAGCACTAAAATTCATTCTCTCCAGGAAGGCTTTGCTATGGGATGATAAGTTTTAAAAAGGAATAGAATTTGATCACACACACGCACAGACACACACACACACACACACACACTCATGTAAATGTACAAAGAGACTGAAAATTTTATACATATTTATGATTTATGAGTTACATGTGGGTAAAACCTTATGAATAAAGGCAGCTATCTTACAAATCAATCCTGTATTAATGTGGAAAAATTTACTCAAACTCTTGACTACATGGAATATTGAAAAAAACAATGAATCCACAGTCAAATAGTTCAGAGCTTGGTTCTTGCATACAGTTGCTTGATGCATTCGGGCAATTTACTGAATTAGGCAAATTCAGAAGTTTATTGAAAACCTTATGAGTATGATAATAGAGACTTCTTACCAGCTTGAAAATATCTTGGACAAAGTAGTGAATGTTTTTGATACTTAGAGGCTTCTACCAAATTCATACATTAGTTCATAATAGGCATATTATAGAATTAAATAAATTGTATGCATATTTATTGCATATAATAGGGATCTAGTAAATGGCAGTTTCAAAGGGCCATATATATATATATATATATATATATATATATATATATATACACACATTTGTATATACATGCATACACATATGTACATATATGTGAGAATGCACTGGTCATAGAAAACACCTTCATCCAACCACACGAGAGATGACTGTACAGAAGGACATCACCAGGTGGTCAGTATCTAAATCAGATTGAATACATTATTTCCAGCCAAAAATGGAGAAGCTCTATACAGTCAGCGAAAACTAGACTGGGAGCTGACTGTGGCTCAGATCATGAACTTCTCATTGCAAAATTCAGACTTAAATTTTAAAAAGTAGGGAAAACCACTAGACCATTCAGGTATGACCTAAATCAAATTCCTTACAATTAATTATACAGTGGAAGTGACAAATAGATTCAAGGATTAGATTTGATAGAGTGCCTGAAGAACTATAGACCATGGTTCGTGACATTGTACAGGAAGGGGTGATCAAGACCATCCCTAAGAAAAAGAAATGAAAAAAGGCAAAGTGGTTGTCTGAAGAGACCTTATAAATATCTGAGAAAAGAAGAGAACCTTATATGATATTATATGTGGCGGATTCATGTTGATGTATGGCAAAACCAATACAATATTGTAAAGAAAAAATAATAATAATAAATAAAAAAAGAGAACCTAAAGGCAAATGAGAAAAGGAAACATATATCCATTTGAATGCAGAGTTCCAAAGAATAGCAAGGTGAGAAGAAAGCTGCCTCAGGAATCAATGAAAAGAAATAGAGGAAAACAGAGGAAAGACTAGAGATCTCTTCAAGAAAATTAGAGATAATAAGGAAACATTTCATGCAAAGATGGGTACAATAAAGGACAGAAATGGTATGGACCTAATAGAAGCAGAAGATATTAAAAAGAGGTGGCAAGCATACACAGAAAAACTATACAAAAAATATCATGACTGAGATAACCACGATGGTGTAATCAGTCACCTAGAGCCAGACATCCTGGAATGTGAACTCAAGTGGGCCTTAGGAAGCACCAGTGTGAACAAAGCTAGTGGGAGTGACGGAATTCCAGTTCAGTTATTTCAAATCTTAAAACATGATGCTGTGGGCAAGCAAATTTGGAAAACTCAGCAGTGGCCACAGGACTGGAAAAGGTCAGTTTTCATTCCAATCCCAAAGAAAGGCAATGCCAAAGAATGTTCAAACTTCCCCACAATTGCATTCAACTTACACAATAGCAAAGTAATGCTCAAAACTCTCCAAGTCAGGCTTCTATATGTGAAACCGTGAACTTCCAGATGCTCAGGCTGCATTTAGAAAAGGCAGAGGACCAGAGATCAAATTGCCAACATCCATTGAATCATGGAAAAAGCAAGAAAGGTCCAGAAAAACATCTACATCTGCTTTATTGACTACGGCAAAGCCTTTGACTGCGTGGATCACAACAGACTGTGGAAAACTCTTAAAGAGATGGGAATACCAGACCACCTGACCTGCCTCTTGAGAAATCTGTCTGTAGGTCAAGAAACAACAGTTAGAACTGGACATGGAACAACAGACTGGTTTAAATCGGGAAAGGCATATGTCAAGGCTGTATATTGTCACCCTGCTTTTTAAATTTATGTGCAGAGTACATCATGCAAAATGCTGGGTTGGATGAAGCACCAGCTGAAATCAAGATTGCCAGGAGAAATATCAATAACCTCAGATACACAGATGACTCCACTCTTATGGCAGAAAGTGAAGAAGAACGAAAGAGCCTCTTGATGAAAGTGAATGAGGGGAGTAAAAAAGTTGGCTTAAAGCTCAACATTCAGAAAATGAAGATCATGGCATTCGGTCCCATCACTTCATGTCAGATAAGTGGGGAAACAATGGAATGAGAGAGAGACTTTATTATTTTGGGTTCCAAAATCCCTGCAGATTTTGACTTCAGCCATGAAATAAAAAGATGCTCTTTTCGTAGAAGAAAAGCTATGACCTACCTAGACAGCATATTGAAAAGAGAGATATTACTTTGCCAACAAAAGTCCATCTAGTCCAAGCTGTTGTTTTTCCAGTAGTCCTGTATGGATGTGAAAGTTGGGCTCTAAAGAAAGCTGAGTGCAGAATTGATACTTTTGAACTGTGGTGTTGGAGATGACTCTTGAAAGTCCCTTGGACTGCAAGGAGATACAACCTGTCAATCCTAATGGAAATCAGTCCTCAATATTCATTGGAAGGACTGATGCTGAAGCAGAAACTCCTATAATTTCACCATCTGATGCAAATAACTGACTCATTGGAAAAGACCCTGATGCTGGGAAAGATTGAAGGTGGGAGAAGGGGATGACAGAGGATCAGATGTTTAGATGGGATCACTGATGAATGTGAGCTTGAGCAACCTTCGGGAGTTGGTGATGGACAGGGTAGCCTGTTGTGCTGCAGTCCATGGGGTTGCAAAGGGTTGGACATGACTGATCGACTGAACTGAACTGATACATAAATATATTAACACGAAAACATATATGCATTCATCATATACACATGGTTGCAGCGCAGTCACAAAATCATGTCCAATTCTTGCAACCCCGTGGAACTTAGCCCACCAGCCTCTCCTCCTCCTATGTTTGTGGGATTTCCCAGACAAGCATACTGAAGTGGTTTGTCATTTCCCACTCCAGGGGATCTTCCCAACCCAGGGATTGAACCTGAGTCTCCTGCATTCAAGGAGTCTTTATCGGTAAAGGAATCTTTACCAATTGAGCCACCAGGGAAGCCCCTAATATATATATATATAAAACATATATACACAAATGTGTCTCAATATATATCTTACATAAATTATAATTTTAAATCCTAAAATTAAACTCATCAGCAGATTTTCTTTATTTTGAAAAAGGGAAAACAAAGTTCAGAAGTGTTAATAACTTCCCTGATGCCACACCACTAACAAATGTCAGAGCTGAAATTTAAACCTCACCCAAATGACCTCAGAGCCAGAATTTCCTCTAGTACACAGCATCAACGCCTATAACTTTTCTATCCTGGAATCATTTTTAATTTTCTAACTTACTCAATGGCATGAGAGCTGAAGAAGCAAGAAGGAAGAGTTTCTTCATAATTGACATCAGTTAGGAACATTCTCACAGGTGAAAAATTTTGTGCTGCTCTGTGCATGTCCCAAATGACCTCAGAAACACTTTAAGTACTGATTCCCAAGAATTTTACCAAGTAGGTGAATTTGCAAATCGAGAATCTCTCTTTATATCTCCCTCCCTTCCTCCCTGTCTCTTCTGTCCAGATACACACACACACACACACACACACACACACACACATATATATATACACTACGGATGTTTAGAATTCGTCCTCATTACTCAGAAAGTCTTTTTCACTGTACTTTGAAAGAGTAGGCAGTGGTAGCTACTAGCTAATACTCTAGAATCTGTCCTTATGTTTGAAACATATACAGAGTCACACTAAGAAAAAAATAAAAAGATGCCTACAAACCCACAGCAAACATTATCCTCAATGGTGAAAAATTGAAAGCATTTCCCCTAAAGTCAGGAACAAGACAAGGGTGCCCACTTTCACTGCTACTATTCAACATAATTCTGGAAGTTTTGGCCACAGTAATCAGAGCAGAAAAAGAAATAAGAGGAATCCAAATTGGAAGAGAAGAAGTAAAACTCTCACTGTTTGCCAATGACATGATCCTCTACATAGAAAACCCTAAAGACTCCACCAGAAAATTACTAGAGCTAATCAATGAATATAGTAAAGTTGCAGGATATAAAATGAACACACAGAAATCCCTTGCATTCCTATACACTAATAATGAGAAAGTAGAAAAAGAAATTAAGGAAACAATTCCATTCACCATTGCAACGAAAAGAATAAAATACTTAGGAATATACCTACCTATAGAAACTAAAGACCTATATATAGAAAACTATAAAACACTGATGAAAGAAATCAAAGAGGACACTAACAGATGGAGAAATATACCATGTTCATGGATCGGAAGAATCAATATAGAGAAAATGAGTGTACTACTAAAGCAATCTACAGATTCAATGCAATCCCTATCAAGCTACCAGCGGTATTTTTCACAGAACTAGAACAAATAATTTCACAATTTGTATGGAAATACAAAAAACTTCGAATAGCCAAAGCAATCTTGAGAAAGAAGAATGGAACTGGAGGAATCAACTTGCCTGACTTCAGGCTCTCCTACAAAGCCACAGTCATCCAGACAGTATGGTACTGGCACAAAGACAGAAATATAGATAAATGGAACAAAATAGAAAGCCCAGATAAATCCACACACCTATGGACACCTTATCTTTGACAAAAGAGGCAAGAATATACAATGGAGTAAAGACAATCTCTTTAACAAATGGTGCTGGGAAAACTGGTCAACCACTTGTAAAAGAATGAAACTAGATCACTTTCTAACACCACACACAAAAATAAACTCAAAATGGATTAAAGATCTAAACGTAAGACCAGACACTATAAAACTCCTAGAGGAGAACATAGGCCAAACACTCTCCTACATAAATCACAGCAGGATCCTCTATGATCCACCTCCCAGAATACTGGAAATAAAAGCAAAAATAAACAAATGGCATCTAATTAAAATTAAAAGCTACAAAGAATAATATAAGCAAGGTGAAAAGACAGCCTTCTCAATGGGAGAAAATAATAGTAAATGAAGCAACTGACAAACAACTAATCTCAAAAATATGCAAGCAACTTATGCCGCTCAATTCTAGAAAAATAAACGACCCAATCAAAAGATGGGCCAAAGAACTAAATAGACATTTCTCCAAAGAAATGGCTAACAAACATATGAAAAGATGCTCAACATCACTCATTATCAGAGAAATGCAAATCAAGACCACAATGAGGTACCACTTCACACCAGTCAGAATGGCTGTGATCCAAAAGTCTGCAAGCAATAAACGCTGGAGAGGGTGTGAAGAAAAGGGAACCCTCTTACACTGTTGGTGGGAATGCAAGCTAGTACAGCCACTATGGAGAACAGTGTGGAGATCCCTTAAAAAATTGAAAATAGAACTGCCTTATCACCCAGCAATCCCACTGTTGCGCATACACACCAAGGAAACCAGAATTGAAAGAGACACATGTACCCCAATGTTCATTGCAGCACTGTTTATAATAGCCAGGACATGGAAATAACCTAGATGTCCATCAGCAGATGAATGGATAAGAAAGCTGTGGTACATATACACAATGGAGTATTTCTTAGCCATGAAAAAGAATACATTTGGTTCAGTTCTAATGAGGTGGATGAAACTGGAGCCGATTATACAGAGTGAAGTAAGCCAGAAAGAAAACCACCAATACAGTATACTGACACATATATACGGAATTTAGAAAGATGGTAATGATGACCCTGTATGCGGAACAGCAAAAGAGACACAGATGTGTAGAGCGGACTTTTGGACTCTGAGGGAGAGGGAGAGAGTGGGATGATTTGGGAGAATAGCATTGAAACATGTATACTATCATGTAAGAAACGAAGTGCCAGTCTATGTTCAATGCAGGACACAGGATGCTTGGGACTGGTGCACGGCGATGATCCAGAGAGATGATATGGGGTGGGAGATGGGAGGGGGATTCATGTTTGGGAACTCATGTACACCCGTGGTGGATACATGTCAATGTATGACAAAACCAATACAGTATTGTAAAGTAAAATAAAGTAAAAATAAAAATTAAAAATTAAAAAAAAAAAAAGATTAAGAAACTGACTCTCTGAAAGACTAAGCTTCTTCCTTAAAACCTCCTACAGGTTAAAGGAAGTGACAAGATCATACAAAATTCTAAGTGCCTCCAGTGCCTATCTTCTTAAAAAAAGTAAAAGTGAAGTCGCTCAGTTGTGCCCAAATCAGGCCATTATAATAATAAACTTATTTAGGCTAGACCAAAGGATATGTGCAATTTAAAATATTTCCTGCCTCAGGACACTTATTAAGTGCAGATTTAGTGTTTATTAGGCTAAGGAAAAAAGAGTTTTATTTAGATAATCAGTGAGTGGGTAGTGTCTGAACTAAAAGAAAAAGACAGTTTTACCACCCTCCTATAAGGCTGAGTCAGACTAAATGACACTAGTAAATATAGTCAAATGGTCAAATGTTAATGTGATTCCAGATTAAATTATTATAATTCTTTATGCCTGGAAAATATATATCATATTTTAAAGCTTTTATTAGGATGTTATATGAATGTACAGCCTATATTTGAGATTTTAAAACACATGCACAAAATTGTCTTAGCCATCTTTTCTATATTGATTACTTAAGGGTGATTGGACTAATCCAGAAGAACCAAAATGTATTTAAGGGTTAATCACTTCTTTCATTTTTCTGAGTATAACACTAAAAAATTTCTAAGACAGATCCTTTTCCACCATAATGAATAAAACTGTTTGATCAGGACATTACTTTTCTCCTCTCCTCTTTCCAATACAGAATGATTTGTCCCATCTTTTGCATCATTTTATTCTACTCTTGAAGCTAAATTCTGTTTTTGTCATATTTTCTTTCTTTCTTCCTTTCTCTGTGAGTTGTGTGTGTGTGTGCATGCATGCATATGCTTCTCTGTGTGTGTATGAACAAATTAACACTTAATGCAGCACTGTAGCTGCAAAGATTAACTTTTTACTCTTTTATCAGCTGGATATAAACTTATAATAAATGTATACCATTTTTCTCTTAAATTATCTGAATATGTATGAAAATTAAAATATATAGAGAGAAGGACTTTTCCTATTTAGCTTGATAAATGCTCTCCAGAGTTATGCTTGCTACCCTTCATAATTTCTCCACCTATAATAAGATCTATAACATAGTATACTAATTAAGCAGCTGGGAGTTTTGATTTGATTTTCCAGATAAATTGTGAAGTATGGTATTTCAGTAATTTCTTTACATTTGAAAAAATAAAAACTAGCAAAATACTCCTGGAAACCCAGTGGAGTAACAGTATGACATATATAATTTTGGTCGCTTTATCCAGGCATGTTTCAGGGATAAAGTAACATGTTATTATCATTTTAACTGCCTATATTTGGAAAAAAGAATTTAATAAAATTAATTTAAAATTGAAAAATTGTTAATATATATGCAATCAATAAATGTTCTCATAATTTTTCTTAAACACAATGTTGGTTAAGTAACTATTTAGAAGCACAGTGAAGTCGCTCAGTCGTGTCCGACTCTTTGTGGCCCCACAGACTGTAGCCTACCAGGCTTCTCAGTCCATGGGATCTTCCAGGCAAGAGTACTGGAGTGGGTTGCTATTTCTTTCTCCAGGGAATCTTCCCAACCCAGGGATCGAACCCGGGTCTCCCACATTGGAGGCAGATGCTTTACCTACTGAGCCACCAGGGATGAATTTAATGAAAAACAGATAGCTTCTGAAACGTACATGTTCTAGGGTATATGTACATGCATATGTTTATGTGTACACTCATTGCATCTCAAATTTTTCTATCTACTATAAAAATTCATTCCGTCAGATTTATTTATCATATAACTTTGTGCACAGTGTCATGCTAGATAGTGTTGGATATTTCCAAGGTCACATTCTAGGGAAAGGCTAATGATCATTATATTGATTGTAGAGCTAATGATAATTAATATGATTGAGAAGTAGAAATGAAAAGGATGATAAAGAAGAGTTGATTAGTTAGTAAAACCTAAAACAAACAATAGCAATAAATTTCCTTCCTAGGGTGCATTTATTGAGGACCTCTTATCAGACCTGCATAGGCAGAAATCATTTGACTATGGTGACAACACCTGAAGCACTATTGATCTGCAGCAGTGGCAGAGGTATCAATTTCTGAAATGATTCTGCTAAATCCAAAAGCGTTTGGTTCTATCTGTCTAAGCTAAAATGTAATTTATTACATCCATTACTTGTAATATTTTGCATCAGCAGTACAAAGAATGAGATTAGTCAGTTAGGGCTGTAAATAGTGAAGACATGACATGAGTGCATCGGAGAATAGAGTTTGTCATTGAAGATAAGGGTCATGAGAGGATGTAGGCAAGGGCAAACAGATTAGAAAAGGAGGTATGATCATCAAGATAAATGAAGTGTCTTTTACATGAAAATCTAATCTTCTAGAAAGTCCACTGTTAATATATCACTTATATCAAACTTTAGAATGAGAAAATTAGCATGGGGAAATGATATTGTAATATTCATTGGCAAATTTCAACTATCTTCATCATTCACTTATTTTGAGAGTTAATTTTATGTATAATGTTATTCATAAAATAACCTTAAGGATTATCAAAATACAAAACTTTACCTAAAGCAGTTAATATACTATCTGGATTTTATGGAGTTTATAATTAGATCAACTCAACTTAGTGTGAAAGCTTTCCTAGGATAATTTATTTCTCTGACATTTGGGAAAATTAACAATCCAAATGATTAATATTTCCTTAAAATAGATATGCCCTTATACATAAGTGTAGGCTGTAAACTTACAGTCTTCATTTAGAAATTTAAGCAGAGTACATAACATTGTCATGTGACTTTTTCAGAGACAGAGTGTTAAGCTTGATTGTGCTTGTAAGAAAATCTACATCATTCATGCAAATAAATAAAAATAGTTTATTTTATAAACACTTTTGTTTATTTTGGTTTTGTATTTTGGTTGTATAAATATATATCCTGTGCACATATTTCAGTGCATTTTTAAATGAATTATTGTTTATTCAAAGTTAATGTTTGACAAGTAACATCTTCCCTAAAGATCTTGTTAATTTTTTTTTTTTTTTAATTTTCTAATTTTGCAAAGAGCAGGTTGAGTTGTTGCATGGATGTAGATATTCAGATGGAATGCTGAAATTAACTTTGGATTCCAAAACTCTGCCTCAAATTCTGGAATATTTTCTAATCAAAACATCATTAAATAGTTAAAATATACAATATAGTTTTAAACTTTGGATGTTTTTAACATAGACCATCCTATGATTATGTTATGAATAGAGTCCATCTTTTATGTTCTAAAACAAAACTTACATTATACAGAAGGAAGAGAATATTGTTCACATTATACAGAGGAGTATAGGAAAGAGAATAGTAAGCCACCACGGTGCTGTCTAGTTTAAGGTATTTAAGTTGTGATTTTCAATCTGTGTGAGTTTTCAAATAACTATTAATCCTTGGAACTCAGACACCATTTCCCAGGCTCAAAATTCACTGATGGAAGCTTTAACGGGCTCTAACATTTTCTCATGAATTACAGATATGTGACTTAAAAGTCAATGTACCCTGATGAGTTGAGCAAAAATACTCTGTAGGCAAAAGCTAAAACAACTGTTTCACAATGTTCATACATGGAGCAAGATGGTATAAACATGAAGGGCCTTTACCTGAGTATTGGAAGAAAATAGTATTAGAAGCATTAGAAGAAAAATAATTCAAATATTTTAAATTTTTCAGTAAAAATTCCTTGAGTTCATGAGACAGCAAAACTTGTTGAAAATAAAGTCATTTAATTTGTGTTTACACATAGGTGTAAGCATGATACTGTGTAGCTCTTAAAACACTGCAGAAAGTGTAGCATAAAGTAACTTTTGCATTATGTGTGAAGGATCTAGATTAATAGTATAAGATATAAGATCTGAATATCTAGACTTAAATCATGACTGAACCAACTCACAAATTATGTGAATTTGTTAACATATATACTATTTCTATGCCTGTGTCCTCAGTTGTTCAGTCTTGGCCAACTCTTTGTGACCCCACAGACTGAATAGTCTCCTTTGTCCATGGAATTTTCTAGGCAAGAATACTGGAGTGGGTTGCCATTTCCTCCTCTGGTCTCTATGCCTGTTCACCTTTAAAAAAATTTTTTTTTTTTGGTTAAGGTTTTTACTCTTCATTCTGGCACTCTAGGGGCTTCTCAGGTGGCATAGTGGTAAAGAACTACCCTGTCAATGCAGGGGTTGCTAGAGATGTGGGTTCAATTACTGAGTTGCAAAGATTCCTTCTAGGAAGGCATGGCAACCCACTCCAGTATTATTGCCTGGAGAATGCATTGGACAAAAAAGGCTGGCTGGCTACAGACCATAGGATCGCACAGAGTTAGACACGACTGAAATGACTGAGCACACACACACTGGCACTCTAAGGTTAAGTCAAAAAACAAACAAACAACAACAACAACAAAAAAAAAAAACACCTGAATCCCATTATTTCTTCTGCAAGATGGCTCATCCTCTATATTTTAGTCTTATAATAAAGATAAATTATTATATGTAAAGCTGCTTTGAATCATGTAAAATGCTATGCAACATTTTTCCCCTAGCCAGTAAGAGGGAATTCAGATTAATCAGCCACAAGGGTGCCTTTATTTGCTTTGGGTCAAAGAATGTTAATTGACCATATTGAGAATTAAACCCATTTTCTGGCTTCTTTAGCACAATTTTCTTGTCAACTGATTTAACCTGCCACAGACAGAAACTTCTACAAATAGAGCTGCTATGTACTTTAGCAATGAATTGACATGTGAAAAACTGCTTCTACAAGAAACAGTTTTAAGGTATTCCCTATTATCTGTCTCTTGACCTTAAATTTATAGTGATTATTGCCAAGGTCACTTAGTAAACATGAGAGCCTCATACCTTTGAGTGCTCAAGCATATAGTTTTAAATAGTTATTGATGATATATTTTTACAAAACACTAATGCATCTATCAAAACAGAAGGCTTGTGAAGAAAAGAATTAAAAAGCTCACTGAAAAAATTCAAAGCTGAAAAAAGATGTTTTTCTTAGGTTCTGTAATTTCAATGTTGGATGAACAGAAATTAATGTAATATTCTGACAACTCACTCCAGTTATGGAACTCTGTTATATAGAATTTCACCCTAAAATAGGTACTTTACATCCTATAAATATTGTACAAAAGAAAAAAAAATTCAAAATTATTACCAACATTTTCAGCTGATGATTAAAATAGTATGCTCCTTTAAAAAATGAAAGCAAGTTTTTTTGTTAAGACTTTAATGTCATCTGACCACCTAAATTTATTTTTTTTTAATGGTATTAAGAAAGACAATCTTGCTTTTATTTAAGATAATGATTTTGGATCATGAAATGAAAAAAGAACAGCTGTAACATTATCAGTCTTAAATAATATGTGTTAATTCCCATCATAAAATATACACATGTTCTATTACTAAGTCATTTCAAGCTTATTTAAATTTATAATCTATTGGTTACTTCTTGTTCTGGCAGTATAGCATATAATGATCAGAGAAATTAGTTGGAAAGAGCTCTTTGGGAATCACCTAGAAGACATAAACCAAAACACTGGGTAAAGTTTAGGGAAAAACACACACACACACCCCACACACATGATGACAGTGTTAGTGACAAGGTAACATAAATCTTAAAATGCTATGAATAAAATGAAACTGAGAATCCAGAGAGGGAAAGTAAGCCTAAGTATTAATAATGTTGGTTCTTGGAACTTCTGCCAAAGGTTCCTAGCCTAGTCCTTAGACTTTAATGGGTTTTGAAGAGAATTAATCTAAGGCCTCCTTTGTTAGAGTGAAGCAAAGTCTTCACAAACAAATCTGGGTCCCCTAAAATTCAATGCCTACAATGCACAAAGTATGAAAAGAGGAGACATTCCATAGACAGAGACAAAATAAGATTTTGCCCTAACAATTCCTAATCACAAACTGAGTACCACACAGCATAAGAACTGACATTTATAACATTGTGTTCACCTAAAAATACACAGGCAAAAGTAAAACTAATGACTGTCCTGGATTTGTAAGCTATGAAAGATCTGTCAGAAACAACTATAAATACTTGCTGGAGAATGCAGTTAAACTTCCAACAAATTCCCAAAGATAAAGTGCAAGTGTCATGGACTCACCGTTCAAGAATCAAAAAATGCATAAAGAAATAATTCACTGTGAATGAGAGTTCTGAGAACCAACAAACTGAAAAATCATACTGGAATTATCAGAACCAGAATACAAAATATATTAGTATATTTTGATATATTTTATAAAATAAGGTATTAAAGTATTACATATAAAATAGACTGTTAACATGTATATCTAGGAAGATTTGTAAAAAAAAATTTTTTTGCCAGAAATTTATATACACAGACACTGTATTTGAAGTTAGAAATTCAATTCAGAATTAAAAGCAGATTATATTCAGCAAAATAGTGACATACTGAAGAATAGCAAAAATCTTAGCATTGAGAGACAAGAAGACTATAAATATGAATGTGTTGTTATCATTGATGGAGTAAGACCTAGCATTCCCTGGTGGCTCAGATGGTAAAAAGAATCTGCCTGCATTGCTGGAGACCCGGGGTTCGATTCCTGGGTTGGGAAGATCCCCTGGAGAGGTAAATGATAACCCACTCCAACGTTCTTGCCTGGAGAATTCCATGGACAGAGGAACCCGGCAGTGTATAGTCCATGGACTCACAAAGAGTCAGACATGACTAAGTGACTGACACATAGAAGACCTATCATATTACAAACTGGAATTAGAATAGGATAATAGTAGGAATGAAGAAAAGGAAATATTCTAAAACAATGGTGACTTTTCCTCCTCCACATTCTCTTCTTCCAACTCTTCCTTTTTGGTTAGCCATCCCTTCAACTCATGAATTTTCATTCCTAAAACAAGTAGATGGAGCCCACAGTGGTAGTCATCTAAAAGTGACTGGAACATAAAGGATATTCACATTAGGAATGTGGAGAGGGTACAATACAATATTCTGGAACCTGTATGGTGTGAAGGGAGTATCCAAACAGAGATATGGAAACACAGAAGAGTATTTATTAAATAAATAAATGGAATCACTGGAGTCAATATCTCATTCTTAGAGAAAGTGAAAGTGAAGTCACTCAAAAGTGTCCAACACTTTGCGACTCCATGGATTGTAGCCTACCATGCTCCTCTGTTCATGGGATTTTCCAAGCAAGAGTACTGAAGTGGGTTGCCATTTCCTTCTCCAGAGGATCTTCCTGACCCAGGGATCGAACCCTGGTCTCCCACATTGTAGGCAGATGCTTTACCATCTGAGCCACCCAGGGTTAGAGAGGGTAATTACAAATTTGGAAAGGAAGAAAACTAGAATGCACCCAAAGATGTGCAATTGAATTTGGGTATATGTTTGTGCACTCAAAACGTTTGATGATAGATAGATAGACAGATAGATGCACACCTGGAGATGAAAATGTGACAAAATACAAATTTCCTAATTCTTTCCGTGAAAAGCAGCAGGATCCTAATCACAATGACCATGACAAATATTCAAAGATTGGCTTCTAAATTCCATCTTCCTTTAAAACAGATCATTTCTCCTGGTGAATGACTGATACAAGGCATAGGCATATAACAGTATACAATGATCATTAAACAACTTCTGCTAGATAACAAGAAACTGCTTAGAGATACAAGCATGTCAAAAACACATGGAACTTAAAATATTCCATTTGGTCAAATTTGGAGAAATTTGACCAACAAAACAGTAATTGTAATAATAACAATCAAATAGAATAACATTAAATAGAATAGGAAAACATGAATATAGGGTGATATAAAAATAATTTGAGATATTTACATTGTTTCAAATAAACTCCAATCTAAATATTTGCTATTTAAAAAGAATTAAAAGAAAGTTTTGACTTTTGACTGATAAAATCTTGTAGATAATACCTCATCAGAATGATCAGAGTGACCACCACTACTGAAGAACAAATCTAAAGTGTATATCACCTAATAAGAGGCAATAAGAATACAGGATCAATTCTGTAATATCCTATTAAAGTGTCATAACCTGTATCATATTATGAAGAAACACTTTATGAGTCCAAGTCAAGGGACACTTTTCAAACTGGTCAAGTTCATAAAAAATAAGGAATAGCTAAAGAATTTTGTGAAATTGGAGGTAATTTAGTTACCTTTAGGAGGTAATTCTCTTTAGGAGAAGTGAAAATTAAATGAAAACTGTAATGCTGAGCTGCAGTCTTTGGCTATAAAGGGCATTATTGGAAAAACTGTAATGTATTTTGCTTATTCAGTTCAGTTCAGTCACTCAGTCGTGTCCGACTCTTTGCGACCCCATGAACTGCAGCATGCCAGGACTCCCTATCCATCACAAACAGCTGCAGTCTAAACAAACACATGTCCATTGAGCCAGTGATGCCATCAAACCATCCCATCCTCTGTTGTACACTTCTCCTCTGGCCCTCGATCATTCCCAGAATCAAGGTCTTCTCAAATGAGTAAGCTCTTTGCATTAGGAGGCCAAAGTATTGGAGGTTCAACTTCAACATCAGTCTTTTCAATGAACACCCAGGATTGATCTCTAAGATGGACTGGTTGCATCTCTTTGCAGTCCAAGGCACTTTCAAGAGTCTTCTACAACACCATAATACAAAAGCATCAATTCTTTGGCACTCAGCTTTCTTCAGAGTCCAACTCTCACATCCATACATGACCACTGGAAAAACCATAGCCTTGACTAGACGGATCTTTGTTGGCAAAGTAATGTTTCTGCTTTTAAATAAGCTATTCAGGTTGGTCATAACTTTACTTCCAAGGAGTAAGCATGTTTTAATTTCATCTCTGCAGTCACCATCTGCAGTGATTTTGGAGCCCCCAAAAATAAAGTCACCCACTGTTTCCCCATATATTTGCTATGAAGTAAAGCTGTATGCAGGTCAGGAAGCAACAGTTAGAACTGGAGATGGGACAACAGACTGGTTACAAATAGGAAAAGGAGTCTCTCAAGGCTGTATATTGTCACCCTGCTTATTTAACATCTATGCAGAGTACATCATGAGAAACACTGGACTGGAAGAAACACAAGCTGGAATCAATATTCCTGAGAGAAATATCAATAACCTCAGATATGCAGATGACACCACCCTTATGGCAGAAAGTGAAGAGGAACTAAAGAGCCGCTTGATGAAAGTGAAAGAGGAGAGTGAAAAAGCTGGCTTAAAGCTCAACATTCAGAACACGAAGATCATGGCATCTGGTCCCATCACTTCATGGGAAATAGATGGGGAAACAATGGAAACAGTGTCAGACTTTATTTTTCTGGGCTCCAAAATCACTGCAGATGGTGACTGCAGCCATGAAATTAAAAGACACTTACTCCTTGGAAGAAAAGTTATGACCAACCTAGATAGCATATTGAAAAGCAGAGACATTACTTTGCTGACTAAGGTCCGTCTAGTCAAGGCTATGGTTTTTCCAGTAATTATATATGGATGTGAGAGTTGGACTGTGAAGGCTGAGCGCTGAAGAATTGATGCTTTTGAACTGTGGTGTTAGAGAAGACTCTTGAGAGTCCCTTGGACTGCAAGAAGATCCAACCAGTCCATTCTGAAGGAGATCTGCCCTGGGATTTCTTTGGAAGGAATGATGCTAAAGCTGAAACTCCAGTACTTTGGCCACCTCATGTGAAGAGTTGACTCATTGGAAAAAGACTTTGATGCTGGGAGGGATTGGGGGTAGGAGGAGAAGGGGACGACAGAGGATGAGATGGCTGGATGGCATCACTGACTCGATGGACGTGAGTCTGAGTGAACTCCGGGAGTTGGTGATGGACAGGGAGGCCTGGCGTGCTGCAATTCATGGGGTTGCAAAGAGTCAGACATGATTGAGTGACTGAATTGAACTGAACTGATGGGACAGGAAGCCGTGATCTTCGTTTTCTGAATTTTGAGGTTTAAGCCAACTTTTTCACTCTCCTCTTTCACTTTCATCAAGCGGCTCTTTAGTTCTTCTATACTTTCTGCCGTTAGGGTGGTGTCATCTTCATATCTGAGGTTACTGATATTTCTCCTGGCAATTTTGATTCCAGCTTGTGCTTCTTCTAGCCCAGCCTTTCTCATGATGTACTCTGCACAGAAGTTAAATAAGCAGGGTGACAATATACAGCCTTGACGTACTCCTTTTCCTGTTTGGAACCAGTCTGTTTTTCCATGTCCAGTTCTAACTGTTGCTTCCTGGTCTGCATACAGATTTCTCAAGAGGCAGGTCAGGTGGTCTGGTATTCCCATCTCCTTCAGACTTTTCCACAGTTTCTTGTGATCCACACAGTCAAAGGCTTTGGCATAGTCAATAAAGCAGAATTAGATGTTTTTCTAGAAATCTTTTGCTTTTTCAATGATCCAGCAGATGTTGGCAGTTTGATCTCTGGTTCCTCTGCATTTCCTAAAACCAGCTTGAACATCTGAAAGTTCATGGTTCACGTATTGCTGAAGCCTGGCTTGGAGATTTTTGAGCATCACTTTACTAGCATGTGAGATGTGTGCAATTGTGTGGTAGTCTGAAGACTCTTTAGCATTGCCTTTCTTTGGAATTGGAATAAAAACTGACATTTTCCAGTCCTGTGGCCACTGCTGAGTTTTCCAAATTTGCTGATATATTGAGTACAGCCCTTTCACAGCATCATCTTTTAGGATTTGAAATAGCTTAACTGGAATTCCATCACCTCTACTAATTTTGTTCGAGGTGATACTTCCTAAGGCCCACTTGACTTCGCATCACAGGATGTCTGGCTCTAGGTGAGTGTGAGAGATCACACCATCATGATTATCTGGGTCATGAAGATCTTTGTACAGTTTTGTGTATCCTTGCCACCTCTTCTTAATATCTTCTGTTTCTGTTAGGTTCATACAATTTGCTTATTAGTTAGTAGCAATATATCAAACTTTAATGTTAATTTTTATGGTTGTATGAAGGTCAAATAGTAGAATATCCTTTTTGTACAAAATAGGTACTGAAGTATTTTGGTAATAGTATCAGGTCAACTTACTCTCAAAAGGTTTAGAAAAGGGAAGTTTATTCTTGACTATTAATATTTTGTTAAGTTTGAGAATATATTAAAACTATTTTATCTTATACCATATTTTCTAAGTTGTCTTGTAAGAATAGTTTTTAAACTTTTCCTTTTATAATTATTATTTATTTAACTTCATGGTTATGTACTTGCTTGCTTAAAGTACTGCAAGATGTGTGGTGTTGATGGTTTAGTCACTAAGCCGTGTCCAACTCTTGTGCCCCCATGGACTATAGCCAAGCAGGTTCCTCTGTTTATGGGATTTTTCAGGCAAGAATACTGGAGTGGGTTTCCATTTCCTTGTACTTATTACTAAAAGTAAACTAAACAAAAAATAATGTACAGAGTTTTTTTTTTTCTAGAAGCTTTAATATCATTGGAAGCCTATATTGTATAAATCATGGTATTTGTAAAGTATTCTTATGGTAAAATTTGTAATTTAAAAAAAGAAACCAAATTGCATTCATATAAATTACTTTTAGTTACAAAAAAAAAAAAACCTAATTAGCTTTGGTTATATAAATTCAACATATAATTTTCATAGAGCCTGAATACACTTTTCTATTGATAAATACTGTTTAGTGTACCTGGAGGAGGGCGGGGGCTTATTTCCAGAGAAAGACTGCAAAGTTCTGTCTTCTAAAATTAGTTAATCAAATTTGAAGGTCTCTGCATTCATAAGAGTTTTATGTAGAATCCCAAATACAAAAAGAACTCACTGAGTGGTTAAATTGCACACTGGTTGCAAGATAAGCAATTTAAAAACCATGTTTTAATCCTCCAAGGTATTATGTGAAGAAATTACCGCACACTTTTACAGTCCAAATGGAACCCCAGTGACCTGAATTATTGAATGTGGAATTTCTTTAATAAGAAAGAAGCTTATGTGCAGAATTTTGTCTCAGTAATTAAATACGTAATTTTAAATTTACTAAAAATTTCTATAGTGTAAAGAGTAGCTATGTAAATACATACAACAATGAAACTATTACAGAAAGTAAATGATATTTAATTACTAAAGACATTTAATGTAGAACTATGGCTCAACTACTTTTTAAATGTATTATTTCAAAGAAATAAAAATATCCAAAACAGCCCACAAAATTCTGAGTTACTCATAGTGGTTAAAATTTTTAATTATTCCCAGTGAAAAATAAACAGTGATATATTTACTCAATATTAGTGAATAATAAGTAATAGTTAATATGAGCCTGAGAAAAAAACACTTTCTAACAATTCAAGTTTCAGAATATTGAAATGAGCTTTCTTACAAGAAAATCAGTGCCATTTCCCAAAGGCAAAGGAAGAATTTCTCCCTTCAGAGAAATTGAAAAGAAGATAATTATACATTAGTGCTGACATTTTGCTTTTCAAGGAAAGGAAGGCTGAGTATGGGTTTATTAGTGGCTGTATGTCACTCTCATAGATATTGTAATCACACCAAAGTATGATACATTTCTAAATAGCCCTTTATTACTGTTTGTTTTTTCATGAATGCTTTAATATGTTTGGTTGCCACTGAGGAATTTTGCTGCTGCTGCTAAGTCACTTCAGTCATGTCCGACTCTATGTGACCCCATAGACGGCAGCCCACCAGCTGACTTTTTAAAAACATGTTTGTTTTTAGTGTCTGATAACTGTGTGGATCACAATAAACTGTGGAAAATTCTGAAAGAGATGGGAATACCAGATCACCTGACCTGCCTCTTGAGAAATCTGTATGCAGGCCAGGAAGCAACAGTTAGAACTGGCCATGGAACAACAGACTGGTTCCAAATAGGAAAAGGAGTACCTCAAGGCTGTATATTGTCACCCTGCTTATTTAACATCTATGCAGTGTACATCATGAGAAACGCTGGACTGGAAGAAACACAAGCTGGAATCAAGATTGCCAGGAGAAATATCAATAACCTCGGATATGAAGATGACACCACCCTTATGGCAGAAAGTGAAGAGGAACTAAAAAGCCTCTTGATGAAAGTGAAAGAGGAGAATGAAAATGTTGGCTTAAAGCTCAACATTCAGAACACGAAGATCATGGCATCTGGTCCCATCACTTCATGGCAAATAGATGGGGAAACAGTGGAAACAGTGTCAGACTTTATTTTTCTGGGCTCCAAAATCACTGCTGATGGTGATTGCAGCCATGAAATTAAAAGACGCTTACTCCTTGGAAGGAAAGTTATGGACAACCTAGATAGCATATTCAAAAGCAGGGACATTACTTTGCCGACTAAGGTCCGTCTAGTCAAGGCTATGGTTTTTCCAGTGGTCATGTATGGATGTGAGAGTTGGACTGTGAAGAAGGCTGAGCACTGAAGATCTGATGCTTTTGAACTGTGGTGTTGGAGAAGACTCTTGAGAGTCCCTTGGACTGCAGGAAGATCCAACCAGTCCATTCTGAAGGAGATCCGCCCTGGGATTTCTTTGGAAGGAATGATGCTAAAGCTGAAACTCCAGTACTTTGGCCACCTCATGAGAAGAGTTGACTCACTGGAAAAAGACTTTGATGCTGGGAGGGATTGGGGGTAGGAGGAGAAGGGGACGACCGAGGATGAGATGGCTGGATGGCATCACTGACTCAATGGAAGTGAGTCTGAGTGAACTCCGGGAGTTGGTGATGGACAGGGAGGCCTGGCGTGCTGCGATTCCTGGGGTCGCAAAGAGTCGGACACGACTGAGCGACTGAACTGAACTGAAAGCATCTGAAAGTATTAGTCTGCTAATTATTCCCTAAGGCCATTTTATCATTTTTTTTTTTTGGTTAAGAAACCCTTTAAACAAACAAACAAAAAAAACTAACTGGCTAAACAGTGGCAAGTCACCCTTCATAGCTTCCTGGGTACAGCTGTGACCTTCTAACAGGTTTGTACAGTGATTGTTAGTGGAAGGGTTGTACACAACTTCTACATTACATCCTAAAGAGTGCCAGTTTGCTATCCACTTTGTCTTTTCCTTTCTCAGAAGGCAACAGCAGAAACTGTGGGTATGAAGTAATTTCAACAGTGCAGATAAGGAACACTGAGTGATAGCTGATAAAAAGGTAAACTGAATCCTGAGTTTTTTGATTCATGTCATTTTGAGCTCTGTTTATTACAACAGCTTTATTGGCAAACCTAACTCAGTGTCTTTCCATGTGTGGCTGCTTAAAGACTCTTTGAAGAGTATAACAACATGAATATTAGGGATTTAATTTTTAACATTTCAATTTTCATTTGTACCCTTTGGGCTTCCCTGGTGGCTCAGACGGTAAAGAATTTGCCTACAATGTGGGAGACCAGGGTTCATTTCCTAGGTCAGGAAAATTCCCAGAAGAAAGGCAAAAAAAGAAATGATTTGCTTAAGAACATACCTAACATCCCCACAGCTCTTTTCCAACTTACAAAATAAAGGTATATCACCAACCAACCCCAAGCTTAGTACAGTGTCACACCAAAGCTATGGAGACTCTCGTGGTACAAAAATAGCCTTTTAAATGTTTGAACAAGAATCCAATTTCCTATAGGGTTTCCTGTATTCCTATCATATCCAAGGTCAAGCAACACAGGTAAACAGAGGAATCTAGATTCGAACCTAAGCAATTGGTTCCAAAGCCTGCCCTCCTTATCACAAGACAGAGATTTTGAGAAGACAAGCCCAAAAGACATATCCATCGTACACAAAGTTCTCATCGTTGCCATTGTTTCTGAGCCGTATCAACAAAAAACATCCACAAGGGTTAAAGCCAGATTTGGATGAGATAAGAAGCACCAAGTGCTTTTTCACCCCCTGCTGAAGTGAAGTGAAAGTGGCTTAGTCATGTCTGACTCTGTGATGCCATGAACTATGAAGCCTGCCAGGCTCCTCTGTTTATGGAATTTTCCTGGCAAGAATACTGGAGTGGGTTGCCATTCCCTCCCCCAGGGGTTCTTTCCATCCCAGGGATCAAACCTGGGTCTCCTGCATTGTGAGCAGATTCTTTACTGTATGAGCCACAAGGAGTGCCCCCAGAGAGCCCAATTTTAAAAATAAGAAAAACTAAAATTTATGGAATATTTAGTGAGTAGGCACCATGCTAAGCCATTCACAAAGGTGTAAACTAATTCTGTGAGAGGTTTATTATTGTGTTTAATTTACAGAATGAGACACACAAGTGTGAAGCATATATTTTAAAGTAGCATAGGAAGTTGGTGCTTAAGTAAATGGTCAAATCAACTCATTCTGAATACAGAGCTGGGAGTTTTCATTTGTGTTTATCTAGCCCAAGACTCCTGAGAGTCCCTTGGACTGCAAGGAGATCCAACCAGTCCATCCTAAAGAAGATCAGTCCTGAGTGTTCATTGGAAGGACTGATGTTGAAGCTGAAACTCCAATACTTTGGCCACCTGATGTGAAGAGCTGACTTATTTGAGAAAACCCTGATGCTGGGAAAGATTGAGGGCAGGAGGAGAAGGGTACAACAGAGGATGATATTTGTTGGATGGCATCACTGACTCAATGGACATGAGTTTGGGTAAACTCCGGGAGTTTGTGATGGACAGGGAGGCCTGGTGTGCGTAGTTCATGGGGTTGCAAAGAGTCAGACACAACTGAGCGACTGAACTGAACTGAGCCCAATATATTATTTCTAGATAGCATGTCTGACAAATATCAGTAGAGGTGAGCATAAATTATGTTTAGGATTCTTTCCAAACTTTACATTCTATGAAAGACCATATATTTTGTTAATCAAATAATCATTTTTACTTAGGAAGTCACAGAAAATCATTTAATAATAATGCAAAATATTGATATTTTCTATATTAATAATAATGACTACTTCACCTTTATACCCATGTAATCAATCAAGTAGTCACATTTTAGGCCTTGTCTGTCTGAATCCTGGATTTCCATTGAATCCATGTGGCTGTACATCTTCCTGTGTAAGTATTAGATTAAACCTGTTTTCATTTCTCATTTATAAATACATAGTAGTAAAACCTCTGTGTTGTGTGGGTAAGTATATGTTTACATTTATAAATAACTCAAATTTCTTTTTTTGTGGCATCTTTGTCTGATTTTGGTATTAGGGTGATGGTGGCCTCATAGAATGAGTTTGGGAGTTTACATTCTGCAATTTTCTGGAAGACTTTGAGTAGGATAGGTATTAGCACTTCTCTAAATTTTTGGTAGAATTCACCTGTGAAGCCATCTGATACTGGGCTTTTGTTTGTTGGAAGATTTTGTTTTCTTTTCTTTTGTATTTTTTACTTTTTTTTAAGATTTTTTATTACAATTTTGATTTCTATGCTTGTGATGGGTCTGTTCAGATTTTCTATTCCTTCCTGGTTCAGTTTTGGAAGGTTATACTTTCTAAGAATTTTGTCCATTTCTTCCAGCTTGTTCATTTTATTGGCCTATAGTTACTCATAGTAGTCTCCTCTGATCTTTTGTATTTTTGTGTTGTCCATTGTGATTTCTCCATTTTCATTTCTAATTTTATTGATTTGATTTTTCTTCCTGTTTTCTTTATGAGTCTGGCTAGTGGTTTGTTTTATTTATCTTCTCAGAGAACCAGCTTTTAGCTTTGTTGATCTTTGCTATAGTCTTTCTTGTTTCTTTTTCACTTATTTCTGCTCTGATTTTTATTATTTCTTTCCTTCTACCTAACTTGGCAGTTTTTCTTTTTCTTATTTTTCTAGTTTCTTTAGGTGCAAAGTTAGGTTGTTTATATGATGTTTCTCTTTTTTCTTGGGCTTCCCTTGTGGCTCAGCTGGTAAAGAATCTGTCTGCAATGCAGGGACCTGGGTTCAGTCCCTGGGTTGGGAAGATTCCCTGGAGAAGGGAAAGGCTACCCGCTCCAGTATTCTGGCCTGGAGAATTCTGTGGCCTGTATTGTTCATGGGGTCACAAAGAGTCAGAAACGACTGAGAGACTTTCACTTTCATGTTCTTGCTTCTTGTGGTAGGCTTGTATTGCTATGAAGCTCCCTCTTAGCACTGTTTTTACTGAATCCCATAGGTTTTGGGTTGTTGTGTTTTAATTTTTATTTGTTTCTATGCATGTTTTGATTTTGTTTTTTTATCTCCTCTGTGATCTGTTGGCTATTCAGAAGCATGTTGATTAACATTCATATGTTTGTGTTTTTTTTATAAAAAACAAATATTTTCCTAAGCATATGCATCATTAAATGCATAATCTAAAGAATTTGCAAAGTGATTGTACTATTTTACATCCCCTCTCCTACCAGCTCTGCATGAGTTACAGTTGGCCTACATCTGCACCACAACTTGATTATCTCTATATTTTATGTATTATATTGATATGTATGATCTCAATATTTTAAATTATAGCCATTCTAGTGTATATATAACTGTGTCCCATTTGTTTTAATTTACATTCCTAAGAAGATTGATTTTGAGCACATTTTAATGTTCTTATTAGAAACACAGATATACTATTTTGTCAGCTATCTTTTCAAATATTTTAACCATTTTCTTGGGTCTGGCTTTCTTCATACTATGAGGGTAGAAGAGTTTTCATTTACTCTTGATACAAGTCAGTAATATATATTTTAAACATTTTCTTCAGTGTCTGAAGAGCCTTTTTCCCCTAATTATTTCTCTTTAAAAGATAAGTTTTTTATTTTAGAAAAGTGGATTTATTCCTTAAGAAAAAAAAAAAGAAAGAAAAGCTCATATTTCTGACCTAACTAATATTTCCCTTCTCCAATGTCACAGAGATTCTCATAGATTTTTACACAGATATGTTAGTTATCACCTTCATGTTTGGAACTAAAATTTTCAAGTTAAATTTTTGAACGATAGAAGGTTATATTCAAGGTTTATTCCCCCACCCCATGAAGACATAAAGGCTGTCAGCTTCATTTGGGAGAAAGACCTTCGTCTCTTCCATTTACTATCCTTGGAGTTTGGGCAAAAATCATTTGAGCATATTTGTGGGATTTACTTTTTTTTTTTTTTTCCCCTTCAATCTATACATCCATTCTTACTCTAGTGATGCTCTATCTTGATTACTCTATAATGTCTTGAAATTAGTCAATGTAAGTGCTCTTTGTTCTTTTACTAGATCTCTTTTGAAAATAAATGTCCCTTGTATTTCCATACAAGTTTTAAATAAACTGAAAATATATCTGTAAAACACCCTGTAGATATTACTTAAAATTGTATTAAGTCTAGAAAAGAAGAAGGCAATGGCAACACACTCCAGTACTCTTGCCTGGCAAATCCCATGGACGGGGGAGCCTAGTAGGCTGCAGTCCGTGGGGTTGCTAGGAGTCAGATATGACTGAGCGACTTCACTTTCACTTTTCACTCTCATGCATTAGAGAAGGAAATGGCAACCCACTTCAGTGTTCTTGCCTGGAGAATCCCAGGGATGGGGGATCCTGATGGGCTGCCGTCTATGGGGTTGCACAGAGTCGGACACGACTGAAGAGACTTAGCAGCAGCAGCAGCAGCAAGTGTATAAAGCAGCTTGGCACAAGGTGATATCTGAACAACTTTGAATGTAAATATAGCATATATAACTTGTATACTAGGGCTTCCCTGGTGGCTCAGTGGTTAAAAAAAAAAATCCTCCTGCCAATGAAGAAGATGTAGATTCAATCTCTGGTTGGGAAGATTCCCTGGAGAAGGAAATGGCAACCTACTCCTCTGTTGTTGCCTGGGAAATCCCATGGAGAGAGGAGCCTGCTGGGTGATAGTCCACACAGAAGAGCCGTACATGATTTAGTGACTAACAACAACATCAATTCAAGTATTATTACAATTTAAAAGAAAAAGTGAAAATTAATGCAACTCCAGGAATAAGAAATAATGACTGGTATGTTTTAGTTCTAGAAAGATGCATTATTAATAGAAAAAAAAAATGAACACCTAAGTTATGCAGTAATAAGTATAAAATAAACCATCTTGTGCATTTCAAAGCCTATTTCTATATTTTTGACACTGTAATTATCCAAATATGTCCATGTTAGAAAATATGAATCTATCTCATTCATCTTTAAGCCTACATATCACATTTTTTCCATCTTATTAATTTATCATCATTGATTAATTTTAGAGTGTTCAGGGTGATTCCATTTCTGCTACATTAAAGAACTCTGTAAAAAAAAAATCCTTGTACAGAAGTCTGATATAGAATTTGACTTCTACAACTATGGTAAATGTCTGAAACCTTGACAGTTAGAATTGTATATCTAAATTTTTCATGTGCATGTGTTTAAGAAGTGAAACCCCCTTTACACTTACTAGTCCAAGTTAGATTTTTATAACAATGAGGGCTCATTTCCATAGACACCTGCAAACACTATTACATATTTTTCATCTTTTTATATTGCTTTTCAAATTACTGTGATTATGACCTATTGATAAATTTGTAAAGGACTTATTTAAGTGTCCTAGAGACTATCAGATATATTATGACTAAGTTTTAATGTTTTGGGTGAGGCTATAAAAGTGTAAATTCTGGAAGTAAATTTAAAAAATAATTGCTCATCCCATGACAAGTGGATCATTTAAGTAAGCGTATTTGAGTACCTTCTATGTTTTCCAAGCTTTGTTCATGTACTTTATTGTTGCTGTTCCCAAGTCACGTCCAACTCTTTGTGACCCCATGGACTGCAGCATGCCAGGCTCTTCTGTCCTCCACTATCTTCTGGAGTTTGCTTACATTCACATCCATTGAATGGATGATGCTATCTAACCACCTTATCTTCTGAACCCTTCTCCTTTTGCTGTATTTCCTAGCACTGGAGTCTTTTCCAACGAGTCAGCTCTTTGCATCAGGTGGCCGAAGTATTGGCGCTTCGGCTTCAGCCTCTGTCCTTGCACTGAATATTCAGGGTTGATTGCCTTTATGGTTGATTGGTTTGGTCTCCTTGCAGTCTAAGGGACACTCAAAAGTCTTTTACAGAACCACAATTTGAAAGCATCAGTTCTTCAGTGTTCAGTCTTCTTTATGGTTCAGCTCCCATCTGTACATGGCTACTGAAAAAAAATCATAACTTTGACTATAGGAAACTTTGTTGGCAAAGTGATGTTTCTCCTTTTGAGTATGCTACCTAGGTTTTGTCATAGCTTTCCTTCCAGTGGAAGCACTGACAGATTTTTATTTTCTTGGGCTCCAGAATCACTGTGGACAGTGACTGCAACCATGAAATTAAAAGATGCTTGCTCCTTGGAAGGAAAGCTATGTACTTTAAATAACTTGTTGAAGAAGGCAGACAAAAAGATTATTTTTCATAGATGTTAACTTTAAGAGTGCTGGGCATGTAACAAGCTACCAAATAATTGTAAAAAGAAATCTAAAGCATAATTCTTTAGCATTAAATAAATGTTTATTAAGTACTTACACTCTTTGGAATATATTATTGAAGAAAATAGGAAAATAATTCTTCCTTTTGGACCTTATATATTATATAACAAATAAGTACCTTTTATTAGTTTATTAGATGCCTGATAGTACCAATAAAGATGGGGGTAAGGAGAATTAGAGGGAAGTGACAAGTGACAGAGAATTATAGCAGTTATGGCAAAATTATGAGCAATTACTGAGGAAATGATGCATAAGCTAAGATTTGAATGACAAAAAAAAACATTCATTTAAAGATTTAAAGTCATGGAGAATTGATATTGCAAAGACTACAACAGCAATAAAACTGGCACATTTAAATTTTTTTTTTTAAAGCTGCTATGTTTGGAGCTTAGAGAATATACAAGAATCATAAGAGCAGGTGTCTGAGAAGCAGGTATGGACCACAAATTCAAGAAAGGTTTACTCATTTAAAAATCACTTAGCCAACTCAGGAAATTAGATGCCTTTATTTCTTCAGAAATCTCCATATAATTATATTTATATGTGTGTATCCATGCATGCATGTATGTGTTTCTGGGAAGAACAACAGAGTGATGTGAGTGATGGCATGTTGTCGTTTGATTTCACCGACATTAATAGGATTGGCTAAATTTTCTGAATTGTTCCAAATGGGATGTCAGAAACATGTCTAGTTGATTTGTCACTTTTAAGGGTGATCAGAAGGGATAGATAAATGTATATGCCAGGGAAATGACAACACTGGATGAGAGAAGCAGGCCACTAGATGTCTGAAAAGAAGAAAATGGTAGAAACAGTGGATGAGAAATGCCAAGAACAATGCCTTTGAAATAAAACAAGACATAATTTCCTTTGTATGTATTTAACTTGAGTTAATTTCTCCAATGACTCTATTTCACCTGAAGAAAATAAATCAATTTGTGATTCCTTTCTACTGCTCACCTAAATTGATAGATTCGGAGAGAGAAAAATTTTGAATTTAAAATGTTGCATATAATATAAAATCTGAAAGAGGGTTTTTAATTGATTTAAAATTGAAATATCATTATAAACTGTCTTGATGTAGTGCATTCAATAAACATTGAATATGTGTCATTGATATGTGTCATTCACCAATGAACAAAGCTCCTACCCTATTGGAAAAAGCTCATATGATCGTTGTATGATATGACAAAAAGTACAACAGGTCATAATATAGACAAATTTAGAGCATATTTACATGAGAGGCACCTAATTCACTTTGAGGTGGGAAAGGAAGGATTTGAGAAGTGTTTCTAACTGGTTATTGTAGTTCAGTCACTCAGTCATGTCTGACTGTTTGCAACCACATGGACTGCAGCAGGCCAGGCTTCCCTGCCTTAAACTCATGTCCATTGATGCCATCCAACCATCTCATTCTCTGCTGTCCACTTCTCCTCTTGCCTTGAATCTATCCTAGCATCAGGGTCATTTCCAATGAGTCAACTCTTCACATCAGGTAGGCACAGAATTGGAACTTCAGCAAAAGTACTTTCAATTAATATTCAGGACTGATTTCCTTAAGGATGGACAAGTTTGATCTCCTTGCAGTTCAAGGGACTCCCAAGAGTCTTCTCCAGCACCACAATTCAAAAGCATCGTTTCTTTTGTGTTCAGCATCCTTTTTGGTCCAGTTCTCACATTTATACATGACTACTGGAAAAACCATAGCTTTGACTAGATTGACCTTTGTTAACAAAGTGATGTCTATGCTTTTTAATGTGCTGTCAAGGTTTGTCATAATATTTCTTTCAAGGAGCAAGCATCTTTTAGTTTCATGGCTGCAGTCACCATCTGTGGTGATTTTTGGAGCCCAAGAAAATAAAATCTGCCACTGTTTCCACTTTGTCCCCATTTATTTTGCCATGAAGTGATGGAACAAGATGTTATGATCTTAGTTTTTTGAATGTTGAGTTTTAAGCTAGCTTTTTCACTCTCCTTTTTCACCTTCATCAAGAGGCTCTTTAGCTCCTCTTCACTTTCTTCCATTAGGGTGCTAACATCTGCATACCTGACATTGTTGATATTTATCCTGACTATATTGATTCCAGATTGTGATTCATCCAGCCCAGTATTTTGCATGATGTACTCTGCAGAGGAATTAAATAAATACAGTGACAATAGACAGCCTCACATGTGCCTTTCCCAATTTTGAATCAGTCTATGTCTATGTCTGGTTCTAACTGTTGATTCTTGACTTGCATACAGGTTCCCCAGGAGGCAGGTAAGGAGGTCTGGTATTTCCATTTTATTAAGAATTTTTCACTGTTTGTTGTGATCCACACAGCCAAAGGTTCAGTATAGTCAGTGAAGCAGAAGTACATGTTTTACTGAAATCCCTTTGTTTTTTCTATGATCCAATGAAAGAGAAAATGAAAGTCACTCAGTTGTGTCTGACTCTTTGCAACCCCATGTGCTATACAGTCCATGAAATTCTCCAGGCCCTAATAATGCACTGGGAAGCCTTTCCCTTCTCCTAAGAGATCTTCCCAACCCATGGATCGAACCCAGGTCTTCCACACTGGAGGAAGATTCTTTACCAGCTGAGCCACAAGGGAAGCCGAAGAATACTGGAGTGGGGAGCCATTCCCTCTCCAGGGGATCTTCTTGACCCAGAGGTTGAGCCCAGGTTTCCTACATTACAGGAAGATTCTTTACTGTTGGAGCCACCAGGGAAGTTCTAAATAAAATCACTCAGTCGTGACTTTTTGTGACCTCATGGACTATACAGTCCTTGGAATTCTCTAGGCGAGAATAATGGAGTGGGTAGCCTTTCCCTTCTCCAGGGAATCTTCCCAACCTAGGGATCTAACCCTAGTCTCCCACATTGCAGGTGAATTTTTCACAATCTGAGCCAGAAGGGAAGCCCAAGAATAATGGAGTGGGTAGTCTATCCCTTCTCCAGCAGATCTTTCCACCAAGGAAGATCCAATGGATGTTGGCAATTTGATCTCTATTTCCTCTGCCTTTTCTAAACCCAGCTTGCACATCTGGAAGTTCTCAGTTCATGTACAGTTGAAGCCTAGCAAGAAGGAATTAGATCATTACCTTGCTAGCATGTAAAATAAGCACAATTGTAAGGTAATTTGAATATTCTCTGGTTTTGACCTTCTTTGGATTTGACATGAAAATTGATCTTTTCCAGTTCTGTGGCCCCTGTTGAGTTTTCCAAATTTGCTGGCATATTTAGTAAACTTTAATGGCATCATCTTTTAGGATTTGAAATAGCTCAGCTAGAATTCCATCACTTCCACTAGCTTTGTTCATAGTAAAGCTTCCTAAGGCCCACTTGACTTCACACTCCAGGATGTCTGGCTGTAGGTAAGTGACCACATCATTGTGGTTATCTGGGTCATTAACACCTTTTTTTGTACAGCTCTGTGCATTCTTGCCACCTTTTCTTGTCTCTACTGCTTCTTTTATGTCCTTGCTGTTTCTGTCCTTTATTGTGCCCATCTTTGTATGATGTGTTCCCTTGGTATTTTTAATTTTCTTGAAGAGATATCTAGTCTTTCTCATTCTGTTGTTTTACTCTATTTCTTTGCATTGTTCACTGAGAAATGCTTTCTTATCTCTCCTCTCTATTCTCTGTAACTCTGCCTTCAAATGGATATATCTTTCCCTTTCTCCTTACCTTTCACTTCTCTTCTTTTCTCAGCTATTGTAAGGCCTCCTCAGACAACCATTTTGCCTTTTTGCACTTCTTTTTCTTGGGGATGGTTTTAGTCACTGCTTCCTGTACAGTGTTATGAACCTCCATCCATAGTTCCTCAGGCACTCTATCAGATCTAACCTTGAGTCTATTTGTTACTTCCACTGTATAATCATAAGGGATTTGATTTAGATTATACCTGAATGGTCTAGTGGTTTTCCCTACTTTCTTAATTCAAGTCTGAATTTTGAAATAAGGAGTTCATGTTCTGAACCATAGTCAGTTTTCAGTCTTGTTTTTGCTAACTGTATAGAGCTTCTCCCTCTTTGGCTGCAAAGAATATAATCAATCTGATTTTGGTACTCACCATCTGGTGATGCCCATGTGTAGAGTCATCTCTTGTGTTTTGGGTAGAAGGTGCTTGCTATGACCAATGTGTTCTCTTTGCAAATTCTATTAGCTTTTGCCCTGCTTCATTTTTCCCCCCAAAACCAAACTTGCCTGTTACTCCAGGTATCTCTTGACTTCTTACTTTTGCATTCCAGTCCTCTATGCTGAAAAGGATGTGTGTGTGTGTGTGTGTGTGTGTGTATGTGTGTGTGTGTGTTTCTAAGTGTAGTGGACTCACTGCTCTTAGAAATTATTAGGCATTTTAGGCCAGAAAAAGAAGAATAGGACTCTAAGCAGAGAAAGGTAAGCATGGAATAAAGCTATTAGGAAAAGAAAGAGGAAAATTCATTTCATTTGTTCAACTCTAAGGAGTTAGAAAAGCCACATCTTAATATGAATAAGAGAATACAGTGATGAACAATGCTAAAAACAAAGGCAGATGCTGAAGCATTAGTTTCATATACCAAAATAATATGTTCGAACTTTTTATTTGAAAGTTCCATGTGCTTTTTTTTTTTTTTAATGACATGGTCAAAATGCATATGTAATCTATTTCAAATATTTCAAAAGGGTATTTTATTTTAGAGATACTTGTAAATAAACACACAATCAAGTACAATCCAGTAAAGGTGTTAAAATCATAGAACCATTGTTATTAACACAAATATTTGGTGCAAGGGATTTCAGTTTAATTCCATTTTTTTTCTTCTTTTCTCATTTTCCTCTCAAATCCCTCAGTGAGTTAAACATTGCCTGCCCTGCCTGTGGAACAGCAGAGCAGAAGACAGCATAGAATTATTGGTGAAATATAATAACAGAACCCCTCTTTAATATTTTTAGGTTCACACAACCTATATGGGATTATGTGCATCAGACATTGAAACAAACTTTTTATGATCTCAAATATCAGTAACAGAATCACTCTATTTCAAAGCACAGAGCAGAATATTTAATGGCTCAAGGCACTCCAGGGTCATGTTTAAGATCTCAAAATGAAGTCTGAGATCTTTGTAAGACACAAGCATTATTAATAGTTCTGCATTATTTGGATCATAACAACCTCCTGAACTGAGATTCCATTTTCTGAGGAGGAATAATTTTCTTCATTGGTTGAAAAATGTATTTGTTTGTATGTATGCTTATGGTATTTTGGTAATTCAAATATGAGACTATATTTCTAGAGGCTCCTCCCCTCATTCTGGTCATACAAGAATAAAAATGAGGAGTGGGGCATCACTGGAACTCAATTCCAGAAAAAGATAGCATCAACTATTTTTCAGATTCAAGCCTATCTGTTGTCTGATCTGCAAAGAATCTGAAGAGCAGATATATAGACTGGATTGAAAATAAGAATTAAATGGGAAAAAATAGAGAGAATAAAGGTTTGCAAAAGGAGAAATTAGATGTTTATTGAGTTTGTCAGAGAGAGCTAATGAGTCAGTGAGATCAGACACATATATTTAAAACATTAGGAATGAAAGTTTTACTTACCATTAAAAATAAATAATTAAAATGAAGTTGACAAAATAAGTTGGGCAAAAAAAGTGAAAAACAGGAGAAAGGAGAGCTTCCAATTAAAAAGATAACTTCCAGGGTTTTAAAGACATCTTTACTCTCTAGGGTCAGTAGTATATCTCCAGAACATATGCTTGTAGAGAAAACTAAGCAGAAGGTTCTAATAGGTAATGAAAAATACCAGGGATCAAGCTGTTCCATGAATTAATGTATGAATTGTTTAATCTAATAATTTGATCAATAAAAAGTTCAGTTTAGATAAAAGGATCATAGGCAGAATCAGTGAATATATATCATTACATCTGTGTCTACTAAAATCTTTTCTGAACTGAGTTGATTAATGATTTAAAAATAGATATATTTTCCTAGAAAACAAAAGGCCTATTGAGAAAAGATTTGAATTTGATTTATTAGGTCTATTGCTTTTAAGTTTCAACAATGATCAATTACATGAGTTCTTAATTCTTGACTTTTTTTCTTTTTTTAAAACAAATTCTCTCTCTTCCTTTAGTTACTAGTTCTGCATATATTTTCAAGCAGTCTGTAGTCTTGTTGAAATAGAGCAGGGAGATAAGATATTTGTATATTCTTATGCTACACGATTGATTTGTAATTAAAGTAGAAAAATAACTGACATTGGTTGCACCAAAAAAAAAAAAAAAAAGTGATGAAACAAACCTCAGACCTTTACAGGAAAAAAAGCAAAATTTCAGTAAAGGGATGTAGAAAGAAATGACACAGAAGTTTAGTTATTAAGCTAACAAGAGTTTCCCTATAAGCTGAAACCATTTACCTTCTAATGAATGGTGATGGGGTTTTTTATAACATTGTTTTATCATTCATTCATTGATTTATTCAATGCATATTTATCAGTATATACTAAACATTAGAGAAGGTGTTATCTACTGTTAGTTAGTCTCCTGAGTCTAGAGATTAGTGATAGAAATCACCCTGTAAGACACAGAGAAACAACTGCACAATTAAAAGAATCTGATAAATGTTTTACAAGGGAAAACACAGTACATTCAGAGGTTGCATGGGATGAGGGTGTGATGGAAAGACTCAGATTTGGAGGAGAGGTCACAAAGAGTATAGAGAAATGAAATTTTAACTGAAACTTGAAATATATATAGGAGGAGTTAGCAAATAGGGGGCAAGTCACCTGAAGAATAATATTTCAGGAAGAAGGAACAACTGAGCATTCAGCTGTTACATCAGCAAAAGACACTTGTTCTAGGAAATAAAAATCAAGAGGACAGCACAGTCCTAACAGAACTGAGTGGGTATGAATGGAGAGGAATGCTGTTGCCTGTTGAAATTTGCAAAAGAATCCTCCAACTGCAACATGAAAAAAATTGTATATTGTCTAGAAAAATTGAAACATTTTTGTAGTAATGCCTGCTGAAGACATCAGCCTAAAGTATAGTAGCAGAAGTGATATGGTAATCAGTGAACTGTTAAGAAAAAAAAAAAAAATAATTTAATAAGTAGATGCTAACAGTTATGGCTTTTTCAGTAGTCATGTATGGATGTGAGAGTTGGAGTGTGAAGAAAACTGAGCACTGAAGAACTGATGCTTTTGAACTGTGTCTGTTGGAGAAGACTCTTGAGAGTCCCTTGAACTGCAAGGAGATCCAATCAGTCCATTCTAAAGGAGATCAGTCCTGGGTGTTCTTTGGAAGGAATGATGCTAAAGCTGAAACTCCAGTACTTTGGCCACCTCATGCGAAAAGTTGACTCACTGGAAAAGACTCTGATGGTGGGAAGGATTTGGGGCAGAAGGAGAAGAGGACGACAGAGGATGAGATGTCTGGATGCCATCACCGACTCGATGGATGTGAGTTCGAGTGAACTCTGGTAGTTGGTGATGGACAGGGAGGCCTGGCGTGCTGCAATTCATAGGGCTGCAAAGAGTCAGACACGACTGAGCGACTGAACTGAACTGAACTGAACAGTCTCATGAGTTAAATGTAAAAGATTGAGAGATCACTGCAAGACAAGTTTCATTAGACTGATGGGGCAGAGAGTAGAACATAATAGGTTGAAATGAACATACAGTTGTGAATTAAAAATAAAATATATAAATCTACCAGAAACTTTGGCTGGGAAGAGAAGAGAAATGTAATGATTTGGCATGGTATGGTGGGGATGGGTGGAAAGTGAAAAATTTGAGTACAGAAAGCCAGCACAGAGAGAAAGTTGAAAGTATGACAGAAAAGAAAGATTGAATTTCTGTTCTTAATGAGGCTAGTGTGGTTGGATTCAGACCAAAGGTAGAAGCATTAGCTTTATAGAGAAGCATAAACTTTTACAAAAAGTAAGAGGAAATAGATTGCTTTTGAAGGATTTGTGGTAGGAGTTTGAGAGACAGTTAACCACTAAAGCTAGGAGTTAAATTGATCAGGAATTTATGAAGGACAAGGGGTTCAGGGAACTAGGGATATTTATAAGAGAGCAGTTAAGGCTATGGACCATTAATTTCAACCTAGAACAAAAATCAGGGAAAAAATTAAGTGGAATGGTGCACAGAAAACAGAGTTACTTCAAACTCCTTGAGTCTGAAGAACAAATGAAGTGGTGCAAATGAAAACAAGAAAGAATCATTTATGGAGTATTTCTATTGCTGGCTTCATCAGTAGGCCCATCCCATGAAAAACAAGGTCAAGGATTTTGCCACAGAAAGAAATGGCTAAGGTGGATTGAAAGAGAATTAAAAGGTCAGGGACCCAAAGGCCAAAGTTCTTTTTTGAAGGGCTAGCTGAATGTTGAAATCATGCCAGAAGGTGGGCGGGGGTGGGGGGGCGGGGAGGGTGTAGTAAGGAGAATATCTAGGTGGCAAAGAATTTGATGAGAGAGGGAAATAACATAATTCTATAGATTACAGCCACAAGAAGTATATATGTCCAAATGGCCTTTCCCTCAGAATAGTATGTTCTTTTTGTTGTTCAGTCACTTAGTCATGTCTGACTCTTTGCAACCCTATGGACTGCAGCACACCAGGTTTCCCTGTCCTTCACCATCTCCCAGAGTTTGTTTAAACTTTTGTTCATTGAATAAGTAATGCCATCCAGCCATCCCATTCTCCTCCTGCCTTCGATCTTTCCACTTATGAGTATGATCAAAAGATGAAGGAATATTCATCTGAATTTGGTTTGATGTAACAAAGAAAACTAGCTCTTTCTCTTAGAGGTCCCCAACCCCGGGTAATGGAAGGGTAGAAACTAGGCTGCACAGAAGGAAGTGAGAGGCAGACAGATGAGTGAGCAAAGCTTTATCTGTATATACAGCCACTTCTCATCACTTGTATCCCCTGGACAATGGAAAAATTGCCTTCCACAAAACTGGTCCCCGGTGCCAAAAATGTTGTGAAATAATCAGCTGCTTCAAAATCAATCAGCCATTTAACCTAGAACACTAAATATCTCCCCTCAAATATAAGATTCTTTTTCTTAGGGAAAAAGTATTTATCTTAAGTATGGTATTCATTATTTCCATATTCACTCTTGTGTTGGTGTTAGTAGTATCCTGAATCAATTAAAGTATTACCAGAACACCAGCAATCTAATCTTGTCTAAATATTAATAACTTAGTTTTTTACCTAGCATTTTGCTATATTATAAGGGAGTTGCTAATTAACTAAACGTTTAAGCTGGAAAATTTACTAGTACTTGAGACAAAATATATTTTGGCTAGAAATCTTTCAGCCTGGAACTAAATACACATACACACACATTTCTGGAACAAAACTGCTTCAAGCTAAGCTGACTTAATCATGGAGCTAATGCCTGCTAGAATTAGTTTACTGTTTCTCATTATATATGCTATTGAAAAGACCTATGCTAAGGCAGATTAAGAAAGATTATTTTCAAATTGACTTTTAGATGTTAGAAAATATCTTTAAATTTTTATCATGATTATAAAACTTAATTTCTTCCAATTTTAATGTAGCAAATCTTATGGATTAATTTTAAATTCCAACCAAATCTTTAGTAAAACAAGGAAACATGCAGTTAAGGAAGCTCTGTCATAAAATTCCATTATAAGATATTTCATTTGACACTCAATTCTGATTATATGACTATTATCAACAAGATTATATTCTTAGGCTTGTAACTAAGACAGATTAAGATGATGTTTTCCTTCTGCTCCAGAGAATAGTGCTTTGCTGTCCTGTGATTAGTTGCTCAGTCATGTTCAACTTTTTGCCACCCGATGCTATGTAGCCGCACCGCCCCCCCCCCCCCCCCCCCCCCGGTTCCTCTGTCCATGGGAATTTTCCAGGTAAGAATACTGGCGTGCATTGCCCTGCTTGACTCCAGGATATCTTCCCAACCCAGGGATCAAACTCAGGTCTCCCTCATTGCAGGCTGATTTTTTACCATCTGAGCCACCAGAGAACAGTAGAGAACTAGATTTATATTGTGCTATTTTTTTTCCTTTTTGTTACAGACTTTGTCACAGGAATTAGGTTTTAGAATTCTATGGCTTCATATGTTCCTTGAAAGATAATACTAAGTTGTATAGTTTTGATATTTACCATGTTCTGTAATTCCCCTGTGTGGTCATTCTGATTCTTCCTTGTATGTGCTCAGAAGTCAATGACAAGAGAAGCAGACTCAGAAAATACTATTTATAACTGATAATTGGCCAAAGGCAGGCAATCCAGGCCTGTCTTTCTCAGTGTATTCTGTGTTTTCTGACTCTGGTTTATCAACCTAGAATCCAAAATAAGATTAGGAATGAAAATAAAATGTCATAAGCCAATTAATAGAAAATAATATTTTCTTTCAGTGGTTTGACTATACCACTTTGTGTACAAGACAGATTGTCACTGAGATATTACTGCTTTACTGCACGATGGACAGGAGAAATTCCCTCCCAGCTCCTGCACATCTTTGAAATCACTAACAGTATTGTTTTAACAAACAGGATGATTTTGTAACCTCTGAAAAATATTACTGAATGCTTCTTATATGCCAGTTCTAAAAACACAAAGAATTAAAAGATAGTCTCTTGAGTTATAATCTACTCAATATTATTAATCTGCCAATTATGTGATCTGGATATAGCTTGGTATGAATGAAATTACTACTATATATTTAGCTTTAGAATCCTGATAAAGATGAACAAACTGCAAATTACTCAAATGCTTAGAAACAGAAGGTGACTTATTAAACACAGCCACTTGCTTTAATTTGTCTGCACCACCTCAGTGTCATGACTCTATTCCACATGATGGCCTTGGGCTATTTCACTTTTCTGATACTATGTCTCAGTGATTCATCCCTAACTCTGAACACTACTCTCTCCCTTTATGTATGTTCTATAGCTGTAAGGTGAAGATCATTCAGATCACTCAGTGACCTTCCTTATAAATATCAGTAGGAGGAGAACTTACACTACACTGTTTTCATTTTTAGTCAGGCAGGGAAAGGGCAAATATTACATAAGATCACTTATATGTGAAATCTAAAAAAAAAAAAAAAAAAATTAATGCCAATAAAATGTATTTACAAAACGTAAACAGACTCACAGACATAGAAAACAAACTTACCCAAAGGAAAAGGGGAGGAGGCGGGACAGATTAAGAGATTCATAGATACACACTACTATCTATAAAATCCTGGAGAAGAAAATAGCAACCCACTCCAGTATTCTTGCCTGGAGAATCCCATGGACAGAGGAGGATGGCAGGCTACAATCCATGGGGTTGCAAAAGACATGACTAAAGCAACTTAGCATACATATATGAAATAAATAAACAACAGGGATTTACTGTATGTCATATGAAACTATATTCAATATCTTGTGATAACCTATAAAGAAAAAGCATTTGAAGCTGTGCACCTGAAACTAGCACAATATTGTAAATAAGCTATAGTTTAATAAAAATTAAATTAAAAGTTTGCCCAAGAAAATTGATCCAAAAATTTAAAAATAAAAACAGATCATTCCACTGTTAAATATTTGACACCCTCAACATCATTCATAGCACCTGATAAAACTTATCTAAAGTAAGTGATTCCAAGAGAAAAAACTATATACTTTGAAAATTCCTCTGCTTAGAGTATGCATTGAGTGGCCAAATAAATGGTGGAACACTGCACAGAAATGTCTACAGTCATTTTAGCGAGTACTATAATGGAATATTTAATTAAATCAATTTTATTTTTTCTAATAGACTGAAGTGATTATCATTATAAAGCATTGCTTTTAATCTCCAATTTTTATTTTAAATTCTAAGTTTTTATTGTAGAATATATATACAACATAACATTTCTATTTTAACTATTTTAAGTGTGTAGTCAAGCAGCATTAGTTATATTCACAAAATGTTGTATAGTCACCCACTTCTTTAGATTTCCAAAATGTTTTCAACAGTCTAAACAGGAACTTGGTAGTTATTAAGTAACAACTCCCCATTTTCCTCTTGCTGCAGATCCTGGTAAACTTTAATCAGTTTATAATTTGACTATTGTAGATATTTCATATAAGTTGAATACACAATGTTTGCCCTTTTGTCCCTGGCTTCCCAGTAGTTTTTATGTTTTATTCATGTGGTAGCATGTATTAAGACGTGTTTCCTATTTATGGCTGAATAACAGTTTATCGTGTACACAAAAATGTTTATTTATCCATTCATTTGTTGATAAACTGTTGGATTGCTTCCATCTTAGGGCTATTGTCAACAATGCTGCAGTGAACACTGGCACACAAATATCTGCTTGTGTCCTTGTTTTCAGTGATTTCAGTTTACCTAGGAGTGGACTCTCAGTGATAGGGTATGTCTATGTTTAACTTTAAAGGAATTTCCAAACTGTTTTCCACATGGCTACACAATGTAACATTTCCACCAGCAATCTAAGAAGGCTTCAGTTTCTTCACAGTTTTGCTTACACCTGTTATTTTCTGATTTTTGCTTGTTTGTTTTTTAATATAGCCATTCTATCCTGAATAATCATTGGAAGGACTGTTGCTGAAGCTGAAGCTCCAATACTTTGGCCACCTGATGCAAAGAGCCAATTCATTGGAAAAGACCCTGATGCTGGGAAAGGTTGAAGTCAGGAGGAGAAGCGACAACAGCGGATGAGATGGTTGGATGGCATCACCAATTCTATGGACATGAGTCTGAGCAAGCTCCAGGAGTTGGTGATGGACAGGGAAGCCTGGTGTGCGGGAGTCCAGGGGGTCACAAAGAGTCAGACATGACTAAGCAACTGAACTGAACTGAACTGAACTGATGCCTGAAGGAAGGCATGGCAACCTACTCTAGCATTCTGGAGAATCCCATGGACAGAGGAGTCTGGCGGGCTACAGTCTGTAGGGCCACACAGAGTCAGACACGATTGAAGCAAATCAGCACACATAGCACAGTGAGTGTGAAGTGATGTATCAGTGGTTTTGATTTTCATTTCACTAATGATTAGTGATGTTGTATAGCTTTCATGTGCTTATTAGCCATTTATAATCTTCTTTGGAGAAATATTTACTAAAGTTCTTTAGCTGTTTTAAATGGGGTTGTTTTGTTCACCTTCTTGAAAATATTCTTTAATCTACAGAAGTTTCAAATGTTGAAGTCCAATATACCTGTTTCTTTTGTTACTCATAGTCTAGATGTCATATCTACAAACCAAATTCAAAGTTGTAAAGATTTATGCTATGGTTGTCTGAAGAGTTTTACATTGTCAATCTCATTCTGAGGAGAACTATACTCAGCATCTCAAGCCTCCACAGCTTTGAATTGTGTCTATAAGCATCTGTCCTTTATCTTGATTTATTTTGGGCATCTGTTAGAAAGATGTAACCATAAGCAATTGTTTTTTTTTTTTTTTTGCTTTATGCCCTCTTGACTTAGAAAAGATTTCACAGGAACAACCTACTTTCTGATAGCAGAAGAAACCTGTGCTATAGCTCAGTCAGAATGTGTCTCTTGCTTAATGGTCAGAATATGAAAGTTTGTCTAAAGTTTTTGATGTGTCTGCATATGCATCAAAAATATAATCAGCAGTTGACATTTTAATATGAAGGTTTGCAAATGTCTACAGCCCAGTCTTTTTCAGACTGCCTATTCTGTATATCAAATTTTGTTACTTGTCACAACACAATTCTGTGTAATTAATTCTATGCTCTTTAAGACTGTATTTAAATGTTAAAAAACAAAAACAAAACACTTGAAGCAAGAATGGTTTAATGATTTAGGTATTTATTTCCTTGCTTCTTGTTTTGTTTTGTTTTGGAGTTTTGTTATTGTTGTTATGACCTAATACGAAGTCAAGAATTGGCTGTGAAGGGTTTATAGTGACTCCATTTTTCCATTTTTATATCAAGTACTCTGAATGCTACTTTGTCTATCCATCATTCTTAGAGCGTGGCTTTTTAACTACTCCATCATGTTTTTAATTTATCTGTAGGGTCAGCTTCATAGACATGAAAACTATATGATAACACAAGGCCCTGCTCTCAGAAGGGATTCAGCTCTTGCTTTAATACCCCTTGCTATTGTTAATATTTTTTCTTTGAAGATGCATCTTGTAAATGTAGTTTTAAAAGAAAATAAACCATGTGCATGAGTGGATGAGATAGGTGGGGTGGCAATGTGTGCAGACATCAGTTCAGGACTACAGGCAACAAGAGCTATGGACAACTTGTGCGCAGAGCAGTTCCACTGGCCACCTGGTGGCCCCAAGTTACAGTAAGTGTCAGAGGAACTAGTAAAATGCCATTATATAAATTTTACATTAAATTAAGACTTTCAGAAAAGATGATTTGGTTGAAGTGTTAAATATTTTCTGGAAAAAATTTCAACAAATCTCATTAGCTCTAGATATACTAAAATTTATATTTTGAAATAATTTATAAAACTGTATGCCAAAGTTTTCACATCTTATAAAGTACAATTAACAGCAGCAGTAAAAAGGACATCAACAGAAAGATTCATCTCAAAATTAAAAATTATTTCTTGCATTTGCCAAGAGACACTGGTGTCACTCTCAATTTTAGTATTTAAAAATAAAGTTATTAAAAGTATTTTGATGACATACTGGATAGAGTTGGAGAAAAATTAGCCAGAAAAATCTTAGGAAAAATTACATACCACATTAATACATTATTATAATTTATTGTTATAAAAAATTAATGGATGAAAATATTTTATACCATTTGCAATATTTTTCTGCCATTATTTTGTTACTCAAATATTACTATTATCCTTTTTAAATTTTAAAATAGTGAAATATTTGAAAGAAAATTTTGTATAATTATCCATATAATTCACCCCTGCTTCTTGAATGGCAATCCTGCATTTCATTTACACAAAGCACCACATATTATTTTGCAAGATATCTGCTTTAACTTTAACCATTATGTCTATTCTATAGCCAGGATGAATACTAAAAATTAAAGAGTTAAAAAAAATAGTGAAAGGAGTATGTGAATATATCTGCTTTACTTAAAATTATTTTTCCCCAGTAAACTCAGTGATCCTTAAATTTTATTGAACATATTTGTATTATTTACTCTCCTAAAGACTCTGATGCTGGGAGGGATTGGGGGCAGGAGGAGAAGGGGACGACAGAGGATGAGATGGCTGGATGGCATCACTGACTCAATGGACGTATGTCTGAGTGAACTCCAGGAGTTGGTGATGGACAGGGAGGCCTGGCGTGCTGCGATTCCTGGGGTCACAAAGAGTCAGACACGACTGAGTGACTGAACTGAACTGAACTGAACTGAATGCCAAGGAAATTTTGAAATCATAGAATCTTTAATCAAATGCATTTCCATCCTGAAAAGAATCCTTTGCAGGTTTGTCTATGCAAGGGAAAAAGTGTGAATGAATATTCAACTATCAAAATGATATTTTTAATTTTTCCAATGTTAAGAACACAATTGTGGTTTTTTATCATGTTCAATACTATCTTTTGCTAAGAAAATTTTATGACAACTCCCTTATTTTTCTGAAACAAAATTATGAGTTTCATTATGTTACACATAAAACAGAAAAAAAAGAAAAATAAATCAATATGAGGACCAAAATCCTTAGAAGAAATAAGAGAGGAAATAAATAATATACATAATACATTTACATGCAGTTGTGGATGTGACTGGTGATGGAATGAAGTCCGATGCTGTAAAGAGAAATATTGCACAGGAACCTGGAATGTTAGGCCCATGAATCAAGGCAAATTAGAAGTGGTCAAGCAGGAGAAGGCAAGAATGAATATCGACATTTTAGGAATCAGTGAACTATTGAGCATCCATTTCTGCTTTATTGACTATACTAAAGCCTTTGACTCTGTAGATCACAATAAACTCTGGAAAATTCTGAAAGAGATGGGAATATCAGACCAACTGACCTGCCTTTTAATAAACCTGTATGCAGGCCAGGAAGCAACAGAACTGGATATGGAACAACAGACGGTTCCAAATAGGAAAGGGAGTACATAAAGGCTGTATATTGTCACCCTGCTTATTTAATTTACATGTGGAATACATCATGAGAACCACCGGGCTGGATGAAGCACAAGATGGAATCAAGATTGTGGGGAGAAATATCAATAACCTCAGATATGTAGATAATACCACCTCTATGACAGAAACTGAAGAACTAGAGTCTCTTGATGAAAGTGAAAGAGGAGAATGAAAATGTTGGCTTAAAGTTCAACATTCAGAAAACTAAGATCATGGCATCTGGTCCTATCACTTCATGGCAAATAGATGGGGAAACAGTGGAAACAGTGGTTGACTTTATTTTGAGGGGCACCAAAATCACTGCAGATGGTCATTGCAGCCATGAAATAAAAAGACGATTACTCCTCAGAAGAAAAGTTATGACCAACTTAGACAGCCTATTAAAAAGGAGAGACATTACTTTGCCAACAAAGGTCCATCTAGTTAAGGCTATGGTTATTCCACTAGTCATGTATGGATGTGAGAGTTGGACTATAAAGAAAGCTGATCGCTGAAGAATTGACGCTTTTGAACTGTGGTGTTGGAAAAGACTCTTGAAAGTCCACTGGACTGCAAGGGGGTCCAACCAGTCCATCCAAAAGGAAACCAGTCCTGAATAGTCACTGAAGGGACTGATGTTGAGGCTGAAACTCCAATACTTTGGCCACCTGATGTGAAGAGCTGGCTCATTTGAAAAGACTCTGATGCTGGGAAAGATTGAGGGCACGAGGAGAAGGGGACAACAGAGAATAAGATGGTCGGATGGCATCACCAACTCAATGGACATGAGTTTGAGTAAACTGCAGGAGTTGGTGATGGACAGGGAGGCCTGGCGTGCTGCAGTCCATGGTGTCGCAAAATGTCGGACATGACTGAGCAACTGAACTGAACTAAAATGGACTGAAATGGGTGTATTTAACTCAGATGATCATTATATCTACTACCGTGGGCAGTAGAAGAAATAGAATAGCCATCATAGTCAATGAAAGAGTCTGAAATGCAGTACTTGGATGCAATCTCAAAAATGACACAATGATCTCTGTTCATTTCCAAGGCAAATCATTGAATATCACAGTAATCCAAGTTTATGTCCGATCAGTAAGGCTGAAGAAGCTGAAGTTGAATGGTTCTATGAAGACCTTCAAGACCTTCTAGAACTAACACTCCCCAAAAGATGTCTTTTTTATTATAAGGGACTGAAATGCAAAACTAGGAAGTCAAGAGATACCTGGAGTAAAGGGCAAATTTGGCCTTGGAGTACAAAACAATGGAGGACAAAGGCTAGTGGAGCTTTGCCAAGAGAATGCACTGGTCATAGCAAATGCCTTCTTCCAACAACACAAGAGATGATTCTACACATGGACATCACCAGATGGTCAAAATGGAAATCAGATTGATTATATTTTTTGCAGCCAAAAAAGGAGAAGCTGTACACAATCAGAAAAACAAGACTGGGAGCTGACTGTGGCTCAGATCATGAAATTCTTTTGGCAAAATTCAGACTTAAATTGAAGAGAGTAGGGGAAAACCACTAGATCATGTAGGTATGACCTAAATCAAATCCCTAAAGATTATACAGTGGAAGTGACAAATAGATTCAAGGAATTAGATCTGATAGACAGAGTCCTGAAGAACTAGGGACTGAGGTTCATGATATTTTACAGGAAGCAGTGATCAAGACCATCCCCAAGAAAAAGACATGCAAAAAAGGCAAAATGGTTCTCTGAGGAGGCCTTATAAATAGCTGAGAAAAGAAGAGAGGCTAAAGGCTAAGGAGAAAAGGAAAAATATACCCATTTGAATGCAGAGTTCCAAGGAATAGCAAGGAGAGATAAGAAAGGCTTCCTCAGGGATCAATGCAAAGAAATAGAGGAAAACAATAGAATGGGAAATACTAGAGATCTCTTAAAAAAAAACTAGAGATACTAATGTAACATTTCATGCAAAGATGGGCACAATAAAGGACAGAAACTATATGGACCTAACAGATATTAAAAAGAGGTGGCAAGCATAAACAGAAGAACTATACAAAAAATATCTTCATGACCCAGATAATCACCATGGTGTGATCACTCACCTAGAGCCAGGGATCCTGAAATGCAAAGTCAAGTGGGCCTTAGGAAACATTGCTACAAACAAAACTAGTGGAGGTGATGGAATCCCAACTGAGCAATTTTAAATTCTAAAAGATGATGCTGTTAAAGTGCTGCACTCAATATGCCAGGAAATTTGGAAAACTCAGCAGTGGCCACAGGACTGGAAAAGGTCTAGTTTTCATTTCGATCCCTAAGAAAAGCAATGTCAAAGAATTTTCAAACCACTGCACAATTGCACTCATCAAATGCACTAGCAAAGTAATGCTCAAAATTGTCCAAGCCAGGCTCCAAAGGTACATGAATCATTAACTTTCAGATGTTCAAGCTGGATTTTAAAAAGGCAGAGGAACCAGATCAAATTGCCAACATCCACTGGATCATCAAAAAAGCAAGATTTCCAGAAAAACATCTACATCTGTTTTGTCGACTATGCCAAACCCTTTGACTGTGTAGATCACAATAAACTATGGAAAATTCTGAAAGAGATGGTGATACCAGACCACCTGACCTGTCCCCTGAGAAATTTGTTTGTAGGTCAAGAAGCAAGAGTTAGAAGTGGACATAAACTACAGACTGGTTCCAAATCAGGAAAGGAGTATGTCAAAGCTGTATATTGTTACCCTGCTTATTTAACTTATATGCAGAGTACATCATGAGAAACCCTGGGCTGGATGAAGCACAAGGTGGCCAAGTTGGCCAGGAGAAATATCAATAACCTCATGCATGCAGATGACACCACTCTTACAGTAGAAAGCAAAGCAGAACTAAAGAGTCTCTTGATGAAAATGAAAGAGGAGAATTAAAACGTGACTTAAAGCTCAACATTCAGAAAACTAAGATCATGGCATCTGGTCCCATCACTTCATGGCAAATAGATGGGGAAACAATGGAAACAGTGACAGACTCTTTTGTGGGGTGGCTCCAAAATCACTGTAGATGGTGACTGCAGCCATGAAATTAAAAGATGCTTGCTCCTTGGAGGAAAAGCTCTGACCAACCTAGACATAATATTAAAATCAGAGACATTACTTTGCCAACAAAGTCCATCTAGTCAAAACTTTTGTTTTTCCAGTAGTCATGTATGGATATGAGAGTTGGACTACACAGAAAGCTGAGCACCGAAGAATTGTTGCTTTTGAACTGTGGTTTTGAAGGCTATTGAGAGTCCCTTGGACTGGAAGGAGATCCAACAGTCCATCCTAAAGGAAATCAGTCCTGAATGAGCTACGGTTTTCCAGTAGTTATGTATGGAGGTGAGAGTTGGACTATAAAGAAAGCTGAGTGTCAAAGAATTGATGCTTTTGAATTGTGCTATTGGAGAAGACTCTTGAAAGTCCTTTGGACTGCAAGGAGATCCAACCAGTTAATACTAAAGAATTCAGTCTTGAATATTCATTGGAAGGACTGATGCTTAAAGCTGAAACTCCAATATTTTTACCACCTGAAGCTAATAATTGGAAAAGACCCTGATGTTGGGAAAGATTGAAGGCTGCAGGAGAAGGCGATGGCCATGGATAAGATGGTTGGATGGAATCACTAACTCGATGGACATGAATTTGATTAAGCTCTGGGAGTTGGTGATGGACAGGGAGGCTTGGCATGCTGCAGTCCATTGGGTCGCAAAGAGTCAGACACCGCTGAGCGACTGAACTGAACTGATACATTCAGTTCAGTTCAGTTGCTCAGCGGTGTCTGACTCTTTGTAAACCCATGAATCACAGCACTCCAGGCCTCCCTGACCATCACCAACTTCTGGAGTTCACTCAGACTCACGTCCATCGAGTCAGTGATGCCATCCAGCCATCTCATCCTCTGTCGTCCCCTTCTTCTCCTGCCCTCAATCCCTCCCAACATCAAAGTCTTTTCCAATGAGTCAACTCTTCGCATGAGGTGGCCAAAATACTGGAGTTTCAGCTTCAGCATCATTCCCTCCAAAGAAATCCCAGGGCTGATCTCCTTCAGCATGGACTGGCTGGATCTCCTTGCAGTCCAAGGGACTCTCAAGAGTCTTCTCCAACACCAAAGAAAGGCAATGCCAAAGAATGCTCAAACTACTGCACAATTGTACCCATCTCACATGCTAGTAAAGTAATGCTCAAAATTCTCCAAGCCATGATTCAGCAATACGTGAACCGTGAACTTCCAGATGTTCAAGCTGGTTTTAGAAAAGACAGAGGAACCAGATATCAAATTGCCAACATCTGCTGGATCAACGAAAAAGCAAGAGAGTTCCAGAAAAACATCAATTTCTGCTTTATTGACTATGCCAAAGCCTTGACAGTGTGGATCACAATAAACTGTGGAAAATTCTGAAAGAGATGGGAATACCAGACCACCTGACCTGCCTCTTGAGAAACCTATATGCGGGTTAGGAAGCAACAGTTAGAACTGGACATGGAGCAACAGACTGGTTCCAAATAGGAAAAGGAGTACGTCAAGGCTGTATATTGTCACCTGCTTATTTAACTTATATGCAGAGTACATCATGAGAAACCCTGGTCTGGAAGAAGTACAAGCTGGAATCAAGATTGCTGGGAGAAATATCAATAACCTCAGATATGCAGAAGACACCACCCTTGTGGCAGAAAGTGAAGAGGAACTTAAAAGCCTCTTGATGAAAGTGAAAGTAGAGAGTGAAAAAAGTTGGCTTAAAGCTCAACATTCAGAAAACGAAGATCATGGCATGTGGTCCCGTCACTTCATGGGAAATAGATGGGGAAACAGTGGAAAGAGTGGTTGACTTTACTTTTCTGGGCTCCAAAATCACTGCAGATGGTGACTGCAGCCATGAAATTAAAAGACGCTTACTCCTTGTAAGAAAAGTTATGACCAACCTAGACAGCATATTGAAAAGCAGAGACATTACTTTGCCAATAAAGGTCCAGCAAGTCAAGGCTTTTTCCAGTGGTTATGTAAGGATGTGAGAAGTGGACTGTGAAGAAAGCTGAATGCCGAAGAATTGAAGCTTACATTAACTGCCACTATAAATCAGTTACAATTATCTTCTGCATGCAGTCGTATTCAAAGCAAAAGTGATACATGCCAATTTCAGAAATTCAGTTGCACTCCACAGGTAAGCAGATAACACATGTATGGCAACACTGTCCTCAGTGATCTGATGTTCTGAAATTAGGAATTTTTAAAAAATTCCCTTAGTAAGAATTTCAACAAAATTAACCATGATTTTTAATATATTTACATGGACATCATATTCCTAAAATAGTACACATTAAAGCCATGTAACTTGAAGGGATGAAGTCTAGACTAAAATAAATTGACAAATATTTTTGAGACATGAATACCATAGGAGAATATTGAAATTTATTCAGTCTTTTGGGTATTGTCTTCTTTGTGTAGGAATATTGGACACTTTGCAACACATTACATCCCAGGCCCCTATGCTCTAAATATTTACAGTGCTTCACAATTTTTGTTGTAGGCATAACATTTCAAGAAATGCCTCTTAGAGAAGTTTAACCTTTCTGCCGTTAGAGTTTTTCTTCTTATATTATTTAAAGCACATTTCTTGGTTTTTTTTTTTTTTTTTTTTTTTTGCTGTGGTAGTGGTTTGTCTTTTATTCTCTTTAGTTCAAGTACTTTTACAGGTTCTTGCTATGCCTAATAGGGCCCACAGATATAATGCTGTAACCCTGCGGTTCTTAGTTTTGAGTTCTGAAATTGATTTTATTTGTTTTATGCAGGAATTCATTTATTGACATTGAACATTAGATAATCCGCATATCACCCAGATATTTGGGAGACGTCTCTAAAAAGTGTCAGGAAAACACAGAGGTTATGCTACAAGTGTCAGAGTCAAATCATGTGACGGAATGATTGTGATTAGGCTGCTGCCTCCTCTATTGTTGAACACTAAGTTCACACCATTGATATTTTTGTCCCTGGCATTTGATGTACTTGCCTGCGCCACTGCCAGAGCTGCCCTTTATCCACAGCAAATGACTAATAGATGGAATGGTTCTTCTGATAAGGAAAAGAACCATAGAGCTGGAACAAGTTCTAGTTCCCCATCTGTTGCAACTATCTGATATTATGTAAGCTGTTTAATTCTTCTGGGTTGACCTCTTCATATTTTTTAAGTCAAGATTACTTATGCTACAGCAAAAAAAAAAAAAAAAAAAGCACTACAAAAGTAAAATATTATGTGTGCACACATTCACAAATACCTGTCTGAAGGCATAGGAACATGAGGACACCACGTTAGATAGAACTATTTGTTGTTGTTTTATTCACTAAGTTTTGCCTGCAATATACAAGATGGAAAAATCAGGTAAATGAATTCAGTATTAGAGTTATTTTTCTCCTGGAAACATTTCACTATTTCCAATATTGTAATTAGCCTCCAATTAAAATAAATAATTTAAATTAAATTAAAAAATAAAAACAAAAAATAATAAGAATTTAGTCACACACACACAAAGATAAAGGTAGAGCAAAATGGTTAACAACTTCATATGGTTAGACAGAAAATTGTGGAATAATAATATTATTCACATGTTTAAATGGGCCAGATTTAAGGCATTGACAAATTTGTTGCATTTGAATTGGAATTTAATTATAAACTGAAAATAATTTATCATTTGAGTCTCCTAGAAAAATTTAAACTCTGAAATTAAATTTACATGATCCTAGATTACTAACGCCTCATTTAACTTCAAAAAACATATAAAAGCTCTTTAAAGGAAGATGACTACACACTAGAATTTAAAGTCACCATCTAGTTCATAGCAGCACCCACCTAGAAACACACCACAAAAAAATAGATAGTATATGAGAAGATAAAATCATGAATGAAAATCAGAGAAAGACAGAGTAATGAGGAATTTAGTTAGTGAAATCCTTATAAACTCTTAATACCTTAAAATAATACATATGTCATGACAAAGGATATAAAGATATATCTGAAAAATTCAGTGGAGGAAAATTCAGGATATGATGGGAAAACTACAGGTAATTATTCTTAGCAAGAAAGTCCATGGATATTCCATGAATGTCTGTGTTTGAAATATCTCTTCTGGAGAGATGATGCAAACTGACAATCTAAGCAAATACGAAAAATATACTAAGGGATATCATTGTTTCAAAGGGCATATTTTCTGCATATTTTCTACTGCGTATATATGTATTAAATCCAGGCAAGTGTCTGTTAGGCACAAATGCTCTATTGATCCACTCTTTAAAATTGGTACAGTGACTCTGTGGCTTAACAATGATATGCCAGACTGCCTTATTCCCTCCTGATAAAAGGCCTGGGTCTATGCCTGAAGATGGATCTCCATGTAGCCCTTGGAAGCCATCCATGATACTCAGTAATATATTTCCCTCAGGTGCCTTGAGGTAGCTTCATCTGTGAACAAAAGAAGCCCATTTCCTGATATGGAATATGAGGCTGGGATGACATGAAATATAGCCTAACTTAGGTTAATTCAGAATTCCAAATGTTTCCTTCAATACTCATCATTGTATCACACTAAAATGATACTCACTTCAACCTGAATCATGAAAATAATTCTCAGATATGAAATTCTAATGATCTTTCACCCCTTTCTTCATCACTTAATATTGCTTGTTTTCTTTTTTTTTTTTTTAAACAAGACATTTGCACATTCATATTGAATGTGGTACTGGACTTCTACCATGTGAGATGTATACATGAATATTTATCTCAGAGCTTAAATTTTGAGTTTTGAACTTATGCATGCACATACACACACATTCATTGTATTATACTTAAAGATCACTAAGCTAACATTTTCTGTTGAATTATCTTCTTATTTTAGTTTATGTACTGCTACTGCTAAGTCACTTCAGTCGTGTCCGACTCTGTGCGACCCCATAGACAGAACCCCATAGAGCCCACCAGGCTCCCCCGTCCCTGGGATTCTCCAGGCAAGAACGCTGGAGTGGGTTGCCATTTCCTTCTCCAGTGCATGAAAGTGAAAAGTGTCCGACCCTCAGTCGTGTCTGACCCTCAGCAACCCCGTGGACTCCAGCCTTCCAGGCTCCTCCATCCATGGGATTTTCCAGGCAAGAGTACTGGAGTGGGGCGCCGTTGCCTTCTCCGTTAGTTTATGTAAGTGGTACACTATTTAGAAAGTATGATAATACACTTTTAAATATTTTTCCATCTTCGAAAGCTATGTCTTTTTAAATACATATTTGTTAAACAGTAATGTAGGAATGAATTTTATTCAAAAACTCAATTTATCTAATTTTCAACTACAATTAAGAATATATTTTAATATTTCTATTATAAATTAAGAATGCAGACTTTTGATATGCAATACCTCAAGTTATGTCTTTATTTTTTCAATAGCAAAATAATTATGTTGATGATAAAATATCTTAATATACATAAAAGAATCAGTCATTGGCAGAAGTTAGAATAAAACCTCAAATAATGAAGTAAAGGATACAAAAAGCAGATGATCTTTTAATCACCTCATATCAAATATTTATAAGAATGATTAATTGCAAGTCTCTTCTGTAAAATTTTGCTCCCTTTGCTGCAATTTATGGACAATCTGTGCCCAGTAGTGTCTGACTCTTTGTGACCCTATAGACTGTAGCCCTCCAGGGTCTTGTGTCTATGATTTATCCTGGCAAGAACACTGTAGTGAGTTGCCATTACCTACTCCTTGGGATCTTTACAACCCAGTGATCAAACCTATGGCTCCTGTGTCTCTTGCCTTGGCAGGTGGATTCTTTACCACTGAGCCACAGATTTATGGCCAAATCATCATTAAATATTTTGCTAAATTACTCCAGCTTACCACACATGTTATTTTTATTATGAAATGTCCTAGTTTGAAGGAAATTTACACCAACCAATATGTGCTGAGACAGAGGCTACCCACATTACCACAGCTCTATGACCAAATTGTCAAGTAATTTGTTTGCCAACTCTTAAGTCACATAAGAAAATAAAAATCCTACATCTTTACTCAGTAAGCCTAAGTAATAAGGAGAGAAGAAGTATTCCAAATCTCTAATGTGTAGGCATTAAAAATAAATATTCTTAGTTATGTGTGTTATACAAATATGCCTAATAGTATTTCTCAGACAAAGTCTTTGATGACAGAAGAACACTATAGGCATTAAGTCACTGAGAAACATAAGTGGCTGTTAGATCTAGAGCTATACTAAATAAGTTAACAAAAATACAGATGGGAAAACCATCCTAAATATTTAATATGTGCTAATAAAAATAATCTTTAGGTATGTTTTCAATTAGTTTTACAGTTAACATTTCCCATCAGCAATTTAACTATCCAAACAATATTCAAAATGCTATGTTTAAATTCTCTATCAAACAATATTACATTCTTCTTGTGAATATGTTCAAATCTAACATTCAATGATTCTATTCAATTTACTTCAAAGGACATATACTTATATCATTGGAAAGTTTAGTTGGAAAGTTTATAGATGTAGTATCTAACGGCAAACACATTGCAATACATTTTACGTTGAAAAATATATTTAAATTAAAATCTTTTTAAATTTTTTTCTTAATCTTTTGCTCCAGTAGTCATGTGTACAGATGTGAGAGTTGGACCATAAGGAAGGCTGAGCACTGAAGAATTGATGATTCTAAATTGTGGTGCTGAAGAATATTCTTGAGAGTCGTCCCTTGGACAACAAGGAGATCAAACCAGTCAATCCTAAAGGAAATCAAATAATCATTAGAAGGACTGATGCTGAAACTGGAGCTCCAATACTTTGGCCACCTGATGTGAAGAGCTGACTCATTGAAGAAGGCCCTGATGCTGGGAAAGATTGAGGACAGGAGCAAAGGAGATGACAAAGGACACAATGGTTGGATGACATTACTGATTCAATGGACATGAGTTTGAGCAAGCTCCTGGAGATGGTGAAGGACAAGGAAGCCTGGCATGCTGCAGCACATGGGGTCACAAGGAGTTGGACACGACTGAGCAACTGAACAACAACATGTATTTAAGAATAATCCTGCTGTTATATATTTTTCAGAGAAAAAGTAAATATGATTATGCATGTAAATAGTTCAGTTCAGTTGGCCTGTAAATTACCTGTAGCTTTTTGATTAGTATATTTTTCATTGACAAGGGACAAAATATTTTCTATATTTCATCAATGTTATGTTTGGATTAGAAAAACTGAAACCGCAGAAGCAGTCAAACAGGAAGAAAGTTAATAGAATGTTAAGAAGTTTTTACAGTTTTATAGACACAAATCCTGAAAGATGATGCTGTGAAAGTGCTGCACTCAATATGTCAGCAAATATGGAAAACTCAGCAGTGGCCACAGAACTGGAAAAAGACTGCTTTCATCCCATCCCAAAGAAAGGCAATGCCAAAGAATGCTCAAACCACTGCACAATTGCACTCATCTCACACACTAGTAAAGTAATGCTCAAAATTCTCCAAACCAGGCTTCAGCAATAAGTGAACCATGAATTTCCAGATGTTCAAGCTCGTTTTAGACAAGGCAGAGAAACCAGAGATCAAATTGCCAACGTGGGATCATGGAAAAAGCAAGAGAGTGCCAGGAAAAAAAACAAACAAACATCTATTTCTGCTTTATTGACTATGCCAAACCCTTTGACAGTGTGGATCACAACTGTGGAAAATTCTGAAAGAGATGAGAATACCAGGCCACCTGACCTGCCTGTTGAGAAACCTGTATGCAAGTCAGGAAGCACCAGTTAGAACTGGACATGGAACAACAGACTGCTTCCAAATAGGAAAAGGAGTATGTCAAGGCTGTATATTGTCACCCTGCTTATTTAACTTCTATGCAGAGTACATCATGAGAAATGCTGGGCTGGAGGAAGCACAAGCTGGAATAAAGACTGCCAGAAGAAACATCACTAACCTCAGATATGCAGATGACACCATCTTATGGCAGAAAGTGAAGAAATAAAGAGCCTCCTGATGAAAGTGAAAGAGGAGAGTGAAAAAGTTGGCTTAAAACTCAACTTTCAGAAAACGAAGATCATGGCATCCAGTCCCATCACTTCGTGGCAAATAGATGGGGAAACAGTGGAAAAGGTGGTTGACTTTATTTTTCTGGGCTCCAAAATCACTGCAGATGGTGACTGCAGCCATGAAATTAAAAGACGCTTACTCCTTGGAAGGAAAGTTATGACCAACCTAGATAGCATATTCAAAAGCAGAGACATTACTTTGCCGACTAAGGTCCGTCTAGTCAAGGCTATGGTTTTTCCAGTAGTCATGTATGGATGTGAGAGTTGGACTGTGAAGAAGGCTGAGCGCTGAAGAATTGATGCTTTTGAACTGTGGTGTTGGAGAAGACTCTTGAGAGTCCCTTGGACTGCAAGGAGATCCAACCAGTCCATCCAAAGTGAGATCAGTCCTGGGTGTTCATTGGAAGGACTGATGTTGAAGCTGAAACTCCGATACTTTGGCCACCTGATGAGAAGTGCTGAGTCATTGGAAAATACCCTGATGCTGGGAAAGATTGAGGGCAGGAGGAGAAAGAGACGGCAGAGGATGAGATTGTTGGATAGCGTCATCGACTCAATTCACATGGGTTTAGGTGGACTCCGGGAGTTGGTGATGGACAGGGAGGCCTGGTGTGCTGCAATTAATGGGGTCACAAAGAGTCAGACACAACTGAGTGACTGAAATGAACTGAACTGAACTGAATATGACCCAATGATTTGATACCACCTAAAATCTATCTTTGTTTCATCCCCTCCCTTGATTTTTGGCAAAACTCATTTTTTTTTTATTTTAATTGGAGGATAATTACTTTACAATATTGTATTGGTGGCATGCATCTGCCACGGGTGTACACATGTTCCCAATCCTGAACACCCGTCCCACCTCCCTCCCCATACCATCCCTTTTTGAAACATGTATAATATCATATAAGAAACGAATCGCCAGTCTAGGCTCAATGCTTGGGGCTGATGCACTGGGAAAACTCATTTCTTACTTCTCATCAGCAGAACACAGCAAAGGTGATGAAATGTCCTACTCCTCATGTTATATTATATAGCCCTCCATCTTGTCTGACTGAATCTCCTTGTGGGATTACTAATAAGAAGCCATGTTGGAGAAGGCCACATATCAAGAGACTTCAGGTGGCCTCTAAGAACTGTGATGGTAGTTGAAGACCTGAGAATAACCACCAATTAAGAGAATAATGAGTGAAGTCGCTCAGTTGTGTCCGACTCTTTGCATCCCCATAGACTGTAAGCTACCACGCTCCTCCATCCATGGTATTTTCCAGGCAAGAGTACTTGAGTGGGTTACCATTTCTTTCTCCAGAGGATTTTCCCAAACCAGGGATGGAACCCAGGTCTCCTGCATTGTAGGCAGACACTTTACCATCTGAGCCACCAGGGAAGTCAGAGCCACAAAATTTGAGGCCATCAGTCAGAAAATATCAAGGAAATAATTATGCCATCAACCTGATAACCCTGGAATTCTTCCCCATTAGATTCTTATACCAGTTGACCTTCCATGTGAGAATGCAGCCTGGATAATGAATTGATTGTAAAGAACTCCTAGCTAAGTGGTGCACAGATCCCGGCCCCACAAATCTATGAAATAATGTATGTTGTTGGAAGCTGTTAAATGTGTGGTAAATTGTTACACAACAACAGAAAACTGATATGCTCTTGGAAGTACTGAAGAAACAAGTTCAGAAAAAAATCACTGTTAGCTCTCTTCAATTTCCCTGGAGATCTTCCTGGATATAAAAAATCAGAAGTGCTTGTAGTCCAAAGAGGAATTATTTTCACCAACCATCTGATGTCAAAGCAATTTTACATTAACAATGTTCCACCAACTATCCACTAATTTGTAGGAGGGGGAAAAAAAGAGCTGCTACTTTCTTATACCTCTAAAATATCTCAAGAGTACCTCCCATTAGCTTAATGAAGACTAGAACACTGCTGGCAAGGAACTCAATGAAATACGGTTTCCTTGAATATATCATAGTGATTAAACATACTGGCTCTGTGTGTGAATCTACTAAATCCTAGGTATAAAATTTTAGGAAACTCATTTAACCTTCTTAATATCAAATTATTTTTCTATAAAATATGAAAACCTTTATCCACCACATCAGGTTATGTGTGCATGTGTGCTCAGTCACCTCAGTCATGTCCAACTCTCTACAATCCTATGGACTCCTCTGTCCACGGGATTCTCCAGGCAAGAATGCTGGAGTGGGTTATATATATATGTAGCACATATAAATACCTCTAAAATTGTTTGCAATTATTTTTATGATAATGACTAATATTGCTGCTCCCATTACTATTACCATTAAATTTCTCTACATCTACACATCTTCCTTTTTCTAAAAAGAAAACGTGTTCCTCCTGTTTCAAAACTAGACCTTTCCAGCATGTTCTCATATCCCATTGATCAATTTTTCTTCTTCTTCTGCCCCTTGGATAACATTTTCTGTATGCTTTTGTCAACATTCTTAAACTCTATGTTCCTTCTCTACACTGTCAAAAAAATTCAGGTTGGTTTTTCAATATCCATGACCTTTTAAAATTCCAATCGCAAAGAAGGGCAATGCCAAAGAATGTTCAAACTTCCTTACAATTGCACTTATTTCACATGCTAGCAAGGTTATGCTCAATATCCTTCAAGCTAGGATTCAGCAGTATGTAAACTGAAAAATTCCAGATGTACAAGCTGGGTTTAAAAAAGACAGAAGAACCAGAGGTCAAATTGCCAACATCTGATTGATAATTGAGAAGCCAAGGGACTTTCAGGAAAATATCTACTTCTGCTCCATTGGCAACACTAAAGCCTTTGACTGTGTGGATCACAACAAACTGTGGAAAATTCCTAAAGAGATGGGAGTAGCAGACCACCTTACCTGTCTCCTGAGAAACCTGTAGATGGATCAAGATGCAACAGTCAGAATCAGACATAAAAAAATGGACTGGTTCAGAATTGGGAAAGGAGTACAACGAGGCTGTAATTTGTCATCCTACTTATTTAACTTCTGTGCAGAGTACATCATATGAAATGCTGGACTTGATAAATCATAAGCTTGAATCAAGATTGTCAGGAGAAATATCAACAACCTCAGATATGCTGATATCACTCTAATGTCAGAAAGTGAAGAATGAAAGGACTCCTGATGAAGGTGAAAGACAAGAATGAAAAAGCTAACTTGAAATTCAACATTACAAAAGCTAAAATCATGGCATCCAGTCCCATAACTTCATGACAAATATAAGGGGAAAAGTAGAGAAATTAAAGATTTTCTTTCTGTGGTCTCCAAAATCACTTCAGAGAGTGACTGCAGCTATGAAATTAGAAGATGCTTGTTCCTTGGAAGAAAAGCTATGACAAACTTAAACTCTGTATTAAAAAGCAGAAATGTTACTTTACTGACAAAGGTCCCTAGAGTCAAAGCTCTGGTTTTTGCAGTAGTCATGTATAGATGTGAGAGTTAGACCATGAAGAAGGCTGAGCAGTGAAGAATTATGCTTTCAAATTGTCATGCTGGAGAAGACTCTTGAGAGTCCCTTGCAGAGCAAGAAGATCAAACCAGTCAATCCTAAAGGAAAACAACCCAATTAATATTCATTGGAAAGACTGATGCTAAAGCTGAAGCTCCAACACTGGTCACCTAGGCAAAGAGCCAACTGTTTGGAAAAGACCCTGATGTTGGGAAAGACTGAACGCAAATGGAGAAGGGTAGAGCATGGATGAGATTGGTGGAGAGTATGGATGAGATGTTTAGAGAGCATCGCTGACTCAATGGACATGAATGTGAGCAAACTCTGGATGAGGAGCCTGGAGTACTGCAATCCATGGGGTCACAAAGAATCGGACATGATTTAGTAATGAACAACACCAACAACCCTATAACCTAGCTTTGGTGAATACTGTTCTATTAAAACTCTCCTCTTCAAGTCACAAATTAACATTTTCCTGACAGTTTAAATTTTTAATTATTCCTCTTTCTTCTTGCCCTCTTTATAAAAAGATTAAGTCAATGGAATATTTGTTGCTCCTAATAATTTTTAAAAGTAATATTGATGGGAAATGAACTACTTTCCAGGTACAAATTTGTGGATATATAGTCTTAGTTGGGCTTCTGTGTATCTTTTTTCTACCCATATACCCTGTATTGGGGGCTTCCCAGGTAGCACACTGGTAAAAAAAAATCCACCTGCAATGCAGGAGACACAGGTTCCATCCCAGGGTTGGCAAAAATCTCTTGAGAAGGAAATGGGAACCTACTCCAGTATTCTTGCCTGGAAAATCCCATGGACAGAGGAACCTGGAGGACTACAGTCATGAGGGTCTCAAAGAGTCAGACACAGCTGAGCAACTTAGCAAGCACAAAGATGACAAAATGTTGATAAAGGGACTTAGAGACTTGAGATAATGACTTGCATCAATTTTAGTAAAGAATACTATAAACGAATCCAATTAAGGAACAAAAAAATTAACTGATTATCTAGGAAAGGCTTCTCCTTGACTTAAAACTGGAACTATAAAAAGAAAAGCTAAGAGGGGAGGATATGAAACAGCAGTGATCCTCATTTTACCCTTTATCTTACTTTTATTTTCCACAAAATTGTGACTATTTGACTCTCATCATTCTCCCTTTCTGACTTAATCTCAGTATTTATGAATTCCATTGATGAGAGCCAAATCTAAACGATATCTAGATCACAAATCTAAACATGCACTCTTCACTCTTATTGGACCCTTTTTTACCATTTCACTGAAGAGATTAGTGAAGGAAAAATGAAATATGGAAAGACTGACTGCTTGCTTGAATTACATTTTTTGTTTACATATATGCTCAATGAAAATCAAATTACCATAGGTCTCTCAAACCATTTTGTTTCACCTGAGTTGATAAATACACTGAGTGCAAGATTATTTTTTTTCTTTTGCCTACCTCTACACTTTCCCAGTCAACACTGAGCACAATTTTTGAAATGAATTCCAAACTAATGATGTGAGCTTTTTATAACAATGCAAAGTAGGATGTCTAAAGGTATTTGAAATTTATCATTCATATTAAGAAATCTCTAAGCACATAGACCAATTGATGTATATGAAAAGAATCTTTCAAGTTAAACAGTACTTCAGCATAACTGGGTTTATTGGAATAAGATGATTTCTGATTATTTTTAGTTCTAGGGAAAATTGCTTTGTGTTATCACTTTACATTGTAGAAAGTATTTTCATTTCCATAGTCAGTAGAAAGTCAATCCACAACAATTCTTAACATCCTTCAGAAAAATAAATTATGTCACTTTTTAAAATGTCATGGCTTTAGAGTTCCCAGTTTTCCTGGATTATTACAAGAAAAATAAATAAATACAGGAAATTCAAAGAAGTAATAAAAGATTCTCCAGAATACCTTTTCATTCTTTACTCACTATTCCTTTTTATTTTAAGTTTTATACTTTCTAGTGTCTTTCCAATTTAAGTACAAATGTACTAAATTTTGTTAAAAAATGAATAAAGAAAGAAATAACCCAGAAGACATATATATTTTATGTATGTCTTTATGTAGCAGGGAGAAGAGTTTGTAGACTTGTCATCAAAATTAATTACAATCCTGATTGCCTCACACAAAGAGCGATTTAGCCTAAAAAATAAAGCATAAGGACTTGGGAAGCTGCTGCTTAAAATGACATGGGAGTGTGAATTGTGCTAATGCAGATAAAGCAGTCTTGACAGGATTCTCTTTAGGTTAAATGTACCAATCATTGGTATTTTCTGGAAAATAAATGACTGCATTTTATTTTTTTTTCTTTAACATTTTTATCAACTCAAAACAATGTCATTTCTGATAAGTTACCAAGCTTATAGGTTAATGTAGAACTTAAATTTAACATATAGATGAACTCAAGGCAATGTAAAGAAAAAATTTGCCAGTGAACTTAGAAACTGTGTGGTTAATTTTAATGTAGTCAGCATAAATTAATATGAGGAATAATTAAATGCAGTAGAAATCATATAGCTTTTCACTGTTTTAATCTATTCCATTTAAGGGAACTCTGAAAATGTGTTAAATTTTTACTATTTTCAAAAATTCTGGTATATTATCACTTTTGGGAGATGGTGGTACAGCTGTGGGTCATTTCTTGATAACTGAGTTCCAGTGATCAAAGTATCATGTACATGATTTGCACAATCATTATACAAGTTCAGTTAACTTGGCTCTATCTCAATCATACTCAATCAAAATTACCAATATTTGTCATAAGAATTTAAAATTCTTCCAATCTGCTTTGGTTATTTTAATATGTATTGATACTTGAGAACCATGACTCAGAAAAAGAGCAATTCCTATATTCAGATGTCTTTTATCACCATCAAACATATTTGTAAACTAGAAAGATTCACATCATAAAGGAAACTAAATGAGGAAGAAAATAATGCTCACAAAATTCATATTCATACGACTATGAGTGTCAAAATGCACTTATGATAAAAGGAGATGAGAAGTAAAACTTTTAGATTATTCATTCACTTATAAAACATACTCACTGAGACTTACCACAAGCAATACCCTAAAATCTGGGGAAATAGGGATAAAAATAAAAATTTTTTAAAAGTCTGCTCTCAAAGCAGCATCAACAGTTCTTCCCACTACAATCTTGTAGGATAAAGCAGAAAATAATGCCATAAATATAATATTTAGTATGTGGGATTTAATATATGACATCTTTCATTTTGCAAGGCTATATTATGGAATTTTGTTCAGCATATATTTTTCTCAGCAATTTAATGATGTTGTTCTCTTATCTTTGACTTCCATTGTCTTTATGAAAGTCATATGTCCTCTTCAATACTGCCCAGAAGAGTCTTCCTTCTAGATACTTTCATATGTTTCTCTTGGTCTTCAGATTTTTAAGAGTTATACTATGATGCTTAGGTATGTGGAGTGTGTGTCTGTGTGTCAACAATATAAGAGTTTAGAAATGTCTTGATTCTTTATTGTTTTTTGTCAGTTTTGAATTTTTTTCAGGTAATATTTTTTAAATACATTTATTTCTAATACTTTCTACACTTACATCCTCTGAGTCATAAATTATATGTACCTTAGAATTTTAAATTATTTCTTATGTTACTTTTAAGTTCTCTTGTGTATTTTCTAATCCTTTTTTCTCTATGTTTTAATATGAATATTTTATACTCCTTATTTCCAGTTCTCCAGTCTTTTTTGTTATCTCAGCTGTTTTTAGACATATGCATTGTTTTTAATAAGTTCAAGTTATCAGATGCAATTGTCTATCTTATTTATTTCCTGTAAAATAGTCGTCACAGTTAATCTTAAATGTCTTTCCTATAACTGTGTAGATCACTATAAAAGTCTATTTTTTGTTTCTTCCTGTGTGTATACATGTGTGTTTGTGTGTCTAAATGTGAGAGTATATGTGTGTAATATTATACCAGGGAATAATTAGTGTTATTTAAATAGGAAATAATATATGTATAAAACCTCTTAATCTACCTGCATCTGACCTATTTGTAGATTCTTAACTGAAAGTCTGGATAATATTCTTAGTCTCTCCTTGGTAAGTTCAGAATTTCAATTTTTCTCTACTCTTCCCAAAACCACAAAAGTCAAGTTTTTGGTCTCTTAACAGTGATTTTCTGCTTGATTTCTCTGATTCTGACTCCATGCATACAAGGCATATGTGTTGACCAATGCTTTCTTAGTTTCCTATCAAAGTGTGATAAATGATTACACTTGGAGGCTATTACAACACATCTTACTATCTCACAATTAGCCCGTGTCAGGATTCTGAGCATGCTTAATTGGTTCCTCCCCTCACAGTCACACTAGAATGAAAGCAGTTGGCCAAATTTTGTTCTCAGCTAAAGGCTTGACTGGGGAAGAATTTACATCCAAGTTTGTTCAGATTGTTGGAAGAGTTCATTTCCTTGTGTCTGTATGATGGAGGAATTTTGCTGGCTGTCAAAAAGAGACTGCTCTCTTGCCCTAAAAGATGCTAGACATTTCTAGAGTCTTGGTAGTTTTTTTTCATGTGGGCTTCTCCAGCTTGGCTGCTGCATTCTTCAAGTCAACAAGTTTTTCACTTCAAATAGAAACTTGATATAACTTGATATTAAGCTATAACAGCAGACTAAGTGAGATCCACCCAGAACAATCCCATTTGGACAACCTAAAAATCAACTGATTGAAAACTTATTACATCTGCAAAATTCTCTCACCTTTGCCATATGCTATTGGCTAGAGGCATATCACATACCACACCTACACTCAAGGGGAAGGGATTAAATAAACCATGAATAGTAGAAGGCAGGGGTCATAGGGACCATCTTAGGGTCTATCTGCCACAGATGCATGGTGGCCAATCATTCTTAGTATATCAGGTATACTTTCCTTCATTACCTTTTATTTAAATTATTTTCCTTCAGTTTATGACTCCATGAAAGTCTTGAATTAAACTTCTTACCTCCCTCCATTTTAGTGAGATTTATTTTCAGGTCCTAACCACTGCTTTTTCTTCAAGTTGTGGTCCATTAAGTGGATTGACAAATATCCCATGAGGAAAAAATTCTTTCTCTCTACTCTCAAATCTTGTTACCTTTCTTATTCCCTGTACTGTCAATGTTCTCTTTCCTATTTTGTTGGTATGGTTGTTTGTGATTTTTAATTCAGTTTTTATAGTTGGTCCTGGGGAAAACATTCCTTATGATACCAGCTGCTTCATCAGAGCTCAGAGTTTGGTGATACACAATTTTCTTTTGTTTGTTTTGTTTTGTTTTGTTTGTTTGTTTGTTTTGCAAAACACAATCCTTTCTTCTTTGAAATTGGATTTCTTTGGTCTTATATAACAAATTGCATAAGACATATCTTGGAGCAGTTGGATGAGACATGAAAAGTGAAAGCACACAAGCTGAAATAAATAAGTGAGACTACATCAAGTTAAGAAAATGATTACAGTAAAGGAAACAGTAAACACTGTGTATGGAAGAGTATGGCATTTCCTCAAAAAGTTACAAACTGAACTACTATATGATCCAGCAATCCCTTTCCTGGGTGCTTATCTATAGAAATTGAAATTAGTACCTTGAAGAGAGATCTGCTCACCCATGTTCACTGTAGAATTGCTCAGAATAACCAAGATACAGAAATAGCATAAATGCCCCTCAATAAATCAATGGATAAAGAAAAAATATATATACATATATTATATGTATACACATATAATATATATATATTTATACAATAGAGCAATATTCCACCATAAAAAGGACATCTTGACAACAATGGGTCAAGTTGGAGTACATTATTCCAAGTTAAATAAGCCAGGTGGTGAAAGATAAATACTGTATGGTATCAATGATATTTGGAATCTTAAAAAAAAAGCTAATTTAATAGATAGAGAGACTAGAATGGTGACTACCAGAAGCTGAGGTGGGGGCAGAGAAATGGGATGATGTAGGTCAAGGCGTACAAATTTTTAGTTATAAGAAGATTCAGTCTTAAGGATCAAATGTACAGCACGATGATCATAGTTAATATGGTATTGTACATATTTGAAAGTTGCTGAGAATAAATCTTAAACATTCTTACTACATTAAAAAAAAGAGTTAGCTGTATGATTGTGTTAATTATCCTGATCTTGATAATCACTCCATAATGTACATGCATATTAAATCATCATGCTGTATACTTTAAATACATGCAATTATATTTGTCAATTATTTCTCAATAAACTTTAAACAAAAGAAACAAACAAAAATAAAAAGGCTTTCAAATTGTTTAGGGAAAAGGATATTCTTTAGAGAAAAAAATATATATATCTGTCAAAATGTAGTTTAAACGATACAAATAAGAAACTGGCTTCTTAAAATGAGTAGTAGACAAACACTTGACTTATGCTGTTTTCCCTTTGACATCATCTCCAGCAGTTAAGTTAATGACCTCAAGATATATGTTTACTAATAACTGTAAGAGATACTTCAAAAATAGATACCTAAGTAAACATAATGTTCCATGTAAGGTCAATTGAAAGAACAACCCACCACCAATATCAAAGACACTCATCACTTTCTGTTTTTGTGTAATCCCTCCTTCAATGTTTTCATATCATTGTTGATCATCTAATAAAATGTTCATATAGTTCTACTGTTTTAATTCAGTAACTAAAAAATAAGAAGAGTCAGGGTTTTTTTTTTTTTTTTCCAATTTAACAAAAGTCTTCAAACCAGCATTCAGCATTTTGTTTCTTCCTGTTAGTATCCCTCAATTGCATCAATAAAAATGCTTTCAAAATTCAAATTACCCATTACTATCACACATTGCTAAGCTTCCAAGGTAAAGAACTTTTAAATACCATTAGGTGCAGTAGAAGTTATTAAGTGAGTAAGTAAGTGAAAGTCGCTCAGTCGTATCCGACTCTTTGCAACCCCATGTACTATAGAGTCCATGCAATTTTCTAGGCCAGAATAGTGGAGTGGGCAGCCTTTATCTTCTCCAGGGGATCTTCCCAACCCAGGGATTGAACCCAGGTTGCTCTTTGCCAGCTGAGCCACAAGGGAAGCCCAGAAGTTATTATCAGAAACTAAATCTTTCAAATTAAGAATAGCATTCTTTACATATTATAAAGTCTCTTGCTCTTTTTCTTGCTGGATTGAAATATCAGAAATTTAAATCTATTTTTAAATATATTTTTCCAAAGAGTTTCTGTTAACATCTTTGATAGTCTTAAAAGTTAGCAACTATTAACACTGAATCAATATTTTTCATGTTTTCTGACTTAAATATCTACTGAAAGAACTTCAGTTCTATTATTTAGAGAAAAGTTAAGCCCACTACACAATATCAGTGTTATTAAGGATGATTCATTAGCACAGTCAGATAAAAATCTAGGCAAGTTTTGAGTATATAACATCTGCACAGAAATTGACAAATTAACACTTCTGAAAGTGGGGACACTATATTAAAGCAGGTGTAAAAAGAAAGGAAAATGATGACATCTGAAAGACTTATATAGAAACTCAGAACTTCTATACAGGAGCAGCCTATTTTATGTAGAGTATCTAGTTGGAAATGAGAGTGGATAAATAACCTGTCTTTAAAGCTGTTTTGATATAGCAAACACACCATTTTTTTCTCCATAGATTATATTTTGCCTTGAGGAAGAAGGAAGGATTGATATCGTATGAATGTATTCACATAGGAAGCAATATATTTACATATTCATACAGGAATAGTTCTGCATCCTGAACATAAAGGGATTCTCTCTCTCATTTCTTATTTTGAACATGAATTTTATGAATATGTATATGTGTGTATATAAAAAATATATATATACATGAACAGAAGGAAATTTCTGTTGGAATTTAGCATTAATATGCATTCTTATGATTTTATATTAATTACATATATTCCCTATAAATGGAAACTATTTCAATAAGTAATTAACATGGATTGCTTGCATGACAGGTTATAGAAAAGAAATAATCTTCCATCTAATACTAGAAATATTGAACCAGTTTATGGAACAGTTTTCATTAAAAGCAATATTTTTTTTCATAAATGTTTGAAAGAGTGTATATATTTTTCTATTATAACTCAAAATTGAGAGTCAAATATTTAGTGTCCCTTTAGAAACCAAAAAAAGTATTTCTAATGAGTGCTTAGCAAAGATGCTTGCATGTACTGTATTAAAAGTCTAATAAATACTTACAGACTATATTAATTGATATATAATATTCTTCAGCAACTAATTTCAACAATTCCCTACTTTTTGTTATCAATTTGTCATCATTTTCTGTTAGAGTGATCTTTTTTTTTTTCTATTCTGAATGTCATATACTGTTGTTTTAAGAAGAGAGATTCACAATTTATCTTTTTCATATATCTTCCCTGTTAAGTCTACAGGTAAGTTATTCACACAAAAACCTAAAATTAATATTTAAGCTCTTTAATTATGAAGAATTCTTGAGAAATATATAATGCATGTATGTGTATGGCTTCCCAGGTGGTTCAACAGTAAAGAATTTGCCTGCCAGTTCAGGAGACACAGGAGATGGGCATTCAATCCCTATGTCTGGAAGATCCCCTGGAGGAGGAAATGCAACCCACTCCAGTATTCTTGCCTAGAAAATCCCATGGACAGAAGTGCCTGACAGGCTACAGTCCATGGGGTTCCAAAGAGTTGGACACTACTGAGTGACTGATAATGCACACATGCAAGTGTGTGTATATGTGTGCGTGGATACAACTGTACATATATATGCATATGTATATACATATATATAATACTTATACATGCACACGTATATTGATATATATGTACATATAAAATATGTATATTTTATATAGAGCAGCATATATGTATACACTATAGAAAACTTAGTATTTTTTGTACCATCAATTTCTTTCCTATCTATGTACATGCAAGCCGTCTTCTCACTCAAAGGTAAAGTCTATCTCCCCAGTTCCTTGAATCTGAGCTGACTGTTCTATCCGGTTGAGTACAGTATAAATGATGTTGTATGACTTCTGTGACTAGATCATAAGATACTAACCATAATGTAAAATGTACAACTACCCTGAGATCTCCAGCTGTGAGGAGCCCAAGCTAGCTAAGTTAAAAAGCTAGTTGAAATCATTAACTCCTATAAACAGGAGAGATAATAATGTAATCTATGTGGTGACTTTGAGGATTATTTGCTATGCTGCAAAATATTTCTAAAATAGTATTCATCTCCAAAATCACAGTTCCACTGTTAAAAAAAAAAAAAAAAAAAACCTCCAAGGATTTATAGTGGTTTGGTGATTAGGCAATTAATAACAGCTGGAAGGGATCTGAAGCCTGGTGAGAGATTTAAGGGAGAAGGAAATGGCAGCCCACTCCAGCATTCTTACCTGGAGAATTCCTTGGACAGAGGAGTCTGGTGGGCCAGTCTTGTTTTGCAAAGAGTCAGACAGGAATGAAGCGACTTAGCATGCACACACGAGAGATTTAAGTGGCTTCCCAGGTGGCAGCAAAGGCAAAGAACCTGTCTGCAAATGCTGGAGACATAAGAGACATGGGCTTGATCTCTAGGTCATGAAGATCCCCTGGAGGAAATCCACTCCAGTATTCTTGCCTGGAGAATCCCATGGACAGAGGAGCTTGGCAGGCTACAGTCAGTCCATAGGGTCACACAGAGCTGGACTCAAATAAAGTGACTTAGCACACATGCACACAGCAACAGAGACTTAAGGACAAAGAAGAAAATTGTTATGGAGGCTAGGATCATTATTATTATTCTGCAGTGGCAGAAATTTGTATAAACTGTCATCCTTTCATAGAATAAGGATCTAATAAACATTGATAATTCTGGATGGATTTTCAGGCAGAAAACAGAAAGGAGCTACTGGCTTCTTCAACCTATGTTAAAATATAAGACAAGAAATGAACAACAACAAGAACAAAAGAACTGTTTGCTTTACAAGAAAACTTTAAAGGCCTCAGTTTGCAGGATTCACTGGGTTCAAACCTTAGACTATTTCTTATGACTTGTTTCTCTCAAGAAAAAAAAAAAAACTCAAATTTTGAAATGGAATTAGGACAAAGATCAACCTCAGTGCCTCAGTAAAGCATAGTTTCAAGTTAATTATCTCAGAGTTTTGATGTAATGCTCTTGTTTGTACCTCAAAAAAAAAGAAAAGAAAGAAAAAAAAAAAAGAAAAGAAAAAAGAAATTAGAGAGTTGCTTAATAGGATTTTTTAAAATTGTCAGGACGTGAGTTACGGATCCTCTCAGTACTTTTAAGAATCTTAGTGGTCTTGTCCCACAGAAACCACAGGGAGCACAAGATAGACTTTGATCTATCTCAGAAATAAATGTAGGATTACTTTCTATATAATGAAATTGCTCATTAGTTGATAAATAAATTCACATTGTTATAGCAATAAATGTTCCACTTTGGAAAAAGAGGTACAGATAGAAGAAAATGAAATGAGGAAAATAATTTTTCTCAGTCATTCTGAAACCTAGAGTATCACACAACTGAGCATGCATGCACTACTATTATTTACCATGCACAAGCACCCAGTAACATATGAAACATACACCACAAATAAGTAGTGTTTATTTCAAGAATTAAACATAAAAGACAATAAAACTATATCTAAAAAATAATAATGAAATTCTATATTCATTCTCCCTATGTTATAAAACACAGGAAGAAGAGCCACTCTCTCCATTCTGTTCAGCATTGTGCTGGGACCCTAGAAAGTTCAAAAACGATAAGGAAAGCAAATCAAACTCTTACACATTGGGAAAATAAATAAAGTTACCTATATGAAGAATGACAAAATTTTATATTTCAAAAAGTTTAACAAAGCTACAAAAATGTTGTTAGAACTCATATATGTGGTAAATAAATATCCAGGATGTGTCATATTATCATAGTTTTTCATAATAACATATAATTATATTCATTTTACATAATAGGTAATTATATAACATAACTAATTACTATATATTATCAATTAAAAACATGATGTTGAATTTTAAATCTTAAAATATTGTGTAAATGCCACTTAAAGTAGCTTCAAAAACATAAAATTCTTAGGGGTATGCTTAACAAAATGCTGTAAAATCTATACACTGAAAAATATAAGACACTACTGAAAGAAACTAAAGAAATCTCATAAAAACATATTAATAAAAACATTTTTAAGTAAAAATAAATAAATGAATTCAAGGATCTCCACCTTTCCGTGTACAAAAAAAAATACAGAGAGATGTAAAATGTTCTTGAATTAAAAGATTCGACAGTTTTTTAATTTAATTCTCTCCAAATTGATCTGTAAATTTAATGCAATCTTAATTAAAACTTCTGCCAAGCAATTTTTAAAAGGAATAATAGAATGCAAATATTTTTATTTTTAAAAAATCTTAATGAATTTTTTCGGATAAATAAGGGCAGTGACATATTTAACAAAAGGATGAAGGAATGAAATGAAACATTTTATAATTATTTGTGCATATATATGATTCATTGATCAATATGTATTTTAACCTAATTTGAATGAGGAAAACGTCTTTTCCAATACTGTATTAAGAAAATTATATATCTATATTAGAGGAGAAAAAAAAAGTTTTACCTCGACTTTACTTCTTACCGGAGAAATGGTAAGAAAAATTGTATAATATTCTAAACACAAAGCTGAATTTGTAAAAGTTTAAGATTGAAACATAAGACAGAATCTTCTCTATCTGAGCATAGAGAAAGATTACTTAGGGACATCCCTGGTAGTCTGGTGGTTAAGACACCATGCTCTTAATGTAGAGGGCCTAGGTTCGATCCTTGATCAGGAAACTAGATCCCACGTGCCACAACTAAAAGTTCGCATGCCACAACTAAAGAACCCACATGCTACAACTAAGACCTGGCACAGCCAAACAAAAAAATATTTAAGAAAAAGAAGAGATTACTTAGATAGGACACAAAAATTAAGCATAATTAAAAAGAAAAAAAAAGATAAATTGTCACCACAATTAAAATGAGGATCTCATGCATTGCTGGTATTGTATCCACCAGGGTTTGTTGAAATATTTGCTCTGGAAAAATCCCATTCTCCCATAAGATGTCTGAGTAGCCTGTAATCTCTGTGCAGTGAGGAAACACAACCTTGCCACATAGAGAAAATACATGAAGTCAGAAATGCCCAACCAGCAACAATTTTTTTCTTGCCATCCCACACAAGTGCCAGTCATGTGAATGAAAAAGCTCTTAGAGGACTACAGCTTTGGCTACCATCTGAGTATAACTGTTTTGTTGTTGTTGTTTAGTTGCTAAGTTGTATCTGATTCTTTTGCCATCTCATGTACTGTAGCCTGTCAGGCTCCTCTGTCTAAGGGATTTTCCAGGGGAAGAACACTGGGTGGATTGCCATTTTCTTCTACAGGGGATCTTTCCGACCCAGGTATCAAACCCATGTCTCCTGCTTGGCAGGTGGATGCATTACCACAGAGCCATATGGAAAGACCTGTAACTATTTTAGGGATACCAAATTAGAACCAACCAGATATTTAACTCCTAGAACCTTGAGAGATGTCATTAAATTGTTGTTTTATTAAGTTACTAATATTTGGAGTATATTATTATAATATGAACATGATGCAAACAACTGATTTAGTTTCATATGCAGGTGGCACAGGCAAGCTAGTACATCATATTCTATCTGGGGTCTAAAAAAATCACCCACAGTAACAAAGTTAATAAAAATACTAATTCTCTACCTGCTTTGTACTTCAAAAAATTTTGTTTTTTTTTTTTTTTTTTTTTTTGTGTGTGTGTGTGTATGTGTTTTGCAACTCCAGGCAGCATACCACTCCTGGCAGCAACTTAGTTCCTCAGTCAGGGACTGAACCTGCGCTCCCTGCATTGGGAGCAGTCTTAACAACTGGACTGCCAGGGAAGTTCTATACTTCACAATTTCTAATTAAACTTTTTCCAGAGATAAATATTATAAATACTCTCAGGAGAAAATTATTGGTCAAATATGAAACAATACACAAATTGAAAGGAAAGTAGATTTATTTTAACCCAAGTTAGCCAATGGCACCCCACTCCAGTACTCTTGCCTGGAAAATCTCATGGACAGAGGAGCCTGGTAGGCTGCAGTCCATGGGGTCTCAAAGAGTCAGACACAACTGAGAGACTTCACTTTCACTTTTTACTATCATGCACTGGAGAAGGAAATGGTAACCCACTCCAGTGTTCTTGCCTGGAGAATCCCAGGGATGGGGGAGCCTGCTGGGCTGCTGCCTGTGGGGTTGCACAGAGTCGGACACGACTGAAGCGACTTAGCAGCAGCAGCAGCAGCCTTCATCTGGGTCTCGTGAATAATTGTGCATATTTGATACTTAATACCTACACTGATGGAGAAGGAAATGGAAACCCACTCCAATATTCTTGCCTGGAGAATTCCATGGACGGAGAAGCCTGATGGGCTACAGTCCATGTGGTTGCAAAGAGCTGGACGTGACAGAAGTGACTGAGCATCTTCACTGAGGTGCTTCCCAGGTGGCTCAGTGGTAAAGAATTTGCCTGCCAATGCAGGAGATGCAGGTACAATCCCTGGTCAGGAAGAACCCTTGGAAAAAGAAATGCAACACACTCCACCATTCTTCCCTGGAAAATCCCATGGACAGAGGACAATGGAGAGTTACAGACAATGGGGTCATAAAAGAGTTGGGCAGGACTTAACGACAGAAGACAGTAAAATAAACCAAAATCTATAACATCATTTTTCCTTTTATTTAATGTGAAACTCAACTCTTCAGTTGGTTTTTCTAATGAAGATTTGTTTTTTGGGTTTGTTTTTTTTCTAAAGTAAAAGAAACATTTTAAATACATGCTCTAAAAAAATTCAAAATTGATTCAACTTATCGTGAAATTTAAATTTAGATTGTGACTTTCTAGTTAACTTTCCTTAATCTCTGGAACAAAAAAATACATATTTAGAAAGATAACTGATATTCTATAGTATATGGACTATCATAAAGCACTAGTTTATAATTTATGAAATCAGTATCTTAGATAATTTCTCTAATTAGAATATCAATTTTGGTTAAATTTTCAAAAACAGTGACTAGTTGGCATTCTTTCCTTTCCTTTCTGCCAATATAATAGAAATGACACAGATCATGGTTAACCATTAGGCCAAAGTAGAGAGACCACTAATCTCAACCTCTAGTAAATTTATGAATCCATGTAGCATTAGTGAGAAATAAACATTTGTTCTAAAAAGCACTAAGAATTAAAGCCAGAACAGAATGTAACTTACCCTAATGATAAAAATAATTGACTGTGGAAGTGAAGCATTGCCATTTCCCTCTCTGTCTCTCTGTCTCTCTTACTCTCTGTGTGCCTCTGTCTCTTTCTTTCTCTCTCTCACACACACATGCACACACACCCCACAGACCATAAATTCTTCACTTTGAGTGAAAGTAAAGTCTCTCAGTCGTGTCCAACTCTTAGTGACCCCATGGACTGCAGCCTACCAGGCTCCTCCCCCCATGGAATTTCCCAGGCAAGAGTACTGGAGTGGGGTGCCATTGCCTTCTCCCACAGAGAGGATGAAATCAAGGGTATGTCCATCAGACCATTCATTAAACCCCTGAATATGACTTAAAGTAGTGACATAAATTCTTCCAATTGTAAGGGACTCAAAAAAATAAAGACTAAAAGTTGTGGCACTCCCACAAAATTTGTAGGCTTTTTGATAAAAGAGCAAAGATATACAGCAAATCTTAGGAGGATATCCATAAGAACAAAAACTGGGAATACTGTATGTAATATAAGTAACTAACTAGATTCAGATATATAACAAATCATTTCCTTTTAGACTGACTATTAAAGCAACTTCTATTCTGGCCTTTATTAAAAATAGCTTTTGCCAGTTTGAGATTTAATATGACCCTTCACCCTACAGAAACGTGGCTCAGACAGCAAAGCGTCTGACTACAATGTGGGAGACCTGGTTTCAATTCCTGGGTCGGGAAGATCTCCTGGAGAAGGGAATGGCAACCGACTCCAGTATTCTTGCCTGGAAAATCCCATGGATGGAGGAGCCTGACAGGCTACACAGTCCAGGGGGTCGCTAAGAGTCGGACATGACTGGGCGACTTCACTTTCAACCTACAGACAAAATCCCTCAATAACATTTTCAAATATGATTAAGGAGGATCACTGAAAATTATTAAAGTTTCCTATGGACAGTACAAAAGGCCACACAGGACAAGGTACAAAGAATCCTTTCCCAGTAAAATATTTCTAATCACCAGTAGCGACGATCCTTTCAAACATTTTTTAGTGAAATATCTGAGATTCTACAAGCCAGTGACTAATGTATATCCACATGTTTTCCCATTTTCAAAAGAGAATGCAATTCTATTCATCCTGTCTCCATTCTTCTATTTATATTTGGCATATAAGGACAAATATCTTTTGTTAAGTTAATGAATCTACCGATGGAGAGAAGCAACTCAGTCGAGTGAATTAGAGACAGACTATAATTTGGTATAGAAAATAATAGCTTTGATAAAGGGAACAGAGCACATTTTTGCAAATTTTAGTTTATATCTTCTCTTAGCAAAACTTACACAGAGCCTTCAATTTACTCTTTTATGGGCAATTGGTGGAATAATGCATAAGACTTGGAACAATAATTTGTTTAGACTAAGCCTGCATGATCCATTCTAATTTTGAGTGTTTTAACGTATACCAAACTCAATTAGGATTCTTAACAATGCTTTATTTTGTTTATTGAAGTTCTGATGGACAGAAACCTCTTTTTGCTTTGAATATTCCCAAATATGAAGCATCTTCCTTTTTCCAAAGAAGTGTTTTCTAAGTTATATTTAATTTTGAATCTCAGTCATTAATGAAGAAAAAAAATTATACAAAATCACCCAGAGAGTTTTAAAGTTGAAGGAATTGTGAATGCCAGTCTCTACATTTGTACATATTTTTGAATTACTTAGACATGGCAAAGTCATTTTGACCAATCTGCCATCTGTTTTGAATTTTTAAATATATTTGTGTGAGCCTCTGACACATGTTGAAGTTTATGCCTTACTTGAGTTTTATTTTCAGATACAGAAAATCTCGCCATTTTCCTGATTCTTATTTCTCATAACCAACATCTGTTTGTATTACCTAAAAATGACAGAACTTAACAATTAAAAAAATTATATCTCCTTAAAAGATAGTAAGAACATACAGACTTTGATTTTAAGGGTTTCAAGGCAGGCAAAATAATCTACAAACATGAAGGCCAATTACATGTAAAGATGGATCAGATATTCTCTCCTGCTGGATTCTTTCTTATCTAAGAAAGTAGGTTTAAATTCAACATGAGGTATTTATTACAGAAAATTACATATTAGAAAGGAGTCAAGCAGTCAAATTCATAGTTATTACCCAGAAATAACTAAAATGAATGTAAACATAAGATAGAGTAGCCAATGATTTCCTGAAAAACCTGTTTTAAAGGAGTTCTCAATGATGACATTAATAACAGAAAGAAAACTGAGGGGGCTTTTGGTAGATTGTTATGTTGAATTTAATATAACATTCAAGACCCATTCTACTTATTAAGTTTTGATAAGTCAGACAAATATTTATGTTATCTAGAAGAAGAAGAGTCATAATCCATGAGCTCATATAAGACAACAATCTGAAAAAATCAACAACCCAATCAAAATATGGTTGTAGAACATAAAACAGGCAATTAATTAAATTGGAGAATAGCTAATAGACATAAAAATTGTGTTACTGTTAATAAAGGAATTGCAAATAAAGATACAACCTTTAAAATATCAGATTGAGAAAGTTTAAATATTTTAAAAATAAGTAGTACTGGTGAGAATTCAGGAAAATAGATATTTTCTTATGCTTTCACAGTTATAATATTTTGTATACTCCTATGATATAATTTGGTAATGTTTTTACCTTGTATTTAACTTGGAGTTCCAATTCTACCTAAATATAGACTCTATCTTATATATTCAATAAAACAGATTGCAGAACTATGTTTACTATAGCAGCATTTAGAAAAGAAGGCCTATGAATGTAATTTAAAAACTATAAATTCTAGACATCCTAAAAGATAAGAAACTCTAGATATTATATAAGCAGCAACAAAACTTCATTTTTCACTCACATAAAGTGTACATGGTGATTCCTAATCAGTAATAGAAACACTCTGCTGCAGTCAGTAATCTGGAGAAACAGACTGCTTCAAGCTCTAGCACTTTAACAAGGTGGCTGAGTTTCAACTCACCTTCACCCAGCTTATTGTGAAGCTGTGTGGGAGAAAAGTTAGAGAATGTTTTTATTATATTACTCAGGTTTACAAATGGTATATACCATATCTTTCTCAATTTCATTAACCAGAAGACAGTCACATGGCCAGAGAAATGTAGTCTAACTATTGTCCTGGGGGGAAAAAAAAGTTTTAATGAACATATATCAGCATCTGTCATATCAATTTATAATAAATTATTCAAATAATATATGTGAGTATATTATAATCATATGTAGTAAAAAATAAGTGGGTGTCTGAATATAAATTAAACTATTAACAATGACTATCGCTTTAGGAATAAGATTATGTGTAGTATATGGTAAGTTTCACAAGCAATTTTTTACACTTTATTTTGATAAGTGCATTCTTTTATTTTACTTTACATTTTGGAAAACAAGGAAAATTATCTTCTAGTTATATCAACAATTGTCTTAATCTTGAAATTATGAATTTGTCTATATCATCAGTTATATAGATTTTTATATTATAAAGGGTTTATATTATATCCTGGTTATATAGGATTTTAGATTTTAGAGATAATTTCAAACATTTTTTTTTCTGTGATAAGGTTACATTATAGTTGTCTGGGCATATAGCAATATTCCCTATTTTATAATATCTCTGGAAAAATGATATTCAAAAGAAAATTAGTTAAAGGATAGAAATTATGGATTTTGATTATAAGTTCTACATCTGATTTTAAGAAATCAGTGAAAATTTCCAAACATGAAGTAATTTTAATTCTTCTAAAAATATATATTTAATATCTCATAGAACAATGCTCATATAAAGAAAAGTCCTATAAAATAGTGGACTCACCATTAATTTAAAAGCAAATTTAGTCAACTACCTCTATATTGGTGGTAGAAACACTAGAGATTTTCCATATGTAAAAATGAAATTTCAAAGCTAAATTAAAATCTTATTACTCTTTCCAAGTGTCGTAGTAAAAAAACAAAATAAAATATGTCAAACCATTTTTGAAACTTTCTGGCGATTATATGGCAGCTGCTACTTATATCAATGGGCTTCTTTTTAGTATCACATTCTTGAAATTCTGAGTATTTTTCTTATGGATATTACTAACTGCTCACCTTTCTAATGAACATATTTTAAAATGGGCATATGCACATGGAAACTGCATTTTTCTTCATCCTGAAATTGAGGATTTGCTAATTTTGCAGAACATAATATAGAGTGAGTTGTGCCTTTTGAAGGGATTTAAAAATGTATATTTATTTCTTTGAAATGGCCTTAGATGTGTCAGGTTTCAATTAGATTGGCAACTTTTCCTGAAGAAGTCTATGTGAAAATGTGTGTCAACAAGTAGAATCATAGAAAGTGGGGATCACAGGGTCCTTAGAAAGCAACAAACTCAAAATTCTATAAACCAATGGGAAATCTGAGGAATTATATTATTTATCAAATTTCACATATTTAAGAAATAGCAGATCATGACTAGAGCCCAATGTCAAGCCCATCAATTTCTTCATTCTACTGCATACCTGTCTAGTATTTATTATGGTGCTTCATACTATACTGGTGCAAACTGTTTGGTTTTTTCCTTAAAGAACATGAACACTAGTAGAAGACTGAAACTGGCCTAACCTACAGAGTACTTGCAAAAAATTTAAACTTTTAATGAGTCAGTCACGAATTATATTGCTAGCATTTTGACTTACATTATGGAATAACTTACATATTCCGCTTACGGTGGAATATGACAGGCATAAGTATTAATTTTTGTAATTAAAACTAATTTTACTATAAACCTGATAGAATATTAAATGAACTGAAATGAACAGTTTTTGAAAGAAGTTGCACATAAATCCTGTGTAGGATTTATGTGAAAGAAGAACTACTAATTAGAGACTTTCAGTTCAGTTCAGTTCAGTACTCAGTTGTGTCCGACTCTTTGCAACCCCATGAATCAAAGCACTCCAGGCCTCCCTGACCATCACTAACTCCAGGAGTTCACCCAAACTCATGTGCATTGAGTCAGTGATGTCATCCAGCCATCTCATCCTCTGTCGTCCCCTTCTCTCCTGTCCCCAATCCCTCCAAGCATCTGGGTCTTTTCCAATGAATCAACCCTTCGCATGAGGTGTCCAATTATTGGAGTTTCAGCCTCAGCATCAGTCCTTCCAATGAACACCCAGGACTGATCTCCTTTAGGATGGACCAGTTGGATCTCGTTGCAGTCCAAGGGACCTCAAGAGTCTTCTCCAGCACCAGAGTTCAAAAGCATCAATTCTTCGGCACTCAGCTTTCTTCACAGTCCAACTTTCACATACATACATGACTACTGGAAAAACCATAGCCTTGACTAGACAGACCATAGTTGGCAAAGTAATATCTCTGCTTTTTAATATGCTGTCTAGGTTGGTCATAACTTTCCTTCGAAGGAGTAAGTGTCTCTTAATTTCATGGCTGCCTTTACCTTCTGCAGTGGTTTTGGAGCTCCAAAAAATAGTCTGACACAGTTTCCACTGTTGGCCCACCTATTTCCCATGAAGTGATGGGACCAGATGTCATGATCTTAGGTTTCAGAATATTGAGCTTTAAGATAACTTTTCACTCTTCTCCTTCACTTTCATCAAGAGGCTTTTTAGTTCCTCTTCACTTTCTGCCATAAGGGTGGTGTCATCTGCATAGCTAAAGTTATTGATATTTCTCCTGGTAATCTTGATTCCAACTTGTGCTTCTTCCAGACCAGCATTTCTCATGATGTACTCTGCATATAAGTTAAATAAGCAGAGTGACAATACACAGCCTTGATGTACTCCTTTCCTTATTTGGAACCAGTCTGTTGTTCCATGTCCTGTGCTAACTGTTGCTTCCTGACCTGCATACAGGTTTCTCAAGAGGCAGGTCAGCTGGTCTGGTATTTCCATCTCTTTCAGAATTTTCCACAGTTTATTGTGATCCACACAGTCAAAGGCTTTGGCATAGTCAATAAAGCAGAAATAGATATTTTTCTGGAACTCTCTTGCTTTTTCCATGATCCAGCAGATGTTGGCAATTTGATCTCTGGTTCCTCTGCCTCTTCTAAAACCACCTTGAACATCAGGAAGTTCATGGTTCACGTATTGCTGAAGCCTGACTTGGAGAATTTTGAACATTACTTTACTAGCATGTGAGATGAGTGCAATTGTGCGGTAGTTTGAGCATTCTTTGGCATTGTCTTTCTTTGGGATTGGAATGAAAACTGACCTTTTCCAGTCCTGAGGCCACTGCTGAGTTTTCCAAATGTGCTGGCATAGTGAGTGCAGCACTTTCACAGCATCATATTTCAGGATTTGTTATAGCTCAACTGGAATTCCATCACCTCCACTAGCTTTGTTCGTAGTGATGCTTTCTAAGGCCCACTTGACTTCACATTCCAGGATGTCTGGCTCTAGGTGAGTGATCATACCATCGTGATTATCTGGGTCGTGAAGATCTTTTTTGTACAGTTCTTCTTTGTATTCCTGCCACCTCTTCTTAATATCTTCTACTTCTGTTAGGTCCATACCATTTCTGTCCTTTATTGAGCCCATCTTTGCATGAAATGTTTCCTTGGTATCTCTAATTTTCTTGAAGAGATCTCTAGTCTTTCCCATTCTGTTGTTTTCCTCTATTTCTTTGCATTGATCATTGAGGAAGGCTTTCTTATCTCTCCTTGCTATTCTTTGGAACTCTGCATTGAAATGCTTATATATTTCCTTTTCTCCTTTGCTTTTCACTTCTCTTCTTTTCACAGCTATTTGTAAGTCCTCCTCAGACAGCCATTTTGCTTTTTTGCATTCTTTTCCATGGGGATGGTCTTGATCCCTGTCTCCTGTACAATGTCACGACAAGCTATAGTCCCTAAACCCTGTGCATACTACTTCTCCACACTGAGGCTGCTACTTACTGTTCATCTTTACTGCCTTGATTTGACAACCTTAGTCTAGAGAGGACATTTGTTAGTGTGCATAATTTAATACATCAGTCTTCTACTTCTCCCAGCTGAAGCAGTAGGTGATGATAGCTGATAGTTATAAGAGAGTTCATTATTTTATAATTGAGATAACTTTAAACTATCCTAAATAAAGTGTCTTAAATTAAATTTGTAACAATATTTAATAAAAAGAAAAAAATCTACTCTGTTTAACTAAGTCAATGAGAATTCACACGTAACTTGTACTTTTACTGCATGAACATTAGAGTTAGTGAAAACTTTACTTTCTTAGGAATAAATGATGCCTCAAACATACAAATCACTTCAGAAAGGAATGAAAAATTCTTATAGGAAGAAATTCTATTTTTTAATTTAATATTCAAATCCAGTTAATAGTTCATGCTTATAAGTTAATCTCAAAATAAAAAGTGTAAGTTGAACACACAGATATATATTTAATTATTTAAAAATTAATAAAATTATAACATAAATATTTTATGCATTTATACACAATAAACCTCCTGTTTATACTCTGAATATTCAGACAGTTTAAAGGTACAAAATTGTCTACATATCTGCTATATTAAAACTGCTAGCTTTGATTTTACCATTGATTTAAATATAAATCATAATAAGAAATTTTCTTTATTAGGTTGTGCTATGATAACATTAAGGCCATATATCCTATTGATGCTAATTAATTTTTGTTTGAATGGCCGTCAGCTATTGTGACTTGAAGATGATTAGGTTTACTTTATACAGTATTTTCTTTCAGTTTTACATTTAACTGTTACTTCTCAGCATTTTAAATGTGGTCCTGACAGCATAGTCACTTCTCATCTGTCATAAAATGGGTGTCTCCTTTTACCACTGAAAACTGTAAATTTTATACAATTAGTATAATCAATACTGATATTGTGACATACCTCTTGTTACTTAAAGTCTTTTTGACAATCTATTGCTCTGGTTTTTTACAGATGAGTTTGCAAAACCATCCACTGTCAGATAAATGATGTGTTGCTGTACCAATGCTTGCTTTAAATTATGGTTTTCTGGAAAAGAAATCAGCAAAAATATTTTAGACTTTTAAATTTGCAATTATAAATCCTTCTCACTATTCATTTTAAGCTGACACAGTCTCGGGGAGAATGGAGGGAACATACCTAGAATGTCAATCTAGAAACTAGACAGTGCATTGATAAATAAAAACACAAATACTGAATGTTCTGAGCTTATAGTTATACCCAAAATACTGTTCCAAAGATGACAGAATGATATAGAGTGAGAAAAGCAAATATGCTGAGGTAAGAAGACTTGGCTTTGGATCGCAGATCTTACTAACCAGGACTCTAAAGAAAACATTTAAAATATCATCCTTTACTTACTTGCCTTTAAAATGAACAGAATAAATAACTCAAGAAGTTTGTCAAGATGAGTAAATAAAATAATTAAAATTAACAAAATACTTTAAATTCTACATTTAGTGATTGATTTATTTATTCTTCTTTAATTAACATTTTCTAACATATTATTTATTTTTTTATGTTGGAAAATGTAAGCTGCCTGTAGTTTTATTATTGAAAGTTAAGAATTACATTCTAACAGCTAATATTGCCAAGAGGTGTAGCAGCCACTCATTTAGAATAGGGTGATAAATTATGAACCCAGAAATCTGTTTCTAGTGTTCAAACCCTGACAATTTGAGAAATCTATGTATCATCTCTTAGTCTCTCTAAGTGAAGTATCATTTAAAATCCTTATTTGTTGAGATGTTAAAAGGATTTGTACTTGTAAAACATTTAAAAATCCCTTGAGTCTGTATAAAAATCATTGCACAAGTATTTTTCCCAAGCCACAATAAAGGATATTCATGGCCTCTTTGGTATTAAGTAGAAGCTCTGGATATTCCAGATTTGTTTAATTATAACAGCTGGCTGGTTAATATGAATTATATTTATTAAATGTTTCTTGATAGAGATTTCTATACCACAATATGAATAAAATTAGTACAATAAAACCAGGTTGCAAGTAACAAAGTTCAATGCAGTTATGTACACAATAATCTGAAAAAAAATTTTCCTGGTATGTAATACTACAGGTGTCTGTTTTTCCTGACCTGAATCTTTAGAACTAAAATTATAATATGCAATAACTTTAACTAGTTTGGAGACTTTGATAACTACCAATGCATCCAGGAAAGCCCAGGTGATGCAGTGGTAAAGAATGCATATGCCAACGCAGGAAATGCAAGAGAAGTGGCCTGGGTCAGAAAGATCCCCTGAAGAGGGAAATGGCAATCCACTCCAGTATTTTTGCCCAGAAAATCCATGGAGAGGGGAGCCTGATGGGTCCATGGAGTTGCAAAGAGTCAGACATAACTGAGCTCCATCCACACACTAGTACATCCATATGTTTGATGACCCCTGTATACCCCTTTGTTATTCATAGAAATATTTGGCTCCTTATAGTTAAAATATGAATCTATTAAACACAAATCATAATGATGAAAATGATAAAGACATGAAGCTAGAAGAAACTCCATTTTAAAAAGTCAGAATGTGAGAAGGAACTACCTAATTCTACAAATTGATTGTTTGAATCAAAGAATCCCTAAGTTCCCTGAAGGAATAATAAGAAAATAAAATTATCAAGCTTATTTAGAGATATACATTTCATTTTAGATTTAAAAAAAGAAATCAAAAACCGTGTACCTTAATGAGCTAGCAAAAATTAAACTGAACATCGTGAAAGCAGAAGAAAAATGGCTTCATTTCTCAAATCTGAACAGCTATCTCGATCTCTCTTTTGAGTGCATCATTGATGATTTCAAATGCACACGGAGAGAAGATTCATTAATCATTACTTGATAATGAATATAATTTCAAAGATAATCAGATTAAAAAGCACACATCTTCACACAAAACTAAGGTGCTATTAGAAGAATAATATTTAAACTTTATGGATAGTGATCCGAAACAAAAGATACTAAAATGAAAATTAGATAACTTGGTTCTAATTTCATACTTTTCAGTACCTTAGTGATTTTAGAAAATCCATTTATGTTCCTTGACTCGGTCTTTTCATATGTATGTCAGGGATGATGCCAGTTATATCATCTAAATTTCTAGATTGGTATAATAATATAGTGATATAATGAGAAACCAAATACCTAAAAATTAAGAGTACAATTGTAGTTGATCTAACCATGACCATCTTTTATTGCCTGAGTGACACATCTCCAACTATATTTGACAGCCTGTGATTGAAAAACAGGCTGTTACTAACCGCAGTTGTCCATACCTTACATTTGATTGCATTTGGGGTGGACAACTGACATAAAGGTAACAAAGGTGCTGACTAGACATGGACCTACATGGAATGAAAATATTCCTAGCCAATATGTATGTACTTCCATATTTTAAACGGATAACCAACAAAAACCTACTGTATAGCCATAGAATGCTGTTCAGTGTTATGTGGCAGCTTGACGAGAGAGGAATTTACAGAATGGATACAAGTATACATATGGCTAGTCCCTTCCCTGTTCATGAAAACTATCACAATGTTGATAGGCTATATTCCAATATAAAATTAAGTGTAAAAATTAAGATAAAATGTTACTGAGTCTCAAGCTTGAAAAGCAAAAACAAACAAAAATATCTCTAACCAGTGATTCAGAGAAAACAATGAAGGATAGGGAGAATATAGTTATGTGGCTAAACTAGCAAATATTTTTCCCAGAGAATTGGTAACAATACAGAAAATAATAAAAGTAATATGTAAATTTTAAAAATTAAATTAAATTAGTATTTAATATTACAATCAATTTTAAAATATTTGTATATTTATAAATACAGATGTATACATATATTTATTAATAGGCACATAAGCATATGTGTAGGTATGTATATATACATATATGAACATATGAACATTCAAATACATATAAATGTGTGTGTGTGTGTATCTGTGGTTATACAAATATTTGACCATAGGCAATTGTGTTAACTGGTTATGCAGTTTCTAGATTTGGTACGTTCAGGACTGATGTTCTGGCATCAGGAAATTCACAGGACAGACAATAAGAAAGAGAGGATGGACATAAATTGAGAGAAGAAAAGGACAAGCTGGAATCCATAAACTTCAGCTGAAGCATACATGGATGAATGGAAACCTGTTTCAAATATATTTACCTCAGTGTTTATGGTACAGAGGTACTACAGAAGCTGGTACATTTTAAACTGGACTTTATTAATTGGACTAAATTTATAAACACCCTTCCAGGAGTCAGAAAAACTGAAGAATGATCAAGTAGAAGATGGAGCATTTGCAGAACACTGCCTTACCCTAAAGAAGTGAAACAATGAATAAATAGAGTATATAAGCTCCAAAATAGCTGAGATTTTATTTCCACTCTCCAAATCTCCCACATAAATTTCAGCTGTAGCCACATGGAACAGAGACGTAAGAGAGAGAATTCTGATAAATGGTTTTCATGCTAACCAAGTTGATACATTACAAAGCCATCACTTAATACAGAAAGCTTACAATATTATATGCCCAGTCCCTTGATTATGTCTCTTATGCTGCTGTCATGAATTTTACCCCAGATGTGATTTAAAATTCACTGTCTGAAGCCAAATTGTTTGCACCCAACCTAATAAAACAAATAGAAAAGTAGCATATAGCAAGCTATAGCTTGCCAAGAGGCTCAGTGGTAAAGAATCCACCTGCCAATGGTGGAGACATGATCCCTGCATTAGGATACTTGAGTTGGGAAGATTCCCTGGAGGAGGAAATGGCAACACACTCCATTTCCGCCCCCCCCCCCCCCTTCCGGAGAATCCAAAGGACAGAGGAGCCTAGCAGGATACAGTGCATAGCATCACAAAAGAGCTGGGCACTGATGAGTGACTAAGCATAGCACAGCACAGCATAAATCAAACTAACAGTGTTGGTCAATATATCAAATGTAAATGATCTAAAATCTCCAGTTAAAAGCAGGGGTGGTCATCTTGGAAGAAAAATGTCAATGCCCACTGTATGCTATTATCAAAACCCACTACTTAAATTGTGTTAGCTGCAATTTGGGGCCGGTGAGGACTATGGATTAGTCCTGAAAAGCATGTAAAGAATTCAGTTGAAGTACTCAATGGGGTAGAGGAAAGACTATAATTAAGAAACTTACTCCAGGACTTCCCTGGTGACTCAGTGGTGAAGAGTCTGCCTGCCAACGCAGGAGACACAGGTTTGATCCTTGGTCCAGGACAGTTCCACATGCCACAGAGCAACCATGCCCATTTATCACAACTATTGAGTCTGTGCTTAAAGCCTGGGAGCCACAACTACTGAGTGCATATGTTGCAGCTACTGAAGGCTGTGTGCCCTAGAGCCTGTACTCCACAAAAAGAAAAGCCACCACAATAAGAAGCCCAAATACTGCAACTAGAGAATAGCCCCCACTAACCACAACTAGAGAAAAAGCCTGCCCTAGCTACAAAGACCCAGCACAGTCATAAATAACCATACAAAATTATATAAAACAAAATAAAATTACCATATTTCCAAGTCTATGGGAGAAAGAATGCTTAGGTATTTTCTGTTGACTAGCTGTGGGTCTCATCTCTGAAAGAGACTTAGTTTGAGACTATTCTAGACCCAATCAAAGAGAATCACCTGAGCAGACATTTCTTCAAAGAAAACATAGAGATGGCCAATAAACACATGAAAAGATGCTCAACATCACTCATTATTAGAGAAATGCAAATCAAAATTACAGTGAGGTATCATTTCACACCAAACACAATGGCCATCATCAAAAAAATCTACAAATAAAAAATGCTGTAGAAGATGTGGAGAAAAAGGAAATCCTCCTGCATTGTTGGTGGGAATGTAAATTGATACAGACATAGAGAACAGTATGGACAGTCCTTAAAAAACTAAGAATAAAACTATCATATGATCCAGCAATCCCACTATTGTGCATATACCCTGAGAAAACCACAGTTAAAAAAGACACATGTACCCCAATGTTCATTGAAGTACTATTTGTAGTAGGTAGGACATGGAAGCAACTTAGCTTCCATCAACAGATGACTGGATTGATAAAGAATATGTGGTACATATGTATAATGGAATATTATTCAGCCATAAAATGGGATGAATTTGAGTCAGTTGTGGTGTGTGAAGTAGATGAATCTAGAACCTGTTACAGAGTGAAGTAAGTCAGAAAGAGAAACACAAATATAAAACATATATATTAAAGTATATATATGGAATCTAGATGAAAATAGTATTGATGAACCTATCTGCAGGGAAGGAATGGAGATGCAGATAGAGAATGGACTTGTGGACCCAGCTAGGGAAGGAGAGGCTAAGACTAGCTGAGAAAGTGGCACTGACATATATACACCATCACGTGTAAAACAGATAGCTATATAACACAAGGAGCCGAGCCTGGCCCTCTGTGAAGATTTACAGGGGTGGGATGCAGTTCAAGAGGTAGTGTGTATGCATATATATACACATATATATTTATATAAATTATTGCTGATTCACATTGTTGTACAGCAGAAGTGAACATAACATTGTAAAGGAATTATCCTGCAATAAAAACATATAAATAAGAGGATCACCTGGAGGGGGAATTGGACCTCAGCAAATCAAGTCTGGGAATGTATTACAGGAGGCATTTGAGAAGGACATGCAGTTTAAATGTCAAGATAAAGTCGTCTACTTAGACAGATATTCTGGTGAGATATTTGCAGCAACAGAGATGCGTGTGATCTAGACTGACCCACATAAGCTACTGAGAAATTGTCAGTTTTGAACATGTACTGATGCCACCTCTCATCAGTGTCCATCAAATAAGAACATTCCTATCCTTTTTCCTCTTTCCCCTCTTCAGTTTCTAGTCCCCAAGAGGTCAGGGACCATAGCTAAAGAAGCTATAAGAGGAAGTATAGATGTGCAGTTGGTAAAAGAAACAAGAATTTGACTGTACTCACTCTGATGGAAGCCTTCTCAACTTACAGCAGGTCAGGCTAGACAGGTGGTGGGAAAGCTTCAACATTAGCTGAAGTGTAAAACTTTGAAAATTATAAAGGATTGGATATTTTAATTATTGGCTGGATGATTTTTTATACTCTAAGTCTAAAATTCAAAGGCTGCCATGTTTCATCTACAGTATAAAGACTAAGTTCAGTTCAGTTCAGTCACTCGGTCATGTCCAACTCTTTGCGACCCCATGAATTGCAGCACACCAGGCCTCCGTGTACATCACCAAATCCCGGAGTTCACTGAGACTCATGTCCATCGAGTCAGTGATGCCATCCAGCCATCTCATCCTCTGTCGTCCCGTTCTTCTCCTGCCCCCAATCCCTCCCAGCATCAAAGTCTTTTCCAATGAGTCAACTCTTCGCATGAGGTGGCCAGAGTGCTGGAGTTTCAGCTTTAGCATCATTACTTCCAAAGAAATCCCAGGGTTGATCTCCTTCACAATGGACTGGTTGGATCTCCTTGCAGTCCAAGGGACTCTCAAGAGTCTTCTCCAACACCACAGTTCAAAAGCATGGATGAAACTGGAGCCGATTATACAGAGTGAAGTAAGCCAGAAAGAAAAACACCAATACAGTATACTAATACATATATATGGAATTTAGAAAGATGGCAATGACGACCCTGTATGCAGGACAGCAAAGGAGACACAGATGTGTATAATGGACTTTTGGACTCAGAGGGAGAGGGAGAGGGTGGGATGATTTGGGAGAATGGCATTCTAACATGTATACTATCATGTAAGAATTGAATTGCCAGTCTATGTCTGATGCAGGATACAGAATGCTTGGGGCTGGTGCATGGGGATGACCCAGAGAGATGTTATGGGGAGGGAGGTGGGAGGGGGGTTCATGTTTGGGAACGCATGTAAGAATTAAAGATTTTAAAATTATAAAAAATAAAATAAAATAATTAAAAAAAAAAAAAAAAGCATCGATTCTTTGGTGCTCAGCCTTCTTCACAGTCCAAATTTCACATCCATACATGACTACTGGAAAAACCATAGCCTTGACTAGATGGATCCTAGTCAGTAAGTAATGTCTCTGCTTTTGAATATACTATCTAGGTTTCTCATAAGTTTTCTTCCAAGGAGTAAGCGTCTTTTAATTTCTTGGCTGTAGTCACAATCGGCAGTGGTTTTGGAGCCCCAAAAAATAAAGTCTGACACTCTTTCCACTGTTTGCCCATCTATTTCCCATGAAGTGATGGGACGAGATGCCATGATATTCGTTTTCTGAATGTTGAGCTTTAAGCCAAGCTATTCACTCTCTTCTTATACTTTCATTAAGAGGCTTTTTAGTTCCTCTTCACTTTCTGCCATAAGGGTGGTGTCATCTGCATATCCGAGGTTATTGATATTTCTCCTGGCTATCTTGATTCCAGCTTGTGTTTCTTCCAGTCCAGCGTTTCTCATGATGTATTCTGCATATCAGTTAAATAAGCAGGGTGACGTTATACAGCCTTGATATACTCTTTTTCCTATTTGGAACCAATCTATTGTTCCATGTCCAGTTCTAACTGTTGCTTCCTGAGCTGCACACAGATTTCTCAAGAGGCAGGTCAGGTGGTCTGGTATCCCCCTCTTTCAGAATTTTCCACAGTTTATTGTGATCCACACAGTCAAAAGTTTTGGCATAGTCAATAAAGCAGGAATAGATGTTTTTCTGGAACTCTCTTGCTTTTTCCATGATCCAGCGGATGTTGGCAATTTGATCTCTGGTTCCTCTGCCTCTTCTAAAGCCACCTTGAACATCAGGGAGTTCATGGTTCATGTATTGCTGAAGCCTGGCTGGGAGAATTTTGAGCATTACTTTGCTAGCGTGTGAGATGAGTGCAATTGTGCGGTAGTTTGATCATTCTTTGGCATTGTCTTTCTTTGGGATTGGAATGAAAACTGACCTTTTCCAGTCCTGTGGCCACTGCTGAGTTTTCCAAATTTGTTGGCATATTGAGTGCAGCACTTTCACAGCATCATCTTTCAGGATTTGTAATAGCTCTACTGGAATTCCATCACCTCCACTAGCTTTGTTCGTAGTGATGCTTTCTAAGGCCCACTTGACTTCACATTCCAGGATGTCTGGCTCTTGGTGAGTGATCACACCATCGTGATTATCCGGGTCGTGAAGATCTTTTTTGTACATTTCTTCTGTGTATTCTTGCCATCTCTTCTTAATATCTTCTGCTTCTGTTAGGTCCATACCATTTCTGTCCTTCATCGAGCCCATCTTTGCATGAAATGTTCCCTTGGTAGCTCTAATTTTCTTGAAGAGATCTCTAGTCTTTCTCATTCTTTTCTTTTCCTCTATTTCTTTGCATTGATCGCTGAAGAAGGCTTTCTTATCTCTTCTTGCTATTCTTTGGAACTCTGCATTCAGATTCTTATATCTTTCCTTTTCTCCTTTGCTTTTCGCTTCTCTTCTTTTCACAGCTATTTGTAAGGCTTCCCCAGACAGCCATTTTGCTTTTTTGCATTTCTTTTCCATGGGGATGGTCTTGATCCCTGTCTCCTGTACAATGGCATGAACCTCATTCCATAGTTCATCAGGCACTCTATCATCAGATCTAAGACTGATAGCCATACTTAATTAATTTAAGGGGTTTCAGTGATGGAGGATAAAATTTTTTGTCTGGTTATGATTGTATCTTGCAAGTTACTTTTGGTGATGTAAAGATGGCATCCTGTGAGTGGAGAATCATGATTCATACTGGTGTAAAATATTTGAAAGGATTAACTCTAAACTCTTCTTTTTAAATGCTAAATTAAAATAAAACAATACTTCTATAGCTTTTTAAAAAGTACTTCATCATTTTTCATGTAACATATTTCATTTAATTTTAACAGCAGTTCCCTATGGATGGAAAATAAAACAATTCTGTAATTTATCAAAAGTCAAGTGATTATTAAATGCAGAATTAAGATTACAATCCTAATTTTCTTGCTCCAAATGCCCACATTTATTAACACATTTTTAAATTAATTTTAATGGGTATAAAATTGGAGTTGCTTTATAACACTGTGTCAGTTTCTGCTGTACAGCAAAGTGAACCAGCTATATTTATACATATATCCTGTCTTTATTGGATTGCCTTCCCATCTGATGGCCAGATGACTTTTTATAACTTAAGTCTAAAATTCAAAGACTGCCATGCTTCATCTATAGCACAAAGACTAGTAGCCTTACTTAATAACTTTAAAGGGGCAGTGGTAGAGGATAAAATTTGGAGTGCTTCCCATTCCCAATGCTCTATCCAGAACATTGAGTAGAGTTCCCTGTGCTATGCTGTGTTCTCATTTGTTATTTATTTTATACAGAGCAATGTGTACATATATCAATACCAATCTCCCAGTTCACCCCATCTCTTTTCCCCTTGGTATCCATGCATCAAACATCTATATTTAAGTATTGCTTTTCCAATATTTTAATTCTCTTAGGAAATAAGCTATAACACATGCCCATTTGACACCATCAGTTCAGTTCAGTTCAGTCGCTCAGTCGTGTCCGACTCTCTGCAACCCCGTGAATCGCAGCACGCCAGGCCTCCCTGTCTATCACCAACTCCCGGAGTTCACTCAGATTCGCATCCAACAAGTCACTGACGCCATCCAGCCATCTCATCCTCTATCGTCCCTTTCTCCTCCTGCCCCCAATCCCTCCCAGCATCAGAGTCTTTTCCAGTGAGTCAACTCTTCACTTGAGGTGGCCAAAGTACTGGAGTTTTACCTTCAGCATCATTCCCTCCAAAGAAATCCCTGGGTTGATCTCCTTCAGAATGGACTGGTTGGATCTCCTTGCAGTCCAAGGGACTCTCAGGAGTCTTCTCCAACACCACAGTTCAAAAGCATCAATTCTTCGGCACTCAGCTTTCTTCACAGTCCAACTCTCACATCCATACATGACCACTGGAAAAACCATAGTCTTGACTAGACAGACCTTTGTTGGCAAAGTAATGTCTCTGCTTTTCAATATGCTATCTATGTTGGTCATAACTTTTCTTCCAAGGAGTAAGTGTCTTTTAATATCATGGCTGCAGTCACAATCGGCAGTGGTTTTGGAGCCCAAAAAAATAAAATCTGACACTCTTTCCACTGTTTGCCCATCTATTTCCCATGAAGTTATGGGACCAGATGCCATGATCTTCATTTTCTGAATGTTGAGCTTTAAGCCAAGTTATTCACTCTCTTCTTATACTTTCATTAAGAGGCTTTTTAGTTCTTCTTGACTTTCTGCCATAGGGTGGTGTCATCTGCATATCTGAGGTTATTGATATTTCTCCGAGCAATCTTGATTCCAGCTTGTGCTTCTTCCAGACCAGCGTTTCTCATGATGTACTCTGCATATAAGTTAAATAAGCAGGGTGACAATATACAGCCTTGATGTACTCCTTTTCCTATTTGGAACCAGCCTGTTGTTCCATGTCCAGTTCTAAGTATTGCTTCCTGACCCGCGTATAGGTTTCTCAAGAGGCAGGTCAGGTGGTCTGGTATTTCTATCTCTTTCAGAATTTTCCACAGTTTATTGTGATCCACATAGTCAACAGCTTTGGCATAGTCAATAAAGCAGAAATAGTGAGTGTTTAAAAACTTTCAATAAGTAAGTTTTATTTTTTATTAGTATATTCAAAAGGATAATGAGAAATGAAATGCATCATTAGTTAGCTTTCTCTTCCTAGCCCTATAATTAACCAAATATTTTATGCTCAGCATCTTATCCTACCCAAGAGACATGTCCATATTAAAGCACTGTTCCAGATAGGACTTCCACTAATTTAGAAGAACCCCTCCAAAGGTACCAGCTTAGAATGACCTTTGGAGTAATTAGTGTTGCTTTGTTTTGATTGAGTTTAAATCTGAATTCACTACACACACCAGGCTCATGTCCTTCTATATTTCAATCAAAGCCAGCAAAGTAGTTTTGATTCAGAAATGGTAAATACCTCTACCATCACCAAAACTTGTCATTTTGCTTTCTGTTGATGTAGCAGGTTTTATTTTGAATGCAAGCTTTCCCTTCAGTAACAGTTGTTTTCCTACTTTTGCAATCTAGACAAAGGGATACATAGAAGGAATTTTTTTTTCTTGTATTTCAGTGCCACTGTATTCCATTCTTTTCTCAGATAATACAAAAGAATCCAAAATATTACCAGAAAAATAATTAATATGAGGCCTGGGTTTATTCACTCTGTGTGTGCTTAGTAGCCCTGGGCAAAGTTTAAACACTGCATAACAGGAAGTAATCAACCATCAAAGAACACTGTATTTTAATTCATTTGCAAAACAGTACTTAATTTCAACAGTACATCAAAGAGACTTTTCTTTGATTCATGCTTTTTGTTGAACATCACTGAAAAGTATTTTAAAATTAGGCCCTGTTGTGTTACTGTGCTGAAAGTGGCATATATCATGAAACATCACTTCGTTATAGACAGCCATGACAAAATCAGCCAGAGCACAATAACCTCCCATTCTGTGTAGGTCTAACATTATTTTTTACTTAAAGTTTATAATGAAGAACCCCAAAGCACAGATATATGCTACATTTATAACTGCAAAACAAATGAATACCAATAATTATGAGTCAGAAAAAAACCTTTGCAAAAATATATTTTTATACAAAAATGGAAAGAGTGGATTAAAAACGGATTGCCATTTCTCAGAGAGACTCATCATATAGACTAAAGGAAAATTTTACTTGACCTTATTTCCCATGTATACAAAACTTTCTCACTTGTTCCAGACAACATGTAACAAAGAATCTCCCTTTCTGTTATTCAGGCAAATTCAGGTAAAGCTATGAAGTAGAAGTGTCACTGTATGCTTCTATTTTTCCTTCCTGTATCCTGAAGTTGTCTATGTCATGATCAAGAAAGTTTTTTCACTTAATTTATGTGAAACCCAAACATTGAAGTGATTAGCATAACTAAGCAGGTGCCAATGATTTTCAATGTTTGATTCAGATATTTTGAGTGTGTTGGTTATGCCTCACATAGCATAGTACTGATTATTCTCAATTAATGGCTTTATTTGAAAGCCATTAACTTCACCTGATCTATCCAACCTTGGATCTTCCAGCAAAAATCTCCACCACAAAACTTTGCAAACCACTTTTGACACATTTGCTCAGTCATACAACCTTCTCCATATACTGCAAAAATCTTTTTGTGTGTGTCTCAGAGACATTTTTATCTTTCTTGAAATAATATAGTATAATATGCCAAAAATATTGCTTTTTCTTCCACCTTCAATATTTATATGACTACATCAAAATTCTCCAATTTTGATGCCTTCCTTTAATGCAGGCTGATGACAATTGTCACAATACAATCTAACAAAATTGTTTTGAATGAAGTTAAGGACAGCTAAGCACTACTAGAGCCACCTTACTGAAAAAAAAAGAAAAAAACAATACTTTTTGCTCAGCCAAATAAATATATATTCATTCTCCATCTTTTCATGGGCACTATTTAATCATCTCATCTTCTCTTAGACATATTTATTTCCTTAATAAATACAGAGATATAACTTTGTATATGCATTCCTTTCAAGATACTCCATAAAGGTATTAGTTCCATAAAGGTACTGAAAGACTTCATTGGAGAAAAATACAATAGGAACTATGTTTAGAAGAATTACAAATGCAGCCATCTCCAGTATGCATGCAGATCATAAATGAAGTAGGCCTGCAGCAATCTGTCTTCAGGTTAAAACACAGAAATGAAAACTAAAACAAGATAATATGCTCTCAACCAATTTCCTTGAAACATAAAAGTTTACATTTAGTTTTTCTTGCTTTAGACAGATATTTTCCTACTCTAAAAATAGTAAAAAATAAAAATGACAAATTCAACTTATACTGGAAGCCGATGCTGAGGAATATTGAAATAAAGTAACATTGGACAGTATTTGGAACAGGAATGAACTGATCACTTTCCTACATGGCAGGTTTTATTTAACATCTCTTTGTCAAGTGAAAATATAGGTCTAATTATAAACAGTGCTGTGATAATCATTGGGGTACACCTGTCTCTTTCAATTCTGGTTTCCTTGGTGTGCCTTTCTAGCAGTGAGATTGCTGGGTCATATGGCAGTTCTATTTCCAGTTTTTGAAGGAATCGCCACACTGTTCTCCATAGTGGCTATACTAGTTTGCATTCCCACCAACAGTGTAAAAGTGTTCCCTTTTCTCCACACCCTCTCCAGCATTTATTGCTTATAGACTTTTGAATAGCAGCCATTCTGACTGGCGTGAAATGGTACCTCATTGTGGTTTTGATTTGCATTTCTGCAGAAGGAGAAGGGGAAGACAGAAGGTGAGATGGCTGGATGGCATCCTCGATTTGATGAACTTGAGTTTGAGTGAACTCCAGGAGTTGGTCATGGACAGGGAGGCCTGGCGTGATGAAATTCATGGGGTCGCAAAGTGTCGGACATGACTGAGCAAATGAACTGAACTGAACTGAACTGATAATGAGTGATGTTGAACATCTTATCATGTGCTTGTTAGCCATCTGTATGTCTTCTTTGGAGAAATGTCTAGTTCTTGGCTCATTTTTTGATTGGGTCATTTATTTTTCTGGAATTGAGCTGCGGGGGTTTCTTGTATATTTTTGAGATAATTCTTTGTCAGTTGCTTCATTTGCTATTATTTTCTCCCATTTTAAAAACTTTCTTTTCACATTGCTTATAGTTTCCTTTGTTGTGCAGAAGCTTTTAAATTTAATTAGGTCCCATTTGTTTATTTTTGCTTTTATTTCCAATATTCTGGGAGGTGGGTCATAGAGGATCCTGTTGTGATTTGTCAGAGAGTGTTTTGCCTATGTTTTCCTCTAGGAGTTTTATAGCACTGTTTATAATAGCCAGGACATGGAAGCAACCTAGATGTCCATCAGCAGATGAATGGATAAGAAAGCTGTGGTACATATACACAATGGAGTATTACTCAGCCATTAAAAAGAATACATTTGAATCAAGTTCTAATGAGGTGGATGAAACTGGAACCTATTATACAGAGTGAAGTAAGCCAGAAAGAAAAACACCAATACAGTATAATAATGCATATATATAGAGTTTAGAAAGATGGTAATGATAGCCTTGTATGCAAGAGAGCAAAAAAAGACACAGATGTATAGAACAGTCTTTTGGATTCTGTGGGAGAGCATAAGGGTGAGATAATTTGGCAGAATAGCATTGAAACATGTATATTATCATATTTGAAATGAATCGCCAGTCCAGGTTCGATACATGATACAGGGTGCTCTTGGCTGGTGCATTAGGATGGCCCAGAGGGATGGTATGGGGAGAGAGCTGGGAGGGGGGTTCAGGATGGGGAACACATGTACACCCATGGCAGATTCATGTCAATGTATGGCAAAACCAATACAGTATTGTAAAGTAATTAGCCTCCAATTAAAATAAATAAATTTATATTTAAAAAAAGAGAATAGTATGGGGGGGGAGCCAACTTGGAGGAAATAAGAGTAACTACAATGTGTAAATCTGAAAAACACTAGCTGAGACATGTGAGCTAGGTAACCTTCAACAGTGATAAGGTTTGTTGCTTGTGTGTACTCTTGATATGACATGCTGAAAATGGTATTTTATCTTTGTGATCTTCCTCCCTTTAACCCCAGTCTAATCATGAGGAAAACATCAGACAAGCTCAAATTTAGGGACATTCTTCAAAATATCTGACCAGCATTTATTGGAAGGACTGATGCTGAAGCTGAAACTCCAGTACTTTGACCTCCTGATGTGAAGAATCGACTCATTTGAAAAGACCCTGATGCTGGGAAAGATTAAAAGTGGGTGGAGAAGGGGACGACAGAGGATGAGATGGCTGGATGGCATCACCGACTCAATGGACATGGGTTTGAGTAGGCTCTGGGAGTTGGTGATGGACAAGGAAGCCTGGCGTGTTGCAGTCCATGGGGTCGTAAAGGGTCGGACATGACTGAGCAACTGAACTGAACTGAACTACTTGGAACTGTCAAGATCATCACAACTAAAAAAGCCTAAAAACTGCCACAACCAAGTAAGTCTTATGACAACGTGACAACTTAATATAATATGGTATCCCTGGATAGGACCCTAGGGCAACCAAAAAAGAGGACATTATGTAAAACCTAAATAAATCTGAACTTTTAAACTAAAAGATAAACAAGAAAAAGAAAATATAGGTCTAAGTTTCCTAGAAAGTCTGGAGAAGCCAAAAATAGAGATTTTCAAATGGGAAATATTGTCTTCAATTATTTTAAATTCCATTTTTAAAGCCTACTATTACAGGGAAGAGCAAATAATGGCTCTATGTTGGTATGTTTCTTTAACATTTGCTTCTCATTGTTTTTATTCAGTAAAAAGATACAGTTTATACAAAAAAGGAAAAAAAAAAAAAAAAGCCTACCTCAGGGAACTCTGCCCCTGTGTCTGAATATTAAACCAAAGTGCCTTTGTTCAGGACCTGGTCCATTTGTGGATGGCAGGAAGGAAGGAATTAACGCATACCCTCCTCCAAGGCTTGCCATTCTAGGAGATATTTGCAAGTAAATGGTCTTTTTACTTTACTTCCTCACCTCCCCTGCCCCACACTTTTCTATGAAAGAAACTGGCATCCAGACCCCAACAAAATGGTTATTTTGAGACATTAGTCTGCCATCTTCCTGGGCAGCAAGTTCTCCAAATAAACTAAAATTCCTTGCCTCAACACCTCTTCTCTCGGTTAATTGGTCTTTCATGAAGCAAGCAGAGCAAGTTTGAACAGGTAACATTACCTCACACTGAGCATCACAAATATATCTCTATGTGTGTTGTCAACTACAAATTGGCACTTGCCAAGAGCATTTTCCAGCGACTGAACACCATAACAAGGGCATTTGCCATCTGCCTCTGTGGAGATTGAACCCTATGTTGCTGCAGCTGTTGATCTTCAATACTCCCAAGGGAGTTCAGGGCAGAGTGAGGCACTCTGTGTTGCTGAGAATTTGGAGGAACAGGTCTTAGCCTGTGTTAGTCATTCAATCCTGTACAACTCTTTGTGATTCCATGGAATGTAGCCTGCCATGGAATTCTCCAGGCAAGAAAACTGAAGTGGGTTGCCATTTTCTGCTCCAGGGCATCTTTCCAAACCAGGGATTGAACCGAGGACTCCTGCATTGCAGGCAGATTCTTTACCTTCTGAACCACCAGAGAAGCCCTGGAACAGGTCTTTAGGCAGTTAGATATTTTCAAGAACTGATTTCATGGCCCAAATCTTCATTATTCAGTCACTCATTCAGGTCTAATCTTTGCGACTCCACGGATTGCAGCATGCTAGGCTTCCAGTCTTTCACACTCACAAAATGGAGTTTACTTAAACTCATATCCATTGAACCATCTCATCCTTTGTCATTCCCTTCTCCTCCTGCCTTCAATCTTTTCAAGCATCAAGGTCTTTTGTAATCAGTAGACTCTTGGCATCAGGTGGTCAAAGTATTGGAGCTTCAGCTTCAGCATCAATCCTTCCAATAAATATTCAGTGTTGATTTCCTTTAGGATTGAGTGATTTGATCTCCTTGTTGTTTAAGGGACTCTGAAGAGTCTTCCCTAGCACCACAGTTCAAAAGCATCAACACAACCTACTTTATGGTACAAGTCTCACATCCATATGTGACTCCTGGAAAAAACATAGATTTGACTATATGGACATTTGTTGGCAAACTGATGTCTCTGCTTTACAATATGCTATCTAGGTTTGTCATAGTATTCCTTCCAAGCAGCAAGTGTCTTTTAATTTCATGGCTCCAGTCACTGTCTGCAGTGATTTTGGAGCCCAAGAAATAAAGCCAATCAGTTTCCATTTTCCCCCACTTATTTTCCCTGGTGGCTCAGATGGTAAAGAATCCACTTGCAATGCAGGAACCCTGGGTTTTATCCCTGGGTTGGGAAGATCCCCCGGAGGAGGCCATAGCAACCTACTCCAGTATTTTTGCCTGGAGAATCCCATAGACAAAGGAGTCTGACAGGCTACATTTCATGGGGCTGCAAAAAGTCAGACATGACTGAGAGACTAAGCATACATATTTGCCATGAAGTGACTGAACCAGATGCCATGATCTTAGTTTTTTGAATGTTGAGTTTTAAGCCAATTTTTTCACTATCCTCTTTCACCTTCATCAAGAGGCTCTTTAGTTCCTCTTCACTTTATGCATAAGGGTGGTGTCATCCAGGTTCATCCAGCCTGACATGTCACATGATGTACTCTGCATATAAGTTAAATAAGCAGGGTGACAATATATAGTCTTAACATACTCCTTTCCAAATTTTGAACCAGTCTGTTGTTTCATGTCTGGTACTGACTGTTGTTTCTTGATCTGCATACAGGTTTCTCTAGAGGAAGGTAAGGTGATCTGGTATTCCCATCCCTTTGAGAATTTTCCACAGTTTTTTGGTGAGCCACACAGTCAAAGGCTTTAGCATAGTCAATGAAGCAGAAGTTCTTTTTTTTTTTTTTCCTGGAATTCTTTCGCTTTTATCTATTATCCAATGGATATTAGCTATTTGATCTCTGGTTTCTCTGCCTTTTCTAAATCCAGCTTGTACATCTGGAAGTTCTTAGTTCATGTACTGTTGAAGTCTAGCTTGAAAGATTATTGATCATTATCTTGCTAGGCTGCAATTGTGCAGTTGTTTGAACATTCTTTGGCATTGCCATTCTTTGGGATTAGAATGAAAACTAACCTTTTCCAGTCCTATGGCCACTATTGAGTTTTCCAAGTTTGCTGGACTACTGAGTGTAGCACTTTAATGGTATCATCTTTCAGTATTTCAAATAGCTCAGCTGGAGTTCCATAACCTCCACCAACTTTGTTAGTAGTAGTGCTTCCTAAGGCCCACTTGACTTCACACTCCAAGATTTCTGGCTTTAGGTGAGTGATCACACTGTCATGGTTATCCAGGTCATTAAAATTTTTTTGGTATAATTCTTCTGTGTATTCTTGCTACCTCTTAATATCTTCTGCTTCTGTTAGCTTCGTACTGTTTCCGTCCTTTATTGTGCACATCTTTGCGAGAAATGTTCCCTTGATATCTCTAATTTTCTTGAAGAAATATGCAGTATTTTCCATTCTATTATTTTCCTCTATTTCTTTGCATTATTCACTTACAAAGTCTTTCTTATCTCTCCTTGCTATTCTTTGGAACTCTGCATTCAGATAGGTACATCTTTCCTTTTCTCCTTTGCTTTTTTTCCTCTTCTTTTCTCAGCTGTTTCTAAGGCTTCCTCAGTCAACCATTTTCCCTTTTTTTTCTTGGGGATGTTTTTGATCATTGCCTCCTGTATAATGTTACAAACTTCCACCCATAATTCTTCTGGCATTCTATCAGACCTAAGCCCTTGAATCTATTTGTCCCAATCTTTGCATCTCTTCATATCTAGAAAAACAGTAAATTCATTCATGATTGTTGGAAATGCTCCCAAATGTTATTGCAGGAATAAAACAGACAATTAAAAATGGCTCAGTGAGGTAGTCCTTACTTCTGCAGAATCCTGCTCTACAGAAAGGGTCTGGGAGCAAGTAGACAGAGGGAGAGGTCAAATCAGTTTTTATCCCTAAGACACGGGTTCCCTCCCCTGATTGCTCATAGGTTGAGAATCAGAGAATCTCAGTCTTCATCGAACATCACCTAAGTGTTTTTTGTCAATGTTGGCCATGAGTAACACTTCAAAGCTCCTGAGTGGAGGAATTATATTAACTATTTGCCCCACACCTTTAGTTGTTTGCACAAGTTAAGGATAAAGCCCATGAAATTAGGCTGCAAAATTCTTCATATGAAGAAGGCTAACCAGGAAGAGAACAAAACAAGCAATGAACCACCTCTTAGAAATTTTATTTGCAAGCTGGATATGCATATATATATATTCTAAATAATGAATAGGAATCAATTCTTTATTTCTTATATCTTCTTCTTTAATAGTTTAAATAAGTATGTCCTTTCTACCAAAGAGGAAGATAAAAGAGATAGAAAAATGACCCATATTCATTTTTTTTAAATAATAGCTAAATAAAAGGATATCAGTTCAGTTCAGTTCAGTTCAGTCACTCAGTAGTGTCCAACGCTTTGTGACCCCATGAATCGCAGCATGCCAGGCCTCCCTGTCCATCACCAACTCCCAGAGTTCACTCAAACTCACGTCCATCGAGTCAGTGATGCCATTCAGCCATCTCATCCTTTGACATCTCCTTTTCCTCCTGCCCCCAAACCCTCCCAGCATCAGACTCTTTTCCAGTGAGTCAACACTTCGCATGAGGTGGCCAGAGTACTGGAGTTTTAGCTTTAGCATCATTCATTCCAAAGAACACTCAAGGCTGATCTTTAGAATGGACTGGTTGGATCTCCTTGCAGTCCAAGGGACTCTCAAGAGTCCTCTCCAACACCACAATTCAAAAGCATCAATTTTTTGGCACTCAGCTGTCTTCACAGCCCAACTCTCACATCCATAAATGACTACTGGAAAAACCATAGTCTTCAGTAGATGGACCTTTGTTGGCAAAGTAATGTCTCTGCTTCTGAATATGTTATCTAGGTTGGTCATAACTTTCCTTCCAAGGAGTAAGCATCTTTTAATTTCATGCCTGCAGTCACCATCTGCAGTGATTTTGGAGCCCCCCCCTCCCCCCGCGAAAATAAAGTCTGACATTGTTTCCACTGTTTGCCCACCTATTTCCCATGAAGTGATGGGACCAGATGCCGTGATCTTCGTTTTCTGAATGTTGAGCTTTAAGCCAACTTTTTCACTCTCCTCTTTCAGTTTCATCAAGAGGGTTGTTAATTCTTCTTCACTTTCTGCCATAAGAGTGGTGTCATCTGCATATCTCAGGTTATTGATATTCCTCCCGGCAATCTTGATTCCAGCTTGTGTTTCTTCCAGTCCAGCGTTTCTCATGATGTACTCTGCATATAAGTTAAATAAGCAGGGTGACAATATACAGCCTTGAGGTACTCCTTTTCCTATAAGAACCAGTCTGTTGTTCCATGTCCAGTTCTAACTGTTGGTTCCTGACCTGCATATAGGTTTCTCAAAAGGCAGGTCAAGTGTTCTGGTATTCCCATTTCTTTCAGAATTTTCCACAGTTTATTGTGATCCACACAGTCAAAGGCTTTGGCATAGTCAATAAAGCAGAAATTGATGTTTTTCTGGAACTCTCTTGCTTTTTCCATGATCCAGCAGATGTTGGCAATTTGATCTCTGGTTCCTCTGCCTTTTCTAAAACCAGTTTGAACATCTGGAAGTTCACGGTTTATACATTGCTGAAGCCTGGCTTGGAGAATTTTGAGCATTACTTTACTAGCATATGATGAGTGCAGTTGTGCGGTAGTTTGAGCATTCTTTGGCATTGCCTTTCTTTGGGATTGGAATGAAAACTGACCTTTTCCAGTCCTGTGGCCACTGCTGAGTTTTCCAAATGTGCTGGCATGTTTAGTGCAGCACTTTCACAGCATCATCTTTCAGGATTTGAAACAGCTCACCTGGAATTCTATCACCTCCATTAGCTTTGTTCATAGTGATGCTTTCAAAGGCCCACTTGACTTCACATTCCAGGATGTCTGGCTCTAGGTGAGTGATCGTACCATCGTGATTATCTGGGTCATGAAGATCTTTTTTGTACATTTCTTCTGTGTATTCTTGCCACCTCTTCCTAATATCTTCTGCTTCTGTTATGTCCATAACATTTCTGTTCTTTATCGAGCTCATCTTTGCATGAAATGTTCCTTTGGTATCTCTAATTTTCTTGAAGAGATCTCTAGTCTTTCCCATTCTGCTGCTTTCCTCTATTTCTTTGCATTGATCACTGAAGAAGGCTTTCTTATCTCTTCTTGCTATGCTTTGGAACTCTGCATTGAAATGCTTATATCTTTCCTTTTCTCCTTTGCTTTTCACTTCTCTTCTTTTCACAGCTATTTGTAAGGCTTCCCCAGACAGCCATTTTGCTTTTTGTATTTCTTTTCCATGGGGATGGTCTTGATCCCTGTCTCCCGTACAATGTCATTAACCTCATTCCACAGTTCATCAGGCACTCTATCTATCAGATCTAGGCCCTTAAATCTATTTCTCACTGCCACTGTATAATCATAAGGGATTTGATTTAGGTCATACCTGAATGGTCTATTGGTTTTCCCTGCTTTCTTCAATTTATATCTGAATTTGGCAATAAGGAGCTCATGATCTGAGCCACACTCAGCTACGGGTCTTGTTTTTGCTGACTGTATAGAGCTTCTCCATCTTTGTCTGCAAAGAATATAATCAACCTGATTTCAGTGTTGACCATCTGGTGATGTCCATGTGTAGAGTCTTCTCTTGTGTTGTTGGGAGAGGGTGTTTTCTATGAGCAGTGTGTTCTCTTGGCAAAACTCTATTAGCCTTTGCCCTGCTTCATTCCATATTTCAAGGCCAAATTGCTTGTTACTCCAGATGTTTCTTGACTTCCTACTTTCGCATTGCAGTATCATATAATGAAAAGAACATCTTTTTTTGGGTGTTAGTTCTAAAAGGTCTTGTAGATCTTCATAGAACCATTCAACTTCAGCTTCTTCACTGAAAAAGCTGGTTGGGGCATAGACTTCAATTACTGTGATATTGAATGGTTTGCCTTGGAGATGAACAGAGATCATTCTGTCGTTTTTGAGATTGCATCCAAGTACTGCATTTCGGACTCTTTTGTTGACCATGATGGCTACTCTATTTCTTCTGAGGGATTCCTGCCCGCAGTAGTAGATATAATGATCATCTGAGTTAAATTCACCCATTCCAGTCCATTTCAGTTCGCTGATTCATAGAATGTTGACATTCACTCTTGCCATCTCCTGTTTGACCTCTTCCAATTTGCCTTGATTCATGGACCTAACATTCCAGGTTCCTATGCAATATTGCTCTTACAGCATTGGACCTTGCTTCTATCACCAGTCACATCCACAGCTGGGTATTGTTTTTGCTTTGGCTCCATCCCTTCATTCTTTCTGGAGTTATTTCTCCACTGATCTCCAGTAGCATATTGGGCACCTATTGACTTGGGGAGTTCCTCTTTCAGTATCCTATGATTTTGCCTTTTCATACTGTTCATGGGGTTCTCAAGGCAAGAATACTGAAGTGGTTTGCCATTCCCTTCTCCAGTGGACCACGTTCTGTCAGACCTCTCCACCGTGAACCACCCATCTTGTGTGGCCCCACAGGGCATGGCTTAGTTTCATTGAGTTAATCCTAGTGTGATTAGATTGACTATTTTTCTGTGATTATGGTTTCAGTGAATCTGCCTTCTGATGCCCTCTTGCAACATCTACCATCTTACTTGGGATTCTGTTACCTTGGACGTGGGATATCTCTTCATGGCTGCTCCAGCAAAGTGCAGCCACTACTCCTTACCTTGGATGAGGGGTATCTCCTCACAGCTGCCCCTCCTGACCTTGAACATGGAGTAGCTCCTCTAGGCCCTCCTGCGCCCATGCAGCCACTGCTCCTTGGCCATGGGGTTGCTCCTCTTGGCCGCCGCCCCTGGTCTAGGGTGTAGGGTAGCTCCTCCCAGCCATCACCCCTGACCTCAGACATGGGGTAGTTCCTCTCAGCTGCTCCTGTGCTGTCGCAGCCTGGCACTCATGTATATATAAAAGGGTATACATATATATACACACACATATGTATGTGTGTATATATATACACACACACATGTATCTATATATACATGTACCCAGCTTGTGAATAAATTTTCTAAAACTGGCAGCTGATCACAAATCCCTTGTTCTTTCCCTCTCTGGTTCCCCTTCTTCATAAAACAGTGTGGCAGGCTAATTTCTGGTTTTTACCCTGAACATGCTGCAGCAAACTAAAGTGGTGGGGAAAATAGTTAATATGAGTCCTCCACTCAGGAGCTTACAAGTATTTCACATGACCCCTGTTAACTAATAAAAACTTAAGCAAAGTTTGGGGAAGTTTGGGACTCTGTTTTCCTCAGCCTGTGAGGAACCAGGGGAGGGAACTTCAGTCTTAGGGACAAAAACGAGATTTCCCTCCCTCCTCTTGGTGTGCTTGCTCCCAGACCTTTTTCTGTAGTGCACCCTTCTGCAGAAGTACAGGCTATCTTTCTGAGCCATTTTTGATTGTCTGTTCTATTCCTGAAGCACCACTTTAAAACCATTTCCAACAGTAGAAAAGACTATATTTTCCTTACATGATGACATCATCTCCTCATCAGTGACTAACAGAAAATCTTTTGTAAAGTAAGCACTTGATTGCATTGAACTCCCCTTCACCAAAATTTTATATATTGACCTTCCCTCACTGCCTCTTTGGAACAGTCCCTCAGAGCTATCTGAGGCTTTGTCTCCCAGGATGCATTCCTCACTTTGCCCCAAATAAAACTGAATTTGCAACTCTCAAGCTGTGGAGATTTTTTAGTTTACAGTGTGTACCTGTATATGTGTGCGACTGTGACCACATTTGATGAACAGACTAAGAATTTTCACCTTCTGGTATTGAAAATGAAGTATATATACTACAAACAAAATCATGAAGACTATGACCATGATAAACAATTCAACTTTACCCAACTTATTACAACTGTATGATTTACTGAATACATACCTGACTAGTACATTAATCAACATAGCGCACAATGCAATCTTCCAAAATTTACTTGTGGTCAACTCTCTAGGATTAGTGAAGATAAAATTACTAGTTGGGATGAATATTGGGCACAGGAAAATCGTGTCTAGCAGGAATTAAACAGTGAATAGTTTGTATCCTATTTTCCTGTCACAGTGAATATGCATTGCTCTTCTGCAGAGTATTTCATGCTATATTAAAAGATAATGGTGCATAGAATTATAGCTTTTTAAAGTTCATTTATATTTACTAATGACATTAATGCAGTAAATATAATTAAAAGGCATTGTGTAATTCATAGCTCTTTGGAAGAAAGGCAATGACCAACCTAGAGAGCATATTAAAAAGCAGACACATTAGTTTGCCAGCAAAATTCCGTCTAGTCAAAGTTATGGTTTTTCCAATAGTCATGTATGGATGTGAGAGTTGGACTCTAAAGAAAGCTGAGCACTGAAGAATTGGTGCTTTTGAACTGTGGTGTTGGAGAAGACTCTTGAGAGTTACTTGGACTGCAAGGAGATACAACCAGTCAATCCTAAAGGAAATCAGTCCTGAATATTCATTGGAAGGACTGATGTTGAAGTTGAAACTCCAATACTTTGGCCACCTGATGCAAAGAACTGACTCATTTGAAAAGACCCTGATGCTGGGAAAGATTGAAGGCAGGAGGAGAAGGAGACGGTAGAGGACAAGATGGTTGGATGGCATCACTGAGTCGATGGACATAAGTTTGCATAAGTTCCCGGAGTTAGTGATGGACAGAGAAGTCTGGTATACTGCAGTTTATGGGGTCATAAAGAGTCAGACTCGACTGAGCAACTGAACTGAACTGAACTGATGCAATTCATTGTCTCATTCTTCTTGTGAAGATAAAACTAAGCAGGACACTATGGGGCCCTGCCAGATACAAATTCTCTGTGTCTTGTTTGTAGAAAATAGGCTTCAGTCTCCTAGACCTTCCCTGATTTCCAAAGAGCAGATTCAGTCACTAATTAGGGAGGAGAGATAATTCAAAAACAAAGGAGGAGCAGGCAAGAAACATTAGTGCAGAGATGGGGCAAACTTTTTCCTCCTAAAGGAATATGCATAACAACAACTTTGAGTTCCTCCACAGGAACTAAGGTCCCCACTCTGTTTAACTTAAAGTTAAACACCAGCCTGGAGCATCATCCTATTACCTCACCACCAACCAATCAGAAGAAAGTCACACAACACGCAGCCCTCATCCAAAATTTTGCCTAGAAAACTTTTTTCCTCACCCCTGAAAACCATCTGAGAGTTCACATTGTTTGACCACGTACCGACTGTTCTCCCTGCTTGGCCCTGAAATAAGCCTTTCTCTGATCCAAACTCTGATACTTTGGTTTGTTTGGCCTTACTGTGTGTCTGGAACAGGAACTTATGGTGAATAACAAAGATATTGATACCAAGAACATAGATCTTTGTAATTGCAGTACTGCTAGCTTTCCTGTTGCTAGATATATTCTATTTTTTAACCTTTGAGTAATATATGACATATATACAAAAAAGTGAATAAATCATAACTGTATAGCACCCAAATCAGGTATAGGATATTTCTTAGCATTATAGTGGCCACTGTTGTGGTACCTACTAGTTTACTTCCCTAAAAGGGTAACCAATATCCTGAGTTTTCACCATGGATTAGTCATGATCATTTGAACTTCGTATAGGTGTAGTAAAAGAGTACAGAATTCTGTGTCTGACTTCTGTCACTCAATACTATGTGAGATCACCCATATTGTAGAATGGAGTTATAGTCAATTTAGTTTTATTGCTATATGATAGTTCATTCCATGAATACATCAACATTTCTACAAATTTTCTCTTAATAGGTCTTCCATAACTCCCAAGTTTGACTATTATGAATAAAAACTAAATGCACTTCTTTTAGGTAAAGTAGTTAAATTCTTGTCCTGTTTAAAGAGAAAACTCAAATAAATTCAATTAGCATGACAATACATGTGTTTCTTTTCTTCCTAATTAGACATCAAAAGAAAGCATGGTGTTCATTCTAAAGCTATCTCTTTATGCCTATATATATATATATATATATATATATATATATATATAATCTGAGTTGAAAAGACTGAGTTCTGACTCAGGCTTAATTTTCTTAAGTTTTGATACAACATATCTTCTAGAGTCGCAAATAATTTATTTAAATCCTGAGAAATACAGTGGATGTAAGGTTTAGAGATGCAAAGGATTAAATTCACTTTGATTTTCTGTGAGCAAATCATTTTGATGGTTTGTGATGATGAATTATGCCTTAATTCAGAGAAAAAAAGTTTACTTTGATTTTTTTTTTTTGATTACCACATCCTTGCAACAGTTACCAGACATATTTCAATGAAATGCAACCTATATCTAGCTGTAAACTTCATAATGAGAAAGGAAACACCTTCAGTTAGAATAAAATAACCACGAGACAAATTAAAGCAGATTTTTCTTTGACACACCCAACAGCAAGTTTAATTATAAATTTTCTGGGTGATTAAAAGTAATCAGTCCTACCATAGCAACCAACTACTTTGACAACTATGTTTTAAATAGAAGATATAAAAAGGAAACAACAAGAAAAATAGTCTTTATTCTGAATGATTCAAACTCATTATGTAAGGTGACTAAATTATTAAAAATACTGTTTATATCAATGTTGATTTAGTGAGTAGAAAACAACCTTTATTAATCAGTAGCAGCAATACAAACAGAATATATTAAGAAACGTTCATAATCTGCTATAGATGACAAGGAATGATTCAGGGATGCTATTAGTGGATATTTCCAAGGCATGCTATTTTTAAATACTGCCTGTATTTTAAAATTCGGATACAAGAATTACCATCCAGTGGAAAAAAAAAAAACTGTACACTATCACAAAACATATTAAAGAAATACATTTCTTAGTTTCTATTGTAAATAATCTAAAATATATAAAAATAACTTTTTTGTGACCTAATTAGATAAATGTTTAGCTGTTACCATCAATAAGATTTTATCAAAATAAAAATCATGTGGCTTTAATATCCTGATGCCCCCAAGAAAAACACTGTGCAATTCATTCCCTCTCAGCTCCTCTCTTCCCTTTCTCCCTCATTTTACATATATACCAAATTTTTAAGAGAGAGATAAAATTTATTTTTCTACTTATTTCATTGGAATTTTAAATTAAAAGTTTAACCATAAGGATGAATTCATTATGATGTACTTAATTTTTTTTTTTTTGCTCTTACAATTTGATTTAGTCTGCTTTTATTTTAAATCACTCTTTTAAAAATGTTTTAAATTAAAACACATGTTTTATAAAACCTGGTGTATATACTTATTTCTGTCTCCACCAAATGATGATAAATGGCAATAAAGGAATAAAAGATCATTTCTGCTTGTACATGCACAGCTCAGTCCTCAGTCAAAAGAGTTCAGTGAACTCCTCTTCCAATCTCTGGAGTTTTTTTTTTTTTTTCTTCAGAGTTTCACCATTTGATTATGTGCCCTGCCCACTGTAGCTGGTTTGTCTTCAAATAACAATTTGTGTCTCCTTACATTAGTGAGACCACTGAATCAAGGTTGAGTTTCCATTCCTGGTGACCAAGCCTGGAAACTGACCCCAAGAAGCAAGCTGGTACAATCACAGTTGTTTTAGTGGTCAAAATCCACTGCCTTCTGTCCAGTGTAAGAAAAGTACTGTTTCATAACTTCCTTGGTAGTACAGTGATTAAGAATCTGCCTGCCAATGCAGGCGAACACAGGTTTGATCCTTGGGAAGATTCCACATGCCATGGAGCTACTGAGCCTATGAGCCACAACTACTGAGCCCGTGTGCTGCAACTACTGAAGCCTGAGCCTAGAGACTATATTCTGCAACAAGAGAAGTCAGTGCAATGAGAAACCTGTGCACAGCAAAAACGACTAGCCCTGGCTTGCGACCCACCAGAGGAAGTTCAATGGCAGCAATGAAGACTCAGGACAAACATAAATAAATAATTTTTTTGAAGAAAAGTACTGTTTCATATAGTTTATACCAGGTGGCACTAGTGGTAAAGAACCTGCTTGCCAAAGCAGGAGACAAAAGAGAGCTGGGTTCAGTCACTCCAGGAATATCCACTGGAGGAGGGCATGGCAAGCCACTCCAATATTCTTGCCTGGAGAGTCCCATGGACACAAGAGCATGGTGGGCTATGGTCCATCAGATTGCAAAGAATTGGACATGACTGAAATGACTTAGCATACATGCATCCTATTTTTCAGTTGTTTACTATAGAAAATAATCCAGTCTCTTTTCATTCTGGTCTGCAAATAAATTTTGGAAGGCAAAATTTTCCTTGAATTCCTGGGAGAAACTGTACTTGGTTTATATCCATTATCTTTTCATACATTGCTAAATTTATAAGCAAATTTTCAGTAGAAATAAATCTTAAAAGTAGCCAGTGGTAATGCATATTATTCACAGAGGAATAAAGAATGAAAATAGACTTGTCGTTGGAAACTACACATGCCAGAGGATTTTTGCATCATATGTTCATGAGAGATATTTGTTGGTTTATTCATTTATTTCATAATATCTTTGACTAGTTCTGATATCAGAATAATACAGAATTTTTAAAATCAGCTGGGAAGAGGTCCTTGTTTCCATATTATTCAACAGCAGTGCATATGATTGATATTTGTTTCTAAAATCTCTGATAGAATTAATCAGTGAAAACTTCTGGGCTTGGGGTTTTCATTGTAGGAAGGTTTTTAATTCAAAGTAAATTAATTTAATAATCCATAGATCTACTTAGACTTTATTTTTCTGCCAATTTGGTTTACAAAAAAATTCTGTCTATTAAGGATTTTACCAATTTATTAACTTATGGGATACACCAATATAAAATTTTCACACTACTTCCATTTATCTATCTGCATTCTCATTGTTAAATTAGTTTTCTCTTAAAATATTTTTTAAAAATTAATGGAATGAAAAAGAGACAGGTTACAAATTATTTGTCTCTGTTTCTAAATGGTATATTTAGTTGAGGTGATATATAATTCACCACAAAATTAAGATGAGAACATTTTCAGATACAGAATTTTAACATCTTTCAAAGACAGGAACTTTCTCCAAAGAAGACACACAGATGGCCAATAAGTACATGAAAAGATAGCCGAAGTTGCTCATTATTAGAGAAATGCAAATCAAAACTACAATAAAGTATCATCTCACACCAAACACAATGGCCATCATCAAAAAATGCACAAAACAATGAAGGCTGGAGAGGATGGAGAGAAAAGAGAACCTTCCTGCAATGTTGGTGGGAATTTAAATTGATACAGCCATTATGGAGAATGGTATGGAGATTCCCTAAAAAATGGGAATAAAATTACCATATGACACAGTAATCCTTCTACTGGGTATATACCCTGAGAAAACCTCAATTCAAAAAGACACATGTACCCCGATGTTCATTGCAGTACTATTTACAATAGCCAGGGCATGAAAGCAACTTAGGTGACCACTGACAGATGATGTGATAGGTATATACAATGGAATAGTATTCAGCCATAAAACAGAATGGATTTGAGTCAGTTGTAGTGAGGTGAATGAACCAAAAGCCTTAGAACCTAGAGTTATTCACAGTGAAATAGGTCAGAAAGTGAAAAACAAATACTGTATATTAACACATATATATTTAAAATCAAGAAAAATAGTACTGATGAACCTATTTGCAGAGAAGGAATGGAGACACAGACATAGAGAACAGACTTGTGCACACAGTAGGGGAACAGAAGATAGAAAGAATTGAGAAAGTATCATTGACACATATATAGTATCATGAGTAAAATACAAACCTAGTGGGAACTTGCTATATAACACAGGGAGCCAGCCTGGAGCTCTGTGAAGACTTAGAGGGGTAGGATGGAGGGAAAATGGAGGCTCATAAGGAAGGGGCTATATATTTAATATATATTTAGTAACATTATATATATATGTGTATGTGTATATATATATATATATATATATATATATAATTAGAGCTGATTTGCACTGCTGTATGGCAGAAACCAACACACATTGTAAAGCAATTACCCTCCAACTAAAGAAAGCTTTAAAGAATTTTTAAAAAGCAGGACCTTAAGTTCCATTTACCTCATTTTTATACTTTATTTAGGGCTTTATACTCTTCTCTAACTCTGAAGCCCAAATAACCTTAGATGTTGGAGTAACACTACTACGCTGATTAATACTTATTTTCAGTGGAAAATGTTATCTCATATACATTAGCTATTGTATAGAAATCAACACAAAATTTCACTGGTATTAAAAAATAATTATTTATTTAATTTACTTGTCTCTGGATCATCTATAGTCAGCCAAGTTAGGGTCAGTCCACTGAGATAACTCTGTTCAGACAGTTTGGCTCAACATGTATTTCAAGCTCTACTTGGAACCAGCAGGTTAGTATAATATGTTCTTCCCATAATGAAAGCAATAGCACAAGTGCAAGCCCAAATGTCAGTCTTGCATGAAGACTTCGCTGGTGTCATATCAGCTAGTATCCTTAAAGGACCTTTAGCTGTGCGCCTTTCCGGAATTTAATTCAAAACTTGCTTCTTTGGTGAATTCTTTGTTATTTTAGATCAAATTCCATTTGTCTTAATATTTTTTTGCCTGCATATTTATTCCCATGCCACAGTCTTACGTGAGTCACTTCACATTTTATTATATTTGAGATTTCTATTATTTCATGATGTATTAAACATGATTCTTTAAAAGAAAAGAATAACTTTCCATCTAGAAACTAATCAATTTCCATTTGAATCACTACAAGTTATTTTGGAATATGCTGCTCCTGCTGCTGCTAAATCGCTTCAGCCATGTCTGACTCTGTGTGACCCAACAGACAGTAGCCCACCAGGCTCTGCCCTCCCTGGGATTCTCCAGGCAAGAATACTGGAGTGAGTTGACATTTCCTTCTCCAATTTATGAAAGTGAAAAGTGAAAGTCGCTCAGTCGTGTCCAACTCTTCACGACCCCATGGACTGCAGCCTACCAGGATCCTCCGTCCATGGGATTTTCCAGGCAAGAGTACTGGAGTGAGTTACCACTGAATTCTCTGTTTGGAATATGAATACTTAGTTAAAGAAAAGAACACCTCTAATCCACCATAAGCAAAGATGACCTTGGGATTTTAGAAGGCATTGCAAGAAAAATAAATTTTCAGATTGTTCAGTAGTCCATTTTACTGCTCATTAATTCAAATGAAAGGACCTATTTTCATGTACAATTTAAATTCTTCATGTTATAATACTAAAATAATAATATTTAACAATTATTGAGCAATAGTAAGTGTTCCAGATGCTATGCTAAGAAATCTGAACACAGCATCTCAATAATTTCTCATAAAACACATGTACTGTTGCTATTATTATCTTCAGAGATATGAAATTCTCTTCCAAATTTACAAAACTGGTAAGTGTGAGAATAAGGCCTTAAACCAAGGCAGTACATCCTCACAAGAATTTGTGCTCTAAACAATATACCTAGATCAAGTTCCACAATCTTGGAGAAATATATTGTTTCATCCTGGTAACTGAGTTAACCTTATTATTTAAACAACAACAACAAAAAAAAACACTAAACATTACAAACACATTTAAAGCAAAACTGGAAATGTCTTTCATCTTGCCCTAGTTATTATCTACATGAAGATATAACCATTTTTCATAATATAAGCCTAGAGAGTCAGTAGAAAGAACTATGATTGCCAGGGATTCAAGGGGGTTAAGATATGGAACAAAAGGAACTTTTTGGCTGCTGCATTTCATTTTGAATTATATGGAAATACTGTAAAAATGGCATTCTGGTGGCATTATGGTTTTGTCAAAACCCATAAAACTGTACAACACAAAAACTATAAACTATAAACTTTAGTTAATAATAATGTATCAACATTGGTATATCCACTGCCACAAATGTATCATATTAATGTATTATATTATTAAGAAAGAAATTGTGTGAGAGGGAGAGAGAGGGTATATACATATGGGAATTCTCTATATTTTCTCTAATATTTTTGGTAAACCTAAAACTACTCTAAAAATATTTTGTTAATTTTAAGAGTGCAAAAACTTTAATTTTCTATCCTCTCTTCACATTTGGTTGTCATTCAGTCACTCGTCTGTGTGCAACTCCATGGACTGCAGTGTGCCAGGCTTCCCTGTCCTTCACAGTCTCCAAGAATTTGCATAAACTCATGTCCATGAGACGATGATGCCATCCAATCATTTCATCTTCTGTTGTCCCCTTATCCTCATACTCTCAACCTTTCCCAACATCAGGGTCTTTTCCAATGAGTTGGCATTTTGCATCAGGTAGCCAAAGTATTAGAGATTCAGCTTCAGCATCAGTCCTTCCAATGAGCATTCAGGGTTCATTTCCTTTAGGATTGACTGGTTTGATCTCCTTATTGTCCAAGGGACACTTAAGAGTCTTCTCCAGCACTACAATTCAAAAGCATCAATTCTTCCTCACTCAGCCTTCTCTATGGTCCAACTCTCACATCCTTACGTGACTACTGAAAAAAAAAAATAGTTTTGACCAAAAGGACATTTGTCAGCAAAGTGATATCTCTGTTTTTTAAAATGCTGTCTAGGTTTGTCATAACTTTTCTTCCAAGGAGCAAGTGTCTTGATTTCATGGCTGCAATCATTGTCTGCAGTGATTTTGGAGCTCAAGAAAATAGAGTCTGTCACTGTTTCCATTTTCCCCCATCTACTTGCCATGAAGTAATGGGACCAGATGCCTTGATCTTAATTTTTTGGATGCTTAGTTTTAAGCCGTTTTTTTCACTCTTCTCTTTCAACTTCATCAAGAGGCTCTTTAGTTCCTCTTCACTTTTTGCCATTAGGGTGGTATCATCTGTATATTTGAGGTTGTTGATATTTCTCCTGGCAATATTGATTCCAGCTTGTGTTTCATTCAGCCCAGCATTTCTCATGATATACTCTGTATATAGGTTAAATAAGCAGGGTGACAATATATAGCCTTGATGTACTCCTTTCCCAATTTGGAACCAGTCTGTTTTTCCGTGTTCATTTCCAGTTGTTGCTTCCTGACCTGGATACAGGTTTCTCAGAAGGCAGGTAAGATGGTCTGATCTTCCCATCTCTTTTAAGAATTTTCCACAGTTTGTTGTGATACACACATTCAAAGGCTTCAGTGTAGTCAATAAAGCAGATTTTTTTCTGGAATTTTCTAGCTACTTCTATTATTCAGTGGATGTTGGCAATTTGATCTCTGGTTTCTCTGCTTTTTCTAAATCTAGGTTGTACATATGGAAGTTCTCAGTTCATGTACTGTTGAAGCCTAGCTTGAGGAACTTTGAGCATTATTTTGGTAGCCTGTGAAATGAGTGCAACTGTTTGGTAGTTCGAACATTCTTTGGCATTGCCCTTCTTTGGGATTGAAATGAAAACTGTCCTTTTCCAGTCCAGTGGTCACTGCTGAGTTTCCAAATTTGCTGGGATGTTGAACGCAGCACTTTAACAGCATTATCTTTTTAAATAGCTCAGGTGGAATTCCATCACCTACACTAGCTTTGTTCTTTGTAGTGTTTCCTAAGGCCCACTTGACTTCACATTCCAGGATGTCTGACTCTAGGTCAGTGACCACCCCATTGTGGTTATCCTGGTCATTGAGACCTTTTTGTACAGTTCTTCTCTATATTTTTGCCACCGCTTCTTAATCTCTTCTGTTTCTGTTAGGTTCTTACTCTTTCTGTCCTTTATTGTGCAAAATCTAAATAATAATCAATGTCTAAATAATAACCAATGAGATGTAGGTAACAGTGTGGTTTCAAGTAAAGCTCTTCAAAGTAGATGCAAAGAAGAAAGTAATGTAAGGCAATGGGTGTCCAGTGATATTTAAGAAAAAAATTAGAAACTAGATTTCTAGGGGCTTAGAGTGGGAAAGCCTATTTTCAGATATTTTCCTTGTGTGAGAAAAGTTCAGTCTACTCTGTTGAAGTCTTTATAGTAAGTAGCCTTATGGATTTCTCAATTGTCAAAAAGGCTAGGATATTTTAAGTTTGAGAGACATTACATAATTACCTCCAAAATAAACAAACAATTTACCAATACAGAACTCAAAACCATTATGAAATACTTGTTTTTCACAGATTTCAGTATCAAATATTATGTTTTTTTATTGCTTTTATAGTGAGAGGAAAAAGTGTTTTCTCTTTGCAATGTTATTTTAAATTATATGTCCCTAATAATTATTGAACAGGCAAATATTCTTAAGATTAGATTGGCCATTAATATTCCCCTTTTATGAATTTTCTGCTTGGATAGTTTCTTATATTAAATTGTTTATCATATCGTATTATCGTATCAATCTAAAATATAGATATATCTATTTGACTAGCAGTGAAGTCATTTTTTTTTTTTTCATAGCACACTTAAATCATTAGCACAAGCAAGGCAATTACCATAATACTTTCCTTCTGGCTCATTTTACTTTTACTTATTTATCTTCCTCCTCTATCCCTTAATCACTTCTCTAGTTGTAATCATGTTATATAGTTTCTAGATATGTGTGTGCCACTATATTATGGAAGAATATCTGCCATTGGTTATCCTTTTTAAGTTAAACATTATTGTCAATAAAAACACTTTTTCATGTAATTTAATACTAGATTATTGAAATCTATTAATGGTGCCCAAAGTGAATTTCTTTACCTGGAATTCTTATTGAGTTCCCCTATTAAATTTAATCTATCTACCTATCTATCCACTTATCACATAGCTACTAATTTCAATAAGGAATTATTTACAAACAATAAAATGTTAGGTCTTAGAAATACAACTTGACAGGTTAGCTGGGTTTTGACGACTGTAAACACACCTGTAACTAAACCTACAGAAATATCCCCAGCCATGATCTTGCAAAGATTCCCTTTTCCCCTTTTTAGTCAATCATTTCCACACAATGGCATCTATTTTCTGATCTACCACCACACAATGATTTTTCATAATCTTGGATTTCATATAAATGTGATCATAGAGAAATAATCTATATCTGAACTTATCTCAGTGAGATGCATTTCAGCTTCATCTAAATTCTTGTGTATATCAGTACTTCATTGTTTCCTTATTGCAGACTACTATGTCCTATTGATAGATATTTGTAAAGTTTACCATTTATGACAAGAATGAGACTAGTATAAACATTTTTGAGCATTTTTTCCCAATCAGCATTACTTTTTCCACAGTAAATACTTAAGCGAAAGACTGCTGCAGCAAAGGAGAGATATATGTACAACCTTATTTACCACCCTTCTTAAATGTAGTACTGGAAGTCCTACCTAGAGAAATTAGGCAAGATAAAGAACAAAAGGTTACCAAATTGGGGAAAAAAGCAAAATTGTAATGATTTTCATATTATGACACAGACAATCCTAAAGACTCAACTAAGAAACTTGTAAATTGTCAACACATTCAATAAAGTTGCAGGATATAAAAGCAAATTAGAGAAATCAGTTGCATTTTTGTACATTAATAATGATATATCTGAAGAAGAAATAACAATATCCCATTCACAACTGCATTAAAAAGAGTAAAATACTTGAGAATAAATGGATTCAAAGATGTGAATTAGCTGTACAGGGAAAACTATTGGCCTTTGATGAAAGAAATTGAAGACACAGGAAAGATATTTTGTGTTCATGAATTGGAAGAGTTAACATTAATAAACTGTCCATACTGCCCAATCCAACCATAGATCTAATGCAATCCTTATTAAACTATCAAAGGCATTTTTCATGGAAATAGAAAAAATAATTCTAAAATTTGTACAAAAGATTCTCAATAGTCAAAGAAATCCTAAGAAAGCACAAAGCTGGAGGCATCACACTTCCTGATTTCAAACTATAATGCAAAGCTGTAGTAAATAAAAAACTATGATCCTGGCATAAAATAGACACAGAGAACAACTGAATTCATTGGGGGGCCCAGAAATAAACCCCATGTATGTGGTCAACTTATTTGGGCTCCAAAGTCACTGCAGATGGTGACTGCAGCCATGAAATTTAAAAAAAAAAGACGCTTACTCCTTGGAAGGAAAGTTATGACCAACCTAGATACCATATTCAAAAGCAGAGACATTATTTTGCCAGCAAAGGTCCATCTAGTCAAGGCTATGGTTTTTCCAGTGGTCATGTATGGATGTAAGAATTGGACTGTGAAGACAGCTGAGCACCAAAGAATTGATGCTTTTGAACTGTGGTGTTGGAGAAGACTCTTGAGAGTCCCTTGGACTGCGAGGAGATCCAACCAGTCCATCTTAAAGGGGACGACAGAGGATGAGATGGCTGGATGGCATCACTGACTTGATGGACATAATTTTGAGTGAACTCTGGGAGTTGCTGATGGACAGGGAGGCCTGGCGTGCTGCAATTCATGGGGTCGCAAAGAGTCAGACACGACTGAGCAACTGAACTGGACTGAACTGAAAGCCAAGAATATATTTACTGTTATCTCATTACTTAAAAATAAAACTAAGCAATTTTCACCTAATTTAAGTCTTACAATTTATTATTATGGGATACATGTAAGGATCTTCTTCTATGCCAAAGTATAAATGATAGTTTCCCCAGCATCTTAAAAGTTAATTGCCAGTAAATTCCATTTGTTGTCCCCCTATAACCTCACTAATTACTTTGCTATCAAGAGAATTCAACACAGTTGACAGACTATCATTGTAGTTTTAGAAACACGAACATTTATATCTGGCCATTTTATGATTGACAATAATTTAGTATTTCAATCAATACATACTACGCATCCATTAATAACACAACTACTGTTTTAGCCTATTTGGGAGATATGGTAAATTCTAGGAGCATTCATTTTAGAAGATGACATCAAGTCATGTTCTTGAATTGGAACAAGGAAGGCAATCGCAGTTGTATGCTATCTGTCAGAAAACAAAAATTATTTTAGAAATCCGGAAAAGGTTTTTGTAGGGAATTTTTGCTATTTCAAAGGAATGCTGCTGCTGTTGCTGCTGCTTAGTCGCTTCAACCGTGTCCAACTCTGTGCAACCCCATAGACAGCAGCCCATCAGGCTCCTCTGTCCCTGGGATTCTCCAGGCAAGAATACCAGAGTAGGTTGCCATTTCCTTCTCTGATACATGCTAAGTCACTTCAGTCGTGATAGACTCTGTGTGACCCCGTGAACAGCAGCCCACTAGGCTCCTCTGCCCACGGGATTCTCCAGGCAAGAATACTGGAGTGGGTGGCCATTTCCTTCTCTGATTTAATTACTAAGTCACATCTAGCTCTTTGGAATTCCATGGACCATAGCCCACCAGGCCCCCCTGTCCATGGGATTTCCCAGGCAAGAATACCAGAGTGGGCTGTCATTTCCTTCTCCTTCAAAGGAATATTACTCAGCCATTAAAAAGAATACATTTGGATCAGTTCTAATGAGGTGGATGAAACGAGCCTATTATACAGAGTGAAGTAAGCCAGAAAGAAAAACACCAATACAGTATACTAATGCATATATATGGAATTTAGAAAGATGGTAATGATAACCCTGTATGTGAGACAGCAATAGAGACACAGATGTATAGAACAGTCTTTTGGACTCTGTGGGAGAGGGAGAGGGTGGGAGGATTTGGGAGAATGGCATTCAAACATGTATAATATCATATATGAAACAAATTGCCAATCCAGGTTCGATGCATGATACTGGATGCTTGGGGCTGGTGCACTGGGATGACCCAGAAGGATGGTACAGGGAGGGAGGAGGGAGGGGGTTTCACGATGGGGAACACGTGTATACCGGCGGTGGACTCATGTTGCTGTATGGCAAAACCAATACAATATTTAAAGTAATTACCTCCGATTAAAATAAATAAATTTATAAAAAAATAAATACAGAAGTTAGTTTTCAAACATATGTATGATTGTATTGGATAGGGATGAATAGGGAAAGCATTACAGAACTTTAGGTGGATGACTGGTATGTGCAATGTCAGGAAAGGAAAGGGTATGCTAGGGCTAAGGAAGAATGCAAGTTCAGAACAGGGAGAAATGAACAGGGAGAAATAAAATAGAGGTTGGTTTCTTTGGTAGCACTAGGGAATGCACATCTAATTATTCTGATAGGGAAATGTTATTGTCAGTGATGCTCTGTACTCATCATTCACTAGCAAAATGACAAGACACACTGCAAGAGTAAAAATGATCATTATTTTGAAGAAAAGTTTTCACATTTAGCTCCGTATTTGTCCTGTGATGAGTTGTAATTGAAATTCAGATATAAATCACTATAAGAATATTTTTTTAGTTGTGAAACTGAGGTTTACAATTCACTATGAGAATATTTTTTTAGTTGTGAAATTGAGTTATACTAATGGTAAAATAAAAACCCATGAGTCTGCGCTGACAGACTAGATATTCTTATTTGTACACTCAGATATTGATAATGAGATCTTCCTCTGTACATGTACATGGTTATTAACTTTCAAAAGTATAGTTCTTTTATATTATTTTGAGTTAATGTGCTATAATACAATTTTTTTTATTATTTGTAATAATTTTAATTATCCATCAGATATATGTATTCTCTTTCAACATATACTATTTTACAAAATAGTAAAGAAAAATGTAAAGATGTGTTCTTGGTTTTTCTTATATTTTTAACTTGATAAAAAATTATTAGTCAACCATTAGTTACACTCCATACTTGTAATATGGAAACATTAGCTATTCCAGAATGAGACCCAAGGTTAGCTACAAATTAAAAACTTTGCTATCAAACAAAAAACTGTGATCCAATACCCTCTGTATTTCACTTAGGAAATAGATGCTGGGAATAAAAAACTATGTTCAATATAATCTCCCACTCAGTGCTTACAGGTAGGTTGTGGTTAGAAAGAAATTTCCTTCTGCAAATAAACACTAGGATGTCTTTAGTAATGCTAAAGTAAGAAATAATTTCAGTAGCAAAAGGGCCCAGAGATTTGAATTGCCTATGGCTTTTAGACACTAGAAAACCTATTTTATATTTATTGGAATGATAACAGGCTTGTGACAAAAAGAGTCAAAAAAAGAATGGTTTCTAGATGAAGAAGTTTTTTCTATAGTTTTGAATTTAGGTTATTCCAAGCAGGAATCTTTATGCTTCAAAGAAGTTTTAATTTGCTTACGGTGATAGCAAAAGGGATATTATTCATGTTATTATTTTCTTTTCATGGGGATGAAAATGTATTTGATGATTTCTTGATTCAGTAATTTGGAGCATAATTTCATTAAAAATGTAAATCTATATATATTTACATATATGTATACATATAAACCTCCAGTAGTATATTGGGCACCTACTGACCTGGGGAGTTCCTCTTTCAGTATCCTATCATTTTGCCTTTTCATCCTGCTCATGGGGTTCTCAAGGCAAGAATACTGAAGTGGTTTGCCATTCCCTTCTCCAGTGGACCACATCCTGTCAGACCTCTCCACCATGACACGCCTGTCTTGGGTGGGCCCACAGGGCATGGCTTAGTTTCATTGAGTTAGACAAGGCTGTGGTCCTAGTATGATTAGATTGACTAGTTTTCTGTGATTATGGTTTCAGTGAGTCTGCTCTCTGATGCCTTCTTGCAATACCTACCATCTTACTTGGGTTTCTCTTACCTTGGGCATGGGGTATCTCTTCACAGCTGCTCCAGCAAAGTGCAGCCTCTGCTCCTTAGCTTGGATGATGGGTATCTCCTCACTGCTGCCCCCCTGACCTTGAACGTGGAATAGCTCCTCTAGACCCTCCTGTGCCCTCGCACCCACTGCTCCTTGGATGAGGGGTTATTCCTCTCAGCCACTGCCCCTGACCTCCGGCGTAGGGTAGCTCCTCCCGGCCACCACCCTGACCTCAAACGTGGGGTAGCTCCTCTCCACTGCTCCTGCACTGTTGCAGCCTGGCACTTGACCGTTGCCCCTGACCTTGGACGTGGGGTAGTTCCTCTTGGACATGCTTGTGTGCCGTCTCAGCCACCCACAAACCCTAGTAAAGTAATTCTCAAAATTCTCCAAGCCAGGCCTCAGCAATACCTGAACCGTGAAATTCCAGATGTTTAAGCTGGTTTTAGAAAAGGCAGAGGAACCAGAGGTCAAATTGCCAACATCCACGGGATCATGGAAAAAGCAAGAGAGTTCCAGAAAAACATCTATTTCTGCTTTATTGACTACGCCAAAGGCTTTGACGTGTGGATCACAATAAACTGTGGAAAACTCTGAAAGACATGGGAATACCAGATCACCTGACCTGCCTCTTGAGAAACCTATATGCAAGTCAAGAAGCAACAGTTAGGCCTGGACTCTTTGCAACCCGTGGACTGTAGCCCACCAAGCTCCTCCGTCCATGGGATTCTCCAGGCAAGAATACTAGAGTGGGTTGCTATTTCCTTCTCCAGGGGATCTTCCTGACCCAGCGATTGAACCCAGGTCTCCCACATTGCAGGCAGACGCTTTAACCTCTGCACCACCAGAGAAGCCCCATGAAACAACAGACTGGTTCCAAATAGGGAAAGGAGTACATAAGGCTGTATAATGTCACCCTGCTTATTTAACTTATATGCAGAGTATATCATGAGAAATGCGGGGCTGGAGGAAGCACAAGCTGGAATCAAGATTGCTGGGAGAAATATCAATAAACAAAAATATGCAGATGACACCACTCTGATGAAAATGAAAGAGGAGAGTGAAAAGTTGGCTTAAAGTTCAACATTAGGAAAACAAAGATCATGGCATCTGGTCCCATCACTTCATGGGAAATACATGGGGAAACAGTGGAAACAGTGTCAGACTTTATTTGGGGGGGGGGGGCTCCAAAATCGCTGTAGATGGTGACTGCAGCCATGAAATTAAAAGATGCTTACTCCTTGGAAGGAAAGTTATGACCAACCTAGATAGCATATTGAAAAGCAGAGACATTACTTTGCCAACATAGGTTTGTCTAGTCAAGGCTATGGTTTTTCCAGTGGTCATGTATGGATGTGAGAGTTGGACTGTGAAGAAGGCTGAGCACTGAAGAATTGATGCTTTAGAACCATGGTGTTGGAGAAGACTCTTGAGAGTCCCTTGGACTGCAAGGAGATCCAACCAGTCCATTCTAGTGGAGATCAGCCCTGGGTGTTCTTTGAAAGGAATGATGCTAAAGCTGAAACTCCAGTACTTTGTCCACCTCATGTGAAGAGTTGACTCATTGGAAAAGACTCTGATTCTGGGAGGGATTGGGGGCAGGAGGAAAGGGGAAGACAGAGGATGAGATGGCTGGATGGCATCACCGACTCGATGGACATGAGTTTGAGTGAACTCCAGGAGATGGTAATAAATGGGAGGCCTGGCGTGCTGCAATTCATGGGGTTGCAAAGAGTCAGACACGACTGAGCAACTGAAGTGACTGAACTGATACATATAGCTATATTAGGGATATATATATGTGTATGTATGTATATATATGAATTAATCAGGATTCATATCACTTTAGAGAAGAGAGATGAATGAGAGCAAATAAATGAGAAGAAGATATACTGATCTGCCTCATTTTTTATACGTATGTAGACCCTATTTGATTCCATAAATAATTTATTAGTCATATATGTTACTAATTCATTTTCATAAGGCAATATTCTATAGTTTCATTTTAGAAAATTTGGAAAACATAAATAAACAAAAAATAAGATAATCTAGTCTTAACATTTAGATATATCGACTGTTGAAAACTGGCTTCCCAGGTGGTGCTGGTGTTAAAGGAATCTGCCTGCCGGTGCAGGAGACTTAAATGTGGGTTTGATCCCTGGGCCAGAATAACTAGAACATAGCATCCACTACTGAAAATTAATTTATATATTTACAACATGCTTGTTTTAAAAATAATTCCACAATCACAGGATTATAAAGTAAAATCCTAGATTTCTTTGCTTTTTTTCCCCCTTTAGTGTTTTCCTAGGTTTCTTGGTAGTAAGCAGCATAACAGGAAGTTCTATGGCATAATGAGTTTAAGAACTGGGAATTTTAGTTATCATCTGAAGCAAGATATATAAAGGGACAAAAGGAAGAGAAGACTTTGTTGAGATTTTGATGTTGATATTATTGAAAATTAAAAGCAGAACTTTTTAAATCAAAGTTATATTAGCATGATTTGAACAGAATCGAAGGGCAGAACATTCTAGAGTCTGAGGTGACCCTGACAATATACGCCTTCTGACAATAACTGAAATCTTAAAAGGGTACTCTGAAATTGCACATACCAATCAGTTCAGTTCAGTCACTCAGTCATGTCCAACTCTTTGGGAACCCATGAATTGTAGCACTCCAGACCTTCATGTCCATCACCAACTCCCGGAGTTCACTCAAACTCATGTCCATCGAGTCGGTGATGCCATGCAGCAATCTCATCCTGTGTCATCCCCTTCTCCTCCTGTCCCAATCCCTCCCAGCATGAGGGTCTTTTCCAATGAGTCAACTCTTTGAATGAGGTAGCCGAAGTATTGGAGTTTCACCTTCAGCATCAGTCCTTCCAATGAACACACAGGACTGATCTCCTTTAGGATGGACTGGTTGGATCTCCTTGCAGTCCAAAAGGACTCTCAAGATTCTTCTCCAGCACCACAGTTCAAAAGCATTAATTCTTCGGCACTCAGCTTTTTTCACAGTCCAACTCTCACATCCATATATGACCACTGGAAAAACCATAGCCTTGACTAGACGGACCTTTGCTGGCAAAGTAATGTCTGTGCTTTTCAATATGCTATCTAGGTTGGTCATAACCCTCCTTCCAAAGAGTAAGCGTCTTTTAATTTCATGGCTGCAGTCACCATCTGCAGTGATTCTGGAGCCCAAGAATATAAAGTCTGACACTGTTTCCACTGTTTCCCCATCTATTTCCCATGAAGTGATGGGACCAGAAGCCATGATCTTTGTTTTCATAATGTTGAGTTTTAAGCCAACTTTTCACTCTCCTCTTTCACTTTCATCAAGAGGCTTTTGAGTTCCTCTTCAATTTCTGTCATAAGGGTGGTGTCATCTGCATATCTGTGGTCACTGATATTTCTCTCAGAAATCTTGATTCCAGCTTGTGCTTCTTCCAGCCCAGCATTTCTCATGATGGACTCTGCACAGAAGTTAAATAAGTAGGGTGATAATATACAGCAATGACGTACTCCTTTTCCTATTTGGAACCAGTCTGTCGTTCCATGTCCAGTTCTAACTGTAGCTTCCTGACTTGCATATAGGTTTCTCAAGAGGCAGGTCAGGTGGTCTGGTATTCCCATCTGTCTCAGAATTTTCCACAGTTTATTGTGATCCACACAGTCAAAGGCTTTGGCATAGTCAATAAAGCAGAAATAGATGTTTTTTTTTCTGGAACTCTCTTGCTTTTTCCATGATCCCGCGGATATTGGCAATTTGATCTCTGCTTTCTCTGCCTTTTCTAAATCCAGCTTGAACGTCTGGAAGTTCACTGGTCATGTATTGCTGAAGCCAGGCTTGGAGAATTTTGAGCATTACTTCAGTATCGTGTAAGATGCGTGCAATTGTGTGGAAGTGTGAACATTCTTTGGCATTCCCTTTCTTTGAGATTGGAATGAATATTGACCTTTTCTAGTCCTGTTGCCACTGCTGAGTTTTCCAAATTTGCTGGCATATTGAGTGCAGCACTTTCACAGCATCATCTTTCAGGATTGGACGTGGGGTAGCTCCTCTCGCACATACCTATGATGACTTCCAAATCTAATTTAGATCTCTAGAGGCAGAGAGATACATAAAAATTCTTTAAGCACAGTAACCAATCGTGTATTCCCAGCCTATCTGCCTACATTAAAAATATTATAAAATTTTATCATATTTTAACCCAGTGATTGCAGAAGATGATCCTTCTGTACGATCACCCTCTATGCAATAACACATATTCTCCAGTTTACTAGCTCAGGTATATTCCAGAACAAGTCCACTGTAGCCTGTTAATTGCCTGAGTATTTGCTCCTCTGTCATTAATCCCAGAACATTTCCAGTACCTACTTCTGGACACAGCTGGTCTCTAATTGTTAACAAAAATTATTAAAAGCTTATTATTAAGAAAAAGAAAACACAAAGTAATTACAATCTATATTCATAATTTGTGGTTTTGAAACATAATAGGGCTCAGAATATTTCTGGATTATTAGAGCCTGTAACTAGCTCAGGTCACAATTTTAGGTGAATATATCAGCTTTCTAAAATTGGAATTTTTATCCCTAGCTTTCTTAATCATTCATCTGCTGATGGAAATCTAGGTTGCTTCCATGTCCTGGCTATTATAAACAGTGATGTGATGAACATTGGGGTACACATGTCTCTTTCAATTCTGGTTTCCTTGGTGTATATGCCCAGCAGTGGGATTGCTGGGTCATAAGGCAGCTCTATTTCCAGTTTTTGAAGGAATCTCCACATTGTTCTCCACAGTGGCTGTACTAGGTTGCATTCCCACCAACAGTGTAAGAGGGTTCCCTTTTCTCCACACCCTCTCCAGCACTTATTGCTTGTAGACTTTTGGATTGCAGCCATTCTGACTGGTATGAAATGCTACCTCATTGTGGTTTTGATTTGCATTTCTCTAATAATGAGTGATGTTGAACATCTTTTCATGTGTTTGTTAGCCATCTGTATGTCTTCTTTGGAGAAATGTCTGTTTAGCTCTTTGGCCCATTTTTTGATTGGGTCGTTTATTTTTCTGGAATTGAGCTGCAGGAGTTGCTTGTGTATTTTTGAAATTAGTTCTTTGTCAGTTGCTTCATTTGCTATTATTTTCTCCCATTCTAAAGGCTGTCTTTTCACCTTGCTTATAGTTTCCTTTGTTGTGCAGAAGCTTTTAATTTTAATTAGGTCCCATTTGTTTATTTTTGCTTTTATTTCCAATATTCTGGGAGGTGGGTCATAGAGGATCCTCCTGTGATGTATGTCAGAGAGTTTTGCCTATGTTCTCCTCTAAGAGTTTTATAGTTTCTGGTCTTATGTTTAGATCTTTAATCCATTTTGAGTTTATTTTTGTGTATGGTGTTAGAAAGTGTTCTAGTTTCATTCTTTTACAAGTGATTGACCAATTTTCTCAACATCACTTGTTAAAGAGATTGTCTTTTCCCCATTGTATATTTTTATCTCCTTTGTCAAAGATAAGTTGTCCATAGGTGCGTGGATTTATCTCTGGGCTTTTTATTTTGTTCCATTGATCTAAGTTTCTGTCTTTGTGCCAGTACCATACTGTCTTGATGACTGTGGCTTTGTAGTAGAGCCTGAAGTCAGGCAGGTTGATTCTTCTAGTTCCATTCTTCTTTCTCAAGATTGCTTTGGCTATTCGAGGTCTTTTGTATTTCCATACAAATTGTGAAATTATTTGTTCTAGCTCTGTGAAAAATACCGCTGGTAGCTTGATAGGGCTTGCATTGAATCGATACATTGCTTTGGGTAGTATACTCATTTTCACTGTATTGACTCTTCTGATCCATGAACATAGTATATTTCTCCATCTATTAGAGTCATCTTTGATTTCTTTCATCAGTGTTTTATAGTTTTCTATATATAGGTCTTTAGTTTCTTTAGGTAGATATATTCCTAAGTATTTTATTCTTTTTGTTGCAATGGTGAATGGAATTGTTTCCTTAATTTCTTTTTCTACTGTCTCATTTTTAGTGTATAGGAATGCAAGGGATTTCTGTGTGTTGATTGTATATCCTACAACTTTACTATATTCATTGATTAGCTCTAGTAATTTTCTGGTGGAGTTTTTAGGGTTTTCTATGTAGAGGATCATGTCATCGGCAAACAGTGAGAGTTTTACTCCCTCTTTTCCAGTTTGGATTCCTTTTATTTCTTTTTCTGCTCTGATTGCTGTGGTCAAAACTTCCAAAACTATGTTGAATAGTAGTGGTGAAAGTGGGCACCCTTCTCTTTTTCCTCACTTTAGGGGAAATGCTTTCAATTTTTCACCATTGAGGATAATGTTTGCTGTGTGTTTGTCATATATAGCTTTTATTATGTTGAGGTATGTTCCTTCTATTCCTGCTTTCTGGAGAGCTTTTATCATAAATGGATGTTGAATTTTGTCAAAGGCTTTCTCTACATATATTGAGATAATCATATGGCTTTTACTTTTCAATTTATTAATGTGGTGTATTACATTGATTGATTTGTGGATATTGAAGAATCCTTGCATCCCGGGGATAAAACCCACTTGGTCATTGTGTATGATCTTTTTAATGTGTTGTTGGATTCTGATTGCTAGAATTTTGTTAAGGATTTTTGCATCTATGTTCATCAGTGATATTGGCCTGTAATTTTCTTTTTTTGTGGCATCTTTGCCTAGTTTTCTTATTATGGTGATGGTGGCCTCATAGAATGAGTTTGGAAGTTTACCTTCCTCTGCAATTTTCTGGAATAATTTGAGTAGGATATGTGTTATCTCTTCTCTACATTTTTGGTATAATTCAGCTGTGAAGCTGTCTCAACCTGGGCTTTTGTTTGCTGGAAGATTTCTGTGGTGTATATACACAATGGAGTATTACTTAGCCATTAAAAAGAACACATTTGAATCAGTTCAAATGAAGTGGATGAAACTGGAGCCTATTATACAGAGTGAAGTAAGCCAGAAACAAAAACACCAATACAGTATACAAATGCTTATATATGGAATTTAGAAAGATGGTAATGATAACCCTGTATGCGAGATAGCAAAAGAGACACAGTTAGAAGACACAGTATAGAACAGTCTTTTGGACTCTGTGGGAGAGGGAGAGAGTGGGATGATTTGGGGGAATGTCATGGAAACATGTATAATATCATATAAGAAACGAATCGCCAGTCCAGGTTCAAAACAGGATCCTTGGGGCTGGTGCACTGGGATGACCCGGAGGGATGGTACGGGGAGGGAGGTTGGAGGGGGGTTCTGGATGGGGAACACGTGTACACTGATGGTGGATTGATGTTGATGTGTGGCAGAACCAATACAATATTGTAAAGTATTTAGCCTCCCATTAATATAAATAAATTTAAATTAAAAATAAAAATAAATGTATATGTGTAAAAAAAAATTGAATTTTTTTAGCAGCATAATACCTCAGTGTATAGGCCTATCATTATGTCCTGGAAGGAAATCTGTACACTTACTTGTCCAAGAATACTAACTAATGTAAGTATTTATTCCTCTTAGAGCAACTCCCAAGGGCATGATTTTATTCCTATGTATCATAATTGTTAATTGCAAGCATACTTTTACCAAATACTTATATACACAGTATTAAATAGCTTGATATACAAGACAAAGTCAATTTAATCCAGACAACACTATAAATATCAACCTAGCATTTAATAATATTTTCTCCAATATGGCAGTCAGAAAAATACCAAGCCCATACTTCCCTCCTATTATAACAGCTTCAGCTTCAGAACTCCTATAAAGAAACACTTTAAAAGTATATAACACAAATAACACAATATCACACGTAGACACACACAAATTCACTACACACAAATTAACCCTGAATACTCATTGGAAACAGTGATGCTGAAGCTGAGGTTCCAATAGTTTGGCCACTTGATGCAAAGAGCCAACTTTTTGGAAAAGACCTTGATGTTGGGAAGGATTGAGGGCAAGAGGAGAAGGGCATGACAGAGGATGAGGTGGCTGGATGGCATCACTGACTCAATGGACATGAGTTAGAACAAACTCTGGGAAATAGTGGAGGACAGGAAACCTGGCATACTTTAGTTCTTGGGGATCTCAAGGAACTGGAAATGACTTAGTGACTGAACAACAGCAATAACAACAACAACAACAACAACACACACACACCCTTCTAACAATAAAAAAGAATTTCCAGGCATGCTTTGAAAAGAAAACAGGGAACGCAGGATAATACTCGAAATTTGCAAGGTCACAGCTCTGCTAACATATACATGTTTATTAAAGAGAAGACACGGATTCTATACATTTATGTTCTTTACACAATTAAGGGATTCACACAGAAGAGTGAGGAAAAATTTGCCTTACACATCCATGATCAAAAAGGTTTATTTTCAAGAGAAGTGGTTTCCAGACACAGAAAAACGTGATGCAACTTTATACACATTTAAATTCAATTAACTTTTTTTTCTTTTTACTCCAAAACAAACCAAAATGTATGGCATTTCTTAGAGTTAAATATAATATCTTCAAAATATTTTAATAGAATATTTAATGAATGCACTACATATATGCCTTATTTAGCATTTTCATTGCCTCTCCTATATATTATATACCTCAGTAATGTAAAAATATATTATGTGTTATGTCACTAGCTTTAATTTTTTTTTTTTTTGTCAAATGATCAAGAAGGAAGTTTTATACATTTCAGCAGGAGCTTTACAATGTCTGAGCCTCCACTTTTTTCCTGAATTGATAACTTCTTTTGCAGGGTAAGTCAACAACAAAGATAAATACCTATAAAAGTCACTCAGTCGTGTCCAACTCTTTGTGACCCCATGGACTGCAGCCTAACAGGCTCCTCTGTCAATGGGATTTTCCAGGCAAGAGTACTGGAGTGGATTGCCATTACTTTCTCCAGGGGATCTTTCTGACCCAGGGATTGAACCCAGAATACTAGGGACCACCAGGGACGACTAGGGAATTACCTGGTGGCTCGGACAGGAAAGCATCTGTCTACAATGCAGGAGACCCAGGTTCAATCCTTGGTTCAGGAAGATCTCCTGGAGAAGGAAATGGCAACCCACTCCAGTATTCTTGTCTCCTCCCCCCCCCCCCCCCCACCAAAAAAAAGGAGGCTCAAAGAAATACCTATAGGTGAACTGAATATAAATGATGCCATGGAGGTATAGATTACTCACTGAAATAAAGGCAGTCATAGACCTAGGAGTTAGAAATTTATTCTTGATATTCACAATGAAATAAAATGCAGACATAAATAGTGCTCTTACCTTTCTCCATCAGAGAACACATAGTCTGAAAACCACAATCACAGAAAACTAACCAATCTAATCACATGGAGCACAGCCTTGTCTAACTTAGTGAAACTATGAGCCATGCCATGAAGGCCACCCAAGACAAATGGGTAATGGTAGAGAGTTCTGACAAAATGTGGTCCACTGGAGAAGGGAATGGCAAACCACTTCAGTATTCTTGCCTTGAGAACCGCATGAACAGTATGAAAAGGCAAAATATAGGACACTGAAAGATGAACTCCCCAGGTCGGTAGGTGCCTGATATAATACTGGAGATCAGTGGAGAAACAACTCCAGAAATAATGAAAAGATGGAGCCAAAGCAAAAACAGCACCCAGTTGTAGATGTGACTGGTGATGTAAGCCAGGTCAGATGCTGTAAAGAGCAATACTGCATAGGAACCTGGGATGTTAGGTCCATGAATCAAAGCAAACAGAAGTGTTCAGATAGGAGATGGCAAGAGTGAACGTCGACATTCTAGGAATCAGAAAACTAAAATGGACTGGAATGGGTGAATTTAACTCAGATGACTATTATATCTACTAGAATAGATGTAGAATCCCTTAAAAGAAATGAAATAGTCATCATAGTCAACAAAAGAGTACAAAATGCAGTACTTGGATTCAATCTGATAAATGACAGAATGATCTCTATTCATTTCCAAGGCAAACCATTCAATGTCATGGTAATCCAAGTCTATGCCCCAACGAGCAATGATGAAGAAGCTGGAGTTGGATGGTTCTATGAAGACCTTCAAGACCTTCTAGAACTAACACTCCCCAAAAGATGTCCTTTTCATTATAGGGGACTGGAATGCAAAAGTAGGAAGTCAAGAAACACCTGGAGTAACAGGAAAACTTGTCATTGGAGTACAGAATGAAGCAGGGCAAAGGCTATTAGAGTTTTGCTAAGAGAGTGCACTGGTCATAGCAAACACCCTCTTCCAACAACACAAGAGAAGACTCTACACATGCACATTACCAGATGGTCAACACTGAAATCAGATCGATTATATTCTTTGCAGCCAAAGATGGAGAAGCTCTATACAGTCAGTAAAAACAAGACCAGGAGCTGACTGTGGCTCAGATCATGAACTCCTTATTGCCAAATTCAGATTTAAATTGAAGAAAGTATGGAAAACCACTAGACAATTGAGGTATGACTTAAGTCACATCCCTAAAGATTATACTTTTTTACATTTGCATTGCAGTCTCCTATAATGAAAAGGACGTCTCTTTTGGGTGTTAGTTCTGAAAGGCCTTGTAGATCTTCATAGAACCGTTGAATTTCAGCTTCTTCAGCGTTACTGGTTGGGGCATAGAGTTGGATTACTGTGATATTGAATGGTTTGCCTTGGAAACGAACAGAGATCATTCTGTCGTTTTTGAGATTGCATCCAAGTACTGCATTTCGGACTCTTTTGTTGACCATGATGGCTACTCCATTTCTTCTGAGGGATTCCTGCCCACAGTAGTAGATATAATGGTCATCTGAGTTAAATCCACCCATTCCAGTCCATTTTAGTTCGCTGATTCCTAGAATGTTAATGTTCACTCTTGCCATCTCGTTTGACCACTTCCAATTTGCCTTGATTCAAGGACCTAATATTCCTGGTTTCTATGCAATATTGCTCTTTACAGCATCGGACCTTGCTTGTATCACCAGTCACATCCACAGCTGGGTATTGTTTTTGCTTTGGCTCCATCCCTTCATTCTTTCTGGAGTTATTTCTCCACTGATCTCCAGTAGCATATTGGGCACCTACTGACCTGGGGAGTTCCTCTTTCAGTATCCTATCATTTTGCCCTTTATCAGAAGAGAGACCTGAGAGTTTGCTCACTCTCTACTTTTCTCTGCCATGTGAGGGAAGACCAAGGACAGTTTTTGGTTAGGTAGGAAGAGAGCTGTTGGCACCCTGATCTCAGATTTTCAGCCTTCAGAACCGTGAGAAATTTCTGTTAAGCAACCTTGTCTATGGTATTTTGTTACTGCTGCCCAACAGACTAATACAACTATCAAATTCAACAAAAAATTTCAAATATAAACATTACAATATTAATGTTGTTGGTACTAATGTTATAAAGATTAGTAATTTTTTTTTAAATTATGGCAAATGGAATTCCCTGGTGACCCAGTGGCCAAGACTTTGCATTTTCACTGCAGGGAGCATGGATTCAATCCCTGGTCAGGAACTAAGATCCTACATGCCATATGGCCAAAAAAGAAAAAAAAAAGAAGAGTAAAGATTACTATATATATATATATATATATATATATATATTTATTTATTTATTTTTTTACTGTGTACCAGGCACAGTTTTAAGCACTTATCATGCATTTAATCCTCACAATACCATTGTATGGTTAGTGCCTTTATTATCCCTAACTTGCTAATGTACAGAGTTATAAAATGGTTATTATACTAAACAGAAAATTCTCTTTCCTTTGATCTTCAATTGCATGTACTGCTGCTGATTTTCTTATGTCATTATTGCTGTGGATATTTATTTGCTACCAAATCAGACATAAAGTTACTAGAAGCTGGTTTCCAATTATGACCTATTTTGAATTATTTTCAATAGTTGCCAATAAATACAAGATGAAAAAATAAATATTCAAATCAAAATGTCTTGCGATGACTCAGATACATTTGTGATGAAAAACAAAGAATTGACACCAACGGGCATACAGAATGATGATAAGAAATTGGTCTTCTGGGCTGTGTTCTTGATCTTGAAAAGGTTGACAAATTATACATGCTATGTTCCCAATTATTTACATTTTCTTGCCATTTATAATAACAGAGAGAACCAGGGCCTCAGTCAAAGCACAGAAGAATGTATAAATTATTTAAAGGACCTTTGTAATTATTTCATTTTCAAATATGACAGTAAGGTGTAAACACCTCAGAAAGAATCAAATGAAAATGACAAAAAAATGAACATGACACATTCTTCAGTTGATAATAAAAATATAATGAGAATATGAACTTTAAAATATTTTTTAGAAAGATAATTTAGGTAATCATACAGTACATAGAACTACTAAAAGAATTATTAAAAAGAAATGAAAAATCAGTATTTGTCAATTTAAGAGTAAAGCTAAAATGGTATAACATTCACACTTGAGAAACTCAATAACTTCATTATCAGTATAACCAAGTGCCACACAGAAAACATTTTACCTATACAATATATACAATATGATATGCATTACCTAGAAGAATGACTAAAATTAAACAAATAGGCAATGTTTGTCAAAGACAAACTTTAACATTGACGTGAAGCAACTGGGGCATAGACGTTGCTGATGGCTGTGTAAATTTTTAAAACATTTTGGAAATTAGCATAATCTCATGAAGCTGCAAAAAAATATATTTCAAAACATGTAACAGAAGCAAAGGCACACGTTCATGTAAAACGTGTACACTGACATTCATATTTACATTATTCATATTGGCTAAAAGCAGAAGCAGTCTAAAACATTGGAACTGACATATACACACTACTATGTATAAAACAGATAACTAATAAGGACCTACTGCATAACACAAGGAACTCTACTCAGTACCCTGTAATGGCCTGTTTGGGAAAAAAATCTAAATAGGACTGGATATATGTGTGTGTGTGTGTGTGTGTGTATAACTGATTCACTATGTTATACATCTGAAACTAACACAACATTGTAAATAAATTATACCCCAATAAAATGTTTAAAAGCATATCTACAAAAATAGCTAAATATTTTGGCATATTCATTAAAATGGAATTGGACAAATATACTGTCAAATACAGTAATCATTAATCATATGGAGCTACTTAAATTTAAAATAATTGAAACTAAATAAAATTAAAACTTAAGTTATCCTGTATAGTGTCTATGCTTCAAGCATTCAACAGCAACAAGCATCTAGTAGCTACCACACTGGACAGTGCTCACACAGAAAATGTTTATTAATGGAAAAAGTCCTATTGAATAGTGTTGCTATATGTCAAAGAAAATGAAAGCACTATCATGTACTTTCAAGAACAGCTCACAAAACGATAACCTAAAATGTTTATGTTAAAAAATACTGTATGATTATATTTATACTCAAAGTGCATCATGTACAGTCCCATTATAAAAAGGAAAAAATTAACTTCATAAATCACAGTGTAAGAAATAAGATAAAAATATATTCATCTTAGATGTAAGATGTTGACCAGGATGGGTATCAGAAAACTGCTGGAGTGCTGGTAGTGCTCTGCCTTTTAAAAATCGTGGTAAAATCATAATATAAAGCTTACGACCTTAATCATTTTACAGTGTATCATTCAGTAGTGCTACCCTATACCCATTAAACAAAAACTCTGCTTTTCTCCTTCCCCCATACCCCCTGGAATCACCATTTTACTGTCTATTTATTTGAATCCACGTTAGATGCTTCATTTAAGCAGACTTGTATTTGTCTTTAGTGACTGGTTTATTTCACTTGATGTAATTACTTCAAGGTTCATCCATGTTGTATCTGTGACAAAATTTCCTCTTATAAGGTTAAATAACACTCCATTGGATATATATACAATCTTTGTTTTACAGTCATCCCTAGATGGACATTTGGGTTGTTTCTACCTCTTGGCGGCTGTGAATAGTGCCACAATAAATATGGATGTGCAAAAAGTTCTTAGAGATAAAACCTTCTATTCGTTTGGATATAGACCCAGAATAATGGATTATATGGCAGTTCTAGTTTTATGTTTTGAGAAACCTCCATGTTGTTTTCCATAGCATTTGCACCATTTTACAGTTTAATTGATTCATATTGCCATTGATGGTTATTCTTTTGGTTAAATTCTTTGGAATGAAATATCTGGGTCATATTGTAAATATGCTCATTTCTTTGAGGAACTGTCATAACTGAATCATATTACAATCTCAGTGACTGTAAACTTTGCAGTCCTCTGTATTTTAGTTAACATTTGATATGGTCAGTTTTCTTAATTTTGGTCATTCCTACATTTGTGTGGTACTATCCCATTGTGGGACTTCTCTGGTGGCTCAGACGGTAAAGCGTCTGCCTACAATGCGGGAGACCGGAGTTCAATCTTTGGGTCAGGAAGATCTCCTGGAGAATGGAATGGCAACCCACTCCAGTGGACTTAATTTGCTCTTTCCAAATAAATAAGGATGCTGAGGATATTTATTTCCACCCATATATCTTCTTTAATGAAGTATCTATTCAAATATCCATTATTTATCCAATAGTTTGTTTTTCTCTTACTGAGTTTACGAAGTTCTTTATATTATCAAGACAAAACTACTTTATCAGAAATAAAATGTGCAAATGTCTTATTCCAATCTATGGCTTATGTTTAGATTTAATTAAGAGTTTTTGAAGATCAGAAGTTTTAAATTTCAATGAAGTCTAATGTATAAATTTGTCCTGCTATTGGTCATGGCTTTGGTTTTCTATTTAAGCAAACTACCTGCCTTATAGACATGCAGATATTGTTCTTATATATTCTAGAAGTTTTATAGCTTTAGATTTTATATTTGGGCCCACAAACATTTATCAGTTTTATACTTCATTAATTTTCATAAGTGTGTGATTGGATCAAATTTTATGTTTTTATTTTTTACATATGAATACCCAATGGTTTGTTGAAAACGTTATAATTTTTCCATGTCTGTAAAAAAATAAAATCAGCTGACCAGATCTTAAGAAAGAAAAAAAAAGCTGACCAGATCTTAAGAAATATTTTATTAAGCATACCCTGATGAAATTTCATTGTGTCTGCCAAATGCCACTATACTAGAAAAGAGATTTTTAAAAATATAAATTTATTTATTTTAATTGAAATTTACTTTTAAACAGTGTAGATAGATAGCTGGCAGGTAATAAGGCAGGTAGATAAGTAGATGGATTTCAGAAAAGATAGTAAATGTGGAACATGATTAACAACTGGTTAATTTCGGTAAAAGATCTAGATGCTTATTGTGTGATTCTGTTACTTTCTCATATAGTCAACATTTGTCATAAGAAAAGTAGGGAAAAAAAGAAAAACAAAATTAAAAATTTAAAGTACAGTGATATTGTGGCTCATTACCTATTTACAAAAAGAAAGAATGAAACCAAATTTGATAAGCTATACTTAAATGTTTTATAAACTATCATATCATTTATTAATGTTTGGTAAGAGCATGGGAAGAGGATACTTTATTAAAAAATAATATTGACGATATATTCGAATAACTATATACCACTGTTGACTAAATATATACAAGTTTCATGTCATAACTATTATTTACATAGACTTTAGTGCTGACACATTGAACTTTTAAATGATATATTAAGAATGCTTTTTTCCTAATAAACAAGGACAATTTATTGCGTGTCATTGTTTTTAACAAGAAAAGTAATATAAATTTTTTCAAAATGTGCATTTGTACAACATACATTAAATCTACATTCTATTTTTTGTTAAAAACGGCATCAACATTGTAAATAGGTTACTGCTATAAATATTAAACACATTTAAAGCGCACAAGTTCAGTTCAGTTCAGTCACTCAATCGTGTCAGACTCTTTGCGACCCCATGAATTGCAGCACGCCAGGCCTCCCTGTCCATCACCAACTCCCGGAGTTCACTCAAACTCGCGTCCATTGAGTTTGTGATGCCATCCAGCCATCTCATCCTCTGTCGTCCCGTTCTTCTCCTGCCCCCAATCCCTCCAAGCATCAAAGTCTTTTCCAATAAGTTAACTCTTCGCATGAGTGGCCAAAGTAATGGAGTTTCAGCTTTAGCATCATTCCTTCCAAAGAAATCCCAGGGCTGATCTCCTTCAGAATGGACTGGTTGGATCTCCTTGCAGTCCAAGGGACTCTCAAGAGTCTTCTCCAACATCACAGTTCAAAAGCATCAATTCTTCAGTGCTCAGCCTTCTTCACAGTCCAACTCTCACATCCATACATGACTACTGGAAAAACCATAGCCTTAACTAGATGGACCTTAGTTGGCAAAGTAATGTCTCTGCTTTTGAATATGCTATGTAGGTTGGTCATAACTTTTCTTCCAAGGAGTAAGCGTCTTTTAATTTCAGGGCTGCAGTCACCAACAGCAGTGATTTTGGAGCCCCCAAAAATAAAGTCTGACACTGTTTCCACTGTTTCCCCATCTATTTCCCATGAAGTGATGGGACCAGATGCCATGATCTTCGTTTTATGAATATTGAGCTTTAAGCCAAGTTATTCACTTTCCTCTTTTGCTTTCATGAAGAGGCTTTTTAGTTCCTCTTCACTTTCTGCCATAAGGGTGGTGTCATCTGCATATCTGAGGTTATTGATATTTCTCCCAGCAATCTTGATTCCAGCTTGTGTTTCTTCCAGTCCAGCGTTTCTCATGATGGACTCTGCATAAAAGTTAAATAAGCAGGGTGACAATATACAGCCTTGACGTACTCCTTTTCCTATTTGGAACCAGTCTGTTGTTCCATGTCCAGTTCTGACTGTTGCTTCCTGGCCTGCATACAGATTTTTCAAGAGGCAGGTTATTTTTCAAGTGGTCTGGTATTCCCATCTCTTTCAGAATTTTCCACAGTTTATTGTGATCTACACAGTCAAAGGCTTCGGCATAGTCAATAAAGCAGAAATAGATGATTTTCTGGAACTCTCTTGCTTTTTCCATGATCCAGCGGATGTTGGCAATTTGATCTCTGGCTCCTCTGCCTTTTCTAGAACCAGCTTGAACATCAGGGAGTTCATGGTTCACATGCTGTTGAAGGCTGGCTTGGAGAATATTGAGCATTACTTTAGTAGCATGTGAGATGAGTGCAATTGTGCGGTAGTTTGAGCATTGTTTTGCATTGCCTTTCTTTGGAATTGGAATGAAAACACCATTTCCAGTCCTGTGGCCACTGCTGAGTTTTCCAAATTTGCTGGCATATTGAGTGCAACACTTTCACAGCATCATCTTTCAGGATTTGAAATAGCTCAACTGGAATTCCATCACCTCCATGAGCTTTGTTCGTAGTGATGCTTTCTAAGACCCACTTGACTTCACATTCCAGGATGTCTGGCTCTGCATTAGAGATCACACCATCGTGATTATCCGGGTCGTGAAGATCTTTTTTGTACAGTTCTTCCATGTATTCTTGCCATCTCTTCTTAATATCTTCTGCTTCTGTTAGGTCCATACCATTTCTGTCCTGTATTGAGCCCATCTTTGCATGAAATGTTCCCTTGTTATCTCTAATTTTCTTGAAGAGATGTCTAGTCTTTCCCATTCTGTTCTTTTCCTCTATTTCTTTGCATTGATTGCTGAAGAAGGCTTTTTTATCTCTTCTTGCTATTCTTTGGAGCTCTGCATTCAGATGCTTATATCTTTCCTTTTCTCCTTGGCTTTTCGCTTCTCTTCTTTTCACAGCTATTTGTAAGGCCTCCCCAGACATCCGTTTTGCTTTCTTGCATTTCTTTTCCATGGAGATGGTTTTGATCCCTGTCTCCTGTAAAATGTCATGAACCTCATTCCATAGTTCATCAGGCACTCTAGCTATCAGATCTAGGACCTGAAATCTATTTCTCACTTCCACTGTATAATTATAAAGGATTTGATTTAGGTCATACCTGAATGGTCTAGCGGTTTTCCCTGCTTTCTTCAATTTCAGTTTGAATTTGGTAATAAGGAATTCATGATATGAGCCACAGTCAGCTCCTAGTCTTGTTTTTGTTGACTGTATAGAGCTTCTCCATCTTTGGCTGCAGAGAATATAATCAATCTGATTTCGGTGTTGATCATCTGGTGATGTCCATGTGTAGAGTCTTCTCTTGTGTTGTTGGAAGACGGTGTTTGCTATGACCAGTGCATTTTCTTGGCAAAACTCTATTAGTCTTTGCCCTGCTTCATTCCACATTCCAAGGCCAAATTTGCCTGTTATTCCAGGTGTTTCTTGACTTCCTACTTTTGCATTCCAGTCCCCTATAATGAAAAGGACATCTTTTTTGGGTGTTAGTTCTAAAAGGTCTTGTAGATCTTCATAGAACCGTTGAATTTCAGCTTCTTCAGCGTTACTGCTTGGGGCATAGACTTGGATTACTGTGATATTGAATGGTTTGCCTTGGAAACAAACAGAGATCATTCTGTCGTTTTTGAGATTGCACCCAAGTACTGCATTTCGGACTCTTTTGTTGACCATGATGGCTACTCTATTTCTTCTGAGGGATTCCTGCCCGCAGTAGTAGATATAATGGTCATCTGAGTTAAATTCACCCATTCCAGTCCATTTTAGTTCACTGATTCCTAGAATGTCAACGTTCACTCTTGCCATCTCTTGTTTGACCACTTCCAGTTTGCCTTGATTCATGGACCTGACATTCCAGGTTCCTATGAAATATTGCTCTTACTGCATCAGACCTTGCTTGTATCACCAGTCACATCCACAACTGGGTATTGTTTTTGCTTTGGCTCCATCCCTTCATTCTTTCTGGAGTTATTTCTCCACTGATCTCCAGTATTATATCAGGCTCCTACCTACCTGTGGAGTACCTCTTTCAGTATCCTATCATTTTGCCTTTTCATACTGTTCATGGGGTTCTCAAGGAAAGAATACTGAAGTGTTTTGCCATTCCCTTCTCCAGTGGACCACATTCTGTCCGACCTCTCCACCATGACCCACCCATCTTGGATGGCCCTGCAGACATGGCTTAGTTTCATTGAGTTAGACAAGGCTGTGGTCCTAGTGTGAGTAGTTGACTAGTTTTCTGTGAGTATGGTTTCAGTGTGTCTGCCCTCTCATGCCCTCTTGCAACACCTACCATCTTACCTGGCTTCTCTTACCTTGGGTGTGGGGTATCTTCACGGCTGCTTCAGCAAAGCACAGCCACTGCTCCTTACCTTGGATGAGGGGTATCTCCTCCCATCGCCCTTCCTGACCTTCAACGTGAAATGGCTCCTCTAGGCCCTCCTGCGCTCTCACAGCCACCACTCCTGGCATGGGGTTGCTCCTCCCAGCCGCCGCCTCTGGCCTCAGATGCCGCCCTTGGCTTCAGACGTGGGGTATCTCCTCTCGGCCATTGCCCCTGGCCTCAGATGTGAGGTAGCTCCTCTCAGCCGTTCCTGCGCCATCACAGCCTGGCACTCTAGGCTGCTGCCCCTGACCTCGACTTGGGGTAGCTCTCGGCCATGCTTAAGTGAGCCGGTGCCGCCACCGCTGCCTGTGCTTAAATTCGCTGGGCGCCGCACACCACCGCCACTGCACACTGCCTCCGCTGCCGCCGCCGTGTGCGCTTAGGTAACTATAAAGATAATTTCACAAAGATATTTGGATTTTCTTTCCTTACAACAAAGTTATAGTTCATACCAAAGTTAAAAATAAATTTTTTTCTTGTATACTATAGATTTTCAAAGAGTTTAAGTAATGACATGAATTCTAACGACCTTTAAATTTGAAATATCCATGAATACAAACAAAAAATTTTATTTTTATTTTGATCCCAAGTCTTTCTGTCTATATAACAGTGACATCCATATTGTGTGCTGCTATTATAATTTAAGAATGAATAACAATCATCTTTTTGTTGTTGCATTAGAGAAAAATATTTTTAGTGCACATATATGTAAATATATATCTATTACACACTCATATATATAAATATAGATAAAATATATATCTAGTACCCATGTATATAAATCTTTCTACCAAATTTATAAAAAATCTAATTTTTTTCAAGTTGTCAAAACTATGTGCTAAAGATAAACAGGAAGCTTTAGGCAATTTCTAAAATTAAGGTTTGTAAAGAAAAATATTAAGAAGATATTAAATAGAAATAGTAAGCTGATTTATTTTTACATTATCAAAATTATTGATTAGGCTTTATTCAATAATCTGAAAATCCATAGCTAAACACTAGATTGGATAGAGAAATATTCAAAGCGGTATGACCATTTACACATCCTGTTGATTTTTTATACAATTTCTTAGCCAATTTAACTTCTTTTGTTAGCTTAATAGCATGGTAGTGATGAGCGAACAATAGATTATTATTCTGCTTAAGAATAATATTAAAAAAATGAAATTATTAAAGAACTAAATGAGGAGAACAATTTAGAGGATATTGTTTTTATGTAGTCAATGTTCTATATCTGTATTTCAAATGAGCGTTAAAAATATAGCTTGGTCCAGTGGCAAACTAATATTTTCAAGAATATAATCACACATACTTGACAATAATTATAGTCTATTTAAGAAAGGAAAGAAAAAGAATTGTAACTAAAATCATAAGTACCGTCACAGTAATTATAGTTGGTAAACACTTTGTACTGATGTCTTTAACAATCCAGACATTCTTATACTTTACAGACTACATTTTAACTTCTAATGATTAAATGCAAGAAGAATAGAATAAATTGGCAATTATGATTTTCAACAATATATAAGTTTACAGAATAAACAAATTTATAGAATGTTATTTGAATGTATTTCTGAAAAACTTTTTGTACAATGATATAATTAAAATCATGAAAGTAGTCCCATAAGACTTATTAAAAGCTTTAAATAATGGAGGAGAAATATTCTGACCTTGGATTAGACAAAAATGTCCCTTATGGCAGAAAGCGAAGAACTAAAGAGCTTTTCGATGAAATTGAAAGAGGAGAGTGAAAAAGTTGGCTTAAAAGTCAACATTCGGAAAAGATCATGGCATCCAGTCCCATCACTTCAGGCAAACAGGTGGGGAAACAATGGAAAAAGTTACAGACTTTATTTTGGTGGCTTCAAAATCACTGCAGATGGTGACCGCAGCCATGAAATTAAAAGACGCTTGCTCCTTACAAGAAAAGCTGTGACCAACCTAGACAGCATATTAAAAAGCAGAGACATTACTTTGCCAACAAAGGTCCATCTAGTCAAGGCTATGGTTTTTCCAGTGGTCATATATGGATGTGAGAGTTGGACTATAAAGAAAGCTGAGTGCTGAAGAATTGATGCTTTTGAACTGTGGTGTTGGAGAAGACTCTTAAGAGTCCCTTGGACAGCAAGGAGGTCCAACCAGTCCATCCTAAAGGAAATCAGTTCTGAACATTCATTGGAAGGACTGATGCTGAAGTTGAAACGCCAGTATTTTGGTCACCTGATGCAAACAACTGACTCATTGTAAAAGACCCTGATGCTGGGAAAGATTGAAGTGGGGAGGAGAAGGGGACGACAGAGGATGAGATGGTTGGATGGCATCACCAACGCGATGGACATGAGTTTGAGTAGGCTCTGAGAGTGATATAATAATACATGTACAGAATTTTTGTATGGATATAAGTTTTCAGGTTTTTGGGGAAAATACCAAATAGCACAGTTGCTAGATTGTATAGTAAGAGAATATTTACTCTTGTAAGAAACTTTCAAATCATCTTTCAAAGTGGCTGTTCCATTTTGTACTCCCACTGGCAAAGAATGAGAGTTCATTTTGCTTCACATCTTCATCAGCATTTGGTATTAACATTGTTTTGGATTTTTGCCATTCTAATAGGTATGTACTCTGATTTCTTTTTAAAATAAATTATACACACTTTATGGAACTGAGGAGAAAAACAAAACTGAATACCTTTGATGATCAGAGTTATTTGTGCCCACAATATAGCATAGAAACTCTTTAGCAAACATGCCCTTTATTTTTCTATATACTTTATATATAATCTAGGATGCAGTTTATTTTTATTATCCTTACTTCTACTATCCCTCCTTCCTTCCTCCTTTCCATTTCTGTTTGTAAATGCTCAAAATTTTTTCTTGAAATAAGATCATCAGTCTCTAAATCGACAAGAATTATTTTGGGAGTATCAAATCTTGACTATTAAACAAGCATTCCTAATGATGGAAATGTGACCTGTAAGTTTCATGTACCTACACCACTCTCTGGAAGAGTCCCAGAAAGCCTGAAAGGACACACTGAAAAGAGCTCAGAGAGATAAAGCATAGAAGGGACATTGTTGAAGACACTCTTGAAGATTGGTGACAGAGGTAGACATTTTGCACTTCCAGACAGAGAAGAGATTTTAGAATTAGATTTGTATACTTATTAATACTTTCTACTTCAGGCATCTGGCTTTGAAAAGGAAAAAAAAATCTGATTTCCCAATTTCTCTGTGAGCTGTACAATCACAAGTCAATAGATTGCATTTTGGACAGAAACTCAAAGTTAATCTTCTCTAGTAGTAATCATTGTAGAATTGTCTTCATTTTCTCTTTTTAACCTAAAACAGTGGTTATTTTTATTGGAGGGGAAATTGATCCATGTTTTAAAATATAAAACAACATGAGAAATACATTTATGTTTTTGCTTTTCTGAGCTGATGGGTTTAACATCCAGTTTTCATTATTTTCAAAATCCCTCTTTGGATTACAAAAAATATATATTCTTATTGTTTATGCCATGTCTTTGAATTATGAAATGTGCATCTTCTGACCATTGAGAGAATTTATAGAAATGAATGTATACATTTTGGAAAGCTTGGGTTTAACTTGTAGCATTAATATTGATCAGTTCTTGGATGCTGGACAATCAAATTTTGTGAGTAACAGTTCTTTCATATGGAAACATAGAGGTTGTAGTTTCTGCCTGGCTATCCTTGTCATTTACCTATTTACATTAATTAAGATAAAGGCATATTGTGAAATTTTAAATACTATCTATGTATTATATAATAAAGAGGGATGATAATGGCAAACATAAGGAGTAGTCACTTCTTTAAATAGATACTGAAGAAGCAAGCACAGGAATAATCACTTCTAATTGAATTTCTAGCCAAAGCGTTCAGGTCGTTTTATTTCAGAAGTGCCATCTACCAAATTAACCATAAAATTAACCAGATAATCCATATTTAAGAATCTTTACAAAGCCAGGTTGTTAAAGTTAAAATGTAGGTTAGCAGTTTGTATTTCATTAGTATTTTTTGCTAAATATTCTCAAGATAATATCACAGATTTTGAATTCTGCCAATAGCAGAATACTGGCAATGGGGTTTTCAAGACAAGAATGCTGAATCGGTTTGCCATTCCCTTCTTCAGTGGGCCATGTTTTGTCAGATCTCTCCACCATGACCTATCTGTCTTAGGTGGCCCTGTATGGCATGGTTCATAGTTTCACTAAGTTATACAAGGCTGTGATCCATGTGATCAGTTTTGGTTATTTTTCTGTGATTGTGATTTTCATTCTATCTGTGCTCTGATGGATGTGGTTAAGAGGCTTGTGCAAACTTTCTAATTGGAGGGACTGGCTGAGGGGGAACCTGGGTTTTGCTCTGATGAGCAGGGTGGTGCTCAGTAAACGTATAATCCAAGTTTCTGATAATGGGTGGGGCTGTTCTCCCTCTATGTAGTTTGGCATGAAGTAGCCCATTCCTGAGTCTGCAGTCCCTATGGTAGGGCTAATAGTGACCTACTTCAAATGGACTTATGCCAACATACTGCGCCTCCCATGACTGCTGCTGCCAGTGCCCCTGACCCTGCAGCAGGCAACTGTTGACTCATGCCTTGACTGGAGACTCCCAAACACTCACAGGCAAGTCTGGCTTAGATTTTTGTGGGGTCATTGCCCCTTTTCCCTGGGCCCTTTTGCACACAAGGTTTTATCTGCTTCATTGACCATGCTAAAGCCTTTAACTGTGTGGATCACAACAAGTTTTTGTAAATTCTTAAAAAGATTGGAATACCAGACTACCTTACCTGTCTCCTGAGAAACATGTACGAAAGGCAAGATGCAACTGTTAGAATCAGACATGGAAGAAAAAACTGGTTCAAAACTAGGAAAGAAGTACAGCAAGGTACATTGTCATTCTGCTTGTTTAACTAATATGCAGAGTTCAGTTCAGTTCAGTTCAGTACTCAGTCATGTCCGACTCTTTGCGACCCAATGAACCACAGCACGCCAGGGATCCCTGTCCATCACCAACTGGTGAAGTTCAGCCAAACTCATGTCTATTGAGTCGGTGATGCCATCCAACCATCTCATCCTCCATCATCCCTTTATCCTGCTGTCAATCTTTTCCAGCATCAGGGTCTTTTCAAATGAGTCAGCACTTTGCCCCAGGTGGCCAAAGTATTGGAGCCTCCACTTCAACATCAGTCCTTCCAATGAACACCCAGGATTGATTTCCTTTAGGATGGACTGGTTGGATCTCCATGCAGTCCGAGGGACTCTCAAGAGTTTTCTCCAACACCACAGTTCAAAAGCATCAATTCTTCAATGCTCAGCTTTCTTTATAAACCAACTCTCATATCCATACATGACTATCGGAAAAAACATAGTTTTAACTAGGGGGTCCTTTGCTGATAAAGTAATGTCTCTGCTTTTTAATATGCTGTCTAGTTTGGTCATAACTTTCCTTCCAAGGATTAAGCATCTTTTCATTTCACAGCTGCAATCACCATCTGCAGTGATTTTGGAGCCCAGAAAAATAAAGCCAGCCACTGTTTCCACTGCTTCCCCATCTATTTTGCATGAAGTGATGGGACCGGATTCCATGATCTTAGTTTTCTGAATGTTGAGCTTTAAGCCAACATTTTTACTCTCCTCTTTCACTTTCATCAAGAGGCTCTTTAGTTCTTCTTTATTTTCTGCCATAAGAGTGGTGTCATCTGCATATCTGAGGTTACTGATATTTCTCCCAGAAATCATGATTCCAGTTTGTGCTTTTTCCAGACCAGCGTTTCTCATGATGTATTCTGCATATCAGTTAAATAGTAGTGTGACAATACACAGCCTTGATGTACTCCTTTTCCTATTTGGAACCAGTCTATAGTTCTATGTCCAGTTCTAACGGTTGCTTCCTGACCTGCATACAGGTTTCTCAAGAGGTAGGTCAGGTGGTCTGATATTCCCATCTCTTTCAGAATTTTCCACAGTTTATTGTGATCCACACAGTCAAAGGCTTCGGCATAGTCAATAAAGCAGAAGTAGATTTTTTTCTGGAACTCTCTTGCTTTTTTGATGATCCAGCAGATGTTGGCAATTTGATCTCTTGTTCCTCTGCCTTTTCTAAAACCAGCTTGAACATCTGGAATTTCACAGCTCATGTATTGCTGAAGCCTGGCTTGGGTAATTTTGAGCATTACTTTACTAGCATGTGAGATGAGTGCAATTATGGAGTAGTTTGAGCATTCTTTGGCATTGCCTTTCTTTGGAATTGGAATGAAAACTGACCTTTTCCAGTCCTGTGCCCACTGCTGAATTTTCCAAATTTGCTGACATATTGAGTGCAGCACTTCCACAGCATCATCCTTCAGGATTTGAAATAACTCAACTGGAATTTTGCTTTGTTCATCGTGATGTTTCTAAGGCCTACTTGACTTCACATTGCAGGATATTGTGCTCTAGGTGAGTGATCACACCATCGTGATTATCTGGGTCATGAAGATCTTTTTTATACAGTTCTTCTGTGTATTCTTGCCACCTCTTCTTAATATATTCTGCTTATGTTAGGTCTAATAACAGACTATTTCTGTACTTTATTGAGCCCATCTTTGCATGAAATGTTCCCTTGGTATCTCTAATTTTCTTGAATAGATCTCTAGTCTTACCCATTCTAATGTTTTCCTATATTTGTTTGCATTGATCCCTGAGAAAGGCTTTCTTATCTCTCTTTGATATTCTTTGGGACTCTGCATTCAGATGCTTATATCTTTCCTTTTCTCCTTTGCTTTTCACTTCTCTTCTTTTCACAGTTATTTGTAAGGCCTCCTCAGACAGTCATTTTGCCTTTTTGGATTTCTTTTTCTTGGGGATGGTCTTCATCCCTGTCTCCTGTACAATGTCATGAACCTTCATCCATAGTTCGTTAGGCACTCTGTCTATCAGATCTAGTCCCTTATATCTATTTCTCACTTCCACTATATAATCATAAGGGATTTGATTTAAGTCATATCTGAATAGTCTAGTGGTTTTCCCCACTTTCTTTAATTTAAGTCTGAATTTGGCAATAAGAAATTCATGATGTGAGCCACAGTCAGCACCCAGTCTTGCTTTTTCTGACTGTATAGAGCTTCTCCATCTTTGGCTGTGAAGAATATAATCAATCTGATTTATACGCAGAGTACATCATGTGAAATGCTTGGCTGGATGAATCACAAGGTGGAATCAAGATTGCTAGGAGAAATATCAATAACCTCAGATATGCAAGTGATATCAATGGCATAAAATGAAGAGCAACTAAAGAACCTCTTGGTGAAAGTGAAAGAGGAAACTGTAAAAGTTGACTTAAAGGTCAGCATTCAAAAAACAAAGATTATGTTATCCCGTCCCATCACTTCATGGCAAATTGATGGGGAAACAATGGAAACAGTGACAGATTTTATTTTCTTGGGCTCAAAATCACTGAGGACAGTGACTGCCACCATGAAATTAAAAGACGCTTGCTCCTTGGAAGTAAAGCACTGACAAACCTACAATCAGAGATGTCGCTTTGCTAATAGAGGTCTGTCAAGTCAAACTTACGGTTTTTCCAATAGTCATGTACAGATGTAAGTATTGGACCATAAAATGGTTGAGGATGGAAGAATTGATGCTTTCGAATTGTGGTGCTGGAAAATGCCCTTTGACAGTCCCATGGACAGCAGTGATATTGAACCAGTCAATCCTAAAGAAATCAACCCTGAATATTCATGGGAAGGACTGATGTGGAAGCTCCAATACTTTGGTCACCTGATGTGAAGAGCTGACTCACTGGAAATGACCCTGATGCTGGGAAAGACTGAGGGCAGGAGAGGAAGAGGGCAACAGAGGATAAGATGGTTGGTTGGCATCATTGACTCAATGGACATGAGTGCACAAACTCTGGGAGATACTGAAGGACAAGGAAGCCTGGATTGCTGCAATCCATGTGGTTACCAAGAGTCAGACACAACCTAGTGACTCAACAACAACAATAGCAGAATGGTCATTAGCTACATTAAAAGCATGATTATGTCTTGAATCATTTTCATTGGCTTGGAAGGGATCAGCTTGTATTTATGTGAGCAAGTGGTAATTATGTAATTATGTATCTTCTGAAATTAAGTTGATGGATTATGGGTAATGAAAACATTTACATAAAAGCTGAACTTGCTAAATTATAATGAAAATTGAAAGTGTTAGTCACTCAGTCATGTCTGACTCTTTGTGACCCCATGGATTGTAGCCTGTCATGCTCCTCTGTCCATGGAATTCTCCAGGCAAGAATACTGTAGTGGGTAGCCATTCCCTTCTCCAGGAGATCTTCTCAACCCAGAGACTGAACCAACATTTCCTGTGTCTCCTGCATTACAGGTGGATTCTTTACCCACTGAGCCATAGGGGAAGCCAGAAATAAAATCAAATGTACTTTTCTCTGAGTTACTCAGAGAAAATATGTTTCTTATTACAAATTTATTTTATATTAAGATAACTTACATAAATTAGCTTTTTCTTTCCTGGTTATTTTCCTATCCCTACTGTATCATCACAAAACCTTTAAATATATCTTTAAGACAAATCTATAACATTTAAATATATTTTTCATTTAAGTCTACCCTCTTGTACAGATTACATTAAGTATTTAAAGATATAAATATTTGACAAAATTGTGATTAATGCATTCCTTGGCTCAGGCTACTTTAACAACTTGGATTTCTTTCCTATAAGTACATTCAGTGAACAAGGCCTACAAATACAGTTTGCTGTTACTACCTTGAATTTTTGCTAATGCTATAGCAGTTTTATCCAAGGTGGTTTTGCATGATCGTTGTAAATGTCAACAGAGTAAAAAGGAGACAAATATCTTCCCATTTTTATATTGAATAAAAATAATTTTTATCTTTACGATACCATGAGACTCAAGGACCCTCAGAGTTTCAGAACCCTCTTGGAAAACTGCTGCATAGAGAAGTGAAGAGTTAATATTGTTCTCAAATGAGAACTTCTGTTGTTTTTCTAGTGTTGAAAAACTGTGTGCTGTTCTCTGCTTATGGAGACAGAGAAAAAAGCATTGGCCAAAACTATAACTGCAAAATGTTGATTAGGTCCCATAAGTGAAAATCGTCTGCTATATGTTACAACTACAGTCATTTTCTGAATCTCATCCAACTTCTACCTAGATCAAACAAGTTAAAATGAAATACATTAACACTCTAATTTACATTTTACAAGTCTTTGAAAGTAGAACCAATGTTGAGGATTTCCACAGAGATGTGGTATATATTTTGGGTTTCAGTTTTAATACTTAGAGCAAGTTTAGGCACTTACTTTGACTCTTCTTTCAATTTCAGTCCTCAATGCACAGATTCTATTACCAATTGAGCAGTTACATTTGAAATATGCATTAAAAATGGGATAAATAATTTCAGATTAAGAACACTTTTCTGTTAATTATGTTAAACAAGGCATTAAGATGTTTTTCCACCTACTTCAGTCCTAGTGGTTGGTTAATTAGATATCCCTAAAGATGCTTGTAAGCATTATCAGAAGATTATCTCTAATACTGTTACCTCCTATGATGACTGTTACCACCTTGTCTCTTTTGGCTAAATATCACTGCCACTCCAGAGTCTAATTATTTCCATTGAACTGAGAGGCCTGTTTCATAGTAGCCTTGTCTGTCTTTGTCCCTAGTGACAATGAATGTCCTAGACATATGGCAGTTATTATCACACTTCTCCAGAATGTCTGCATTCTCTTCATCACTGTCTTCCCCAGTACCTCAGTGAAAGAAGGACAATTTCCAAAGTCCAGATAGGGTATCCAAGGAAGGTATTTCATGGCAAAGGCAGAGAGTGTTCATAATTCCTGCTCAGGTGCATTTTATAACTTTGGGGGTTTACTGCTGTGTGTTTTCCATTCTTTCTTCTTCAATAACAGCTGTATATGTGCATATACTTGGCTGAAGAAAACTTACATGTATTCCACCCTTGTAGGTTGATGGGAGTGATGAGATAAAAAAATATGCACAAATTTGAATAGTCATATCTGGACCAAGAACTCTTACACTTTGAGCAAGATGCAGTAACTGGATGGGTCCTTGGGTTACTTCCTTTGGAGAGAGGGGTGTGTGTGTCTGTGTGTGTCTGTCTGTGTACTTGTCACTTTGACTAACACAATAAAATATCATGGACTGGATGGCTTACTGACATAATTTCTCACAGTTCTGAAAGCTATAAGTCCAAGATGAAAACTCTAGTAGACTCTGTTTCCAGCGAAGTTCCTATTCTTAGCTTGCAGATAGCCACCTACTCATTATGTTCTCATGTGGCCATTCCTCAGTGTGTACATGAAAGAAGGGAGAGACAGAAAAAGAGAGAGAGCTCTCTGGTGTCTTTTCTCATGAGGACACTAATCCAGTTGGATCAGGGCCACACTCTTATGATTCATTTATTCTTAATTATTTCCTTAGAGACCCCATCTCCAAATATAACCAAACTGGTCATTAGGATTTTAATCTATGAATCTAGGAAAGGACACAGACATTCAATCATAATGGCATGTGTGTATATATGTCTTTGTGTTTTATGAGAAGAAAGTAAACATAGATATTTGGGGAGTCAGACTGTGGATATTTCCCTTTTAAAATAAAGCAATGATTGGACAGATAACCAAACAATTAAAAACTATTCTTTTTAGTCTTTATAGCTAATTGCTCAATAAATAAAATATGAACAGAATTATTTTCAGTTTCCACACTATTCCCTTGAGAAAAAAAAAAAGTCACTTACTTTTCATTTACTTTTCCTCTTTTCTCCAGTCTGGAATGTAGGTACAGTGGTGACCCAGCTTCATCTATACAGATGAAGACAAGGCTTTCAGGGAAAGTGGATTAGAGAGGAAATGAGTCTCTGAGTGACCTAATTCAGAGCTGTCAGGACACCAATCTCTTCATCTCCATGTTACTATATTAGAAAGAAATAAACTAGTTGGTTTAAGCTTTTGCATTTGGATTTTTTTTGGGGGGGAGGGGGGCGGTTCATAGCACTTTAGATGCATCCTTAGTAACACAATGGAAGAATACTGATGTTGTGGATTAGTATTACTAATAACTCCTCAACGTCAATTAATAATCATACTTTCTATATTTCAAGTGTATCCTCACATACCATATATTTAGGATTTTGAAGGTTGTTAATTATACTTCTCAGAGGATCAAGAAGTCTTGCTCTGTGGGTTCTGGCTATACATAGTATTTGTGGTGACCAATATCCTAGTCATCCCACTGCTCTAAATAATTTATATAAATTGTTGTACAATTGATTTTCCCTTAGCTACAATTAATCACTAAGAAAGTTAAATGATCTGCCTAGTTGTTCTACAATATGATATGGGGGTTGCATGAAGATAATGGCCTCAGTTTAGTTCAGTTCAGTCACTGAGTCGTGTCTGACTCTTTGAGACCCCATGCGTTGCAGCACGCCAGGCTTCCCTGTCCATCACCAACTCCTGGAGTTCACTCAGACTCACATCCATCCAGTCCGTGATGCCATCCAGCCATCTCATCCTCTGTTGTCCCCTTCTGCTCCTGCCTCCAATCCCTCCCAGCATCAGAGTCAACTCTTCGCATGAGGTGGCCAAAGTACTGGAGTTTCAGCTTCAGCATCATTCCCTCCAAAGAACACCCAGGACTGATCTCCTTTAGAATGGACTGGTTGGATCCCCTTGCAGTCCAATGGACTCTCAAGAGTCTTCTCCAACACCACAGTTCAAATGCATCAATTCTTTGGCACTCAGCTTTCTTCACAGTCCAACTCTCACATCCATACATGACCACTGGAAAAACCATAGCCTTGACTAGACGGACCTTTGTTGGCAAAGTAATGTCTCTGCTTTTCAATATGCTATGTAGGTTGGTCATAACCCTCCTACCAAGGAGTAAGTGTCTTTTAATTTCAGGGCTGCAGTCACCATCAGCAGTGATTTTGGAGCCCCCAAAAATAAAGTCTGACACTGTTTCCACTGTTTCCCCATCTATTTCCCATGAAGTGATGGGACCAGATGCCATGATCTTAGTTTTCTGAATGTTGAGCTTTAAGCCAACTTTTTCCCTCTCCTCTTTCACTTTCATCAAGAGGCTTTTTAGTTCCTCTTCACTTTCTTCCATAAGGTTTGTGTAATCTGCATATCTGAGGTTATTGGGCTCAGGCTCTATACAATTCAAGAATATGGATTGAAATTGGCACTTTGAGGAATAATGTCATGATACAGTTTGTGCTACATCTTCTCCTTAAGTTCTAAAATACATATCATGTGATATTACACATAACTAAAGTTTATGGTTAATAATCTATTAATATTTTTAAATTGAAAGTACCTATGTATTACATTGGAGAAGGCAATGGCACCCCACTCCAGTTCTCCTGCCTGGAAAATCCCATGGATGGAGGAGCCTGGTAGGCTGCAGTCCATGGGGTCGTGGAGGGTCGGACATGACTGAGCGACTTCACTTTCACTTTTCACTTCCATGCATTGGAGAAGGAAATGGCAACCGACTCCATTGCTGTTGCCTGGAGAATCCCAGGGATAGTGGAGCCTGCTGGGCTGCCGTCTATGGGGTCGCACAGAGTCAGACTCGACTGAAGTGACTTAGCAGCAGCAGCATGTACTACATACTTTCTTTTAATCTTCATAATTTTGCTCACATTAAAAATTCATATATTCACTTGAAAAATATCTATAGAATGACTGCAGTCTACCAGCATATTGTAGGGCTCTATAAGAGAAACACTAAAAATGGACTTCCCAGGTGGTGCTACTGGTAAAGAACCTGTCTGCCAATGTAGGAGACATAAGAGACATGGGTTTGGTCCCTGGGTCAGGAAGATTCCCCTGGAGAAGGGAATGGCAACCCACTCCAGTGTTCTTGTCAGAAAAATTCCATGGACAGAGGAGCCTGGCAAGCTATAGCCCATGGGGTTGCAAAGAGTTGGACACAACTGAAGTGACTTAGCATGCATGTAAAAATTCTTTCAAACCTGTGTTCTTAGCTAAAATCCCCTTAAGGGGACAGTGGTAAGAACTGTTTAAATATTACTGAGTGAAGACATTAGTTCTTTATGACATGGAACTCTCTAGAGAGCAGGTCAAAAGTTAGCATTGGACTTCTCAGAATGAGTATGCCAGAGAGTAAGAGAGAACAGTCAAGGCAAAAGCCATACTCTTTCATTATCCTAATCTCTGAAGGAGTTTCATATCACCTTTACCACAATATATTCCATTGAAAAAAGGCACTAAATGCAGCCATTATTCAAGGAACGTCTATTATAAAAGTGTATATAAGGGACCACTTCAAAAATGTGTACTATAAACTCTTTTATATCCATTACCTTTGGGTTTCTTTTTCCTTTTCTGTCTCTTGTCTCGATTTTTTATCACTCTTTTTTTTTTTTTTCCATTGAATGGCTGATTTTACATTATGCTATGCACTATATACTATATACTATAGATGTAAAAGTTTAGAAATAAATTTTGGTTTAAGAGGATGCTTTTCCTCTTAACATATGATGTTCACTTATTTCTGTTACATCCCTAGGAGTATGATTAGTCCTATGTGCATGTGAGCTCACTCAGTCATATCTGACTTTTTGTGACCCATGGACTGGAGCTTGCCAGGTTCCTCTGTCCATGGGATTTGCCTGGCAAGAACACTGGAGTGGGTGAATATTTTCTACTCCAGGTGATCTTTCTGACCCAGGGATCAAACCCATGTCTCCTGCATGTGCAGATGGATTCTTTACCATTGCTCCACCTGGGAAGCCCAGTCCTGTGTGATCTTCACCCAATTAGAGATTCCAACATTAAAGTTTGCTTTACTTATAGTGAGGGCTGAACTATTTTCAATACAAGTTTAGTCATTGTATATGATCTTCAGAGTTCCTTCCCAAATCCTGTGAACTCTAGTTAGGTTTCATTTCCTTGAAATGACAAAAACTCCTGTGCCTATGAGTTTTAGAAAGCTCTGGTCAGTTTAATAGTCTCTAAACTTTCTCTTTTATAATGGTCAGAAACTCTAAGGTGAAAGACAATTCTAAAATCCAGCTTCCCTCTGATTTTTGTCTTATGTTGAAATCTCAGACCTTTATGACTTCAGTTCTTTGGTTGCTAACTTAAGACACATGTATGTTTAATATGTGTAAATATTTTTCATAATTTTCATCAGAACATTGAGTTTTAATGTACCAATAGAAAGAAACAAAGCAACAACATTGTTGCATGATATTTTATTTTACTTAACTCAAACAACTATCCTTTTTATGCAGTATCAGACAGGCAAGGAAAGTTTTCATAATAAATAAGACTCTAACTTATTTATATTTAAATTAAAATGTTTGCTTTTGAACACGTTATAACATTACATTTGAGTAAATTATATGTGTGTGTGTGTGTGTGTGTGTGTGTGCATGCGTGTGTTTACATATACCTCTATATATTGGTACTATCCAGACATACTTCACTGTAATGACAGAAACTGAAGAGGAACTAAAGAACCTCTTGATGAGGGTGAAAGAGGAGAATGAAAAAGCTTCCTTAAAACTAAATATTAAAAAAAAAAAGAAACTAAGATCATGTCTTCTGGGCCCATTACTTCATAACAAATAGAAGGAAAAAAAGGTGGAAGTAGTGACAAATTTCTTATTCTAAGGCTCTAAAATCACTGTAGATGGTGACTGCAGCCATGAAATCAGATGACTCCTTCTTGGCAGGAAAGCTATGGCAAATCTAGACAGTGTGTTGAAAAGCAGAGACATTACTCTGTCAACAAGGGTCCATATAGTCAAGGCTATGGTCTTCACAGTGGTCATGTATAGTTGTGAGAACTGGACTATAAAGAAGGCAGAGCTCCAAAGAATTGATGCCTTTGAACTGTGGTGCTGGAGAAGACTTCTGAGAGTTGCTTGGACAGCAAGGAGATCAAACCAGTCCATCCTAAAGGAAATCAACCCTGAATGCTCATTGGAAGGGCTGCTGCTAAAGCTGAAGCTCCAGTATTTTGGTCACCTGATGCAAACAGCCAACTCATTGGGAAAACCCCTAATGCTGGGAAACTTGAGGGCAGAAGGAGAAGAGGGCATCAGTGGATGAGATGGCTAGATGACATCACTGATGCAATGAATATAAACTTGGGCAAACTCCAGGAGATGATGAGGGACAAAGAGACCTGCTATGCTGCTGTCCACGGGGTTGAAAAGAGTCGGACACAACTGGGGAACTGAGCAACAACAACCACATATAGTTACTAAGACCTTGCAAAGGGACTGTGCCTTTTCACACTAGATTAGATAAGGCATGTGCACTATTTATAAGGTACCTTTTGCTATTTTGGGTAGCATTCTGAGATGGTTCAGTGACAAAGAATCCACCTGCCAATGCAGGAGATGCAGGATACTTGTGTTAGATCCCTCACTTGGAAAGAGGGCATGGCAATCCACTCCAGTATTCTTGCCTGAAGAATCCCATGGGTAGAGAAGCCAGGTGGGCTGCAGTCCATGGGGTTGTAAAGAGTTAGGCACAGCTGAAGTGACTTAGCACGCATGTACTTCCTGTTTCTCAATGTTTTATCACAAAACAAATTATAAAAAATATGGCATATTTTTAAAGAGCACATCAGAAGTCCATTGACATGTCCAAAGTTGCATGAATTCCAATCAGAATATGTACAAGAAGGAGACACATATGATAAGATATATCTCATCAGCCTTCTGACTTTTATTTTTTCTCTTCATTCCTTAATATGTTCTTGTGTTTATGACTCGCTCATGACTTCAGTGTCTTAGAATAGTTTTAGTAGAAGAACAACATAGGGAACTTTTCACATTTCACATACAAAGTGTGAAATGCTCAGAGAAGACATTGCTATTAAGTAAACTGAACGACATTAAAATTTTCTAGAATTTTTTTGAGCATACGCTGATTTGAATCAACCTGCGACAAACCAAAGGTGGTTAGGAATGCACCACCACCAAGAGCTTGGCGGGAAGTTTTTTATGAAGAAGAGGAAGCAAAGCAAGGGAATTACTTGACTGGCTATAATTTAAACAGTTTCCTTGTTTGGAAAAGACTAATTGGCTGCTAGTATGAGCTGCTTATATATTGTGGAAATAATTCTCTGTCAGATGTTTTCTTTGCTTCTATTTTCTCCCATTCTGAAGGTTGTCTTTTCACCTTGCTTGTAGATTCCCTTGCTGTGCAAAAGCTTTTAAGTTGAATTAGGTCCCACTTGTTTATTTCTGTTTTTATTTCCATTACTCTAGGAGGTGGTTCATATAGGAACTTGTTTTGATTTGTGTCATCAAGTGTTCCGTCTGTTTTCCTCTAAAAGTTTTATAATTTCTGGTCTTATACTTAGATCTTTAATCCATTTAGAGTTTATCTTTGTGTATGATGTTAGGAAGTGTTCTAATTTCATTCTTTTAAATGTCGCTGTTCAGTTTTCTCAGCATCACTTATTGAAGAGGCTATCTTTCCCCATTATATATTCTTGCCTTCTTTGTCAAAAATAAAGTGATTTTTGGAAAAATTCAATATTTTAGTAAATAAATTAAAAGGTAAAATATTTGCAAACTTTGATAAATCATTCTGTGTAACAAATTTCTTGTGACACATTTCAGAACTAATGTGGACATTTTAATGTCTTAAAATAATGAAATTGAGAGTCCCTGAGCCATATCGCACAGCTTATTATAATTTTCTTCCTTTCTTCATTTTATTTAAAGTTTATATTTCAATAATTTTTCTCACTCAGAAATGTAAGTATATATAATTTTTATTAAAAGCTCTACTGCATTTATTTAACTGAGACTTTATTAAGTATGCTTTTCTATGACAGAAGCCCCTATTGACTATAAGGTGAATAAGAGAGATGCACAATCAAGCCAAGGAAATAAAAGGTGTTTTTTTACAACCTACTTAATTAGCAAGAAGTCATATAGATCTATTGTCTGGTAAACATTTTAAAAATCCATTTATAATTATCTAAAACTTATAGTGTTTATTGTGGTTATAATTAGAAGTCCTTGTAGATTGAACCTCTCAAAGATTCTGTAATTCTTCTCAGTAAACATTTTATTGGACATAATTAGTATTTTTCTTAGACTAGAGAGAATCTGTTGACTTCTTTAAGCTAGGTAGGGTTTACCAATGCACAGTTATATTTTAGATGAACTCAAGGAAATATTTTAAATCATTTTAGCTAAGTATAGTATGAATACTATGAGCCCACAGCTTGTTACATCTGGTCATCTTTTTCAGCAAATATATATTTGTTGAGTTCCTACTATGTGCAAGCATGTGTTTTATAGGGCAGAGTTAGTCGACTAAGCAGCATACAATCAAGAGTAATTAAAACTAAAAGTATCAATGTGGTTACACAAATCGATGTGTTATACTAGAAGCTTACATTAGTTGAAGAAGCAGTATATGTTTGTATTATGAGAGTCAGGGTAACCTATACAAATAGGATTTTAACCTGAGATTTAAAAGGATAGATGGTATTTATTTACAGAGAAAGATAAAATGCAAATTTTCTGGTGAGAAAAACAGCTCTTGCAGTTTTGGAAATAAATGGTTAGTATGTTAGATGAACAGAAACATGTGGCTGTGGCATAGGATGTAGAATAAGAACATATTAAGAATGCCAGGTGGCTATAACAAAATTTAAAAAGACTGTGAATGTCAGGCTAAGAGATACAAATTTTGTTTGAGGAGCATTTGAAGGTTTTCAAACAAGAGGATGGCATGATCCTAATTGAACTGTAGGAAGCTCATTATAATGGTTACATGCATTATTCATAACAGTGGTAAGACCCTGAAGACAATCTGAGTTCAGGTGAGAGATGTCAAGGAAACAAACTAAAAGAGCAGCCACAGAACTAAACAGAATTTCTGTTTTGAGAAATGAAATCACAAAATGATCTGTAGTCTGCAACACAATAAAAAAAAACCTTTTTTTCCACCTGTAAATTAGAGTTACAATAAAGAGAAACTTATTCTCTTCTCACTCTGTCAATGGAAAATACATTATTTACCCTTGTTTTTCAAGCACATATACTGAAAGCATTATCAGACCTAAATGATAGCTGTAGAACAATAATTTGTTTTTGTCCATTGATCCAGTAACCTGATTTCCATCAGGCGTCTCAGTACCAAGGAAGAAGGCAATATGTGTCACATTTACCCTGAGAAGGTCATTCTCAGTGTGATTCAAAGTGAGTAACGGATCTTAATTCTGGGCCACTGGGAAAGTCACAAAATAGTAAGCACTGTGAGATCTGTCTATACAAAGTCCAGCTGACTATATATCTCCCACCACTATGTGGATTATTGCTGTATATATAGCTGCTGGTCTTCCCTGATGGCTCAGATGTTAAAAAAAAAAAAAAAATCTGCCTGTAAAGCAGGAGACCCAGGTTAGATCCCTGGGTAGTGAAGATCTCCTAGAGAAGGGCATGGCCACCCACTCCAATATTCTTACCTGGAGAATCCCATGGACAGAGGAGTCTGGTGGGCTACAGTGCATGGGGTCAAAGAGTTGGACCTACCAAGCAACTAAAACACCTGCACATGCATGCATATGCACAAGCACATACACACACAACACACACAGAGCTGCTATGATATGAATGTCTGTGTCACCTCAAAATTCACATGCTGAAATTCTAACCTCCAAAAGAGAGAAGTCGCTCAGTCGTGTCTGACTCTTTGTGACCCCATGGACTGTAACTGACCAGGCTCCTTCATCCAAGGGATTTTCCAGACAAGAATACTGGAGTGGGTTGCCATTTTCTTCTGCAGGGGATCTTCCCAATTCAGGGATCAAACCCAGGTCTCCCACACTGCACACAGAGTTTTTACCATTTGAGCCACCAGGGAAGCCCAAAGGTGAATGTATTTGAAAGCAAGATCTTTGGGAGTTATTTCACAAGGATGGAGTCCCCATGAATGAGATTGCTGTTGTAAACAAAATCCCACAGAGTTCTCTCATCCTCTCCACTGTGCGATGATACACAAAGTTTGTCTTCTGGAAGGGGGCCCTCACTTGACCATGCCTGCAATCTAATCTCAGACTTCTAACCTCCAGAACTTTAAGGAATAATTCTACTGTTTAAAATGAAGTTTTACTACTGTTTAATTCTGGAGAACAATGTTATCTTTAGAAGTCATTTTAGTAGTTTGATTGAAAATGAAAATCGCTCAGTGGTGTCTTGTGATCCCATGGATTATACAACCACTGAATTCTCCAGGCTAGAGAACTGGAGTGGGTAGCCATTCCCTTCTCCAGGGAATCTTCTCAGCCCAGGGATCAAACCTAGGTCTCTCACATTCCAGGAGGGTTCTTTATCAGCTGAGCCACAGGGAAGCCCAAGAATGCTGGAGTGGGTAACCTATCCCTTTTCCAGAAGATCTTCCTGCAATTGAACCAGGATCTCCTGCATTGCAGGCAGATTCTTTGCCAACTGAGCTATTAGGGAAGCCCTGGTTTGATTTCCTTATTTAAGCAATGCAAAAAGAAAGAAAGAAAGAAAGAAAAAGGCAATAACAATGAATAATTTAAAAGTAATTTTGCACTAGGTAGTGAATTTAATGCTTTGCAGGAATGATCTTTTTTAACCCTCAAAACTATTTAATGAGCTATGAACTAGTTACATCCATTTTTTGAATAGATAAATTGTAATATACAGAAACATAAATATTGCTACAGGTTAAGTAGAAAAATGACTCAGAAACCCAGACATTTCTGATGCTGAATTCCAGGCTCGTAGGCACTCTTTGATGGTAAATTTTTTAATATTTTATTATTTCCACACAAAGACCTAAACACCATTATGCTATTCACTGCAGGATTCACACTGGTCTTACTATATGATCTTCTGTGAAAATTATGTTAACTATTACCTCTACCTTAATTTGTGATGTCTCCTTGGAAGTTATGACCAACCTAAATAGCATATTTAAAAGCAGAGACATTACTTTGCCAACAAAGGTCCGTCTAGTCAAGGCTATGGTTTTTCCAGTGGTCATGTATGGATGTGAGAGTTGGACTGTGAAGAAAGCTGAGAGCCGAAGAATCGACGCTTTTGAACTGTGGTGTTGGAGCAGACTCTTGAGAGTCCCTTGGACTGGAGGAGATCCAACCAGTCCATTCTGAAGGAGATCAACCCTGGGATTTCTTTGGAGGGAATGATGCTGAAGCTGAAACTCCAGTACTTTGGCCACCTCATGCAAAGAGTTGACGCATTGGAAAAGACTCTGACGCTGGGAGGGATTGCGGGCAGGAAGAGATGGGGACGACAGAGGATGAGATGGCTGGATGGCATCACCGACTCGATGGACGTGAGTTTGAATGAACTCCGGGAGTTAGTGATGGACAGGGAGGCCTGGGGTCACAGAGTCGGTCACGACTGAGCGACTGAACTGATTGTCAAAGGAATTCTGAAATGTTAGCGTTCCTTCTGTGTAAAGATGCACATTATTTTAGTGATAAAGACACTGATGGTGACTAAAGTAAAAGTTAACATTTATTGATCAATTAATGCATGCTACGGTCTGCCCTCTATAGGTCCCAATCCAGTTAAGAACAGTTAAAAAATACAGAAAGAGGAAGAAAAAGATTGTGTAAGGACATGAAAGTTTTTCTCTACATGGAACATATTCCCTTATCAAATTTGCTTTTATAATTTCAATTCATTTTTCAAGTTTCATCTGGTAAGTCACTGCCCCAAGTAGACTTTTAGGTTCTTCAGGACAATGCCTACCAAGTGGGTTATGGTGTACACCACCTGTATACACTCTTATCAGTTCAGTTCAGTTCAGTCACTCAGTGTCCAACTCTTTGAAACCCTATGGATTGCAGCATGCCAGGCCTCCCTGTTCATCACCAACACCTGGAATTTACTCAAACTCCTGTCCACGAGTTGGTGATGCCATCCAACCATCTCATACCGTCATCCCCTTCTCCTCCTGACTTCAATCTTTCCCAGCATCTGGGTCTTTTCCAATGAGTCAGTTCTTCACATCAGATGGCCAAAGTATTGGCGTTTCAGCTTCAGCATCAGTCCTTCCAATGAATATTCAGGTCTGATTGCCTTTAGGATGGACTTGTTGGATCTCCTTGCAGTCCAAGGGACTCTCAAGAGTATTCTCCAACAACACAGTTCAAAAGTAGTGTATATACTCTTATATACTGTATCTTAACAACAGTCTGGCTGTGCCTTCTTTGCCTGCAGACTCTGAACTTTTGGAGGGCAGGAGCTGGTGCAAGATACAGTGGTATCTTGCTCCTAGCAACAGTGCCAAAAATCCAGTGAATACCTGAACTAACTATTTGGGCTAAATTTCTCCTACTTCCACATCCATTGCCATTTAAACTATTAATAAATAGAATGTTTAATTTAATTTCCATCTGCTAGATGCTTATGGTGACTATAATCGATTTCTTTCACATCTGTGATTTCAGGCCAGTGATGGTAGACAGAAGTGAAGAAGTGAAGTTGCTCAGTTTTGTCCGACTCTTTGTGACCCCATGGACTGTAGCCTGCCAGGCTCTTCCGTCTATGGGATTTTCCAGGCAAGAATACTGGAGTGGGTTGCCATTTCCTTCTTCAGCGGATCTTCCCAACCCAGGGATTGAACCCAGGTTTCCCACATTGTAGGCAGATGCTTTTACCGTCTGAGCCACCAGGGAAGTCCCAATGGTAGACAGAAGACAGTTCTTATTTCTACTAAGAATAGCTCACCTTATTGTGATGTGAGGTTTGTATTTCCACCTTTTTGACTCAGAGATTCCTCTAAAGCCTTGAAATAATCAGCTTACGGGAGAAACACTGCTTGAACATTAGGAAGAATTAACACCCCTGAGGAATAATTCTCAATTAATAGGAAAAGAAGTTCTCAACACTTAATCTCTCAAATTTCCCACAGATAATTTTAACAGGTGTTCTGTAAAATCCTCCAATAATTTTGCTGAGTTCTTAATCAGTACCCTTAGTAAAATACCTAAATATTGGCTTTCTCTTCATTTTGTCTCACTTCCCAAGTTTCCTCATTCCTACTTTTTCGAATCAACTTCCAAATAAATTACCTGCACTCAAGTCCTCATTTCAAACTGAGACGTGCAAAAAAATATACACATCTATATCTATATCCATATGTATATAACTCTATATATCTAATATTCCTCTAGGTTTTCCCTCCAATGATTATTTTTGCTCACTGTTCTCTCAACTTCAATTTTTACCCTGCTTCCAATGTTCTTTGAGATGATAACATCTAATGCGATGGAATGGTAATATTAGTGTAACATAGATGAATTTCATTCTTGGGTCTACTTCTTTCACGCTTTATACAATTCCTTTACTGACTTAAAATTTGCCTGATGACTACACCCTCATACCCAATCTCTTTATACCACTTTAGCCCTCAATTTGCTCATTAAACTACAACTTTTAATCTAGATACTGTGATGGCATGCCAAGGAAAGTTTGGGTTTATTAATAAATATTTATTTAAATTTGAATGGAATCTTCGTTCAGAAACATGTTATTTCTGTTTAAAGACATCTCTTACCAATTAACTTATCTGTATGCATTTTTTTCTTTTAATGTATATATATCCACCACTTTGCACACTATTTCCAATTATTATATTCCTATTATTTAAAGTGATACATTCCTTTATCTCAAGGTACTGCATTTTTGCTTTTAAAACAGAGGACTCTGGGAAAAGACTCATTTCTTTATTGGGACAGTGAAAAGATAAAGTCCAATAAAAAAAAATGAAGTGGAAGTGGACATAAGGCAGGAAAATTCATCTCTAAAAATAGAGGAACGAAGAAAAATAACTATCCATCCAAGATCACCTCTTTAGGAGCTTCCATTACTAGGAACTACCAATTCCATCAGCTTCGCATACCCCAGGATGTCGGATGTTATCTAGCATTTTGAAGCACTTATAGAAAGTAAATCATGTTTCTCTCTTCCTTTTTATGTTGATATATTAAGTTACAATCAATATTTTAAGTGCTAAGTCAGTAGTGCAAAACTAGTTAGGAAGTGCTTGATATTTTCTTCAGTGTAGAAGATTTAGAGTAAAATTGGTGCTATTTCAATTTAAATGTTGGAAGAGTTTTCCAGGAAATATTAAGATATTTATGTCAAGTTAATATACTGATATAAACATGTCATGGTATTTCTTTTCATATTTATTTCTTAACATCTGTAGGATGTGTAGTGATGTTTCTTTTCCCATCTCTTAGAATTATATTTTATGTATTCTCTCTTCTTGATCATGTCTACCATATCAGAGTTTAATCATTTATCAAACTTTTAAAGCATCCAACTTTGGACTTCATTGATTTCTTAATTCTACATTTAAATTTTTTCTTTCTTTCCCTATCTTTATTATTTCCTTCATTTCAAAAGCTTGATTTGTAAGGTTTTCTCCCTTCTTGAGATGAATGAAGGGAACATTTATTTTCATCCATTTTGGCTTCCAGTATATGATTTTAAAGCATTATTGATTTAGCTGTAGTCTGCACATTTTGGTATGTCACATCTTCGTTATTTTATTTGAAAATTAAATAGACTGTTTTCTAGTTTACAAACACTTTTCCTAGTTTTCATACACTTTTCCTAGTTTTCACAGACTTTTGTTCGTTTATCTATATATTGTTTAGAATTGTATTGCTTAATTTTCAAATACTGAAAATATTCCTTCTGTTTGTTTGCTTTTGGACATTTTTTTTTCTGATCTAAATTCTACTGTGGTCAACAATATATTTAAAATTTCTTAAAACTTCTGTAATTTGTGGAGGTTTCCTTTAACATGTAAAACATGGACAACTTTAGTAAATATTCCATATACACTAAGCAGATATTTGTTAAGCACAACAAAGCAAATATTTGTTGTGCATTGTCAACATTTGAATATAGCTTTATACACGATAGGCAGGTCATGTTTGCCAATTATTTTGTTTACATTATTTATGTCTTAAAAAATATTAGAAAGCTTAGTTATGATCCTCTGGCATACTAAGCTGTAGTTCACACTGAAACAGTTCAGGACTGAATTGATTTAAGTTTTGGTGGGTGTCATTAACTGTTCCTATCCTTCATTATACTCTTAATAGACTCTTTGTATGATTGTCTACAAAGTATGTGGTGTCTTCTTTCAATAATCTTCAAGACCACTTTTCCCTCCGTGAAGCTTATTGAATTATGATTATTAATATTTTTTCTTTTTTTAAAAAAATTATTCTTGTTTACTGTTTTCTGTATATCTTCATCTTCCATTTAAAATCTTTTTTGTTGAATTTTCAAAACATCCTTTCTTCATTTTGTTTTCCTCATATTTTATCTTCTTCCTTCCCATGTTATATTGCTCTTAAAATATTATCTTCAGTGTTTAATTTCTCTTATGTTACTTTCAATTTAGTCTTGGCTGTGAAAAGGCACTTTTAATTTTATTTCCTTTTCTTCACTCCATTCTGTCAGTTCTCTTTTCTTTTTTTTCTCCCAATTTATTTTATTTTATTTTATTTATTTTTTATACTCTCTCATTCTTTAATTTTTATTTTTTTTTAATTTTTATTTTTACTTTATTTTACTTTACAATACTGTATTGGTTTTGCCATACATTGACATGAATCCACCACGGGTGTACATGCGTTCCCAAACATGAAACCCCCCTCCCACCTCCCTCCCCATAACATCTCTCTGGGTCATCCCCGTGCACCAGCCCCCAGCATGCTATATCCTGCATTGGACATAGACTGGCGATTCGATTCTTACATGATAGTATACGTGTTTCAGTGCCATTCTCCCACATCATCCCACCTTCCCCTATCCCTCTGAGTCCAAAAGTCCGCTATACACATCTGTGTCATTTTGCTGTCTTGCATACAGGGTCATCATTGCCATCTTTCTAAATTCCATATATATGTGTTAGCATACTGTATTGGTGTTTTTCTTTCTGGCTTACTTCACTCTGTATAATCGGCTCCAGTTTCATCCATCTCATCAGAACTGATTCAAATGTATTCTTTTTAATGGCTGAGTAACACTCCATTGTGTATATGTACCACAGCTTTCTTATCCATTCATCTGCTGATGGACATCTAGGTTGCTTCCATGTCCTGGCTATTATAAACAGTGCTGCGATAACATTGGGGTACACGTATCTCTTTCAATTCTGGTTTCCTCGGTGTGTATGCCCAGCAGTGGGATTGCTGGGTCATAAGGCAGTTCTATTTGCAATTTTTTAAGGAATCTCCACACTGTTCTCCATAGTGGCTGTACTAGTTTGCATTCCCACCAACACTGTAGGAGGGTTCCCTTTTCTCCACACCCTCTCCAGCATTTATTGCTTGCAGATTTTTGGATCGCAGACATTCTGACTGGTGTGAAGTGGTACCTCATTGTGGTTTTGATTTGCATTTCTCTAATAATGAGTGATGTTGAGCATCTTTTCATGTGTTTGTTAGCCATCCATATGTCTTCTTTGGAGAAATGTCTATTTAGTTCTTTGGCCCATTTTTTGATTGGGTCGTTTATTTTTCTGGAATTGAGCTGCAGGTGTTGCTTGTATATTTTTGAGATTAGTTGTTTGTCAGTTGTTTCATTTTCTATTATCTTCTCCCATTCAGAAGGCTGTCTTTTCACCTTGCTTATATTTTCCATTGTTGTGCAGAAGCTTTTAATTTTAATTAGATCCCATTTGTTTATTTTTGCTTTTATTTCCAGAATTCTGGGAGGTGGATCATAGAGGATCCTGCTGTGATTTATGTCGGAGAGAGTTTTGCCTATGTTCTCCTCTAGGAGTTTTATAGTTTGTGGTCTTACATTTAGATCTTTAATCCATTTTGAGTTTATTTTTGTGTGCAGTGTTAGAAAGTGATCTAGTTTCATTCTTTTACAAGTGGTTGACCAGTTTTTCCCAGCACCGCTTGTTAAAGAGATTGTCTTTACTCCATTGTATATTCTTGCCTCCTTTGTCAAAGATAAGGTGTCCATATGTGTGTGTATTTATCTCTGGGCTTTCTATTTTGTTCCATTGATCTATATTTCTGTCTTTGTGCCAGTACCATACTGTCTTGATGACTGTGGCTTTGTAGTAGAGCCTGAAGTCAGGCAAGTTGATTCCTCCAGTTCCATTCTTCTTTCTCAAGATTGCTTTGGCAATTCGAGGTGTTTTGTATTTCCATACAAATCTTGAAATTATTTGTTCTAGTTCTGTGAAAAAATATGGCTGGTATCTTAATAGGGATTGCACTGAATTTGTAGATTGCTTTGGGTAGTATACTCATTTTCACTATATTGATTCTTCCGATCCATGAACATGGTATATTTCTCCGTCTATTAGTGTCCTCTTTGATTTCTTTCATCAGTGTTTTATAGTTTTCTATATATAGGTCTTTAGTTTCTTTAGGTAGATATATTCCTAAGTATTTTATTCTTTTCATTGCAATGGTGAATGGAATTGTTTCCTTAATTTCTTTTTCTATTTTCTCATTATTAGTGTATAGGAATGCAAGGGATTTCTGTGTGTTGATGTTATATCCTGCAACTTTACTATATTCATTGATTAGCTCTAGTAATTTTCTGGTGGAGTCTTTAGGGTTTTCTATGTAGAGGATCATGTCATTGGCAAACAGTGAGAGTTTTACTTCTTCTTTTCCAATTTGGATTCCCTTTATTTCTTTTTCTGCTCTGATTGCTGTGGCCAAAACTTCCAGAACTATGTTGAACAGTAGCGGTGAAAGTGGGCACCCTTCTCTTGTTCCTGACTTTAGGGGAAATGCTTTCAATTTTTCACCATTGAGGATAATGTTTGCTGTGGGTTTGTCATATATAGCTTTTATTATGTTGAGGTATGTTCCTTCTATTCCTGCTTTCTGGAGAGTTTTTATCATAAATGGATGTTGAATTTTGTCAAAGGCCTTCTCTGCATCTATTGAGATAATCATATGGCTTTTATTTTTCAATTTGTTAATGTGGTGAATTACATTGATTGATTTGCGGATATTGAAGAATCTTTGCATCCCTGGGATAAAGCCCACTTGGTCATGGTGCATGATCTTTTTAATGTGTTGTTGGATTCTGATTGCTAGAATTTTGTTGAGGATTTTTGCATCTATGTTCATCAGTGATATTGGCCTGTAGTTTTCTTTTTTTGTATTATCTTTGTCAGGTTTTGGTATTAGGGTGATGGTGGCCTCATAGAATGAGTTTGGAAGTTTTCCTTCCTCTGCAATTTTCTGGAAGAGTTTGAGTAGGATAGATGTTAGCTCTTCTCGAAATTTTTGGTAGAATTCAGCTGTGAAGCCGTCTGGACCTGGGCATTGGTTTGCTGGAAGATTTCTGATTACAGTTTCAATTTCTGTGCTTGTGATATGTCTGTTAAGATTTTCTATTTCTTCCTGGTTCAGTTTTGGAAAATTGTACTTTTCTAAGAATTTGTCCATTTCTTCCACGTTATCCATTTTATTGGCATATAATTGCTGATAGTAGTCTCTTATGATCTTTTGTATTTCTGTGTTGTCTGTTGTGATCTCTCCATTTTCATTTCTAATTTTATGGATTTGATTTTTCTCTCTTTGCTTCTTGATGAGTCTGGCTAATGGTTTGTCAATTTTATTTATCCTTTCAAAGAACCAGCTTTTGGCTTTGTTGATTTTTGCTATGGTCTCTTTTGTGTCTTTTGCATTTATTTCTGCCCTAATTTTTAAGATTTCTTTCCTTCTACTAACTCTGGGGTTCTCCATTTCTTCTTTTTCTAGTTGCTTTAGATGTAGAGTAAGGTTATTTATTTGAATTTTTTCTTGTTTCTTGAGGTATGCCTGTATCACTATGAACTTTCCTCTTAGCACTGCTTTTATAGTGTCCCACAGGTTTTGGGTTGTTGTGCTTTCATTTTCATTAGTTTCTATACATATTTTAATTTCTTTTTTTATTTCTTCTGTGATTTGTTGGTTATTCAGAAGTGTGTTGTTCAACCTCCATATGTTGGAATTTTTAATAGTTTTTATCCTGTAATTGACCAGTTCTCTTTTCAATGCATTCTTTTTTATTCAATCATCTTGTTGCAGAGATTTTAAATGTAATTTAAATATTGCCACCATAGATTCTACTGTTTTCTTAAATTCTTTTTGCATTTCTGAAATATCTGAAATATTAGTGCTATAGTCTTCCTTATATGCATGTCTTTCTCAAAAGTCTTCAGCAGCTAATACAAATAATATTGTTCTTTAGTCCCACTGTCTTTATAATAACACTGTGTGAGTACAACCAAAAAAGTGATTTTTTTAAAAATACAATTGACTGTTGAACAATATGGATTTGAACTGCAAGGATCCACTTATACCCACTTTTTTCAGTAGTAAAATGCTATAATACTACACAATCAATGGTTAGTTGAATTCACAGATTCAAAACGGTGGATATGGAGGGCCAACTATAAATTACACATTGATTTTCAATTACATGGTTGGCTGGCACCCTTAACCCCTGTGTTGTTCAAGGAGTTCAACTATGTAGGCATGATTCTTAATTGTATGAGAAGCTACAGAGTAGTACGGTTACAAATAATATATGTATGCTTCCCTGGTGGCTCAGAGGTTAGAGCGTCTGCCTCCAATGCGGGTAACCTGGGTTAGATCCCTGGGTTGGGAAGATCCCCTAGAGAAGGAAATGGCAACCCACTCTAGTATTCTTGCTCAGAGAATCCCATGGATGGAGGAGCTTGGTAGGCTACAGTCCATGGAGTCACAAAGAGTCGGACACAACTGAGTGACTTCACTGAATATACAAAATAATCTGTAATCCCAGCATATATTTCTTCATTGTATCCTCTATTAAAATCTAGTGTGTCATTTATAGACAGATGCTATTCTTACCAATTCATTTTTTCCTAAGCTTTCTAGTATCTTCTTACTCCAATTTTGACTTAGAAATCTCTATTTCAAACAAGAAGCATTCTTGAATATTTTCTCTATTTACCTAAAACAAACCAATCCACAAATCATCTCTCAATATATCTACCTTAGACAGTGCATCAATATTACCTGTCCACAATTTATCACAATAAACCTAAAGAAATGTGCTTATTTGAGGGTAATCATAAACTACCTTCACTGTCACCTAAAAAAAAAAAAAATCACTCTTTTTTATATTAATCGGTCACAAAATTCAAGGAATATCCCTTTTTGAAAGGGATATTTAAGAGAAGGAATCAGTTTGTTGTTAAACAATACTAGAAAGTGTAAAAGATGTTCAAATTATCAGGTCAGCAATTACAAAATTATATATATGTATATATATATATATTTTTTGTTTCATTTTTCTAACTTGTAAGAGTAAAGTGTACAATGGCATTTGATTGTTCAGATAACAATTGATTTTTGCTTTTATAACTGAGATGTCAGCATTTAAAATGAAGAAATTATTGACATGAATGTCTTTGCAAAATGAAAAAATGATCTAAAAAGAAATTCCCAGTGCTAATTTTGGTAATATGGAGAAAGTAGAATTTTAACCCATGGATCTACAAATGAAAAAGCACTCTAGTAAAAACAAGCACTTGGGAATATTTGAAGTCTCAAATCACAAAATTTTTTAAAAAGTGATTTCTTGGAAATATACTCAATATACTTAGTTAGGCAGAAAACTCATTTCTTATGTAATGTTAATACTTTAATTTAGAATTCCAAAACTTCAGACAATTCTTTTAGAGATGGAGAAATCAACTACCATCAACAAAAATCAGAGAGGAGCTATCTTCTTTAAGAACTGGGCCTTTTGTTTTGTTTTGTTTTGTTTCCAAAGAGTCAGGATCAGTTTAATGATATGTAAATTGAATAAATCCCCTTGAACTGCTTTTCTTCATTATACATCTCCCTTACACATATCCTATCAGTTATGTGGAAAAAAAAAAATCAGTATTACATTAAGAAGGGCACAGGGGCAAATATACAATAAAATAACCAGTCTATGGAGGAAAAGAGGCTATTTTTTCCTTTCGTATTTTTCTTTTTTATTTACAGTGTCTCCCATTCAATAACTTGTGGTATGTCTAAGCAGAACCCATATATGAGTGAAGTGTCCTTTTTGAATGCAGTGATTTTAATTTGGCTGGCAAAGTAAACATGCAAATATATGGAAATAAGTATTATTTTCTTATTACCAGTGAGTGAATGTGGGTGAATTGTTCTGGCTTAAACTCATAACCATTTTAGTGACAACACACACAGCAAATGGAAAAATCTCTTAGAAGTTGATTCTAAGACTGATAAGTGACACAGGTAGTATTTTCTCAACTGTAAGATGTTACAAAAGCAAATATTCTGATTTTAGTACTTATCTTAAAATATTTTCAAATTTGACTTACATGAGTTATTTTTATATAAAAATAATTCTGTATCTCCATTTTAATTTAATGTTATTTTATCTGTGCAGATATTGTTGTTGTTTAGTTGCTAAGTCATGTCTGACTCTTTGGGACCTCCTGCACTGTAGCCCTCAGGGCTCCTCTGTCCATGGGATTTCCCAAGCAAGAATATTGCAGTAGGTTGCCACTTCCTTCTCCAGGGGATCTTCCTGATCCAGGGATGAAACTCAAGTCTCCTACTGTGTCTCTTACATTGGCAGACTTTTTTTTAACCACCGAACCATCTGAGTTATTTCATTTGTGCAAATACAGAACTATGTTTAGACTCATTTTGCTTATGTGACTATATATCTGAGACAAATTTACAAGTTAATCACAAACAAAATGACCAAATTAGAAAAATTCTAATTAGCCAACAAAATTGAGTATGACGGATGATATTGGGTTAAAAACAAATTACTTATTCTGTTTTAAATCAGAAACAGGATGTGCAAGCTCTTGTTCTATGTATAATCTGTTTTTTTCTCTTCTTTTTCAATAATATTAATGTAGAACTAACTGATTACAAACTATGTTGTAAAATACATAGAAAGTATTGAGGCTTTGTTTTCTTATTATACAAAATCAAACTTCATATTTATCCAACACTCTACTAATGAGCATTTGCCACTTTAAAGATATGTCATTTGATTACTATAATGCTACCTCACTACCTTAAATATAAGATTAACCCTGCAGTTTAACGAATTCTGAATTGAATGAGCATATAATCCAATCATTGTTAGAATAGGAAAATACTGGCATATTTATTACTACTTCATAAGAGAGTATTGCAGGTTGGTATATTTGAATAGGTAGTTCAAATACAAGAGTGTATCTGTTCAAAATGTTAATATAATGCTAACTCTAGTTTGAATTCTGTTGCTTACACCACAATGTGCTGATTCTTTGCTCTATTTATACTACTGGAAAACTTTTCTTGCAAAAAGCACTAGAACATCAGATTTTTCACTTCTCAACAATATGACTGCAAATGCAGAAATACTGGGCACGAGATGTTAGCAACCTTCAGCTGTACATTGGTTAACATGTCAAACATATTTTTACTATTTTTTAAAGACAATTACAGGAGAGTCCCTTGGACTGCAAGGAGATCCAACCAGTCCATTCTGAAGGAGATCAACCCTGGGATTTCTTTGGAAAGAATGATGCTAAAGCTGAAGCTCCAGTACTTTGGCCACCTCATGCGAAGAGTTGACTCATTGGAAAAGACTTTGATGCTGGGAGGGATTGGGGGCAGGAGGAGAAGGGGACGACCCAGGATGAGATGGCTGGATGGCATCACGGACTCGATGGACGTGAGTCTGAGTGAACTCCGGGAGTTAGAATTAGACTTGTTTGCTAATTTTTTTAGAGAAAGAGGGTAGTAAGAGGGTCCAAACTAAATATGGACATGAAGTTAATTCAGACGTATTGGGGAAACTTTTATAAAGTTTAAAAACATTGATTTTGAAGAAACAACTAATCAAATATATGTAAGTATGCTGTACTTCTAAAATAACTAGTATAAATGAACATATTAAAATTATGATACACAGATATTACTAAGGCAAAAAAAAAAAAAAAACTAAGAAATAAAATAATTAGAATACCTGTGTCAATAAATTGAGCTTTTATGCTTTTTAGAGCCATTGTGACATCGTGAATATTCATAAATGGGGAACAATTTAGAGATTAGTTTTGTCTGTTTTATGGGTAAGCCAAAGACATCTAACCCTCATAGATATAGAGATGACAAGGGATAAAATTTTAGTTACCTTGCTATAGTTCAGTTGTTTCTTCAATTCAGTCTAACAAAATTTTCTATCAGTAGCTAGAGAAACTAATTATTTTCTTTTTCTTAAGCACTTCATCAGCTCTTTGGCTGTCTGACTGTAACTATATTCCTACTATATATTACTACTAAATTTCTAAATCTTAAAATAGGAATACAAATCAATCTCAAGTGTTATAAAAATTAAAGGAGATAACATATATAAAATATTTATCTGAGAACTTGGCTCAAGTTTTAAACATATGGATAGTGATAGCAATAGAGAACAAACCCACTAGTAAATCTGATGCTCAATGATTATGTGGGTTTTATTTATGTGTTTAGAAAGTCATATGCAACTTTGTTATATTAATTGACATATAAAACAGTATCATTTCTTTATACAAATATTTTACCTCATCTTTTTTATTTCTGCTATAAAGATTGTTTCATTCAGATAATTTGGGAACTAGAAACTAACCTAAAAAATGTGTTTGTCAGGCAAAATGGAAATGAGCAGATGGATTGTGATGGAGAAAACAAAAGGAGGAGAGGAAAACATGATTGGAAAAGATAGATTCAAATACAGATAATGGGAGAAGAGTATGATCAGCATGGAGAACACCTGCCCAGTCCAGTGTTTTCTCACCTTAAACTTAAGAAGTCTTTGTTCTAAAGCCTTAGGTTTGGGGCTTTCACAGCTCTTAAGGAACTGGCATGTTTGGCCTCTGGCCTTGTGATGAGTGATTTTCCAAGATGAGCATCAGAAAGTGAAATGAAGTCGCTCAGTCGTGTCCGACTCTTTGCGATCCCATGGACTGTAGTCTACCAGGCTTCTCTGTCCATGGAATTTTCCAAGCAAGAGTACTGGAGTGGGTTGCCATTTCCTTCTCCAAGATGAGCATCATGTTTCCCAGAATTAGATGGGAAAGACTTGTTGTTGCTCAGTTGCTAAGTCATGTCTGACTTTGTGACCCCATGGACTATAGCACACCAGATTTCCATATCCTTCATTGTCTCCTAGAGTTTGCTCAAACTCATGTGGATAGAGTCAGTGATGCAGTCTAACGATCTCATCCTCTCTTATTCCCTTCTCCTTCTGCCGTCAATCTTTCCCAGCATCAGGGTTTTTTATTTTATGCAATGAGTCAGCTATTTCCATCGGGTGGCCAAAGCACTGGAGCTTCAGCTTTAGAATCAGTTATCTCAATGAATATTGAGGATTGATTTCCTTTAGGGTTGACTGGTTTGATCCCCTGGCTGTCCAAAGGACTCACAAGAGACTTCTCCAGAACCGCATTTCAAAGCATCAGTCTTTCAGTGCTCAGTCTTCTTTACGGTCCAACTCTCTCATCCATACATGACTACAGCAAAAAAAAACAAAACAAAACAAAACATAATTTTAACTGTATAGACCTTTGTTGGCAAAGTGGTGTTTCTGTTTTTTAATACACTGTCTAGGTTTGTCATAGCTTGTCTTCCAGAAAGCAAGTATCTGTTCATTTCATGGCTGCGGTCACCATCTGTAGTGATTTTGGAACCCAAGGAAATAAAATCTGTGACTGTTTCCACTTTTCCCTCATGTATTTGCCATTAAGTGATGGGACCGAATGATGTGATCAAATGATGTGATCTTAGTTTTTGGAATGCTGAGTTTTAAGCCAGCTTTTTCACTCTTCTCTTTCACCTTCATCAAGAAGCTCCTTAATTCCTCTTAGTTTTCTGCCATTAGAGTGGCATATCTAAGGTTGTTGATATTTTTCCCTGAAATGTTGATGATTTCAGGGCTTGTGATTCATCCAGCCCAGCATTTCACATGATGTACTCTGCATATAAATGAAACAAGCAAGGTGACAGCATACAGCCTTGTAGGACTCCTTTCTCAATTTGGAACCAGTCATTTGTTCCGTGTCTGATTCAGTTATTTGTTCCATGTCCAATTCTAACTGTTGCTCCTTGACCTGCATATAGGTTTCTCAGGAGACAGGTAAGGTGGTTTGGTATTCCCATCTCTTTAAGAATTTTCCATAGTTTATTGTGATCCACACAGTCAAAGGCTTTAGCATAGTCAGTGAAGGAGATGTTTTTCTGGAATTCTGCTTCCTTTTACATGATCCAAGTCTACTGCAGGTGGATTTCAGGCCTTGATAACCTTAATTTAAACAATACTGTCCACAATGGGCTCAACCTAGGTGCCCAGTTCCTGGCTTGAACTCTCACTTGATAACTTCCTGATCTGTTTCTTGACAAGGTTGTGTTTCTTAGAAATTTGGAGACCACCCAGGAGATTTGTAACCTGAATCTATGCCTCTGAGTAATTTTTAAGTCATCTCCTAAAATTCATGTGAATGTTGGTGAATAGACTGAATTACATGAATATGAGTAAGCAAACTTTTTTATTCTTATAACTGTGTTCAAATATATTTTTAAAAATTTCTCTCCTATTTGCCAATGGATAACTTGATAAAAAAAAAAAAACCTGTAACTTTTTTTAGTACTTACAAATATTAAAAGTTTTATTTTGAAATATTAAAAAGTCCAAACTAACTGTATGGTTATAGTTATAACAAATATAACTGTTATTATATTATAATATTATATTATTTATAATAGTATAAATTATTATATTTATATAACTGTGTTATAACAAATCACCACAAAGATAATAGCTTAATCAACATAAATTTACTATCCCAATTATCTCGGTCGGAATTCCAGATTAATTCTGCTGATTTCTCTGCAGTGGATTTCACAAAGCAAAATCAATCTGCTTCCAAGTTTACTCACATTGTTGGCAGAATTTAATTCCTTGCAATTACAGGACTGAGCTGCCTTTATCTTGCTGATTAGCAGCTTGAGGCCACTCTTAGGTCTTAGAGCCTTGATCCTTGCATACAAAGCCTAACTGAGTCTAAGTCAGCATACAAAATGTTTCTCATCCTTGCAATCTCTACGAATTCTCTTTCTGCTGCATCTATTTCCTGCTATCAGCTAAAGAAAGTTCTCTCCTTTTCAAGATGTATCTGATTACTTTGGGCTTTCCCAGGTAATTCAGAAACATCTTTTCTTAATTTAATCTACATTTATCTCATATCCATAGGTTTCAGAATTAAACTATGGCAACTTGACCCACTCCAGTATTCTTGCCTGGAGAATTCCATGGAAGAGGAGCCTGGTAGGCTACAGTCCACGAAATTACAAAGAATAGGACACGACTGAGCAACTAACACTAAGTAACGAACTAATGACAACTTAGGAAGACTATTATTGTCCCTATAATACCAATTTCAATCAAAATTTCAATTTCCCTTTTGGTCCAAAGCTTTTCTTCTTATATCATGTATCATGTCATAATTCTGTATTATAAGTGCAAAAAGGGTTTTAGTTTATTTTGCTCTCCTCCACACATCTTATCCCTACTCTTTCTGAAATTTCTAAATTTTTCAGGTTTGAGGAGACAGGAAGAAAAGATTTTAGAATAAGTCTCAGTTTATTAGAGCTGGTATAAACTGGTATGGTAGTTTCTTTATGACTCATGCCAAAGTGTTCTATTAATATCTCTCTCACATGGATTGTTACTGTGGATTCTTTGGAAATGTCCCTGCATTGTTCATTACTTTGATACAAGCTCCTGGAAAAAACTCAACTATGCAATACACACGATAGCCAATATTCATTTTGGCACTATTCCTTCACTGTAATTGGAATATGACAACAAAAAATGAAATTTAAAATCTAGCAATGCTGAATATTTTTGCTTTATATTCTGTAGTCAGTAATAAAAATCTTCATTTACATACATGGATTCCAGCACAAGCTGGAATCAAGATTGCTGGGAGAAATATCAATAACCTCAGATATGCAGACAATATCACCCTTATGGCAGAAAGCGAAGAAAAACTAAAGAGCCACTTAAGGAAAGTGAAAGAGAAGAGTGAAAAAGTTGGCTTAAAACTCAACATTCAGAAAACTAAGATCATGGTATCCGGTCCAATCACACAATGGAAACAGTGAGAGACTTTCTCTTCTTGGGCTCCAAAATTACTACAGATTGTGGCTGCAGCCATGAAATTAAAAGATGCTTGCTCCTTGGTAAAAAAAGCTATGACAAACCTAGACAGTATATTACAAAGTCTAGTCAAGGCTATGGTTTTTCCTGTGGTCATGTATGGATGTGAGAGTTGGACTGGGAAGAAGGCTGAGTGCCGAAGAATTGATGCGTTTGAACTGTGGTGTTGGAGAAGACTCTTGAGAGTCCCTTGGACTGCAAGGAGATCCAACCAGTCTATCCTAAAGGAAATCAGTCCTGAATATTCATTGGAAGGACTGATGCTGAAGCTGAAACTCCAATACTTTGGCCAACTGATGCGAAGAACTGACTCATTGGAAAAGACCCTAATGCTGGGAAAGATTGAAGTTAGGAGGAGAAGGGGATGACAGAGGATGAGATGGTTAGATGGCATTACTGACTCGATGGACATGAGTTTGAGTAAGCTCTGGGAGTTGGTGATGGACAGGGAAAAGTGGCATGCTGCAGTCCATGGGGTCACAAAGAGTCAGACACGACTGAGTGACTGAAATACACTGAGCTGATATACATAAATTATAAATTAGAGTTGTGTGAATCCAGGTCCTGACACTTGGCTATGTGACTTTGGAAAAGTTTCACAACATTTTTATGCCTGAGACTTCTGAGATCAAATATAAAAGCAATAACAGTGCCCAGTCCACATTGCTGTAGCCAGACAAATTTCTTAATAAATGCAAAGAATGTTGGACAGACCTTGACAGTTGTAAAGCTGTTAATAAGTAATAATAATTATTATTATTTTCTTATGAATTTCCCTCTATCTTTAATAATCTCCTACTCTTGTTACCTATGTTCGCCTCAGTTCTCATATACCCACTATCTACCATTTTCCAATCATTCTAGTATTAGTTCCTCGTATCTCCTTGCCCAATAAGTGCTTCAATTGCCTTTATCCTTACTTTCTCTCTCCCCCAAGAATCTCTTTCATACACACACCCCACAAAGTGTATTTATAACATTTTTGTGCTCACAGAGCATTTATTATCTATTTCATCCCTGATTATACTTCCTTTGTCAATACCATCTGGCCAAAGACCACCAGCAACACAATTGTAGCTGAACAAGGTGGGTTCCTCTTTTGTTGTAAGCAATGGAGAACACACTCCATAGGGCATCATAGATTGTCTTAACCAGAACGTTTTAGAAAAAGATATTTTCATAGGGCTACTCTGTTAGGTAACTTGGGGTATTTATAAGGAAATGAAGCTTTCTTCTGGATTGAGTCTTGTCAGGAAGTGGAGTATTTTTATGATTGGTGCCTTACCCTGTTTGGGCTGCTACAACAAACTATCACAGAGTGATTGTTTATATATAGTGATTTACTGATCACAGTTCTAGAGACTGGAAATCCAAATTCAGGGAGCCAGCATGGTTGAGTGAAGGTCCTCTTCTGGGTGAAAGGCTTCTTCTAATATCACACAGAGCAGAAAGGAACAAGAGAGTTCTGTGGGATCCCTTTTGTAAGAGCACTAATCTCATTCATGAGGGGCTCATCCTCATACCTTGATCAATTCAAAGACCATCACTTCTGGAGGTTAAGATTTCAACATATGAACTTGGGGGTGAGAGGGTATACAAAAATTCAGACCAAAACAATTGAATTGGGTATCTTAATAAATATTAGCTATAGAAGGCAGTCTAGAGCAAAGCTAAAATTATAAATAGCAAAGAGGCAGCAGTCACTATTTTAGCCAGAAAAATGAGGGGTTGTTATTTTATATGTTGGATAATGTTCGTTTTTATCTATGCTCACCTATGACTGCACAGTGGTCTTGTTTTCACTTGATTGCATCATGATCCGAGTAACTTTGTCTCATGTTGATGTTCTATGCAATTATTCATGTTCAACAGAATAACACCAGAGCCTGACAAAAAGTATAAGGCTCAGTCATAGTATTACCAAGACCTGCTTGTCTTTTCCTCAACTTACATTAGTTTATGACTCTTTCTCACCAAAATACTATATACCTTTTAGATTAAAAGATTATTTATTATTATCCCTTAAGAACTTACCATCATACTAGACATGTAATAGGGACACAATGAATATTTGTTAAATTGATACCTTATATTTAAAAAATGTAGCTAGTTTTTAAAAATACATATCTAAAGGGAAAATTCATCCATTTATTAAATTCATCCATTTATTACATAATCATCTCACCTATCATCATTGACTGGTTTAGAAATACAGCCATTAGTCAAATAGTGCAATCCTTAACAAAAATAACTGGATCCAAAATAATGCTTGTTAAGATAATCATGGCTTAAAATCAAATTTTAATTTTATTTTAAATTATAAAAACTATATAAATTATAATTTGTGATTAAAGTTTCTAGGTAGGATCTTTATAAAAGGAAATTCAAATGATCTATACAATCTGCATTTTGATAAGTGACATCTTTGGCCATGTTTGTATACACATTGCAATTTTAACACTTTTTCCTTGACAAGTTTGCAACGATGAGTCTTTGGGTTTTTTTCACTCTGGATTCAAGAATACTATTTATGAAAACAGAAGTGCAGAATCTCATATCTGCGGTCATACACTTGAGCACCAGTTGATGACACTGAGATGACACATTGCACTAATAAATAACTGAACTGACTTCTGTCCTCTCCCCAGTGCTCCACTGACAGATGAGACTAGGCAGTATATTTTCAAAGCACCATTGTACTAGTGATGCATTGGAACAGAACGCCACCAGAGAGACTTACCCCAAGTGAAATATTGTTCTGTCACAGGGTCTTAGAGATTTAAGCATCCATTTCCAAACCCAGTCCATACATCTATTTAAAAAATAAAATCAAAGTTTTTGAATTTATTTTTTAATCTTAATATATCAAAAAATGCAATGCATGTGTATGATAGCTGAGAGCCCATGCAATTCAAACTCGTAAATATATATATACGAGTTGTATATATGTGAAAAAAATAGCTTACGTTTCGGGGGGGGGGGGAACTTAAGGTAAAGGATATACATAATAAACAACAGACCTCGGGATGTACAGAAGCAGTTTATATGAGGTTTAAGAAAAATAAACTCAGGACTACTGTGTAGTAAATGGGATACAGTGAAAACTTTTTAAAGATAACTTCTGAAACCTTTCTCCCAAAGCTCAAAGCTTATGTTGTCAACCCTACAAATCTAACAGATTTTGACCAAAACATAACTGAGGAGGACATGAGGAGTTATTGTGCAGGTTCAAAAACAGGATGGAAATACAAAGGTTGCAAAATTCACTCTGACTACTCCATAGCTACTTGGATGTATACTTCTCAGAAAAGTTAGATTAAGCTAAACTTAGATAACCTTCCAACTTAATCAACTGAGCCCAAGAGCCTTAAAAGCTATGTGAGCACATATGTATGTGTGTAAGTTGCTCAGTTGTTTCCAACTCTTTGCAATCCTATGGACTGTAGCCCATCAGGCTCCTCTGTCCACAGGATTTCCCAAGCAAGAATACTGGAGTGGGTTTCAATTCCCTTCTTTACAGGGGTTCTTTCTTACCCAGGGATCAAAGTTGGGTCTCCTGCATTGCAGGTAGACGCTCTACCTTCTGAACCACGAGGGAAGCCATGGGGGAAATAAAATAGGCTGCCCTGTCCAAATGTACAGATTGTACCCTGCTGAAAGTAGTAGGCAAAGGGACACGGGCAGGACTTGCAATCCATTTCATACCCTGCTCACAAAGTTAGTAGCCCTAATTTGGAGGAATCAACTCAGACCACTGAGGACTCTTTCCTAACTGTCTCCAAAATGAGTAATGTTTTTTGAATTGTTTATCTATAGGGACACCTTTTTATAATTTGTACAAGGGCCAAAGTATGCTCCAGAATACATGGAAGATAAGTAAATGGTCAGATGTTATTATATTAGTCATTTGATAGGTAAAAATAATTTCAATCTATTTCAGAAAGCACAACAGGTCCAGTGTAGATGCCAGGTGCTCTACAATTAGTAACACCTCAGAAGTCAGACTCCTTTACCAACTGCAAAAGGACTGGTTGGACACAGGCCATAACCTCTCTCAGAAACTTATGTATATACTACTATATTTAAAATAGACAATCAAGGACCTACTGTATACGGAACTTTGCTCAATATTCTGTATTAACCTAAATGGGAAAAGCATTTGAAAAATAATAGATACATAAATAATTGTTATCGCTTTTGCTGTACACCTGCAACAAACACAACATTGTTAATCAACTATACTTCAATATTTGTTTTATAAAAACAAAACTAAAACCCTGCATCCCTGACTCAAATCCTGGCTCATTTTCTTGACATTAGCTTCATTAAACACTTGACTTCTATTTGGTGTGATTATGGAATTCCTGCTGAGTTGGTTAATATTCCCAAATCATAGACCCATATTTTCTCCTGCTTTATTAATCTCTGCACTGATAAAACCATGGACAATATTCACCACATTTAAGAATGGTAGAGCATGTCCTATCAAAATAACACAGATCTTATAGCTGAAGCCAGGTCTTAGAGTCCCTCACCTTTGCCAGAAATTATTGGTATTTTTATCAGCATGTTAGATATTTTAGAGTTCCTAGGGGAAATGGAATGCTTTGGATAGCAAAAGGACAGCTGGAAGATTACGCATATGACTACATACCAGTCAGTATGGATACATGGGTATTTTTAAAAATAATTTTGCATGTAGTACAGCCTTTTTGGTATATATGGACTGAATATAAATCATGGGTAGAACTGACCTTGTGCTTCTACCCCAAATCCTATTTGCAATTTACACCCAAGTCTTGTTGCCATTCTATTAACTGCCATGTATGCTTCCCAGGAAGATCAAGTCTTGCATCTTCTAAAGTGAATGCTGCTGCTGCTGCTGCTGCTGCTGCTAAGTCACTTCAGTCGTGTCCGACTCTGTGCAACCCCAGAGACCGCAGCCCACCAGGCTCCCCTGTCCCTGGGATTCTCCAGGCAAGAACACTGGAGTGGGTTGTCATTTCCTTCTCCAATGCATGAAAGTGAAAAGTGAAAGTGAAGTTGCTCAGTCGTGTCTGACTCCTAGCAACCCCATGGACTACAGCCCCCCAGGCTCCTTGGTCCATGGGATTTTCCAGACAAGAGTACGGGAGTGGGGTGCCTTTGCCTTCTCCGTCTAAAGTGAATAAATCCCTATTAATTCCATTATTTAAAAATCACAGTTTTTTGGCTTAGTGTAACTTATTTTCAAATATCTTACCTTGCAACGGAAAAGATACTAACATAACTTCTTATGTTCTCAATGCCTCATTTCTTCAGATATATATTATATCCATGTATATCTTTAACTCCTACATATTAATTGATTCCTTACCAAATAATCAAGTTTTCCCATCATCCTAAAAATCCCTATCTTCTAGCCTGCTTCCCTTGATCTTTTTCTCCTTTTAAACATCAAAATTCTAGGGCATACTCTTTATTTTGCTATTGTTGTTGTGTGTTAGTCACTCAGTTGTGTCTGTCTCTTTGCAACACTATGAACAGCAGCCTGCCAGGCTTCTCTGCCCATGGAATTCTCCAGGAATGGCACACAGGTTCTTGACCACGAGCACCACCTGGGAAGCCCACTCTACTTTAGCTCTTCATATTTCATTTACAAATCCACTATAATATGAATTTCAACCTACTAGTCTAAAAAATAGGTCCATGGTAAGATAATTAATAGTCTGCAAGGTTTAGATTGAATGACTTATTTTCTTAACAAGTTACCTTCTACTTGCCATAGAGTACTGATTCTAAGACAACATGTTTCCCTGTGCCTGCTCTGTGTATTTTGGTATTCTTTTATATTTGCTTTTGATGTTTTCTCTTCTAATTTTATATTCTTTTTTGGGAGGCATCCCATTCACAGTATTCACTCCCTGTAGTCTTACAGTTCTTAAATATTTATTTCCAACTCTGATTCAGTTATGTTTTTGTTGTTGTTGTTGTTGTTAAACTAAAAATCTAACCCTAACCCTTCCCAGATGCCAAGAGTTACTCAAAATAAAACACCTCTCAAACTTATATTCACTATCATTACTCCTAAAAATAAACGTGATTCTATTCCTATTCTTCCAAACAGGTTTCATGTAACTTATATCTGCTTGGAATCACTTGCCCTCCATCTGTGTGGCATTTAAAGCTTGTAAAACAGTCTCTTTTCATTAATCTTGCAGTTTAACACAATATTCTCACCATTCAGGCTCACCTTGTATGGGGTACTTTTTTATTTTTTGGTCATCTTAAGACTTTCCACTCCAGAATTTACATTTAACTGATTTAACATCATTTACAGTGCAGTTTGGGCCATATTAACTCTCTTTTGAAATATTTCTTCATATCTTGTTCACATGTGATATTCTTAAAGATCTTTTCATATCACCTTAGAAATAATTCCTAACTTATCAGTGTTCTATATGTCTGCCCTACTCCTATTTCTTTAAACATGTAAAGCTTTTTTATATACTATGGTCTCATCATCTAATCTAGTTCTTTGAGGAGTAGAGCTCATGTAACCAACTGAAGAGGATCATGTGTTGGTTTTTCTCTACTAACCTTGCAGAAGATAGAATACTTCCTCAGGCACTTTCTTACTTCTGTAACTTCAATATATTTTTCCACTTGAATTTTAATCTTTTAGATTGTTACCTTTCTTGCTCTCTTTGAAATAGAAAGCAAAAAGAAAATTAGGAAAGGGGGAAAATAATATATAACTAAAATTATTAGAAGGTATTTTGATAAGTTATTTTCAAGTCACAGTAATAAGATAATGGAAGATGTATGCCTGCCATTTCAGAAAAAACACATTAAAGGCAAAGAAAAAATGAGATATATCTAATATCAGACTCATAGGTATCACTTTCTAAATCGTCGTGCAGAAGTAAATAAACCAGTAGTAAACACAGTTCAAATTAACTTTTTGTCACTGAAATTGTGTTGCACTATTTCACAGGAAAATGAGCTGCTAGAAATTCAACACATAATTTATTTACCTCACTTCTGCTTATATCTGCTATCTTATAGTCAGTCAGTCAGTTCAGCCACTCAGTCGTGTCCGACTCTTTGCGACCCCATGAATTGCAGCATGCCAAGCCTCCCTGTCCATCACCAACTCCTGGAGTTCACTCAGACCCACATGCATCGAGTCAGTACATACCATCTATTTCTAAGAAAGTTAGGCTATCAGTTAAGATTTTTACATTCCCTAAGGAAGGGAAACAGACATGTGCTGTTATTCAATTTTGTTTGTGTATTAAAAGGTAGATATGGAAACTGAATAAAGTACCCATAGGACACCAATCACATATGCAAATTGATATATGCACTCAAACAATGTATTCCCTGAATTACTTCCAATTGATCACAAATGAAATAATTCTGAAGACTGAAATTTTTAGTTCTTATATAGATGTATTATCACTGACATTGGAAATACACTTCTATGCCTCAGACTAGTGAGACTTGTAGGTACAATTAAAAAGCTAATCAAGAAAGTATACAAAATGATTCAGAGGCTTCTACCTACTGTTGTAAACTTGCTTTAACTTACCTGATATACTTTTATTTCTGCATGAAACTCCATTTCTATATTAGTATCATCTGTGATGTCAGCATTCATTAGAGGGTAAACAGAATGAAAACCACAATCAAGAAAACTAACCAAACTGAACAATGGAATACAGCCTTGTCTAACACAATGAAACTATGACCTATACTGTGTAGGGTCACCCAAGATGGACGGGTCATTGTGGAGAGTTCTGACAAAATGTGGTCCACTGGAGAAGAGAATCACAAATCACTTCAGTATTCTTGCCTTGAGAATATCATGAAGAGTATGAAAAGACAAAAAGATAGGACACTGAAAGATGAACTCCCCAGGTCGGTAGGTACCCAATATGCTACTGAGATAAGTGGAGAAATAACTCCAGAAAGAATGAAGAAATGGAGTCAAAGTGAAAACAATGCCCAGGTGTGGATGTGACTGGAGACGGAAGTAAAGCTTGATGCTGTAAGAATAATATTCCATAGGAACCTGGAAGGCTAGGTCCATGAATCAAGACAAATTGGAAGTGTTCAAACAGAAGATGGAAAGAATGAACATTGACATTTTAGGAATCAGTGAACTAAAATAGATTTGAATGCGGCTGCTGCTGCTGCTAAGTCACTTCAGTCGTGTCCGACTCTGTGCGACCACATAAATGGCAGCCCACCAGACCCCTCCACCCCTGGGATTCTCCAGACAAGAATACTGGAGTGGGTGGCCATTTCCTTCTCCAATGCAGGAAAGTGAAAAGTGAAAGTGAAGTTGCTCAGTCGTGTCCTACTCTTAGTGACCCCATGGACTGTAGCCTACCAGGCTCCTCAGTCCATGGGATATTCCAGGCAAGAGTACTGGAGTGAGTTGCCATTTCTTTCTCCAATAGACTGCTGTCTGGAGCCACATTAGGCATTACTGACAAAATGGAAGCACAGCCCCAACTCCCTCTCCTTGTCCTGCAGACACGGACCCAGGATGAAGGAATTAGGCGTTATGATTCTGACTTGGTCTTTCCTCTCCCTGGCTGAGTTGACTGAAAAGAGTATTAAGGTGCTTATTGTTCTTGAGAGAAGCATGAGAAGGCACAAAGCCTTCTGCAGCTGTGCTCAGAAAATAATTCATAAAGTTGGTCCTTGACATTTGTTCAAGGACTTTTCAAAAGTGTGTTCCAGGGTGAGCATGTAGGCCGCAGCTTGAGGCCATGGGAGGGAATGCTATCTGAAGCCTATTTGTGAGGAAAGTGTTTATGGCAAAGGAGTTTGCTGAATTTAGGGGTTAGGAATAATTAAAATAGTTAGAAGCTAAAGATTTAAGGAATGTTGTAATGTTAGCATATTTTACTATAGCTTATAGAGGTTAGGAATTTTAGAGATGCTATAGCTAGAAGCCTTTTTAAGAGATAGTGAGCTCAGGATGTTAGGGGCAAACAGGATTTAGAAAGCTAAGAAATAAACTGAGGAATGTAGCATGAATTACTATGTAATCACAAGTTAACTGTAGGACACATAAGAGGAAGGAGATAATAGATGGTAAAGTTGATTCCGAGAGAACTGCTGAAGCAGGAACTCTGAAGAGCAACAATGATTTATGGAAATAATAAATCTGGGTGAGGGGGAACTGAAAATGTCAAACCTCTCACCTAATGCTTTTGTAAAAGTATAAAAGAAAATCTTAAACTTGCAATAAATAGGCAGTCCAAGAAAACTGACAGACTGTCTCGTTACTTGCTGACACTGTTCCTCCCTTCAGGTTGAATCCCTGGATGCTGGAGCTGGACTCCGGCAGACTGGATGGGTGAATTTAATTCAGATAACCATTAAATCTACTACTGTTGACAAGAATCCCTTAGAAGAAATGGAATAACCCTTAGGGACAACAAAAGAGTCTGAAATACAGTACATGGGTACAGTGTCAAAAATGACAGAATGATCTCTGTTCATTTCCAAGACAAATCATTCAATATCACAGTTATTCAAGTCTGTGCCCCAACCACTAATGCCAAAGAAGCTGAAATTGAATGGTTCTATGAAGACCTTCTAGAACTAACATGAAAAATGGACATCCTTTTCATCACAGGGGGTTGGAATACAAATATAGGAAGTTAAGAGATACCTGTGGCAAGCTTGGCCTTGGAGTACAAAATGAAGCAGGGCAAAGGCTAATGGAGCTTTGCCAACAGAATGCACTGGTCATAGAAAACACCCACTTCCAACAACACAAGAGACAGTTCCACACATGGACACCACCAGATGGTCAATGCCAAAGTCAGATTAACTATATTCTTTGTAGCCAAAGATGGAGAAGCTCTATACAGTCAGCAAAAGCAAGACCAGGAGCTGACTGTGACTCAGATCATGTACTCCTTATTGCAAAATTCCGACTTAAATTGAGGAAAGTAGGGAAAATCACTAGACCATTCAGGTATGACCTAAATCAAATCTCTTACAATTATACAGTGTAAGTTACAAACAGATTCAAAGGATTAAATCTGATAGACAGAGTGCGTGAAGAACTATGGGCAGAGGTTCGTGACATTATAAAAGAAGCAGGGCTCAAGACCATCCCCAAGAAAAAGAAACGCAAAAAGGCAAAACAGTTGTCTGAGGAGGCCTTAAAAATGGCTGAGAAAAAAAGAGAAGTGAAAAGCAAAGGAGGAAAATAAAGATAACTCATCTGAATGCAGAGTTCCAAAGAATAGCAAGGAGAGACAAGAAAGCCTTCCCCGGTGATCAATGCAAAGAAATAGAGGAAAACAAAAGGGAAGACTAGAGATCCCTTCAAGAAAATTAGAGATACTACAGGAAAATTGCATGCAAAGATGGGCACAATAAAGGACAGAAATGGTATGGACCTTCAGAAGCAGAATATATTGAGAAGAGATGGCAAGGATACACAGAAAAAATATACAAAAAAGATCTTAATGACCCAGATACCCACAATGGTATGATCACTCACCTAGAGCCAGACATCCTGGAGTCCAAAGTCAGGTGGTCTTAGGAAGTATCAATATGAACAAAGCTAGTGGAGGCAATGGAATTCCATTTGAGCTATTTCTAGCCCTGAAAGAAATTTGGAAAACTCAGCAGTGGCCACAGAACTGGAAAAGGTCAGTTTTCATTCCAATCCCAAAGAAAGATAATGCCAAAGAATTCTCAAACTACTGTACAATTGCACTTATCTCATACGCTAGCAAAGTAATGCTCAAAATTCTCCAAGCCAGGCTTCAGCAATATGTGAACCATGAACTTCCTGATGTTCAAGCTGGTTTTAGAAAAGGCAGAGAAACTAGAGATGAAATTGCCAGTATTCTTTGGATCATAGAAAAGACAAAAGAGTTCCAGAAAAGCATCTATTTCTGCTTTATTGACTATGCCGAAGCCTCTGACTGTGTGGATCACAAAAAACTGTGGAAAATTCTTAAAGAGACTGGAATACCAGACCACCTTACTTGCTTCCTGTGAAATCTATATGTAGGAAGGGAAGTAACAGAACCAGACATGGAAAAACGTAGGTTTCAAATTGGGAAAGGAGTAGGTCAAGGCTGTATATTGTCAGCCAACTTATTTAACTTATATGCAGAGTATATCATGAGAAATGCTGGGCTGGATTAAGCACCAGAAGGAATCAAGATTGCCGGGAGAAATATCAATAGCCTCAGATATGCAGATGACACCATCATTATGGGAGAAAGTGAAGAGGAACTGAAGAGCATCTTGGTGAAAGTGAAAGAGGAGAGAGACAAATCTGGCTTAAAACTCAACATTAAGAAAACTAAGATCATGGCATCTCGTCTCATCACCTCATGGCAAATATATGGGGAAAAAGTGGAAACAGAGACAGTTTTTGTTTTCAGTTCAGTTCAGTTCAGTCGCTCAGTTGTGTCCGACTCTTTGCGACCCCATGAATTGCAGCACGCCAGGCCTCCCTGTCCATCACCAACTTGCAGAGTTCACTCAGACTCACATCCATCGAGTCAGTGATGCCATCCAGCCATCTCATCCTGTCACGTGAGTGTATGTTCCTCGGTTCTTTGTCTCATCACAACAAAGGTTTGGAGCGACGGACATTAAAGCCCTTGGTGCGTCACAGCTCTCAGGTCTTGGACAAACCGTGTTATAGCTCTTAGGCAAATCAGTGTTACAGCTCTATTTTATTTAGAAGATAGCAGGAGAGGGCATGCCAACCCAAAGATTTGAAGGGAAGAGAGTGGAGGAGCTTGTGGGACAGGGGGAGAGAGAGAGGGAGAGAGAAAGAACACACACACGTGGGAGAGGAAGAGAGAGGGAAAGCGCTTTGTCTCCTCCTTTTATACGTTTTTTCCTCCACCTGGGCCTGCCCTATGCAAACTGGGCTTAGCCAGGAGTGCTTTTGTTCTACCTGAAGTCTTCACTCTGGTCCTCGGACCTTCTTTTGTTTCATTTTCATGGGCTTTTCCCTTCCTTGTCTTGTAGCCACCGCCATTTTGGACTCCTTTTCCCTATTCTACCTACCTAACATTCCCCCCTCAAGAGATGGGAGGCCCAATTCTTTGGGAATAGGGGTGTCAAGGTCTTTCTGGCTACTTCCTGCTGAACTGGGGTGGCAAGGGGTATTGAGCCTCCCCCTCTTAACTAGTCTCAAGCAGCAGAGTCCTTATAGTGGTGTCCATCTAAGGGTATGTGATATTTTTCATGGTCGGCTGTAGTTTTATATCTTTGTTGAACTGGCACTGCATGTTGTAGCTTGTTGACCTGGGCAGAGACAAAACAAGTTAGATAATTGACAGTACATGGAATAATCATAAGCATCATCAACATAGCATAACAAGGACTAGTAAGGGCATTAGCCAAGTTTAAATTCACATCACCAGGATGGCTCAAGTCCCTCCTTGTTCAAGGATCAGAAGATCTATCTCCTGTCTGTTTTGGAGTACTAGCTCTACCAAACTGTGTTGGCTCTTTAGAGAGATTCTGAGAAATCTTATCTCCAGAAACCAGATTTTGGGGGGTGTTCATTAGAATGGCACTCGTTGGTGGTCCTGAAGAGGTATCTGAGATCTCCCAGGGGCTCACAGGTGTATTGAGTGTCCTCCTCTGTCTTCTTCCATGGCTTGACTTGTGAGTAGTGAATCCAGGAGTCATGTCCTGGTACCTTGACTGCTGTGGTGGTAGAAAGTATTACAGAGTAGGGGCTCTTCCATGTGGGCTGGAGTTGAGCTTTTGGGGACCCATCTTTCCAGACTTTAATTAGGACTTGAATCCCTGGAACATATAGTGGTGACTCCTTAGGATCTTTTGGGTCCTGGTTCATACCCCACAAGTGTATATCTTGTTGGAATTGCCCAATGGCCATGGTATAAGACTGGAGGGTCTGAACCCCTGGATCTAGGAAGAGGTCATTGACATAAACAAAAGGTCTCCCATATAGCATCTCATAAGGAATAAGACCAAGCTGTGTTTTAGGGGCAATGCGGGTGTGGAGGAAAGCTATTGGTAAAGCCTCCTTCCATCCCAGGGAGGTCTCCTCGGTTACCTTTTTTATCGCTTATTTAAAGAATTGATTGGCTCTTTCTACTTTTCCCGAAGATTGAGGCCTCCAGGCACAATGGAGATAATAAGTAATGCCCAATGCTTTTGAGACCCCTTGGGTGACCTTGGAAGTAAATGATGTCCCATTGTCACTTTGGAATGACCTGGGCAGACCAAATCTTGAAATGATTTCATGAAGCAGATTTTTTACCACCTCCTCAGCCTTCTCAGTCCAGGTGGGAAAGCCTTCAATCCATCCTATGAATGTGTCTATCATGACTAATAGGTATTTATACCCTTGAGAAACTGGCATCTGGGTGAAGTCCATCTGCCAGTCCTCTCCTGGGTAGGCTCCACTTCGTTGGATGGACTGGGCCAGCTGGGGTCTTCAATCTCTTTGGGGGTTGTTTAATTGGCAAGTGGGACAAGAGGAGATCACCTGTCTTATAGTTGTTTGGAAGCCTGTTCCTCGGAAGGACCTTTCTAGTAATCTTTGGAGGGCCTTTTCTCCTAAATGAGTAGTGGCATGTAAGGAGTTAACCAACTTCCATTGGAGCTTCCCAGACAGAAAAAGGAGTCCCTCCTTTTGAAGCCACCCCATATGATCTTCCTGAAAGCCCTCGCTCTTAGCTTTAAGAGTCTCACCTTTAGTATAGGAAGGAGTTTCTGGCAAATTAGTCTGTGGAACTAAGGTGGCAACCCCTGTTAGGTCATGGTTGTGTAATGCTGTTCTCCTAGCTGCCTGGTCAGCTGCTTGGTTCCCTCGTGCCACTTCTGTGTCCCCTTTTTGGTGTCCTTTACAGTGGGAGACTGAAACCTTGGTGGGCAGATGGACTGCCTCCAAGAGTTGAAGAGTCTGATCACCATATTTGATTGGGGACCCTCAGGTGGTCAAGTGGCCCCTTTCTTTCCAAATAGCAGCATGTGCATGTAGCGCCAGAAAGGCATATTTGGAATCAGTGTAAATGGCTATTCTTTTTCCTTTTCCCAGCTCTAAAGCTCGAGTCAGGGCTATGAGCTCAGCTAATTGGGCTGAAGTACCTGGTGGCAGAGGCTTAGCCTCTATGGTCTCAAAATTGGAGACTACTCCATACCTGGCTCTTCTTTTTCCATCCAAGACAAAGCTGCTTCCATCAGTGTACCAGATTTCCTCAGGACTGGTCAGAGGATCTTCTGACAATCCCTCTCAGTGTTTTGTCCAGTGGTCCAAGGTTTCTAGACAAGAGTAAAAGGGGAGAGAGCCCTCGGGGGTAGGCAGGAGGGTGGCTGGGTTAAGAACTTCACAAGGGGATAAAGTGAGGCCTGGATTTTCCATCAACATTAATTGATATCTGAGGATTCTTTGATCAGACATCCATAAGTGGCCTCTCCCATTTAGGAGTTGTTTTACTTGGTGGCTGGTAAAAATAGTTAGTTTGCCCCCAAAGGAGAGTTTTAAAGCATCTTCTATCATGACTGCAATAGCTGCAAGATTTTGAAGGCAGGGGGTCCAGCCTCGGGTAGTTGGATCAAACTTTTTGGATAAGTAAGCTACAGGCTGGGGCTCAGATCCCAACCTTTGAGTTAACACTCCCAAAGCTATTCCCTCTCTTTCATGGACATAAAGTTGGAATGCTTTTTCTGGGTCTGGCAACCTCAAGGCAGGTGCCTGAGTTAAGGCCTGTTTTAGTGTAGCCTCTGCCTTTTTTTGAGGAGTTCCCCATACCAGTGGGACTGAATCATCTCGTCCCTTTAAGCTTTCATATTAAGGGCTGGGCAATTAGACCATAGTTGGGTATCAAGATTCTACAATATCCAGTTAGTCCCAGGAAAGCTCACAATTGTTTTCGAGTCCTGGGGGAGGGCAACTGGAGGATTCCTTGTACCCGATCAGAGGACAGCCTCCTGGACTCGTGTGTAATCTGAACTCCCAGGTAAGTTACCTTTGTCTCGACCATCTGTGCCTTAGCACAGGAGACTTTATATCCCCTTTCTGCCAAGAAGTTTAGAACTTGAATTGCATGTTGTTGGGCACTTTTCTCATCTGGAGAGCAGATTAGTAGGTCATCTACATATTGTAATATTTTCCTATTAGGTCCCAGGTCCAGATCTAGGAGATCCCGGCTAAGGGCCTGTCCAAACTAGTGGGGGCTATCTCTGAACCCCTGAGGTAATACTGTCCAAGTCATCTGTTGGTGTTTTTCTCCTGGGGCCTCCCACTCAAAGGCAAAAAGATATTGGGATTCTTTAGCCAGTGGTATGCAAAACAAAAATGCATCTTTGAGATCCAAGACTGTAAACCACTTGGCACTGGGTGGGATTTCTCCCAAGATTACATAGGGATTGGGTACTGTGGGATGGAGGGGGACTACAGCTTCATTTATGATCTGGAGATTTGAACCATTCACCAGGTTCCATCTTTTTTCTTTACTGAGAGGATTGGAGTGTTACATGGCGAACTGGTGGGGACCAATAGCCCACAAGCAAGGAATTTATTTATTAAAGGCTGCAGTCCCTCCCGAGCCTCTCTTTTGAGAGGGTATTGTTTCCAGCTAGGAAACCGAGTGGGATCTCAGAGGACAATGATGACCGGTTCGGCTTGGTAGGCTCGTCCAGGAATCCCCTGGTCCCACACCTGGGGGCTAATTTTATCTTCCCATGGTTTTTGGTCCCTCTCTATTGAAGGTGTAATGGGTTCCTCAGTAGTAACCAGGAGCTGTAGAGCTCTAGGGTCTGAAAAACTTCCCATCACAAGGGTGGTCCCCAGTTTAGTGAGTATATCTCTTCCCAGTAAGGGAGTAGGACACTCAGGGCCCACCAGAAGCTGGTGGGAAAATATTTGTCCACCCCAGCAACAAAGAAGTGCTCGGGTGAATCTTTTAGTAGTTGCTTTTCCTGTAGCACCCAAAATGGTACAGATTTGGGAGGAGAAGGCTCTGGAGTAGGAGATCAAGACAGAGTAGGTAGCCCCTGTGTCAACCAAGAAATTTTCGGACCTACCAGCCACATCCAGTTGCACCCTTGGCTCCAGCCCCGTGATGGTTATCTGTGACAGGCAGGCTGGCTGGAGTGGGCCGCTTCAGTCCTCTTGAACCATTGTGAGGGTAGGCTTGGCGCTTGACCTTGAGACTCTTGGGTCCTAAGGGCAGAGTGCCTCCCAATGTCCCAGTTGATGGCATTTGTGGTAAGCCATTCTAGGAGACTTGTCACGGTTTGGACAGATCAGGCATTTGTCTCGTGCCTTGTCCTTCAAGGACTCGGAGTTTGCCATAGGGCTTCTCTGGAGGGTGGCCAGCATCTGGGCATGCCTTGTCTCTTTCTTTCTCTCCTTCTCCTGGGCCTTGGCCTCCTCCTGTTCTCTGTTATAAAAGGTGTTGGTGGCTGTCTGGACCGTCTCATCTAAAGAGGCAGCGGGATCCTACTGTCGTAGCTGTTGTAACTTAATTCTGATATCTGATGCACATTGGGACAGGAATTTGTCCTTTAAAATCACTTGTCCCTCATAAGAGTCTAAGTCCAGATTGGTAAACTTTTGGAGTGCCTCTTTTAGCCTTTCCAGAAAGGCAATGGGGTTCTCATTGGGCTCCTGAGTTATTGCTGAGACCCGGGCATAGCAAATTACTTTTTGTTGGGCTTCTTTCAGTCCTGCCTTCACACAGATTAGAAAATGATCTCTTTCTCAGATGTGCCCAGGGTCAATATAATTTCAATTAGGATTGGAGGAGGGGGCTGCAGTTTCCCCTACTGGGTATCTATCACTGGACATGTGAAGCCCTGTTGCATACCTCCAGGTCTCTTTTAAGACCCTAGTATGTTCAGGGTCAGATAAAGTTTGACTAAATATGACCATGGTGTCTTTCCATGTCAAGTCAAAGGCCAAGGTAATATGTTAGAATGTATCTATATATTGCCTGAGTCATCTGTATATCTTCCCAGGTCTTATTTAATCTGTCTTAGTTCTAAGAGGGAGAAGGGCTTATGGACCCGGGTTGGTCCGAATTCTCCTCCAGTTTCAACTAAGGGACATATTCAAGCTGGCTTTTGTGGAGGGGGTGCTCCCGGATATGGGGGCACGTTTGGATACAAGGAAGGAGCACCAGGCAACTCGGGAGCTGTGGGAGGTGAGCCTTCATGAGGAGGTTCCTTTTCTTGGTTGCCTGTGCCTAACACCATTTGCCTAGTGGGCTCACTTTTAGGGTATACAACAATCCCATACTTAAGACAGAGTTCTTTCATATTGAGTTCTCTCAGTTGAAAGAAAATTTGGACATAGGGGATCTCTGTCCATTTCCCTTGTCTTTTACAGAATAATTCTAAGTGCAGGATGGTATTGTAATTTAAAGTCCCATCCTCAGGCCAGTGTTCCTCGTCCACCAGTGGATACTGTGGCCATGCAGTGGCACAAAAGAATTTCAAACGACTTCTTAGAGCTAGAGGGTCGAACAGCTTCCAGTTATCAAGGATGCACCTCAAGGGCGTCTGCCGGGAAGTGGATTGGTTATTTCCCATCTGAAAGACAGTCATGACAGGGAGAAAAGAAAAAGACCTCTTTCGATTTTTATTGGTGGACTTCCTTAGGGGTGAGTCTTTCTGAAGCTTATCCTACCCAGAACTGTTGCAACCTGAGAGCCAGGCGTCCCTGGGTCAGGGTGCAGATCCCCAGGCAGGCTGAGGCGTGACAGCCTCCTAGAGATCGAATCCCCAGGCAGGCCGAGGCGTGACGGCCTCCCAAGAATTGTGTCCCTGGGCAGGTCGAGGCGTGACGACCTCCTGGGACCCCTGGGACTAGCGGATCACTGAGCAGGTTGAGCCGCGACAACCTTTTGAGGACCAGATCCCTAGGCAGGTCAAGCCGTGATGACCTCCTGGGATCCCCTGGACCTTCGGATCCCCGAGCAGGTTGAGATGTGACAACCTTTCAAGGACCTGATCCCTAGGCAGGTCAAGGCATGATGACCTCCTGGGACCCCCGGACTGGAGTTGGGCATCCCCAAGATCTCCAGTGTGACCAGTGCTGGGTAGAATTAAGGGGTTTGTAACTCATTGCTAGTTTGCCCACTATGGACAGGAATAGATATGATGTAAGCTCATCCTACCTAGTACCATTGCAACCTGAGAGCCAGGCGTCCCCGGGTCAGAGTGCAGATCCCCAGGTAGGCTAAGGCATGACAGCCTCCTAGAGATCGAATCCCTGGGCAGGCCGAGGCATGACGGCCTCCCGAGAATTGGGTCCCTGGGCAGGTCGAGGCATGACGACCTCCCAGGACCCCTGGGACTAGCGGATCCCTGAGCAGGTTGAGGCATGACAACCTTTCGAGGACCAGATCCCTAGGCAGGTCAAGGCATGATAACTTCCTGGGACCCCCGGACTGGAGTTGGGCGTCTCCAAGATCTCCAGTGTGACCAGTACTGGGTAGGATTAGGAGGTTGGATATTAGAGTATTTCCCTCCCAAGGCGAGCTATTTTCTGGTTGTCTCTCCAGAAGATAGTAGAGGCAACCTTGTGGGTCTGGATGGGGCTCAGGCAAAGAGCATGAAACAGGAGGGAAGGGGGAAGAGCACAACCTTTGAAAGAATGACATAGTACAAGGGGATAATGTAAACCAATTAAAACCAACTGGGTCCAAGATGAAAAGTAAAATTCAAGTACTTAATTCCCAATCTATAAGCCAACAGACACACCCAGAGTTGGCAGGACAGCTCCAAGGCAAAAGAGGGAGAAGTGGGTGGTTCCCCAATGGTAGGGATGACCCTCCCACTCATTAGCATATGAATTCCACCCCTACACAAAACCTAGCCAGGCCTAATTCTGTGGCCCCAGCCCTTGCCCTTGGCAATGGTTCACACCCTGAAGAGTGGCTTCTCTTTGGATCCTAACAAATCCACCTCTTTGTCTCTCAATGAATTTTTGCAAAGAGACATCAGGGCCTGAGTTTCATTAGTTTTGGCCGAGCTTGAGTCCTGGGAGAGAGCTGAAGGACAGGAGGAAAAAGCAGGAGGAAAAACGTGCCAAGGAATCCACTTCATAGCCCGCCGGAAAATTTGCTAAATATCTGACCGGTGCTCACAATTTCATTGGTCTGATCCTTGGCACAGAGAAGAGAAAGGACAGAAGAACCCCTACTGGCTTGTGTAACAGCTACTGGGGCTCAGCAGATAGCGCCTTTGGGACATGCTGAGGAGTAGCCTCTCCAGAGTCCCTCAATTGTGCCCCCTGCCACTGGTCTGTTCGCAGGAGGTTTGAGGGAACAATAAATGATTACAAATGAGAGATTGTAAAGGAATTAAGATTTCGTTAGGCATGTCCCTCCAGCGAGGACTTCTTACCTTAACCAGAGGTCTTCTGGGCTCTGAGACTGGGCCACGTGAGCTTTCTGCTGAGTTTGTTTTTCACTGTCCTGGTTTCCAGCATGATGGGCCTTCCCCTGCGCTAGATTTTCTTTGCTTTCTGACTCTACCACGGGAGCTTCGCTGAGTTGGGCTCCTGCTGTGCCTGGCCTCTCCTGCGTGGAGGTTGTTTCAGTTCAATTCAGTCACTCAGTCGCGTCCGACTCTTTGCGACACCATGAATCACAGCACGCCAGGCCTCCCTGTCCATCACCATCCCCCAGAGTTCACTCAGACTCACAACCATTGAGTCCGTGATGCCATTCAGCCATCTCATCTGCAGTCATCCCCTTCTCCCCCTGCCTCCAATCACTCCCAGCATCAGAGTCTTTTCCAGTGAGTCAACTCTTCTCATGAGGTGGACAAAGTACTGGAGTTTCAGCTTTAGCATCATCCTTCCAAAGAAATCCCTGGGTTGATCTCCTTCAGAATGGACTGGTTGGATCTCCTTGCAGTCCAAGGGACTCTCAAGAGTCTTCTCCAACACCACAGTTCAAAAGTATCAATTCTTCGGCCCTCAGCCTTCTTCACAGTCCAACTCTCACATCCATACATGACCACAGGAAAAACCATAGCCTTGACTAGACGGACCTTAGTCGTCAAAGTAATGTCTCTGCTTTTGAATATACTATCTAGGTTGGTCATAGCTTTTCTTCCAAGGAGTAAGCGTCTTTTAATTTCATGGCTGCAGTCACCATCTGCAGTGATTTTGGAGCCCCAAAAAACAAAGTCTGACACTGTTTCCAGTTTCCACATCTATTTCCCATGAAGTGATGGGACTGGATGCCATGATCTTCGTTTTCTGAATGTTTTAGCCAGGTTATATCCGAGTCACAATGACGTGGGGCCTACCCAAGAGAGGACTGGCAGATGGACTTCACCCAGATGCCAGTTCCTCAAGGGTATAAATACCTAATAGTCATGATAGATGCATTCACAGGATGGATTGAAGGTTTTCCCACCCGGACTGAGAAGGCTGAGGAGGTGGTAAAAAAAAAACTGCTTCATGAAATCATTCCAAGATTTGGTCTGCCCAGGTCATTCCAAAGTGACAATGGGACATCATTTACTTATAAGGCCACCCAAGGGGTCTCAAAAGCATTGGGCATTACTTATTATCTCCATTGTGCCTGGAGGCCTCAATCTTCAGGAAAAGTAGAAAGAGCCAATCAATTCTTAAAATAAGCGATAAAAAAGGTAATCAAGGAGACCTCCCTGGGATGGAAGGAGGCTTTACCAATAGCTTTCCTCCACACCCGCATTGCCCCTAAAACACAGCTTGGTCTTATTCCTTATGAGATTCTGTATGGGAGACCTTTTGTTTATGTCAATGACCTCTTCCTAGATCCAGGGGTTCAGACCCTCCAGTCTTATACCATGGCCATTGGGCAATTCCAACAGGATATACACTTGTTGGGTATAAACCAGACCCAAAAGATCCTAAGGAGTCACCACTATATGCTCCAGGGACTCAAGTCCTAATTAAAGTCTGGAAAGATGGGTCCCCAAAAGCTCAACTCCAGTCTACATGGAAGGGCCCTTACCCTGTAATGCCTTCTACCCCCACAGCAGTCAAGGTACCAGGACATGACTCCTGGATTCACTACTCACGAGTCAAGCCATGGAAGAAAACAGAAGAGGACACTCAATACACCTGTGAGCCCCTGGGAAATCTCAGATACCTATTCAGGACTACCAGTGAGTGCCATTCTAATGAACAACCCCAAAATCTAGTTTCTGGGGATAAGATTTCTCAGGATAGCCCTAAATAGCAAACATAGCTTAACAGAGATTGTACTCCAAAACAGACAGGAGATAGATCCTCTGATCCTTGAACAAGGAGGGACTTGAGCCATCCTGGCAATGTGAATTTAAGGCTATGCTTTTTCCAGTGGTCATGTATGGATGTGAGAGTTGGACTGTGAAGAAGGCTGAGCGCCGAAAAATTGATGCTTTTGAACTGTGGTGTTGGAGAAGACTCTTAAGAGTCCCTTGGACTGCAAGGAGATCCAACCAGTCCATTCTGAAGGAGATCAACCCTGGGATTTCTTTGGAAGGAATGATGCTAAAGCTGAAACTCCAGTACTTTGTCCACCTCATGCGAAGTGTTGACTCATTGGAAAAGACTCTGATGCTGGGAGGGATTGGAGGCAGGAGGAGAAGGGGACGACCGCAGATGAGATGGCTGGATGGCATCACTGACTCGATGGACACGAGTCTGAGTGAAATCTGGGAGACGGTGATGGATTGGGAGGCCTGGTGTGCTGCAGTTCATGGGGTCGCAGAGTCGAACACAACAGAGACTGAACTGAACTGAATGCCCCTACTATTCCTGTTATGCTATAATGATGATGCTTATGATCATTCCATGTACTGTCAATTGTCTAACCTGTTTTGTCTCTGCCCAGGTCAACAAGCTGCAACATGCAGTGCCAGTTCAACAAAGATATAAAACTATAGCCGACCATGAAAAATATCACATACCCTTAGATGGACACCACTATAAGGACTCTGCTGCTTGAGACTAGCAAAAGGGGAGGCCCAATACCCCTCGCCACCCCAGTTCAGCAGGAAGTAGCCAGAAAGACCTTGACACCCCTATTCCCAAAGAATTGGGCCTCCCATCTCTTGAGGGGGGAATGTTAGGTAGGTAGAATAGGGAAAAGGAGTCCAAAATGGCGGTGGCTACAAGACAAGAAAGGGAAAAGCCCATGAAGATTGCCGGGACAAATATCAATAGCCTCATATATGCAGATGACACCATCATTATGGTAGAAAGTGAAGAGGAACTGAAGAGCATCTTGGTGAAAGTGAAAGAGGAGAGAGACAAAGCTGGCTTAAGCTCAACATTAAGAAAACTAAGATCGTGGCATCTCCTCCCCATCATTTCATGGAAAATACATGGGGAAAAAGTGGAAACAGTGAAAGCTTTTGTTACCAGTCCAGTTAAGTTCAGTCACTCAGTCGTGTCCGACTCTTTGCGACCCCATGAATCTCAGCATGCCAGGCCTCCCTGTCCATCACCAACTCCCAGAGTTCACTCAGACTCACATCCATCCAGTCCGTGATGCCATCCAGCCATCTCATCCTCTGTCGTCCCCTTCTCCTCCTGCCCCCAATCCCTCCCAGCATCAGAGTCTTTTCCAATGAGTCAACTCTTCGCATGAGGTGGCCAAAGCACTGGAGTTTCAGCTTTAGCATCATTACTTCCAAAGAAATCCCAGGGCTGATCTCCTTCAGAATGGACTGGTTGGATCTCCTTGCAGTCCAAGGGACTCTCAAGAGTCTTCTCCAACACCACAGTTCAAAAGCATCAATTCCTCGGTGCTCAGCATTCTTCACAGTCCAACTCTCACATCCATACATGACTACTGGAAAAACCATAGCCTTGACTAGACGGACCTTAGTTGGCAAAGTAATATCTCTGTTTTTGAATATACTATCTAGGTTGGTCATAACTTTTCTTCCAAGGAGTAAGTGTCTTTTAGTTTCATGTCTGCAGTCACCATCTGCAGTGATTTTGGAGTCCCCAAAAGCAAAGTCTGACACTGTTTCCACTGTTTCCCCATCTATTTCCCATGAAGTGATGGGACCAGATGACATGATCTTCATTTTCTGAATGTTGAGCTTTAAGCCAACTTTTTCACTCTCCTCTTTCACTTTCATCAAGAGGCTTTTTAGGTCCTCTTCACTTTCTGCCATAAGGGTGGTGTCATCTGCATATCTGAGGTTATTGATATTTCTCCTGGCAATCTTGATTCCAGCTTGTGTTTCTTCCAGTTCAGCGTTTCTCATGATGGACTCTACATAGAAGTTAAATAAGCATGGTGACAATATATAGCCTTGACGTACTCCTTTTCCGATTTGGAACCAATCTGTTGTTCCATGTCCAGTTCTAACTGTTGCTTCTTGACCTGCATACAGATTTCTCAAGAGGCAGGTCAGGTGGTCTGGTATTCCCATCTCTTTCAGAATTTTCCACAGTTTATTGTGATCCACACAGTCAAAGGCTTTGGCATAGTCAATAAAGCAGTAATAGATGTTTTTCTGGAACTCTCTTGCTTTTCCAAGATCCAGCCGATTTTGGCAATTTGATCTCTGGTTCCTCTGCCTTTTCTAAAACCAGCTTGAACATCAGGCAGTTCATGGTTCATGTATTGCTGAAGCCTGGCTTGGAGAATTTTGAGCATTACTTTACTAGCATGTGAGATGAGTGCAATTGTGAGGTACTTTGAGCATTCTTTGGCATTGCTTTTCTTTGAAATTGGAATGAAAACTGATCTTTTCCAGTCCTGTGGCCACTGCTGAGTTTTCCAAATTTGCTGGCATATTGAGTGCAGCACTTTCACAGCATCATCTTTCAGGATTTGAAATAGCTCCACTGGAATTCCATCACCTCCACTAGCTTTGCTCGTAGTGATGCTTTCTAAGCCCCACTTGACTTCACTTTCCAACATGCCAGATTCTAGATTAGTGATCACATCATCATGACTATCTTGGTCATGAAGATCTTTTTTGTACAGTTCTTCCATGTATTCTTGCCACCTCTTCTTAATATCTTCTGCTTCTGTTAGGTCAAGGCAAATTGGAAGTGGTCAAACAAGAGATGGCAAGGGTGAACGTTGGCATTCTAGGAATCTGCAAACTAAAATGGACTGGAATGGGTGAATTTAACTCAGATGACCATTATATCTACTACTGCGGGGAGGAATCCCTCAGAAGAAATGGAGTAGCCATCATGGTCAACAAAAAAGTCCGAAATGCAGTACTTGGATGCAATCTCAAAAACGACAGAATGATCTCTGTTCATTTCCAAGGCAAACCGTTCAATATCACAGTAATCTAAGTCTATGCCCCAACCAGTAATGCTGAAGAAGCTGAACTTGAATGGTTCTATGAAGACCTACAAGATCTTTTAGAACTAACACCCCAAAAAGATGTCCTTTTCATTATAGGGGACAGGAATGCAAAAGTAGGAAGTCAAGAAACACCTGGAGTAACGGGCAAATTTGGCCTTGGAATGCGGAATGAAGCAGGGCATAAACTAATAGAGTTTTGCCAAGAAAATGCACTGGTCATAGCAAATACCCTCTTCCAACAACACAAGAGAAGACTCTACACATGCACATCACCAGATGGTCAACACCGAAATCAGATTGATTATATTCTTTGCAGCCAAAGATGGAGCAGCTCTATACAGTCAACGAAAATAAGACCAGGAGCTGACTGTGGCTCAGATCATGAACTCCTTATTGCCAAATTCAGACTCAAATTGAAGAAAGTAGGGAAAACCGCTAGACCATTTAGGTATGACCTAAATCAAATCCCTTATGATTTTACAGTGGAAGTGAGAAATAGATTTCAGGGCCTAGATCTGATAGATAGAGTGCCTGATGAACTATGGAATGAGGTTTCTGACATTGTACATTAGACAGGGATCAAGACCATCCCCATGGAAAAGAAATGCAAAAAAGCAAAATGGCTGTCTGGGAGGCCTTACAAATAGTTGTGAAAAGAAGAGAGGCAAAAAGCAAAGGAGAAAAGGAAAGATATAAGCATCTGAATGCAGAGTTTCAAAGAATAGCAAGAGGAGATAAGAAAGCCTTCTTCAGTGATCAATGAAAAGAAATAGAGGAAAACAACCGGATGGGAAAGACTAGAGATCTCTTTAAGAAAATTAGAGATACCAAGGGAACATTTCTTGCAAAGATGGGCTCGATAAAGGACAGAAATGATATGGACCTAACAGAAGCAGAAGATATTAAGAAGAGGTGGCAACAATACACAGAAGAAATGTACAAAAAAGATCTTCATGACACAGATAATCACGATGGTGTGATCACTCATCTAGAGTCACACATCCTGGAATGTGAAGTCAAGTGGGTCTTAGAAAGCATCACTACGAACAAAGCTAGTGGAGCTGATGGAATTCCAGTGGAGCTATTTCAAATCCTGAAAGATGATGCTGTGAAAGTGCTGCACTCAATATGCCAACAAATTTGGAAAACTCAGCAGTGGCCACAGGACTGGAAAAGGTCAGTTTTCTTTCCAATTCCAAAGAAAGGCAATTCCAAAGAATGCTCAAACTACCAAACAATTGCACTCATCTCACACGCTAGTAAAGTAATGCTCAAAATTCTCCAAGCCAGGCTTCAACAATATGTGATCCATGAACTTCCTGATGTTCAAGCTGGTTTTAGAAAAGGCAGAGGAACCAAAGATTAAATTGCGAACATCTGCTGGATCATGGAAAAAGCAAGAGAGTTCCAGAAAATCATCTATTTCTGCTTTACTGGCTATGCCAAAGCCTTTGACTGTGTGGATCACAATAAACTGTGGAAAATTCTGAAAGAGATGGGAATACCAGACCACCTGACCTGCCTCTTGAGAAATCTGTATGCAGGTCAGGAAGCAACAGTTAGAACTGGACATGGAACAACAGACTGGTTCCAAATAGGAAAAGGAGTACGTCAAGGCTATATATTGTCACCGTGCTTATTTAACTTCTATGCAGAGTCCATCATGAGAAACGCTGAACTGGAAGAAATACAAGCTGGAATCAAGGTTGCCAGGAGAAATATCAATAACTTCAGATATGCAGACGACACCATCCTTATGGCAGAAAATGAAGAGGAGCTAAAAAACCTCTTGATGAAAGTGAAAGAGGAGAGTTAAAAACTTGGTTTAAAGCTCAACATTCAGAAAATGAAGATCATGGCATCCAGTCCCATCACTTCATGGGAAATAGATGGGGAAACAGTGGAAACAGTTTCAGACTTTATTTTTTTGGGCTCCAGAGTCACTGCAGATGGTGACTGCAGACATGAAATTAAAAGACGTTTACTCCTTGGAAGAAAAGTTATGACCAATCTAGATAGCATATTCAAAAGCTGAGACATTACTTTGCCGACTAACGTCTGTCTTCAAGGCTATGGTTTTTCCAGTGGTCATGTATGGATGTGACAGTTGGACTGTGAAGAAGGCTGAGCGCCTAGGAATTGATGCTTTTGAACTGTGGTGTTGGAGAAGACTCTTGAGAGTCCCTTGGACTGCAAGGAGATCCAACCAGTCCATTCTGAAGGAGATCAGCCCTGGGATATCTTTGGAAGGAATGATGCTAAAGCTGAAACTCCAGTACTTTGTCCACCTCATGCGAAGAGTTGACTCACTGGAAAATACTCTGATGCTGGGAGGGATTGGGGGCAGGAAGAGAAGGGGATGACAGAGGATGAGATGGTTGGATGGCATCACTGACTCGATTGACATGAGTCTGAGTGAACTCCGCGAGTTGGTGATGGACAGGGAGGCCTGGTGTGCTGCAGTTCATGAGGTCGCAAAGAGTCGGACATGACTGAGGGACTGAACTGAAACTGATAGTGGATATTTCCCAAGAATACACATGGTTTTTTGTTTATGGTATAAGTTTATCAGACTAGTGCTCAGAGTGATGGAAATTCACCTCTCTAGCTCTGAAACACTGACAGTGAAAGTGAACGTTGCTCAGTTTTGTCTGACTCTCTGCGACCCCATAGACTATACAATCCATGGAATTCTCCAGCCAGAATACTGGAGTGGTTTGCCTTTCCCTTCTCCAGGGGATCTTCCCAACACAGGGATCGAAGCCAGGTCTCTGGCATTGCAGGTGGATTCTTTACCAACTGAGATATGAGAGAAGCCCTGAAACACTGAAAATATGAGTTAAATTAAAAATATACTTAAAGCTATGGAAAGAAATGTTTGAAAGAGAAGGAAAACGAGGAGACAGAAAGGAATTGTTTATACTCTAAGCCGTTTGTGAGAATTTGATTACTTTCTTTTTGTTTTTTTGGTGGGTGGGAGAGAGGGAGCAAATGATATCTTTCCAGAAAATTCTGGCATCATTGATTAGCTTTAAACTTACATTACTTTTTCAACCAAAAACCACTCTCCTAGACTCTGTACTACAAACATCCCTCCATATCTGTATACCAATAGATGCAATTGTACAAATGAATATTTATATAAACATTAGCTCAGGCAATTTTTGAACAAACAAAAGCTGAAAATTACCCTAGTGACCAACAATAGGGAACAAATGACATCTTACAGTGAATAGTGTCGGATTTGTGATCTCCGAGGAAGATTTCTTTTTGGGACCAGGGACCATGCTTGATCACTCAAGAGCTTTTATGTAGCAGAATTTTATTAAGGTATGCAAAGGGACAAAGAAAGCTTCCAACATAGACATCAGAAGGGAGATGGAGAGTGCCCCGATCCCTAGTCTTAGCAAGGGAATTATATACTTTTTGTTTGGTTATTACCATTAATCAAAAGATGTCCCAAGATTGTAAAGATCTTACTAGACCCACTCCCATAATATACATTTTAAGATGACAGGATTAGTCAGGTTTTCAGGAAGGAGAAACATGCCCTCAAGCTGGATACATTATTGTTATATAATCCTTACTAAGGAATGTAGTTTAAAAAAAAAATGTCCTTTCCACCTCCTTGAGAGGAGAATGCAATGCAACCCACTCCAATACCCTTGCCTGGAAAATCCCACGGACGGAGGAGCCTGATAGGCTGCAGTCCATGGGGTCGCAAAGAGTCGGACACGACTGAGTGACTTCACTTTCACTTTTCACTTTCATGCATTGGAGAAGGAAATGGCAACCCACTCCAGTGTTCTTGCCTGGAGAATCCCAGGGATGGAGGAGCCTGGTGGGCTGAAGTCTATGGGGTCTCACAGAGTCAGACACGATTGAAGCGACTTAGCAGCAGCAGCAGCCTCCTTGAGAATTCCAGAACCCTATCTCCTGTTTGAGAGCCCTAGACCCCTCTGTCCTCCTTGGAAACCCAAGACTTCTTATCAACCTGCCTAGGAATTGACTCTCTCACTAGCTAAATAAATTACACAATAGATACCTGTTGTGTTATCAATTGATAACTGGAATCAAGATTGCCCAGAGAAATATCAATAACCTCAGATATGCAGATGACACCACTCTTATGGCAGGAAGCAAAGAGGAACTGAAGAGCATCTTGATGAAACTGAAAGAGGAGAGTGAAAAAGCTGTCTTAAAAGTCACCATTCAAAAAACTAAGATCATGGCATCTGGTCATGCCATGGTCATCCCATCACTTCATGGCAAATAGATGGGGAAACAATGAAAAAAGTGACAGACTTTCTTTTGGGGGGTTCCAACATCACTGCAGATGGTGACTGTGCAGCTATGAAATTAAAAGACTCTTGCTCCTTGGGAGAAAAGCTATGACCAACCTAGACAGCATATTTAAAAGCTGAAACAATTTTTTGCCAACAAAGGTCTGTCTAATCAAAGCTATGGTTTTTCCAGTAGTTATATATGGATGTGAGAGTTGGACTATAAAGAAACCTGAGCACCAAAGAATTGATGCTTTTGAACTGTGGTGCTGGAGAAGACTCTTGACAGTGCCTTGGACTGCAAGGAGATCCAACCAGTCCATTCTAAAAGAAATAAGTTCTGAATATTCATTGGAAGGACTGATGCTGAAGCTGAAACTCCAATAATTTGGCCACCTGATGTGAAGAACTGACTCATTGGAAAAGATCCTGATGCTGGGAAAGATTGAAGGCAGTAGAAGGGGATGATAGATGGTGAGATAGTTTGATGGGATCACTGATTTGATGGACATGAATTTGAGTAGGCTCTGGAAGTTGGTGACGGACAGGGAAAAGTGGCATGCTGCAATCCATGGGGTCGCAAAGAATCAGACACAACTGAGTGACTGAACTGAAATGAGATAATTGTATAAAAAGAAAAGAAAACACATAAAAGATTATCAGTGTGTGAATTTCCCCTTTTTACTACCAGATATTAATACACAGTTTGAAATAGCTGCCCAATATAGCTTCTTTTGCTTTTAATTATACATAGTTGGGCTGTGAAGCGAGCTGAGTGCTGAAGAATGATGCTTTTGAACTGCGGTGTTGGAGAAGACTCTTGAGAGTCCCTTGGACTGCAAGGGGATCCAACAAGTCCATCCTAAAGAAGATCAGTCCTGGGTGTTCTTTGGAAGGACTGATGTTGAAGCTCCAATACTTTGGCCACCTCATGCAAAGAGCTGACTCATTGGAAAAGACCCTGATGGTGGGAGGGATTGAAGGCAGGAGGAGAACGGGACAACAGAGGATGAGATGGCTGGATGGCATCACCGACTCGATGGACATGGGTTTGGGTGGACTCCAGGAGTTGGTGATGGACAGGGAGGCCTGGTGAGCTGCGATTCATGGGGTTGCAAAGAGTCAGACATGACTGAGCGACTGAACTGAACTGAATACATAGTTTAATTGTATAACATTTTCCACTGCAACTAATTCACTTCAATAAGTATAGTACTTTAGGTAGTCCAAGACTATTTGTTATTTTCTATCATGATAACCATATAGAGACTCTGGCCATCTATTTTAATGATGTAGTTGAAATACAGCATTGGTAATTCTAATTGACATAACCATACTGCTGCATAATCAAATTTGAGGCTGCTGGTTTTATGATCAAGTAGGTATGCCTGTTGTAAAGATGTGTTTTATTCATAGATCAGGTGATCATGACTTTATTTCACAGGCTAACATAAAATAAGACCAAGAATGATTTTGCAATAAAATTACTATATTCGTCATTCCACTAATTTCATTTTCTCACACATTCAATTGTTTCTTTCATTATAGATTAGAATGGGAAGTAACCTGTTTCCCTGGCATCAGTATGTCCCTGAGTTCTCTAAATATACTTTTCCACATATTGTAAAATGTTCATCTTCAACAGAGATGGGATTTGATATACTATGAAAGCTAACCTTTTTCATGACAAGAATAATATGTAGCTGAACAGCCATGGCCTCACATTAAACACTTAACATATCTTAGTTTCCTCTGTTTCCAAGTTGGGGCTAACATATCCAATATATTAAATTTTCTTGCAATCCCCAAATCTGTAATTTTATAAAGTCCTTAGCATTAAACATTTTAAAATGTTTCTTCTATTAGTCTCATTTTCTGGCTAAATACATTAAAAAATAGTATAGTCATGTATGATTTATAAGCATGTAATGGAATTTTATGGATCATTCTAATGGGACAGTTTTTAAGTTATATACTTTACAGAATTGCTACCTTATTCAGATAAAATAATCTATACAATTAGCACTATTAATATAGAAAAAATAAATATGTGTTGAGGTCTATGAAGATATCAAGGAATTTGCTCTTTTGTAAATTAAACCAAGTTAATCAAATTTTGGAAAATATTTTTAAATGATATGCCACATGCCGCCTACTTATTCTATGTTAATTATATCAGCATATATTTTATCTGTATACGATTGTCATCTGCCCTTACAGTGTACTTAACAGAGGTGTATTATAAATATATAAAACAGTTCAAGGACTTCCCTGGTGGCTTAGACAGTAAAGAGTCTGCCTACAGTGAAGGAGACCTGGGTTTGATCTCTGGGTGGGGAAGATCCTCTGGAGAAGGAAATGGCAACCCACTCCAGTACTCCTGCCTGGAAAATCCCATGGATGGAAGAGAGTGGTAGGCTATAGTTCATGGGGTGGCAAAGAATCAGACACGACTGAACGACTTCACTTTACTTTTCATAACAACTCATAATATATGAAAATGCCAATAATATGACACTATGTATATTGAATAACTTTTTTTTCCACAGAAGTGATAGCATTACAGGAACTGTTCATACCCCTTCACCTGGCCCCCCTCTGATATTAGCAACATTTGACTCTGACACATTAACATCTGTCTGGTGACTCAATGGCAAAGAACCTGCCTGCCAATGCAAGAAACGTAGATTCAATCCCTGGGTCAAGAAGATCCCTTAGAGAAGGAAATGGTCACCCACTCCAGTATTCTTGCCTGGGAAATCCCATGGACAGAGGAGCCTGATGAGCTACAGTCCATAGGTCACAGAGATTTACATGACTTAGCAAGTGAACAACAACAAATCATAGTCCCATGTTTTCAAATTTATATAAGAAGATATGGTAAAATATAACATATATAACAAAGCCTACACAGACATCATAAGGTATAAAATATTTAAAAGGATTGTGAAAGGAAGAAATGAAAATTGAATTTTAGATCTAATTTAACTTTTAATATTTTTAGGCCATTTAATATTCAAGAGTTCTTTTCTCTTTGATTCCTGATGTCAGCATCTCTCTTCATCTACCACCTGCCTTTTTCTACCTTTCACTTTGTACGCCTAATACCAAGGCTTATCTTCACCTTGAAAAAGGAATTATGCCCATATCAAAGTGCTTCCATGCTATAAATAAATGTCTTTTCCTCCTTCTCTCCTTATTCTAATATAATAAAATATCTACCTATTTATTACTACAGCAATTATTTTCCTTCTTTGATACCAAAGGAGTGGTAGTTTCTGCTTTTAAAGTGGACCCATGGCAGATTCATGTTGATGTATGGCAAAACAAACAAAATATTGTAAAGTAAAAATAATAATAATAACAATAAAATTTTTAAAAAATTAAAAAATAAAACAGAAAAAAAAAATACAGTGGACTGAAATCTCAGCACCCAATAAAAGCATAGTGAGGTCTCCTACATTTATCTTACATCTAATTTCATGTTTAAGAATCTTTCTTTTGTAGCATAATTTAAAAGTGTGATGTAGACATGAAAATCAATGCTAGAGAAAGACAAGTGAAGAAACAATTCATAGGAGATTTGGTGAAATATAATTTCTAAGTTTTTTTAAATCATTATTTATAGATAAGACACAACAGGAAAAGTGATTTTACCGGGTATATCTCAAATTAATTACACCTGATGTGACATTGAAAATTATACACCTTCATAGTCATTTAAAAACTATCTTTTTAAATAACTACAAGAAATCTCATTTTAGCCATATTTTATCTGTGACGTTTTAGTTTTATTTTTAAAAATCTACAGAAAGTTGCTACTTACCATCACAATCTTGCTTCCAGAAGCTGTGCTGTGGTCATGGTAAAATGAAAACTTATCAAATTTCATAGTCAGTTCAATTCAACAAATATCTATGGAGCATCTGTTACATAACAGGAAGTTTTCTAAAAGTGCATTGAAACACAAAAAGAGTAACACATATCCTATGCCTGAAAGGAGTTCACTATATAATGTATGTGTGTTAGTCGCTCAGTCATGTCTATCTTTGTGAGTCCATGGACTGTAGCCCACCAGGTTCCCCTGTTCATGGAATTCTCCAGGCAAGATACTGGAATGGGTTACCATTTCCTTCTCCAGAGAATCTCCCTGACTGAGGGACCAAACCCAGGTCTCCTGCATTGCAGGCAGATTCACTTTATAATATGGTAGATATTAGATAGTTACAAGGTGGTGGCATTAAAATATCCTGGTTTCTCTTTCCAAGTTTTCCTAAAGGTGGGAATAACTAAAAAATTACTGACATTAAATGATTATTATATATGGGCCTCCCAAGTCTATGCCCCACCCACTAATGCCAAAGAAGCTAAAGTCAAATGGTTCTATGAAGACCTAAAGACCTTCTAGAACTAATGCCAAAAAAAAAAAAAAAAAGTCCTTTCATCAAAGGGGATTGGAACTTTATTTTTTTTAAGTGTTAAAAAATAATATATGATATTATACATAACCTATTTGATGTATTTTTTTCCCATATGTTATTGTTATTGTTCAGTCGCTCGGTAACATCCAACTCTTCACAACCCCATGGACTGCAGCATGCCAGGCTCCCCTGTCCTTTGCCGTCTCCCAGAGCTTGCTAAAATTCATGTCCACTCAGTCAGTGATGTCATCCAACCATCTTCTCCTCTGTCATCCCCCCTCCTCCTGCCTTCAATCTTTCCCAACTTTAGGGAAAGCTGAGATACACACACACAAAATGAGACTCACTTAAAAAAAATAATAATCCACAGATTAGATTTTGTCACTCAAAATTTTTGAATAGTTATACAGAGTTTACATAAAATACATAGTCATGCCTTTTTTTAAAATCAATTTTTACTTAATATATCAAAGATCAATTGTATTATTGCCAGCACTGTGTTTTTTTAGCATCATTTAGTCTGTTTAAAAATTAGACAAATAACAAATTATAGATTATCCTCATTGTAAATCATTCAGGCAATACTCAGGGTCTCCAATGCTAGTCAACATTGGTCAGACATTTCTAGGTATAAAAATAAGGCCGGACAAAGCTGAACAACATCCAGTTCAGGTAGGAAGAAGTAAACTACTTCTGTTTATAAGTCACACGATCCTAATCAATCATAAACATAATTAAATCCCAAAGAATTATCAAGATATCTACTACATCTAAATAAACAAATTCAGTAAAATTATAAAGTAGTTACAGGGTAAATCAACATGCAAAATTAGTTGTATTTATATACAAAAGCAATAAATAATACAAAACTAAGACTAAGGAAAAAGTACATTTATAATATATATATATAAAGAAAATAACTAGGAATAAATGTATCCAAGACAGTAAAAGATTTGTACATGAAAATTACAAATCACTGTAGTAACTTTTCTACATTTTTAAAGCATATTTCATATAGGTATAAAATTCTAAGTTGACTATTTTCTTCTCGCAGATTTTTGAAGATGACTTTCCATTTCCTTTTTTATTCTATTCTTTCCTTTAAAACATAAGCTATTGTCCCAATTGTTGCTCTTTTTAAAGTATTTTTTATTCCATTTCTGTCATTTGGCTACTTTAAAAAGTTTCTGTTTACATTTTATTATTCAAAATTGTATCATAATGAATCCAAGTGTGATATCCTTTGTACTTATTTATTGATTTATTCTTCTTGGGGTTTACAGAAAAGCCTTTCATTTTCTTTAACTTTCATCAGTTTTTAAAAAGCCATGGACACTATAATTTCAAATACTGCTTCTCTCCTCTTCTGAAAATTCCAACATATGAGTGTGTGTGTGTGTGTGTGTGTGTGTGTGTGTGTGTGTGTGGTGTGAATAAGCATGTGCTTATGTGAGCATATGATGGGAAGAATGTATTTAAAAGTTTCTGTATGCCTATTTTAATCTGCAAGGAGATCCAACCAGTCCATTCTGAAGGAGATCTGCTCTGAGATTTCTTTGGAAGGAATGATGCTAAAGCTGAAACTCCAGTACTTTGGCCACCTCATGTGAAGAGTTGACTCATTGGAAAAGACTCTGATGCTGGGAGGGATTGGGGGCAGGAGGAGAAGGGGACGACTGAGGATGAGATGGCTGGATGGTATCACTGACATGATGGACGTGAGTCTGAGTGAATTCCGGGAGTTGGTGATGGACAGGGAGGCCTGGCGTGCTGCGATTCATGGGGTCGCAAAGAGTCGGACACGACTGAGTGACTGAAATGAACTGAACTGATTTTCATCAAAGAGGGTTAAACTTTATACTCATAGGCAGATATTATTGGGCACAGCCTCATTAATTGCATCAGAGAACAAATGCAAAAATGAATTCCCACCTAAGAATAAGTTAAGATACTTACTAAATTTAAAGATATAGCTACATTCTGATATGAGGGCTCACCTTGCTTTATATGAATTAACAAAGAAATGAGTTACTCTACTGGAAGGATAGATTTACACTGATCATTAGGAGGAGTTAGACTTGTTTCATAATAAGGGTAGGGAGAAATATTATTGTCATATGACTATCCGTTGGGTATCTCTTCAGTTCAGTTCAGTTCAGTCACTCACTTGTGTCCGACTCTTTGCGACCCCATGAATCACAGCACGCCAGGCCTCCCTGTCCATCACCATCTCCCAGAGTTCACTCAGACTCACGTCCATTGAGTCTGTGATGCCATCCAGCCATCTCATCCTCTGTCGTCCCCTTCTCCTCCTGCCCCCAATCTCTCCCAGCATCAGAGTCTTTTCCAATGAGTCAACTCTTCGCATGAGGTGGACAAAGTACTGGAGTTTCAGCTTTAGCATCATCCTTCCAAAGAAATCCCTGGGTTGATCTCCTTCAGAATGGACTGGTTGGATCTCCTTGCAGTCCAAGGGACTCTCAAGAGTCTTCTCCAACACCACAGTTCAAAAGCATCAATTCTTCGGCGCTCAGCCTTCTTCACAGTCCAACTCTCACATCCATACATGACCATAGGAAAAACCATAGCCTTGACTAGGTGGACCTTAGTCGTCAAAGTAATGTCTCTGCTTTTGAATATACTATCTAGGTGGGTCATAACTTTTCTTCCAAGGAGTAAGCGTCTTTTAATTTCATGGCTGCAGTCACCATCTGCAGTGATTTTGGAGCCCCAAAAATAAAGTCTGGCACTGTTTCTACTGTTTCCCCATCTATTTCCCATGAAGTGATGGGACCAGATGCCATGATTTTCGTGTTTCACAATAACCTTCAGGTCAAAACTTCAGGGATTAAGATATGGATCATCAATGCCAGAGTTTAATCCACCCAGATGTGAGTAAATGCTAATTCAGGTGAGAAGACTTTAGAAGGGAGAGTAGAAAAAGAAATTATGAATATTAACCACAGCTTCAGGATCAGCTGCAATTGCAGGAACTGTAGTTATGTCATTTTACTAAATCTTTGGTGATTTTCCCCTAAGTTGCAGTTAACAACAGTTCTGTAGGTTCTGAGACTGAATGAAAAATACTCAATTCGAGAATCATTAAGTTTGGGCAGTGCAAAGGATTGGATATTGGATAATATGTTAGTATTCTAGCCAGATACCCTTCAATTCCTTTTATTGATTATGCAAGTCCATTCCCAGCTCTCGCTAGTGTCTTTCCTAATAGTTCAAATCATCAAAACTTCTTGGAAAGGAAACTTGGACAACTGGAACCACTTTCAACAAATGCCTAAGAGGCAGAATGACTGCTCACAGTCAATCACTGACTGATATAAGAATATGAAAACTGTAGTTTGGCATCACCGACTCTATAGGCATGAACTTGAGTAAGCTCCGGGAGTTGGTGATGGACAGGGAAGCCTGGCGTGCTGCAGTCCATGCAGTCACAAAAAGTAGGACCTGATTGAGCAAATGAACTGAACTTACTGACTACTTCAAGCTAGAATAAATTCTGTAGTCAAATTGACACTCTAGAATATCTCCAAAATCAGGTCACGACTGGAACATCACATGAAATAGCTCCTTTGCTTTCCTTCTTCCTCTTCACTATTCTGCTTCTCAGATTCCTTTACCAGTTTCTCCTGGAAACACATTTTGAACTAATTACTCTCAGGTACAATGTCATCTCAGTGTTAGCCTAATCCAGGATAACCAATAATATCACTTTGAGTTGAAGTATTTAATGAAGTTTAAGAGGATTATATTAATTTGTAAAGAAAAGATGAAAACCTAAACAAAACAGCTTGGCTATAACTGAATTTTGGAAGAAATATTTTTACAACCTTTTAATGATTGAAATATAAATCTTTACGTGGAATGTGATAAAATATCACAAATTTGCTGTCTATTTTAACTTAAGCTGAAACATAGCCATCACACACATAAATGATTGCTTAATAATTTCCCCTTCAGATTATGGGAAGTGAAGGTAGGAGCATTTTGATCTAAACATCAAGAATTTAACATCTGAAGCAGATTAAGAGGAAGATTGATTTATAGAAACTTGAATATCTGAGATTCATCCACAGATAATTTTGCATTAATTTAAACTTAAGGATCATTTGCAGAAATGAAGAAATTACAGAGTTGGTACATACAAAAAGAAGTTTCCATAATAGCCATAACCCTAACTTTGAAGAAGGGAATAAATTAGAGACATAAATTCATATAACCCAAATAAAATTCACTGAAGTTCATAGAATACAAATGCAATGTGATCAGTGCAGCGGATACATTAAGAGCATTGTTCCTGTATGGGAGACTGAGGCATCAGAGAATTTTAACCTTAAGTCTGTGTTACATAGCTGATATTTTCCATAATTTTCTAAAATTGATGCAAAGGAAGGATCTTAACTAGTCTTTAGAGTGTTATTTCAGAAGTACTATATAAATGTGATTATCTTCCACTTCTTTAACAAAAGTTTATTTGGTTCCTACTACATTTCAAGCACTCTGTTAGGCAATAGACAAGATAATTAGACAAAAACATTTCTCAGTATCATTGAGGAAGGTTAACTGGATCTTTCATAAAGATAAAATAATCAATAATGAAAATTATGATACAATTTTCCAATGTAGTTCTCAAATAATTTTGATATTTCTTGTGGTTAAGATCTTCAGATTCAGATTAATCAGATCCCTACGGATGTACCACTAGAAATTGCAGCAATAATAACTGGTGCTATTACTGGTTAAAAATGACTAAAAGAATACGTTTCCACCAGTGTCTTCCATACTTAAGTGCTTTAGTTGCCTGCCATTCATGTGAACACCTTCCAATCTATGCTGAGCAAAGCTCTTGATTTATTTAGAAAACATTTTTTTTTTAAATACAAAACAAACTATCTTCTGTTTTCTAGGGAATGAAGAATAATACAAAAAAGCAAAACTAAAATACTTCACCCAACTAAGCTAGATATTATGGTTACTGTAATTCAAGAATAAAACCAGTTTTAAATTAGCCAAGCAAATGGGTGACCTAAAATTACTTCAAGCTATTTATGTCATCATTGGTTTTTCAGCATTATTATATAATATCTGAGAACATAAAGCTACCAATTCATATATGATAATTACATTTTAATTGTTATGGTATGTGAACTGCTAAAAAATATGTAAGTTCAATATTAAAAATATGGAATTTGGAATATCCATAAACGTGTATAGCATTTTTTTGCATTATGTCAGTGATAAAAGAATATATGTTGATTTTACTCTTTTTTGTTTTGTCTAATATATACATTTTATTGAAGTATAGTTGACTTGTAATGTTTCAAGGTGATTCAGTTATACATATACACATATATTATTTTTGAAATTATTTTCCATTTTATATATTATAAAATCTTGACTATAGCTCCCTGTGCTATACAGTAAACCTTTGTTGCTTGCTGCGTATTTATTTTTCTAATTAAAAATCTAGCATTCTATTCATACTAAGTCAAATAAGTGGAATCAAATGTCACAAATTTTTTAGTTAGGCAAAAATTCCTAAGTTTCCTAACATATATATATATAATACATATTATTTATAAATATGTATACAGAAACTGTTCTACTATGCTTGATAAAGCCTTGAGAAAGAACATCAAACAAAACAAGAAGATGAAGAAGTTGGAAAACATAAACTAAATGAAATGGTAGTACTGAATACGAAATAGTAAAAGTGAAACAAACTATATTAAAAAAAAATCATTGTGTAGTCCAGTTGTTTTTAAACATGACTGCTCATTGGAAACAAATCTGGAGCTCTGGAGAAAAAAAAAAGCCAAACCGGGAATTTGTATTTTTCAAAAAAATTCTGGATAATTCTGATATGCATCTGGATTTTAAGAAGTGATTACAGGTTTTTCTACTATATCATAGTTCTGGTGATTCAGAATTCTATTATTTTTCTGTTGACCAATCGTAATATAATGGTATTAATTGAGTAATAGTTACTTAATCACAATAGGAAAGATGCTTATCAGTTTTCACAATCAATAGCCAGACAAAATATAAAAGATTACCATAATTGCAAGCCATAATGGGAACATGATTAATTTAACAATATAAAACAATTACATGGAGTTTGGTAAGTGGAAGTGCATACATGCCAAAAGTCTATGTCTTTTGGTTGGTACATTTAATCCATTTACACTTAAGGTAATTATTGATATGCCTGATCTTATTACCATTTTTTAAATTGCTTTGGGTTTATTTTCTGTAGGTCTTTTCCTTCTCTTGTGTCTCCTGCCTAGAGAAGTTCCTCTAGCATTTGTTGTGAAGTTGGTTTATTGTTGCTAAATTCTCTTAACTTTTGCTTGTCTGCAATGGTTCTGATTTCTCCATCAAATCTGAATGCAAGTCTTGCTGGGTAGAGTATTCTTGCCCATAAGTTATTCCCTTTCATCACTTTAAATATACGGTGCTCTTCCTTTCTGGATTGAGAGTTTCTGTTAAGAAATCAGCTGGTATAGCCTGAACAGAGTTCCCTTGTGTGTTATTTGTCATTTTTCCCTTGTTGCTTTTAATATTTTGTCTTTGTCTCTAATTTTTGTCAGTTTGATACTATGTATCTTAGTGTGTTCCTCTTTGGGTTTATCCTGCCTGGGACTCTATGCTTCCTGGACTTGGTTGACTATTTCCTTTCCCATTTTAGGGACGTTTTCAGCTATTATCTCTTCAAATATTTTCTCAGGTCCTTTCTTTCTCTCTTCTCTTTCTGGGACTCCATTAATGTGAATGTTGGTGTGTTTAATATTGTCCCAGAGGTCTCCTAGGCTGTGTTTACTTCTTTGCATTATTTTTTCTATAGTGTATTCTGCAGCAGTATTTTCCACCATTCTGTCCTCCAGTCAATTATCCATTCTTTTGCCTCAGTTATTCTGCTATGGATTCCTTCTAGTTTATTATTCATCCCTGTTTCCTTGTTCTTTAGTTCTTGTAGGTCTTTGGCAAACATTTCTTGGATCTTCTCAATCTTTGCTTCCTTCTTTTCCTGAGATCCTGGATTATCCTCATTATCATTATTCTGAATTATTTTTCTGGAAGGTTGCAGTTCAGTTCAGTTCAGTTCAGTCACTCAGTCGTGTCCGACTCTAATCTCCACTTTATTTAGTTGTTTTCCTGGGATTTTATCTTTTCCTTTTATCTGGGACATAACTTTCTGCTTTTTCATTGTGATTAATATTCTATAATATGGTTTTTTTTTCTTAGCTGCTGCGGAGCTGTGATTCTTCTTGCTTCTTCTGTCTGAACTCTGATGGATGAGGCTAGAAGACTTTCCATCTTTCAAAGCACAAGATATATAGCATAAATTACATGTTAAAAATTATGAATCACTCTGGTTAATTATACTACAAATCAGTCAACTACAGTATCATTGTAAGAGGACTAAAACTACATCTTTTTATTCTACAAGGTGGTGGCATTAAAATATCCTGGTTTATCTTTACCAAGTTTTCTTAAAGTTGGGCATAACAACAAAATTACTGACATTAAATGATTATTATATGCGGCCTTCTCAAGTCTATGCCCCAACCACTAATGCCAAAGACTAAAGCTAAAGTGTTCTATGAAGAACTAAAGACTTTCTAGAACTAACAACAACAACAAAAAAAGGTCCTTTTCATCACAGGTGATTGGAATGCAAAAGTAAGAAGTCAAGAGATACCTGGAGTGACAAGCAATTTTGGCCTTGGGATACAAAGTGAAGCAGAGGAAAGGTTAACAGAGTTTTGCCAAGAGAACACACAGTTCATAGCAAACACTTTCTTCCAACAACACAAGAATGTCTGTACATATGGACATCACCAGATGGTCAATATAGAAATCAGACTGATCGTATTCTTTGCAGCCAAAGATGGAGAAGCCATATACAGTCAGCAAAAATAAGACCTGGAGCTTACTGTGGCTTAGATCATGAGCTCCTAATTGCAAAATTCAGACTTAAATTGAAGGAAAACCACTGTTCCATTCCGATATGACCTAAATCAAATCCCTTATGATTATACAGTGGAAGTGACAGATTCAAGGAACTAGACCTGGAAGACAGAGTACCTGAAGAGCTATGGACAGAAGTTTGTAACACTGTACAGGAGATGGTGACCAAAACCATACCAAAGAAAAAGAAAGGCAAAGGTAAGACTACACAAAAAAACCATACAGAAAAGGTCTTAGTAACCTGGATAACCACGATGATGTGGTAACTCACCTAGAATCAGCTATCCTGGAATGTGAAGTCAAGTGAGCTTTACAAAGCATTACTATGAATAAAGCTAGTTGAGGTAATGGAATTCCAGCAAAGTTATACCAAATTCTAGAAGATGATGCTGTGAAAGTGATTACTCAATATGCTGCAAATTTGGAAAACTCATCAATGTCCACAGGACTAGAAAAAGTCAGTTTTCACTCCAATCCCAAAGAAGGAAAATGCTGAAGAATGTTCAAACTACCATACAACTGTGCTCATTTCATATTCTAGTAAGGCTGTGTTCAAAATCCTTCAAACCAAGCTTCAACAGTATGTGAACTGAGCACTTTCAGATGTACAACTGGATTTAGAAAAAGCAGAGGAACCAAAAATCAAATTGCCAATATCCTTTAAATTATAGAAAAAGCAATAGAATTTCAGAAAAACATCTGCTTCAGTGACTATTCTAAAGCCTTTGACTATGTGTATCACAACAAACTGGAAAATTATTAAAGAGATGGGAATACCAGACCACTACCTATCTCCTGAGAAACCTGTATTCAGGTCAAGAACAACAGTTAGAACCAGACATGGAACAGCAGACTGGTTCCAAACTGAGAAAGCTCTTTATCAAGGCTGCATACCATCACACAACTTGTTTACTTCTATGCAGATTACATCATGCATAATGTTGGGCTAGGTGAATCATAAGCTGGAATCAAGATACAGGTAGAAATATAAACAACCTCAGATATGCAAATGATATGACTCTAATGGTAGAAAGTGAAGAGGAACTAAAGAGCCTCTTAATGAGGCTGAAAGAAGAGAGTGAAAAGCTAGCTTAAAATTCTACATTAAAAGAACTGAGATTATGGCATCTGGTCCTATCACTTCATGTCAAATAGATTTCATTTAAATCCTAAAGAAAATCAACCCTGAATATTCATTGGAAGGACTGATGCTAAAGCTCAAGTTCCAATACTTTTGACCATCTAATGCAAAGAGCCAACTCATTGGAAAAGACCCCAATGCTGGGAAAGATTGAAGGCAGGAGGGGAAGGGAATGACAGAGGATGAGATGGTTGGATGGCATCACCGACTCGATGGACGTGAGTTTGAGTGAACTCTGGGAGTTGGTGATGGACAGGGAGGCCTGGCATGCTGCAGTCCATGGGGTCACAAAGAGTCAGACACGACTGAGCGACTGAATTGAATAATATAGTTACATACTGGCACGTAAAAAACAATGATTCACTTCCTCATGGCATAGCCCAAAGAAAATACACAGTAATGGCATCCCACAAAAAGGAGGAAAAGAAGAAAGAACAAGTCACCAGCTTCAGATCTTAGGTAGATAAATGAGAGAATGTATTTGGTGCCTGCCACATTTTTGCAACCTTTAATGATACTTTTATCCACATGACTACTCTCTCCGGCCAGGAAATCATCTGTCAGGTCAGTGGTGGAATAACAGTTAAGTCAGACAAAAATGAATCCTTTCCACATGACAACATGTTGGCCACCTAGGGTGTGGTTCAGAGTTGCAAGGAGTTGGGCAAAGCTGTCTTAAACATCAAACTCTGGGTCATAATAGCAAGTAGAACAAAGAACCTTTAACCTGTGACACACTTAGCCCTCAGAGCCTTTGATCATTCAGAAATGAAGATGGATCAGGCAGGTTGAGAATGTCATCTTAGCTCCTTCTGAGAGTATCTGCAAGAAGAGAGGTCACCATCTATGAACACCTCTCCTCAAATTATTGCTTTCTGTAAACAAACTATTAGTGCAAGCCAAAACAAAAATAAACAGAAAATACACACATACTTAGTAGCATAAAAACGGTTAAGATTTCATTGGGCATAAAAAGACTTTGAATAAATTGAAATTAAATAAATTTGTATTAATTTATGCTTCAAAACCAGCTAATATTCTACTTCACAAGAAAAAATGTGCATATCCAACAACAAATACATGACTATGTGTATCATAGACACAATATGCTTTCATAAACAAATTACAACAAAAACATAAGGGTAGGTTTAGGACTTTTAAGTAGCAGCAGAAATGAAGATATTATAAGGGTTTAAAACCCTATTTTAAAAAAAATGGGTAAAGTAGAATTATAATCAGAACATTAAGCAAAAGTCTTTATAACTTCATTACTTGAGGTGTACCATAACTCCCAGACTCTTTCTTCTACAAAGTACTTCATGATATTCAGGCTAAACAGAAACATAAAAAAGTTCACTGAATTGAAAATTTTGGCTCTAATTGAAGGTTTATGCAATTACGTCTGCTGAGACATTTCTGAACTAAATATATATATATATATGTGTGTGTGTGTGTGTGTGTGTATATATACATATATATATGAATCTGCCTGCAATGCAGGAGACACCAGTTTGATCCCCGGGTCTGAAAGGTCCCTTGGTGGAGGAAATGCATGTATCAGTTCAGTTCAGTTCAGTAGCTCAGCCAGGCTTCCCTTTCCATCACCAACTCCCAGAGTTAAACTAATATCCATCGAGTGGGTGATGCCATTCAACCATTTCATCCTCTGTCATCCCCTTCTCCTCCTGCCATAAATCTTTCCCAGCATCAGGATATTTTCCAATGAGTCAGTTCTTTGCATCAGGTGGCCAAAATATTGGAGTTTCAGCTTCAGCATCAGTCCTTCCAATGAATATTCAGGCTTGATTTCCTTTAGGATGGACTGGTTGGATCTCCTTGCAGTCCAAGGGACTCTCAAGAGTCCTCTCCAACACCACAGTTCAAAAGCATCAGTTCTTCAGCACTGAGCCTTCTTTACAGTCCAGCTCTCACATCCATACATGACCACTGGAAACGCCATAGCTTGGACTACATGGACCTTTGTTGGCAAAGTACTGTCTCTGCTTTTTAATATGCTGTCCAGATTTGTCAGAGCTTTTCTTCCAAGGAGCAAGTGTCTTTTAATTTCATAGCTGCAGTCACCATCTGCAGTGATTTTGGAGCCCCCCAAATTAAAGTCTCTCACTATTTCCACTGTTTCCCCATCTATTTGCCATGAAGTGATGGGACCAGATGCCATGATCTTAGTTTTCTGAATGTTGAGCTTTAAGCCGACGTTTTCACTCTCCTTTCATTTTCGTCAATAAGCTCTTTAGTTCTTCACTTTCTGCCATAATGGTGGTGTAGTCTGCATATATGAGGTTATTGATATTTCTCCTGGCAATCCTGACTCCAGCTTGTGCTTCATCCAGCCTGGCATTTTGCATGATGTACTCTGCATATAAGTTAAAGAAGCAGGGTGACAATATACAGCCTTGATGTACTCCTTTCCTGATTTGGAACCAGTCTGTTGTTCCATGTCCAGTTCTAACTGTTGCTTTTTGACCTGCATACAGATTTCTCAGGAGACAGGTCAGGTGATCTGGTAGTCCCATCTCTTTAAGAATTTTCCACATATGCATGTGTGTGTATGGTATATGCGTATTAAGAGAGAGAGCACCTGATAGGCATGTTCTTGATTTACTTACTTAGTCATAGTGATAAACAAAATACATTTCCAGAAATCTGAAGCTAAGCTAGAAGGATATCACTGGCATTGCATATGTAAGAACTAGTAGCAAACTATAATATTGCTGAATAGGGTTTTGTAAACTACAGATGATAAAAGCACACTCAAGTAGCAAAATGATCTATAGAAGTAATTATTAGGGAAGGGAAAATGCAAATTCAAGAAAACATTTTTTACACAGAACAAGAACATTATGATAGTTGGCCCCTTGCTATATTATTGATAGTAATAGCAATAATTTTTATAAGACAAAAACAATTCAGAATATACACAACCATGCTTTATATATCATTAAAACGATTGAGTTGACATTATTTTTGATGCAAGCTGTGGGATATAAATACATTAAAAACATCCTTCTTTCTTCTCAAAATATTATCCTGTCAAGTCTTTGGCTCTATTAAAAGAAAGAAAGAAAAAAGACAAGAACAGCAAAAAAAAAAAAATCTCTAAAGGAACACAAACATTTAATAAGAAAAGGACAAGAATAAGGGACTGAGAGAAATGGAAAGCGAAATAATGAGATTTATGTAAGTATATGAAAGTGGGAAATTATAAAATTTACTCTATAATATGAAAGAGGTGTTATTTGCCGGAACAAAGTAAAAATAAGTACATGTGGGACATTTTATTAAACAAATACACAAAATGGAAATATTTTTATTCAAAATTTTATTTGCATTTCTTATACAATATGTATTTTATTAATTATCTTAACATGTTAAGAAAACTTAAGTCTTGCTGACTCTCTCTTGATATATGCCTTAACACTGAATGCTGTACCTTCCTGGGTACAATTTGACTGTTAATAATATTCTCACTAGAAATTAGCAGATTTTGACAACTAAACTATATGATTATCTTGAACTGATAATAGGTTTGGAATGTTCTCAAAAATATAGACACACCAAAATCTTTATATTAAGGACGAAGGATAACAAAACAATGTAAAGCAATTGATTAATCTGAGTGCTGAGATTAATTAATACATAAATATATCTTAGAGTCAGTTGGTACATACTAAAATGTGTCTATTACATTGACACTTAAGTATAATATATAGGATTTATAATTTTCATACTCCTAAAAACTTTTTATATACAACAAAAGAAGTTTGTCAGAATTACAGATAATCTAGAAAATATGAAAATTGCATGTAACTAAGGGAACTTTTTGTAAAACGTTTTTGGATAATTGTTTCTCTTCCACTTCATCATGTATGCTTTTTTTTTCCCCCATCATGTAAATCCTTTATTTTGGGGGGCTCCAAAATCACTGCAGATGGTGATTGTAGCCATGAAATTAAAAGACGCTTACTCCTTGGTAGAAAAGTTATGAGCAACCTAGATAGCATATTCAAAAGCAGAGACATTACTTTGCCAATAAAGGTCCATCTAGTCAAGGCTATGGTTTTTCCAGTGGTCATGTATGGATGTGAGAGTTGGACTGTGAAGAAGGCTGAGTGTCGAAGAATTGATACTTTTGAACTGTGGTGCTGGAGAAGAGTCTTGAGAGTCCCTTGGACTGCAAGGAGATTCAACCAGTCCATTCTGAAGGAGATCAGCCCTGGGATTTGTTTGGAGGGAATGATGCTGAAGATGAAACTCCAGTACTTTGTACACCTTATGCGAAGAGCTGACTCACTGGAAAAGACTCTGATGCTGGGAGGGATTGGGGGTGGGAGGAGAAGGGGACGACAGAGGATCAGATGGCTGGATGGCATCACTGACTCGATGGATCTGAGTCTGAGTGAACTCTGGGAGTTGGTGATGGACAGGGAGGCCTGGCGTGCTGCAATTCATGGGGTCACAAAGAGCTGGACATGACTGAGCAACTGAACTGACCTACTCCTTGGAAGGAAAGTTAATACCAACCTAGATAGCATATTAAAAAGCAGAAACATTACTTTTCCAAAAAAGATCTGTCTAGTCAAGGCTATGGTTTTTCCTGTAGTCATGTATGGATGTGAGATTTGGACTATAAAAAAAGCTGAGCGACGAAGAATTGATGCTTTTGAACTGTGGTGTTGGAGAAGACTCTTGAGAGTCTCTTGGACTGAAAGGAGATCCACCCAGTCCATCCTAAAGGAGACCAGTCCTGGGTATTCAACAGAAGGACTGATGCTGAAATTCCAATACTTTGGCCACCTGATGCAACGAGCTGACTCATCAGAAAAGACCCTGATGGTGCAAAAGACTGAAGGCAGGAAGAGAAGGAGATGACAGAGGATGGCATGATGGATGGCATCACAGACTCAATGCACATTTGTTTGAGTAAACTCCAGGTGTTGGAAATGGACAAGGAGGCCTGACATGCTGTGGTTCATGGGGTCGCAAAGAGTCGGACACGACTGAGCGACTGAACTGAACTGAATTGAACTGAAATCCTTGTCAAACTATCTAATGCTGGTTCACGGGGAAGATCCAGAGAGATGATATGGGGTGGGAGGTGGGAGGGGGGTTCAGAACTGGGAACTCATGTACACCCGTGGCAGATTCATGTCAATATATGGCAAAACCAATACAGTACTGTAAAGCAAAATAAAGTAAAAACAAAAATTTAAAATAGAAAAAAAGTAATTTCTAATAGAAAGTATAGATAAATCAAAAACAATCTTAGTTTTTAAAAGTGTTAAGAAATAATAGCTTTTTAATGTGTATTTTTTGGAAACAAAATTATTGGACTTTACTGCAAATGGAATCACAGAAAATATAACATTTTCTAACATGTGCACTGGGACGACCCAGAGGGATGGTACAGGGAGGGAGGAAGAAGGAGGGTTCAGGATGGGGAACACGTGTATACCTGTGGCAGATTCATGTTGATTTATGGCAAAACCAATACAATGTTGTAAAGTAATTAACCTCCAATTAAATAAATTTATATTAAAAAATAAAAAAGCAAAATGTATCCTTCGTAAGAAAACATACAAGTAAGTTTTGAGACTTCATATTAATGAAAAGCTGAATTTTTGTATTAACTCATTAATTGCTAAATTAGTGCTAAAAATAAAGATGCAAAGAAGAATGAGTCTTTATATTAAAGAAAAATTGAAGCATATCACTTAAAAAGACACATGCACCCCAATATTCATTACAGCACTACCTACAGTAGCCAGGACATGGAAGCAACTTAAATGTCAACTGACAGATGAATGGATAAAGTTGTGGTACATAAACACAATTGGAAATTACTTAGCCATAAAAAGGAACAAATCTGAGTCAGTTTTAGTGAAGTGGATGAACCTGCAGTCTGTTGTTGTGAACCTGCAGTGTGAAGTAAGTCAGAAAAAGAAAATCAAATGTCATCTATTAATGCATATATATGGAATCTAGGAAAATGGCACTGGTGAACTATTTGCAGAGTAGGAATAGAGATGCAGACATAGAGAACAGATTCATTGACACAGTTGGGGAAGAAGAAGGTGGGACAAATTCAGAAATTGGCACTGAGGCATACACATTACCATATGTAAAACAGCTATTGGGAAGTTGCTCATCCTGGTGTTCTGTGACAACCTCAAGGGGTGGGATGGAGTTGTGGGGGGGGGGGGGGGGTGCGAGGGAGGGTTCAAGAGAGAGGAATATATGTATACTTAAGGTTTTATAGCAGAAACCAACACAACACTGTAAAGCAATTACTTTCCATTAAAAAAAGAGAGGCACAAGTTCTCCTCAATAGTTTTATATGAGGATACATTTTAAATTTATTTATTTTACTTTTTCCCCTTTAATTTTGAAGTTTCATTTACCTTTTTAGAATCTATACTAAAGCTAGCTTTAATTTTTCGCTCTGAATATGAACAGCATTATTTCTAGGGTCACATATGTTATATTCTAGTTCAGAGTTCAAGTACCACATGATTTTCTACAAATGCAATTCCCAGCCCTAACACAGATCTAGAAAATCAGAAACATGACATTAGGGCAAGCTATGCTATACAAGTGTTTCTTTTTGCAAAAGTGTAAAAAACAGAGACTCAATATTTATTGAGCTCAAATTCCTAATGCAGTCCATCCTTTGTTTCTTTTCATACTGAAGACACACGTATTACTATTGTATCTATTATCATCAGTCAGAAGTTAGAGGTTAAGGTTATACAGCCTGCCCATGATAGTATGAACCATAAGAAGACATATATATGCTTCAAAATTATGTTTGCATGGCTGTAGAAATTATTTACTCACATGTACAGTGATGGGAATTTTTATCTTCTAATGAGCAGACATTTGATATAATCAACATATTGGCTTTCCTCTGACAAAACTAATCGCGCATTCTCAATGCAGATTTTGAAATCTTCAAATGAATATGGTTTTTTTTAAATGGTTGGACTTATGGTGATTTCTTTAATAGGAAATCATACTTAATATGGGACTTCCGAGGTGATGCAAGTGGTAAATAAACCTGCACCAATGCAGGAGACATAGAGACGTCAGTTTGATCCGTGGGTTGGAAGATCCCCTGGAAGAGGGCATGGCAACTCACTAGAGTAACCTTGCCTGGAGGATTCCATGGACAGAGGAGCCTGGCTAGGCTACAGTCAATAGCGCCACAAAGAGTCAGACAGAACTGAAGCGAATTAGCATGCACATGCTTATGAATGTAACTGCTAGACAAATGAAAACAACAAACAATGGAGTAAAGCTTAAATACTAGAAATAAGTGTACTTTCAAACTCATTAAGACATTATATGTGATACATTCAGATCATCACTATAAGGTATCTTTCCAGTAGCTTGCAAAATACAAACTGAATAAAACATCTCTCTGGAGTATCCAGGACACAGTATCAAGTTTCTTCAGTGATTTCTGCAAATGTACACAAACATAGTGAAACACTAAGATAAATGTGACTAGTAAAAGGCAGTCTAAATATGTTTGTTACTGTGCTTATTTACTACTAATTTTGGTAACTTAACAAGATAAGGAAATTGCCTCATTTGAGCAAGATAAAAATCAGACTTTATTTTTTTGGGCTCCAAATTACTGCAGATGGTGACTGCAGCCATGAAATTAAAAGACGTTTATTCCTTGGAGGAAAAGTTATGACCAACCTAGATAGTATATTCAAAAGCAGAGACATTACTTTACCAAATAAGGTCCGTCTAGTCAAGGCTATGGTTTTTCCTGTGGTCATGTATGGATGTGAGAGTTGGACTGTGAAGAAGGCTCAGCACCAAAGAACTGATGCTTTTGAACTGTGGTGTTGGAGAAGACTCTTGAGAGTCCCTTGGACTGCAAGGAGATCCAACCAGTCCATTCTGAAGGAGTTCAGCCCTGGGATTTCTGTGGAAGGAATGATGCTAAAGCTGAAGCTCCAGTACTTTGGCCACCACATGTTAAGAATTGACTCATTGGAAAAGACTTTGATGCTGGGACGGATTGGGGCAGGAGGAGAAGGGGACGACCGAGGATGAGATGGCTGGATGGCATCACGGACTCGATGGACGTGAGTCTGAGTAAACTCTGGGAGTTGGTGATGGACAGGGAGGCCTGGCGTGCTGTGATTCATGGGGTAACAAAGAGTCGGACACGACTGAGCGACTGAACTAAACTGAACTGAAAAATCACAAATGCATTCACACTCACTGCAGTATCCCCTAGTATACTGGGGACACTTTATTGCAAGCATATTAATGAAGAAAGTTTTAGAGCTTCACTTCAGTCGCTCAGTCGTGTCCGACTCTGCGACCCCATGAATCGCAGCACGCCAGGCCTCCCTGTCCATCACCAACTCCCAGAGTTCACTCAGACTCATGTCCATCGAGTCCGTGATATCATCCAGCCATCTCATCCTCTGTCATCCCCTTCTCCTCCCACCTCCAATCCCTTCCAGCATCAGAGTCTTCTCCAGTGAGTCTACTCTTCGCATGAGGTGTACAAAGTACTGGAGTTTCTTCTTCAGCATCATTCCCTCCAAACAGATCCCAGGGCTGATCTTCAGAATGGACTGGTTGGATGTCCGTGCAGTCCAAGGGACTCTCAGGAGTCTTCTCCAACACCACAGTTCAAAAGCATCAATTCTTTGGTGCTCAGCTTTTTTCACAGTCCAACTCTCACATCCATACATGACCACTGGAAAAAACATAATATTGACTAGACGGACCTTTGTCGGCAAAGTAATGTCTCTGCTTTTGAATATGCTATCTAGGTTGGTCATAACTTTTCTTCCAAGGAGTAAGCATCTTTTAATTTCATGGCTGCAGTCACCATCTGCAGTGACTTTGGAGCCCACAAAAACAAAGTCTAACAATGTTTCCACTATTTACCCATCTATTTCTCATGAAGTGATAGGACCGGATGCCATGATCTTCGTTTTCTGAATGTTGAGCTTTAAGCCAACTTTTCCACTCTCCACTTTCACTTTCATCAAGAGGCTTTTGAGTTCCTCTTCACTTTCTGCCATAAGGGTGGTGTCATCTGCATACCTGAGGTTATTGATGTATCTCCCAGTAATCTTGATTCCAGCTTGTGCTTCTTCCAGCCCAGCGTTTCTCATGATGTATTCTGCATATAAGTTAAATAAGCAGGGTGACAATATACAGCCTTGATGTACTCCTTTTTCTATTTGGAAACAGTCTGTTGTTCCATGTCCAGTTCTAACTGTTGCTCCCTGATCTGCATATAGATGTCTCAAGAGGCAGGTCAGATGGTCTGGTATTCCCATCTCTTTACGAATTTCCCACAGTTTATTGTGATCCACACAGTCAAAGGCTTTGGCATAATCAATAAAGCATAAATAGATGTTTTTCTGGAACTCTCTTCCTTTTTCAAAGATCAAGCGGATGTTGGCCATTTGATCTCTGGTTCTTCTGCCTTTTCTAAAACCAGCTTGAACATCTGGAAGTTCACCTTTCACATATTGCTGAAGCCTGGCTTGGAGAATGTTGAGCACTACTTTGCTAGCGTGTGAGATGAGTGAAATTATGTGGTAGTTTGAGCATTCTTTTGCATTGCCTTTCTTTGGGATTGGAATGAAAACTGACCTTTTCCAGGCCTGTGGCCACTGCTGAGTTTTCCAAATTTGCTGGCATATTGCTTGCAGCACTTTCACAGCATCATCTTTCCGAATTTGAAATAACTGAACTGGAATTCCATCACCTCAACTAGCTTTGTTCATAGTGATGCTTTCTAAGGCCCACTTGACTTGACATTCCAGGATGTCTGGGTCTAGGTGAGTGATCACACCATCATGATTATCTTGGTCTAAACATCTTTTTTGTACTTTTCTTCTGTGTATTCTTGCCACCTCCTCTTAATATCTTCTGCTTCTGTTAGGTCCATACCATTTCTGTCCTTTATCGAGCCCATCTTTCCATGAAATGTTCCCTTGGTATCTCTAATTTTCTTGAAGAGATCTCTAATCTTTCCCATTCTGTTGTTTTCCTCTATTTCTTTGCATTGATTGCTCAAGAAGGCTTTCTTATCTTTTCTTGCTATTCTTTGAAACTCTGCATTCAGATGCTTATATCTTTCCTTTTCTCCTTTGCTTTTCGCCTCTCTTCTTTTCACAGCTATTTGTAAGGCCTCTCCAGACAGCCATTTTGCTTTTTTGCATTTCTTTTCCATGGGGACGGTCTTGATCCCTGTCTCCTGTACAATGTCACGAACCTGCATTCATAGTTCATCACACACTCTATAAGATCTAGGCCCTTAAATCGATTTCTCACTTCCACTGTGTAATCATAAGGGATTTGATTTAGGTCATACCTAAATGGTCTAGTGGTTTTCCCTACTTTCTTCAATTTAAGTCTGAATTTGGCAAAAGTATTTCATGATCTGAGCCACAGTCAGCTTCTGATCTTGTTTTTGTTGCCTGTATAGAGCTTCTCCATCCTTGGCTGTAAAGAATATAATCAATCTGATTTCGGTGTTGACCATCTGGTGATGTCCATGTGTAGAGTCTTCTCTTGTGTTGTTGGAAGAGGGTGTTTGCTATGACCAGTGCATTTTCCTGGCAAGACTGATTAGTCTTTGCCCTGCCTCATTCCATATTCCAAGGCCAAATTTGCCTGTTATTCCAGGTGTTTCTTGACTTCCTACTTTTGCATTCCAGTCCCCTATAATGAAAAGGACATCTTTTTTGGGTGTTAGTTCTAAAAGGTCTTGTAGGTCTTCATAGAACCATTCAACTTCAGCTTCTTCAGCATTACTGGTTGGGGCATAGACTTGGATTATGGTGATATTGAATGGCTTGCCTTGAAAACGAACAGAGATCATTCTCTAGTGTTTGAGATTGCATCCATGTACTGCATTTCGGACTCTTTTGTTGACCATGATGTCTATCCCATTTCTTCTAAGGGATTCCTGCCTGCAGTAGTAGATATAATGGTCATCTGAGTTAAATTCACCCTTTCCAGTCCATTTTAGTTCGCTGATTCCTAGAATGTCAATGTTCACTCTTGCCATCTCCTGTTTGACCACTTCCAATTTGCCTTGATTCATGGACCTGACATTCCAGGTTCTTATGCAATATTGGTTTTTACAGCATCGGACCTTGCTTCTATCACCAGTCACATCCACAACTGGGTATTGTTTTTGCTTTGGCTCCATCCCTTCATTCTTTCTGGAGTTATTTCTCCATTGATCTCCAGTAGCATATTGGGCACCTACTGACCTGGGGAGTTCCTCTTTCAGTATCCTATGATTTTGCCTTTTCATACTGTTCATGGGGTTCTCAAGGCAAGAATACTGAAGTGGCTTGCCATTCCCTTCTCCAGTGGACCACATTGTGTCAGACCTCTCCACCGTGAACTGCCCATCTTGGATGGCCCCACAGGGCATGGCTTAGTTTCATTGAGTTAGACAAGTCTGTGGTCCTAGTGTGATTAGATTGACTGAATTTTATTCTATGAATCATATGTGAATAAAAATAATCATACTGAAAATTACAACATATGTAATAAAAATATTGACACTATACATTTTTGAACATTTTAATGTGTTACTGCTAAGCATACAAAAACATACATCTACATATCTCATAAATGAGATGGAATTGAGTTTTACACAATAGACTCTTCAAGTTTTCTTACATTTTTCCAATTTAACATAAAAATATTTTTTCCCAAACTTTTCTATCTTTGCAAATGATAGATTTTTATTCTGGGGTCTTTTCATCTATTCACATTAAATATTAGATCCACTGAAAACTAAGCACCTATGCTACATAACTTCATGCTGATTCAATGTGAAAATTTCAGATTGGGCACAACTACTCATTAAAACTAATGAGTTCATAATGAGAGCTTCATGGTTAATTCCCTATGTAACAGGATTTATATTGCTCTCTAGCATCAAATAGCCCTTAAATATTTCTTACTTCTTACCGGTTTTTGCCAACTGTTAATAACTGGATTATGTCATCTGCTTCCTGCACATATTTAAAGAGGAATGAAAAAAAAAGGGAATGAAAAAGAAATTCTCTTATACTAAGGGATTCAACCACAGTACATGCTCGGTATACACAAGATTATTTTAACATTCTTACCTAGTATTACTTTTTCCAGTCATTAATATTAACAAGATAATTCTTAGAGAAATTTTATTTCTTCTAGAGAAATTCTTTAGACATTAACATTCCTGTGTCTGAAGTTTTCTCTGGGTAAAAGATGAAATGTCTGTGATACATGAGGCATAACTTAACTAATAAAATTACTAAATAAACTCCTACAAAAAGGAGAAAAGTATTTTCCAGTTCAGAATATTGATTGTTATTTTTATGAAGCATTTTCTGTGTGATTGACTTGATTACATATTTGTTTTTCATCATAGAAAAGATTCAAGAAGATCATGATATCGTCTCTTAAATTATACTGTATTCCCATTACTTGACACAGGGTCAAGTACACAATAGGTATTTAATTTTTTTCAACTTCCAATCATATCAAAAAAAGATCTTTTACATTAAATATATACTGTGAAAAAATGATACTTCTAAATAACACTTGGTAGGGTTGTATAGTACTTAGGAGACTAAAGTTCCCCTTTAAACAGCAAATAATACACTTGAAGGCATCTGAGGATTTTAGAGGGGACAATGTTTAGGAGGAGAAAAATTTCAAAAAGACAAGATGCTTGTGGAGGTGCACTGAGAATTACAGCTGACCTTACAGTCAATAATCCATCCTGTGTATTTGGTTAGAGGCTAAGAATTAGAACTGTTTTGCTCACCAGGTCATTTTGTGAATTGGGAAAGCTGAGCTGAACTAGACTGAAAGAGTTAAGGCAAAGCATCTGAAAAACAAAGTGGCATGCTTGAAAGCCTTAAGGTGTAGTTTAGGAAGCCTTAGTAGAAATTGGGCTTGAGAAATCAAGTTAGATTTAAAATCCTAGAGGGAGAAATAAATTGGAACAGGATTTCAAACCATTTTTCTGTCTGGTAACTCACAACTCTGAACACAGTGAGTATGAAATGCTATTGTACTGCACTTTAATTTCCAATTGTATAATGGAAATGATGATCAGAAATTTTTCAAGTGCTTATTGTCCATTTGTACATAATACTGTTTTTAATGAAGTGTCTGTGCAACTTTTTGCCTGATGTTAATTTAATGAAAATTTTTGCTATAATTGTTGACTTTAAGGGGCAGAGATAAATCCAGCAAAACAAAAGAATACATGACAAAGATTATAAAAGTCATAAATTATAGAATAATATTTTTCATGAATATTGATGAAAAATTCGACCCTTTATGAATTATAAAAAATTGATTTCATTGACATAAATAAAGCAACGAATTATGACCAATTGGGACTTATTGTACTAGTTGCTTAACATTAGAAAATTAATCTTTGGGACTCAACATATTAGTAAAAAGGAGAAAACTTAACCATCTAGGTAGATTCCAGAAATGTATTTAACACAATTCTAAATTGAATACCTAGGAATTAAATTGAATACCTAGGAATACACATCATTAATACAATAAAATTATAAACATCTATAAAATAATCATACTAGCTGGTGAAACAATGAAGAAATTCCTTCTAAAAATTGGAGAATGATATCATCAGGATTAAAAAATAAATACATTAATAAACATTTAAAGAGAATACTATTTATTATAGCACTGAAATGATCAAACATTCACAAATAAATCTAATGAAGATGCTCTTTATTTCTATAGACAGATTATAAAGATTATTATTTAAATTTTTGAAACAACAAAATAAGAGGCAGATTCTATGATTATAGATTCAAAGACTCACTATAGTAGCAATATTATTTCTAACCTTCAAATATCCAAAAATTTTGCCATGTGTGGCCGTTTATGTATATGAGCATACAATTTGTTTATAAAACTTATGCAGAAAACTACAAAAGAGTCTGTAGAATCTGTAATATAAGAAAGAAGAACCGAACAGAAAAAAAGAACAAAAACACTACCACTTACAAACATGAGTTTTAAAACTATCTAAACATTGGTTAAAATGTAATTTATATAGGGATAGAAAAATTAGATCAATGAAACTGCATAAACAATTCATAATTGGACCACATATATTCAGTCACTTGATTTAGGACAAATATGACACTTCAGTGCAATGGAAATTATTATTTAAGTGATAAATGGTGTTGGATTAACCACATATAAATATAAATAAATACATAACTTCCAATCTTCAGTAGACATTAAGAAAATTCTAAATAAAAGCTTCAAAAAATATGACTACATGCAAAAGAGATTGGCTGAATTAATCAAATAATACCAAGTTTTGACAATAAATGTGAAGCACACCAGGAACATCTTTTCTGCAGATGAAAAAATTGATAGAAACACTGGAAAACTGCCAGTAATTGCAGAAGTGAACATATAGCCTATAATGCAACAATGTCACTTCTATGTATATGTTCCACTGTAATATTTATGTATGTTTAATATGTGTGTGCATGTATAATATGATGCTCATATGATTATTATTCATAACTGTTCAAACCATGAACTTCATAAATACCTATTAATAGAAGAATGAATAAATATGTTTGATTTACTTGTAAAGTGAATTATTATATAGAAATGAAACTAAACAGTAACTTCCAGCAACAATATGGATGCATGTCACAAGCCAAATATAAAGTGAAATTAGTCAGACACAAAGGACTACATATTGTAAGATACTAATCATATGAAGTCTTAGAACAGACCAAAAAAAAAATGGTTAGATATCAGGAAAATATTGCATAAATAATGACTAGAAGGTGACAAGAGGGGGCCTTCTATGATTTTCATACAGTATGGTGTTATACAGTTATACTATCAACATTTAATTAAGGATTCATACAGTTGGATTTAGGTCTACTATTTTATTATATTTTTTTTCAGTTTCTACCTCCCAATTTTGATTCTGTTCTTTCTTCTTTTTTGTCTTCTTTTGTATGATATGAATATATTTAAAATTTTAATTTGCTATTTACTTTTTTAACTCAGAATATTGTATTATTTTCCATAATGATAGGCAAATATAATTACATGTTTGTCTAAACCCAAAGAATGTACAAAGCCAACAGTGAGCCCTAACATATATTATGCATTTTGGACAATAATGATAAGTCAATGTAGGCTCATCAATTGTAACAGACATACCACTCCACTGGGGGATATTGATAATAGGGAAAGCTATGCATGTGTGGAGTCAGGAGAAATCTGAGAAATCTCTATTATTCCCTCTTAATTTTGATGTGAACTTAAAACTGCTGTAAAAATAAAGCTTTGCATAGAAAAAATATTTGCTAGACAAACATTAACTTGGGTTGTAACTAGAATCCCCTACCTGACAAACCTATTGAGATACTTAAACAATTACCATTCACATTTCATATATCTAAAAAACACTAACAACAGTAAAACAGAAACCCACTCAGACAATTGAATGATTTCCTCAACTTGACGCATAGTTGGTAAACTATAAAAACTAGACCTAAAGTGAGCATTTACAAATATGTTTTCTTACCCAACTAATTGATTAAACTACTTGAAATAATTCTATTTATAAATCAGGTTATTGTCATTCATAAATCCCTTTGTTGGCTATAAAAGTATTATTTAAATCATGTTTTATGGCTGATTTTTTGAGGGATTCTATTAATATGCCTTTGAAACTCAGCTATTTTAAAAAGTTGGTCACAACATATTTATATATTATGTAATTTAAAGGGCAGTCACACAAAACAATTTTTATTTTTCTTAGTTAAATATAGTCTGACAATCAATGGTATGAGGATCCCTTGTTTTAAATATGAAAGATAAATGCTGAATTAATATATTTTCATTTAATGTTGTGTTTCAATTAACAAAACTTTTTTGACTAGGTGATCAATTTACAAGACAACAAGATATTTTTGTACTTAAAATATTTCATATTGTAATCAATTAGTAATGTATCTTTTACAGATTTACATGCCTGCACAGCCTAAATTTTCTACACTGAAAACACTAATAAAATAATACAGTAGTATTTAAACATATTAAATAGGACATAAATTTTAAGGTGTGCCTTAAAATTACTTAAGTGACTCATCAATGAGCATAAAGTCAATAAGAAATGAGAAAAATCTATGCACAATTTAAATCAGCATTTGAATGTTAATGTTAAATCATACTACATTCTCCTTTTTACAAAAATTAATATAACCTTGCATTTTTAAAGGCATTTTTATTAGAACTTTTAATACTATTTGCAATTAAGCTTCTCTCCATAGTTTATATTTTTATATTTTTATTATAGTTTCAAGTTTCTTCTAGTTTCAACAATGGTGATATAAATATATTAAGTGATTCTTATTTATATGCAGTTAATGTGTAGTCCCTTGGACTGCAAAGACATCCAACCAGTTCATCCTAAAGGAGACCAATCCTGGGTGTTTATTGGAAGGACTGACGCTGAGGCTGAAACTCCAATACTTTGGCCATCTCATGTGAAGAGTTGACTCATTGGAAAAGACCCTGATGCTGGGAGGGATTGGAGGCAGGAGGAGAAGGGGACGACAGAGGATAAGATGGCTGGATGACATCACCGACTGGATGTAAGTGAGTTTGGGTGAACTCCAGGAGTTGGTGATGGACAGGGAGGCCTGGCGTGCATGGGGTCGCAAAAAGTCGGACATGACTGAGCGACTGAACGGAACTGAATGTGTAGATGTTAATTCAGAAAATATATTGTTTGAAACATCACTATTTCAGTTTCTTCAGAATTACCACGCTAATTTTAAAGTAGTTTCAGCATTGACATGATTGATTGTTTTAAAATGAACTCTTCATTCAGAAGGTACTAGAAAAGCCTAGTAGAAAATCATAATGCTGCTGTAGCATTATACATTGTGATGTCACAATCACTTCACCAAATTTAACTACATTGAAAAAGACCCTCTGGGCTTTTATGTATAAAATATTTATTGTGTCACCTATTAAGCTTGTTGTATTGAGCTCCAGAGAGGAAACTGAAACTCATCAAAATGGCTTCATGTTGGTGATGCTAGGGTTCGATACTTTCTTGCATACAGACGAGGTCTCATTCAGCTTAATGACGCCTCCTACTGGTCTGAAGGCCAAATAGATCATTTCCTGTTGAACAAACTGTGCTTAAGATGCAGCTGCTGCTAAGTCTCCTCTGTCATGTCCAACTCTGTGAGACCCCATAGATGGCAGCCCACCAGGCTCCCCTCTCCCTGGGATTCTCCAGGCAAGAACACTGGAGTGGGTTGCCATTTCCTTCTCCAGTGCATGAAAATGAAAAGTGAAAGTGAAGTCGCTCAGTTGTGTCCGACTCTTAGTGACCCCATGGACTGCATGCAGCCTACCAGGCTCCTCCATCCATGGGATTTTCTAGGCAAGAGTACTGGAGTGGGATGCTATGATGCAGAAAGAAAACAAAACTAACATTATTGAATACTAGCTTTGAGAATGGAGAAGGCAATGGCACCCCACTCCAGTACTCTTGCCTGGAAAATCCCATGGGCAGAGGAGCCTGGTGGGCTGCGGTCCATGGGGTCGCTGGGAGTCGGACACGACTGAGCGACTTCACTTTTACTTTTCACTTTCATGCACTGGAGAGGGAAATGGCAACCCACTCCAGTGTTCTTGCCTGGAGAATCCCAGGGACGGGGGAGCCTGGTGGGCTTCCGTCTGTGGGGTCGCACAGAGTCGGACACGACTGAAGTGACTTAGCAGCAGCAGCAGCAGCTTTGAGAATGAAAGCTTCTTTTGAGCTAAAGCAATTTTTTATTTTTTTCTTCAGATTGGGAAGCAATTGTTGAAGATCAGTTTGGGTTTGATAAGACACTAAACAGAAGCAGGAAACATAAAAATTGAAAAAAAAAATAATGTTATGTTCATGATTTTTAAATATACTGGTTTTACCAGTTTTCTTACACATTCAATTTTTTTTTTAATTGACTACCCTAAGGATCCATTAAAATAATACACTGGTGCATCATGCCAAATGTCAGTACTCAATTGTTAAGCATTTTAACTCTATACTAGAATTAAAGTATTAAAAAGATACTTTCAGAACAAACTACTATTTTTTTTACTGATAAAGAAATATAAATTTTTTGAGAAAGACACAAATATTTTTCCTTATGTTTTTGCACATAAAGATTGTCCCTTGACTGAGAGTAACTATTTGCTTAAGCAGGAAATGTGATAAAATTAGGATCTAGAGCAATAATGTGTGCTGGACTTATGGAGTTAAAATGACAATTTCAACAAAGGCAGAAAGAGGAAATGTTCCAGAGCTATATTACACAACAATTTATAGTTACTGTGGTTACTGATGAGAGGAAATTTGAAATCCAGGTAACGGCAACAGGACAATGACAGCGATGGTACACATGCTATCCAGAAGTAGCTGAGAAAAATAAAAGCTGATTACAAATAGGGTCTTCATGGAAACCAAATTATTGAAGGTGATACTCAGAATTAAACATATTCAATTTACTGTGTTATTTCTTTTTCTCACAATTTTTTTAATAAAATTTCTGAATATACAGAAAATACATAGTAGCTAAAATTTATTGAATACAAATATATGCCATGCACATTTCAGAAATCTTTATGTTTGATGTTATAACAACCCCATAAAGTTGATACTACAGATATCAACTGTAGTATCAAAGATAAAAAAAGGATTACATGTTTGCCTAATGATCTAGGGCTGATGCTAAAACTGAAGCACCAATAACTAGTCATGTGATGTGAAGAGCCGACGCTGGAAAAGACCTTGATGCTGGAAAAGACCTTGATGCTGGGAAAGACTGATGGCAGGAGGAGAAGGGGGCAACAGAGAATGAGATGGTTGGAGGGCATCACCAAGTCAATGGACGTGAATTGGACCAAACCCCAGGAGACAGTGAAGGACAGGGAAGCCTGGCATGATGCAGTCCATGGAGCTGTAAAGAGTTGGACAGGTCTTAGCAACTGAACAACAACAATGGACAAAATTTTTCATATAACAGAACCAGAATTTGCATCCATGATCATTTAGTTCAGAGACAAAACTTTTAACAACTAGGCTATAAAGCACTTCCAGGAAGATAAAATAGGCATACTTGTCCCTATTAATCCCATTAAATATGATATAAGATGCTGGGCATTAATCATAGTAATCTATATATCTACACACACTCTCTCAGAAAGGTACAGAGAAGCAGCCAGACTCTCTGAAGACCTCAAACTCAAGGAAGGGCACATTAGTGATTTATCTGGGTATTTTTTGACTCAGATAAAGTTATGACTGAAGAAGCCAATTTTGAAGTTACAACAATTGGCAGAATCCTTCTACCAAAGGACTACAGAGAAAACATTTCTCTGTATAATGAGAAATGTTATATAAGAAATATGAGAATGTTTCTCATAATGTTATATGAGAAATGTTTTCAGCTTTAGCATCAGCCCTAGATCATTAGGCAAACATTTAATCTTTTTTTTCTCTTTGATAATACAGTTGATATCTGTAGTATCAACTTTACGGGGCTGTGCTAACATCAAACATAAAGATTTCTGAAATGTGCATGGCATATATATATATTTAGAGGCCTAGAAAACGTTTAGACAATAACTGTTCTTATCCAGACAAATATCACAGAAAAATAGAGGTTATACACTGACCCACACCAAAGAAGGCCAAATGGGGAGCCTACTATTCTACCCTCACCAAGATGTAACAAGGTGCCTACCATACAAGCTAGGATAAAGTCAGAGATAAACATGTAGGGATTGGGATATTCATTCCCAAAGGGGGATAAAAAGCCCATGACCCTGAGGAATCAAGTTGATTCTACCACCCACACAAAATTAATGAGGATTCCTCCAAGTCTATACAGGCTAAATAGAGCAAATGTACTTCTTCACCTTCTAGGTAAAGAGGTGAGGCCCCCTACTTCCTGCAACAGAGCAGTATCAGAAAAAGGCAGATAGAACAGAGGACTTAATAAATAAGGTCCAGAGGCTCATACCTAATATCCAAAATATTAAATTTTCTATTGAAAATCACACATCACAGCAAAAATCAGAATGATTTCAAACAGAATTTTAAAAGGACAATCCAGTGATGCAAATGCTGAGGTGACAGAGAACTTAGTTACCAGACAAAGATTGCGAAGTAGCCATAACAAAATTACTAAGAAAAGAACAATTACATACGCAATTGAAACACATGAAATAATGGAACATTTCACCAAAGAAATGACAATTAAAAAGAAGAATCAAATGCAAATAAAGTAACTGAAATAAAAACTCAGTGAATGGACTTTAAAGCAGCATATAGAAGAATGAATCATTGAAGTGGAATCTAGAATAATATAAATTACTAAGACAATAGAGATAAAACAGTGGGAACAAAATGAATAGACTATAATAAAATACCAAGCATTAGAGTCCTAGGAGTAGAGGAAAGTGAGGAGAAACTGAAACATACTTGCAGAATTAATGGCTAAAATTTTCCAAATTTGGCAAAAGACATTAACCGGCAGATTTTAGGAGATGAATGAATCCAAAATAGAATATAGTCAAACAAATCTACATGACATGATAGTTGAAATTCTGAAAACCAAAGTTAAAATATTGAAAGAAGCAAGACAAAATCACAACTTACCAATTGGGGAAATAATTTAAGTGAGAGGAATTTCTCTCCAACTAAGAGACCATGCAGGGAAGAGGAGGTTGCAGAATGTTTTTAATGTGCCCAAAAAATTGTCAACCCAGAATCCTATATGCAATGTAAATAAACTTCAGTAATGAATGGGAAATCAAGACATTACCAGATGAAGGAAAGCTGGTATAACTTATTATCATTGTGGATACATGCTCAACCACTCAGTCATGTCTGACTCTTTGCAACCTCATACACTGTAACCCACCAGCTTTTGGGGCCCATGGGATTCTCTAAGCAATACTGGAGTGGGTTGCCATTTACTGCTCCAGGGAATCTCCCTGACCCTGGAATCGAACCCATATCTCCCGTGTCTCCTACTTAGGCAGACAGATTCTTATCATCATCAGACCTATCTTAAATGCATGTCTACAAAAGTCATCTAAACAGAAAAGAAACAATAAGTTAAGGTATCATTAGGCATCAGTAAAGACAGAAGCATACAGTAAGCAAAAAATTGAGCAAACAAAATGGATTGTGTTTTCTTCTTGAATTTTTAAATTATGTTTAACAATTGAAATAAAATTATAAAACTCTCTGATATGGTCTTTAATGAATGTTGAGAAAATATTTAACATAATTATAAATAGAAAGAACCTGTACAGGGATGTAGAAGGAGGTAAGGTTTATATATTTCATTCTTTCTTGGGAAATGCCACCACCAAAAGACTATGATATCTACATCAGTATTTGTATCTATAGTTTATCTTTATCTCTGTGTGTGTATGTATGTGTGTGTGTGTATATATATATATATATATATATATACAAAACACTTAGAGCTATTATTCAAAAGCTACATAAAGAGATGCACTCAAAAATACTGTATGTAAAACAAAATAGATTTGTAAAAGCTGTTTGAGTAACACAAAAAATGTTAGGAGAAAGAAAGCAGAAATGGAAACCAAAAGAACAAACATAAAACAAAAAATGAGCTGGGAGACTTAGACAAAAAATATGATTATATCTTAAATGTAATGATTCTTCAAAAAACACAAAATTACAAAACTGACCAACCATGAAGTGCATAATTTGAAGAGCCCCATCAGTATTAAAGAAGCTGAAACTGTATTTAAGACTCTCTATCTAAAGAAATTCCCAGATCCAGAGGGTTTCCTTGAAGAATTCTACCAAATGAATAAAGAAGTCTTAGAGCCAATTCTAGAAAATCAAGAGAAGGACAAATTCCCCAATTAATTTGTGCAGCTGAGATTAGCTTAACACTAAAGACAGTTAAAAAAGAAAGAAAGAAAGAAAATCGTGGACCAGCATCCTTCATATATATAGATTTAAAACGCAAAATATTAGAAAATAGAATTAATGAATATATAAAAAGAATTATTCTCCACGCCCTAGTGGTATTTATTCCAGAGAGGTAAGTCTAATGATAGTTTTTAAAGGCTCAGACAGTAAAGAGTCTGCCTACAATGAGGGAGACCCACATTCAATCCCTAGGTCAGGAAGATCCCCTGGAGAGGGAAAGAGCAACTCACTCCAGCATTCTTGCCTGGAAAATACCATGGATGGAAGAGCCTGGTGGGCTACTGAACTTTTACATTTCTGTGGCCACTGCTGAGTTTTCCATATGTGCTGACATATTGAGTGTAAGACTTTCATAGCATCATCTTTTAGGATTTGAAATAGCTCAACTGGAATTTCATCACCTCCACTAGCTTTTTTGGTATTGATGCTTCCTAAGGCCCACTTGACTTTGCATCCCAGGATATCTGTCTCTAGGTGAGTGATCACACCATTGTGGTTATCTGGGTCATGAAGATCTTTTCTATGTAGTTCTTCTGTGTATTCTTGCCACCTCTTCAGCATTATTGTTCACTTATCTAACTAAGATGGCAACGTAGAAGGACATGTTCTCATCATCTTTTCCTGAGAGAACTCCAAAATTACAACTTGCTACTGAACAACCATCAACAAAATGTTGGATCCCACCAAAAAAATACATCCCACATCCAAGAGCAAAGGAGAAGCCCAAGCAAGACTGTAGGAGGGTCAAAATTTAATTTAGAATCAAACTCCACACCGGCCAGAGATGCATAGAGGGTGGAAATAAAACCTTGTGTGCACCAGAAGACTCCACAGAGACTGAACCAGACCTGACTTTGAGTGTTTAAGTGTCTCCTATGGAGGTATGGGTCAGCAATAGCCTGTCAGAACTTACACAGGACTGAGGAAACAGACTCTTGGAGGGCACAAAGAAAACATTGTGCACACCAGGACCCAGAGATCCCACAGAGACTGAGCCTGAACTGTGTCTGTGTATCTTCTGCAGAGGTATGGGTCAGGAATGGCCTGCCACAGGGGTAGGGGCTCTGGGTGCAGCAGGCCTGGGTATGGCATAAGTGTTGTTGTAGGAAGTTGCCATTAACCCTACCATAGCGGCGCCAGAACTTACACAGGACTGGGGAGACAGACTCTTGGAGGGCACAAAGAAAACATTGTGCACACGAGGACCCAGAGATCCCACAGAGACTGAGCCTTAACTTTGTCTGTGTATCTTCTGCAGAGGTATGGGTCAGGAATGGCCTGCCACAGGGGTAGGGGCTCTGGGTGCAGCAGGCCTGGGTATGGCATAAGTGTTGTTGTAGGCAGTTGCCATTAACCCTACCATAGCACCACCAGAACTTACACAGGACTGGGGAAACAGATTCTTGGAGGGCACAACAAAACCTTGTGTGCACCAGGACCCAGAAGAGAGGAGCAGTGGCCCCACAAGAGACTGACCCAGACTTGCCCACGAGTGTCCAGGAGTCTCCAGCACAGGCGTGGGTCAGTGATAGCCTGGTGCAGGGTCGGGAAACTGACTGTCACAGTGGTGCACAGAAACTTTTGAAGGAGGGCCATTATCTTCATTACCTCTACCATAGTTTGGACTCATGTCAAACAACAGGGAGGGAACACAGTCCCTCCCATCAACAGAAAATTGGATTAAAGATTTACTGAAGATGGCCCAACCCATCAGAACAAGACCCAGTTTCCCCCTCAGTCAGTCTCTCCCATAAGGAAACTTCCATAAGCCCCTTATACTTATCCATCAGAGGGGCAGACAGACTGAAAATCACAATCATAGAAAACTAATCAAACTGATCAGATGGACCACAGCCTAGTCTAATTCAATGAAACCATGGCCACCCAAGATGGATGGATCACGGTGAAGAGTTCTGACAAAACATGGTCCACTGGAGAAGGGAATGGCAAATCACTTCAGTATTCTTGACTTGAGAATCCCATGAACAGTATGAAAAGGCAAAAAGATAGGACACTGAAAGATGAACTCCCCTGGTCGGTAGGTGCCCAATATGCTACTGGAGAACAGTGGAGAAATATCTCCAGAAAGGATGAAGTGATGGAGTCAAAGCAAAAACAACACCCAGTTGTGGATGTCACTGGTGATGGAAGTAAAGTTCTATGCTGTAAAGAACAATATTGCATCAGTGCAGATCAGTCATTAAATCGTGTCCAATTGGGACCACATGGACTGCAGCACGCCAGGCCTCACTGTCAATCACCAACTACCAGAGTTTACTCAAACTCATGTCCATTGAGTCAGTGATGCCACCCAAATAACTCATCCTCTGTCATCCACCTCTCCTCCCACCTTCAATCTTTACCAGCATCAGGGTCTTTTTAAATGGGTCAGTTCGTTGCATCAGGTGGCCAAAGTATTGGAGTTTCCACTTCATCATTAGTCCTCCCAATGGATATTCAGAACTGATTTCCTTTAGCATGGACTGGTTGGATCTCATTGCTGTCCAAGTGACTCTTAAGAGTCTTCTCCAACACTAAAGTTCAAAAGCATCAATTCTTTGGTGCTCAGCTTTCTTTCTAGCCCAACACTTACATCCATATATGACTACTGGAAAAACCATAGCTTTGACTAGACAAACCTTTGTTGGCAAATTAATGTCTCTGCTTTTTAATATGCTATCTGGGTTGGTAATAACTTTCCTTTCAAGGAGCAAGTGTCTTTTAATTTCAAGACTGCAGTCAAAATCTGCAGTGATTTAGGAGCCCCCCAAAATAAAGTCAGTCACTCTTTCCATTGTTTCCCCATCTATTTTCCATTAAGTGATGGGACCAGATGCCATGATCTTAGTTTTCTGAATGTTGAGATATAAGCCAACTTTTTCACTCTTCTCTTTCACTTTTATCAAGAGGTTCTTTAGTTCTTCATTTTCTGCCATAAGGGTGGTGTCACCTACATATCTGAGGTTATTGATATTTCTCCTGGCAATCTTGATTCCAGGTTGTGCTTTATCCAGCCCAGCATTTCTCATGATGTACTCTTTATATAAGTTAAACAAGCAGGGTGACAATATACAGCCCTGACATACTCCTTTCCCAGTTTGGGACCTGTCTGTTGTTCCATGCCCAGTTCTAACTGTTGCTTCTTGACCTGCATACAGATTTCTCAGGAGGCAGGTCAGGTGGTCTGGTATTCCCATCTCTTTCAGAATTTTCCATAGTTTGTGGTAATACACACAGTGAAAGGCTTTGTCATAGTCAATACAGCAGAAGTAGATGTTTTTCTGGAACTCTCTTGCTTTTCAATGATCCAAAGATGTTGATGATTTGATCTCTGGTTCCTCTACCTTTTCTAAATCCAGCTTGAACATCTGGAAGTTCATGTTTCATGTATTGCTGAAGCCTGGCTTGGAGAATTTTGAGCATTACTAAGCTAGCATGTGAGATGAGTGCAATTGTGCAGTAGTTTGAGCATTTTTTGGCATTGCCTTTCTTTGGGATTGGAATGAAAACTGACTTTTTCCAGTCCTGTAACCACTGCTGAGTTTTCCAAATTTTCTGGACTATTAAGTGCATCACTTTCACATCATTATCTTTTAGAATTTTAAATAGCTCAACTGGAATTCCATCACTTACAACTCCATCATTCCAAGTGTAGTGATGCTTCCTAATGCCCACTTGACTTCGTATTCCAGGATGTCTGACCTAACAGAAACAGAAGCTGTTAAGAAGAGGTGGCAAGGATACACAGAAGGACTATACAAAAAAGATCGTCACAATATTGCATAGGAACCTGGAATGTTAGGTCCATGAATGAAGATAAATTGAAACTGCTCAAACAGAAGTTGGAAAGACTGGAAACATAGACATTTTAGGAATCAGTGAACTAAAATGGACTGGAATGGGTGAATTTAACTCAGATGACCATTATATCTACTACTTCGGGGAGGAATCCCTTATAAGAAATGGAGTAGCCATCATAGTCAACAAAAAAATCTGAAATGCAATACTTGGATGCAATCTCAAAAATGACAGAATGATTTCTGTTCATTTCCAAAGCAAACCATTCAATATCACAGCAATCCAAGGCTATGTCTTGACCAGTAATGCTTAATAAGCTGAAGTTGAACAGTTCTATGAATACCTACAACACCTTCTAGAACTAACACCCAATAAAAGATGGCCTTGTCATTATAGGGGACTGGAATGCAAAAGTAGGAAGTCAAGAGATACCTGGAATAACAGACAAATTTTGCCTTGGAGTACGGAATAAAGAAGGGCAAAGGCTAATCAAGTTTTGCCAAGAGAATGCACTAGTCATAGAAAACACCCCCTTTCAACAACACAAGAGAAGACTCTACACATGGACATCACCAGATATTCAATACCAAAATCAAACTGGAGTACATCAAGGCTATATTGTCACCTTGCTTATTTAACTTATATACAGAGTACATCATGCAAAATTCCTGGATGGATGAAGCACAAGCTGGGATCAGGATTGTCAGGAGAAATGTCAAAGGCAAGAGTGAAAAAGCTGACTTAAAACTCAACATTCAAAAATCAAAGATTATATTCTTTCCAGACAATGATGGAGAAGCTCTATACAGTCAGCAAACACAAGACTGAGAACTGACTGTGGCTCAGATCATGAACTCCTTATTGCCAAATTCAGACTTAAATTGAAGACAGTAGGGACAACCACTAGATTATTCAGGTATGGCCTAAATCAAATCCCTTAAGATTATACAGTGGAAGTGACAAATAATAACATTATGAAAATTAATATTAAAAGTAACATTACTATAACATTATACTATGTTTTAGATAGAATTTATTTTTTATTTTATTTTTATCTTTTTTAATATAAATTTATTTATTTTAATTGGAGGTTAATTACTTTACAATATGGTAGGGCTATCAGATTTGACAAATAAATGTATTCACATATACAAATATAATGTAGATATTGATGTAGACATATATATAGACATATATACAGCTATATGTTGGAAATGTAAAATATACAACTACTTTGAGAAGAAGTGAGGCAGTTTATTATATTGTAGAAGAGATAACCATATTCTTAGCACCCATTCCAGTCATTCTACTCTGAAGTGTCCAGTCATGAAAAAGTAAATCATAAATCATTACAATATGCCAGCAACTTTAGAAAACTCAGCAATGGCCACAGGACTGGAAAAGATCACTTTTCATTCCATGCCCAAAGAAGGGCAATGCCAAAGAGTGTTCAAACTACCGCATGATTGCACTCATTTTACATGCTAGTAAAGTAATGCTCAAAATTCCCCAAGTTAGACTTCTACAGTACATGAACTGAGAACTCCCAGATGTTCAAGTTGGATTCAGAAAAGGCACAAAGACCAGAGATCAAATTGCCAACATCCATTGGATCATAGATAAAAGAAGAGAATTAAAGAAAAACATCTACTCTTCTTCATTGACTATGCTAAAGCCTTTGAGTGTGTGGATCACAACAAACTGGAAAATTCTTAAAGAGATGGGAATAATAGATCACCTTACCTGCCTTCTGCAAAACCTGTATGCAAGTCAAGAAGCAACAGTTAGAACTGGACATGTAACAATGGACTTATCCAAAATTGGAAAAGGAGTACATCAAGGCTGTATATTGTCACCTTGCTTATTTAACTTATATACAGAGTACATCATGCAAAATGCCGGGCTGGATGAAGCACAAGCTGGGATCAAGTTTGTCGGGAGAAATATCAATAACCTCAGATATACAGATGACACCATCCTTACTGCAGAAAGAGAAGAGGAATTAAAGAGCCTCTTGATGAAGGTGAAAGACAAGAGTGAAAAAGCTGACTTAAAAGTTAACATTCAAAAAACAAAGATCATGGCATCTTGTCCCATCACTTCATGGGAGAAAGATAGGGAAACAGTGGAAACAGTGACAGACTTTATTTTCTTGGTCTGCAAAATCACTGCAGATGGTGACCACAGCCATAAAGTTAAAAGATGCTCATTCCTTGGAAGAAAAGCTATGACCAATCTAGACAGCATACTAAAAAGCAGAAACAATATTTTGCTGACAAAGCTCTATATTGAAAGCTATGGTTTTTCCGGTAGTCATTGTACGGATGTGAGAGTTGGATCTAAAAAAGGCTGAATGACAAAGAAAGACTGATGCTTTTTAACTGTGGTGTTGGAGAAGACTCTTGAGAGTCCCTTGGATTGCAAGGAGATCAAACCTATTAATCCTAAAGGAAATCAACCCTGAATATTCATTGGAAGGACTGATGCTTAAGCTGAAGCTCCAATAGTTTGACCACCTGATGTGAAGAGCCAGCTCATTAGAAAAGACCCTTATGCTGGGAAAGATTGAAGGCAGGGGGAGATGAGTACAACAGAGGACAAGACTGTTGGATGGCATCACCGACTCAATGGATATGAGTTTGAGCAAGCTCCAGGAGGTGGTGAAGGACAGGGAAGCCTGGCGTGCTATTGTCCATGGGGTGTCCAAGAATCAGATACAACTGAGAAACTGAAAAACATGTCCATACAGACTTGTACACAGACATTTATAGCAGATTTATCTTTGCTAGCCAAAACCTGAAAACAACTCAGATGCTCAAATAAAGGTGAATAGATCAACAAATTGTAATATATTCATATAATTAAAAGCTTTTCAGCAATAAGAAGAAATGGACTTATTGATATATAGGCTTCTCTGGTGGCTCAGATGGTAAAGAATCAGCCTGCAATGTGAGAGACCCAAGTTTGATTCCTAGGTTGGGACGATCTCCTGGAGAAGGGAATGGCAACCCACTCCAGTATTCTTGTCTGTAAAACTCCATAGACAGAGGAGTCTGGGAGGCTACAGTCCAAACGATTGCAAACAGCTGGACATGACTGAATGACTAACATTCTTTCTTTCTTATTGATATACACAGCAAGGTAGATGAAACCCAAAATAATTTTACTGAATGAAAGAAGACACATATGATCAAAATCAATAATCTTATTTACATAGACTTCTATAAATGCTAAGCTAGGTTATACTAACAGAAAATAGGTTGGTAAGAAAAAAAAAAAAAAAGTGTGCAAATGTGTCCTAGAATTAGAAATATAAATTTCCTCTTTTTTCACTTTGTGTTTTTAACAGGACATCAGGTTCAATTAAATAACATTTATATATCTACCAAATCATCTTCATTACATCAAGAATAATTAGTTTTCCTCTGCCTTTTTTGGGGAATAATTCTGACTATATTTTAACTTTAATTATTGTTCCCACTCAATATAGCATAAAAACTGCTACAGAAAAATTATTTGAAAACATTTGCCTATCATAAAATTGTTGTTTCTGATTAACAGAAATAACGACTTAAAATTTATAAGCAGTTTTTAAAATAGGAGAGGAAAAAAAATAGAGGTGGGCCTTGAAATTCTGTTACTTATCCAAAATTGTAATTATCTCCAGAGTAAATAATTCCTTTTATTATCCATGCTATAAATGAGGAACAAATTACCTATTTTAGATACATTTGAAATAACTTATGTATTGTTTTCTATTTTTCTATTAACAGACAAGAATATATCTATTAATGCATAATAAATACATATTATGCAAAAATTAGGCATTTTAATAAGCAAACGCATCTCAAAGTTTCTGTGGATAAAGAATCTGGACACAGCTTAGCTAAATTCCTGTGTCTTACAAAGTTGCAATCAAGGTGTTAACTAGGGATGTAGTTTCATGTGAAGTCTCCGCTGGAGAAGATCCACTTTTAAGACAACTCATTTAATTGTTAACAGGATTCAGTTTCTGGTGTTTTGGTGGATTAAGGCCTAGGTTACTCAGAATTTATGGAACAAAGGTCTCTTTCAGTTGCTTGCCACATGGACTTCTCAGTGGAGCATCTCAAAAGGTGTCAAACAACTTCATCAGAGCAAGAAAGCAAGGAGGCAAGGGAGAATACTAGCAAAATTTAGAGATAATTCTAGTAAGAGGACTATCTACTCTTTTGTAACCTAAACATGAAGATGATATCTCTTTACCTGTAATTTATTCTTTTAGGTAGAAGCAATGGTTAGGTACAGATCAAACACAAATTGAGGAGGATTCCATAAAGTTGTGAATACCAAGAGACAGGAGGGGATTTTGAAGTTTGCCTACCATATTTATCACAAGTAAACTCCAATTTTCTTTGTTTTCTTGCTATTTTACTAACTCCTTTTACTTTGTAGGATACAGAACACCCAGAACTGATTTGAAAATGTACCCTTAAGATTTTATTCCTCACTAATCACTCACTCTGTACTGAATTTATGTTATTTTTTTTTTTTTTTTAGAAAAACAGAAGGAATAGGATATAGCTTTAGATATAGATGGACTTCCCTGGTGGCTCAGACATAAAGAATCCTCCTAAAATGGGAGAGAACTGGGTTCAATCCCTGGGTTGGGAAGGTCCCCTGGAGGAGGGCATGGCAACCCACTCCAGTATTCTTGCCTGGATAATCCCTATGGATAGAGGAGCCTGTTGGGCTACAGTCTATCAGGTGACAAAGAGTTGGACATAACTGAGTGACTAAGCACGTAAGCACATAGACATAGATATAAATATAGATACAAATACAGATAGATTTATTTTAAACAAATTGGTTCACACAATTATGGAGGCTGGTAAGTCCAACATACAAATTCTGCAAGACTGGCCAAAAAGCTGGATACTTAGGACAACTGATATTCCAATGCAAGTCTGAAACCCATCTGCTATAGAAACAGTAAGCAAATATCACAGGTGAAGCCTGAAGGCAATTTGCTGAAGAATATTTTATTGCTCTAGGGATGCTGGGCTTTTTCGTTTTGTTCAGACTTTTAACATATTGGATGAGGCCCACATTATAAAAGTCAACCCCCTTTACTCAAAATCTACTAAAGTTTAACTACTAAATGTCAGTATTATCTAAAAACACCCTCACAGAAACACCCAGATTAATGTTTGACCAAATACCTGGGCCTCATGGTCCAGCCAACCTGGCAAAACAAGAAAAGCAACAAAGAAAACCCAACATTACAAATACCTAGAGAAGACAAAAAAATAAAAATAAAAACATAAAACCTAGAGCTAATGTCTAAATTACACTGTTAACCTGGAATGAACCCAAGACTAAATTGACTCATATAATATATTACTTTCAAAGACAAGTAAAATTTTCACTGATATGTAATCAGGTGCTTTCACTATAACTTTTTCAAAGATAGACATAGATTAGATTAAATGAGAAGTTAAGTTTTAAAGTGTAGGTTTTAAAGCTTCAGCTCTGAAGTTGAAAGAAGCCTGGTTGAAACTTTGAAGAGAAAAGGACAAAAACTAAAGTTCAGACAAAATATATTACACATGTTACTAAGATCAAACAAAGAATTTTATATTCAGATTTTTAAATTTTAATGAGTTTAGAATTTTCAGTTCAGTTCAGTCGCTCAGTCGTGTCCGACTCTTTGAAACCCCATGAATCTCAGCACGCCAGGCCTCCCTGTCCGTCACCAACTCCCGGAGTTCATTCAGACTCACGTCCATTGAGTCCGTGAGGCCATCCAGCCATCTCATCCACGGTCGTCCCCTTTTCCTTCTGCCCCAAATCCCTCCCAGCATCAGAGTCTTTTCCAATGAGCCAACTCTTCGCATGAAGTGGCCAAAGTACTGGAGCTTCAGCTTTAGCATCATTCCTTCCAAAGAAATCCCAGGGTTGATCTCCTTCAGAATGGACTGGTTGGATCTCCTTGCAGTCCAAGGGACTCTCAAAAGTCTTCTCCAACACCACAGTTCAAAAGCATCAGTTCTTTGGCGCTCAGCCTTCTTCACAGTCCAACTCTCACATCCATACATGACCACAGGAAAAACCATAGCCTGGACTAGACGGACCTTAGTCAGCAAAGTAATGTCTCTGCTTTTGAATATACTATCTAGGTTGGTTATAATTTTTCTACCAAGGAGTAAACGTCTTTTAATTTCATGGTTGCAGTCACCATCTGCAGTGATTTTGGAGTCCAAAAAATAAAGTCTGACACTGTTTCTACTGTTTCCCCATCATTTCCCATGAAGTGATGGGACCAGATGCTATGATCTTCGTTTTCTGAATGTTGAGCTTTAAGCCAACTTTTTCACTCTCCTCTTTCACTTTCATCAAGAGGCTTTTTAGCTCCTCTTCACTTTCTGCCATAAGGGTGGTGTCATCTGCATATCTGAGGTTATTGATATTTCTCCCAGCAATCTTGATTCCAGCTTGTGTTTCTTCCAGTCCAGCGTTTCTCATGATGTACTCTGCATATAAGTTAAATAATCAGGGTGACAATATACAGCCTTGATGTACTCCTTTTCCTATTTGGAACCAGTCTGTTGTTCCATGTCCAGTTCTAACTGTTGCTTCCTGACCTGCATATAGGTTTCTCAAGAGGCAGGTCAGGTGGTCTGGTATTCCCATCTCTTTCAGAATTTCCCACAGTTTATTGTGATCCACACAGTCAAAGGCTTTGGCATAGTCAATAAAGCAGAAATAGATGGTTTTCTGGAACTCTCTTGCTTTTTCCATGATCCAGGGAATGTTCGCAATTTGACCTCTGGTTCCTCTGTCTTTTCTAAAACCAGCTTGAACATCAGTGAGTTCACAGTTCATGTATTGCTGAAGTCTGGCTTGGAGAATTTGAGCATTACTTTACTAGCACGTGAGATGAGTGCAATTGTGTGGTAGTTTGAGCATTCTTTGGCATTGCCTTTCTTTGGAATTGGAATGAAAACTGACCTTTTCCAGTCCTGTGGCCACTGCTGAGTTTTCCAAACTTGCTGATATATTGAGTACAGCACTTTGACAGCGTCATCTTTCAGGATATGAAACAGCTCAACTGGAATTCCATCACCTCCACTAGCTTTGTTCGTAGTGATGCTTTCTAAGGCCCACTTGACTTCACATTCCAATATGTCTGGCTCTAGATTAGTGGTTACATCCTCATGATTATCTGGGTCGTGAAGATCTTTTTGTAGAGTTCTTCTGTGTATTCTTGTCACCTCCTCTTAATATCTTCTGCTTCTGTTAGGTCCATACCATTTCTGTCCTTTATCGAGCTCATCTTTGCGTGAAATATTCCCTTGGTATCTCTAATTTTCTTGAAGAGATCTCTAGTCTTTCCCATTCGGTTGTTTTCCTCTATTTCTTTGCATTGATCACTGAAGAAGGCTTTTTTATCTCTTCTTGCTAGTCTTTGGAACTCTGCATTCAGATGCTTATATCTTTCCTTTCTCCTTTGCTTTTCGCCTCTCTTCTTTTCACAGCTATTTGTAAGGCCTCCCCAGAGAGACATTTTGCTTTTTTGCATTTCTTTTCCATGGGGATGGTCTTGATCCCTGTCTCCTGTACAATGTCACGAACCTCATTCCATAGTTCATCAGGCACTCTATCTATCAGATCTAGGCCCTTAAATCTATTTCTCACTTCCACTGTATAATCATAAGGGATTTGATTTAGGTCATACCTGAATGGTCTAGCGGTTTTCCCTACTTTCTTCAATTTAAGTCTGAATTTGGCAACAAGGAGTTCATGATCTGAGCCACAGTCAGCTCCTGGTCTTTTTTTTTTGTTGACTGTATAGAGCTTCTCCATCTTTGGCTGCAGAGAATATAATCAATCTGATTTCGGTGTTGACCATCTGGTGATGTCCATGTGTAGAGTCTTCTCTTGTGTTGTTGGAAGAGGGTATTTGCTATGACCAGTGCATTTTCTTGGCAAAACTCTATTAGTCTTTGTCCTGCTTCATTCCGCATTCCAAGGACAAATTTGCCTGTTACTCCAGGCGTCTCCTGACTTCCTACTTTTGCATTCCAGTCCCCTATAATGACAAGGACATCTTTTTTGGGTGTTCTAAAAGATCTTGTAGGTCTCATAGAACCGTTCAACTTCAGCTTCTTCAGTGTTACTGGATGGGGCATAGTCTTGAATAACTGTGATATTGAATGGTTTGCCTTGGAGACGATCAGAGATCATTCTATCATTTTTGAGATTGCATCCAAGTACTGCATTTTGGACTCTTTTGTTGACCATGATGGCTACTCCATTTCTTCTGTGGGATTCCTGCCCGCAGTAGTAGATGTAATGGTCATCTGAGTTAAATTCACCCATTCCAGTCCATTTTAGTTCGCTGATTTCTAGAATGTCGATGTTCACCCTTGCCATCTCTTGTTTGACCACTTCCAGTTTGCCTTGATTCATGGACCTGACATTCCAGGTTCCTATGCAATATTGCTCTTTATAGCATCGGATCTTGCTTCTATCACCAGTCACATCCAGAGCTGGGTATTGTTTTTGCTTTGGCTGTATCCCTTCATTTTTTCTGGAGTTATTTCTCCACTGATCTCCAGTAGCATATTGGGCACCTAATGACCTGGGGAGTTCCTCTTTTGGTATCCTATCATTTTGCCTTTTCATGCTGTTCATGGGGTTCTCAAGGCAAGAATACTGAAGTGGCTTGCCATTCCCTTCTCCAGTGGATCACATTCTGTCAGGCCTCTCCACCATGACCCGCCCATCTTGGGTTGTCCCGCAGGCATGGCTTGGTTTCATTGAGTTAGACAAGTCTGTGGTCCTAGTGTGATTGGATTGACTAGTTTTCTGTGAGTATGGTTTCAGTGTGTCTGCCCTCTGATGCCCTCTTTCAACACCTACCATCTTACTTGGGTTTCTCTTACCTTGGCGTGGGGTATCTCTTCATGGCTGCTCCAGCAAAGTACAGCCGCTGTTCCTTACCTTGGACGAGGGGTATCTCCTTACCGCCACCGTTCCTGACCTTCAACGTGGGGTAGCTCCTCTAAGCCCTCCTGTGCCTATGCAGCCACCACTGCTCGGGTTGCTCCTCCCAGCCGCCGGCCTCGGCCTCGGGCGTGGGTGGCTCTTCCCAGCTGCTGCCCCTGGCCTTGGGCTTGGGGTGGCTCCTCAAGGTCACTGCCCCTGGCCTCAGGCGGGAGGTGGCTTCTCCTGGCCACCCCTGATCTTGGACGCAGGGTGTCTCCTTCTGGTCGCCACTGACCTGGGACGTGGGGTAGCTCCTCCTGGCCGCCACCCCTGACCTCGGACTCGGGGTGTCTCCTCCCGGCCACCGCCCCTGACCTCGGATGCAGGGTATCTCCTCTCAGCCGTTCCGTTCCTGTACCATTGCAGCCTGGCACTCTAGGCCGCTGCGCCTGACCTCGGACGTGGGGTAGCTCCTCTCACAGCCGCCCTGAATTTTACTATTGGGAAAAGTCCTGGTATATGAAGAAACCACATCTGTCCATCTCTGTATCTTTAATAAATTCACACAGACTAATTTAGATGATTAAATTACAGTCATGACTGCTTTACTGTAATTTTCTCAAGGGTCAACATCTTTACTAATTCACCTCTAGCATTCTGGATGGGGTACCCATTATATTTATATAATTATCCAATCAATATTGACAAATTAATTTGAAAATTTTGGCTAAGTTTGCCATAAGAAATTTGAAATGTTTTTATTTTAGTTAGAACATCTAGTAGATAACATGTTACTATTCAAATTAATTATTATTAGAAATGTGTAGTTTTCTTCTCTAGAAGCTAAAAACGTTCCTTTTACAAAGGAGAATCCTTACAGACCAGAGATAGAAACCCTTCACTTGACAAAAGAGGCTACTGAAGTTCAGAAGGAGCAGTTTTGAACTAAATTACAGCTTGTATGGTTAAAGTCTTATCATAATACTTTTTGAACTTAATGCAAGATATTTTTACTCATGAAATTTTAGAAGATACATAGATCACTATAATTATCTTGTTCACATTTTACAAGTATAGAATCATGTTTTTAACTTTTCAGTTCAATTCAGTTCAGTCGCTCAGTCGTGTCCAACTCTTTGCGACCCCATGAATTGCAGCAGGAGCCTGGTGGGCCATGGGGTTGCAAACAGTCAGACAAGACTTCACTTTCACTTTCACATAGCACAATGAGTGATGATCTTTTGATGTGTCAACTTCACTAGGCTGCAGTAATCAGTTTTCAATAAAATGCTAATTATATGCTGTTGTGGTATTTTGACTTTATTTAACTGAAGTATAATTTATTTACAATGTCATATAAGTTTTAGGGGTATCACAGTGATTCAGTTATGCATCTATCTATGTATCTACCTACCTACCTATCTACTCTTTTTTCAGTTTCTTTTCCCTTATAAGTTATTATAAAATATTGACTATAGTTCTCTATGTATACAGTAGGTGCTTGTTGCTTATCTCTATTATGTATGTGCATGCTAAGTAGCTTCAGCCATGTCCAATTCTATGTGACCCTGTGGGCTGTAGACCTCTAGCTCCTCTTTCCATGGGATTCTCCACGCCAGAATACTGGAGAGTGTTGCCATGCTCTCCTCCAGGCTATATTATGTATAGTACTGTGTATATGTTAATCCTCCTAATTTGTCCCTCCCCATTTTCCTAACCATAAATTTATTTTCTATGTTTGTGGGTCTATTTCTGTTTTTTTTTTTAATAAGTTCATTTGCATCTTTTTTTCAGATTCCACATATAAGTGATATAATATTTTTTTTCTGACATATCATTTAGTATTATAATCTCTAGATTTATCCATGTTGCTGCAAATTGCATAATTTCCTTCTTTTCATGGTTGAGTGCTGCAGTGAACATTGGGGTACATGTATCATTCCAAATTAATATTTTCACTTTCTTATGTCTATGGTAAATATCTAGAAATGGAACAATGGATTCAACTATAGTTCTATTTTTAATCCTTTTGGGAGCATCCATACTGTTTTCCATAGTGGCTGCACCAGTTTATAATCCTATCAATAGTGTACAAATTTCCCTTAACACTTTTAATTTTTATGTCTCTTTGTTGATAGCCATTCTAACATATGTGATGTTATATCTCATTGTGAGTTTGATTTTTATTTTCCTGATGATTAGTGATGTTAAGTATCTTCTCATGGTCTGTGGAGCTATCTGTATGTCTTTGGTTGTTATCTCTTTAGAACTAAAAACAAAAACAAAACAACTACTTTCCTGAGATAGCACAAATTATACAAAATAATTCTGTCCCATCGATAGAGAGTATTTTTTTTTCTTTTACAATTCTCTGATCCAGGTGTAATAAACATTGGCACACCACTAGTAGATAATACAGCATTTGAATGAATAATGAGTGGGTAGTGAGTAGTTATAACCCCCATGTAGGCCATCTACATATTATATGTTTAACTTTCAGCTGATTGATAATCACTTTTAGAGGAAGAATGTCCAACAAGTAAACAGTGACATATGAACATGATGGTGATGCTGTTCTTGCCTCATTTACTGACCTACTTACTTGGATAGTTATATATACCATTCCTATATTTGCCTGCAAAATCGTTGGTTTCTAACAAGCTGGTTGTTAATTGTCAAAAGCGACTAAGTCAGCAATGAAGGCCGCCAATAGTAAGCATCTAAATAACACTACTGTTGCACGACTTGCTGAAGCAAATGTGAAGATCTGAGACTGAGAGTATTTACTGCCATCTGAAAATAAGCAACAGATTTCTTCAAGAGAACACAATACTAGTTGTAATTAAATTCTAATAGGTAATTTATATTAACTGTTTTAAGTTACAAGGTCAATGTTCTAGCCAACAAGACTCAGTGGATGCAATAATTTTCTGTTACCAAAGTGACCTATTAGCATTAATAAGGGTTCAATTTTTTTTTTTTCTTTTGCAAGTTGCCAGGAAGACTGATTCAGTAATTATCTAAGTTTGTCAGATGATACCAAAAAATAACAGTAAGACCATTTCTTTTGAGAGCAATAGGAGACATAACCAGGTACTAGTTGAATGGTTGAGTGTAACTTTAAAATGAAGATAAATAGAAATGTGTCTTTCATACATAGTTATATAAATATGTTGTAAATATCTTTAAATTGTATCATTCTTTTTCCAAACACATCCACTCAGTCCTGAGCCTATAGGACCATCAAACCTTTATAGATAAGGTGATTATAATCAAAGAAGCTATAACATTTACTACTGAAAATTTTAAACTTACTCTGCCATGTATGATTGAAAAAGTTTTATAATAACATAGCATAATTGCTGCATCAGATTGCTGAGTGAAATATTCACAACCTCCTTTATTGAAAGATTTTTTTAATAAGAACATTGATTATGAGTTTCCATATAATGCAATAATTTAAAAAAAAATAATTATAGGGAAGGCGGTAGGCACCAGATTATAACACAGAAAAGCTGTGACTTATTCCAAAGTCACATTTTTAGAACAAAACCTAGCAGATGCATTAACTCAAGATAAAGAAGATAAAAAATAACCTGTTGGTAGAGGATGAGACTGAAGCAAAAACCCAAACTATGAGCTTTACTGTTTCACTAATCTACACCTTCTTATGGACTAAGTAAGATGGTGGAATAGAAGGAGATGCACTCATCTTTTCCTGTGAGAACACATTGAAATCGCAACTAGCTGCTGAACAACCATCAATAGGAGAATGTTGGATCCCAACAAAAAAAAGATACCCTGCATCCAAGAACAAAGGAGAAGCCACAACAAGATGGCAGGAGAAGTGCAATTGCATTTAAAATCAAATCTCACACCCTCGAGAGATGCTCAGAGGACACAAACAAAAGCTTGTGTGCGCTAGGGCCCAGGAAAAGGAGCAATTGCCTCCTCAAGAGAGTGAGCCAGACCTGCCCTTGAGTCTCTGAGTGTCTCCTGAGGAGACATGAGTCAGCAGAAGCTGGCTGTGGGGACAGAGTCTCTGGCTGCAGCACACCTGGGAGGCATGCGGCATAACTCCTCTTGATGAGGGTCACTATTAGCTCCACTATGGAACCACCAAGCAGATGACCCACAAACTGGAGAATAATTATACCAAAGAAGTTCTCTCACTTTTGCAAAAGTCTTAGGTCACACAAGAGATTTCCAACCTTGGGATCTGGCAAAGGGACTGAGAACCCCCAGGGAAGCAGGGCAAAAGCTAATGGAGTTTTGCCAAGATAATGCGCTGGTCACAGCAAACATCCTTTTCCAACAACACAAGTGACAACTCTACACATGGACATAACCAGATGATCAATAGTGAAATCAGATTGATCATATTCTTTGCAGCCAAAGATGAAGAAGCACTATAGAGTCAGCAAAAAACCAAACCAACCTGAGAGCTGACTATTGTTCATATCATGAAAAATTTATTGAAAAATAGACTTAAATTGAAGAAAGTAGGGGAAATCACTGGCCTTTCAGACAGGACTTAAATCAAATCCCTTTCAATTATCCAGTGGAAGTGACAAATATATTTAAGGGATTATACCTGATAGACAGAGTGCCTAAAGAAGTATAGATGGAGGTTCATAACATTACACAAGAGGCAGTGATCAAAATCATCCCTGGGGCGGGGGGGTGGGGGGGGGAGGGGGGAGGAGTTGTGGGGAGATGCAAAAAGGCAAAATAGCTGTCTGAGGAGGCCTTACAAATAGCTGAGAAAATAAGTGAGAGGCAAAGGAGGAAAAGAAAGACATAAGTATCTGATTGTAGAGTTCCAGAGAATATCAAGGAGAGATAAGAAAGTCTTTTTGAGTGAATAATGCAAAGAAAGAGAGGAAAACAAAAGAATGGGAAAGACTAGAGGTCTCTTCAAGAAAATTAGAGATTCCAAGGAAATATTTCATGCAAAGATGGGCACAATAAAGGACAGAAACAGTATGGGCCTAACAGAAGCAGAAAATATTAAGAAGAGGTGGCAGGAATACACAGAAGAACTGTATATATAATATCTTAATGACTCAGATAACCACGATGGTATGATTATTCACCTAGAGCCAGACATCCTGGAGGGCAAAGTCAAATGGGCCTTGGGAAGCATCACAATGAACAAAGCTAGTGGAGATGATGAAATTCCAGCTGAGTTATATAAAATGCTAAAAGATGATACTATGAAAGTGCTGTACTTAATATGCCAGCAAATTTGGAAAACTCAGCAGTGGCCACAGGACTGGTAAAAGTCAGTTTTCATTCCAATCCCAAAGAAAGGCAATGCCAAAGAATGTTCAAACTATTGCATGATTGAACTCATTTCATATACTAACAAAGTAATGCTCAAAATCCTCCAAGCTAGACTTCAACAGTACATGAATTATGAACTTCCAGATGTTCAGTCTGGGTTTAGAAAAGACAGAGGAGCCAGAAATCAAATTGACAACATCTGTTGGATCATAGAAAAAGCAATAGAGTTCCAGAAAAAAAAAAAAAAATCTATTTCTGCTTTTTTGATTACACCAAAGCCTTTGACTGTGTGGATTACAACAAACTGGAAAATTCTTAAAGAGATGGGAATATCAAACTACCCTGCTTGCCTCCTGAGAAACCTGTATGCAGGTCAAGAAGCAACAGTGAAAATTGGACATGGAACAACAGACTGGTTCCAAATCAGGAAGGGAGAACATCAAGACTGTATATTGTCAGCCAGCTTATTTAACTTATATGCAGGATACATCAGGCAAAATTCTGGCTGGATGAAGCACAAGCTGGAATCAAGATTGCCAGGAGAATTGTCAATAACCTCAGATATGCAGATGGCACAAACCTTGTGGCAGAAAGCTAAGAGAAATTAAAGAGCCTCTTGATGAAGGTGAAAGAGGAGAGTGAAAAAGCAGACTTAAAACAACATTCAGAAAACGAAGATCATGGCATTTGGTCCCATCACTTCATGGCAGAAAGATGTGGAAACATTAGAAATAATGAGAGACTTTATTTGTTTGGACTCCAAAATCACTGAAGATGGTTACAGCAGCCATAAAATTAAAAGACACTTGCTCCTTAGAAGAAAAACTATGATCAACCTAGACAGCATACGGAGACATTATAAAAAAATTAAAAAGCAGAGACATTACTTTACCAACAAAGGTCTGTCTAGTCAAAGCTATGGTTTTTCCAGTAGTCGTGTGTGGATTTGAGTTTAACTATAAAGAAAGCTGATCACTGAAGAATTGATGTTTTTGAACTGTGGTGTTGGAGAAGACTCTTGAGAGTCCCTTGGACAGCAAGGAGACCCTACCAGTCCATCGTAAAGGAAATCAGTCCTGAATATTCATTGGAAGGACTGATGCTGAGACTGAAGCTCCAATAGTTTGGCCACATGATGTGAAGAACTGACTCATTGGAAAAGATCCTGATGCTGGGAAAGATTGAAGGCGGGAGGAGGAGGGGAAGACAGAAAATGAGATGGTTGGATGGCAGCACAGACACGATGGACATGAGTTTGAGTGATCTCCAGGAGTTGGTGATGGACAGGGAAGCCTGTTGTGCTGCAGTTAATAGTGTCACAAAGAGTCAGACACGACTAAATGACTGAACTAAACTGAATGTTATTATAAGAAGATAAAAACATATTGTGTTTGATTAAGTTTATTATATGTTACAGAATTCATATTTTCTAAGAATTAAGTAATAAATTTCATGTAAATTTTATCACAGCATATGACAATAAACAATACTGTATTGTAGGTATCATAGTAGGGCATTTCTTAAACCTTCATGACATTATTTTTCCCTAACTATTGAAAAAATGCCTATTTTTTCCAAGGATAATGGAAAACATAGTGAATTACATATAAAATAGCAATGGGCATGTGATCTTGCTAACATATCTACTAGTAAGACTTCAATATACTTTCTCCTAAACAGTTATTATTCCTCTTTTTTCAAATTTATGTCATTTGTTAGAAACCACTTTAAATCTTTTCCTGGTAGTAATTATCATGTTTTTAAACTTTTGATAACTTCTCTTAAGAACCATATTTTGTGATAATTGTAGTTAATGACCACTCAGTGTTTTATCCCTTTTATTAATTCATGACTTGAACACTTTAGTTGGATTATTTTATTTGAACGCATGACCAATATATTAATATTTTCCTTTACTACTTTGTTTTATTTTCTGATTGTTCTTTTATTTCCATTTTACATTTTTTTAATTGAAGTATATTTGACTGAAAATATTATATTAGTTTTAAGCGTAAAACAACGATTTGATACTTTTGTATGTGGTATTGGAAAAGACTCTTGAGAGTCCCTTGGACAGCAAGATCAGACCAGTCAATCCTAAAGAAAATCAACCCTGAATATTCATTGGAAGGTCTGATGCTGAAGCTGAAGCTCCAATACTTTGGGCACCTGATGCAAAGAGCCAACAGAGGAAAAGACTCTGAGGCTGGGAAAGATTGAGGGCAGGAGAAGAAGCGGACCACAGAAGATGAGATGGTTGGATGGCATCACTGACTCAATGGACACAAGTTTGAGCAAACTCCAAGAGATAGTGAAGGACAGGGAAGCCTGGAGTGCTGTAGTCCGTGGAGGTGCAAAGAGTCAGGCACAACAGAGTGATAAGCACAGCACAGTACAGCATTCACTTCTTGTACTTCTGTATGAAACACTCACATATACTTTTATGCACATACATATGTAAGACTCTTGCTAAATTGACTTTAATCATTTCTCAATAAACCCCAAGTAATCAGGTATTTTCTGTTTGTTTTATGTATTTATTTATTTTTTTGTAATCTGTATATTGTTTCAGTGCTATTAAAGTTAACCTATGTAGAAATTTGAGATCACCCACATTTTTCACTGGGAATTTGAGTTCATGAAGCCATTTTATGTTAGTGGAGTTAGGACTCTCTACCAATAATTAGTATTATAACATCTAAAAGGAAGATGATTGTCAACACATTCACTTTAGTATACCAGAGAGAAGCCTCCAAACAAACAAAATGTCAGCATCAAGCTGCTGCTGCTGCTGCTAAGTCACTTCAGCCATGTCCAACTCTGTGTGACCCCACAGATGGCAGCCCACCAGGCTCCCCCGTCCCTGTGATTCTCCAGGCAAGAACACTGGAGTGGGTTGCCATTTCCTTCTCCAATGCATGAAAATTGAAAGTGAAGTCTCTCAGTCATGTCTGACTATTCGTGACCCCATGGACTGCAAGCTACCAGGCTCCACCGACCATGGGACTTTCCAGGCAAAAGTACTGGAGTGGGTTGCCATTGCCTTCTCCAACAGAGTATGCTATAAAAACCTTGGCTATTAATTCAGTGCACAGAATTAACACATAATGTATTATAGAGAAATACAGCATTATTCCATTTGAGAAATGACCTAGATTTTTAGATAATCAAAGGCTAAGTATGTGCAAAATATAATGAGCATGCTACAAAGCTTATCTAGACTGAACATTCACAATAGGTTAAAGTAAATGAATGTGAATGGGATTTGAAAGTCTTATGTATTAATAGAAATGATCCCTGAGAAAATCAAGGTTTAGTCTCAGAAGGAATAGAAAACCTCCCTGGGAGGAAGTTGTAAAGTTTTCACTAACCTAATTATGTTTCCTTTGACAAGTTATTAAACTTTTCATTAGTACAATCAAATGTGTGGATGATATGATTTATAAGCTCCCCTGAAAGTCTAAAATTAGACAATAATTATGGCACAAATTTGAAGAGCACTCACTTAGAAATGAAGTAGACTATTTCTTTCATGCTTTAAAGTATTTATTAAATGACAAGAATGAGCAAGCAACAGTCTGGCACATAAATGAAATTGAGAATGATGAGCAAAGCTGTCTGCATTCATAAAACCTAGAGTAAATAAGGGGAAAAGAGGATAGAGCAGTAAAATTCCTGTGAAGTATTATGTCATTTAGTTATAGAAAAGAGCATGCCCTTCTACTTACACCATCTCAGTCCCCCATGAAGTGAAGTGAAGTGAAGATATTCAGTCATGTCCAACTCTTTGCGACCCTATGGACTGTAGCCTACCAGGCTCCTCCATCCCTGGGATTTTCCAGGCAAGAATACTGGAGTGGGTTGCCATTTCCTTCTCCAGGAGATCTTCCCGACCCAAGGATTTGTTGGGATCCTTAATGGACCAGAACCTGGTGGTCCGGAGTCGACGATAAGAAAGTGAAAGAGAGAAAGAGGCTGTTATTCCCTGATTTACGCAGAAAACCAGTAAAGCTCTTGATACAGATGTTGCATCACTCATAAAGGCACCAGGCGCCCTCTGGAGGAGGTGAAGGCACAGAGTGCCTTCACGAGAGGGTCTTAGAAGCCTGGGCAGGAGAGTGAGCACGAGGGGTCTCTATGCTCCTGAGAATTAGCCTGAGAGTGAGAGAGAGAGAGAGAGAAACGACACGGGGACTTAAGCTCTGATGGAGCAAAGGTGCTTTAATGATTTTTCTGTGAGTATATATAGGCTGTAGTACAAGAAATTTCTATCATCAGTGATAACGATCAGAAAACCAAATGTACGGTAACCATTACCAAGGGATAATGATGGTCATAAAGTCAGGAGACAATGCATATCTCAAGAAAAAAGGGGATGAGACTAAGCAGTTTTGTCATAAAGAGAATGTTTTCTAAGGGAGACCCAAGCCTGCCTCACACAATGACCTCAGTCCTGAGAGCTGCCTGCAGTTCCACTCACTTCTGGCAGAAGCTGATAAGGAATAGAGGATTTATGAGAAACAACACATAGGAATCCTCCTGTTAAACATTCCCTGACAGGGATTGAACCCGGGTCTCCCGCACTATAGGCAGACGCTTTACTGTCTGAGCCACCAGGGAAGTCTCCCATATTAAATGGTAATAAGACAGAGGCGGTGAATGTTGGGTGTTCAGAGTGGTATGGGACTAAAGAAGTTTATATAAATTTTAAGCTTATTGAATGGATAAAAATTCTCTATATTAGGCAATATCTGGTAGGGAATTTTACATAAAACCAGTAATTGGGGATTATCTGCAGTTAATAAAATCTCCTAAGATGTTGTTGCCTAAATGGTTTCTTTTTTTCATTTATCCTGATCTAGGAAACTACAGAATGTCTTTATTATTTCACATAAATTAATATTTTAACTATTCACTTCATGTGACTTGATTTCCTTCTTAAAATAAGCTAAATACACCTGATAGACAAACTGTTTCATGATTTTTTTTTCAGAATATTTTAGAACAATTTAAAGCACATAGTGAAGGACAGGGAAGACTGGCATGTTCATGGGGTCACAAATGTTTAGACATGACTTAGCGACTCAACAAACTCATAGCACTTAATAAATACCTGTGCTCCCTCTAGAAATCACTCTCAAGCAAATACTTTTTTTTAAGAAATCTAATGAATCTACTCTCCTGTAGCATGTGTGTGTGTGTGTGTCTGTGTGTGTGTCTGTGTGTGCGTGTGTGGGTACGTGTGCATGTGCTCAGTTGTGTCTAACTCTTGCAACCCCATGGACTGTAACCAACTAGTCTCTTCTGTCCATGGGATTGCCCGGGCAAGAATATTGGAATGGGTTGCCATTTCCTTTTCCAAGGTGAGAGAGTCATTTCCTAGGCAGATTAATAAGAAATCCAGTGGTCCCCAAGGCGAGAGGGGTCTGGAATTCTCAAGGAGGAGAAAAGGACAAACTTTTTTTGTCTCTCTACATTCCTTAGGATTACGTAACAATAATATATACCCTGCTTGAGGATAGTCTCTGGAAAACACCTTCTGGCTAATCCTGTTATCTTAAGGTATAAATTATGGGAGTAGGTCTAGTGAGGTCTTTACAATCTCCAGACAATCTTTTGACTCACTGCAATAACTCCATGGCTAACACTAGCAAGCGGGTACTCTTCCTGCCCCTTCTGATGTCTATGTCAGAAACTTTCTCTATTTCCTTTGCTGCTAAGTCACTTCAGTCATGTCCAACTCTGTGTGACCCCATAGATGGCAGCCCACCAAGCTCCCCCGTCCCTGGGATTCTCCAGGCAAGAATACTGGAGTGGGTTGCCATTTCCTTCTCCAATGCATGAAAGTGAAAAGTGAAAGTGAAGTCATTCAGTCGTGTCTGACTCTTCATGACCCCATGGACTGCAGCCTACCAGGCTCCTCTGTCCATGGGATTTTCCAGGAAAGAGTACTGGAGTGACTTGCCATTGCCTTCTCAACTCTATCTCCTTTATAGTTTAATAAAACTTTATTACACAGAAGCTCTGAGGGATCAAGCCTCATCTCTGGCCCCCGATTGAATTCTTCTCCTCTGGAGTCCAAAAATCCCGGTATCTTTGGGTCATTCAGCAACAACCTTTCATCTTGGGGGCTCATCCGGAATTCTTCAGGACAAGGTAAGGATTCTTGGAGCTGTAGTTCTTTGTTCTCCTAGCGAACATATTTTCTGCTGTACTTTACTAACTTTAAGGTGTGCTTGTGTGAATGAATGAAATGCACTGTGTGAAGCAAGTGAGGAGCCCTGCTCTGCGGTTCCACGTCAATCTCATATGGCTTATAGCAGAAACCTGTCAGGGGTTTATACCAACCTGCCAATGCCAAGAGGCACCCAATGTCTCCTTTGGGAACCGACCAGAAATGCCCGAAGCGTGTGGACTGAACTCTCCTTTCTCGGTCAAACTGTTTGGTCTCTTTGACCATTTCATAACTCCTTGGGAATTAGAAGCACTAAACTAATCTGTCAGATCACAGACTTTCAAGGGACTTGTGATCTATGCTGTTACTGTATACTGTTACTTAGATCCCAAGCTCGGATTGATAGTTAGGAAGCGCCTAGCCTCACTAGGCATGGAAAGTCTGGAAGCTAGATGGAGCTCTAGCTCCAAGAGCATCTCTGAGGTTAAAGGTTACTCAGATTGGAGTTACAATGGATTCTTTTTTTTTACTTTGGTAACGCTGGCTCTTAGTGGACTAGAGGAGACTCATACTGCTGTCATGACCCTTGAAAGAAACATCTCAGTTTTATGTTCGTATCAGTCTTATTGTGGCCAGGAATATACTCAGGGTCATGCACAGGCACTCAGGTGACGATTGTTTCCCCCAGCAGTTTTAGCCTGGGAGACATTCCAGAAGATTACTCTAATTACACCCTGGGTGGCATCAGAGGCAAGCCAGGTTTTGATGGTGAGGAGCTAGACATCAGTCAGGGATGCCTTCAGGCCTACCCATGGTGCATCTCCACCCCGTCTTGGTGGTAGAACCGGGAGGGACGAGTAGGTCATCTGCGTCGGTAAGGGACAGACTAAATCCGACCAGGAAAGAAAAGCTTTGGTGTAAATTCTGTCTATACCCCAATCTAGAGCAGGGAGGGATGCCTCCGGTAGAAAGAGGGCACTGGTCACTTTTTTTCTCTCTTACAGATGAGAGCTAACAATTCCAGCCTCACTCCTTTGAACTCTATCCTGAAAAAACGGATAGATTTGATCCCCAGGGCTTAAAGAAGACACACCTGGTCTTCCTATGTGATACTGCATGGCCACAGTATCCAGTGGAGGATGGCAAGTGGTGGCCGGTTGGAGGGTCTCTTAAGTATAATACTGTTTTACAATTAGACCGGTTCTGTAGAAAACAAGGAAAATGGGTAGAAGTAGCATATGTCTTGCCCCTTTTCTCTCTGCGAAATAGGCCAGACTTAGGTCCTAAGGGTATGGATTTGGGTGTGACACCTTCAGCTCCCTCCTGTCCTCCTACTTTGCAAGATGAGATGGAGGACAGGAGACAAAGAGATAAAGAAAAGGAGGTTTCTCCAATCTATCTCTGGGATCATATGCACAGAGCAGCCAGAGAGACTGAGGAACACAAGCTGTTGCCTCTTCATGAAGCACCCACTGGGAGAAATAATCAGTCTATGAGAGTTAATAAGCCTTTTTCCTGTCAATAAATTCAAAAAAATCAAGGAGGATCTGGGAGACTATTTACAGGACCCAGAAAAAAAAATATTAGAGCTTTTAAATGTGTTACTCTGCTTTATGACATTATTTGGAAGGATGTGATGTATATCTTGGGACAAATGCTGACTCCTGACTCAAAGACTCGACTTTTGGGAAAATTGGTTGCTTATGGAGATAAATGGCTTGGTAATGAATCAGTAGGGAAGAGGGACGATGAGACAACTGCCCTCCCCACTGGGAATCAGGTGGTCCGAATTACAGAACCAGACTGGGACTACAACACAGCTAAAGGAAGATGGGATCAGAATCATATTGTCCTTTAAACTAATCATACTGTCCTTTACCATTAACTATGGTAAATTGGCAGACATAGAACGGGAGGAGAAGGAAGCTCCTGGTAAATTCCTAGATAGACTGAGATAAGCCCTTCACATATTCACTGAGATTGATCCTGAAAGTGAAGAGGGAAAAGTGATCTTACCATTTCATGCCAGTCAGAATGGCTGCGATCCAAAAGTCTACAAGCAATAAATGCTGGAGAAGGTGTGGAGAAAAGGGAACCCTCTTACATTGTTGGTGGGAATGCAAGCTAGTACAGCCACTATGGAGAACAGTGTGTAGATTCCTTCAAAAACTGGAAATAGAACTGCCTTATGATGCAGCAATCCTAATACTGGGCACACACACTGAGGAAACCAGAATTGAAAGAGACACGTGTACCCCAATGTTCATCATAGCACTGTTTATAATAGCCAGGACATGGAAGCAACCTAGATGCCCATCAGCAGATGAATGGATAAGACAGCTGTGGTACATATACACAATGGAGTATTACTCAGCCATTAAAAAGAATACATTTGAATCAAGTTCTAATGAGGTGGATGAAACTGGAGCCTATTATACAGAGTGAAGTAAGCTAGAAAGAAAAACACCAATACAGTACACTAACGCATATATATGGAATTTAGAAAGATGGTAATGATAACTCTGTATGTGAGACAGCAGAGACACAGATGTATAGAACAGTCTTTTGGATTCTGTGGGAGAGGGAGAGGGTGGGATGATTTGGGAGAATGGCATTGAAACATGTATAATATCATATATGAAATGAATCACCAGTCCAGGTTTGATGCAAGATACAGGATGCTTGGGGCTGGTGCATTGGGATGACCCAGAGGGATGGTATGGGAAGGGAGGTCAGAGGGGGGTTCAGGATGGGGAACATGTACACCCATGGTGGATTCATGTTGATGTATGGCAAAACCAATACAATATTCTAAAATAATTAGCCTCCAAATAAAATAAATAAATTTATATTTTAAAATATTTTTAAAAAAGAAAAGTGATCTTAAAGGATAGATTTCTAACTGTCGGATCCAGGTATTTTCCAGAAATTATTAAAATGGGCGTATGGACCAAATCAGTCTCTAGATACTCTGTTACAACTGGCTCAGATAGTCTATTATGGTAGGGAATATGAAGAAAAGAAAGTCAGAAAAAGACAAAGGAAATGGCAGAAGCCGTCATAATGGCTATGAAAAACGTTCTTAAACAGCCTGAGAAAAATGCCCAGAGGGACCCAGGTGAAAAGAGATGGGCTGGCTATTACTATGGAAAGGAGGGGCACCTCAAGCGGGATTATATTCAGGCATCTAAGCTGCCCCTGGCTCCATGTGGGGTCTGCAAAGGACCACACTGGAAGAGAAACTGCTCCCAGAGGCGTAGGTTTCAGGGATCGGACCTGCGAGACAATCAGGACTGAAGGTGCCCGGGGATCCCCACACAAGCTCCCATCCTAATTACACCCGAGGAACCCTGGGTATTAATAATTGTGGGGGACCAATCCATCGATTTCCTTTTAGATACTGGGGCAACTTACTCCGTGCTTACTGAAGCCCCTGGCCCACTTTCTTCCCAATCCGCTTCCATAATGCAACTGTCTCGACGAGTCAAAAGGTATTACTTCAGTTCTTTAAGCTATAACTCAGACTCTGTGCTATTTTCACATGAGTTTCTGATCATGCCAGAATCTCCTTCACCCCTTTGGGGAGGGATATACCCTGGGATTTCTTTGGAAGGAATGATGCTAAAGCTGAAACTCCAGTACTTTGGCCACCTCATGCGAAGAGTTGACTCATTGGAAAAGACTTTGATGCTGGGAGGGATTGGGGGCAGGAGAAGAAGGGGACGAAAGAGGATGAGATGGCTGGATGGCATCACTGACTCGATGAACGCGAGTCTGAGTGAACTCCGGGAGTTGGTGATGGACAGGGAGGCCTGGCGTGCTGTGATTTATGGGGTCACAAAGAGTCGGATACGACTGAGTGACTGAACTGAACTGAACTGATACTGAACAAGGTCCATGCCTCTGTTTTCATGAGTATGGAGCCTTCCCTTTCTGTCTCTTTAATTGAACAAAATGTAAGTCCTAGAGTATGGGCTGATGGAAAATCCGTGGGTCGAGCACAAAATGCTATTTCTGTAGTTGTCAAGCTCAAAGACTTGCACTTATTTCCACATAAGAAGCAGTATCCACTGAAACCTGAGGTTAAGGAAGGGTTAAAACCTATCATTAAGAATTTAAAGAAGCAGGGACTATTAATTCCCTTTAACAATCCATGCAACACTCCTATTTTGGATATAAAGAAATAAAATGGTAAATGGAGACTAGTCCAAGATTTATGAATAATAAATGAGGCTGTAGTTCCTTTACACCCCATGGTGCCTAATCCTTATAGTCTATTGTCTGAAATTCCTGAATGAGCCAAATATTTCCCAGTAATTGATTTGAAAGATGCCTTCTATTCAGCGCCTTTGGCAGAGGAAAAACAATTTTTATTTGCCTTTAAGGACCCTATGCAGCCAGCTTCTCAATTAACCTGGCCAGTTTTGCCCCAGGGATTTCATGATAGTCCTCACTTATTTAGACAAAGTTTGTCACAGGACCTACAAAACTTTAATAGCTCTGAAGCAGTGGTGTTACAATATGTAGATGATATTTTGCTCTGTGCTGAGATAGAGGAAGCTTGTTCACGAGCCTCAGAAGATTTCTTAAACTTTCTGGCAGGCTGCAGTTACAAGGCATCAAGAGAAAAGGCTCAGCTTTATCAACAATCTATTAGATATCTGGGCTTAATCATATCAGAAGGGACTAGGGCCATAGGCCCCCAGAGAATTAAACCTATACTAAATCATCCCCTACCTATGACTTTAAGACAATTTTGGGGATTTGGGGGAATCACAGGTTACTGTAGCCTTTGGATTCCATGTTTTGGGGAACTTGCTTTATATACACTTATAGCTGAAACTCAGCAGGCCCAAATCGACAAACTGGTTTGGTCTCCAGATACTCAAAAGGCTTTTAAGGTTCTTCAGACTGCTCTCCTGCAAGCTCCCACTCTGAGCTTGCCCACAGGGTCAGAATTTTATTTGTTTGTCACTGAAAGAAAAGGTGTGTCCTTGGGAGTTTTGACACAACCTGAGGACCTCACCACAACCTATTGCTTATCTAAGTAATTTCATGCAGTGCCCCCCCCCCCCCCCCCCCCCCCCCGCCTAAGAGTAATCGGGGCAGTGGCTTTATTAGCACCTGAAGCTTTGAAAATAATTAATGGACAAAACCTTACTGTACTGACTTCTCATGTGAGTGGAATCTTAAATTCTAAGGTTAATATTTGGATGACAGACAGTAGGCTTCTAAAATATCAGTCATTTTTGTTAGAAGGACCAGTAACTAAGCTTAAAATTTGTGGAAATTTAAATCCTGCCACTTTGCTTCCTGAGAAGGAAAATGAAACACCTGATCACGATTGTTCCCAATTCCTAACTTTAAACTATACAGCTCAGAAAGATCTAATAGATACCCCATTAGACAATCCTGACATGGAAATATTTACTGGTGGCAGTTCTTTTGTTCGGGATGGAAAGCATAAAGCAAGTTACGCTGTGGTGACTGCTGAACAGGTTTTAGAAGCAAAATCTCCCTCCCAGGAACCAGTGCTCAGTTAGCAGAGCTTGTGGCTGTGATCTGAGCTCTAGAGTTAAGCAAAGGGCAGCGGGTAAATATCTACACTGATTCTAAGTATGCTTATTTGACTTTACATGCTCATGCTTCTGTATGGAAAGAAAGACAGTTTAAAACAGCAACAGGAGAACCTACTAAACATTTCAGAGAGATCAAGAGACTTTTAACTGCTATATATTGTCCTAAAGAAGTAGCTGCTATGCATTGCAAAGGACACAACAGGGATGGGAGTAAAGTAGCTGAAGGTAATCAGCTGGGTGACTGTGAAGCCGAAAAGCAGCACTTTACCAAAACCCTTCACTACAGATGCCTTTGATCTGGACAGGTCCTATGGAACAGGAAAAACCACAATATAATGAGGAAGAGTTAGAAAGATATGAGAAAAGAGGAGCAAAGATTACTGATAAAAGATGGTTACAGTCTGAGGCTGGACGATTAATAATTCCTGAAAATGCTCAATGAAAAATTCTTAAGCGTTTACACCAGAGTTTTCATTTGGGTGCAGAGAGTACTTACCAGATGGCTTCTTGTTTGTTTGAAGGTAAAAATGTAATGAAAACTTTAAAGAACAGTATCAAAAGGTGTGAGGTTTGTCAGAAAAATAACCCAAAGACTGAAAAGCTAGCAAAATCTGGATTACAACGAAGTGGGAAGTATCCTGGAGAGGATTGGGAAATTGATTTTACTCATATGCCAAAAGCTAATGGATATTCTTGCTTATAAGTTTGGGTAGATACTTTTACTGGATGGATTGAGGCTTTTCCCTGTTGTAGTGAGCAGGCTAAGGTTATAAAGATTTTAATCCATGAAATTATCCCCTGGTGTGGGCTGCCAGGAGCCTTTAGAGTGACAATGGGTCTGCCTTTAAAGCTCCTGTAACTCAGGGGGTGTCTAAAGCTCTAGTGCCGGAGTTCAACTCCAGCAGCCAGGGAATCAGCCTGAAGGGGTGAGCTGTGTCGGTGGATGATGATGTAGCCTCTGACTCATAGTACAGAAATATATGTTTATTTCAAGCTTCAGGTTCTCTTTTATACTTTGACAAAAGCATTAGGTCAGAGGTTTGACATTTTCAGTTTCCCCTACCCAGATTTACTTTCTCCAGAAATCACTGTTGTCCTTCAAACAGAGTTCCTGCTTCAGCAGAATCGGATTTACTATCTATTATCTACTTTCTCATATGTGTCCTGTACTTAACTTGTGATTACATTGTAACTCATACTACATTCCTCAGTTTATTTCTTATCTTTCCAAATCCTGTTTGCCCCTAGCATCTTAAGATCACTATCTCCTAAAAAGGCTTCTAGCTATTCTTTATTCCTAAACACTAAACTCAGTAAACTTCTTTTGCCATAAATATTTCCCTCACAAACAGGTCTCAGATAACAATCCTTCCCATGGCCTCAAGCTGTGGCCTATGTGCTCATCCTGGGACATTCTTTGTAAAGATCCTTGAGCAAATGTCAATGGTTACTTTATAGATTATTTTCTGGGCACAAGTGTAGAAGGCTTTGTGCTCTCTCATGCTTCTCTCAAGCACCTTAACATTCTTTTCAGCCAACTCAACCAAAGAAAGGAAAGAACAAGTCAGAATCACAAGGCCTAACTCCTACATCCCGGGACCGTGCCTGCAAGATGAGGAGAGGGGGTTGGCGCTGTGCCTCTATTTTGTCAGTAATGCCTAATGTGGCTCGAACACTCTAGGAATAGAATATTACTTACACTGTTCCTGGAGACCCCACTTCTCAGGAAAGTTTGAAAAAGCTAATATTATCGAAAGACATCTGTGCAAATTAACTCAAGAAACACAGGACAATTGGATTAAAGCCTTACCCATAGCTTTAATGAGGGCTTGAACTGGCCCCAAAAAGGAGGGACTGTCCCTCTTTTGATGTATTTATGGAAGGCCTTTCTTATGCACAAGCATTGTTATAGACCCTGAAGCCTTGGAATTAACTAGCTATGTAACTCAGATCTCAGCTTTTCAACAGGCATTAACAGAACTCTGGGACCAAGCAAGCCTCTAGCCAGGAAGACTTTGAGCCAGGAACTGAGGTCCTCATAAAACATTGGGGTCTGGGGTCCCATCCCTTGAGCCCTTCTGGGAAGGCCCTTACCAGGTTATTCTTTCTTCTCCCACAGCTGTCAAAGTGCCAGGAATTGATTAGTCGGTATATCACACTCGAGTTAAGAGGTGGCACCCTGATGAGAACTAAGTGACTTCATTTTATGTCTTTACTTTATATGCTCTGACTTTGTACTTTTCAGATGGGCCTGGTAATCTATGTGAGCCTACTTATGCTGACTCCAAAAATCCTGAGTCTGCCGTTTGATCCTCTTGACAATGCCTTCTTGTCCTGGGCTCACTCCTATGCAGCATTTCATAATCAGTCTAACTGCTGGGTCTGTGGAGTGCTCCCCTCTTCATCAGTGGAAGACTTCCTGTGGTGGACATATCCACTTCAAGGAAAAGACTTTCTCCAAGTCTGTGAATACCTTCGACAACAACTGCATGTGATGCCTCTTCTTAAACTGATGACATCTAACAACCTTAAGATAGACTGATGTAACTATGGACATAATGTGACTTTTCATTTTGATCTTAACTTGTTTTAATGATTATTTTGCCTTACATCTGTAACTGTATAATGGGGTTTTCTAACCGTCTAAAAGCTTTTAAGTTACAAATGGCTGTCCAAGCTCCTATGAGTGCCACAGCCTCCTCCAACTATTACTTGAGGCCCCTGGATCAGAGTCCCTCAATATGAGGGTTAGGAGAATATGTTGTCTTAACAATTTAAGGACCATGCCCCTAAACAGCAGGAAGTAGTTATGGAAAGAAAATGATGCCCCTTTCCCTTGGCAACATAATTCACCTAAAAGAAAAGGGTGGGGGGGGGGGGGGGGAATGAGAGAGTCATTTCCTAGGCAGATTGATAAGAAATCCAGGGGTCCCCAAGGAGAGAGGGGTCTGGGATTCTCAAGGAGGAGGAAAGGACAAACTTTTTTGTCTCTCTACATTCCTTAGGATTATATAACAATAATATATCCTGCTTGAGGATAGTCCCTGGAAAAAACCTTCTGGCTAATCCTATTATCTTAAGGTGTACATTATGGGAGTAGGTCTAGTGAGGTCTTCACAACCTCCAGACGTTCTTTTGATTCACTGCTTCCCTGGTGGCTCAGAAGTTAAAGTGTCTGCCTGGAATGTGGGAGACCCGGGTTCAATCCCTGGGTCAGGAAGATCCCCCCAAGAAAGAAAATGGCAACCCACTCCAGTATTTTTGACTGGAGAATCCCATGGAAGGAGGAACATGGTAGGCTACAGTCCATAAGAGTCACAAAGAGTCAGACACGACTGAGTGACTTCACTTTTACTTTATTTCTAATAATTAATTAGAGAGTATATAACTCCATGGGTAACACTAGCAAGCAGGTACTCTTTCTGCCCCTTTCTAATGCCTATGTCAGAAGCTTTCTCTATCTCCTTTATACTTTAATAACACTTTATTACACAAAATCTCTGAGCGATCAAGCCCCATCTCTGGCTGGCCCCAGATTGAATTCTTCTCCTCTGGATGCCAAGAATCCCTGTTTCTTTGCATTGTTCAGCAACAACCTTTCAAAGGGATCTTCCCAACCCAGGGATCAAACCTGCCTCTCGTGCATTTGCAGGAGGATTCTTTACCACTGAGTCATCTGGGAAGCTCTATACTCTGGCATTCAGTTCAGTTTAGTCCCTCAGTCCTGTCCGACTCTTTGCAACCCCACGGACTGCAGCATGTCAGGCCTCCCTGTCAATCCCAACTCTTAGAGCTTGCTCAAACTCATGTCAATCAAGTTGGGGATGCCATCCAAACATCGCATCCTCTATCACTTTAATATGTGCTAATTTCTAAGCTATCCTATAAGAATCATGTGTGTGTGTGTCTGTCTGTCTGTATTTTTGAGGAAGCTGCTTACTGTTAAATTTTAAAAAGCTATCTGCTTATTTATACAAAAGTGATTGATTCCCTATTATCTAATTATTACAGATACTATTTCTAGATAAACTGTAGTTTTTTGTTATCTAAGCTCTATACTCAATAGCATTAAGCATATAAGAATCAATTATAAATAATTGTATTTTGTCATAAAAATCACACTAAATCTAGAATTAGTGATTATGTTTGGTGGTATTACCTCATGTACTATAATTAACCTGTTCATTTTGAGTAATTTACAGAGGGAAAAGGTGAGTGGGTGTGCCTGTGTTTGTCTGTCTGGACTTGAGTTATACAACAAAGAAGCAAGGAATGGTGGCCACAAAGAAAGTAAAAGTGAAGTGAAGTCGCTCAGTCATGTCCGACTCTTTGCGACCCCAAGGACTGTAGCCCACCAGGCTCCTCTCTCCATGGGGTTCTCCAAGCAAGAATACTGGAGTGGGTTGCCATTTCCTTCTCCAGGGGATCTTCCCAACCCAGGAATCGAACCCACGTCTCCCGCATTACAGGTAGACGCTTTAACCCCACAAAGAAAAGTGATCGGTATTTGAACTTCATGTTATTTTGTTAAACTTTATAGTAAAGAGGCATGAATAGTGAGAACCAGAAGAAGGAGGCTAGTGATATTTTAGACTCTAAGCCACAGTACCTATCAAATAGTTGATAGTAAAAAAAAAATATTTTAAATAAAATAATATACCAACGTATACCCTCAAAAACTTCCAAATAACTCATAGTCTTGTTATAGTGTTGCTTCTCTAAAGGTTTCAGATATTTTTGTTAAAAGATATATGGTAGAATGAATTTTAAGAACAAGATATTGTTGTTATAAGGAGCAAAAGCTGGATCTCTTATCACAATGATAATTACACTGTAGAATAGTAGAATTGTTCCTGTGGCAATGATTCATCTTTTCATATGCTTTTATATTAAAATATCAGAGTCTAGCAATTAGTTCACCTTTTTTATAATTTTTCATTAAGAATTTAGCATATTTAGAAAGAAGGAAGAAGCAAATATATTTGTTAGACACTCATGTTTAAATCAAGATGCCCTATAATGTCACTGGCACATCCAAATGATTGACAATCAAAATAAATACAGCTTTTGTTCTGATAATGCATGCAATCATAGAGCAAATAACGTGTTTTCCCACATATCAGAAAGATATTCTTCATATCATCATTTTATTGCTTATCTTTTGAATAAGATTATTCATATCACTTAGATAAAGTAAAATATAACTGTATTTAATAAGACTATCTTCTCCTGGCAAGAGGGATGTTATTGAGTTTCTAAATGAGAACTGTCAAATTAGGCATATCATATGCAAATTCCTCAGACTTTAATGCTTATATCTTGAAGGTATACAAAATCACAGAATGTTAAACATGAGGTTCACTAGGAATTATTCCAATCTAAACCCTTTAAAAAATTAAAAGCTTAAAAAAAAAGTTATTAGAGTAACATAGCCATGGTTCCCCATTCCCTGAGAACCTCTTTTAATATCTTTGAGTTGCTTTAAAATTAATGACTTCCGACGCTGCAAATTAGTTATGAAGAAATCCCAGAGGGAATATCTGCATGCATGCACAGTCATGTTTGACTCTTTGCAACCCCACGGACCATAGCCCTCGAGGCCCATCTGTCCATGGAATTTTTCAGGCAAAAATACTCGAGCACGTTGCCATTTCCTTCTCCAGAGGGTTTTCCCCACCGAGAAATGAAACTCACGTCTCTTGCATCTCCTGCATTGGCAGGCAGATTCTTTACCCTGCAACACCTGAGAAACTGCCAGAAAAAAATATAACAATAATGAATTTTGTCTGCTATATTCAGGTTGTGAACTATGGGAATCTTATAGAAAATAAACAGAAATTAAAAGTACCCATATCCCAAAAATTCCAAAAACTGTGCTTTATCACAAACCTAGGAAGACCTATATTTCATACAATGCAGCTTACTCTGTAATCATCACCACAATGTACCAATGTCAGTTGCCTAGTTTTAATCAGTTCAGTTCAGTTTCAGTTGCTCAGTCATATCCGACTCTTTGTGATCCCATGAACTGCTGCACACCAGGCCTCCCTGTCCATCGCCAACTCCCGGAGTTTACTCAAACTCATGTCCATTGAGTCGGAGATGCCATCCAACCATCTCATCCTCTGTCATCCCCTCTCCTTTTGCTCTCAATCTTTGCATCAGAGTCTTTTCCAGTGAGTCAACACTTCACATCAGGTGGCCAAAGTATTGGAGCTTCAGCTTCAAGCTTCAACATCAATCCTTCCAATGAACACCCAAGACTGATCTCCTCTAGGATGGACTGGTCGGATCTCCTTGCAGTCCAAGGGACTCTCAAGAGTCTTCTCCAGCACCACAGTTCAAAAGCATCAATTTTTCGGTGCTCAGCTTTCGTTATAGTCCAACTTTCACATCCATACATGACTACTGGAAAAACCATAGTGTTGACCAGATGGACCTTTGTTGACAAAGTAATGTCTCTGCTTTTTAATATGCTGTCTAGGTTGCTCATAACTTTCCTTCCAAGGAGTAAGAGTCTTTTAATTTTATGGCTACAATCACCATCTACAGTGATTTTGGAGCCCCCCAAAATAAAGTTTGAATAGTGTACTACAATTATGTATGATATCACCATTAAGAAAGTAAAAGTGTATGCTAGACATCTCTACTATTGTTGCAACTTCCTGTGTATACACAATTATTTCAAAATTTAAACATTAAAAACAAACGAACAACAACAACAACAACAACAAAAAAACTTTCAATAATTAATGGGAAAGACTTCATTATCACAGAGTAAAAGCAAGTTTGAACATCATATATTCTATTTCTAACATAATCTTGGTATTTTTCTCCTTTTAAATTAAAATTTTGGTATATCTGGAACATTATCAAAAGATGGGAAAATCTATGAATTTCAGTGTTTAAAACTAGGTATTTTGTATTAGGATGTGAATGCTATTTATAAATTAGAAAATATCTTCTAAATAGCACTAATTTGATTATAAATGATATTGATAGGCAGACAGATCTGAAGAGTAAGGAGCGGTTTGTCACAGATACTTGAGTATAAGTGAATTTCAGGCAGTAGAAGCAGCCTCTGTGACAACTCACCTGTGTAAGAAAACTTGGACACACCAAGATTCAGAAATAGTTCTATACAGCACATGTCAGAGTGGCCATGTAAAGGGAGGAAAAGAAAGGGCTAAGGGGACCAAAAGATTGACCAACAAATACAATCTTTTACAACTATTTAAGAAGAGTTAACCTAATCTCTTGTTTTTATTGAAGTATAATTGAAACACCATGTTCTCTTGGTTTCAGGCATGCAACAAAGTGATTCAGTTATATAACTGAATGTATTTATAACTGTATGCATTTATATATATATTATTTTTAAGATTATAGGTTACAAATTACTGAATACATAGCTCCTTAGGTTATATAATAGGTCCTTGTTGCTTATTTTATAGAGAGTAATTTGCATCTGTTAATCCCAGACTCCTAAATTATCCCTACTCCACCCCCCCCCCCCCATTTCCCTTTTGGCAACCATTAGTTTGATTTCTATGTCTGTAAATCTACTTCTGTTTTGTAAATAAGTTCATTTATATTATATTTTAGATTCTCCATATAAATGGTATATGATACGTGTCTTTCTCTGCCTTACTTCATTCAGTATGCCAATCTCTAGGTCCATCCATGTTGCTTCAGATGGCATCATTCAATTCTTTCTTATGGCTGAGTAATATCCCATTGTGTGTGTATATATAATTAAGAAACACTAATTACACAGATGGGGTCACAAAGAGTCAGACACAAATGGGCTACTGAACAACAAAAAAGAAATCACACAGAAGTCCGTTAATAGTTACACTTTTACGGATCTATTCTGAAAGTAAAACGGATCATTTTTTGAAGTTATCTGAAAAAAAAAAAAAAACACAAAAGTATATGTATGTAAAATGCAGTGTTATAGATAAATCACAAGGGGAGGAAAAAAAAAAAACAGCAAAGTCAAAAATAGGGTTACACTGTGCACAGAATCATAGCACCAAAAATGTCATTCTCCTAACCCCCAAACCTGTTATAACCACCTTATATGGTAAAATGAATCTTTTACCTTATACTTGTAGGTGAGATTTAATCAAGAATTTTGAAGTTAGCTATCCTGAATTATCCTCTCTAAATCTGCTTGATAAAATCTACAAGGTCCTTTATGAGAGGGAGGAAGGAAATAAGAGAAGAAAAATTTCTAGACTGCTGGCTTTGAAGACAGAGAAGGGGTCACAAGCCAAGAAATGCAGGCTGCCTTTAAAATTAGAAATGCAGAGAAACAGATTCTCCTCTACAGTCTCCAGAAGAAATGCTAGGTTCTAAAGGCACTTTTGTCTTTTGAATCTCATAACTGTGTAAGCATAAATTTATGCTGTTTTAAGTCACTAAGTTTTTGGTAATTTGTTATTGGTTATTTAAGTTTTTGTTGCCATGATATGCTGTTTATGAGAACTTTACAAATTATATGACACACCTACATTACAAAACTAATTGAAAAATAAGTTATTGCATATGTGAGCTACACCAACACTAAATTGGAAAAATTATAGATGTATTGCAAACTCGGAATTCTACTATGATATTGTATTTATAACTGAGTGGTAGAATTATGTGCATTTTAAATTTATTCTTTATATTATCAAATATTTATTATTTTTTCTCTAGTAAGTATAGTAAATAATACAGCAAATCATGACTAACTCTTTAAGATTCTTAAGAATAGACCAAAGATGCCTGGTAGACTTATGCATGAATTCATTATGTATTAGTTGGGCATTTTCTAAGTTCTTTAAGATTAAATCATTTAGATGCCTGATTAATTAAATAAGCAAAACCTCACCTTATCTGTAGGGATGAAGTACTAAGCATGTTACAAAGGTGATTTTTTTCTTAATATCAGTGTATTTTAAATCAGCATCACCAAAACTACATTCCTAAATGTAACAATATATTTCTCACTTTCCCTGAGGTGACAGGTCTCTATCAAAGATCATCTACTTCTATGACATACATTTAAAAATTATTTTTCAGGAGTAGAAACTAGAAATTATAGTATTCTGATATTTTGTAAAAATAAAAATAATGATAATAATAAATGAGGATGCTGAGACCTAAGAGGTTAATTGACTCAACGGAGGATTCTTGTCAAGAAAAACTACTTCTGCTAAATATTATAAGATATTTTGGCTCTTAGAGCAGTAACTTGTGCTGAAAAGAATGTACATATCATCTGCAAGAGATGTGGTTGCAGTCTGGCCAGTCCAAAACATCATATTGTGCACTTTAACTTAAGCAAGGAGTCTAAGAGTATCCAGGGGAAATTTATTTCATTAGCTTTCCTATGATTTAGTCACTCTAAGTAGTCACTAAGACCTTGGCAAATTCACTGAGTGGTGATGCTTTGCTACTAGAGATTCTAGGCCATTTATTTTTAGCTAAACTGACACGACATTTCAGCCAGGGCATTTGGACACATCATACTATGAATACTCAATACATATCTTAAGCCATTTCTCCACATAATGGAATTTTATTTCTAAATAAATAGATAAAAGATGAATGAATAACACATTTGAAAAATCTTAAATTTTACTTCTTAGATTATTTACATATTGTTGCATAGTTTACTCTGGTATTTACTATAAATGAGCTTATTTTATCATAAATATTGTACTTGCCAAATAATTTTCTTTCATTTTTAAATACTGCTCCTACCACCTGAGTAGCAGATGAATTTTACAACTCTTTGAGATAGCTAAACATATTTTTAAATTTGGCCATGCTAGTGCCATGAAGAACAATTTCAAGATTTAAGATAATCTAGGCATGTCTATATAGAATGGGAAAGACTAGAGATCTCTTCAAGAAAATTAGAGATACAAAGAGAATATTTCATGCAAAGATGGGGACAATAAAGGATAGAAATGGGATGGACCTAATAGAACCAGAATATACTAAGAAGAGATGGCAAGAACACACAGAAGAACTATACAAAAAAGATCTTCACGACCCAGATAATCATGATGGTGTGATCACTCACCTAGAGCAAAGCATCCTGGAATGTGAAGTCAAGTGGGCCTTAGGAAGCATTACTACAAACAAAGCTAGTGGAGGTGATGGAATTCCAGTTGAGCTATTTCAAATCCTAAAAGATGATGCTGTTACAGTACTGCACTCAGTATGCCAGCAAATTTGGAGAACTCAGCAGTGGCCATAGGGCTGGAAAAGGTCAGTTTCCATTTCAACCCCAAAGAAAGGCAATGCCAAAGAATGCTCAAACTACAGCACAATTGCACTCATCTCACACACTAGCAAAGTAATGCTCAAAATTCTTCAAGACAGGCTTCAACAGTATGTAAACTGTGAACTTCCAGATATTCAGCTGGATTTAGAAAAAGAGGAACCAAAGAGCGAATTGCCAACATCCGCTGGATTAACGAAAAAGCAAGAGAGCTCCATAAAAACATCTACTTTTGCATTATTTACTGTGACAAAGCCTTTGACTGAGTGGATCAAAATAAACTGTGGAAAATTCTGAAAGAGATGGGAATACCAGACCACCTGACCTGCCTCTTGAGAAACCTGTATGCAAGTCAGGAAGCAACAACTAGAACTGGACATGGAACAACAGACTGGTTACAAATAGGAAAAGGAGCATGTCAAGATTGTATATTGTCACCTTGCTTATTTAACTTATATGCAGAGTACAACATGAGAAACTCTGGGCTGGAAGAAGCACAAGCTGGAATCAAGATTGCCGGGAGAAATATCAATAACCTCAGATATGCAGATGACACCATCCTTTTGGCAGAAAGCAAAGAACTAAAGAGCCTCTTGATGAAAGCGAAAGGGGGAGTGAAAAAGTTGGCTTAAAACTCAATACTCAGAAAACTAAAGTCATGGCATCTGGTCCCACTTCATGGAAAATAGATAGGGAAACAGTGGAAACAGTGGCTGCCTTTATTTTGGGGGGCTCCAAAATCACTACAGATGGTGACTGCAGCCATGAAATTAAAAGACGCTTGTTCCTTTGAAGAAAAGCTATGACCAAGCTAGACAGCATATTAAAAAGAAGAGACATTACTGTGCCAACAAAGGTCCATCTAGTCAAAGCTGTGGTTTTTCCAATAATCATGTATGGATGTGGAGTTGGACTAGAAAGAAAGCTGAGCACTAAAGAAACGATGCTTTTGAACTCTGGTGTTGGAGAAGACTTTTGAGAGTCCCTTGGACAGGAAGGAGATCCAACCAGTTCATCCTAAAGGAAATCAGTCATGAATATTCATTGGAATCACTGATGCTGAAGCTGAAACTCCAATACTTTGGCCACCTGATGCAAAGAACTGACTCATTGGGAAAGGCCCTGATGCTGGGAAAGGTTGAAGGCAAGAGGAGAAGGGGATGACAGAGGATGATATGGTTGGATGGCTGACTCAATGGACATGAGTTTGAGTAAACTCTGGGAGTTGGTGATGGACAGGGAGGCCTGGCGTGCTGGAGTCCTTGGGATCACAAGGAGTCAGACACGACTGAGCAACTGTACTGAACTGAGGTGTGTCTACAATTTAGTCAGATGTTTTTTATTTGACCATTATTAATTTCTTATAAAAATTAAGCCAATTAAAATATTTCACTGATAGATTTCTAGTTTTTCTTGAAAAACTGGAATTTCTAGCAGCATACAGCTCACAAAGAAGCATAGCCACATCAGAACACAAAGGAAATTCTCTTGTCTTAAAATACACTTACACACATACACACTCAAGTTTCCTTCAATATCCATCATACTTGACATGTGCAGTGTTATTTTCTTCCTGATCTGCATAGGGATTGCATGTAAGGCTTCACTGGTGGCTCAGATGGTAAAGTGTCTGCCTACAATGCGGAAGACCCAGGTTCAATCCCTGGGTTGGGAAGCTCTCCTGGAGAAGGAAATGGCAACTCACTCCAGTACTCTTGCCTTGAAAATCCCATGGACGGAGGAGCCTTGTAGGCTACAGTCCATGGGGTCGCAAAGAGTCGGACACGACTGAGCGACTTCACTTTCACTTTGCATCTAATAGTTTTTATATTTTGCATCTTAAAGATTCGCAGTGAATAAGGATATAAAAGTGAAGGGAGATTTACAAAAGTGAATGTGTAAGGGTTCCAAATAAAAACTTAACCTTCTTTACACTTTTCTAAGTATTATTCTTCATTTGTCCAGAAGCATCAGGCATGGACTTGACATTTGCAAAGAGCTGACAGTCTCTCTCAAATGGGCTTAGAAAAGTTCTGTCAATAAGGAATTAGGCTACTACTTGTACCTTTTATCATTCTTTTTTTTTTTTTTGTCTGATCAAAAATTGACATTGCCTCTGGGCCCTGACCTTTCAATTCACCAAACAAGCAAGCACAAGGTCAACTGCAGGGTCTTAAGGGGAGTATTTCTGCTAAAAATGGTCATTCATAATACAAAACACTAAAGTAGTTGGCAAAAATGCTATGGAATTCCTCAATTATATTTTTAATAACACACATTGCCATCATATGATAGTCAATAATTCACTGAAATGGAAGCTATAAAAATATATAAATGTGACAATTCCTTAACTGAAAAGGAGAGTTCACAAAATCTACACTCTGCAAAGCAGAGACATGTCAAGAGATTTGGAGAGACAGATGACACACTTTAATTTTATAGTTAAGGAAAGACTGCCACTTGACAAGTCTTGGAGCTTGTGATATATCTGTGTGGAGTGGAGGAGTTTGCTCTACAAACTTCACTGATTGGAATTCAAAAGAAAATTTCATTACAAGGAAATAGCTAATTTATAACATCAAAACTAACAAAATAATATTTTTTCTACAAAATGAATATTTATATTTATGAAGCAACAAAATGTATCTGTATTTTTTGTTTACACACAGGTTTTCACTTATTCCATTTCATGCAATTCTTAAAAACCCTGAAGGCAAGACTATACAGAAATGTTTATATTTTAGAAATATACTTTCTACAAAGACTATCACAAAAATAATTCAAAATGTAGAAAGAAGGTAAATAAATTCCTGGATGTGATTTCAGTGAGGTGCTGAGATTGACTATGTACTATCTGGTCTATATTACACTTCGTTCAGGATCAAGGTTTATTATATAGTTTTTTATTTAGTAGAGATTCAAATAATTTCTGTCCAATGGAACAGATAATGCCAGTGTTAACAGTTTATTGGTTTTTTGGGAGATATTAACCAATTTTGTATACAACAATCAATCATAACATTGCCTATACACACCCGGTTCATTAAATTATCTGAATATTTGAAACATCTTAGGGATTCTCTCATTAATGAGCTTCATAAAATCTGATGTGTTCATTTTATTTGTACATGATTTTATCTTTCACAAAATTATTTGTTAAACTTTCATATGTGCAAAGGATGAGCATCCTATCAACTTCTCATGATAAAATTTTGAGGACACTAGAGATCCCTGAAGATCCTTTTCAAACTTTGACAAAGGCACTCACTTCTAAGGGCTCTTTCTCTCTAAACTGAAATGAAAAGACTGATGGATACTATTTAGATGCTTTCCTCTACTCTAGTACGTTAAGATATTTTGATTCTAAGGGCTCACCTTGATGAAATTATCCTTATTAAGCCATGATAAAACAAGTAAAAGCCCCAATAATCTTTCTGAATTGTGGAAAGCAAAACTTAAGAAATTTAACATAATACTGCTCTTAGAAATTCCCACATGTACTCTTTGGAACTAGAATTTACATTGAGAAAAATTAATAGCTGCACATGGTAAGATGCATATGCAAAGTGGCTGAATCTTCATATCCCCATTATGGGTAAATCACAGAACTTATTTCCCTTTTATATTGATTTTCATTCAACGTTTTCAGTTCTTTGAGATTCTCAGGTAGGTTAAGCATGACTCCAAGTCACATTATGTCATAATCTCATATATTTGTTTCATTTGTTACATTTTTTTCCCTTAAATTCAAGATGCCAGTATATGATGAAAAATAAGTTATTGGCTTAAATTGTCCATATTAACTGTCTATGATGTTCAACAAATTTGGTTGATAACAAGTTTATTTAACAGTTTTATTGATCCTGAGAGCAGCATATAACTCTACTAGGGAGATATTCTGTCTCCTTTTTCTGAATGAAAAAACCCTGAGGGGTGAAGAAATTTAACAAAATCATATTGCTAGTGACTGGAAAACACAGATTAAATAAGGTTCTAGAATTCACTGGACTACATGAATTTGAATTTCAGACCTGAATGACAGTTGTAGACAGCCTCTAAAAAGTCCATCCCCCTGGGATTATTACTTCCTGGCATTCATTCTTTGTGTAGTTTTCTCTATCTCTGAATAGTAGCCAACAGGATACTGTAAAAATGGCAGGTCTGACTTCTGACACCAGGTCATAAAATACATTGTGGCTTATGCCTTGCTTTCTGGGGTCACTTGCTTTAGAGATCAGCTTCATGTCATGAGGATATTCAAAAAGTACTATGGAAAGGCCTATGGGGCAAGGAACTGAAGCTTCATGTCAACAGCAAGACTAAATTGTCAGGCATTTTGAATAAATTACTTGGAAAATAACCTTCCACTCCCAGTTAAACCTGCAAATAATTTCAGCTCCAGCCAGTGTCTTCACTGAAAACTCTAAGAGACCCTAAGACATAATTATCCAGCTGAGCTACTATTAAATTCTTAATCAATAAATGATATAAGAGAAAATAATGTTTATATTGTTAAAGGATTTAAGCCTATTTTTTCTTTCCTTTTATCAAGACTTTGAGAGTCTCAAAATTAAAATGTACCAATGCTGTGATAATATTTCAGTATATTACCATTTCAATTCATATAAATTTCTATAAAAAAGCTTGTTGTGATTTTTAAGATTAAAAAATAAGACATTTATTAAGTGACTAAATATACAGCATATCTATTGAGTCATATTACTGTGTAGATTGCATTTGTAGTGAATTTTTAGAAGATAAAGCCAATCAAATTTATAATAGTGGTTGAAAACCTTACCACAGAAGTCAGTCAATAATTCAGTTTAAAAATACTGTACAATTCTAAAGAGCCATCTGAGCTCCCACTTCTTGGTGGAGGCCTTTTAGATAACTGTATGGTGGTTCCATCTGTTCAACCAGAGAACACTCATTAAGGAATATCCTGTCTGCAAATCTCCATCCCAGAGACTTCTACCCGACACCAACCTGAGACACTCTCACTCTGGGGAGGCTGACAGCCAACACAAATCAAGTTTTTAGGGGCAGTGGGACTAAGGAAGAGGAACAGAAATCTCTTTCATGCAGCTGTACAATGCGTGGATTAAATCCCTGTGATTGGCTTGGTATCCATCTCAACACTAAGACCTGGCTCCACCCAACTGCCTGTAGGCTCCAGTGCTAAATACCTCATATAAATCAACCAGCAAGATGGGAACACAGTCCCAACCATCAGCAGACATGCTGCTTCAAGTTGTACTAAGCTCACAGACAGCCCAAAACACACCACCTGATGTGGCCCTGCTGTCAGAGGGAAAAGATTCAGCTCTATCCACTAGAGCACAGGCACCAGTCCCTCACACCAGAAAGCCTGCATTAGTCCCTGAACCAACCTCACCCACCATGGGAGCAGGCAATAGAAGAAAGAGGAGCCACACAGTTGAACTGGGGGCCAGCGGCAGCGTGGTCACAACAAATAGAGGTTAAACATAACGAGAAAGTACACAGACCCTTTCAGAATTGAAAGAGAGATAGTTTCCTGAAAAAGAAAAAGCTAAAGAAGTTCATCAGTATTAAACCAGCCTCTTCAATAAATGATGTTGAGAAAACTGGACAGCAACCTCTAAAATAATCAAACTGAATCACCACCTTATCCAACATTAAACTTAAAATGTATTAAAGACTAAAATGTAAGACCTGAAAGGATAAACATCCTAGGGAAAAAGAAAACCTAGGTGGCATACTCTTTGACATCTATCTAAGAAATAATTGTTGGATCTGACTACCCAGTCATGGACAGCTAGTGCAAAAAAATGAAAAACAAATGGGACTACATCAATATAAAAAGCTTTTGTACAGCAAAGGAAACCATTAACAAAAGAAAAGACAACCTACTGAATGAGAGAAAATATTTGCATATATTGTATTCTATAAGGTGTTAATATTCAAAGTTTACAAAGAACTCATACAGCTTAATATAAAGAATGTAATTAAAAAATAAGCAGAGGATTTGAATAGACGTATCTCCAAAGAAAATATACATATGGCCAACAGGCACAAGAAATGATGCTCACCATCACTAATCATAAAGAAAATGCCTATCAAAACCACAATGAGACATCACTTCAAACATGCCAGAATGGCTAAGAAAAAGACAAGTAACAAGTATCAGTGAGGATGTGGAAAAGGGAACTCTCATGCACTCTTGGTGGGAATGCAAACTGGTGTAGTCACTATAGAAAACAGTATGAAATTTCCTCCAAAAAATAAAACAAACTACCATACAATCCATAATTTCTACTACTGGGTATCTATCAAAAATCACAAAAATCTGAATTTAAAAAAATACCTGCAATCCTATGTTTAGTGGACCCATACTTACAATAGCAAAGACATGGAAGCAACCTAAGTGTCCATCAGCTGATGAATGGATAAGGATATATATATATATACACACACATATATATGTGTATATATATATATATATATATATATATATATATATACATGCATACATATGTACAAAGGAATATTATTCAGTCATAGGAAGAATGAAATCTTGTCATTTGCAACAACATGAGTGGACCTAGAGAATATTATTCTAAAAGTAACTCATACAGAAAGACAAATAGAGAATGATTTCTCTTTTATGTGGAATCTACAAAACAAAACAAATGAACAAACAAAATAAATCCAAAAGAGACTTACAGAGAGATCAAACTCGTGGTTGACAAAGCAGTGGGGAGCTGGGCGAAACATGTGAAGAGGATTAAGTACAAACTTGCAGTTATAAAATAAGTGGAACTTCCCTAGTTGTCCAGTGATTAAAACTCTATGCTTCCAATTCAGGGAATGTGGGTTCAATCCTTAATTGGGAAACCAAGATGCCACATGCTGTCTGGCATGGCCAGAAAATAAAATAAGTGAACATTAATTTGAAAAGAACATGCAGTTCAATGTTTATAGCAGCATTATTTACAAAAGCCAAGATATAAAAGCAGCCTAAGTGTGCATCAAGAGATGAAAGGATAAAGATGCGGGGTACACATACTCACAATATTATTCAATCATAAAAAAAGAATGAAATTTTGCCATTTGCAACAACATGGATATACCTGGAAGGTATTACACTTAGTGATGTAGGGCACACAAAGAAACAAAAATACTGTATGTTTTCACTTATATGTGGAATCTAAAAGATAAAACAAATAAATGAATATACAAAACAGAAACAAACTCACAGATACAGACAACAAACAAGTGGTTACCAGCAGGCAGAGGAGTACATAGATGGAGCAAGATGAGGAAAGTGATTAAGAAATACAAACTACTATGTATAAAATAAATAAGCTACAAGGATATGTTGTACACCACAGGGACTACAGCCAATATTTTATAATAACTATCAATGGAGGATAGTCTATTAAAATTTTGAATCACTGTTTTACACTGAAACTAATACACAATAATGTTGTAAGTTAACTGTACTTCAATAAAAAATAAAATGTTAGAAGAATACAAAGTACAGCATAGGCAATATAGTTCATAATATTATAATAACTTTATATGGTGATGGATAATTTGTAGACTTAATATGGTGATCAAAACCACTATGTTGTATAGCTGGAACTAGTATATATTTGACTCTTAAACAACAAGGGTTTAAACTTCCTGGCACCACTCATACATGTATTTTTTAAAAACAATAATTAAAGTATTACAGGATACAAAATTCATAGAATTTGCAAATGTGGAATCATGTATAACGAGGAACGGAGTACACTGAAGGCCAACGACAAGCTGTAGCTGCATGAATTGTTGGCACCCTAACCCACATGTTGCTCAAGGGTCAACTGTAATATTGTAAGTTAACTATACTTCAGTTAATAAAACAGTAACTCAAGAATTTAAGTTTAACTTCAAAAACCTCTTCAGAAACACTTCCCCAATCTATCTAACCGTGAATGTAAACCAGCCAGCAGTTTGTACTATCTTTGAGGGCCTACTCTATTTAAGGTGAATTATGTGACAAACTCAAAGATTTTCTGAAATATACCCCACATCTTTATACAAACAGACAAATGATATGATAAAGATAAACAACTTTGCTGAACTCTGATATATCCTCATACCATTGTAGGAAATTAAATGACTTGATTCTATAGCTTTTGAACTATGCAAATTTATATGGCAAACATAAATGTCCATTTTAGATAGATGATGCATTATGTTTTGCTAATAAGTGCCAAAATAAGTCAAAATTTTAACATTTCCCTTTCAGCAATATATGAACAGGAGTACCTGACTGGATACAAATATTATCAGAAAAATATAATATCCTACTTGTCCAATAAGAAGAGAAATAGATGACATATTCATCAATTCAAGTTACCTTTGTTTTCATAAATGCTCCTATTGTTATAGTTTAAAAGACATACAGAATGCCAAAGTATTAATTTCAATAAAAATTATTAATTTCAAGCACAGTAGATACTCAGATGGCTTATCTGCATGTGTTTGTCTTCTAGTAAAATTTCTAACAAGAAATCAAACTATAATTGGTGTTTGGATAATGAACATGAATGTAGGATCAGGAAAGTGGATTTATCATTTTAAATGAATAATTTTTAAAAATTATGGTATTCTGGGCATTCATTCTACTCTACAGAAAACCTGCAAGACACAAAAGATCTTCCTTTTTATAGTGCTTGGAATTTTTTTTTTTTTTTTTCCCTCAGAGAATGTTAAAAACACACACTCTTCCATGAATGTTTTATACCCTTTACCATTTAATGTCAGCCCTAAACCTCTGGTGTCATTTCTTTTTCTTTAAATATTTGCACAGTTCTGACATATGAGTGAAAGTTACTTTCATAACTAACATCCATCTCTTTATCGAAGACACCAAGCTTGTTTGACATGAAGTGTTAGGAAAGCAATACCTAAATTTCACAGGAAACTGGAAAAGAAGATTCTGTGCTCAGGGATAAACTAAGTAGTTCAATTAGGTGACCATCATGCATTTGATCTTGTGAGTTCTAAAAGTAAACATCAATGCTGGTGTATAAACACAAGACATACCCACTGTCTTTTTAGTTTCATTTTTCTTTTAATTTCTCTGTTTCTCCTAAAGCTCCTATAAATGAAAGTCCTATTTTATGGTACATTTTTATTTACTTTTATAAGATGTCTAACAATGTAATTTGAAAATATAACTTTTAATTGAAAATTTTGACTGTGGGGAAAATGCATTTGGGGAACTGAATATTTTTTTAAAGCCTAACTTAAAAAACTTAAATTTCACTTTGAAAATATCAAAGCTGCATTTTTATCTAATATGTGCTTCAAGAGACACAATGAATACTTCATACTGAAATTTATTGCAAGAAGGTATAGTGCCCATATCACTAATATTTTATTTTGTTGTCTAAGTATGTCCACAATGTTCTGCAAAAAGAAAAAGTACCTATTACATGCTACAAAAATAAGTGTGTATTATACACTGTTATATGTTTAAAGAGCAATAGACTACTTCTGACATTGAATTTTTTAATTTTATATTAAATGCTATAAACATCAAAGGGAATCAAGATTATCTGTGTATATTTCTACTTTAACATTTACTTTTCTTTTTTGTATTTCTTATATACAATGATGAGAGAGATTTGAAAGCCATTGATTTACCTGCCATATAAAAGTCATCATCATCCAAATACCAAAACCTGACAAAGATGCCACAAATAAAGAAAATTATAGGCCAATATCACTGATGAACATAGATGTAAAAATCCTTAACAAAATTCTAGCAGTCAGAATCCAACAACACATTAAAAAGATCATATACCATGACCAAGTGGGCTTTATCCCAGGGATGCAAGGATTCTTCAGTATCCACAAATCAATGAATGTTATATACCATACTAACAAATTAAAAAATAAAAGCCATATGATTATCTCAATACATGCATAGAAAGCCTTTGACAAAATTCAACATCCATTTATGATAAAAACTCTCCAGAAAGCAGAAATAGAAGAAACATACACCCATGGCGGATTCATGTTGATATATGGCAAAACCAATACAGTATTGCAGAGTTAAAAAAAAAAAAAGTGCAAAAAAAAAAAAAAACCATAATAATAGCTATATATGACAAATCCACAGCAAACACTGAAAAGTTGAAAGCATTTCCCCTAAAGTCAGGAACAAGACAAAGGTGCCCACTATCACCACTACTACTCAACATAGTTCTGGAAGTTTTGTCCACAGAAATCAGAGCAGAAAAAGAAATAAATGGAATCCAAATTGGAAAAGAAGAAGTAAAACTCTCACTGTTTGCAGATGACATGATCCTCTACATAGAAAACCATAAAGACTCCACCAGAAAATTACTAGAGCTAATCAATGAATATAGTAAAGTTGCAGGATATAAAATCAACACACAGAAATCCCTTGCATTCCTATACACCAATAATGAGAAAATAGAAAGAGAAATTAAGGAAACAATTCCATTCACCATTGCAATGAAAAGAATAAAATACTTAGGAATATATCTACCTAAAGAAACTAAAGACCTATATATAAAAAACTATAAAACACTGGTGAAAGAAATCAAGGAGGACACTAATAGATGGTGAAATATACCATGTTCATGGATCAGAAGAATCAATATAGTGAAAATGAGTATACTACCGAAAGTAATCTATCAATTCAATGCAATCCCTATCAAGCTACCAATGGTATTTTTCACAGGGCTAGAACAAATAATTTCACAATTTGTATGGAAATACAAAAAACCTCGAATAGCCAAAGCAATCTTGAGAAAGAAGAATGGAACTGGAGGAATTAACCTATCTGACTTCAGGCTCTACTACAAAGCCACAGTCATCAAAACAGTATGGTACTGGCACAAAGACAGAAATATAGATAAATGGAACAAAATAGAAAGCTCAGAGATAAATCCACACACCTATGGACACATTAACTTTGACAAAGGAGGCAAGAATATACAATGGAGAAAAGACAATCTCTTTAAAAAGTGGTGCTGGGAAAACTGGTCAACTACTTGTAAAAGAATGACACTAGAACACTTTCTAACACCATACACAAAAATAAACACAAAATGGATTAAAGATCTAAATGTAAGACCAGAAACTATAAAACTCCTAGAGAAGAACATGGGCAAAACGCTCTTTGACTTAAATCACAGCAAGATCCTCTATGACCCACCTCCCAAAATATTGGAAATAAAAGCAAAAATAAACAAATGTGACCTAATTAAAATTGAAAGCTTCTGCACAACAAAGGAAACTATAAGCAAGGTGTGAAAAGACACCCTTCGTAATGGGAGAAAATAATAGTAAATGAAGCAACTGACAAACAGCTAATCTCAAAAATATAGAAGCAACTCCTGTAGCTCAATTCCAGAAAAATAAACAACCCAATAAAAAAATGGGCCAAAGATCTAAATAGACATTTCTCCAAAGAAGACATACGGATGGCTAACAAACACATGAAAAGATGCTCCACATCATTCATTATCAGAGAAATGCAAATCAAAACTATAATGAGGTACCATTTCACACCACTCACAATGGCTGCAATCCAAAAGTCTACAAGCAATACATGGTGGAGAGGGTGTGGAGAAAAGGGAACCCTCTTACACTGTTGGTGGGAATGCAAGCTAGTACAGCCACAGAGAGAACAGTGTGGAGATTCCTTAAAAAACTGGACACAGAACTGCCTTATGACCCAGCAATCCCACTGCTGGGCATACACACCAAGGAAACTGAAAGAGAATTGAAAGAGACATGTGTACCCCAATGTTCATTGCAGCACTGTTTATAATAGCCAGGACATGGAAGCAACCTAGATGCCCATCAGCAGACGAATGGATAAGAAAGCTGTGGTACATATACACAGTGGAGTATTACTCAGACATTAAAAATAATACATTTGAATCAGTTGTAATGAGGTGGATGAAACTGGAGCCTATTATACAGAGTGAAGTAAGCCAGAAAGAAAAACACCAATACAGTATACTAACACATACATATGGAATTTAGAAAGATGGTAATGATAACCCTGTATGCGAGACAGCAAAAGAGACACAGATGTATAGAACAGTCTTTTGGACTCTGTGAGAGAGGGAGAGGGTGGGATGATTTGGGAGAATGGCATTGAAACACATATAATATCATATAAGAAACGAATCGCCAGTCTATGTTCGATGCAGGATACAGGATGCTTGGGGCTGGTGCCCTGGGATGACCTAGAGGGATGGTACAGGGAGGGAGGTGGGAGGGGGGTTCAGGATGGGGGACATGTGTACACCCGCGGTGGATTCATGTTGATGTATGGCGAAACCAGTACAATATTGTAAAATAATTAAACTCCAATTAAAATAAATAAATTTGTATTAAAAACAAAACAAAAAAAACCTCCACCAAAATGACAATAAAAAAAAAGAAAAAAGAAAACAAAACTGATGATATTGTCAGAGCAGTTTAAATACATTCCATATTGGAGATGATTTTGAAATATATTAGACTGGTTTATTGACTTTCCTTGTGGATCAGCTGGAAAAGAATCTGCTTGCAATGTGATAGACCTCGGTTCAATCCCTGGATTAGGAAGATCCCCTGTAGTAGGGAAAGGCTCCCCACTCCAGTATTCTGGCCTGGAGAATTCCATGGACTTTTATAGTCGATGGGGTTGCAAGGAATCGGACACAACTAAGAGACTTTCACATACACAGACTGACTTATTACTATATTAATGTAACATTTTATTCTAATTATGTTTTTAAAAATATAATTTTGTATGCTGTTCATTAAGGTTTGTTTTTCAAATGAAAAAAAGAATGCTACTGTGTAAGAAATTCATACCAATTCTAAAATAAGAAGTTGGCAAAGTGACTTATTGTGACAATCATTAAAACATTATACAGGTCACGATGTCACATTATTTTTCTAAATTTAATAAAATGAACTTTTAAAAGGAGTCCTGCTCTCAAATGAGATACTCAGCTGTATCCTCCATTCCATTTATGCAGATTATAGTGGCAAAAACATAACGGGAGAAAACTAATACTGCTAAGATTTAGAGGGAAAATAAGTTGTTTTAGAACTCTAATTCCTTAGAGTAAACTTTCTTGGTTATTTAAAATTCCAGTGAGATCCTTGAATAAACACTTATCCTGTCACTTGAACAATGAAAACTGAACTTTAATTAACATTTTTACCTAACTTGAAGATTCTATCAAAAATGAAAAAAAAAAGGCACAAAAAAAAAACCAAACTGAGTCTAAGTCATGTAGCAAAATTGTGTCCAAGGGTGAACATATCATCTTCGCTCTCAATTTTCTCTATGTATTTCAAGAGATATTCAGATTCCTAGGCCAGCATGAACTGTCATCCTCTCTGGATAATGAAGTGTTTGTCCGTATAGTATTTATCAGACAATCTGAGATGTAAAGTATTGCTAGTTAGTTATTTCAAATAGCAAGAAGTAGCAGACTTGGAGAAAATTAATAATTTAAATTGAATAAGGGAGTAAAATTAACACTAGTGATTAAAACTAAAATAAGTTGTGTCTTCAGAGAATCAGGGATGTAAATACTGACATTGATTGACATTGTGAATACTAACCAAGTAAGTAAGGAGTTGCCAAAACTTTTGCTGTGAAGGGCTAGCTATTAAACATTCAAGGCTTTGCAGGCCATATGATCAATGTTGCAATTAACTAAGCACCTGGAGTACAAAAGTAGCCAAAGGAAATACCCACAGGGATGAGAATGGCTCTGTTCCACTAAAAGTTTATTTACAAAAAAAAAAAAAAAATCCATGTAGTAAGTTGATCCCTGATAAACACAAATTTTGATAATAAATTTTAATCTTGTGCTTGTCATTTGTAGATCTATCCTCTATTCGTTTTAATTGTGATCTTCCTACAATTTAGTAGTTCAGAGGTTAAAGCGTCTGCCTGCAATGCGGGAGACCCAGGTTTGATCCCTGAGTTGGAAAGATCCCCTGGAGAAGGAAATGGCAACCCACTCCAGTGTTCTTGCCTGGAGAATCCCAAGGACGGGGGAGCCTGGTGGGCTGCCGTCTATGGGGTCGCACAGGGTCGGACAAGACTGAAGCGACTTAGCAGCAGCAGCAGCTTTCTTTATAGTCCAATTCTCACATCCATACTTGCATGACTGCTGGAAAAACCATACCCTTGACTAAATTGACCTTTGTTTACAAAGTAATGAGTCTGCTTTTAAATATGCTGTCTGCCGCTGCTGCTAAGTCACTTCAGTCGTGTCCGACTCTGTGCGACCTCATAGAAGGCAGCCCATCAGGCTCCCCCGTCCCTGGGATTCTCCAGGCAATAACACTGGAGTGAGTTGCCATTTCCTTCTGCAATGCGTGAAAGTGAAAAGTGAAAGTGAAGTCGCTCAGTCGTGTCCAACTCTTAGTGACCCCACGGACTGCAGCATACCAGGCTCTTCTGTCCTTGGGATTTTCCAAGCAAGAGTACTGGAGTGGGTTGCCATTGCCTTCTCCAAATATGCTGTCTAGGTTGGTCATAGTTTTTCTTCCAAGGAACAAGCATCTTTTAATTTCATGGCTGCAGTCACTATCTGCAGTGATTTGGAGCCCCCCAAAATAAAGCCTATCACTTTTTCCATTGTTTCCCTGTCTATTTGCCATGAAAGGATGGGACCAGATGCCATGATCTTCATTTTCTGAATGTTGAGTTTTAAGTCAACTTTTTCACTCTCCCTTTTCACTTTCAAGAGGCTCTTTAGTTCTTCACTTTTTGCCATAGGGTGATGTCATCTGCATATCTGAGGTTATTAATATTTCTCCCAGCAATCTTGATTCCAGCTTGTATTTCATCCAGCTCAGCATTTCACATGATTTACTCTGCATATAAGTTAAAAAAGCAGGGTGACAATATACAGCCTTGACGTATCCTTTCCTGATTTGGAACCAGTCCGTTTTTCATGTCTGGTTCTAACTGTTGCTTCTTGTCCTGTACACAGATTTCTCAGGAGGTAGGTCAGATGGTCTGGTATGCCTATCTCTTGAAGAATTTTCTAGTTTGTTGTTATCCACATAGTCAAAGGCTTTGGCGTAGTCAATAATGCAGAAGTCAATGTTTTTCTGGAACTCTCTTGCTTTTTCGATGATACAATGGTTGTTGGCAATTTGATCTCTGGTTCCTCTGCCTATTCTAAATCCAGCTTGAACATCTGGAACTTCATGGTTAATGTACTGTTGAAGCCTGGCTTGGAGAATTTTGAGCATTACTTTGCTAGTGTGTGAAATGAGTGCAATTGTGTGGTAGTTTGAACATTCTTTGGCATTGCCTTTCTTTGGAATTAGATGAAAATTGACCTTTTCCAATCCTGTAGCCACTGCTAAGTTTTTCAGATTTTCTGGCATATTGAGTGTACCACTTTCACAGCATCATCTTTTAGGATTTGAAATAGCTCAAATGGAATTCTATCACCTCTACTAGCTTTGTTCATAGTGATGCTTCTTAAGGCCCACTTGACTTCACATTCCAGGATGTCTGGCTCTAGGTGAGTGATCATACCATCATGGTTATCTGGGTCATGAAGATCTTTTTTGTATAGTTCTTCTGTGTATGCTTGCCACCTCTTCTTAATATCTTCAGCTTCAGTCCATACCATTACCTTAGGAGATACTGAAATCAGTTTTTCTTTGTATTTTCCTACTACCTTTCTGGGCATGGAAAAGAGCCTTTCTGGAAATGAAGGACCTTCTTTCACCATTCTAAATCTTCTAAACAGTTCTCTATTTCCATAATACTATCAAGAACAAGTTAATACTATACAGCAAAATAGTGACTATAACATTAAGGAATCAGAGTCACAAATAGAGCAAATTAGTGTTTACCAGTGGTGGGGTGGTTGTGGGAAATATAGGGATTTGGGAGTAGGAAGTACAAACTATTAAGTATTAAGAGGGCTTCCTGGGTAGGTCAGCTGGTAAAGAATCCTCCTGCAATGCAAGAGACCCTGGTTCGATTCCTGGGTTGCAAAGTGTCCCCAGTAGGCTACCAACTCCAGTATTCCTGGGCTTCTCTGGTGGTTCACATGGTAAATAATCCACCTGCAATGCAGGAGACCTGAGTTGGGAAGATCCCCTGGAGGAGGGCATGGCAACCCACTCCAGTATTCTTGTCTGGAGAATCACCATGAACAGAGGGGTCTGGTGGGCTATAGTCCATGGGGTCACAAAGAGTCAGACTTGACTGAGTGACTAAGCACAGCACAGGCTCAAGGATGTACTGTACAACACAGGGTATTTAGCCAGTATTTTTTAGTAAGTTTAAATGGAAAGTAACTTTTAAGTTATATAAAAATATTTTAAATGAATAAAAGAACAAGTCAATCTTTCTCTTTTTATCCTTTCTCATCAATAAACTTCAAATACATATGATATATACTTGATACATGATCATTCATGTTATGCGCACATGTGAATATCTGTGAAATTATTCATTTTAGTTATTTAAAGACAATATAATTCAAAAATATGGAATATAAGAAACACTGTCACACTGTTAGCAAGTGTTTGAGTCAAAATTTGAATTTAAGCCTCCCTACTGCATGCAGTTCCCTCCTGTCAGAGGACAGTCATGTTTCTTCTTGCCCAGACCCCTACAGTCCAGATCTCCCTCTCTAGCTGGGGTATTTCCTACCAGGTCCCTTGCCAGAGAATCCACATAGATTCTTTCTTTTCACTTCTCATTCCATGGTACTTTAGGAAATTCTGTTTTTGCCTTCCTCTCCATCAAGACTATTGGCCTCTTGAGTAAAGATACTCTTCATCTCCTTCGCTTAGTCATACTGCATTGAAATCATTTTTTATTCTGTGCATATAAGCTACTCCACCAAGCCTGTTAATCTCCAAAACTGTAGAGATACATCCATGTTAAGTCAGAAAGAATAGGGTTGGGGGGAGCTTACATGCAAAACATCCTCTTGACTTTTTTATTTCTACTCGTGTTTCTTTTATGAGAACTGCAACACAGGGAAACTCCACGCTTCAAAGATCCCCATGAATTTATTTTTTTGTTGTTGGGTTTTTTCTCCCTTTTTGGTTTTGTATCATTTTCCAGTGATTCATTCCTCCTTCATTCATTCAAAATAAGGTTTTGCTTTTAGAAAATTAGGTGAAGTTATTCATTAAGTATCTCCTTCATGGATCAATCGCAAAATCACAGAATGATCTTAGTTCATTTTCTATGCAAACCACTCAACATTACAGTAATCCAAGTCTGTGCCCCAACCACTAATAGTGAAGAAGCTGAACTTCACCTGTTTTATGAAGACCTAAAACACCCTCTACAATTAACACACACCAAAAAATGACTATATATTAGGAAGTTCTAGCCTGGTCTGAATTCTAGCCAACCTACCTCTAGGTAGGTTAAGGGAAAGCAATGAGAGCAGCAGTCAGAGTTAGCCCAGAATCTAGCTCTAGGGGAATGGAGAAGAAAGTAACTTAACATTTCCTGAGGCACTACAAGGTGCCAAATAATATACTCATTCTTCTTAATATAGCTGAGGAAACTGAGGCACTAAGAGGGTACTCAGTCCTTACCAATAAACTAAAGTGACACAGCTGGAATTTCAAGCCATATCTGCTTTATTTCAAAGTGCATGCTATATCTTTAAACTGGCTCCTCATTACTAGCTCTTCTGATATTTGAAAACCTGGTTAGACAGACAGAAAAAAAAAAAAAAAAAAAGATCAAGGGAATGAAGGGCACCTAGGAAACAATCAGAAGAGCCAAATGGGATCAGGATATCACTTAGCTTAAGGGCACAGTATTTCTTTTCCTTTAAGATCTTTCATACCTTTCCTGTGTTTGAACTAATTTACTTTGTGTGTGTGTTTGTTTTTGGCAAGAAAATAAACCAGTGTCAATCATTACTGTAAAGTAATATATTAGTAATTTTAAAATATAGGTTATACAAAAGGATCTTCTTGAGTCAGTGACTGAACCCACATCTTCTGCCTTACAAGTGGATTCATTACCACTGAGTCACCAGGGAAGCCCTGAAATATTTGTATAAATTTGAAAAATTAATAATACAGTGTTTTTAATATGTGGAATACATGGACATATTATGATATGCAAACATATGTCAATTTTAAAAATCAAATATAAAAATAAAAGTTAACAGTATATAGTTCTGCTTTTCATTTTTTAAATAATTATCACTAGTTCTAAGTAGCTAGTCAAATCCTGCTCATTTGCTATTCTTATGTGGTTGTGTTAGGGGAAGCACACTGATTGAAACTGCCCACCCTGGCCAGGCACCATAGTAACCATTTGCATGAGTTGTTTTATGACAGGAGATCCTGGTAAGGAATATGGAACTAATAAGCCACCACCAACTGGAAGAGTTCCAGAAAGGTAGAAAGGAGACACCTGGTGTTCGTCCACTTCCCAGAATCCTTCTCACTAGCATCCATCTTGGCTGAGCAATGCGTGTGCCACCAGGAAAGACTCTGAATTAGAATGATTGGCCAAAGACCACCCAGAAACTAATCCCATCACCATAAAACCTGAGACTGCAAGCCACACGGCAGAATAGTTCTCCTGGGTTCCCTTACCCTATTGCTTTCCATCCGGGTGCCCTTTCCCAATAAAATCTCTTGCTTTGTCAGCACATGTGTCTCCTCGAACAATTCATTTCTGAGTATTAGACAAGAGCCCAGTTTCAGGCCCTGGAAGGGGTCCCCCTTCCTGCAACAGTTGTTGCATTTAAAATTCAACCTGTGGTCTTTGAATGCATCCAACAGCATATCCTTCTATGTTTTAGAATCCCAGATACTAATTCTATAATGCTTTATAGTCTCCCTAGTTACATGTGTCACAAGAGTGTATGTTCCTCGGTTCTTTGTCTCGTCACAACAAAGATTTGGAGTGATGGACATTAAAGCCCCCTCAGCGTGTCACAGCTCTCAGGTCTTGGATAGACTGTGTTATAGCTCTCAGGTCTTGAATGGACAATGTTGTAGCTCTTAGACAAATCAGTATTACAGCTCAGTGTTACAGCTCTATTTTTTTAGAAGATAGCAGGAAAATCCATCTTTGAGGCGTGAGGGTACGTCGATCCAGAGACACGAGGAGAAGAGCACCCCAGCACACAGGTGAGAGTGCTAGCTTTGGCTCCTCTGTTTATATGTTTATCTCTCCCTGGGCCTGTCCTATGTAAATTGGGCCAGCCAGGAGTGTTATTTGTTTTACCTGAGGTCCTCACTCGATCCTCGGACCTTCTTTTGTTCTATTTTCACAGGCTTTTCCCTTGCTTGTCTTTTAGCCACCGCCATTTTTGACTCCTTTTCCCTATTCTACCTATCTAACACATGCATCTCATTCCACATGTCCTACATGTTCTTATTTATTGCGAGTTTTATAATGCTCTCTATGCTGTCTACATTGCTTTCTCTAATTTGTCCTGGTACTTCCCCAAGGACAAAAATGAAGTTTCTGAAATTAATAAATATAATAACTTTAAAGATAATGTTTCACCTCTTTCTTGGAATGTATCTCCTCAATCCATAATAATATATATGCATCTTATACCAAGCTGTCTCTTGCAAAGCAACTGAACATTATTTTCTGACATTTTGTCACCCTTTCTAGAATATTACAGCCAAATTAATAGTTTCCTTTCAAAATGTTAATAGCTTGTGAAATTGGACTCAGCAAGATAGTCTGGACAAGCCATATAAATGACTTTCCCCAACCATATATTCCTCTATTTAAGTGCACTGTGGCTTGTATTTCAGAACCATGGACCTCTGCAGAGACTGATGGAGATAAAAAGAAAAAGAAAAGCAAACACAAACAAGAAAGACTTGTATTCAAATAAAGATGACTATAGTTAGAATAAGAACTATTCAGAATAAGAAACTGCAGGATAACCATTAAGAATGCACAATCTACATAATTTTGTAAACAATAAAACCGAGTTTTACATACTTAAATGTTCTCCATATGTAATAGAAAGGACTTTCACATAGCTCTTTTTTCATGAATTCAGTATCAGTATGAATTAGAAAATGACATGTTAAAGCATTTCCATTTTACAGGAATAAAAACAAAGTATAAGTAAACGTTATTGGAAGAAAAATATGGCTCTTATCAGCCAGTGCCTCTACATCAGTATATTCACTTGGATTGAGGAATTTTTCCCCCCTAATCTGCTGAATATCATGCAAATCAAATGAACATGGAGCAGAATGGTCAAGATTTTTAGTTGTTCATATTAATAACTGCAAGATTGAGAAGCTGAGATAAAATTTTAGCTAAATGAGTACTTCACATAAAAACCAAACTGTATTTCAAAAAATATCTCATAAACTACCAGCCAAGGAAGATCTTTAATGACTGGTCAATATCTCTAAACTCTGTAAAACTGCTTCTATTTATAAATATTCTAATTGGATAACTCTGTTCCTTAAGAATGAAAAAAATGACCAAATAAAACTCTTCCAAGAAGCTTTCATACAATCTGCCCAAGTGTACAGAGCAACACAGACTGCTTGTAGGCTTTTTTTTAAGCATGCCTGTTCTAACTTGATACAGGTGAAAAAACAGGAAACACGATAATTGTTATCTTAATTGCTTTTGGTATTATGTGGACTCCATCTCCCAATAAGCTCTTTCAGTGTAGGCAGAGAAAATGCCATCAGTTGACGTACTGCCCAGTGGTATCACTTGAACACTGACACCTTCCTCTTGCATTCTGTCCAACTCTGCACACTCAACAGGAGACAGGGATTCTGAATGGAAATGCTGGCACAATCTGACAACTGCTGTCAGAGCTCACCAGTGTGAAGTCCATCGTTACTAATGATCATGCCACGAGCTGCTGGCAGGAAATTATTAATGATACTGTCTGAGATTTGCAAACCTCTGGCGTATCAATTAGCAGAAGTACACACTGTCAATTTTAACCTACAGATTAAACATCCAGAGTAAAAGAGAATCTTAAATGAGGTGCATAGTGATTTTCTGGATGTTGTGAACATTTGGTATTGGTGCCTTGTTTGTTTCAGACTCATAATTACAGTGAAATGACCCAATTTAGACTGTATCCTCAAATCCATTTTTGATGATTTACTGACTTTAAGGATACTAACAGGGTGATGTTAGAAGGTTGGGAGGGGCCTAGAGTATGACAATGAAAGATGCTTATGATAATTTAAGAGATTCTCTCTCCCTTTTAGGAGTATAACTACAGATAATGACACTTAGATTTCATGATTACTGTGTTCAAATTGCTTCCTGATCTTTATGTTATCTACCACAACCATTTGTGCACAGAATGAATACAGCTGCAGTTCCTCACTCAGTAAACAATCACTAAGTACCTTCTCTATTTCAGACACAGTCCTAGGTTTTGATAGGAAACAGGTATGTAAAGCAAAACTCTACACTGAGAATTTTACAATTGGGTTTTTGCTCTCTTCCCCCCACAAATGAATTGAAATTTATTGAAACAACCAGCAATAAACAATCTGAAAGTCTCCTCCTTCTTACCGTGGACTTATTTTTGTATACTAAATTAAAATTTTCAAACCATAAACCCCTCCATTCTATAGCATGCTATGCTTTTGAATTGATTACTGAGAGTTTACATTCCAAAGGTAATCTTTTGCTATTACAAGAAAAATAATTTAACATTATTTAAATTTACTTAACGTTATAATTATGTGCAAAGTAATACACTAAGTTATTCGTACTCATAATTCACTCATTCAGCAATCATTTTTGAATATCTATCATATGCAAGATACAAAGGTGAACACAAAAGACAAGCTTGCTTCTTTAAGCTGTCTATAATCAGGTTGAGAAAGATATATTTATTCTAAAATAGTGACAAATAAGGTAGAGACAAGAGCTATAAAAAATAGAACCTCACTATGGGTCAGGAGCGTTTACAATGTTAGATGAAAACCCTCCATTTTTCCATTCCAAATTAGCAGAAATATCATGTATTTCCCTCATATGATTTCCTCTCCCTTTATAGTATCAAAAGAAAAGAAAAAAAAAATACTTTATTCAGTTAAGAGGTAATAAATTCCATCTACTACAACTAAGTGTTTTTTGCTGGAAGCTGGTTAAACCTACTGCTATCTCCTCTACCTTCTGACTCAATGGAATCATAAAGAGAATGGAAAAGGATAATCTTCAACAAGTCCTTTCAAGCATGGTCTTATTTTTTTATTTTACTTCATGAAATTCTAAATATTGAGCGGAAATCTACAGTTCAGTCTTCACTCTGTGATATCTGTCTAGTTTATTTTGTCTCATTTTGTGGAGGAAAGGGGAGTTACAGCATCAACATGTAATTAGAATGATTACAGATTCCCAGATTATGATTTCAATTTGACCCCTCAAGAGTTAGAATATTTTGGTTGTCAGTCTTCAATCTCAGTGATGCCATATGATTCCTTCGAAGAGCCATTTCCTTCTCCAGAGGATCTTCCCAAACCAAGAATGAAACCCAGGTTTCTTGCATTGCACGCAGATTCTTTACCGATTGAGCTATGAGGGATGCCCTTCTCGGTACACAGAAGGCAGAAAGTGAAGTGAAGTCGCTCAGTCGTGTCCAACTGTTTTGCGACCCCATGGACTGTAGCCTATGAGGCTTCTCCGTCTATGGGATTCCCCAAGCAAGAATACTGGAGTGAGTTATCATTTCCTTCTCCAGGGGATTTTCCCAACCCAGGGATCAAACCCAGATCTCCTGCATTGGAGGCAGACACTTTAACCTCTGAGCAAAAGCATATTGTTATTGTTATGTATTGTTACAAATTGAATGATGAATTACTGACTGGATTCCTACTTTCTCTTGCAAAAAAGAAAAAGAAAAAAAAGCATACAAACACACACAAGCACTTTTTTTTTTCCTGAGAAGGATAGAGAAGAAGCACAGTATTTTAGTACTTAATAACTTGGGATGTTTAATCAGAAAACATTTAGTTCAAATCCTAGCTGTTTGCTATCTCCATTTAGCATCCATGTTCCTCATTTTTCCTGCATTATAACATGAAAATAAAATACAACTCTCAACTTCTAGGTTTTGACTTTTTTTTTTTTTTTAAAGTTGACATTTGTAAGGAAGAGAAGTCTGCATTGAACAAGGCATGGCAAAATCACACAAATTGTTAAGGAACTTTGAACTTAATTTTTTATTCTAAACTATCACGAACCACCATGATTGATTAGACTTCCAAGGAACTCCACTAATAAAATGTTCTTGTATCCTCCTGCCAACTTTAAAAATAAGAGCTGAGAGATATCCCTATGAGGTTGCACAAGCTTTTCACAAGCATATTACTCCATCAGAAGGTAGAAGCAAGGTAAAAAAAAACTGAGTATAATTCATCAGAGGCCCTTCCAACTTGAAATAACTATAACTAACAATGAGGCTGGAGAATCCTTCAATAAATTACATATTTTTTCAAGAATACATGACCAAAGCCTTTGAAATACTAAGAGAGAAACATAAGAACTGAAGGAAATTCCTTAGAAGAAGAAAAAATAAGGAAGAAGAGAGTAAAAGTAACTTCCAGCAACCAAAAAATATGGTAACTGGGCTATAAAGCAGAAAGTAACCTCCTTCAGTTCTGGAAGCAAGCATCTCAGCTGTGAAAAATACCCAGGTCTCCAGTATTTTGCTCTTGCTCATGTTCAATCAGTCGTGTCCTATTCTTTGGATGGTAGCCCACCAGGCTCCTCTGTCCATGAGATTTTTTCAGACAAGAATACTGGGGTGGACAGCCATTTCCTCCTCCAGGGGTTCTTCCTATCAAACCCATATCTCTTGCATCTCCTGCACTGCAGGCAGATTCTTTACTACTGAGCCACTGTGAAAGCCCCTCCAGTATCTTACTACTGCTTATCTTTTGATCTAATCAAAGGGACAGACCTGATTCCTCCTTCAAACATTTGAAGAGAATTGCACCACACTAAAACTGCAACAAAGCCTAGATCCTCATCAACTGCATATTAGATTGACTCAGATCTCATTCTAGCTGCCTGGCAGAAAACTGTGCCTTTTATGTATATGATGTGGCATAAATGAAGATTATAATGTATAGGAAAAAATGTAGCAATTGTTTAAGAGACTAAAAATCAACATAATCAGGATAAGAAAATATTCAGATATTGGAATGGTAAGAGAAAGTATAAAGTAGTTGCGTTAAAGACATAGTGAGAAAACTTGTCCAAAAATATTAAATTTCAGTCAAATAGGAAAACTATAAAACAGTTGTAAATAGAAATATTAGGAGTAAAAATATCACATGAAACATGAAGAATGAAAAAATCTGTTTACCAAAAACTCTATATCCAATGAAATTATCTTTAAAATTAGGAAAGCAAAATAATGATATCTTCAAATAGACAATGAGATAATACATTTTCACACTTACTCCTCAGGAAATGCACACAGAAGTTCTTCACAATGATGAGAAATGATGATTGGTGGAGTTTGGGATCTGTAGGAAAGAATGCGGAACATTATGTGTATCTAAGCAAACATGAACAAGAACATTGGCTGTTAAATGCAAAACAATACATATGTTTTGTGGCATATAAATAAGCAAAACTTAAGACAGAGAGACAGAAAGATGGCAGAGGAATAGGACGGGAAGACCACTTTCTCCCTCACAAATTCCTCAAAAGAACATTTCAACGCTGAGCAAACTCCACAAAACAACTTCTGTAGGCTGGCAGAGGACATCAGGCAACCAGAAAAGCAGACCATTGTCTTCAAAAACAGGTAGGGAAAAATATAAAAGACGAAAAAGGAGACAAAGGAGGTGGGGAGGGAGCTCCGTCCCGGGAAGGGAAGCCCGTCCCAGGAAGGGAATTTTAAGAAGAGAGGTTTCCAAACACCAGGAAACACTCTCCCTGCCGAGTCTGTGGCGAGTCTTGGAAACACAGAGGGCAACATAACAGGAAGGAAAAATAAAGAAATAATTAAAACCAAGAGATTACAAGCCCAACAGTAACTCCCCCAGTGGAAAAGCGGCACAGACGCCTGCATCCGCCACTGGGAAGTGGGGGCAGGGCAGGGACGCGCGGGAGGCGCGGGCTGCAGTGCTTTGTAAGAAGGGGGCAGGAACGCCCCACGCGCAACCAGAACGATCTAACTTGCGCTAGCAAACCAGACTGTGGGATAGCTACCGCACGAAAAGCTCGAACATAAGACAGTGCCAGGACCGAGCACAGAACAAAGGACGGAACAGAAAAAGCCGGCTGCAGACCATCCCCCGCCGGGGACAGGCAGCCAGAGCCATAAGGACTGGAAAGGGGCAATTGCAGACCCGGAGAGACTTTACTTACCTAACTGCAAGCAGGCTTCTTTGCTAAGACTTCTGGGGGTGCTGGACAGTCACAATCTGCCTCACGGGGGATGCCAGCGGGCCACCCAGAAAGCTGAGCAGCAGCGGCAGAAAAGGTGACAAGCTGCGGCGATCGCGCTCACCAAACTCCTGAGCTACTCGGACCTGGGAAGGGCACAAAGTGCAGTCCCAGCCGAATCTGTGCCTCTGAGGGCTGCCTGAGCGCCGAACCTGAGCGGCTTGGACCGGGGAGGTGCACGCAGCCTAGGGCCGGCCCCAGACGGTTCCTGGCTGAGCATCGTAGAGCCGGAGCGGTTTGTGCGCCGCAAGAACGGACAGGTCAAGTGGGGCTGAGACACTGTGTGCACACGACAGTGCTATTTGTTTACAGCATCCCCCCTCCCCACAGCGTGACTGAACTAGTGAGCCTAAAAAACCAGCAAACGGAAGAAGTTAAACAGAGGGAACCACCTTGGAAGTGATCCCACACGGCCCAAAACATCAGAGAAGGGCCAGATATATTTTTAGATTTTTAAAATCATTCCATTTTTTTTCCTAACCTTTTTTTAATTGTTAAGTCTTCTATTTCTCCTCTAATTTTTATTACTATAACCTATTATTACTATTTAGAAAAAAAAAAAGACTTTTTTTTTTTTTTAAGGCAAACACCATATATAGCCTTTGGATGGTTGTTGGTGGTGTTTTGTTTTTTTTTTTGTTTTTGTTTGTTTGTTTGTTTTAATAATTCTTGTTTTTTCTTTCTTTCTTTCTTTCCTCCTTTTTCCTTCTGCTTCTTTTCTTTAATATTGTATTTTTGAAAATCCAACCTCTACTCTAGATTTTTAATCTTTGCTCTTAGGTTTTTGTTGTCAATTTTGTACATTTAAAAACCCAAACTTCACTACCCAAGTTTACCTGAGAGCGAGATTACTGGATTGACCACTCTCTTCTCCTTTGGACTCTCCTTTTTCTCCACCAGGTGGCCTCTGTCTCTTTTCTCCCCCATCTCTTCTCTATCCAACTCTGTGAATCTCTGTGTGTTCCAGACGGTGGAGAACACCTAAGGAACTGGTTACTGGCAGGATTTGTCTCTCTCCTTCTCATTCCTCTCTCTTATCCTCCTGGTCACCTCTGTCTACTTCCTCCCTCTCCTCTTCCCCGTATAACTCCGTAAATACCTCTGAGCGGTCCAGACTATAGAGCGCACATAAGGAAGTGACTACTGGCTAGCTTGCTCTCTCCTCTTTTGATCTCACCGCGTCTCATTCCAGTTACCTCTAACCACCCCCTCCATCTTCTCTTCTCCTTGTAACTCAGTGAACCTCTCTGAGTGTCCCTCAATGTGGAGAAACTTTTCATCTTTAACCTAGATGTTTTATCATCGGTGCTGTATAGATGGAGAAGTCAAGAGGCTACTGTAAAAATAAAACTGAAGACCAGAAGCAGGAGGCTTAAATCCAAAGCCTGAAAACATTAGAGAACTCTTGAATTCAGGGAACATTAAGCAATAGGAGCTCATCAAATGCCTTCATACCTACACTGAAACCAAGCTCCACCCAAGGGCCAACAAGTTCCAAAACAAGACATACCACTCAAATTCTCCAGCAACACAGGAACACTCCCCTGAGCTTCAATATACAGGCAGCTCAAAATTATTCAAAAACCCTTGATGTCTCATAACCCATTACTGGTCACTCCACTGCACTCCAGAGAGAAGAAACCCAGCTCCACCCACCAGAACTCCAACACAAGCCTCCCTAACCAGGAAACCTTGACAAGCCACTGATAGAACCCCACCCACAGTGAGGAAGCTCCATAATAAAGAGAACTCCACAAACTACCAGAATATAAAAAGGCCACCCCAAACGCAGCAATATAACCAAGATGAAGAGACAGAGGAATACTCAGCAGGTAAAGGAACAGGAGAGTTGCCCACCAAACCCAACAAAAGAGGAAGAAGTAGGGAATCTACCTGAGAAAGAATTCCGAATATTGATAGTGAAAATGATCCAAAATCTTGAAATCAAAATGGAATCACAGATTAATAGCCTAGAGACAAGGATTGAGAAGATGCAAGAAAGGTTTAACAAGGACCTAGAAGAAATAAAAAAGAGTCAAAATATAATGAATAATGCAATAAATGAGATCAGAAACACTCTGGAGGCAACAAATAGTAGAATAATGGAGGCAGAAGATAGGATTAGTGAAATAGAAGATAGAATGGTAGAAATAAATGAATCAGAGAGGAAACAAGAAAAACGAATTAAAAGAAACGAGGACAATCTCAGAGACCTCCAGGACAATATGAAATGCTCCAACATTCGAATTATAGGAGTCCCAGAAGACGAAGACAGAAAGAAAGATCATGAGAAAATCCTTGAGGAGATAATAGTTGAAAACTTCCCTAAAATGGGGAAGGAAATAATCACCCAAGTCCAAGAAACACAGAGAGTTCCAAATAGGATAAACCCAAGGCGAAACACCCCAAGACACATATTAATTAAATTAACAAAGATCAAACACAAATAACAAATATTAAAAGCAGCAAGGGAAAAACAACAAATAACACACAAGGGGATTCCCATAAGGATAACAGCTGATCTTTCAATAGAAACTCTTCAGGCCAGGAGGGAATGGCAAGACATACTTAAAGTGATGAAAGACAATAACCTATAGCCCAGATTACTGTACCAGCAAGGATCTCATTCAAATACAAAGGAGAAATCAAAAGCTTTACAGACAAGCAAAAGCTGAGAGAATTCAGCACCACCAAACCAGCTCTCCAACAAATTCTAAAGGATATTCTCTAGACAGGAAACACGAAAAGGGTGTATAAACCCGAACCCAAAACAATAAAGTAAATGGTAACTGGATCATACTTATCAATAATTACCTTAAACGTAAATGGGTTGAACGCCCCAACCAAAAGGCAAAGACTGGCTGAATGGATACAAAAACAAGACCCCTCTATATGCTGCTTACAAGAGACCCACCTCAAAACAAGAGACACATACAGACTGAAAGTGAAGGGCTGGAAAAAGATATACCACGCAAATAGAGACCAAAAGAAAGCAGGAGTGGCAATACTCATATCTGATAAAATAGACTTTAAAACAAAGACTGTGAAAAGAGACAAAGAAGGCCATTACATAATGATCAAAGGATCAATCCAAGAAGAAGATATAACAATTATAAATATATATGCACCCAATATAGGAGCACCGCAATATGTAAGACAAATGCTAACAAGTATGAAAGGGGAAATCAACAATAACACAATAATAGTGGGAGACTTTAATACCTGACTCACACCTATGGACAGATCAACTAAACAGAAAATTAACAAAGAAACGCAAACTTTAAATGATACATTAGATCAATTAGACCTAATTGATATCTATAGGACATTTCACCCCAAAACAATGAATTTCATCTTTTTTTCAAGTGCTCATGGAACCTTCTCCAGGATAGATCACATCCTGGGCCATAAATCTAAACTTGATAAATTCAAAAAAATCGAAATCATTCCAAGCATCTTTTCTGACCATAATGCATTAAGATTAGATCTCAATTACAGGAGAAAAACTACTAAAAATTCCAACATATGGAGGTTGAACAACACACTTCTGAATAACCAACAAATCACAGAAGAAATCAAAAAAGAAATCAAAATATGCATAGAAACGAATGAAAATGAAAACACAACAACCCAAAACCTGTGGGACACTATAAAAGCAGTGCTAAGAGGAAAGTTCATAGCAATACAGGCATACCTCAAGAAACAAGAAAAAAGTCAAATAAATAACCTAACTCTACAACTAAAGCAACTAGAAAAGGAAGAATTGGAGAACCCCAGAGTTAGTAGAAGGAAAGAAATCTTAAAAATTAGGGCAGAAATAAATGCTAAAGAAACAAAAGAGACCAAAGCAAAAATCAACAAGGCCAAAAGCTGGTTCTTTGAAAGGATAAATAAAATTGACAGACCACTAGCCAGACTCATCAAGAAGCAAAGAGAGAAAAATCAAATCCATAAAATTAGAAATGAAAATGGAGAGATCACAACAGACAACACAGAAATACAAAGGATCATAAGAGACTACTATCAGCAGTTGTACGCCAATAAAATGGACAACGTGGAAGAAATGGACATATTCTTAGAAAAGTACAATTTTCCAAAACTGAACGAGGAAGAAATAGAAAATCTTAACAGACCCATCACAAGCACGGAAATTGAAACTGTAATCAGAAATCTTCCAGCAAACAAAAGCCCAGGTCCAGACGGCTTCACAGCTGAATTCTACCAAAAATTTCGAGAAGAGCTAACACCTATCCTACTCAAACTCTTCCAGAAAATTGCAGAGGAAGGTAAACTTCCAAACTCATTCTATGAGGCCACCATCACCCTAATACCAAAACCTGACAAAGATGTCACAAAAAAAGAAAACTACAGGCCAATATCACTGATGAACATAGATGCAAAAATCCTCAACAAAATTCTAGCAATCAGAATCCAACAACACATTAAAAAGATCATACACCATGACCAAGTGGGCTTTATCCCAGGGATGCAAGGATTCTTCAATATCCACAAATCAATCAATGTAATTCACCACATTAACAAATTGAAAAATAAAAACCATATGATTATCTCAATAGATGCAGAGAAGGCCTTTGACAAAATTCAACATCCATTTATGATAAAAACTCTCCAGAAAGCAGGAATAGAAGGAACATACCTCAACATAATAAAAGCTATATATGACAAACACACAGCAAACATTATCCTCAATGGTGAAAAATTGAAAGCATTTCCCCTAAAGTCAGGAACAAGACAAGGGTGTCCACTTTCACCACTACTATTCAACATAGTTCTGGAAGTTTTGGCCACAGCAATCAGAGCAGAAAAAGAAATAAAAGGAATCCAAATTGGAAAAGAAGAAGTAAAACTCTCACTGTTTGCAGATGACATGATCCTCTACATGGAAAACCCTAAAGACTCCACCAGAAAATTACTAGAGCTAATCAATGAATATAGTAAAGTTGCAGGATATAAAATCAACACACAGAAATCCCTTGCATTCCTATACACTAATAATGAGAAAGTAGAAAAAGAAATTAAGGAAACAATTCCATTCACCATTGCAATAAAAAGAATAAAATACTTAGGAATATATCTACCCAAAGAAACTAAAGACCTATATATAGAAAACTACAAAACACTGATGAAAGAAATCAAAGAGGACACTAATAGATGGAGAAATATACCATGTTCATGGATTGGAAGAATCAATATAGTGAAAATGAGTATACTACCCAAAGCAATTTACAAATTCAATGCAATCCCTATCAAGCTACCAGCCATATTTTTCACAGAACTAGAACAAATAATTTCAAGATTTGTATGGAAATACAAAAAACCTAGAATTGCCAAAGCAATCTTGAGAAAGAAGAATGGAACTGGAGGAATCAACTTGCCTGACTTCAGGCTCTACTACAAAGCCACAGTCATCAAAACAGTATGGTACTGGCACAAAGACAGAAATATAGATCAATGGAACAAAATAGAAAGCCCAGAGATAAATCCACACACCTCTGGACACCTTATCTTTGACAAAGGAGGCAAGAATATACAATGGAGTATAGACAATCTCTTTAACAAGTGGTGCTGGGAAAACTGGTCAACCACTTGTAAAAGAATGAAACTAGATCACTTTCTAACACCACACACAAAAATAAACTCAAAATGGATTAAAGATCTAAATGTAAGACCAGAAACTATAAAACTCCTAGAGGAGAACATAGGCAAAACACTCTCTGACATAAATCACAGCAGGATCCTATATGATCCACCTCCCAGAACTCTGGAAATAAAAGCAAAAATAAACAAATGGGATCTAATTAAAATTAAAAGCTTCTGCACAACAAAGGAAAATATAAGCAAGGTGAAAAGACAGCCTTCTGAATGGGAGAAAATAATAGCAAATGAAGCAACTGACAAACAACTAATCTCAAAAATATACAAGCAACTTATGCAGCTCAATTCCAGAAAAATAAACGACCCAATCAAAAAATGGGCCAAAGATCTAAATAGACATTTCTCCAAAGAAGACATACGGATGGCTAACAAACACATGAAAAGATGCTCAACATCACTCGTTATTAGAGAAATGCAAATCAAAACCACAATGAGGTATCACTTCACACCAGTCAGAATGTCTGCGATCCAAAAATCTGCAAGCAATAAATGCTGGAGAGGGTGTGGAGAAAAGGGAACCCTCCTACACTGTTGGTGGGAATGCAAACTAGTACAGCCACTTTGGAGAACAGTGTGGAGATTCCTTAAAAAATTGCAAATAGAACTACCTTATGACCCAGCAATCCCACTGCTGGGCATACACACTGAGGAAATCAGAATTGAAAGAGTCACCTGTACCCCAATGTTCATCGCAGCACTGTTTATAATAGCCAGGACATGGAAACAACCTAGATGTCCATCAGCAGATGAATGGATAAGAAAGCTGTGGTACATATACACAATGGAGTATTACTCAGCCGTTAAAAAGAATTCATTTGATTCAGTTCTGATGAGATGGATGAAACTGGAGCCGATTATACAGAGTGAAGTAAGCCAGAAAGAAAAACACCAATATAGTATACTAACACATATATATGGAATTTAGAAAGATGGCAATGACGACCCTGTATGCAAGACAGGAAAAAAGACACAGCTGTGTATAATGGACTTTTGGACTCAGAGGGAGAGGGAGAGGGAGGGATGATTTGGGAGAACGGCATTCTATCATGTATACTATCATGTAAGAATTGAATCGCCAGTCTATGTCTGATGCAGGATACAGCATGCTTGGGGCTGGTGCATGGGGATGACCCACAGAGATATTTAGGGGAGGGCGGTGGGAAGGGGGTTCATGTTTGGGAACACATGTAAGAATTAAAGATTTTAAAATTAAAGAAAAAATAAAATAAAAAAAAACTTAAGACAACCAAAACATGGGGGTAGGGAATAAATAACATTATATAGGCAAATGTCTTTACATGGATCATGTAGTAGTATATTTGATGGCAGAATATGACAGTTTAAAGATTCATATTGTATTTTATCCTGCACTGATGAAACAGGAATACACTGGGATATAGCTGCCTATGTGTATTTGCACTTTATATATATATATATATATACATATATATATAAAGACAGAGAAGGACATAGAGATATTTAAGATTATATATTACGCAATTCATAACAAAATGAGCAGGAAATAAGGAATGGAAGAAGAAAAAACAAGTGGTAAAATTGAAAGCAAAAGCCCAGAAGACATTTCAATTAAATATATCATTTATATTAAATATTAATGTACACCACAGTTCAATGAAAACATTCACAGTAACATCCAGGATTTCTTTTAAAGCAAATACCTATAAAAAGTAAGATCTATATGCAACTTAAAAGAAATGAACCATAATTAACAAGACAGATAGGATCAAAGGAAACAGGTAAAAGAATATACCACAGAAGCATAAGGAAAAGAAAACTGGTATGGTTACATTAATATCAGAAAAATATTCTTCTAGTTAAAGAATACTACTAAAGATACAGAGGGACATTCCATAATAATACTAGAAGATGTCAACCCCTCCTCACTACAACTCCCCCCGCCCCTGAAAAAAAAAGTGTGAATATTTTAATAATTGTGAATAAAATGTGACAGAACTTATAGGAAAATTAGATAAATGCACAGTATAATTTGGATATTTGTACAAATTCTCTTAGTAATTTATAGAACAAGAAAACAAAAACCAGTGAAGCAAGTGACCTAACTGACATTTATAGAACACTATACTCAACAATTGTAGAAAATGAATATACAACCTCTAATCTGGGAAAAATATTTTCAGCATGTATATCTCACAAATATCTTATATCCAGAATAAAGAACTCTTTCAACTCAAGAACAAGTGCAGAACCCTTTCAGAATGTAAATATGTTTACCAAATCATTACATTGTATACTTTATTTTCTGCTGAAATATAGTTGATTTACAATGTTAGTCTCTGGTGTACAGGAAAATGATTCAGTTATACATATATTCTTTTTCATACTCTTTTCCATTGTAGCTTATTATACTACATTGTAATACTGTTCTATAAAGGAGGACTTTGTGGTTTAGCCATTTTACACATAGTAGTTTATATCTGTTAATCCCAAACTCCTGATTTATAGCCCCCTCATGTTGTACTCTTGCCTGGAAAATCCCATGGGTGGAGGAGCCTGGTAGGCTGCAGTCCATGGGGTCACGAAGAGTCAGACACGACTGAGGGACTTCACTTTCACTTTTCACTTTCATGCATTGGAGAAGGAAATGGCAACCCACTACAGTGTTCTTGCCTGGAGAATCCCAGGGACTGGGAGCCTGGTGGGCTGCCTTCTATGGGGTCTCACAGAGTCAGACACGATTGAAGTGACTTAGCAGCAGCAGCAGCAGCATGTTGTATACTTTAAATATCTTAAAATTTTATTTCTCAAATACAACTCAATAAAACAGAAAAATAAATTCACAAACAACTAAAACGAGGTACAGAAGATTTAAACAGAAATTTCAAAAATTTAGATATACCGATGGCCAACAAGCCCATGAAAAAATGTTTATGAGAATGTTAAGGAAAAAGCCAAAAAATAAGAAATTTTAAAAATGGGCATAGAGTTGAGAAGACTTACAAAATAAGATAATGATTGGCCAATAAGCATGAGAAAAGATACTCAACATGATTAGCCAACAGGAAAATCTAATACAATGAGATAATATTTTAAACCTGCTGGAGTATCTTAAATAAAAATGACAGGCAACACTAAATATTGTCAAGATGTGAAGCAACTGATCATCTCATAATTTGCTGATATGAGTGCAGAATGGTACAACCAAATTCAGAACTCGTTGATGTTTTAAAATAAAAACATCTATGTGATGACCCACAAATATCACTATTAAGTGGGTACCGAGTCAGACACGACTGAAGCGACTTAGCAGCAGCAGGGCTGTACGATCTGGAAAGACAAAAACATCCTTGCTCTTTGGACTTTGGTGGGGCTTGAGTGTTTGAACTTCTGTTGGTATTGTGAATTCCAAAAAGTTTCTGGTTTATATTAGTAATTGGAATCTTAAAAAGATGCTGGTTTATATTAGTAATCAATAGTTTTTAACTTACTGGTTAAAACTTATGGCATCACTGACTCATTGGACATGAGTTTGAGAAAACTCCAGGAGTTAGTGATGGATAGGGAAGCCTGGAGTGCTGCAGTCCATTGAGTCGTCAAGAGTTGGACATGACTGAGTGATGGAACTGCACTGAACTTATTGGTAAATCTTCCTTGGTAGCTCAAATGGTAAAGAATCCACCTGCGATGCAGGAAGATTCCCATGGAGAAGGGAATAGCTACCCACTCCAGTATTCTTGCCTGGAGAATTCCATGGACAGAAGAGCCTGGCAGGCCACAGTCCATGGGTCCTATGGGAGTTGCAGAGTCAGACATGACTGAGTGACTTTCACAAAGATTATTACAGTTCATTAATCAAGCATTTTAGAGGTAGGTACAAAGAGTCAGACACTACTGAGTAACACTACACTACACTACTACAACATATATTTAGGGCTTCACTAGTAGCTCAGTGGTAAAGAATTTGCCTGCAATGCAGGAGAGGCAAGTTCAATCCCTAGGTTAGGAAGATCCCATGAAGAAGGAAATGGCAACTCACTCCAGTTTTCCAGCCTGGGAAATCCCATGGACAGCGGAGCCTAGTGGACTACAGTCCATTGGGTCATAAAAAAGTCAGATACGACTTTGCGACTAAAAAACAAAGAACATATATTTGCATCATTGTTTAGCAATTTTGGTTTTGGTTATTATAAACAAAACATAAATAAATGTGACTGATGAAATTCACACAAAAGTTTAAGCATAGGTAGTAAATAATACAGTATCCTGTATCTAGGATATAGTAAATATAGATAATGAGTAATAGTTCATATGTTATAGGCAGAATTAATTTATACCAAGTATAAATACAGATAGAAAGTAAAGTGATAACATACGACTTTTTGTTGTAAGAAAGAGATGGAAATATGATGTCATAAAGTATGAATCATGTCATGCTATCAGGTAAAGTAAAAAAGTGAAAGTGAAAGTCGCTCAGTTGTGACCAACTCTTTGTAACCCCATGGACTATACAGTCCATGGAATTCTCCAGGCCAGAATATTGAAATGGGTTGCCTTTCCTTTCTCCAGGGGATCTTCCCAACCCAGGGATCGAACCCAGGTCTCCCACATTGCAAGCAGATTTTTAACTAGCTGAGCCACAAATTAAATTGGCCAATCATCATCAAGGGGCAGTATGGTCCCATTCTGTCTAGAGTAACAGTATTTCCTTTAAAAGATTTCTACTTTGTTCTGTCCTTTCCAATAATTACTGCAGTTGAACACATGCTCCAAGGGGTTATTAGTGGATTTTCAGAAGAAAATATCTTTATTTCTATGTATGTAAACATTATCTCATTATTTTTGAATATCTATTTAAATATTTAACAATATGCATAATATCCAACAACAACTAAATACATATTAAATATTATAGTAAATATCTGTGACCTTGAATTCATTTTTTCTGATAAGGATGACTGTAAAATGTAGAAATTAGTAAGTCTGAACAAATTTTCTTTCTCTGAAGAAGGTAACTCTACAAGCTTTTACAATGCAAATTGTACCAGGGGAAAAAAAAAAAAAAAGATATTTCAAAACATAACTTTTCCCAAATTGCTGTGGCCAGCACAGCAGGTAAGGATCGAAAGTAGTTGGCACACAGTTTGGGAAAAGAAAACTAGAGACAGAATTAAAGTTTTAAAGATGGGACCGGGGGACTTGAGACCTTTTGGGTCAAGATCCCTGTTCCTCGAAATCACATCACTTTTATTTAGTGTCCTGGCAAGCAGAAAGCATCTGTTGTGTTACGATGAAGTCAGCCTCCTGTGTCCGCGGTCACATCTCCCACTTTATTGATTACTTTAAACTATCTTTGTTATTTTCTTGTACAAGGGCTATCACCTAGCTGGAGGTCATAGACCCGCATATGCCTTGGGAAAACATCTTAGTGTGTGCACAAGCAGTGTTCTGAACTTGCACTGACCTGGCGTTCCAAGGTCCACACTATGTTTTTTCTTAGCTTAGCAGGGTGTGACAACCCTAACTGATCAACCCAATGTACTTTTATTTGGGTTATGCTGTATTGCTATATTTTGCTTTTATACTTTACCCATGGTGATTTTTTCATGGCTTAGCCAGAGCAACAGGCTATTAACCCCTGCACCAAGGTACATGTACTATTGTCTTGCTTGTCTATTCAAAATTGGTATGATTTCTACTCTAAGTGGCATTTTATATAGATTAATGTGAAAAAAAAAGATTTTATATCAAGAACATTACCGCTAGAAGTTAATTCATTTGAGGGTAGGCAGATAACACCCCATCAGAAACATATAACACTATTATAAAAAAATCAGTGATTTGGAAAATACCACAGTTTTACAATAGGCTCCCATTTTCTGCTTATAATTCCGATCCTTCATTCTTAGTAGTCAATATCCTATAAATATACTGCTTATGAAGTTGTAATCTGGTTGGATTCTAAGTTAATGTTTTCCAAATCTATCTACAGTAGTACCTGAGAAGCCTTAGAGCAGTATGATTTCACAGGGTCTGCCCTCAGAAACTATGATTTAACAGATTTATAGTAAGAGCACAAGAAACCAAAGTTTCAATAGTTGTCTATAAATTACATTTGATGGCTAGAAAATGTTCTCCTAAAGCTAGATTAATTATAAAACCACTGATAATAACAATTTTGGCTTACTTGTTTTGTTGTTTCTAAGCTAAAGTATTTTTGTTCATTCTGGATTATTGGAAGAAAAATGTGAATATACTTTAGCTTCCCTGGTGGCTCAGAGGTTAAAGTGTCTGCCTCCAATGCGGGAGACCTGGGTTCAATCCCTGGGTTGGGAAGATCCCCTGGAGAAGGAAATGGCAATCCACTCCAGTACTCTTGCCTGGAGAATCCCATGGACAGAGAAGCCTAGTAGGTTACAGTCCACGGGGTCTCAAAGAGTCGGACTGAGCGACTTCACCTCACCTCACCTCATACTTTAGTGAATAGCTGAGTAGAAGTCACCTACATTCGGAATACATCTCAGAATGCCTGATATATCAATAAAGGGTTGGCATTGATATTATCTTTCCTATATAAAAACTGAAACTAAAGAGAGCAATATTCAAGGTAAGTGTATGTTGTTGAAATATTAAAGAAAATGAATGTTCTTTCATTATTATACTATGAGTCCCAACACCCTGCTCTCCTGGATGTGAAACCATCTTTTGGTTCATTGATGAGAGGCCAGAGATTTTAGGGTGGAGAGAAGGGAAAAGATATGAAAGTATCTGCTTCTGTGACAAGGTTCAGATGATTCAGAAGCTAAAACAGGGCTTTCTACAGAGTTTTGGACTGAGTCTAAACTTAAGCAATACACCATTACAATAAACAAGAGATATCTCAAAGCGAAACTTTAAATTTTATTTCATTGTTAAAACTGGAGACAGATAACTCACTGACAAGAATACAAAGATGGTCGCTGTGTATATGAAAAGTGGTTAAAGATCGTTAATTAACAAGTAACCATACAACATCACAGTAATTCAAGTCTATGCCCCAACCAGTGATGCCAAAGAAGCTGAAGTTGAGCGGTTCTATGAAAAGGACGACACCTGCTAAAGTTAATATTCAAAAAAAAAAAAAAGTCCTTTTTATCATAGGGGACTGGAATGCAAAAGTAGGAAGTCAAGAGATACCTAGAATAACAGGCAAGAATAGTCTTGGGATACAAAATGAAGAAGGATGAAGGCTAACAGAGTTTCGCCAAGAGAACACAATGGTGATAGCAAACACCCTTTCCAACAACTCAAAAGACAGTTATACACGTAAACATCACCAGATGGTCAATTCTGAAATCAGACTGATTATGTTCTTTGCTGTAGAAGATGGAGAAGCCCTAATACAGTCAGAAAAAATAAGAACTGGAGCTGATTGTGGTTCAGATCATGAGCTCCTCATTGGAAAATTCAAGTTTAAATTGAAGACAGTAGGGAAAACAACTAGGTCATCCAGGTATGACCTAAATCAAACCCTCATGATTATACAGTGGAGGTAACAAATAGATTCAAGGGATTAGAATTGGTAGAGAGAACTGTGGACAGAAGAACTGTGGACAGAAGTTTATAACATTTTTCAGGAGACAGTGACCAAACCCATGTCAAAGAAAAAGAAAAGCAAAAAGGCAAAGTGGTTATCTGAAGAGGCTTTGTAAATAACTGAGGAAAGAAGAGAAGCAAAAGGCAAGGAAGCAAGGGAAAGATATATTCAACTGAATGCAAAGTTCCAGAGAACAGCAAAGAAAGATAAAAAGGCTTTCTTAAATCAACATGCAAAGAAATAAAGGTAATCAGTAGAATGAAAAAGGCTAGAGATCTCTTCAAGAAAACTGGAGATATCAACGGAATATTTCATGCAAGGTTGGACATGTAAAAGAAAGAAATGGTAAGGAATTAATAGAAGCAGAAGAGGTTAAGAAGAGATAGCAAGAATACACAGAAAACTGTACAAAAAAGTCTTAATGACTGAGATAACCACAATGGTGTGGTCTTTCACTTGGAGCTGGATATCCTAGAGTGTGAAGCCAAGTGAGCTTTAGGAAGCATTATTACAAAAGAAGCTAGTGGAGGTGACGGAATTCCAGCTGAACTATTTCAAACCCTAAAAGATGATGCTGTTAAAGTACTGTGCTCAATATGTCATCAAATTTGGAAAACTCAGCAGTGGCCACAGGACTGTAAAAGTTTTCATTCCAAACCCAAGGAGGACAATGTTAAAGAATGTTCAGACAACTATACAATTGTATTCATTTCACATGGTAGCAAGGTTATGCTCCAAATCATCCAAGCTAGTCTTCAGAAATATATGAACCAAGAACTTCCAGAAATAAAAGCTGGATTTCAAAGAAGCAGAGGATCAGAAATCAAACTGCCAACATTCACTGAATCATGGAGGAAGTAACAGAGTTCCAGAAAAACTACGTTCAGCATCTACTTCTGCTGCATTGACAATGCTTCTGCTTCATAGACAATGCTAAAGCCTTTGATACTGTGTGGATCACAGCAAACTGTGGAAAATTCTTCAAGAGATAAGAGTTCCAGATCGCTTTACCTGTCTCCCGAGAAACATGTATGTGCATCAAGAAGCAACAGTTGGAAATGGGCATGGAACAACTGACTGGTTCAAAATTGGGAAAGGAGTACAACAAGGCTGTATATTGTCACCATTCTTATTTAATTCATATGCAGAGTGCAAGTGCACGAAAAGTTGCTTCAGTCCTATCCAACTCTTTGTGACCCTATGAACTGCAGACCATCACGCTCCTCTGTCCATGGGATTATTCAAGCAAGAATACTGGAGTGAGTCATCATGCCCTCCTCCAAGAGTTCTTCCCAGCCCAGAGATCAAACCTGCATCTTCTGTGGCTCGTGCATTGCAGGCAGATTCTTGACCACTGAGCCACTAGGGAAGCCCCCATATGCATAGTACACCATGCGAAATGCTGGGCTGAATGAATCACAAGCTGGAATAAAGATTGCTGGAAGAAATACCAAGAACCTTAGATATGCAAATAATATCATTCTAATGGTAGAAAGTGAAGAGGAGCTAAAAAGCTTCTTGATGAGGGTCAAAAAGTAGAGTGAAAAAGCTGGCTTAAATCTTAACGTTCAAAAAAATTATGATGACCTCCAGTACCACCACTTCATGACAAATAGGAAGGGAAAAAAAGTGGAAGCAGTGGCAGATTATAATTTCCTGGGCTCTAAAATCACTGTAGATGGTAACTGCAGCCATGACATTCAAAGATGTTTGCTCCTTGGACAAATCTAAGGAACATATTTTTTAAAAGAGACAAAAAGGTCTATATAGTCAAAGCCATGGTTTTCCAGTGGCTATTCACATTCAGGAGAGCTGGACCATAAAAGAAGGGTCTGCACTCAAGAATTGATGCTTTCAAACTATGGTGCTTGAGAAGACTCTTGAGAGTCTCTTGGACTGCAAGAAGATCAAACTAGTCAATCCTAAAGGAAACCAACTCTGAATATTCCTTGAAAGGACTGATGCTAAAGCTATAGCTCCAATACTTTCAACCTTATGGGAAGAGCCGACACATTAGAAAAGATCTTGATGCAGGGAAAGATTGAAAGCAAAAGGAAAAGGGGCCAGAGTGGATGAGATGTTAGATAGCATCACCAACTGAAATGGACACGATCTTGATCAAACTCCAGGATATAATGGAGGACACAATGGAGGACACTGGAGCCTGGTTTGCTGTATTCCATGGAGTCAAATGGAATTAGATATAATTAGGATTATATCTAATTCAAAAAGAATTAGAATTATATCTAATTCTAAAAGAATTAGATATAACTTTACAACTGAACAGCAATAACAAAATATAAATGACCACAATGAGATCTCATCGTACACCTATCAGAATGTCTAAAACTAAAAAGTGTGGTAATACCAAATGCTGGTGAGGAATTGGTGACTGAATCACTTCGACATTACTAGTGGGACTATAAAGTACTACAGTTGCTGTGGCAGCTTGGCAGTTGCTTACGTAACTAATAATGCAATTACCATATTACCCTGCAAATGTATTCTTGGGCATTCATCCCAGATAAATGGAAATTTATGCTCACACAAACATTTATGCATGAACGTTCAGAGTAGCTTTGTTTTTAATAACCAAAAACAGGAAACAAATCACAAGTCCCTCAGCAAGTGATTTTTTATTCAAGCAGCAGAGCATACATACCATGGAGTGCTACTCAGCAATAAAAAAAGAACAAACTACTGATATGTGCAAGAGTTTGTATAAATCTCTAGGGAATTATACGAAGTGAAAAAAGTCAATGTCAAAAGCTAACATACTCTTTGATTCCACTTATAAAAGATTAATGACACCATTTGTAAAGAGCACATATTTTGTTGTTAGGAGTTGGAGATGAAAGAGATGTAGGAGAGAAGTTGATGACTTCATAAAAGGAAAACTCAAGAAGTACTTGTGGCAATGGAACTGTGAATATCTTGACTGTAATGGCAAATACATGGTATAGAACTACACACACACATTTTGTTTACAAGCAAAACTTAGAAAATCTGCATAAAATTATTTGATTATATCCATGACAAAACTGGGAATAGAGTGCATCAAGATTATATATTGTGACCCTGCTTATTTAACTCATATGCAGAGTACATCATGAGAAATGCCAGGCTAGATGAAGCACAAGCTGGGATCAAGATTGCTGGGAGAAATATCAATAACCTCAGATATGCAGATGACACCACTCTTAAGGAATAAAGCAAACAGGAACTAAAGAGACCCTTGATGAATGTGAAAGAGGAGAGTGAGAAAGCTGACTTAAAACTCAACATTCAAAAACTAAGATCATGGCATCTGGTCCCATCAGTTCATGGCAAATAGAAGGGGAAACATGGAAACAGTGACAGACTTTATTTTCTGTGGATCCAAAATCACTGCAGATGGTGACTGCAGCAATGAAATTAAAAGACACTTGCTCCTTGGAAGAAAGTTGTGACAAACCTAAACAGCGTATTAAAAAGTAGAGATGTTACTTTGCCAACAATTTCTGCCTAGTCAAAGCTATGGTTTTTCCAGTAGTCATGTATGGATGTGAGAGTTGGACCATAAAGAAGGCTGAGCAGTGAAGAATTGATGCTTTCAAAATATGGTGTTGGAGAAGACTCTTAAGAGTCCCTTGGACTGCAAAGAGATCCAACCAGTCCATCCTAAAGGAGATCAGTCCTGGGTGTTCATTGGAAAGACTGATTCTGAAGCTGAAGCTCCAATATTTTGGCCACCTGATTCGAAGAGCTGACTCATTACAAAAGACCCTGATGCTGGAAAAAGTTAAAGGCAGGAGGAGGAGGGGACGACAGAGGATGAAATGGTTGGATGGCATCACCGACTCAATTGACAAGAGTTTGAGCAAGCTCCAGGGGATGAGGAAGGATAGGAAAGCCTGGCATGCTACAGTCCATGGGGTCATAAACAGTCAAACATGACTGAGTGACTGAACAACATTTAATCACAAGATCCTGGTTGTGACATTATAGTACACTCTGCATGTGATTATACATTCTTTCAAATAAATTCAGTTAAAAATTAAAATCATAATAATTCAAATATATTTCCCAGATTTAAAAGACAGACTATTACAGCCACTATGGAGAACAGTGTGGAGATTTCTTCAAAAACTAGAAATAGAACTGCCTTATGACCCAGCAATCCCACTGCTGGGCATACACACCGAGGAAACCAGAATTGAAAGAAACACATGTACCCCAGTGTTCACTGCAGCACTGTTTATAATAGCCAGGACATGGAAGCAACCTAGATGTCCATCAGCAGATGAATGGATAAGAAAGCTGTGGTACATATATACAATGGATTATTACTCAGCCATTCAAAAGAATACATTTGAATCAGTTCTAATGAGGTGGATCAAACTGGAGCCTATTATACAGAATGAAGGAAGCCAGAAAGAAAAACATCAATACAGTATACTAACACATATATATGGAATTTAGAAAAATGGTAATGATAACCCTGTATGTGAGACAGCAAAAGAGACACAGATGTATAGAACAGTCTTTTGGACTCTGGGAGAGGAAGAGGGTGGGATGACTTGGGAGAATGGCATTGAAACATGTATAATAATATCATGTAAGAAATGAATCGCCAGTCCAGGTTCGATGCAGGATACAGGATGCTTGGGGCTGGTGCACTGGGATGACCCAGAGGGATGGTACAGGGAGGGAGGTGGGAGGGGGATTCAGGATGGGGAACATGTGTATACCAGTGGTGGATTCATGCTGATGTATGGCAAAACCAATACAATATTGTAATTAGCCTCCAATTAAAATAAATAAATTTAATTTTTTTTAAAAAGACAGACATTTTTAGATTATGATGGCAATCTGTGCTCATGCTCAGACACTTCAGTCATGTCTGACTCCTTGCGACCCCATGAACTCTAGCTCGTCAGGCTTCTCTGTTCATGATATTTTCCAAGCAAGAATACTGGAGTGGTGCCATGCCCTCCTCCAGGAGATCTTCCTGATCCAGGGATTGCACCCTCTTCTGCCACGCCTCTTACATTGCTGGCAGATTCTTTACCAGTGAGCCATAGATAATCTGAGTTCTTCTCAAATTGAATGAAAAGTAACCTAACACAATATTTTATCAATATGAAATTTCAGAACTCAGAACAAACCAAATACATTCCCATTATATAATTTCATATAAAGGATCATGAATCAGAATGGCAATGATGTAAGAGCAGTATTAAAAGCTGGAACATAATGGACTATGCCTTCAGTATTCCATGGGAACACTGTTTCCAGCCTTACATTTTAATATTCAACCAACCCCCCCTTTATATGTTTGACATATACAATATCAACAAATAATGTTGTGCGTTTGGAGAAGGTATGTAATTTTCAAATATATGAATTCTCAGAAATTTGGCTCCCAATGACCTTGTCATAGCATCATATTAGAGAATGTTTTACATCATAATAAAGAAATAATTGCGAATAAAGAAGTCTTGGGCTTCAGAAAACAGGCAACTCAGATGGAAAACAGAAAAGAGCTATTTCCAGAATAAGCTTGAAGAAACATCTATATGACGACTCTGTATCTGTGTAGGAAGCCACTGTGTAAGGTTCAAATAGTCAGAAGGCTCTGGGATAAATTTCTTTAAAATAAATAAATAAATAATGAATTATCTCATTTATCAGCACATATTGAAGGAAGTTTAACAAAACTGAGATAGACATTTCTATCTAGACATGGGTTAAATTTAGGATTTGGACACAAAAAACTACATAAGTGGAAACATAAAAGACCATTGTAACCAAGACACAAAATGCTGTAAGGGAAGTGAAAGTCACTCAGTCTTGTCTGATTCTTTGTGCATGGACTATACAGTCCATGGAACTCTCAAGGCCAGAAGCCTAGAGTGTAGCCTTTCCTTTTTCCAGGGGATCTTCCCAACCCAGGGATTGAACCCAGGTCTCTCGCATTGCAGGTGAATTCTTTACCAGCTGAGTAATAGGGGAAGCCCCAGCAATCATAGAATACTTCATGGCACAGACCTGTATATTTTTTCTTTGGAAATAGCATAATGAAACTGCATAGTGATTAAATTTATGATACAGTGATAGAGGGAAGATGAATATAGGAGAGTGTGTGTGAGTAGTTAAAGAATGTTAAATCCTAATCTTCCATAGGATAAAAAAACAATATCTAATATTTATAAGTTAAAGATCAGTTCAGTTCAGTTCAGTCACTCTGTCATGTCCAACTCTTTGTGACGCCATGAACCGCAGTACACCAGGCCTCCCTGTCCATCACCAACTCCCGGAGTCCACCCAAACCCATGTCCATTGAGTTAATGATGCCATCCAGCCATCTCATCCTCTGTCCTCCCCTTCTCCTCCTCCCCTCAATCTTTCCCAGCATCAGGGTCTTTTCCAATGAGTTAGCTCTTCGATCAGGTGGCCAAAGTATTGGAGTTTCAGCTTCAGTATCAGTCCTTCCAATTAACACCAAGGAATGATCTCCTTTTGAATGGACTGGTTGGATCTCCTTGCAGTCCAAAGGACTCTAGAAATGTAAGAATATTGTTCAAAGATATGAAGGGATACAAAAATCAATGAGATTTGAAAATGATTGCTTCTGGGACAAAGAAAAGAGTAAAGGAAGGAAACATAGGTCAGTATAGATTCATTAAAATATCACATAATTATTTGATACTTCATACATTCTGAAATCCATATATCTATATCTATACATATATATATATATATACACACACACACACACACACATATTTAGATATTAACACATACAGGTATACATATCAATATTTATATGTCTAGACATTGCTTTGCCGACTAAGGTCCGTCTAGTCAAGGCTATGGTTTTTCCTGTGGTCATGTATGGATGTGAGAGTTGGACTGTGAAGAAGGCTGAGCACCGAAGAATTGATGCTTTTGAACTGTGGTGTTGGAGAAGACTCTTGAGAGTCCCTTGGACTGCAAGGAGATCCAACCAGTCCATTCTGAAGGAGATCAACCCTGGGATTTCTTTGGAAGGAATGATGCTAAAGCTGAAACTCCAGTACTTTGGACACCTCATGCGAAGAGTTGACTCACTGGAAAAGACTCTGATGCTGGGAGGGATTGGGGGCAGGAGGAGAAGGGGATGACCCAGGATGAGATGGCTGGATGGCATCACAGACTCGATGGACGTGAGTCTGAGTGAACTCCGTGAGATGGTGATGGACAGGAAGGCCTGGCGTGCTGCGATTCATGGGGTCGCAAAGAGTCGGACACGACTGAGCGACTGAACTGAACTGAACTGAACTGAAAAATTTCAATTCATTCTAATAATATTTTAAACTCATCAGAAATTAACTTGTCTTACATCTGGCTTTATGAATTTCACATTTTAGTTGTAACTTTAAGAACATAACACTAATAGAATTTACTTTCCCTTAAAAAGAAAAATGCTTTTAAAGTTACTGAAACACTGCAAAAAGAATGTCTTAAAAAAAAAAAAAAAAGATGTCTATTACCAAAGAAAATATAACAGAATTCAGTGATTTTTACCAAAATGGATGGAATTTAATATAAGATAAATAGAGTTATACACATAATAAACCATTTATAAAATACTGAGAAGAGCATGCATTATGGAAAAATGTTGTGAAAAATTTACCTTCCCTATTTCACAATTAGCAGGATTACAGATGGTACTGAGAGCTTCCACTTTGAAGCTGTGCCCTGCAATGTTCACTATAGCATTCAAATAAAAACTAACATTGAAGATATCGTTCATCATCAAGGAATTTAGGAAGTATTTCTGAGGCTATTTATAATATTTTGATCTGATATCCATACAGAAATTTCATTTTAGAAGACTAGAGAGAAATATATCTGAATTAAAGCTAACAACTATGTATTTTAACACCATCTTTTAAATATTATAAAGGTATCAAATATTCATAAAATTTAAAATATGGTTACATTTTTCAAGCAACTATATTTTAGGGGGTTTTATTAGGCAGAATGATCTTTACAAAATATAACTGCTGCAATCAATGTTTTCTTTTTTGTTAGTTTTTTTATAATATTTCTAAAAATAAATTACCTAAATGCATGGACATTTTTAAATCGCAGTGAAATTAGTATAATCAATAGCATAAACAAAAAGAACACTTAGAACATGTCTATCTCTGCTAACAATAGAGCATTTGGTATCAAATCTATCCTCATTCAAAAGCAATTAAAAAAAGATTGGAAAAGCATGTAAAAAGTTGCAGACATTGCAAACCATGCAGTTTTCAGAGAAACAAAACACCAACTGTAAAATTTGTATGGAACCACAAAAGACCTTGAATGGCCAATCATGAGAAAGAACAAAGCTACAGGTATCACATTCCCTGATTTCAAACTATATTACAAAGCTATAGTTATCAAAATAGTACAATATTGGAATAAAAACTGACACATAGATCAATGGAACAGTATAGAAAGCTCAGAAATAAACCAGATTATATGGTCAGTTAACTTACAACAAAGGAGCCAAGAATATACAATGAGAAAAGGATAGTCTCTTTAGTAAATATAGTTGGGAAACCTTCCAAATATAGTTGGAAACAAACCTATAGTTGGGAAACCTATGGAAAAAAGAAAAAAGAAAAGAAAGAAATTAGACTATATTATACTACAAACAAAAATTAACTAAAACTGAACTAAAGGCTTGAATGTAAGGCCTGAAACCATGAAGTTCCTAGAAGAAAACATAGATGAAAATATCCTCAACATAGGTTTTAGCAACAAAGTTTGGAATCTGACACCAAACGCAGCAAAAACATAAATAAACAAGTGGAACTACATCAAACTAAAAATCTGCTGCACAGCAAAAGAAATTATGAAAAAAAAAAAAAGACAACCGAAAACAAATGAGAGAAAATATTTGCAAATCATGTCTGATAAGGAATTAATATCTAAATTATATAAAGAACTGAAAATTCAATAGCAAAACAACAATCTAGTTTAAAAAAAATGGTTCAGAGTACATGAATGAACATTTTTCTAAAAATATACAGATAGCCAATCAGCACATTTAAAATGCTCAACATGTTTAATCATCAGAGAAATGCAACTCAAAACCACAATGAGATACCATGTCACACTTGTCAGAATTATCAAAAAAGATAACAAATAACAAGTATCAGAGAGGCTATGGAGCAAAGGGAACACTTGAACACTGTTGCTGGGAATGTAAATTGATACAGCCACCATGAAAAATACTATGGAGTTTCCTCAAAAAAATAAAAATAGAATTACAATATAATATAACATTCCAACTCTGGGCAGTTATCCAAAGAGAACAAAAACACTAATTTTAAAATAGATGTGCACCTCCATGCTCATTGTAGCATTGTTTACAACAGCCAAGATATGGAAACAACCTAAATGCCCATGGTTGAATAAATGAATAAAGGAGGTGAAATACTATTTAGCCATAAAAACGAATGGAATCTTGCCATTTGGGACAACATGAATGGACTTTGAGGGCATTATGCTAAGTGAAATAAATCAGACAGATAAAGACATATATTATGTGATTTCACTTATGTGTAGACTCTAAAATAACAGAAAAGAGAAACAAACAAAATGACAGGAGCAAAACACAATCTCACAGATACAGAGAAGAGACTGGTAGTTGCCAGAAGGGAGGCAGGTGGAGGTTGGTAAGATGGGTGAAGCAGGTCAAAAGGTACGAAATTCCAGGTACAAAATAAATAAGCCATGAAGATGGAAGGTATAGCATGGTGTCTAATAATATTGTATTACATATTTGAAAGTTACTAAGAGAGTAAATCTTAAAAATTCTCATCATAAGAGAAAAGTGTAACTCTGTATGGTAGTGGATGGCAACTAGACTTGCGGTGATCATTTTTCAGTGTACACCAATATGAAATCATTATTTTGTATACCCAAAACTGATAAAGTAAAATATGTTAATTATATATTAATTTTTAAAATTATTAAATTATATCATTTCACAGGTGATAGAATGATACTCTTTTCCTTAAGCATGTCTCTCACATTAGGCACCATTAGGCATCACTTAAAATGGGAAAAAAGACATGTATGGAATATGAATTTAAAGACAGTACATTGGTGTAAATTATTTTTTCATATAGGTAAAAATAGGATCATGATGAGTACCAAGAGGAAATAATAAATTATGCAAATATAAGTAGAAAATTCCCTAAGCAAGATGACCTGGTTCCCAGTGACACAATAAAAGACCAACATAGACACACACTTTTAATATTTGTAAGAGTAATCTAGAATATCAGAAACAGATAAGAATGAAAAGTTCAAGGTATTCTCAGGTCAGACTGAAGTGAATTGTTCATATTTTCATACAGGTGATGATACCAAAATTTCTGTAGCTCCAACTAAAAATATACCCAAGAATGGAGAATTTAGCATTTCAGAAATAAGAGAATTGAATTTCTTCTATAAAGATGTACAAGACCTTCCAGAACTAACACAAAAAAGGACAACCTGTTCATAGGGGGTTGGAATGCAAAAGTAGGAAGTTAAGAGATAACAGGAGAAACAGGCAAGTTTGGCCTGGGACTACAAAATTAAGCAGGGCAAAGGCTAACAGTTTTGAAAGAGAACATACAGGTCATAGCAAACACCCTTTTCCAAGATCACAAGAGATGACTCTACACATGGATGTCAGCAGATAATCAATACTGAAATCATCATCTCACATGCTAGCAAAGTAATGCTTTAAATTCTCCAAGCTAACCTTCAACAGTATATGAACTGTGAACTTCCAGATGTTCAAGCTGGGTTTAGAAAAGGCAGAGGAACCAGAGATTAAATTGTCAACATCCACTGGATCATCGAAAAACCGAGAGAGTTCCAGAAAAACATCTACTTCTGCTCTATTGACTATGCCAAACTTTGACTGTGTAGATCACAACTAACTGGAAAATTCTTAAAGAGATGGGAATACCAGATTACCTGACCTGTCTCCTGAGGAATCTGTATGCATATCAGGAAGCAACAGTTAGAACTGGACATGGAACTACAGACTGGTTCCAAATAGGAAAAGGAGTACGCCAAGGCTGTATATTATCACCCTGCTTTCTTAACTTACACACAGAGTATGTCATGAGAAATGCTGGACTGGATGAAACAGGAACTAGAATCAAGATTGCCGAGAGAAATATCAATAACCTCAGATATGCAGATAGCACCACACTTATGGCAGAAAGTATAGAAGAACTAAAAAGCCTCTTGATGAAAGTGAAAGAGGAAAGTAAAAAGTTGGCTTATAGCTTAATATTCAGAAAACTAAGATCATGGCATCTAGTCCCATCACTTCATGGCAAATAGATGGGGAAACAATGGAAACAGTGATAGACTTTATTTTGAGGGGCTCCAAAATCACTGCAGAGAAGGCAATGGCACCCCATTCCAGTGTTCTTGCCTAGAGAATCCCAAGGACGGGGGAGCCTGGTGGGCTGCCGTCTATGGTATCGCAGAGAGTCGGACATGACCAAAGTGACTTATTAGCAGCAGCAGCAAAATTACTGCAGATGGTGACTGCAGCCATGAAATTTAAAGTAGATTGTTCCCTAGAAGAAAATTTATGACCAACTCAGGCAGCATATTAAAAAGCAGAGACATTGCTTCGCCAACAAAGATCCATCTATTCAAAGCTATGGTTTTACTAGTAGTCAGGTGTGGATGTGAGAATTGGACTATAAAGAATGCTGAGTGCTGAAGAATTGATGGTTTTGAACTGTGGTGTTAGAGAAGACTCTTAAGAGTCCCTTGGACAGGAAGGAGATTCAACCAGTCCATCCTAAAGGAAATCAATCCTGAATATTCATTGGAAGGACCGATGATGAAGCTGAAGCTCCAGTACTTTGGTCACCTGATGCGAAGAGCTGACTCACTGGAGAAGACCATGATGCTGGGAAAGTCTGAAGGCAAAAGGAGAAGAGTATGGCAGAGGATGAGATGGTTAGAAAGCATCACCAACTCAGTGGAGACGAATTTGTTCAAACTCTGTGAGATAGTGAAGTACAGGGAAACTTGGCATCCTACAGTCCATGGAGTCACAAAGAGTTGGATACAACTTAGCGACTGAATAGCAATAACAAGAAGCAAAGTTGTATTTTTTTCCTGTTTTGTTTCTGCTTCCTCTCCAAGAAGAATGCTAAAGAACATCTATGATTAGGGAGCAACTGTTCATATTTCTTTTTTCCATCAAAGTGGCCTGAAATGGGAAAGAAACTGCAAGAGAAACAACCGTGTCTGAAACAAAGTGAGTGAACACATTGAACTTGTATTTCAACTTATCATGCTTTGCCATGACAGACACTGTTAATCTATCTCTGCAATGGTTCCTGTTTTACTCCTGTTCAGTGACACAATCCTTACCAACACATTGACCATGAAGCATCTACCAATGAGGGATGTTGGTGCCCAAGAGATTAAATAATTTTACTTCAGCTTGCATTTAATTATAAAGCTGGAACGTAACAAAAGTGTATTCCTATTGCTGGCAATAAAGTTTAGTTATCACTGTACTTCTTTCACGTCCACCACTAAAAGAAAGAAGTTCATGTGAACCTAAAAGTGCCAGTATTCTCTTCCTTGCTATATATTAACAATAACTAACTTGGGGAGAATTTATTCTTTCAAGTATTGTACCAAATAATTTCATGGATTATATCAACTTTTACTCCTAAGAACACTATGAGAGAGATATTCCTGTTTACAGAAGAGAAAAACTAGAACAACAGAAATTATTTGATTTTGTGAAAATAGCATAGATGTTGAGTGATGGTGTCATGATATTAATCTGGACAGTCGAAGTCCAAGGCTTTCATTCTTAAGATTTTGAGGTTTCATTAACAACTGCTATTCTAAAAGTACACATCCTGATTATTATTATTATTATTATTATTATTATTAATCTCTCTCTGTTTCCTTCTCTCTTTCTCTTTCTTTTACTCTTTACATTGGAAGGTATAAATACCTCTACTATTATACAGAGTGAAGTAAGCCAGAAAGAAAAACACCAATACAGTATACTAACACATATATATGGAATTTAGAAAGATGGCAATGACGACCCTGTATGCAAGACAGCAAAAAAGACACAGATGTGTATAACGGACTTTTGGACTCAGAGGGAGAGGGAGAGGGTGGGATGATTTGGGAGAATGGCATTGTAACATGTATACTATCATGTAAGAATTGAATCGCCAGTCTATGTCCGATGCAGGATACAGCATGCTTGGGGCTGGTGCACGGTGATGACCCAGAGAGACGTTATGGGGAGGGAAGTGGGAGGGGGGTTCATGTTTGGGAACGCATGTACACCTGTGGTGGATTCATGTCAATGTATGGCAAAACCAATACAGTATTGTAAAGTAAAATAAAGTAAAAATAAAAATTTAAAATACAAAAACAAAAACAAAAAAACAGACTGTACCTGAATTCTATAATTAAGAAACTGGAACTGTAATCAGAAATCTTCCAGCAAACAAAAGCCCAGGTCCAGAAGGCTTCACAGCTGAATTCTACCAAAAATTTAGAGAAGAGCTAACACCTATCTTACTCAAACTCGTCCAGAAAATTGCAGAGGAAGGTGAACTTCCAAACTCATTCTATGAGGCCACCATCACCCTATTACCAAAACCTGACAAAGATACCACAGAAAAAGAAAACTACAGGCCAATATCACTGATGAACATAGATTCAAAAATCCTTAACAAAATTCTAGCAATCAGAATCCAACAACACATTAAAAAGATCATACACCATGACCAAGTGGGCTTTATCCCAGGGATGCAAGGATTCTTCAATATCCAGAAATCAATCAATGTAATTCATTACTTTAACAAATTGAAAAACAAAAGACATATGATCATCTCAATAGATGCAGAGAAAGCCTTTGACAAAATTAAACATCCATTTACAATAAAAACTCTCCAGAAAGCAGGAATAGAAGGAACATACCTCAACATAATAAAAGCTATATATGACAAACACACAGCAAACATTATCCTCAATGGTGAAAAATTGAAAGCATTCCCCCTAAAGTCAGGAACAAGACAAGGGTGCCCACTTTCACTGCTACTATTCAACATAGTTTTGGAAGTTTTGGCCACAGCCATCGGAGCAGAAAAAGAAATAAAAGGAATCCAAATTGGAAAAGAAGAAGTAAAACTCTCACTGTTTGCAGATGACATGATCCTCTACATAGAAAACCCTAAAGACTCCACCAGAAAATTACTAGAGCTAATCAATGAATATAGTAAAGTTGCAGGATATAAAATCAACATACAGAAATCCTTTGCATTCCTATACACTAATAATGAGAAAATAGAAAAAGAAATTAAGGAAAAAATTCCATTCACGATTGCAATGAAAAGAATAAAATACTTAGGAATATATCTACCTAAAGACACTAAAGACCTATATATAGAAAACTATAAAACACTGATGAAAGAAATCAAAGAGGACACTAATAGATGGAGAAATATATCATGTTCATGGATTGGAAGAATCAATATAGTGAAAATGACTATACTACCCAAAGCAATCGACAGATTCAATGCAATCCCTATCAAGCTATCAGCGGTATTTTTCACAGAGCTAGAACAAATAATTTCAAGATTTGTATGGAAATACAAAAAACCTCGAATAGCCAAAGCAATCTTGAGAAAGAAGAATGGAACTGGAGGAATCAACCTGCTTGACTTCAGGCTCTACTACAAAACCAGTCATCAAGACAGTATGGTACTGGCAAAAAGACAGAAATATAGATCAATGGAACAAAATAGGAAGCCCAGAGATAAATCCATACACCTATGGACACCTTATCTTCAACAAAGGAGGCAAGAATATACAATGGAGAAAAGACAATCTCTTTAACAAGTCATGCTGGGAAAACTGGTCAACCACTTTCTAACACCATACACCAAAATAAACTCAAAATGGATTAAAGATCTAAATGGAAGACCAGAAACTATAAAACTCCTAGAGGAGAACATTGGCAAAACACTCTCCGACATAAATCACAGCAGGATCCTCTATGATCCACCTCCCAGAATTCTGGAAATAAAAGCAAAAATAAACAAATGGGACCTAATTAAACTTCAAAGCTTCTGTACAACAAAGGAAACTATAAACAAGGTGAAAAGACAGCCTTCAGAATGGGAGAAAATAATAACAAATGAAGCAACTGACAAACAACTAATCTCAAAAATATACAAGCAACTTATGCAGCTCAATTCCAGAAAACTAAATGACACAATCAAAAACAAATGGGCCAAAGAACTAAACAGACATTTCTCCAAAGAAGACATATGGATGGCTAACAAACACTTGAAAAGATGCTCAATATCACTCATTATCAGAGAAATGCAAATCAAAACCACAATGAGGTACCATCTCATGCCAGTCAGAATGGCTGCAATCCAAAAGTCTATAAGCAAAACATGAAAGAGAGGGTGTGGAGAAAAGGGAACTCTCTTACACTGTTGGTGGGAATGCAAACTAGTACAGCCACGATAGAGAACAGTGTGGAGATTCCTTCAAAAACTGGACATAGAACTGTCTTATGACCCAGCAATTCCAGTGCTGGGCATACAGACTGAGGAAATAGAAAGAGAATCGAAAGAGACATGTGTACCCCAATGTTCATCACAGCACTGTTTATAATAGCCAGGACATGGAAGCAACCTAGATGTCCATCAGCAGATGAATGGATAAGAAAGCTGTGGTACATATACACAATGGAGTATTACTCAGCCATTCAAAAGAATACATTTGAATCAGTTCTAATGAGGTGGATGAAACTGGAGCCTATTATACAGAGTGAAGTAAGCCAGAAAGAAAAACACCAATACAGTATACTAACACATGTATATGGGATTTAGAAAGATGGTAATGATAACCCTGTATGCGAGACAGCAAAAGAGACACAGATGTACAGAACAGACTTTTGGACTCTGTGGGAGAGGGAGAGGGCGGGATGATTTGGGAGAATGGCATTGAAACATGTATACTATCATGTAAGAAACGAATCACCAGTCTAGGTCCAATACAGGATACAGGATGCTTGTGGCTGGTGCACTGGGATGACCCAGAGAGATTATATGGGGAGGGTGGTGGGAGGGGATTTCAGGATTGGGAACTCATGTACACCCATGGCGGGTTCATGTCAGTGTATGGCAAAACCAATACAGTATTGTAAAGTAAAAAATAAATAAATAAATAAAAATTAAAAATTAAAAAAAAAAAGAAAGAAAGAAACTGAAAAAAGCAAAACAAAATATAAGACAACTATAGAGGTGAAATTCTCCGTTAATGCCTAGTCTCAAAAGTGGTATTTTCTAAATAGAATTGAGTGATAGAACTTTGTTCAATAAAACATTTATTATGCCAAGATGACACGCCACACTCATAAAGTATTATTCATACAAATCATACTGCACAAAAAAACAGCTAAATAAAATGGATTAGAAACACTGCTTCTGTACAGACAAATCAAACAGACCTGAAACAGTGTGACAAAATAATAGAGTGAAAGAAAACATCATGAAAATAAAGAATGGACTATATGAAGGCCTTTATCTTTTATTTATGCCTATGAACAAATGAGGCAGGCTTGCCATGAAGTGATAGATTGATTGCCTTGAAATGAGGGATGCCCAAAGAAAAACAATAATTAATAACCATTACACTTTTATAAGACTTTTATCTCACCTCATAAAGATTAGCTTTGGACAGTTAAACAAAATATGGTGAATTTGCCAAACCCCAAAAGTTACCTTAAATTTCAATTTGATGTACTTATCATTTATATTCATTTGGAATCACTGTCACTGAGGACATTACTCTGAAAGAGATTGTAAATACTGGATTTTTATTGCTTTTTGGAAACATTAGGTTAAGGAAGAACAGAAAGAGCTTAAAATGGAGAATATTTGCTTTTTTTTATTTGGGGGGGAGGGGCTGCTGTGGGGCATGTGAGATCTTAGTTCCTCAACCAAGGATTGAAACTATGTCCCTGGGGTCTTAACCACTGGACCACCAGGGAAGTCCCTACTTTGCTTCTGGAAATCAAGGTTTTGTGTGTGTGTGTGTGTGTGTGTGTGTGTGTTTAATACCACAAATAGGTAAAACAGCTAGAGAGAGTTAATTATATTATGACTGAATACTAGCCACAGTGCAGAAAAAGAAGACAATATAAAACCTGACTTCATTAGTTGACATATTATCTTTTGTTAGAAAATATCTCCTACTAATTAAAAGAAAAACAACCACATTGGCTTAATGGCTATTTTACTATGCTGACCCTTGTTCTCTAAAATAGCAACAAAATAGACATATACAAATATTTGAGAAGAAATGTTTAACCGTGACCACTGGCATTAGTAAACTTCAGAGGGGCAGAAATATTAGATATCAGATACTCCTTGTTCTTTTGGTAGAAGGATATTATTTTTCCAGAGGGTAGAAAATGTTTTCAGATATATTTTAGAGGTATAAAAGACAAGTTCAGAACTGTGAACTCAGAGTGATACAAGAGGTCAGACACTAGAACCAAAGTGATAACCTCTTCTTAGAACGACAAATCTAAAACATATAATCATTGAAAATCTCCAGCTTTACAGAGCAATCTCTTGCTTTGGATGTGCCCAATATTTAGTGACTTGATGTTTCATTTTTCAACCCAATGTGGGGAGAATGCAGATATATACTAGACTTGATATAGAAGGGGCAATGCAGAGGCTTATTAAAACCATATTAGAATGAGATGTAATAGCTAGATATGTCCGTGAGAACAGTTGTTCTGTTATTGCCTGAGGACTCTCTTGCTTTGTATTTTAGGGATGAAAGACCTGTTTTCCTCGACTGAAGTGATCTATGTTAATTTCTTTTCACACCTGTATGCTACTAACATATTTAGGAATGAACTTTTGGTGGGATGGAGCTCGAATTAAAAGAGAAATTTAAGACTTGGTTACTACAAATCACCATAAACATCTGCCGATGACTGACAGCTTCTCAAGCACATAAAGTCCAGAGAAACAGCGTGATTAAGAGTATTAAGAATTTAGAACTCCATAACTTTTTTTCAGCTTAGTAGAAATTTGAGATCGCTTAGGACTAGGCAATATCTTGGAATTTAGAAATCACAGAGCTTGAATGTAGTCAAGATACTGTTTCAAAACAACTGCTCACTGCTAAACGCAGCATTTCCAAGGCACCTCTACACCTCAGTATAGGGTTCTCAATATTCCTTGCTGAACTGATTTTCATCTAGATTCTTTTCCTTGGGAGACTAATGCTACAAGTCGTCCCCAAGCCAAATAGAAAGAAAAGAAGCTTTTGCTTTCTGTCACTTGATACAGCAACCTTATACTTCTTTTTAGATATTTTTTCACATGCTGTCTTCATTCTCTGTGGTGTTTTTATCTGGCATTTAAAATTCCCAGCTGCAAACCAATTTTCAGGGGAAAGCTGAACTGTGTCTCTGAATTTCCAGTTTATTTTTCTTTCTCTTACAGATATAATTTCATTGTGGAGAGGACAGGAAAGGACATTCTATAATGATATTCATTAAAACAGATTAGCTTCTAGATGACAATTTAAATAAAAGTATTTAATTTACATGAATACCTAGTTTCATCACTGAAATATGAATATGAATAGAACGGAGTTTTACTAAGGAAGATGAATGTCATATAATGCAGAAGGGTGACATGCTATTGTAAAGCTGTCTTTTGTTAAAGTCTGAGAATATTGTGAAAAAATAAAAACAAGTTGATTACAGTTAAACGTCTAAATTGATAGCTGCTAGCAGGAGGATTATAGACACATATATTAGATACCTGATGAAGTTATCCCAACTGCCCATTTTCTCTTGGAATGTTGATGCCCAAAACATTTTTCCTTTAGTGTAATGCTTTGCCTTCCCTTATTGGTGAGCATCTGAGTTTTTCTTTTATGAAGTCAAGATAATTATCTATGTAGTAACTTCTGATGAACTTTTACTTATATTTAGTTTCCATATATTTGTGTTTTTAATCTCTAAACCAACTATCCTAAAGTTTATAGGCTTTCAATATTTTTTATTTATTTAAATCTCCCCTACCACCTAGAAGGGCTTTCCGTACGGTTAAGTGGTAAAGAATCTGCGTGCCAATGCAGGAGCCCCAGGCAACTGTGAGTTCAACACTTGGGTAGAGTAGATGCACTGGAGGAGGAAAGGACAACACTCCAGTATTCTTGCTGGAATAATACCAAGAACAGAGGACCCTGGCAAGCTACAGTCCATGGGGCAACAAAGAACCAGACACAACTGGGCAACTGAATATGCATCACCTAAAAATGTAACTTGCACATTACAGCTTCTGATATATTTGTTTGGTGTTTAAATATATGATTCTTATTTTTTGTATTCCTAGGATAAACATTTCTGCTGCTAAATGCTACTAGATGAAATGTTCCTGTATTCATACATTTTTGATACTGCATATTCTATGAAAACCTAACATTTCAGAACAAACTAGTATTTGTCCTATTAGGTTAAATTTAGCTCTCTAGACTCTTAACACTGGGATTTACCTCCAAATATAGCATCTGGTCCCATCACTTCGTGGGAAATAGATGGGGAAACAGTAGAAACAGTGTCAGACTTTTTTTAGGGGGGCTCCAAAATCACTGCAGATGGTGACTGCAGCCATGAAATTAAAAGACGCTTACTCCTTGGAAGGAAAGTTATGACCAACCTAGATAGCATATTGAAAAGCAAAGACATTACTTTGCCAACAAAGGTCCATCTAGTCAAGGCTATCGTTTTTCCAGTGGTCATGTATGGATGTGAGAGTTGGACTGTGAAGAAGTCTGAGCACCGAAGAATTGATGCTTTTGAACTGTGGTGTTGGAGAAGACTCTTGAGAGTCCCTTGGACTGCAAGCAGATCCAACCAGTCCATTCTAAAGGAGATCAGCCCTGGGTGTTCTTTGGAAGGAATGGTGCTGCAGCTGAAACTCCAGTACTTTGGCCACCTCATGCGAAGAGTTGACTCATTGGAAAAGACTCTGATGCTGGGAGGGATTTGGGGGCAGGAAGAGAAGGGGATGACAGAGGATGAGATGGTTGGATGGCATCATCGACTGAATGGACGTGAGTTTGAGTGAACTCCGGGAGCTGGTGATGGACAAGGAGGCCTGGCGTGCTGCAATTCATGGGGTTGCAAAGAGCTGGACATGACTGAGAGACTGAACTGAACTGATAGTAATCCTTTATTTTCCTTTGCTGTGAAGACATCTGATGAAAATAATATCAGGACACCCTAGACTGCAAGTTTACAAGGATTTGGCTAAGATAATAAAAGGTAACCTTTCTAAATAAATTATGAATATTACATTCATCATTGGCCTTAGTATCCTTTCATTGATTTCATTCTGTTTTTGGAAACCATTTCTTTGTGATGGTTTTCCTAATGAATATTCACCCATTCTTTAACTTCTGGACAAAAACTGTAACCTGGTATTGTCCCTCAATTCAAAGTAATGTAGCAGTTCTTAGAGTATTAATATTTTCAAGTCACAAAATTAAGGCTGTAGTATTATCTCTACTGAGGCTTTGTCCACTTATCAGATTAAGTAAGCACTTAATTTATAAAGCAAAATAACAAATTCTGACAAGATTTATCACCATTCCATGTAACATAGTGGGCTCTTGATTTTGTTCACCAAATCTGATCATAACCTGGAAAGAAAACCTCTGGTATGATTATTTCAAAATGATATCTGGATAATACCAATGAAATCAAGTCTTTATAAAGTCAGCTGGAAAGCAAGGCAGAATAGTATATTGACCTCAAAGTCTTTGCTTGCTTGCTAAATAAGTCACTTCAGTCATGTCCAGCTCTTTGTGATCTCATGGACTGTAGCCTGCCAGGCTCCTCTGTCCATGGGATTCTCCAGGGAAGAACACTGGAGTGGGTTGCCAAAGCCTTTATCTTATATTTATTTTTTTCTATTTCATAGCTAGTCGATTTGTTCTTGTTCAGGTACTAAGTCATGTCTGACTCCTTAACACCATGGGCTATGTTATATCACACCAGGCTTCTCTGTCCTTCACTATCTTCTGGAGAATGTTCAATGTATGTCCACTGAGTCAGTGATGCTATCTAACCATATCATCCTCTACTGTCCCCTTCTCCTTTTGCCTTCAGTATTTCCCAACTTCAGGAGCTTCTCCATGAGTCAGCTTTTCACATCAGGTGTTCAAAGTATTAGAGCTTCAGTAAGAGTCCTTCCAATGAATATTCAGAGTTGATTTCTTTCAGGATTGACTGGTTTGATCTCCTTGCCATCCAAGAGATTCTCAAGAGTCTTCTCCAGCACCACAATTCAAAAACATCAGTTCTCTGGTGTGCAGCCTTCTTAATGGTCTAACTCTCACATCTGTATATGACTACAGGAAAAAGTATAGCTTTGACTATATGGACACTTGTCAGCAAAGTGATATCTCTGCTTTGTAATACACTGTTTAAGTTTGTCATACCTTTCCTTCCAAGGAGTTGTTGCTGTTCAGTCACTCAGTCTTGTCCAACTCTTTGCAACCTCATGGACTGCAGCATGTTAAGTGTCCTTTAATTTCTGAGCTGCAGCCACTATCTGCCAGAGAAGGCAATGGCACTCCACTCCAGTACTCTTGCCTGGAAAATCCCATGGATGAGGAGCCTGGTAGGCTGCAGTCCATGGGGTCATGAAGAGTCAGACATGACTGACAGACTTCACTTTCACTTTTCACTTTCATGCATTGGAGAAGGAAGTGGCAACCCACTCCACTGTTCTTGCCTGGAGAATCCCAGGGACGAGGGAGCCTGGTGGGCTGCCGTCTATGGGGTCGCACAGAGTCGAACATGACTGAAGTGACTTAGCAGCAGCAGCAGCAGTCACTATCCACATTAATTCTGGAGACTTAGAAAAGAAAATGTCATAGCTTCCACTTTTTCCCCTTCTACTTGCTACGAAGTGATGGGACTGGATGTCATGATCTTAGTTTTTTGAATGTTGAGTTTTAAACTAGCTTTTCACTCTCCTATTTTACCTTCATCAAGAGGCTCTTTAACCTCTCTTCACTTTCTGCCATTAGAGTGGTATCATCTGAATAACAGGATGCTGATATTTCTCCCAGGAATCTTGATCCCAGTGTCTGATTCATCCAACATGGCGTTCACAAGATGTACTCTGCATAGAAGTTACATAAGCAGGGTTGCAATATATAGTCTTGATATACTCCTTTTTACAATTTTGAACCAGTCTTTTTTTTCCATGTCCAGTTCTGACTGCTGCCATTTGACCTGCACACAGATTTCTCAGGAGACAGGTAAGGTTGTCTGGTATTCCCATCTCTTTAAGAATTTTCCACAATTTGTTGTGATCCACACACTCAAAGGCTTTAACACAGTCAATGAAGAAGAAGTAGATGTTTTCCTGGAACTCCTTTGCTTTCTCTAAGATCCAATAGATGTTGGCAATTTGATCTCTGCTTCCTCTGCCTTTTCTAAACCCTGCTTATACATCTGGAATTCTCAGTTCCATGCTGCTGAAACTTAACTTGAATGATTTTTATCTTGACCTTGCTATCATGTGAAATGAGTGCAATTGTGTAGTAGTTTGAGCACTCCTTGGCATTGCCTTTCTTCGGGATTGGAATGAAAACTGAACCTTTCCAGTCCTGTGGTCACTGTTGAGTTTTCCAAATTTGCTGGCATATTGAGTGAAGCACTTTTCAGCATCATCTTTTCAGATTTTAAACAGCTCAGCTGGAATTCTGTTCCTCCACTTGCCTTATTTATAGTAATGCTTCTTAAGGCCTGCTTGACTTCACATTCCAGGATGTCTGACTCTAAGTCAGTGACCACACTATCATGGTTATCTGAATCATTAAGGCTTTTTTTGTATAGTTCTGTGTATTCTCTCCACTGCTTCTTAATCTCTTCTGCTTCTGTTAGAGACATACAATTTCTGTCCTTTATCATGCCCATCCTTGCAAGAAGTATTCCATCGATATCTCCAATTTTCTTGAATAGATCTCTAGTCTTTCCTAGTCTCTTGATTTCCTTTATTTCTTTGGATAGTTCATTTAAGAAGCCCTTCTTATTTCTCCTAGCTATTCTCCAGAAATCTGCATTCACTTGAGTATATCTTTCCCTCTCTCCCCTGTCTTTCACTTCTCTTCTACTATATACATATAATACAACTGATCATTCAAACACCAAATTTACTTTTAATCCACATAAGAAGCTATTTCCAACAAATGTGTAATCTTTCAAGAAACTCATTTTCTGAATGGTGGTTTACTTTTACATCTTGAGCATTTATCCAAAACATACATTTTCCCCACTCTCTTGCATTTCTGTAAGAAATAAAGCCAAGTAAGCTGCTTGGTTTTTATTTCCATTTTTGAGTTCTAAGTAAGTAAAATATTCAAAAAATGAAGGAGATTCACTTGCCAGCTCTGTAAAAGCATGGGAAGAGGAAAACCCTCAAATCCATTTGTAACAAAGTCTATCTAGTTCTTATTAATTTTAGAAATTTATACAGGGTAAGGTCACACACAGGATGTATATCTTTTAAAAGCAACATAGATGAGAGACTGCAGGAAAGGAGGCATACGCTAGTGGTAAAGAACCTATCTGCCAAATGCAGGACATGTAAGAGACTCAGTTTCAATCCCTGGATCAGGAAGTTCCCCTGGAGAAAGAATGGCAGCCCAGAATACTGGCAATCCAGTATTCTTGCCTGGAGAATCTCATGATTCTCCAGAGGGGCCTGGTAGGCTGCAGTCCTTGGGGTCAAAAAGAATCAGACAAGAGTGAAGCGAATTAGCGTAGCACGCACTGAATGAATCATGGATCACTAGTCAATAATCTGGTTTTTTATGCAAAAATTAGTAATGACTTAAATATGAACTATAATATAAAAATTGGTTATTGAAATGTAATCAGCACAAATCTGATTAATTTGAAAGGCCAAAGACTTTCAAACTTGGAAGTGGCTTAATGTTAGTATAATACTTTTATAGAAATGAAGACAGCGTCTGTTAAAGAAATACGCTTCCAAGTGAAAAAAAGCCTCCCCCCAAAATTATAAGTATAAAAGTTGAAAGATATACATTTTCTAATTTTTGAAGGTTGGCCTGAAGCCTTATGTGTCCCAGTAAAATCTATATTCTTCAGTGTTCATAAGCAACTCTTGAAGGTGACCAAATCACAATTTGCAAGCTCAGTTCAGTTCAGTCGCTCAGTCATGTCCGACTCTTTGCAACCCCATGAATCACAGCACGCCAGGCCTCCCTGTCCATCACTATCTCCTGGAGTTCACTCAGACTCATGTCCATTGAGTCCATGATGCCATCCAGCCATCTCATCCTTGGTCGTCCCCTTCTTCTCCTGCCCCCAATCCCTCCCAGCATCAGAGTCTTTTCCAATGAGTCAACTCTTCGCATGAGGTCGCCAAAGTACTGGAGCTTCAGCGTTAGCATCATTCCTTCCAAAGAAATCCCAGGGTTGATCTCCTTCAGAATGGACTGGTTGGATCTCCTTGCAGTCCAAGGGACTCTCAAGAGTCTTCTCCAACACCACAGTTTAAAAGCATCAATTCTTTGGCGCTCAGCCTTCTTCACAGTCCAACTCTCACATCCATACATGACCACAGGAAAAACCATAGCCTTGACTAGATGGACCTTAGTCAGCAAAGTAATGTCTCTGCTTTTGAATATGCTATGTAGGTTGGTCATAACTTTTCTTCCAAGGAGTAAGCGTCTTTTAATTTCATGGCTGCAGTCACCATTTGCAGTGATTTTGGAGCCCCCCAAAAATAAAATTGACACTGTTTCTACTGTTTCCCCATCTATTTCCCATGAAGGCTTTCTTAGGACAAAGAAATAAAGATTTAGCAACAAGTTGTGTCTTGCTAAGAAAGGTACTCTCACTTCCTCCTATCTCTACTAAACTTACCAAAACATTTCCAGAGGCCAACACTGTTGTTTGCAAGGAAAAATAATTAAATAATGAAAGGAACATTAGGAGTTATATTGATGTTAGGTTTTGCAAAATCTGGAAAATCCTCTCTAGTTCAATTTTGATACAGACCTTACTGGACTGGACTTCCCTGGTGGCTCAGACACTAAGTGTCTGCCTGCAATTTGGGAGATGGGGGTTCGATCCCTGGGTCAGGAAGGTCCTCTGGAGAAGCAAATGGCAACTCACTCCAGTACTTTTGCTTGGAAAATCCCATGGATGGAGGAGGCTGGTAGGCTACAGTCCATGGGGTCACAAAGAGTCAGACACAACTGAGTGACTTCACTTTACTGGACTACCATAGCATGGTGGACACTTTGTGGTCAACCAAATACTAGGAAATTTTGATGAACAATGGTCTCTATCTTAACTACAGGAACCCAGATAGTATTACAACGAAAAAGAGTGAAGATAGGGAAGACGCCTAGGTCTGCATAGCTACATTGTAATTCAAGATCTTTGACTGATGACTTGAGACTTTTAGACCATTACTCTTTATTTAAATTAAAATGTTTATTTTTATAAACAGAAATGTCAAAGCTGGACAGATAACACATTAGTGCATAAAACAAAAGAAGCAGAACAATGAGGAAATGGGAAAATAAAGAAGAGATGCAATAAGTTTCACACAAGTAAAACTGAATATATTTAGTAATTCCATGAATACTGAATTTCAAAATCTTCTGGAGTATTACTTTTATGCACAGGGTCAACTGCTTTCCTGGTCCTTGGATCAGTTCTTAACGGTTAAGAGCCATTTGACAAATGAAAGAGTAGATAATCATAACAGCTTTAAGGACCAATGGCTCCTTTCCAAACTTATGTAGCCAGGAGTCTCTCCATGTGATGTGCAACCTGAAGGTTGACCTGACTCAGGGAATGCAGGAAACAGACAACTAAGTTACTGGACTTAGGCAGTATAACAATGACTGATTATTCCAAAATATATCAAGCATATGTATACTTGTGAAAGGATAACTTGCACCTCTATTTTCCTACCTTGTACTACTCTCTGCTCCTAGTTTTGATATCCATAAGCTATCTCCTGATGATTCATTCAGGTCCTTCACATAAACACTAAAAAACTGCCCTTTTTTACTATATTTCATTTATGAAACTTACTGAATTTTGCTCTTATTCATATACGTAATTCCATGTTCCATTACTAAAAGCATTCTCCACAGAAAGCATCTAATTTTTTAGCATCTAATTTTAAAATCAATGAGAATATACAAGCATTACTTCACAAAGGCTGTTTTCTATAGACAATGAAAAATTTTGATGCAAAATTGAACATTTTTACAAACCATTAAAATCCACTGAATAAATACCTTAGGCAAAAGGGCATTTTAGAAGTCATTAATTATACTATCTAATAATCTTCCTATATAAGACTCATGTGAGTTACTTCCTGCAAAATTAAATCAAAATCATTTTACTAAAATAACTCCCTACAAATCATTTTGAGATTACAGCTTGAAAATAAAAACCTATCCTGGAATCATCATTAATGAAAGATATTTATATCACATGATCTTAATACATACTATGATTTTACTTTTTTCTAAATGTTTAATTTTTAAACTTACAATTAAATTGCATAGTGGAGATATAAGGATTTAAAAATACGGCTTCAAGCACACTATCAAAACTCTAGGAATAATATTGAATATATGTAGTAGTCTTCAGTGAAGAAACTATGGAAAAGAGAGCAAAAGTAGCTTGTTCAAATATAAATAAGAAACTAAATATCTGAATATCTTTCCACACTTATTTAAAAACACTACAAACTCTAGGCCTCCATACTAACACACTTCCTAATTTTAGTAATTTACCACTTCCTATTTTTTCCTCAACCTTTCTCCATTACATTCCCTGACAGTTGGTTGCTGCTATTGAATATTTTCAATTTTAAGATAGAAATGTATTTTGAAAATATAATAATGAAATACCATACAAGTATGGCTTATACCATACAAGTATAACTATACAGTGGAAGTGAGAAATAGGTTTAAAGGACTCTATCTGATAGACGGAGTGCCTGATGAACTATGGATGGAGGTTTGTGACATTGTACGGTAGACAGGAATAAAGACCATCCCCCCAAAAAAGAAATGCAAAAAAGCAAAATGGCTGTATGTGGAGGTCTTACATAGCTGTGAAAAGAAGAGAAGTGAAAAGCAAAGAGGAAAAGAAAAGATATACCCATTTGAGTTCAAAGTTCCAAAGAATAGCAACTAGAGAAAAGAAAGTCTTCCTCAGTGATCAATGCAAAGAAATAGAGGAAAACAATAGAATGAGAAAGACTAGAGATCTCTTCAAGAAAATTAGAGATACCAAGGGAACATTTCATGTAAAGATGGGCTTGATAAAGGACAGAAATGGTATGGACCTAACAGAAACATAAGATATTAAAAAGAAGTGGCAAGAATATACAAAAGAACCGTACAAAAAAAGATCTTCATGACCCAGATAATCACAATGGTGTGATCACTCATCTAGAGCCAGACATCCTGGAATGTGAAGTCAAGTGGGCCTTAGGAAGCATTACTATTAACAAAGCTAGTGGAGGTGATCGAATTCCAGTGGAGCTATTTCAATTCCTGAAAGATGATGCTGTGAAAGTGCTGCACTCCATATGCCAGCAAATTTGGAAAACTAACTCAGCAGTGGCCACAAGACTGGAAAAAGTCAGTTTCATTTCAATCCCCAAAAAAGGCAATGTCAAAGAATGCTCAAACTACCACACAATTGCACTCATCTCACATGCTAGTAAAGTAATGCTCAAAAATCTCCAAGCCAGGTTTCAGCAATATGTGAACCGTGAACTTCCTGATGTTCAAGCTGGTTTTAGAAAAGGCAGAGGAACCAGAGATCAAATTGCCAACATCTGCTGAATCATCAAAAAAGCAAGAGAGTTCCAGAAAAACATCTATTTCTGCTTTATTGACTATGCCAAAGCCTTTGACTGTGTGGATCACAATAAACTGTGAAAAATTCTGAAAGAGATAGAAATACCAGACCACTTGACCTGCCTCTTGAGAAACCTGTATGCAGGTCAGGAAGTAGCAGTTAGAATTGGACATGGAACAACAGACTGGTTCCAAATAGGAAAAGGAGTGCATCGAGGCTGTATATTGTCACCCTCCTTATTTAACTTCTATGCAGAGTAGATCATGAGAAATGCTGTGCTGGAAGAAGTGCAAGCTGGAATCAAGATTGCCTGGAGAAATATCAATAACCTCAGATATGCAGATGACACCACCCTTATGATAGAAAGTGAAGAAGAACTAAAGAGCCTCTTGATGAAAGTGAAAGAGGAGAGTGAAAAAAGAGTTTTAAGTGATGGTAACTGGTTCCATCAATTCATGGCAAATAGATAGGGAAACAATGGAAACAGTGGATGACTTTATTCTTGGGGGCTCCAAAATCACTGCAGTTGGTGATTGCAGCCATGAGATTCAAAGATGCTTGCTCCTTGGAAGGAAAGCTATGACCAACCTAGAGCATATTAAAAAGCAGAGACATTACTTTGTCAACAAAGGTCTGCCTAGTCAAGGCTATGGTTTTTCCAGTGGTCATGTATAGAGGTGAGAGTTGGCCTATAAAGAAAGCTGAGTGCCAAAGAATTGATGCTTTGAACTGTGGTGTTGGAGAAGACTCTTGAGAGTCCCTTGGACAGCAAAGAGATCCAACTAGTCCATTATAAAGAGATCAGTCCTGGGTGTTCTTTGGAAGGACTGATGTCGAAACTGAAACTCCAATATTTTTGCCACCTGATGTGAAGAGCTGACTTATTTGAAAAGTCCCTGATGCTGGGAAAGATTAACAGCAGGAGAAGTGGATGACAGAGGATGAGATGGTTGAATGGCATCACCAACTCAATGGACATGAGTTTGGGTAAACTCCGGGAGTTGGTGATGGACAGGGAGGCCTGGCGTGCTGCAGTTCATGGGGTCGCAGAGAGTTGGACAAAACCAAGTGACTGAACTGAACTGAACAAGTATGGCAAAAATCAACCAAAGAATCGAATTTAAATGGAGTTTTTCTACACGTTGCCACATATTTTATGTGTGTGTATATATACACACAAATATATATATATAAGTGTAAAACAAACAAACAAAAAAAAACTGCTTATGATGCACAACAGAAAACAGAATCCGTACTTTTGGAAAATGCATTAGCTTCCTATGTAATGGGCAAGCATAGTTCACATGCTAAGCTATAGCCTTGATTCTATAAAGGACTTGTGATGGTTTATTTCTGGTACATGAAATTAGTAGAAAAAGATGTGTTTTCATTTTAGTATTTTTCTGTCACATCAGTAAAATTTATGTGTTTGTTATTTTCACAGTCATTAGCCTATACATCATTTCTACTCAACAAAAATAAATTAAAATGTTAAACATATGAATGACCATCTCAGTATAGGTTCATTTTCCCTATGATAAGCTGTTTACCCATATTTCACTAATCTCTGTGTTTTCTATCCTGTGTCTTAAAGAGAAAATACTTCTTTATATTAAATATTTCATAAGTTAGTATTGCTTAATGCCTTTTAAAGAATAAGAAAATCGTAACATATAATATTTAGACACTGGAGTATTTGGTGAAAACTTGTTTTCCATATAATTCTTTAGTAAGAAATAAGTTATAGTGAATAAGGTAAAGATAAACTGTAATTGATACAAGGGTCTACATGAGATTATTAAAAAAATCCTTAAGAAGATACCTGGGGAGAGAAAAAGAAAAGGCAAAATGGGAAAGTACTATCAATCCAGGCTGGAATCTTACTTCTAGGAGAAAAATCTACAAATTATCTTTGATGCTTGGGATTAACCTGAAATCATTGTCTATTACTTATAATGGGGTTTGTGTCTCTTCAAAATATTTAAAATTATTGATAGAGGCATTTAGACATGTTTTAATGAAGGGACAAAGTCAGAGAACAAATGAGAAAAAGATGAACTTCATTTATTCATCACTCCTGTCACCTTTCTATGGAATATTATTCAACTCTCCACCCTCTGTATTTCATCATCATGCAGTGTGTCCAGAGTTGATAAAGCTCTTTTCAATGCCCTGTATCTTCTTATGAGAGCAATAGTGATATACTCCTTTTGTCATAATTTGTTTGTTTTTCTGACTATACTGAATATGTATCTGTGAGACCTTTGTGGTGAGAATTTAAACCCAAGAGTAGGCCAAGACTTAAATTTTGGTACGGTTTAAATCCAAGCATAAGCAGTATTTCAATAATCCTGGTGTCAGAAAGCCAAACTTGAAAACAAAGATGAAAGTTATCACCACTTAATTAGCTACTGAATCTATGAAAATGGTATGACCCTTAAACCTTTGATTGTGACTTTGTTTGTAAAAAAGGCTTTTGCACATGTATTAAGAATCTTGAGATGAGATCACCCTAGATTAGGTTGTGCCCTAAAACCAATGATATGTTTTCATATAGAGAAGAAAATGAGAGAAAATACACAAAGGAGAAGACCTCATTAAGAGAGGGGCATAGATTGATGTGATGCTGACAGAAGCCAAGGAATGTCTTTATCCACGAGAAGGTAGAAGAGGCAAGAAGAAAGTGTAGACTTCTGACTCCAGAAAATACATTTCTGATATTTTGAACTATCAATTTTATCACAAATGTTTATGGAAACCCTAAAAAGTTAATGTATAACATACCTCTGTTAATAAGTAAATAGAACTAAATCAAAAAATTGGCACATTTATCAAGTGGGATCACATATGTCACTCTGCTTTGAGAGTCATTAACTTTAGTCTAGATTCCCTGGTGGCTCAGATGGTTCTGAGACGACCAAGAGGGATGGTACGGGGAGGGAGACGGGAGGGGTGTTCAGGATGGGGAACACGTGTATACCTGTGGCGGATTCATGTTGATGTATGGCAAAACCAATACAATATTATAAAGTAATTAACCTCTGATTAAAACACATAAATTTATATTAAAAAAAAAAATCTGCCTGCAATGTAGGAGGCCTGGATTCAATCCCTGATTCGGGAAGATCCCCTAAAGAAGTGAAAAGCTACCCACTCTAGTATTCTTGCCTGGAGAATTCCTTGGACAGAGGAACATGGCAGGATACAGTCCAAGAGGTCTCAGAGTTGGACACGACTGACCAACTAACACTTTCTCTTTCAAAGAGTGAATAGCAAGATTTGTGGTGAGGGATACTTGTTTGGACATTTTTTTAGTAGGTGGAAATAGAAATCTGATTATTATATAGGAGGCAGAAGTATCAGGATATGATGATTACTGGAATGCCCAAGTGCCGGAGTCCAACTCCAGCATCCAGGGATTCAACCTGAAAAGGTGGACGGTGTTGGGGAATGAGACAGCCTCTCATTTTTTTATGGACTGCCTGTTTATTCCAAGTTTAAGATTCTCTTTTATACTTATACAAAAACATTAGGCCAGAGGTTTGACATTTTCAGTTCCCCCTCTCCCAGATTTTTTATCTCCATAAATCATTGTTGCTCTTCAAACAGAGTTCATACTTCAGTGATTCTCTCGGAATCAGCCTTATCATCTATTATCTACCTCTTCTAATGTGCCGTATAGTTAACTTGTGATTATATTCTAACTCATGCTACATTCATCAGTTTACTACTTATTCTCCTAAATCCAGTTTGCCCCTAACATACTGAGTTCAGTTCATTTCAGTCGCTCAGTCATGTCCGACTCTTTGCGATCCCAAAATTGCAGCAAGCCAGGCCTCCCTGTCCATCGCCAACTCCCGGAGTTCACTCAGACTCACATCCATCGAGTCAGTGATGCCATCCAGACATCTCATCCTTTGTCGTCCGCTTCTCCTCATGCTCCCAATCCCTCCCAGCATTAGAGTCTTTTCCAGTGAGTTAGCTCTTCGCATGAGGTAGCCAAAGTACTGGAGTTTCAGCTTTAGCATCATTCCTTCCAAAGAAATCCCAGGGCTGATCTCCTTTAAAATGGATTGGTTGTATCTCCTTGCAGTCCAAGGGACTCTAAGAGTCTTCTCCAACACCACAGTTCAAAAGCATCAATTCTTCAGTGCTCAGCTTTTTTCACAGTCCAACTCTCACATCCATACATGAACACAGGAAATATCATAGCCTTGACTAGATGGACCTTAGTCAGCAAAGTTATGTATCTGCTTTTGAATATGCTATCTAGGTTGGTCATAACTTTTCTTCCAAGGAGTTAAGAGTCTTAATTTCATGGCTGCAGTCACCATGCACAGTGACTTTGGAGCCCAAAAAATTAAAGTCTGGCACTGTTTCCACTGTTTCCCCATCTATTTCCCATGAAGTGATGGGACCAGATGCCATGATCTTCATTTTCTGAATGTTGAGCTTTAAGCCAACTTTTTCACTCTCCATTTTCACTTTCATCAAGAGGTTTTTTAGTTCCTCTTCACTTTCTGCCATAAGGGTGGTGTCATCTGCATATCTGAGGTGATTGATATTTCTCCCAGCAATCTTGATTCCAGCTTGTGTTTCTTCCACTCCAGCATGTCTTATGATGTATTCTGCATATAAGTGAAACAACAGGGTGACAATATACAGCTTTGACGTATTCCTTTTCCTATTTGAAATCAGTCTGTTGTTCCATGTCCAGTTCTAACTGTTACTTCCTGACCTGCATACAGATTTCTCAAGAGGCAGGTCAGATGTTCTGGTATTCCCATTTCTTTCAGAATTTTCCACAGTTTATTGTGATCCACACAGTCAAAGGCTTTGGGATAGTCAATAAAGAAGAAATAGATGTTTTTCTGGACCTCTCTTGATTTTTCCTAGATCCAGCGGATGTTGGCAATTTGATCTCTTGTTCCTCTGCCTTTTCTAAAACCAGTTTGAACATCAGGAACTTCATGGCTCACGTATTGCTGAAGCCTGGCTTAGAGAATTTTGAGCATTACTTCACTAGCATGTAAGATGAGTGCAATTGTGCAGTAGTCTGAGCATTCTTTGGCATTGCCTTTCTTTGGGATTGGAATGAAAACTGACCTTTTCCAGGCCTGTGGCCACTGCTGAGTTTTCCAAATTTGCTGGCATATTGAGTGGACGACTTTCACAGCATCATCTTTCGGACTTGAAAGAGCTCAATTGAAATTCCATCGTCTCCACTAGCATTGTTCGTAGTGATGCTTTGTAAGACCCACTTGACTTCACATTACAGGATGTCTGGCTCTAGATGAGTGATCACACCATCGTTATTATTTGGGTCGTGAAGATCTTTTTTGTACAGTTATTCTGTGTATTCTTGCTACCTCTTCTTAATATCTTCTGTTTCTGTTACGTTCATACCATTTCTGTCCTTCATCAAGCCCATCTTTGCATGAAATATTCCCTTGATATCACTAATATTCTTGAAGAGATCTCTAGTCTTTCCCATTCTGTTGTTTTCCTCTATTTCTTTGCACTGATTGCTGAAGAAGGCTTTCTTATCTCTTCTTGCTATTCTTTGGAACTCTGCATTCAGATGCTTATATTTTTCTTTTCTTCTTGGCTTTTTGCCTTTCTTCTTTTCGCAGCTATTTGTAAGGCCTCCCCAGACAGCCATTTTGCTTTTTTGCATTTCTTTTCCATAGGGATGGTCTTGATCCCTGTCTCCTGTACAATGTCATGAACCTCAGTCCACAGTTCACCAGGCACTCTATCTATCAGTTCTAGGCCCTTAAATCTATTTCTCACTTCCACTGTATAATCATAAGGGATTTGATTGAGGTCATACCTGAGTGGTCTAGCAGCTTTCCCTACTTTCTTCAACTTAAGTCTGAATTTGGTAATCAGGAGTTCATGATCTGAGCCACAGTCAGCTCCTGGTCTTGTTTTTGTTGACTGTATAGAGTTTCTCCATCTTTGGCTGCAAATATAATCAGTCTGATTTTGGTGTTGACCATCTGGTGATGTCCATGTGTAGAGTCTTCTCTTGTTTTGTTGGAAGAGAGTGTTTGCTATGACCAGTGCATTTTCTTGGCAAAACTCTATTAGTCTTTGCCCTGCTTCATTCTGCATTCCAAGGCCAAATTTGCCTGTTACTCCAGGTGTTTCTTGACTTCCTACTTTTGCATTCCAGTCCCCTATAATGAAAAGGACATCTTTTTTGGGTGTTAGTTCTAAAAGGTCTTGTAAGTCTTCATAGAACCATTCAACTTCAGTTTCTTCAGCATTACTGGTTGGGGCATAGACTTGGATAACTGTGATATTGAATGGTTTGCCTTAGAGATGAACAGAGATCATTCTGTCATTTTTGAGATTGCATCCAAGTACTGCATTTCGGACTCTTTTGTTGACCATGATGGCTACTCCATTTCTTCTGAGGGATTTCTGCCCACAGTAGTAGATATAATGGTCATCTGAGTTAAATTCGCCCATTCCAGTCCATTTTAGTTCGCTGATTCCTAGAATGTCAACGTTCACTCGTACCATCTCTTGTTTGACTACTTCCAATTTGCCTTGATTCATGGTCCTGACATTCCAGGTTCCTATGCAATATTGCTCTTTACAGCATCAGATCTTGCTTCTATCACCAGTCACATCCACAGCTGGGTATTGTTTTTGCTTTGGCTCCATCCCTTCATTCTTTCTGGAGTTATTTCTCCACTGATCTCCAGTAGCGTGTTGGGCACCTACTGACCTGGGGAGTTCCTCTTTCAGTATCCTATCATTTTGCCTTTTCATACTGTTCATGGGGTTCTCAAGGCAAGAATACTGAAGTCGTTTGCCATTCCATTCTCCAGTGGACCACATTCTGTCAGACCTCTCCACAATGACCTGCCCGTCTTGGGTTGCCCCACGGGCATGGCTTAGTTTCATTGAGTTAGACAAGGCTGTGGTCTTAGTGTGATTAGTTTGACTAGTTTTCTGTGAGTATGGTTTCAGTGTGTCTGCCCTCTGATGCCCTCTTGGAACACCTACCATCTTACTTGGGTTTCTCTTACCTTGGGCGTGGGGCATCTCTTCACGGCTGCTCCAGCAAAGTGCAGCTGCTGCTCCTTACTTTGGACAAAGGGTATCTTCTCACCGCCGCCCTTCCTGACCTTCAACGTGGGATAGCTCTTTTAGGCCCTCCTGCGCCCGTGCAGCCACCACTCCTTGGACGTGGGGTTGCTCCTCCCGGCTGCCACCCCTGGCCTCAGGAGCGGGGTCACTCCTCCCAGCTACTGCCCCTGACCTCGGACGCGGGGTGACTCCTCTCCACCACCGCCCCTGACCTCAGACGCGGGGCAGCTCCTCCTGGCTGCCACCCCTGACTTTGGACACAGGATAGCTCCTCTCGGCCATACCTGCACCATTGCAGCCTGGCACTCTCGGCCACTGCCCCTGACCTCGAACCTGGGGTAACTCCTGTTGGCCATCACCCTTCGGGCATGGGGTACTCCTGGCTTCTGCCCCTGACCTCGGACGTGGGGTAGCTCCTCTCGGCCGTGCTTAGTGAGTTGGTCGCAGCTGCCTGTGCTTAATGTGCCGGTCACAGCCACCCATGAGCTCACTATCTCTTAAAAACAAAATAGAAAGCTCAGAGATAAATCCACACACCTATGGACACCTTATCTTCAACAAAGGAGGCAAGAATATACAATGGAGAAAAGACAATCTCTTTAACAAGTGGTGCTGGGAAAACTGGTCAACCACTTGTAAAAGAATGAAACTAGAACACTTTCTAACACCGTACACAAAAATAAACTCAAAATGGATTAAAGATCTAAATGGAAGACCAGAAACTATAAAACTCCTAGAGGAGAACATAGGCAAAACACTCTCCGACATAAATCACAGCAGGATCCTCTATGATCCACCTCCCAGAATATTGGAAATGAAAGTAAAAATAAACAACTGGGACCTAATTAAACTTCAAAGCTTCTGCACAACAAAGGAAACTATAAGCAAGGTGAAAAGACAGCCTTCAGAATGGGAGAAAATAATAGCAAATGAATCAGCTGACAAACAACTAATCTCAAAAATATACAAGCAACACATGCAGCTCAATTCCACAAAAATAAACAACCCAATAAAAAAATGGGCCAAAGAACTGAATAGACATTTCTCCAAAGAAGACATACAGATGGCTAACAAACACATGAAAACATGCTCAACATCACTCAGTATCAGAGAAATGCAAATCAAAACCACAATGAGGTACCATTTCATGCCAGTCAGAATGGCTGTGATCCAGAAGTCTACAAACAATAAATGCTGGAGAGGGTGTGGAGAAAAGGGAACCCTCTTACACTGTTGGTGGGAATACAAACTAGTACAGCCACTATGGAGAACAGTGTGGAGATTCCTTCAAAAACTGGGCATAGAACTGCCTTATGACCCAGCAATCCCACTGCTGGGCATACACACTGAGGAAATTAGAATTGAAAGAGACACCTGTACCCCAATGCTCATCGCAGCACTGTTTATAATAACCAGGACATGGAAGCAACCTAGATGTCCATCAGCAGATGAATGGATAAGAAAGCTGTGGTACATATACTCAATGGATTATTACTCAGCCATTAAAAAGAATACATTTGAATCAGTTCTAATGAGGTGGATAAAACTGGAGCCTATTATGCAGAGTGAAGTAAGCCAGAAAGAAAAACACCAATACAGTATACTAACACATATATGTGGAATTTAGAAAAATGGTAATGATAACCCTGTATGCGAGACAGCAAAAGAGACACAGATGTATAGAATAGACTTTTGGACTCTGTGGAAGAGGGAGATGGTAGGATGATTTGGGAGAATGGCATTGAAACATGTATAATATTATATAAGAAACGAATCACCAGTCTATGTTCGATGCAGGATACAGGATGCTTGGGGTTGGTGCACTGGGATGACCCAGAGGGATGGTATGGGGAGGGAGGAGGGCGGGGGATTCAGGCTGGGGAACATGTGTATACCTGTGGCAGATTCATGTTGATGTATGGTAAAAGCAATACAGTATTGTAAAGTAAAATAAAATAAAAATAATAGTAATAATAAAGGCTTCTAGCTATAGTGTCTCTAAAAATTCCTAACTTCTATAAGCTAAAGTAAAATATGCTAACTTTACAACATTCCTTAAATCTTTAACTTCTATTTTAATTATTTCTAAGCCCTAAATTCAGTAAACTCCTTTGCCATAAACATTTTCCTCACAAATAGGCTTCGGATACCAGTCCCTCCCATGGCCTCAAGCTACGGCCTATGTGCTCATCCTGGAACACTCTTTTCTAAAATTCCTTGAACAAATGTCAATGATTAACTTCATGAATTATTTTCTGAGCAATGCTGCAGAAGGCTTTGTGCCTTCTCATGCTCCTCTCAAGAACAATAAGCACCTTAATATTCCTTTTCAGTCAACTCAGCTGAGGAGAGGAAAAGACAAGTCAGAATTACAAGGCCTAACTCCTTAATCTTGGGATCCGTGCCTGTGGAATGAAGAGAGGGGGCTGGGGACCGTGCCTCCATTTTGTTAGTAATGCCTAATGCAGCTCTCAACACCCAAGTTTGAGAAAGGAGGAGGTATCAAGAATATTCTCAGGTGTCTGTATTTATGAGAGTTAGATATATCTAAATTAAACATCCACTACTCAATGTGCACATGACAGATCAATATTACACCAAAGAGTAAATTGCGTGGTGATAGGTAATATGCCACACTCTTTAAAACACCAAGTTTAGAGAACTTTTAAGGACTTTTTCAGCAATAGCAGCTGTGCTCTGGACCATTTGGCTGAACAGTTGCATTCTTTTACTATTACCTTTGATTTCCACAGAAAGATTGCTTTAGCTGGGAGCAATGGTCTATTGAGCACAGACGTTTTAACATTTGAAAATCCCATTATATTTTATCATTTTTGTGTGGCTGAAATTTTAAGAATTTATTAATCTTGTTAATATAAATGTTATTCCTTTTTGCTGAGTAGGATCCTTGCTCATTTGTAATCCTTATGCATTACTGCATGACAGAACATATTTAAATAATGCTCTGCATCTGACCCTTGGTTCAGAACATTCACATATGTGCAGTACAGAGGTAAATCATAGACTCTTTGTTGTAAGTACTACAGAAAACGTTGAAAAAGAGTAAAATAAAACTTAAAATTAGGCTCTTACTAAAAAGATCTAGATATAATCTAGTTAATAAACATACAGCAGTATCAGTTTGCTCAACTAGTCAAGAACCCTACAGGTATAGAGTATAAATGAGGGTCATCTCCCAGGAAAACACTTGACAGCAACAACTACATGTCTCTTACCTGATCCAATCACTAAAGAAGGAAAAGAAAAAAATAATGATATGAAGCCTTATAATGCAAGCTTAGAAAAACAAAACAAAATTAGAAACTGATCCCTTAGACAATTAGTGGACAGAAAAAGCCATTCCACTTTTCCCAGTTACTATTTTTAATTCTAAGTGAGTTTACTCTGTCTCTGCTCTCCTTCTGCACATTCATTTTACCTTCCACTTGCTTCCTTCAGAAATTAACCAGTGCCTCGCAAAAGTGGGAATTGGGAAGTAGGGCTAAGGAGGAGGGGATCTATGTGTATACTTATGGCTAATTCACATTGTTGTACAGCAGAAACCAAGACAACATTGTAAAGTAATTACTCTACAATTAAAAAAAAATTTTTTTAAGAAAATTCTATAACATGCTATCACATAGATGAACCTCAAAACATTATACTAACTGGAATCAGCCAGTCACAAAAGGGCAAAATACAAAAAAAAAAAAAAAAAAAAAATTGAAGTTAGTTTTATCTTATATTTACTTGAAAGAGGAGTGAAAGTGTAAGTTGCTCAATTGTGTCTGACCATTTGAGACCCCATGGACTATACAGGCCATGGAATTTTCCAGGCTAGGATACTGGAGTGGGTAACCATTCCCTTCTCCAGGGGATCTTCCCAACCCAGCGATCGAATCCAGGTATCCCGCATTGCAGGCGGGTTCTTTACCAGCTGAGCCACAAGGGAAGCCCTTATTTACTTATATTTACTTCGCCTTAATAGATCACTTTTTCTGAAAGTGAAAGTATCCTTAATGCAGGGAATCCATCTTCATTTCTCTATTCCCAATCCCAAACATAATAGCTGGTGTCTATGGGCCACTCAACAAGTATTTGCTAATCTGAAGTAAAGGCAACTTCCTTCTCATTTCATGAGATGGTCTGCTTCCATTATTTTCTTCTTTATACCTCTAGTTCATCCTGAATCCATTCTTAGAATTACCCAGGTTCACAGGGACTTAGTTCTTCTCTAGCATCTAAGAATTATAGCAACCACTGATATTAAGTTTTACAAGACAATCCTAATTTTAGTTAAATTTACTACCTATGTAAATAAACCAGCAAATGTGTTGTTTCATATTTATCTGCCACTACATTACACAAAAATGATTGAATAGATTTTTCTAAATCTATTTGACTCTCAGGTCAAATTAAACTATCAGAATATTAATCATATTAATCAGTAGTCAATTAGTGCAGCATTTAACCTGAATGAAAGGCAGACAAGAAACTAGAGTTTAAAGGAGGGATTGGAAGTCAGAGAAGAATGTAAGCCAATATATCCGTTCTGCATAAAATATTTGAAACAAAGGGAAGTCTGAGAGATTGAACCCAAATGACTTATGTGGGTGTATGGCTATATGTACTCCAACAAGATCTGAAGGTTAGTACAAAGCAGAAGGCACTTTCAGATAATAGTATGATCATAGAAATTCTTAGAACAGTGCCAGATTTAACTGCTTTACTTCAGTCTATAGCTGCTCCGTCCAATACAATAACCGCTAGCCATGCCTGGCTAATGAGCACCTACACTGTGGGTAATATGAACTGAGATGTACTATAAGTATAGAGTACATATATATTTTGAGGTCTTGGTTCTAAAACATAATTCACAATATTTCACTAATAATTTTATACTGCTAATGTGCTTAATAGATAATGTCTTAGATACATATTTAATTCCTTATTTAACTACAAGAAAATTTTCAATTATATGTCTAGCTGGTAACATTTCTATTTGAAAGAACTAGGATCAGAGATGGAGAAGGAAATGGCAACCCACTCCAGTGTTCTTGCCTGAAGAATCCCAGGGACGAGGGAGACTGGTGGGCTGCCGTCCATTGGGTCACACAGAGTCAAACACGACTGAAGTGACTTAGCAGTAGGAGCAGCAGAATCAGAGAGGGGCTTCCCAGATGGCTTAGTGGGTAAACAACCTGCAATGCAGGAAACACCAGAGATATAGGTTTGATTCCTGGATCAGGAAGATCCCCTGGAAGAGGACACGGCAACCCACTCCAGTATTCTTACCTGGAGAACCCCATGGAGAGAGGAATCTGGCAGGTCACAGAGTCGGACATGACTGAAGCAACTGAGCACAGCACAGGATGAGAGAAAGGATCAATCTTCCAATATAATTTTTTCCCTAAGTAATTCATTTTATTTCAGATGTATTTAACAGAAATATCATTAAGAACATAAAAATTATGAATAATAACCATAGCTGCATATAAATTATATTTTTAAAAAACTGGGGAAAAGGTATATATTTTTATTTGAAAAAAGCTTATTTTACCAAAAATTCTCCTAATAATTACATACAAATAAAAAATTAGACATTTTATAATGACTCAGAATAAATAATATTAGTTATCTTATAATTTTCTTTAATTACTAAAATCAAAGAATTCAGCATAATAAAATTTTGTTTAACAACTGAAGTGAAGGGGAAAAAAGTTCCATGGTGAAACATAAAAACCCTGAGAGAGCCAAATCCAGAAATGTAAGATTTCAATAAAGCAAAAAATAAGTTAATACAAATATGTATGTAATTTAATCTAGGTAGGAATAATTTAGGTCTCAAAGAAGAAAACTCTCATTAATTTTTGCTGAATTTCACTATGAGTAAACTGGTTCATTTGATATAATACAAGTTTCAAACCCATGAAAATCAATTTGGGAAAAATCCTTTTAAGAGGATGTTTCATGTTTTTACACAGTCATGCTAGATGTATTTTGAGGTTAAGGTAAAAACAGTATACTTCTCTTGGTTTATGGCAAACTTCATCTCAGTTTTCTTTATGCAACATATATTCTCTCACAACCTTGGAAAAACATAACAGGTTTTTGTTTTAGTATGATAGCCATCAGTTAAATAATTTGATTTTATATTCACATGCAAATAGCTCGTTTTCCATAACTAGGTATAATATGAGAGAACATTTAAACCAGACATAACTATTGACTCAGGTAAATGACAACATGTTAATAAAGAAGGCTAAATCAAGAATATTCCATTTAAACATGAGCACTTTCTAGATTAAACAAAATTTCTATCTAAAAATAAATACATAGACACCAAAACAATCAATTTTCCCCTGCAGTCAAGAGATAAATTCAGGTGTAATTATCTGACATAGAAAATAATTTTAGGCTACTAAGGCCCCTACCATTACACGAATAGATTATTTTCACAGAAATTTCTTAAATAGCATTTAAATATATTTTAAAAACTGCTTTATATTATTCTTTGAAGAGGACACAGTAGTTAATATATTTACCCAGAATTTAGTTTACATAGAAGTAATAAACAAGTAGATATCAAAAATGCATTTCTATGTAAGCCATGGAGTTAACCGTGAGGTAAATGTGAGCTGTCTTGGTAGAAGTATGCACTGGAATAAATCAGGACCAGGACAAGGGCTAGGGGAACTAACTGTCCTCAGAATAGCTATATTCCAAAAGAAGTGAGCAGTAGGACATGTTTATGCATAAAATAGGTTGATGCCAATACCCAAAACATCAGACCTGGTAGCTATGGATTCCACATTACTGTCAATATTTGTAAACAGGAAGATGGGCCAGTCTTGGTCTCTAGGACCTGAACCAGGGTAAAGTCCGTAGCCAACAGCAACAGAACCAAACTGTGATTTCCAAGAGACCAGATGTCATAGCAGAACTTTATGCCATTGTTTATTTTAGCACTGGATTGCATTTTGTTTTGATTATTAGTAAGATTAAGAACTAAAAGTCAGCTCAAGCCAAGATTATTCAAAGAGTATTCAACCTTCAACTAATTTATCAATACTCAGAAGGTTCTAGATGCAGTCTTCTGAATTCACTTGTAGAATTTCCTTAGTAAAGTTCATAGGTCTAAAGTTTAAAAATATGGATTGAAAACCTCTTGATCCTTATCTAATTTTCCCCATAAGGAATTAAAAGATAGTACTCACCTGTATGTATGTGCATATATATATATATATATATATATATATATATATATATGTCAAGAGGGTTTATAAGGGCTATATGAAAAATTTATGCAAAATCATGTTGTTTTACAAATCTGCAATATTTTTATTAATACTATTGTTGCTCTTATGAGAATGATAGTTTTGCTGCTAGACACTAGCTAATAAACCTGTTAATATAAATGATCTTGCATGAACTTAAATAAATGTTTTATTTTATCATATCATTCCTTAATGTTTTATGTTTATGTAATGTTACCTCTCTACTTGTCATAGTGTTTTTGTGGAGTAGGGGAGAAAAGGTAGTTTGCCTGGTGACTTATCATTCAGTTCAGTCAGTTAAGTTCAGTCGCTCAGTTGTGTCCGACTCTTTGCGACCCCATGAATCACAGCACATCAGGCCTCCCTGTCCATCACCAACTTATCATTAATGACCTTTAAAAGAGAATACATATCTACTCCACAACTTTTTTAGGGTTCAAAGCCCACCCATAGGATTTAGTCTGCCTATTAACAGCTGCTTTTAGCAGCTGACAATTTGATTAATGAGAAAATGTTTGTTTTTGAATTGTCAATCTTTGATGAAGACTTGAGAGAGCAAAGGAAAGATCTGAGTTAGAGCACTAGCAAGTTCATGCAACATTAGAAGAAGGGTGTAAACAAAATCAAGAATAGAGAATAAATGGGAAAACAGTAAAACAGGTGGATGGATAACAGGACATGATTACAAGGGACTGGAAAGAGTAAGAGGTAAGGAAACGAGAACAGTTCTGGAGACAGCACGAACAATGTAAACCTACTAAGAATGTTTTTCTTATATATGGTCCAACCGACTTCACTTAACAAGAGATGAGTTCTTTATAAACGGGTTAATCAAGGCTAGAGCACCAGCGGTTCACTTAGCATGACAAATACATCTCTCAAGTCAAATTCAAAGACCTCTTTCATCTTAAAGATTTCTCTCAAGGAACACCACCCACATCACATCTTAAAATCCAGGACTTTCAACAAGCAGATTTTCAGGTAAAATATACTTCCAGAGAGAAAGAGACAACATGACCTAAGTATTTCACCAGAGCACTTTGGAAACAGACCTATTTCCTTATTTTATATATATATAAAATATATATATACACATATATACATAAATATATATATACACATATATATGTGTATACACACACATATATACATTTTAAAAGGATGTCTTAAAAATACAATATTGTAAAGTAATTAACCTCCAATTAAAATAAATAAATTTATATTAAAAAAGAAAAAACAAGTATATGGCCTTTTTGGTTATCCAGGGGATGTACTAATAAATAAAGGCCAGTTCTATCAATTTTGAAAATCACCATGGCTGTTTTTATTTTAAGAAAATGTTTGGCTAAAATAGGGTGCAGAAATAGTATTGTAACAAAGTGAACCCTCATTGATCCAACCAATCTATTCCTATGCATAAAACTAATATAAGTTTATTTACATATCTGTGATCAGAGAATATAATAACTATAAATCATTTCTTATTAACACTTTAATACAACTGCAGACTCTTGTCAGAATATTTAAACATGGACAAAAGCTGTATTTACACCAAATACTTCAAAACTAAGAGTTGCCCAGAATTAAGTCACCAGTGTTGAAATAACACTATCCTGTAGATGACCAAATAACCCAGGTTGCCTGGGACAGAGATTCTCAGTTCAGAGGACTTCTGGTGCTAAAACCAGGAGTCTTGGGCCAACTGGAATAAGCTGATTACCTTAGTAGTGCAATGTGTTAATCAGAGTCTTTATTATGAAATCAACTTCAAAACATTGCCTATAGTTGTAATCAGACACATTTCTGTTTTAGTTTGACCTTTGTAAACTATTTTATATACCAAGCTGGAGCTACATGATGATGTCAAAGACTTGAAATGATGATTCCATCACAATTTACCCCAAGAGTAATCAATTTAGGTATTCTGAACTGATCAGAATACTCATGAAATTTTTTCTGCAAAACACAGTGTTCTTTCTGCCACATTTATTCAGGCAAGGGCCAGAACTGTTTGAAGAAATATTATAGAAATAGATAATAAGCATTGGACATTAAGAACTGGAATCAACAATTGATAATAATACAAGCAACCCCTCATAGCTACTCTCAACGTATCCATTAAAAAAGCTTCCTTTCCCTCGACAGTTTGAGTGAGATATACCATTAGATTTTGTTCTCCATTATACTTGAAAAAAAAAACTCATAAATCTAAACTGAAATATTTTTGTGCCATGCCTTGTGCTATGAATAGGATATGATGTAATGAATAAGCTGTTTGTTCAACTAACATTTATAAAGCTTTTCTACACATCACTGGAATACACAGTTTTGTACTTGGCACTTGGGTAAAAAAGGAAGTCCTTGATATGAAGCTGTTGACATAATAAATGGTTCCCAAAAGAAACAAGTACTAACTTTGTCTTTCCTGAATGTTGAGCTTTAAGCCAACTTTTTCACTCTCTTCTTTCACTTTCAAGAGGCTTTTTAGTTCCTCTTCACTTTCTGCCATAAGGGTGGTGTCATCTGCATATCTGAGGTTGATATTTCTCCCGGCAATCTTGATTCCAGCTTGTGCTTTTTCCAACCCAGCATTTCTCATGGTGTACTCTCTATATAAGCTAAATAAGCAGGGTGACAATATACAGCCTTGACGTACTCCTTTTCCTATTTGGAACCAGTCTGTTGTCCACACAGTCTCTCACATCCATACATGACCACTGAAAATGGACCTTTGTTGGCAAAGTAATGTCTCTGCTTGTGAACATGCTATCTAGGTTGGTCATAACTTTCCTTCCAAGGAGTAAGTGTCTTTTAATTTCATGGTTGCAATCACCATCTGCAGTGACTTTGGAGCCCCCAAAAATAAAGTCTGACACTGTTTCCACTGTTTGCCCATCTATTTCCCATGAAGTGATGGGACCAGATGCCATGATCTTCGTTTTCTGAATGTTGATCTTAAGCCAACTTTTTCACTCTCCTCTTTCACTTTCAGTGTACTCCTACTCTGAATCTAATATGAGCCCTTAGAGGGCCACTTGACTTTAGGCAGCAGTGAATGAAGAAAGGGATCAAATGTTTGCAGGACCTAGGGAGAAATACCTCAAAACCAAGTGTAATAACCAATTTAGTTCAAAATCTTCTGGGGCTTGGGAGAGGAATAATTTATTTATAGAATCATATCTTTTGTGGGGTCAATTTCTAAATTTATTTTGAAAAGGCAATTTTTGCATATGTCAAAATTATTATTAAGATACTTAGAAAATTACTGTAAAAGCCAATAGTCTATACTATTTCTCAATAAATCTAACAATACCCAATGTTGTTTTGTTTTTCTTTTATCCCAACATTGACACAGTTTAATTTTTCTGCAAGAATCAGCACATAAAGTAGGTGGCTTGTTCTTAGAGTTATGTTGAATTTAAAAGTGAGAGTTACATTCTAGAGAGAAATGCTTTAGGTATTATAGGGACTAGAACTACCCCCATTATTTACCACATTTTCAATTTTTCATTTTTTTCTTTAGGGTTGATGATATATAGCTTCATTTGTGCAAGTGATGTAAACATATCTCTGATGTAACTTTCTGTGTGGGATACAGAATTGATAAAAGATGACAATCTAGACTAAGAAAGATCAAAGCTGAGAGTGCAAAGTAGAACCTGCGGGAATTCCCAACTTTGGGGAGATCCTGAAGGCTGTTGTCTAATGTACTCCAGTGTGCTTGGTTAATGTGTCAATGGAATTATAAAGTTTGCTGATCCAGCCAGAATAACAATGCAAGGTACACGGACTATTTGTGTGAAGGGAGAGAGTGGTATGAGCTGAAACGTTGATGACATTCTGTTTAAGACACTTAGAAGAGATTTATATTCAGATTATTAAGAACATGTTTGAGAAAAATTGAGGGCAACAACAAAGCAAGAACGATAGAGCAAAACTATGATGAGGAGCGTACATCGGTTGTTGTGGAAAATCACTGTAGGAGTTTGAAAGGACAGTATAATAGAAAAATCTTGCACTAAACACTTACTAGAAACAAGATAGATTCTAGTTAAAGTATTGAAGTAGAGAAGAGAAGATTCAGTATAGAACTAAATTCAACTTTGATTATACCAAAGACCGCTGAAGATTTATAGTCAACGAAAGGAGCTGAAGTGCTGTGGCTGTTCTGTCGCTAAGCTGTGTCTCATTCTTTGCTACTCTGTGGACTATATCCTGCCAGGATCTTCTGTTTTACATTACCACCTGGAGTTTGCTCCGATACATCCTAACCACCTCATCCTCTGCCACTTCCTTCTCCCTTTTCCCTCATCTTTTCCAGCATCAGGTTCTTCTCCAACGAGTCAGCTATATTCATCAAGGGGCCAAAGGATTGCAGCTTCAGCTTCAGCATCAGTCTTTTCAATAAATATTCAGGGTTGTTGATTTCCTTTAGATTGACCAGTCTGACCTCCTTTCAGTCCAGGGCCTCTCAAGAGTCTTTTCTAGCACCATGATTCAAAAGTATCAGTTCTTCAGCCCTCAGCCATCTTTATGATCCAACTCCCACAAAAGCCATACATGACTACTGGAAAAACCATAGCTTTGACTATACAGTCTTTGACTATACTTTGTGAGCAAATTGATGTCTCTGCTTTTTAATACTCTATCTAGGTTTGTCATAGCTTTCCTTCCAAGGAGCAAGTGTCTTTGCATTTTATGTTTGCAGTCACCATCTGCAGTGAATTTGGAGCCCAAGAAAATAAAATATGTTGCTGCTTCCATTTTTCCCCTTCTATTTGCCAGGAAGTGATGGGACCAGAAGCCATGATCTGTTTTTTTGAATGCCGAGTTTCAAGCCAGCTTTTTCACTCTCCTCTTTCACCTTCACCAAGAGGCTCTTTAGTTCCTCTTCATTTTCTGCTATTAGAGGGTATCATTTGTATATCTGAGGTTGTTTGTATTTCTCCCAGCAATCTTGATTCCTGCTTGTGATATATCAAGCCTGGCATTTTGCAAAATGAGTTAAATAAGCAGGGTGACAATATACAGCCTTATACTCCTTTCCCAATTTTAAACCTGTTCATTGTTCCATGTCCTGTTCTAACTGTTGCTTCTTGACCTGCATACAATTTCTCAGGAGACAGGTAAGGTGGTATGGTATTCCCATCTCTTTAAGAATTTTCCAGTTTGCTGTGACCCACAGAGTCAAAGGCTTTACCATTGTCAATGAAGCAGAAGTAGATTTTTTTCTTCTGGAATTCCTTAGCTTTCTCCATGATCCAATAAATGATGGCAATTTGATCTGTGGTTCCTTTTTATATCTGGAAGTTCTTGGTTCAGGTACTGCTGAAGCCTAACTTGGAAGATTTTGAGCATAACCTTGCTAGCATGTGAAATGTGTGTAACTGTATAGCTGTTTGAACATTCTTTGGTATTGCCCTTTGGGATTGGAATGAAAACTGATCTTTCCCAGTCCTGTGGCCACTGACAAGTTGTCCAGATTTTGCTGACATATTGTGTTCACTACTTTAACAGGATCTTTTAGGATTTGCAATAGCTCAGCTGGAGCTAGCTATTCAACTCCACTAGCTTTGTTCATAGTAATGCTTCCTAAGGCCCACTTGATTTCATGTTCCAGGATGTCCAGCGCTAGACGAGTGACGACACCATCATACTTACCCAGTCACTAAGACTTCTTTTGTATAGTTCTTCTGTATATTCTTGCCACCTCTTCTTAATCTCTTCTCTTAATCGCTTCCATTAGGTCCTTACCATTTCTGTCCTTTATCGTGCCCATCTTTGCATAAAGTGTTCCTTTGATATCTCCAATTTTCTTGAAGTGATCTCTGGTCTTTCCCATTCTGTTGTCTTCCTTTATTTCTTTGCATCGTTCATTTAAGAAAGCCTTCTCTTCTCTCCTTGCTATTCTCTGGAACTCTGCATTGAGTTGGATATATCTTTCCCTTTCTTATATATAGTCCATAGATGGAGATGAACTTTATTCTCATTACTTCAATTAATATACAACTATATTTGCTTATTTCTACACATGTCCTAGAAAGGGAATTTTTTTGTCAAAGAAGTACACATCTAAAATATTGATCAGTTCAGTTCAGTCACTCAGTCGTGTCCGACTCTTTGTGATCCCATGAATAGCATGCACGCCAGGCCTCCCTGTACACCACCAACTCCTAGAGTTCACTCAAACTCATGTCCATTGAGTCGGTGATGCCATCCAGCCATCTCATCCTCTGTCAGTCCCTTCTCCTCCTGCCCACAATCCCTCCCAGCATCAGAGTCTTTTCCAATGAGTCAACTCTTCGTATTCGGTGGCCAAAGTATTGGAGTTTTGGCTTTAGCATCAGTCCTTCCAATGAACACCTGGGACGGATATCCTTTAGGATGGACTGGTTGGATCTCCTTGCAGTCCAAGGGACTCTCAAGAGTCTTCTCCAACACCACAGTTCAAAAGCATCAATTCTTCAGCACTCAGCATTCTTCACAGTCCAACTCTCATATCCATAACATGACTGCTGGAAAAACCATAGCCTTGACTAGACGGACCTTTGCTGGCAAAGTAATATATCTGCTTTTGAATATGTTATCTAGGTTGGTCATGACTTTCCTTCCAAGGAGTAAGCATCTTTTAATTTCATGCCTGCAATCACCATCTGCAGTGATTTTGGAGCCCAAAAAAGTGAAGTCTGACACTGTTTCCACTGTTTCCCCATCTGTTTCTCATGAAGTGATGGGACCAGATGCCATAATCTTCGTTTTCTGAATGTTGAGCTTTAAGCCAACTTTTCACTCTCCTCTTTCACTTTCATCTAAAAAGAGGCTTTTTAGTTCCTCTTCACTTTCTGCCATAAGGGTGGTGTCATCTGCATATCTGAGGTGATTGATATTTCTCCCGGCAATCTTGATTCCAGCTTGTGCTTCTTTCAGCCCAGCATATCTCATGATGTGTTCTGCATATAAGTTAAATAAGCAGGGTGACAATATACAGCCTTGATGTACTCCCTTTCCTATTTGGAACCAGTCTGTTGGTCCATGTCCAGTTCTAACTGTTGCTTCCTGACCTGCATACAGATTTCTCAAGAGGCAGGTCAGGTGGTCTGGTATTCCCATCACTTTCAGAATTTTCCACAGTTTATTGTGATCCACACAGTCAAAGGCTTTGGCATAGTCAATAAAGCAGAAATAGATACACACTACCAAATTCCTGGAAGAAATATTGTGTTATTTTATAGTCTCTCAGGGAATAAACATTTTTCTCCAATTCTTGTGAACACATTCTATCAATTCTTTTAATCTTTGAAAATTTGACAGGAAAAAATTATGTAGTTTCATATTTACTTTTAAGTATATTATTTTGTGTCTAAAAAGGAAATCTCACAGATAAATGATGTATATTGTTGGTTTTACAAAATTATAGTGTATATGGATATGATAGTTAGGAAAGACAAGATTTAAATCTATATTGTCTTTAAAAAAATCTCTGAATTATATGTTTCCAGATTTTGTAAATAACTTCTGGGTATGCAGTAGTATACATATATAAAACCCAGGGATTGGACCCAGGTCTCCTGCATTGCAGACAGATGCTTTACCATCTGAGCCACTAGGGAAGCCCCATATATGTGCGTGTGTGTGTGTGTGTGTGTGTGTGTGTGTGTGTATTTACATACTCACATACAATATATATATATTTCTACTGGTAGATGTATAAACAAAGCCACTAGATGATTTCCAAGATAAATATTCCTTACAGAACTGTGCTCCACTAGGAATCGATTTGTGATAAGTTTCCATTACAGTTTAAAACATTAAGCTATTTAGGTGGAAAATTTGCTGACAAGCTATGTAACCTCCACCAAGTAACTTCACTTCTCCCGACATGAGTTTTCTCAACAGTCAAGTGAGGATATTGGATATATGACTCCAAAATCCTTTCAAGTAGAAAAACATTCTATGATATAAAAGTACTTTTCCTTCCAATATACCTTAGCATATAAACTCCATAAAAAATATGTAGGGATATATATTAAAGCCTAAAATATATAATAATAAGAATACAAAGTCATGTGATTCATAGTAATCTCATTCAAGGTCTCTGAGATATTATAACTTCTTCTTTGATTTTATAAAATACGTATTATTAATTTGCAATCAAAACTGAATTCCTGTAAAACAAATAATGGACAGAAGATTGCATAAGTTAACATGTTATACACCAATTAAAGTGAATGAATTATGGATCTATGCATCACAAAAGTAAGGCTTAGAAAAACAATGTTAAGTGAATATAAAATTCCCAAATGGCTACATAAAGTGGGGTACTATTTATAAAGATAAAAACTTAATCAACATAATGTAAATAATCATATGTAGTAAAGTTATACAAGTAACAAGGGGAATTCTAATCATAAAACTCAAGACAATTGTTATCCATTTAAGCGAAAGAAATAGATGTGGAGCAGGAACATGGATACAATGTTATGATAATCTTGTTCTTCAATTAAAATTTCACTTTGACCACAGAATATACATATATGATGCATATGACCTCAAGCAAATACCAAAATACAAAAAGCCTCAGTTCTCTCATATGTAAAATGGAGAAAAACAATAGTTTTTGTATCACTTCTCGATAAAAGGGTGAAATGTTCAGACACTGAATAGCCTTGTAGTTTTGAACACTGATTGCAAAGCTGTAATAATGAGGTTAAAAGTCTCAGCTTCACACTTACGGGTTGTGAAGCTTTAAGTAAATTACTTAACATCATACTGTTGCTGTTTTCTTACCTGCAAACTGTGGATCATGTCAATTAATTTTTGTGGGAATTATATATACCTACGTGTGTGTGTGTGTGTTAATAGTACCTGTCACATACTTAGTATGGGTAAAAAGAATGGAGTTATCATTATTATTAGTCACCTTTTTCTCTTAGATATATAGCCAATGTTTACAACTATGTAACATATTCATTAATAGCAGAAATTTTATCTTGTATAGTATTATCATCACTCTCAAAAGTGGCAGCACATAGCATTTTCTATTTACTGATTTACATCAATAATTTCAATCAAAAATAATGATTCACTAATCCTACATGTGCTATGAAAGTGAAAGTCTATCAGTCATGTACAACTCTTTGTGACCCCATGGACTACACAGCGCATGGAATTCTCCAGGCCAGAATAGAGTGGATAGCATTTCCCTTCTCCAGGGGATCTTCCCAACCCAGTGATTGAACCCAGGTCTCCCACATGCAGGCAGATTCTTTACCAGCTCAACCACAAGGGAAGCCCAAGAATACTGGATTGGGTAGCTTATCCCTTCTCCAGGGGATCTTCCCAACCCAGGAATTGAACCAGGGTCTTCTGAATTGCAGGCAGATTCTCTACCAACTGAGCTATCAGGGAAGCCCTCTCACTAAGTCATGTCTGACTCTTTTGCAACCCCATGGGCCTGCCAGGCCCCTCTGTCCATGGTATTTCCCAAGCAAGAATACTAGATTAGGTTGCCACATCCTTCTCCAGGGGATTCACGTCTTCTTCATTGGCAGGTGGATTCTTTACCACTTGAACCACCTGAGAAGAACAGTATACATAGGAACATCAATTCTAGAAATATTTAATGTTATTGATCTTAATATTTCTTGACCTTAAGGACATCATAGAATGGTATTAAAGTGATTTCTTCAATGAATAATTTGGGGCCTTAAAATTAATATTCTATTTTCTTAAAAAAATAGAAATTGATATCAGTGCTATTTTACAATTCCATTATCCTTTAGTAATGTTCACATTCTCATTCTTAAAAGTACATTACCTCAATGCTTGAAAATATATATATTCCTCAAAAATTTTCTGATTTTTAACTGTGAGGTGAGCTTAGGAACAAAGTGAATGCTTTCTTTGAGAATTTAGAAGAATACTAAGCAAGATTAAATAATCTCTTCTTAGTTTCACACACACACACACACACAAACACACAAAAGGAAAGTTTTGTTTTTTTTTTTAAAGAATCGAATTAGTTAGTCTTTCCCCAAGAAATAGCCCCTTTGAGAGCTCTTAGTAGTAACCTGGTAAACAGGGAAGACTAAAGGTATGCCATACAATGGAAACTAGACATTTTTTAATTTAGAATGAATTATTTGTTACTAGTGGTTATTACTTACAGGTGGAATCACAACTTACCAAAGGCTTAACAATAAACTGCCAAAAGACCTGAACTTAAGCAAGTTCATATACCAAGACTCCAGGGGAAAAAATGTAAAGAATTGCCTTAAACTTCAAAATCACCTTCTGCCCCAGCAGCAATCGTGTTCTTTCATTTATGATGGAAAAAGCAAAACAAATTCATTTTTGTTTATTATTTAATTCACTTGTTGAAAGGAAGAATGTAATAGGGGCTCAGAGAGTTCAAGTGCTGTCCTTATTAAAATAACATTTAGGTGGAAGAAAAACCCTTCAGCATGAGAAACGCAACAATCATAAACTAAAAAACAGTACCTACCTATTTCACTTGGAGGAAGAGAAACATAGGTTCATAAAATGGTTATTTATCCACAATATAGGGGAAAAAATAAACACTAAATAACTGGGCTATAATCTCATTAAATACTAAAAGGAAAAAAGTATGTCTAATTTTGTTATAACTTCCAAAGGTGCATACATTGCTTTTATATATTCTTTGAAAATAAGTAAACAAAATAAAAACAAAAAGAATAGTCAACAAATGGAAAAGTCACACCCTAAAGTGAGATTAAAAGTGGGGACTATTTGGGGAAGCCATTAATGTAGAGTTAGAAACTTATATTTTCACAGAAGTGTCCTTACATTTTCTAATACTGTAGAATTATATCTTAGATATAGCCCCTTTTTCAAAAGCAGCTGAGACAACTGTCCTTCTCACATCAGTCTGATCGAACAAAATATTTTTCTCTTTCTATAAATCTACCACTAGGTTGATGAACTATTTCTATCCTTCTGAAAGTTGGCATAGGCAATCCACAAATCTTTAAGAAAGGTCAAAACACCTATTTAAAAAAAAAATAATAAAACTTCATGCACGTTGTTAAAATCCACTGAATCAGCAACTTTAGTTAAAAATAATGACATATTTTTGTTTTCCTCTTGGAAGTACTTAAATTAATTACTTTCACAAATAAGACAGAGCATGGAACAGATTTACAGTGATGTTATCTTACATTTTATTTTTCCTCTTCCCACCCTGTTATCACAAAACTCTCAGGTACTTTGCTCTTTCACAGAAGTTTTGCCTTCCTGGACAAAGGCAACGTCCTTAACCTAACTACTATTTTCAGGCAATGAAAACTACTTGACCATGGTCTTATTTTAGATTGCTGTTGATGTGTTTAACAATTTCCAAACATATTCCTCCACATTTTATTTCATAATCTGAGGGAAACTTCTATTCTCAATAGTTTTAGCTTCTGTATTACATATCTGCTAATATGTAATGCACTACATATGTGCTAATATTTTCATTTTTCTTCCAGGACAAGTTTTCTATTGTAAAAAAATTATAGAAATTATATACACTTTTGTATATCATATGTTATATATATATAATAAATTATATTTATAATCTCTTCTGTATTTTTCAGCATCAAAATAATATTTTATATAATTCTTTGAGTAATCTGGCTTCAGTAATCAGGCTTCAGTCTGGTGATATCTAAATATTCTGACCATTCAAATGATTTTTTTAGTAAGTATTTATCATGATATTAGCCTTTGAACATATTTCAAGTGGAGAATAATTGAGAGATGTTCTTCAGTGAGAGAAGTGGTACAATAAAATAAATGAGAAAACAATGACATCTTTATCTCCTGAATCCATTCAAAATATTTACTGATTAATAGAAATATAGTAGACAACAAGTTAGAAACTTGCAATATAAATATGAAGCAAGCATAAAAGAATGGAATTAGCTCATTTTTTGAAGGGAAGAGAGATATACACAAGGAAATATTTTTATACTAGATGATTAAATGTAACTAGTAGCCATGGGAGAAATTACTTTTAAGTTTTGGGTCTAGGAACACTTTCAGAGGTATATAAAATGTTCATGTAGCAATATTAGACCAATATTCTTAAAGCATCCAGGTAACTTGGAATAAAATTTTAAAATATGTACCAGCACTAATAATGTGATCTCTAAATGGATCACTTCTACAAGATGCATATTCATAGAGCTACTGGAATTTCAAATATAGAAATATTCTTACCACAGATATTCAGTTGTGAAATTACCATAGTGCTACCAAAATGCATTATATGAATAATTTAATACTTTTATTTAGGTATCTGTGGGTATTTTTTATTAAATGGTCAGCTATGTCAAATCCTGAAAGATGATGCTGTGAAAGTGCTGCACTCAATATGCCAGTAATTTTAGAAAACTCAGCAGTGGCCACAAGACTGGATAAGGTCAGTTTGCATTCCAATCCCAAAGAAAGGCAATAACAAAGAGTGCTCAAACTACTGCACAATTGCACTCATCTCACACGCTAGTAAAGTAATGCTCAAAATTCTCCAAGCCAGGCTTCAGCAATACCTGAACTGTGAACTACCAGATGTCCAAGTTGGTTTCAGAAAAGGCAGAGGAACCAGAGATCAAACTGCCAACATCCGCTGGATCTAGCAGAAAGCAAGAGAATTCCAGAAAAACATCTATTTTTGCTTTTTGACTATGCCAAAGCCTTTGACTGTGTGGATCACAATAAACTGTGGAAAATTCTGAGAGACGGGAATACCAGACCACCTGACCTGCCTCGTGAGAAACCTGTATGCAAGTCAGGAAGTAACAGTTAGAACTGGACATGGAACAACAGATTGTTTCCAAATAGGAAAAGGAGTACGTGAAGGCTGTATATTGTCACCCCACTTATTGAACTTAAATGGAGAGGACATCATGAGAAATGCTGGGCTGAAAGAAGCACAAGCTGGAATCAAGATTGCTGGGAGAAATATCAATCACCTCAGATATGCAGATGACACCACCCTTATGGCAGAAAGTGAAGAGGAACTAAAAAGCTTCTTGATGAAAGTGAAAGTGGAAAGTGAAAAGTTGGCTTAAAGCTCAACATTCAGAAAACGAAGATCATGGCATCTGGTCCCATCACTTCATGGGAAATAGATGGGGAAACAGAGGAACCAGTGTCAGACTTTATTTTTATGGGCTCCAAAATCACTGCAGATGGTGATTGCAGGCATGAAATTAAAAGACGCTTACTCCTTGGAAGGAAGGTTATGACCAACCTAGATAGCATATTCAAAAGCAGAGACATTATTTTGCCAACAAAGTAATGCCGTCTAGTCAAGGCAATGGTTTTTCCAGCGGTCATGTATGGATGTGAGAGTTGGACTGTGAAGAAAGCTGAATGCCAAAGAATTGATGCTTTTGAACTGCGGTGCTGGAGAAGACTCTTGATAGTCCCTTGGACTGCAAGGAGATCCAACCAGTCCATTCTGAAGGAGATCAGCCCTGGAATTTCTTTGGAGATAATGATGCTGAAGCTTAAACTCCAGTACTTTGACCACCTCATGTGAAGAGTTGACTCATTGGAAAAGACTCTGATGCTGGGAGGGATTGGGGGCAGGAGGAGAAGGGGACGACAGAGGATGAGTTGGTTGGGTGGCATCACTGACTCTATGGATGTGAGTCTGAGTGAACTCCGGGAATTGGTGATGGTCAAGGAGGCCTGGCATGCTGCAATTCATGGGGTAGCAAAGAATCGGAAACTGCATTTCAAGATGAACATAAGCTATAGCAAAATGTTCCAAGTACAGCTCTTAATGGTCTGGTCTCTAGTAAATGCAACTTAAAACCAGCAACCCTAACAACATACTTCTTGAATAAATAGAAAGGAAATTAAAAACAAACAAACAAAAAAAAAGAATAACAAACAAAGAAACATTAATTTTTATTACAAAAACATTGTGGAATTTTAAACTTACCTACCTATCAGACTCCTCTCGAGACTCGCGGTGACCAAGAGCACCAGGTTGGGATGGCGCAGGAGTGATCGAAAGGAGCTACCCCAGCTCTAGGTCAGGGGCAGCGGCCAGAGGAGCAACCCCATGTCCAAGGAACAGCAGCTGCACAGGCACACAAGGGTCAAGATAAACTACTCCACGTTCAAGGTCAGGAGGGGCCACCTCATCAAAGGTAACGAGCAGCGGCTGAGCTTCGGTGGAGCAGCCGTGAAGAGATACTGCACATCCAAGATAAGAGAAATCCAGGTAAGTAGGTGTTGTGAGAGGGCATCAGAAGGCAGACACACTGAAACCATAATCACAGGAAACAAGCCAATCTGATCACAGGGACCACAGCCTTGGCTAACTCAATGAAACTAAGCCATGCTGTGTGGGGCCACACAAGACTGGTGGGACATGGTGGAGAGGTCTGAAAAAATATGTTCCACTGGAGAAGGGAATGGCAAACCACTTCAGTATTCTTGCAGTGAGTCCCCATGAACAGTATGAAAAGGCAAGATGATAGGATACTGAAAGAGGAACTCCTCAGGTCAATAGGTGCCCAATATGCTACTGGAGATCAGTGGAGAAATAACTCCAGAAAGAATGAGGGCATGGAGCCAAGCAAAAACAATACCCAGTTGTGGATGCGACTGGTGATAGAAGCAAGGTCCAATGCTGTAAAGAGCAATATTGCATACGAACCTAGAATGTCAGGTCCATGAATCAAGGCAAATTGGAAGTGGTCAAACAAGAGATGGCAAGAGTGAACGTTGACATTCTAGGAATCAGTGAACTAAAATGGACTGGAATGGGTGAATTTAACTCAGATGACCATTATATCTACTCTTGTAGGCAGGAATCCCTTAGAATAAATGGAGTAGCCATCATGGTTAACAAAAGAGTCTGAAATGCAGTACTTGGATGCAATCTCAAAAACGACAGAATGATCTCTGTGTTCATTTCCAAGGAAAACCATTCAATATCACAGTAATCCAAGCCTATTCCCCAACCAGTAATGCTGAAGAAGCTGAAGTTGAATGGTTCTATGAAGACCTACAAGACCTTGTAGAATGAACACCCAAAAAAGATGTCCGTTTCATTATAGGGGACTGGAATGCAAAAGTAGGAAGTCAAGAAACACCTCGGGTAATAGGCAAATTTGGCCTTGGAGTACGGAATGAATCAGGGCAAAGGCTAACAGAGTTTTGCCAAGAGAATGCATTGATCATAGCAAACACCCTCTTCCAATAACACAAGAGAAGACTCTACACATGGACATCACCAGATGGCCAATACCAAAATCAGATTGATTATATTCTTTGTAGCCAAAGATGGAGAAGCTCTATACAGTCAGCAAAAACAAGACTGGGAGTTGACTGTGTATCAGATCATGAACTCCTTATTGCCAACTTCAGACTTAAATTGAGGAAAGTAGGGAAAACCACTAGACCATTCAGATATGACCTACATCAAATCCCTTATGATTATACAGTGGAAGTGAGAGATTTAAGGGACTAGATCCAATAGAGAGAAAGATGAACTACAGATGGAGGTTCATGACATTGTACAGGAGACAGGGATCAAGACCACTCCCATGGAAAAGAAATGCAAAAAAAGCAAAATGGCTGTCTGGAGAGGCCTTACAAATATCTGTGAAAAGAAGAGAAGTGAAAAGCAAAGGAGAAAAGGAAAATTATAAACTTCTGAATGCAGAGTCCCAAAGAATAGCAAGAAGAGATAAGAAAGCCTTCTTCAGCGATCAATGCAAAGAAATATAGGAAAACAACAGAATGGGAAAGACTAGATATCTATTCAAGAAAATTAGAGATACCAAGGGAATATTTCATGCAAAGATGGGCTCGATAAAGGACAGAAATGGTATGGACCTAACAGAAGCAGAAGATATTAAGAAGAGGTGGCAAGAATACATAGAACTGTACAAAAAAGATCTTCACATCCAATTAATCATGATGGTGTGATCACTCACCTAGAGCTAGACATCCTGGAATGTGAAGTCAAGTGGGCCTCAGAAAGCATCACTATGAACAAAGCTAGTGGAGGTGAGAGAATTCCAGTTGAGCTATTTCAAATCCTGAAAGATGATGCTGTGAAAGTGCTGCACTCAATATGCCAGCAAATTTGGAAAACTCAGCAGTGGCCACAGGACTGGATAAGGTCAGTTTTCATTCCAATCCCAAAGAAAGGCAATGCCAAAGAATGCGCAAACTACCATACAATTGCACTCATGTCATGCTAGTAAAGTAATGCTCAAAATTCTCCAAGCCAGGCTTCAGCAATACGTGAACCGTGAACTTCCAGATGTTCAAGCTAGTTTTAGGAAAGGCAAAGGAATTAGAGATCAAATTGTCAAGATCCGCTGGATCATCAAAAAAGCAAGAGAGTTCCAGAAAAACATCTATTTTTGCTTTATTGACTATGCTAAAGCCTTCGACTGTGTGGATCACCATCAACTGCGGAAAATTCTGAAAGTGATGGGAATACCAGACCACCTGACGTGCCTCTTGAGAAATCTATATGCAGTTCAGGAAGCAACAGTTAGAACTGAACATGGAACAACAGTCTGGCTCCAAACAGGAAAAGGAGTACATTAAGGCTGTATCTTGTCACCCTGCTTATTTAACTTATATGCAGAGTATATCATGAGAAACGCTGGGCTGGAAGAAGCACAAGCTGGAATCAAGATTGCTGGGAGAAATATCAATAACTTAAGACATACAGATGACAGCACCCTTATGGCAGAAAGTGAAGAACTAAGAAGCCTCTTGATGAAAGTGAAAGAGAAGAGTGAAAAAGTTGGCTTAACGATCAGCATTTAGAAAACTAAGATAATGGCATCCGGTCCCATCACTTCATGGGAAATTGATGGGGAAACAGTGGAAACAGTGTCAGACTTTATTTTGGGGGGCTCCAAAATCACTACAGATGGTAATTACAGCCATGAAATTAAAAGATGCTTATTCCTTGGAAGGAAAGTTATGACCAACCTAGATACCACATTCAAAAGCAGAGACTTTACTTTGCCAACAAAGGTCCATCTAGTCAAGGCTATGGTTTTTCCAGTGGTTATGTATAGATGTGAGAGTTGGACTGTGAAGAAAGCTGAGCACCGAAGAACTGATGCTTTTGAACTGTGGTGTTGGAGAAGACTCTTAGAGTCCCTTGGACTGCAAGGAGATCCAACCAGTCCATCCTAAAGGTGATCAGTCCTGGGTGTTCATTGGAAGGACTGATGCTGAAGCTGAAACTCCAATACTTTGGCCACCTCATGCGAAGAATTGACTCACTGGAAAAGACCCTGATATTGGGAGGGATTGGGGACAGGAGGAGAAGGGGACGACAGAGGATGAGCTGGCTGGATGGCATCACCGACTCGTTGGACATGGGTTTGGGTTAAACTCTGGGAGTTGATGATGGACAGGAAGGCTTTGCTTGTTGCGATTTGGGGGTCGCAACGAGTCAGACACAACTGATAGGCTGAACTGAACTGATCTATCAGACTACCCTACCCAAGCTAGATTCCTGATATGACTTACTGTTGCCTTAGGGGACAACAGTAAGCAGAGAAATCTGACAAGTGCTATGTGAATATAATGTCAAGGTTTACCTCAGTACATCATATTGATAGTATATATTTTTGAGGTGATGTGATGACAATCTGTCTCTATTATCTTCCTTCCCAAAATACACAACCCCGTTATAGTTACAAGAATATATCAGACATATATCAGCTGAGGGACATCTATAAACTATCTGGACAGGAATCCTCAAAAACCTCAAGGTGATCAAAACCCAGGGAAGTCTAAGAAACTGTCACAGAAAAAAAAATGAGTATTAGGAGACATGATAACTAAGTGTAATGTGACATACTGGATGGGATATCCCTAACATCATACCATGTGAGGAATGGACATGATGTCCATAATAATCAAGACTGCCATTCTGATGGAAGTTCATGGTTTAAACATTTATTATCCAAGTTTTCAGATTTAGGATTAAAGTTTTTTCTCTTATCCCAAGTGATAATGTAGATAATAATTTGAAGGAATAAGCTATTAATGAAGTTGTTATATTTACCTTAGTCTTTACACTTCACATGAATAAGTTAACTGAAACCTAGCTGAAGTTCTAGAAAATAGAGGACAAAACTGACAGTATTATGTTCACAGCAAACACTCTGAAGTAGAGATAAAGGACTACATCTTGAGCTAGATAAGAAATTGAAAGGGTTTCTTTTAAAAGTAAGGTTTCTACAGAAAGAAGATAAATTTAGAATTTGATTCTGTTTAAAAAAGATGGAAAAAGATGTACAAAACTGACAAAATACCACTGTTTTCCATTGACAAATGGTTCCTGCATTTCAGTTTCACCTGAGGATGCTTCTAATGGGATTTTAAAAATATAAATGAGGCAATTTATTTGACTAATGAAAAATAATAATATATATATAATACTTCTATATACATATAACTTTATTTGGTAAAAAGACTTTGGAAGATGTAAGAAAAACTGATGGATGCAGTATTTGAATATATTATTTTAAGTGTTTGGTTGATTTATTCAAATTAATGTGATAAAGAAGAAAAATTTGCATTGGTTATTGGCAGATAGAATTAAATTACACTTGTGGCCTCAAGACTGAAATGAGCACAGTTTTTCCAGATAGTTTCTTTCACATATTAATGGAAATATAATAATATAACAGTTCAATTAATTAAACAGTAGTTATTAACTGATCATAGGTAGAATAGCAATCATATCCTTTGTTAACTGTCTTGACAAAAGTTTGTGAAGAAATGTGAGGAACAGAAAATATCTCAGGGGATGGACACAACTGTAAATAAAAATTGTTGAGGGTGTTTCCTTAAGAAATTCTGAGGTATAATAAAGGAATGTTATCTCTTAAACAGATTGAACATAGTCAGTAAAGAAAACACGCCATCTTGTGGATCTTTGTTAGACCAATTACCTCCTGTCAGTCTCTTTATATGAAAGGAACATGGTCTGAAATACGATAGAAATTACTCAGTCTTCAGTCTAATGAATTTCTGAATAAGCATAGCAAACAGTGGAGACTACTCCATAAGGTGTTGTTCTGCTTCTTAGTTCTGCCAGAAGGTCAATCTTCCTTCATAAACTGGCTATAAATACCGAATGGAAGGTAAACATTCTATAATTTTAGAAAACACAAAAAGAGATCTTTCACAAGCTTAGGAAAATTGGAGAAGTATACTCCAAGTACCTTGGGTTTCTAAGGCTCTTTTTAGAAAATCAATAGACTATTAGGCAGTACTATATAAAGAGAAATTTCTTTTTTTTAATTTAAATTTATTTATTTTAATTGGAGGCTAAGTACTTTACAATATTGTATTGGTTTTGCCATACTTCAACATGAATCCGCCATGGGTGTACATGTGTTCCCAACCCTGAACCCCTCTCCCACCTCCCTCCCCATACCATCCCTCTGGGTCATCCCAGTGCACCAGCCCCAAGAATCCTGTATCCTGCATCAAACCTAGACTGGTGATTCGTTTCTTATAAGCATTTACAGAATCCTATATCTTTCAATAGAAAGCTTTGATTTTAAGTACCTGTTCCAATGATGTAATGCATTGATTTTTCGTTCCATTGTTCATGAGGTCCTCTTAATTTTATAAGAATACCACTATAATGCATCCATCAGTTCAAGAACAAAGATGACTATACCAAACTATAGACCAGAAAAATCTTTAGTCTTTAAAAATATTAAAGACTATAACCTATGCTTTGACCCTTTATGGCCTAGCTATATATTTGTGACACATAAAGCACTGAGCGGTTGGACTGGTAGAGAAATAATTACTTTTATCATTCTTAAAGAATCAATAGCAAAAAAAAAAAAAAAGTAAAAGAAAGATAGTCTAGAAATTAAAGGCAAGTGTATTGATATAAACCCTACCCTTCTCTTCACCTATGGACACAACTGAAGCATGATGCAACTTCAATTTTTAAAAAAATTCTTGATTTATGGTGTAAAGACTTAGGATAGTTCTGATAATCTTATCTCAAAAAAGATTTGCAAACCTCTGGCCTAAATCACCTTTAAAAAATATAATAAACCCAGACCCACAGGTTACATTTCCTTGGAACTTTCTTAAACAACTCTTTCTAAGAACTAAGAGATGTTGACTAAGCTCTGTAGTATCCCCTGCCTGATATCTCTGTTCTTGTTCTATTTTCTCAAGACCAGACTAAGAGACTGTAATATAATTCTTACTAAATACCAGAAGCTAAGACAGTCTCACTTTTTAACTACCTTTCTCTTCTCTGGCAGTCTTCCTCTAATTCAATATTGTGCTGACATTTGTAATATCTTAAAGTGTGATATGAAAATAAAGCAGGCTTACATATGCAATAACCAGGGTTTTAAAACATAGTTTTGACACTTAATGGTTGTTAATTTACCTAAAGTCAGCTGGATTATTTATTTTATATTGAGTTATTCTTATTTCTACTTTAACGTTGTGATTAAATAACTCTTGAAGGGCTAAAAAATATTTTATGAGACTGATAGTTTCTTAAAATAATGTTTTTATATTTAGGCATATAGAAATTTTAATTTATATTCTCATTAATTTGAAACTTGAATTTAATGAAAGCAAGAGTATATTTCAAAATATATTTTCATTTTAAATGATATAATATTTTTAAATGATAGAAAAAATATAAGGAAAAAAAAACTTGCTTATAAACATCCTAACTGAAAATTACAATAATTTTTAATTTTTGAAATATTTTTTCTATTGGTATATGCGACAAAGGTTGGAAACATATTGAATATACATTTTTGAAATTTTCATATAGCAAACTACTGTATTCTCATATAATTAAAATAGTTTCTAAACCTTGTTTTAGTGACTGATATTAACTTGATATGAATGTAACATAATTATTTTAACTATAATCTATTTCCAGGCAATGTTAGGGTCTAGTCTATTCTCAAGTTTCTACCTTAAACAAATAATGCTGCAACTTTCAATTTCTGGTTCCTCATGTAAGGAACTTGGAAGTCACCACTTGATCCTAACAATAGGTTAAAAAACTAGACCAACAACAACAACAAAAAAAAATCTATAAAAATTCTTAGATCTCTGAGAGAGGGGAGGGCACAAAGCAAACCATTATTCTAAACAGTAGAGAGACAGACAGGTGAATACATGGAGTCAAGGTAGGATTAATAGAGCAGAGCCTCAAAAGCAGAAAGTACCAACGGAACCAAAGCCAGGGCAGACAAATTTGAACTATAACTGATGAATTGCTGTGGGCTCAGTGTAGAGAAGCCTTAAAGTTTAAAACTCCCAAGGGACTCAGTGATAGAAGGGCCCCCACAATATTGAGAACTAGTAAGCAATATGGCAGATTGCATGATATAAGTTTAATATACAAGTCAATCACATTCCTATGTACCAACAATAAACCAAAGGTATTTCAAGTTAAAACCACAATATCATTTGCATTAGCAGCAAAAACACCAAAAATATTTAGGTATGCCTCTAACAAGATATGTACAAGACCTGTATAGTCCAGGTTCGATGCTGGATGCTTGGGGCTGGTGCACTGAGACGACCCAGAGGGATGGTACAGGGAGGGAGGAGGGAGGGGGGTTCAGAATGGGGAACATGTGTATACCTGTGTATACACGTGTATTCATGTTGATGTATGTCAAAACCAATGCAATATTGTAAAGTAATTAACTTCCAATTAAAATAAATAAATTTATGTTAAAGAAAAAACTACAAAGCTCTGATGGATGAAATTAAAGAACAAAATGAAGGGAGAGTGCTTCCATGTTCATGGATAGGAAGACTCAATGCTGTCAAGACATCAGTACTTCCCAGCTTGATTCAGTACAATTCAACCAAAATTCCAGCAAGTTATTTTGTGGATATCAGCAAATTGGTTCTAAAGTATGTTTAGAGAGGTAAAAGGGCCAGAATAGTCAGCACAAATATTGATAAGAATGAAATTGTAGGACTAATGATCTCTGACTTTGGTCTTACTATAAAGCTACAGTAATCAAGTGATACTGGTTAAAGAAGAGACAAACAGATCAATAGAACATAGAAAGCTCATAATTAGACTCCCATAAATAGGCTAAATGATAATTGACAAAGGGGCAGAGGCAAAACAATTAGGTCTTTTCAACAAATGTCACCAAACAATTGACTTCTAACATCCAATATGCCAAAAAAAAAAAAAAAAAAAGAAAAAAGAAAAGAAAGCATATAGGATAGATTTACTGACTTCACAAGACTTTTCTCAAAATGGATGAAAGATATATATGTAAAATGTAAACATATAATACTCATAGGAGAAAACCTAGATGACTTTAGTATGGCAACTATCTGAGAGAGTCATTTCTTGGCAGGTTGATAGGAAGTCTACGGGTCCCCAAAGAGAGAGAGGTCTGGAATTCTCATGGAGGAAGAAAAGACTAACTTTTTTTTTTCTTCCTCTACATTCCTTTTCATACGGTTCATGGGGTTCTCAAGGCAAGAATACTGAATATGAAGTCAAGGGGGCCTTAGAAAGCACCACTATGAACAAAGCTAGTGGAGGTGATGGAATTCCAGTTGAGCTGTTTCAAATCCTGAAAGATGATGCTGTGAAAGTGCTACATTCAATATGCCAGCACATTTGGAAAACTCAGCAGTGGCCACCGGACTGGATAAGGTCAGTTTGCATTCCAATCCCAAAGAAAGGCAATAACAAAGAATGCGCAAACTACCACACAATTGCACGCATCTCACATGCTAGTAAAGTAATGCTCAAAATTTTCCAAGCCAGGCTTCAGCCAATACCTGAACCGTGAACATCCAGATGTTCAAGCTGGTTTTAGAAAAGGCAGAGGAACCAGAGATCAAATTGCCAACATCTGCTGGATCATGGAAAAAGCAAGAGAGTTCCAGAAAAACATCTATCTCTGCTTTATTGACTATGCCAAAGGCTTTGACTGTGTGGATCACAATAAACTGAGGAAAATTCTGAGAGAGATGGGAATACCAGACCACCTGACTTGCCTCTTGAGAAACCTCTATGCAGGTCAGGATGCAACAGTTAGAACTGGACATGGAACAACAGACTGGTTCCAAATAGGAAAAGGAGTACGTCAAGGCTGTATATTGTTACCCTGCTTATTTAACTTCTATGCAGAGTACATCAAGAGAAATGCTGGGCTGGAAGAAGCTCAAGCTGGAATCAAGATTGCTGGCAGATATATCAACAACCTCAGATATGCAGATGGCACCACCCTTATGGCAGAAAGTGAAGAGGAACTAAAAAGCCTCTTGATGAAAGTGAAAGAAGAGAGTGAAAAGTTGGCTTAAAGCTCAACATTCAGAAAACAAAGATCGTGGCATCTGGTCTCATCACTTCACGAGAAATAGATGGGGAAACAATGGAAACAGTGTCAGACTTTACTTTTTTGGGCTCCAAAATCACTGCAGATGGTGACTGCAGCCATGAAATTAAAAGACGCTTACTTCTTGGAAGAAAAGTTATGACCAACCTAGATAGCATATTCAAAAGCAGAGACATTACTTTGCCAACTAAGGTCCGTCTAGTCAAGGCTATGGTTTTTCCAGTAGTCATGTATGGATGTGAGAGTTGGACTGTGAAGAAAACTGAGCGCTGAAGAACTGATGCTTTTGAACTGTGGTGTTGGAGAAGACTCTCGAGAGTCCTATGGACTGCAAGGAGATCCGAAGGACTGCAAGTAGATCCAACCAGTCCATTCTAAAGGAGATCAGTCCTGGGTGTTCTTTGGAAGGAATGATGCTAAAGCTGAAACTCCAGTACTTTGGCCACCTCATGCGAAGAGTTGACTCATTGGAAAAGACTCTGATGCTGGGAGGGATTGAGGGCAGGAGGAAAAGGGGACGGCAGAGGATGAGATGGCTGGATGGCATCACCGACTCGATGGACGTGAGTTTGAGTGAACTCTGGGAGTTGGTGATGGACAGGGAGGCCTGGCGTGCTGCGATTCATGGGGCCGCAAAGAGTTGGACAGGACTGAGCCACTGAACTGGACTACATTCCTTAGGATTATATTACAATAATGTATCCTGCCTGAGGACTGTCTCTGGATTAAACCTTCTGGCTAATCCTGTTATCTTAAAATGTAAATTATGAGTGTAGTTCTGGTGAGGTCTTTACAACCTCCAGATATTCTTTTGATTCATTGGAGAATATATAACTCCACTGCTAACACTAGCAAGGGGGTACTTTCTGCTCCCTTCTGATGCCTGTCAGAAGCTTTCTCTATCTCCTTTATACTTTAATGAAACTTTATTATACAAAAGCTGTGAGCAATCAAGCCTTATCTCTGGCCCCGGATTGAATTCTTCTCTTCTGGAGGCCAAGAATCCTGGCGTCTTTTCATGGTTCAGCAATAAACTGTCATATCTAGCTACAATAACAAAGCATAATCCATGAAATAAATAATTGACAAGCAGAATTGTATTAAAATTCAAAACTCATGGTCTGTAAGACAACGTTAAGAAAAATGAGGAAATAAGACATGGGCTGGGAGAAAATATTTGCAAAGTAAACATCTGATAAGGTACTACTATCAAAATATTCAAAGAACTCTTAAGACTCAACAATAAGTAAACAACCCAGTTTTAAAAAAATGGATAAAAGATCTTAAAATACACTATCAAAGAAGAAATTCTACATCATATGTTATCAGTTCAGTTCGGTTCAGTCGCTCAGTTATGTCCGACTCTGCGACCCCATGAAACGCAGCATGCCAGGCCTCCCTGTCCATCACCAACTCCCGGAGTTTACTCAAACTCATGTCCATCGTGTCAGTGATTCCATCCAGCCATCTCATCCTCTGTTGACCCTTCTCCTCCTGCCCCCCGTCCCTCCCAGCATCAGGGTCTTTTCCAATGAGTCAACTTGCTCTTCGCATATGTTATCAGTGAAATGCAAATTAAAACAACAATGAAATAACACTACACACCTATTAGGATGGCCAAAATTCTGAACATTAGTAACAGCAAATATCAATGAGCATGTTTAGCAACAGGAAATTCCATCCACTGCTGGTGGGAATGCAAAACGGTACAGTCATTTTTGAAGACAGTTTGGCAGTTTCTTATAAAAATTAAACATACTCTTACCTTATGATCTAGCAATTGTGCTCTTTGTATTTACCTTAAAGAGTTCAAAATGCATATCCAAACATATACATGTATCTATAATGGTCAAAACTTGGAAGTAGGAGAGAACAAGACATCAGAAGCATAGGTGGACATGGAGTACATCTCTCTCCATGGATCAAACCTCAGTAAATTTTAGAAAACTGAAATCATATCAAGCATCTTCTCTGACCACAATGCTATGAAACTAGATATTAATTACAAGAAAAAACTGTAAGAAACACAAACACATGGAGATTAAACAACATGTTTCTAAATAACCAACAGGTTATTGAGGAAGTCAAAATGTAAAACAAAAAAATTTCTAGGAACAAATGACAATGAGAACACAACAACTCAAAACCTAAGGGATGTAGCAAAAGCAGTTCTAAGAGAGAAGTTTATAGCAATACAATCCTACCTCTAGAAACAAGAAAAACATAGAATAAACAACCTAACTTTCCGAATAAAGCAACTGGAAAAAGAGGAAGAAAAAAAAAAATTAGTAGAAGGAAAGAAATCATCATAAGGATCCAAGCAAAAATAAATGAAAAAGAAATGAAAGAAACAATAGTAAAGATTAATAAAACTAAAAGCTGGTTCTTTGAGAAGATAAACAAAATAGACAACCCCTTAGCCAGACTCATCAAGGAAAAAAAAAAAAAGAGAAGAATCAAATGAACAAAATTAGAAATTAAAAAGGAGAGGTTAAAACAGACAATGCAGAAATTTAAAAGATTATAAGAGACTATCATGAACAGCTATATGGCAATAAAGTAGAAAACCTGTAAGAAATGGATAGATTCTTAGAAAAGTTCAATCTTCCAAGACTGAACCAGGAAGAAATAGAAATTATGAACAGCCCAATTACAAGCACTGAAATTGAAGCTGTGATCAAAAATCTCCCAAAAAAACAAAAGCCCAGGACCAGATGGCTTTAAAGAAGAATTCTATCAAACATTTGGAGATGAGCTAATACCTATCCTTCTAAAACTCCTTCAAAAAATTGCAGAGGAAGAAACACTTCCAAATTCATTCTACAAGGCCACCATCACCCTGATACCAAAACAAGACAAAGACAACACAAAAAGAGGAAACTACAGGCTAATATCATTGATGAACATAGATGCAAAATTCCTCAACAAAATTTTAGCAAACAGAATTCAGCAACACATCAAAAAGCCTGTACACCATGATGAAGTTGGGTTTATTTCAGGGATTCAAGGATTCTTCAATATATGGAAATCAATCAATGTGATACACCATATTAACAAATTGAAAGATAAAAACCATACAATCATCTAAATAGATGCAGAAAAAGCCTTTGACAAAATTCAGCACCTACTTATGATTAAAACTCTTCAAAAAATGGGCATAGAAGGAACCTACCTCAACATAGTAAAGGCCATATATGATAAGCTTACAGCAAGCATTATTCTCAGTAGTGAAAAACTGAAAGCATTCCCCCTAAGATCAGGAACAAGACAAGGGTGTCCACTTTCACCACTGTTATTCAACATAGTTCAGGAAGCCCTAGCTACGGCAAGCAGAGAAGAAAAAGAAATAAAAGGAATCCAGATCAGAAAAGAAGAAGTAAAGCTCTCACTGTTTGCAGATGACATGATACTGCACATAGAAAACCCTAAAGATAGTATAAAAAAATTACTAGATCTAATCAGTGAATTTAGCAAAGTTGCAGGATACAAAATAAATACACATATATCACTTACATTTCTATATACTAACAATGAAAAATCAGAAAGAGCAATTAAGGAATCAATCCCATTCACCATTGCAACAAAAAGAATTAAATATCTAGGAAGAAACTTACCTAAGGAGACAAACGAACTATACACAGAAAATTATAGGACACCAATGAAAGAAATCAAAGTTGACATAAACAGATGGAGAGATATCCCATGTTCCTGGGTAGGAAGAATCAATATTGTGAAAATGACTATACTACCAAATGCAGTCTACAAATTCAATGTGATCCCTATCAAATTACCAGTGGCATGTTTCACATAACTAGAACAAAAAAATTCACAATTCACATGGAAACACAAAAGACTCCAAATAGCCAAAGTAGTCTTGATAAAGAAGAATGGAGCTGAAGGAATCAAGCTTCCTGACTTCAGGTTATACTACAAAGTTATAGTCATCAAGACAGCATGGTACTGGCACAAAAACAGAAATCTAGACCAATGGAACAAGATAGAAAGCCCAGAAATAAACCCATGCACCTATAAGTACCTTATTTTTGACAAAGGAGGCAAGAATATACAATGGGGCAAAGACAGCCTCTTCAATAAATGGTGCTGGAAAATTGGACAGCTACATGTAAAAGAATGCAATTAGAACACTTCCTAACACCATACACAAAGATAAACTCAAAATAAATTAAAGATCTAAATGTAAGACCAGAAACTATACAACTCTTAGAGGAAAACATAGGCAGAATATTTGATGACATAAATCAAAGCAAGATCCCCTATGACCCACCTCCTAGAATAACAGAAATAAAAATAAAAGTAAACAAGTGGGACTCGATTAAACTTAAAAGCTTTTGCACAGCAAAGGAAACTATAAGCAAGGTGAAAAGGAAACTCTCAGAATGGGAGAAAATGGCAGGAAATGATACAACTGACAAAGGATTAATTTCCAAAATATACAAGCAGCTCATATAACTCAATACTAGAAAAACAAACAATCCAATCAAAGAGTCCTGAGGGATGAAATGGGGAGGGAGGTGGGAAGGGGGTTCAGGATGGGGGACACATGTACACCCATGGCTGATTCATGTGAATGTATGGCAAAAACCACTACAATATTGTAAAGTGATTAGCCACCAATTAAAATAAATAAATGATTTACAAAAAAATGTAGGAAAAAACCTAAACAGACATTTCTTCAAAGAAGACACACAGATGGCTAACAAACACATGAAAAGATGCTCAACGTCACTCATTATTAGAGAAATGCAAATCAAAACTACAATGAGATATCACCTCACACTGATCAGAATGGCCCTCATCAACAAGTCTACAAACAATAAATGCTGGACAGGCTGTGTAGAATAGGGGACACTCTTGCACTGTTGGTGGGAATGTAAACTGACCCAGCCACTATGGAAGACAGTATGGAGATTCTTAAAAAACTAGGAATAAAACCACCATATGACCCAGCAATCCCACTCCTAGGCATATACCCTGAGGAAACCAAAATTGAAAGAGACATACATATCCTATTGTTCATCGCAGCACTATTTACAATAGCTAGAACATGGAAGAAACCTAGATGTCCATCGACAGATGAACGGATAAAGAAGTTGTGGTATATATACACCACGGAATATTACTCAGCCATAAAAAGGAATGCATTTGAGTCAGTTCTAACGAGGTGGATGAACCTAGAACCTATTATACAGAGTGAAGTGAGTCAGAAAGAGAAAGATAAATACCATATTCTAACACATATATATGTAATCTAGAAAAATGATACTGAAGAATTCATTTATAGGGCAACAGTGGAGAAACAGACATAGAGAACAGACTTATGGACATGGGGAGAGGGGAAGAGAGGGTGAGATGCATGGAAAGAGTAACATGAAAACATATTACTATATGTAAAACAGATAGCCAGTGGGAATTTGCTGTATGACTCAGGAAACTCAAACAGGAGCTCTGCATCAACCTAGAGGTGTGGGATGGGGAGGGAAATTGGAGGGAGGTTTAAAAAAGAGGGGATATATGTATCCCTATGCCTGATTCATGTTGAGGTTTGACAGAAAACAGCAAAATTCGGTAAAGCAATTATCTTTCAATAAAAAATAAATTAATTAAAAAAAAAACTTGGAAGCAGCAAATATATCCTTCAGTAGGCATGAATAAACTGTGATACATTTAGGGAATGGAAATCTATTCAGAGCTAAAAAGAAATAAGCTCTCAAGCCATGAAAAGACATACAAGAACTTTAAATACATATTACTAAGTGAAAAAAGCCAATCTGGAAAGGTTACATATTTTATGATTCCAACTATATGACATTCTAGAAAGGCAAAACTATGAAGGCAGTAAAAAGATCAGTGGTTGGTAGAGGCTGAGAGAGACAACAGACAGAACACAGAGGTCCAGGCAGTAAAAATACACTGCAAGATACCACAATGATGAATGAATGGTATACATGTTTCCAAACCAATACAGTATACAACACCAAGGGCAAATCATAATACAAATTGTGAATTTTTGATGATTAGGATGTGTCAGGGTAGGTTCATTGATTCTAACATGTACAAATCTGGTGGGGTATGTTAAGAATAGAAGAGAAAGCATTACACGTGGAGCAGCAGGCTAATAAGAGCTCTCTGTACCTTCTTCTCTAACTTGCTGTGAAACTTCAAGGGCTATAAGAAATCAAATTAAAAAAGTAATACTGTTGTAAGAAATTGTATTTACATAATTTTTACCCAATTTTATTTACGTAGAACTTTAGAGTTCTAGAATCAATTGCATTGCTGCTGCTGCTGCTGCTAAGTCGCTTCAGTCGTATCCGACTTTATGTGACCTCATAGATGCCAGCCCACCAGGCTCCCCCATCCCTGGGATTCTCCAGGCAAGAATACTGGAGTGGGTTGCCATTTCCTTCTCCAATGCATGAAAGTGAAAAGTGAAAGTGAAGTAGTTCAGTCGTGTCCAACTCCTAGCGACCCCATGGACTGCAGCCTACCAGGCTCCTCCGTCCATGGGATTTTCCAGACAAGAGTACTGGAGTGGGTTGCCACTGCCTTCTCTGATCAGTTGCATTACACTCCCTCAAAATTCCATGTCAAAACCTAAACAGCCAGTACCTCACGATGTCAGGGTATTTAGAGAGAAGGCTTTCAAAGTGATAAGGATAAAGTGAGGCCCTTTGGATGAAACCAAAACCACTGTGACTGGTGTCTTTATAAGAAGAAATTGGAACACATAAAAAACAAACACCAAAGATAGATGCACACAGAGGAAAAGCCATGTGAGGACACACAAAAAAGGAAATATTTGCAATTCAAGGAGAAAAGGCTCAGAGGAAATGAAAATCACTGCTATCCAGCCTCTTAAACTGTGAGAAAACAAATTTCAATTGTTTAAGCCACATTGGGGCTTCCCTGGTGGCTCAATGGTAAAAGAATAAGCCTGCAATGAAGGAAACATGAGTTCGATCTCTGGATCAGGAAGATCCCCTGGAGAAGGGAAGGGCAACCCACTCCAGTATTCTTGTCTGCGAAATCCCATGGATAGAGGAGCCAGGCAGGCTACAGTCCATGGAGTTGCAAAAGAGTCAGATACAATTTAGAGACTAAATAAGAAGCCACATTAGTCTGGCTTAGCTGTTTAGGCAGCTTTATCAAACAGGTGCATTTACAGAACTGATATTGTTACATTAAATCTATGAATTTGTGAAACTTCGGATTCACATTGTCATTTGTTTTCCAGAAAAAATATGAAGACTCCTATTTTATTATGTGCTCAGAAAAATAGCTGCTTATGTGTTTAAAAGAACAAAGGAAAAATGAAAGGAGGGAGGCAGGAGAAAAAACAATGGAATTGCTTTAAAAATAATTTCTAGCTAGAAATAGAGTCAGATATCCATTAGGCAAGATTCTACTTTTCATCATATATATACATATGTATACATTGATATATATACATATATATTCTTAATTGGAGAATAATTACTTTACAATATCGTGATGGTTTTTGCTATACATTAACATGAATCAACCATAGGTATACATGTGTCACCTCCCTCTTAAATCCCCCTCCCACCTCTCTCATCACCGCATCCCTCTAGGTTATCACAAGAGCACTGGCTTTGGGTTCCCTGTGTCATACATCAAACTCCCACTTGTTACCTATTTTACACATGGTAATGTATATGTTGGAGAAGGCAATGGCAACCCACTCCAGTACTCTTGCGGGCCAAATCCCATGGAGGGAGGAGCCTGGAAGGCTGCAGTCCAGGGGGTTGCTAGGAGTCGTACACGACTGAGCGACTTCACTTTCACTTTTCACTTTGATGAACTGGAGAAGGAAATGGCAACCCACTCCAGTTTTCTTGCCTGGAGAATCCGAGGGACGGGGGAGCCTGGTGGGCTGCTGTCTCTGGGGTCGCACAGAGTCGGACACGACTGAAGCTACTTAGCAGCAATGTATATGTTTCAATGTTATTCTCTCAAATCATCCCACCCTCTCCTTCTCCACTGTGTCCAAAAATCTGTTCTTTATGTCTGTATCTCCTTTACTGTCCTGCACATAGCATCGTTGACACCATCTTTCTATATTCAACGTGTGTGTTTGTTAGTTGCTTAGTCATATCCAACTCTTTGTGACCCCATAGCCCTTCAGGCTCCTCTGTCCATGGAATTCTCCAGGCAAGAATACTGGAGTGGGTAGCCTGTTCCTTTTCCAGATCTTCCTGACCCAGGGATTGAACCCGCATATCCTGTGTCTCCATGTTACCTGCATTGCAGGCAGATTCTTTACCATCTGAGTCACAGAACATAGGGCAAAGAATTATTCTGCCTTCCTAATAATTAAAATCTACAGAATTTACAAACAACATAAAAAAAAAGATAATAAATATTATGTGACCACAATAGGAACCTCCTCAGGCAATCAGGAAAGATTTGCCTGGTCAAGGATAATCAGTGGTAAATAATATTTTTAAAAATCGCCTTACTTTGTACTTTAGTGAACTATGATTGGTCCTTTCGTAGCACTGTAAGAATTTGAGCAATTATCATGCTTGCTTTGGTATAAAAGCTTATCATCTAAGGCAGTGAAGTAGAAGAGAAAGGGGAAAATAACCAGCCAAGAGAAAAACCTGAGTGGTAGGTTTTTGAGAATATAAACAAACTGCATTTTTATAATACAATGGTATTGCTATTTCTCATTTTCTTACTGTTTCTCAAATGTTATTGCTTTAACAATTTAGAACTAAGCCTGTTAGTTAGGTATTATGCTGACAATGTAATGCAATCTCTAATTTTACAAAATCAATAATGGAGCAGACATATTTAAATGAGTCTTTGAATTTCAGGAATTTTGCTTGAGGGAGAATCTTTTTATAGTCAAGAATTGATAAAGCTTGTTAACATATGTATTATAGGTAAATGAATTTGTTTTAGAACATTAAATCTTGGTGCACTAGAAGATGAAACATTAACAATACACTAGTCCTAAGGCATGTTAATTACATGATTTTATGTCTCTTCATGGATGTGATAAATTAATTTTACTTTTAAGCTAAAAAATATACTCAAGTTATAATTTTTCAGTTTTCGTTATTTTATAAAGTTTAAATAAGTTCTCCAGTGATAAATATTTACTTACAGTGTTACTGTTTTGTTGTTGTATAGTCGGTAAGTTGTGTCCAACTCTTTGCAACCAACCCCATGGACTGTAGCCCACAAGGCTCTTCCATCCATGGGATTTCTCAGGCAAGAAGACTGGAGTGGGTTACCATTTTCTGCTCCAAGGAATATTACCAACCCAGTGAAGGACCCTGTGTCTCCTGCATTGGCAGGAGGATACTTTTACCACATAGTCACTTTACCGGATAAAACTGCGTGGGTTCGTTGCCAGAGCGCCAGCTATCCTGAGGGAAACTTCGGAGGGAACCAGCTACTAGATGGTTCGATTAGTCTTTCGCCCCTATACCCAGGTCGGACGACCGATTCGCACGTCAGGACCGCTAGGGACCTCCACCAGAGTTTCCTCTGGCTTCGCCCTGTCCAGGCATAGATCACCGTCTTTCGGGTCCTAACACGTGCGCTCATGCTCCACCTCCCCGGCGCGGCGGGCGAGACCGGCCGGTGGTGCGCCCTCGGCGGATTGAGAGAGGCCCCGGGACCCCACCTCCGCCACCGGCTAAGGCGGCCTTCACCTTCATTGCGTCACTGCGGCTTTCGTAGAGCCACTGACTCGCGCATCTGTTAGACTCCTTGGTCCGTGTTTCAAGACGGGTCGGGTGGGTGGCCGACATCGCCGCGGACCCCGTGCGCTTGCTCGGCGTTCACCGAGACGCGACCCGCCCGGGGCGCACTGGGGACAGTCTGCCCCGCCCCGACCCACCCCTCGGTGGGAGGCGGGCCGGGGTGGGAGAGCGGTCTCGCCGTGGGAGGGGCGGCCCGCTACGCCCAGGAGACACCAGCGCGCCCCCTCGCGGGAGCGGCCCTCCCCAGCGGGGAGCGCCGGAAGGGTGGAGAGAGCTCGCTCCCTCGGCCCCGGGATTCGGCGAGCGCTGCTGCCGGGGGGTGTAACACTCGGAGGGTGGACCCGCCGCCGTGAGACGGCGGGCCGCCCCACCCCTGAGCCACCGTCCCCGCGGGCCTTTCCAGCCGTCCCGGAGCCGGTCGCGGCGCACTGCCACGGTGGAAGTGCGCCCGGCGGCGCCGGGTCGCCGGCCGGGGCGGTCCCCCGCCGACCCCACCCCCGGCCTCGCCCGCCCACCCCCGCGGTCTCCCCGCCGCCCACCTCCCGCCCGGAGGCGGAGGGAAGAGCGGCGAGGGGCGGAGGGAAGGCGGGTGGAGGGATCGGGAGGAACGGGGAGCGGGAAACATCCGCCGGGCCGCAGGCACGGCCGGATCCGCCGCCGGGTTGATTCCTCCGGGCGGCCGACTGCCGGCGACGGCCGGGTACATAGTCACTAGGGAAGCCCTGTTATTGTTTTATGTAACCGCTGCTGCTGCTAAGTCACTTCAGTCGTGTCCGACTCTGTGCCACCCCACAGACGGCACCCCACCAGGCTCCCCCGTCCCTCGGATTCTCCAGGCAAGAACAGTGGAGTGGGTTGCCATTTCCTTCTCCAATGCATGAAAGTGAAAAGTGGAAGTGAAGTCGCTCAGTCGTGCCCGACCCTCAGCGACCCCATGGACTGCAGCCTTCCAGGCTCCTCCGTCCATGAGATTTTCCAGGCAAGAGTACTGCATTTGGTTTTAATTCTACACTAACAGGGCAGAATTGTTTCCGTAGTCTCATCTTCAGCCCAGAATACCTTCAGTCGAGAGTTGTGCATTGCATAGTGTTGATAGTAATACGGAACTTTTATGTGTTAGCAACATCCACTTTTTACTTGGAATATTTTTACTCAGGTAGATATTATATGAAAAAAAGGGCTCCATGACCAGACAAATTTGAAATTCTGGATAAAAGCACTTAACTAGTTTTTCTTTTAACTTGAAGGAATTCTCAGAATGTGTTAAAATACACTGGAAATAGCCCCAAAAGATATAGACTTCAATATTTGTCAAAAGGTTGATAATAACCATCATATGAGATTGTGACTCCAACCCTATTGAATTTATGTTATTACTGTTAAATATAGTTAAAATTGTGTTCTATAGACATTACCTTGGAAAAATGAAAGTGTTAGTCGCTCCGTCATGTCTGACTCTGCAACCCCATGGACTGTAGCCCACAAGGCTCCTCTGTCCATGGAATTTTCCAGGCAAGAATACTGAAGTGGGTAGCCATTTGCTTCTCCAACAGGTCTTCCCTACCCAGGGATCGAATCTGCATCTCTCACCTTGAAGGAAGATTCTTCACTGTCTGAACCACCAGGAAAATAGCTCTAAGTCTGTCAATTCTGTTTTCAGTCCCCCTGCAATTATTCTGATTCTAGCCCTACTTATCTTATTGTTACATTATTCAACAGCTCTGAAAACAGGCTCCTCCAGCTGAAATCAGTTCTTCCCACAAATTATCTTTCTCACGTTAAATCTTATCAAGTAGCCTTTGACACTTCAAAGAAAAGTCTCAGTATATAAATTGGCATAACTGCAACATGGCCTTTATCATCTTTAGCAGGAGCATCTCTCCATACTATGCCCTTAATTAATCCCATGTTTTGGTCCCTCGTGTTTACTCATGATTCTCTAACTAGAGCTTTCACACCTTTGTACACTTGTTCTGAAATATCACTGTCCCACGTGTCCCCTCATATTTCAAGGGTTAACTGAAATGTAATCCTGTGATGCCTTCATTTTAATCCCTCCTTTTGAATTAATTGACTTTTTAAAATGTATTTTTATGCATGGCGGCTAAGTTGCTTCAGTCGTGTCCAACTCTGTGACTCTATGGACTATAGCCCATCAGGCTTCTCTGTCCATGAGATTCTCCAGGCAAGAATACTGGAGTGCCATGCCCTCCTCCAGGGGTCTTTATGTAGCACTTCATATTTATCTTTTTCATTAAAAGTACCACAGATATATGTCTCTTTTAGTACACTGTAAGAGCATATCAGCCAGCAGGCAGGATATTTTATGGAAAAGTGATGTCCTTAGAGGACATTTGGTTCATTATGATTTTTTATTAATTCTATTGCAAAAGTGCATCCCTTATTTTTAAATTATAATTTCACCTACTATCATTTCCTAAACTTTAAGATATCTGTGTAATTGAAGTAGGGAGAACCTGGGTATTGAAAGTAGGGAATGAAGAATAAATAAAAAGTTATAGCCATACTAGTTTGATTATTTATTGGGTGCTTCCTGTATGCTACACAACTTGGTAAACACTTTATACACACTATCATATTTATGAAGTATGAAAAGACACAACACTAGTAAAAGGTGAAATATGATGTCATCCAGAGAAGGCAATAGCACCCCACTCCAGTACTCTTGCCTGGAAAATCCCATGGATGGAGGAGCCTGGTAGGCTGCAGTCCATGGGATCTCGAAGAGTCGGACACTACTGAGCGACTTCTCTTTCAATTTCATGCATTGGAGAAGGAAATGGCAACCCACTCCAGTGTTCTTGCCTGGAGAATCCCAGGGACGGGGGAGCCTGGTGGGCTGCCGTCTATGGGGTCGCACAGAGTCGGACACGACTGAAGCAACTTAGCAGCAGTAGCAGCATGATGTCACCCTATTCGTACTTCATACTGGTATAGCAGGACATTATATAAATGTCCTACATTTACATAACCATATGAATTTTTGAGCTTTCGCTAGGTGTCAGGGACTATGCCAAGGGCTAGTGATACAAAAATGAGTAATTTTAACTTTCACGGAGCACACAAACTAATGTTATGTGAAGATGATTATATAAGAGGTCAATAAAAAACCTTATGAATGACCATAGAAGCTGATTGTTATTGGTTGAATTGTGTCTCCTCACAAAAAATATGTTCCCAGTACTTTGTAATATGACCTTATTTGGAAATAAGGCCATTGCACATGAAATTAGTTAAATTAAGATGAGGTCATGCTGGAGTAAGATGGCCTCCTAACCTAATATGACTGGTGTCCTTGTAAGAGGAGGAGAAAAAACACAGAATTAAAGTACTTGAGGGGGAAAAGCCATGTGACAGAGGGGGCAAAAATTACTTTTTGTATCACTAACTCTTGAAATAGTGCCTGATAGAATTTCAATACCACATTTTCTTTCCTACAATTTCTGCTATGGAAAAACATTTAAAAACTGCTTTGATAAGGATCAGTGTACAGGTTTACAGCTTTTTGCTTTTCAGACTGAAGCATCTCAGTTGTATTTACCTTGTCAATCATCAACACAAGCACACAAAGTCAGTGTTCACATGCACTTATTGCTTGATGGCGTTTATACAATTTGTAGAATCCAACTGATATTTATGTTATTTTTCTTTATTTATACTTTACAGTAACCTTTTCTTTTCAGTTTCTGTTTTGGGTTTTGTTTTTCCCAGAAATTTCCTTATATTAGTGGCTAGTGTTAGTAGGTATCATTTGTCAGTTCCTAAATCAAGTAACCATGATGAAAGAGGAAGCGAATTAAACAGTGTCATATCAGATTCTATTTTGGAATGACATAACAACTTCCTTAAAATTGTCATCTATTCTCTTATTTCCCTCAAAATATTAAATGTGAAATTAGAACTTGCCACATTTAAGTAAAGGCATAATTGAAAACACTGATTTATTTCCATCTGATCACAGCATAATACTAAGGCCTCCCATGCTTCAGCTGAGTAGTCCTTTGATGAAAGGCACACTCCCTATATGGTTTGGCAGCACATATTCATTAAATCAGCCAATATGCTGTACACAGCAAAGAAGCAAGATATAAGCTGTATCTAGAAGGAAAATTATAGTTCAAAGACTTCTTTGCTAACTTTTTAAAAGTATAATTAACATAAAATAAATCACCTATTTTAAATTTACAATTGAATGAGTTTTGACTACTGCATATACCTGTGATGTAGAACTTCAAAGGATATAGTATGACACAAACAATTTTGAAGAATTGAATCGCTAGTCTATGTCTGACGCAGGATACAGCATGCTTGGGGCTGGTGCATGGGGATGACCCACAGAGATGTTATGGGGAGGGAGGTGGGAGGGGGGTTCATGTTTGGGAACACATGTAAGAATTAAAGATTTTAAAATTAAAAAAAATAAAAATAAAAGAAAAAAAAAGAAAAGAAAAATGGGACCAAACTTGGAAGACTTAAGCTATCTGAGTACACTGTTTATTATAAAGGTACAATAATTAAGAGTTCATACTAATGACTTAAGAAGACTGCATAGACTAATGCACTAGAATAAAACCTAAGAATTAGAATTATACATATGGAGTCATTCATAATTTTTACAAAGATAAAAAGAGAAATCAAAGAGTAAACAATAGCCTTTTCAACAAGCAGGCATGGAAAAAATGTATATCATATGAAAACAAAACAACAAAAAACCAAAAACCCACCTACTTAGACTCAGAGCTCATGCCACATTAAAAGACTAACTCTAAGTGGGTCATAGACCTAAGCGACAGAATTAAAAACTGTAAAAACCTGGAAGAAAAAATTTAAATGCAATGACTTTGAGTAAAGAAAGTGTTTCATAAAAATAAAAGCATGAAAGAAAAATTGATAAACTCTACTTAAAAAAAAAAGACATGTTAAGAAAATAAAGTGACTACCCATATATGCATAGAAAATGATTACCACACATTGAGGTCTTATTTACAGATATATAAATAACACTTTCAATTCCATGATAAGAAAAATAGAAATTTAAAAGGCAGTGAATTTAAATGAATCATTTACAAAAAATTATATGTGGACTGGAAATATGTAGGTGAAAATATTTTTAACATCTCTAATCATTAGAAAAATGGCTATTAAATCTACAATGAGACACCACTATAATGGCTAAAATTTAACAGACTCAAGATGCAAAATATTGGCAAGGATATTTAGTTATGGAAACTTCCATACATTGCTTTTGGGAACTGAGTGGTATAGCCACTTTGGACTTCCCTGGTGGCTCAGAAGTGAAGAATCTGCCTGCCAATGCAGGAACACAGAGGAGAAAATGGCAACCCACTCTAGTATTCTTGCCTGGGAAATCTCATAGACATGGGATCCTGGTGACTGCAACCCATAAGGTTGCAAAGAATCAGACAGGTCTGAGTGACTGAGCACAGGGCATACGCACAGCCACTTTGGAACATAATTTTGCAGTTTCTTATAATGGAAAATATACACTGAATTCTTATCCTATCCACTCTCCCATCAAGAAGATATGATGGGTACATAAATATCAGTATCATCTTATTCATAAAAGCCCAAAACATGAAATAATGCAAATATCCATCAGATAGAGAATCTCAGCAATAAAAAGTATAATGTACTGATACATGGAACAAAAGAGATGTATCTCCAAAGTGTTACACTAAGTGAAGAAATCCAGCTATAGCTACTAAATACAGCTTTGGTTGCATTTATGTAAATTTTAAGAAGGGTGGAACTGTCGTAATAGAAAGCAAGAACCAGAAGGAGAGCACCAACTGAAAGGGGGTTATGAAACTCTTTGGAATGACAGAAAAGTTCTACACTTAATCTAAAACAATGAAAAATATGAAAACAAAACATGTTTTCCTTCATATGTATATTTCTGCTGTTTCCCTCATTTGTATAAAACTAAATTTTCATCTGGTATCATGTTCATTCTGTCTGAAGGACTTCCTTTAAAACTCTTCATTGTTGTTCCGCTGATAAAAAAATTCTTTCCATTTCTCTATTTCTGAATTATGTGAGTCTTCATTTTTGAAAACAGGAAAATTATTTAGTTTTCTTTCAACACTTAAAAGACAAAGTCTTTTGGATTTGTGGGTTTACAATTTTCATAATATTGCATAGTTCTATTGTCATTATCTCTTCAAATGATTTTTATTCACCTCCATCTCTACCCCTTTCCTTGGAATTCAACTACAGAGATATTAAAACACTTGCTGCTTTCCTGAGGTTCATTGATAGTCTCTTCATTTTTTCTATCTTTATTTTGAATAGTGTCTAATGTTATAGCTGCAAGTTTCATTTTTTTTTAAATTTTAAACTGTCTAATCGGTTTTTAATCCTATAAAATGTATTTTCATTAAGTGTAAGTCACTCAGTCATGTCCAACTCTTTGTGGCCCCATGGACTTCTCCAGGCCAGAATACTGGAGTGGGTAGCCATTCCCTTCTCCAGGGATCTTCAAAGGTAGTGCATTTTTCATTTCTATCTGAATTGTTCTCATATCCTGCAGTTCTCTCTTCATCATATTAATGTTTTTATCTCTTGTCTTGAATATGTGAAGTATATTGATAAAACCATTTCAATATCTTTATTTTAAAAATTTATCAGCTCTGTGCTTTCTAGTACTGATTGATCTTTCTCCTAGTTGTAAGTTATATTTTCTGCTTCTTGCATGTCTGGACATGTTTGATGGCATGACAGATTATATGAATTTCAAGTTTTGTGGAATTTTAAAAAATATTTTAATTTGATTTGGGTCCTCTTCTGGGATATAGTTCAGTTCATTGGATTATTCTGATCCTCTGAATTCTTGTTTTTAACTTTCAGCTTGATTAGTTGTGGACTAAATTCTATCACTGTGGTGTGGAGAAGATTCTTGAGAGTCCCTTGGACTGCAAGGAGATCCAACCAGTCCATTCTAAAGGAGATCAGCCCTGGGATTTCTTTGGAAGGAATGATGCTAAAGCTGAAACTCCAGTACTTTGGCCACCTCATGAGAAGAGTTGACTCATTGGAAAAGACTCTGATGCTGGGAGGGATTGGGGGCAGGAGGAGAAGGGGACGACAGAGGATGAGATGGCTGGATGGCATCACTGACTCAATGGATGTGAGTCTGAGTGAACTCTGGGAGTTGGTGATGAACAGGGAGGCCTGGTGTGCTGCGATTCATGGGGTCGCAAAGAGTTGGACACGACTGTGCGACTGAACTGAACTGAACTGAAATTCTATCAGAGTGGGACTAGAACAGTCTTTATTCTATGGCTAATTTGCTATTTTCCTAAGGATTCTACCAGTCTATATAACTTTCTGAGAGCTGCCACAAAATAACTCTCACAAACTAGGTGGCTTAAAACAACGGAGATATATTTCCTCACAATTCTGGAGGCTAGAATTAAAGAATCAGGTGTTATAAGGGCCATAGTCTCATAATTGCTGGCAATCCTTACCATTCCTTAGCTTGCAGCTACAAACTCCAATCTCTCTCTTCATTGTCCCATGGAGGTTTTTCCCTCAGTATGTCTCTGTCCTCACAGAACATTCTTTTCTGTGTTTGTCTCTGTGTCTCTTCTCTTCTTATAAGGACACCAATCCAGTATAACTTCATTTTATATCTTACTAAACCTTCAAAGACCCCATGTCCAAATAAGTTCACTTTCACAGAACCAGAGGTTAGGGCTTCAGCAGAACTTTCTGAGGTATGCAATTCATCCCACAGCACGGCTGTTCCATATCTAGGAGGGCTTTGCATTATAATCAATGGGATATGGGCAAATTTTGAGTATACTTGATATACAAAGATTAACTATTCCATTCTGATTCTTTTCCTGGCATTGGTAGTTTCCTGAAACCACTGCATAGATCAGTACTCAGCTGAAGACATCAGAGAACCCCTCTACAACCACCAGAGTTCTTTGTGTGCCATTTCCTTCCCTTTCTACTGTCTCACAAATTCCAACTGCTTTAACTTCTGCAACTTCAGTCTCTACTTCTCCAACTCAGTGTGATTTCCAGGTTCTATCTGGGTCCTCACTTTGCCCAATACAGCTTAAAATTCTTTTGCAAACAGTAGCCTGGAACACTCGAAGAAATCTATTCACTTCTCGATAACTGTCCTTTACTTCCTATTTGCCTCTTCCTATTGGACACAGTGCATCTCTGCCCATCCTCCCCATCCTGAGACCCTCACCTAAGCCCGTCACAAACCCAAAGTCATATAACACACTCTTCGGGAGCTAACTGTGCTCTTTGCCTTCTTGGGAAACCCCACACTCCACTCACCTGTATGAGACTTTGGCCTCAGTACATCTGTATCTCACATGGCGCTCGAAGGAGCACATTTCCTGATGGAGGGGCACATTTCCTGATGGAGGGGCTTGGGTGAAGAGTCTAGATCCCCAGCAGACTATTGGCAACTCAGCTGGGTCAGAAACAGAGATTAATGACCTGAAGCTGCTCTTAGGAGGAGAGGTGACCATGGTCTCTCACACAAATCCTAGATACCTCTCAGCAGCCAGGAGAAACAACTGGACCAAGGGTGTGCAGTGGAACGGCACAGCCCGGGGTGTCCTGGCCTTGGACTTGGGTAATACAAAATTGCGACTCCAGAAGCCCTCATCACTGTCCTGGCCTGGAAAGCTAAAGATTTGGGGCCTGAGCACGACCCATTCACTTTCCTGCTCTGGAAAATGGCCGCTGGTCTGGCAGCTACACAGCCTGTTCTCACCTGTCCAGGTGCCTCTGAGGAGTCTGCCGCACTAAGACTCTGCGGGTAGGGGACAGCATCCATGAGGATCGGGGTTTGTTTAATAGGTGGTGTGAACCAATCTCCTTACAGGTGAGTCTTGGAAGAAGGCATCTGGAATCTGGGACTAATAGACGTTTCTCACCTCAGGACTCCCCTTATGTGCCGTTCACCTAGAATTCCCCAAATCCCATGAGATCCAGCATCCTTTGGGAAGAATGATTGTGGAGCAGCTCATAGCACCTGGTTCTTCTGGAATTCTCTGAGCTCCTGATGGCTCTGTGCACCCAAGCCCATCTTCACCCCACCCCTCCATCAGGACTTACAGTTAACCCTCCCCTCAACCCAAAGCCACACAGCACAACTTGTGGGCTCTAACTGAGCTCTGTTTGCCTTCCTGGAAAACCTACATGCCACCCACCTGGACCAGGACTGACCCCTGCCTGTGGTCAGCGGGTGTCCTCATTAGTGCTCAAAAGAGAACATTTCAACATTTCCTGTGTTTACTTCAGCAGCACAAATGCTAAAATTGGAAGGATACAGGAAAGATTAGCATGACTTCTGTGCAAGGATGACACACGTATTCATTAAACGTTCCTTTTTGGGGGGTTGGGGGGTAGGTAAGACAGTGAAACTGTTCTATAATACCAAAATGGTGGATACATGTCATTATATGTTTGTTCACTCCTACAGAACATGCAGCACCAAAAGTGAACCCTAATGTACAATATGAACTTTGGATGACAATGATGTGTCAATGTACGGGTCATCAGTAACAACAAATGTACCACTGCAATGAGGAATGATGAGGAATGAGGGAGAAGCTTCTATATTGGGGCACAAGGCATATATGGATAATCTCTGGACCTTCTGCTCATATTGCTGTAAACATAAAAGATGCTTACTCGTTGGAAGAAAAGTTATGACCAACCTAGATAGCATATTCAAAAGCAGAGACATTACTTTGCTGACTAAGGTCCGTCTAGTCAAGGCTATGGTTTTTCCTGTGGTCATGTATGGATGTGTGAGTTGGACTGTGAAGAAGGCTGAGCATCGAAGAATTGATCCTTTTGAACCGTGGTGTTGGAGAAGACTCTTGAGAGTCCCTTGGACTGCAAGGAGATCCAACCAGTCCATTCTGAAGGAGATCAGCCCTGGGTGTTCTTTGGAAGGAATGATGCTAAGGCTGAAGCTCCAGTACTTTGGACCCCTCATGCGAAGAGTTGACTCATTGCAAAAGACTCTGATGCTGGGAGGGATTGAGGGCAGGAGGAGAAGGGGACAACAGAGGATGAGATGGCTGGATGACATCACTGACTCGATGGAGGTGAGTCTGAGTGAACTCCAGGAGTTGGTGATGGAAAGGGAGGCCTGGCATGCTGCGTTTCATGGGGTCACAAAGAGTTGGACACGACTGTGCGACTGAACTGAACTGAACTGAAACAAAAGTAAAAAATTGTCTATTTTTTTTTTAAGAGGGGCTCAGTGGGGAAAAAAATTATAGCTGTAAAAACTGTCTTGACATGGTTATTTCCCTTTTTTTTTTCTTTTTTACTAATTGGTTAAGGCAGGAGGGCATTTCTGTTATTTTTCCAGAACCATAAATACAAGTCATAAGAGCATATTTTAAGACTGAGATTTTTTCTATTGCTTTATATAATTATTACTAAACATACTTCCATTTTGAATTGTCAGTAATCAGTGCAAGGAAATATTTTCTGTGCCTTGATTTTATGACTTCCTTTAATATTTGCTGTATATATGTTTCCAGAAAATATTTTCTTAGACAAATATATCCATATTTCTTGTGTTCTATGCTGAAATTTAGTGAAAAACTGTTTTTCATAAGTACTTAGTAAAAATATTAATGAAAGAAGGTGGTGTTGGCATATGCTGGCATATTACACACAATTTCTTATCAATAAAATTCTTTATCCCAGTATATTTAACATAATAAAATTGACTAAGTTAATGAGAAATTTTCATATTCACCAGTAGCAAAATGCTAGTAGCACCCCTTATCTCTAGGAGATAAATTCAATGAATCTCCTGCCATGTTAGCATATAAACATAATACTGGCAATGAATATAATAGGCCTTAGATATGTCATACATATGCAACTGGGCAATATGTGTTATAGGATGTTGTTGTTTAGTCACTAAGTTGTGTCTGAATCTTTGTGACCCCATGAACTGTAGGCTCCTCTATCCATAGGATTTTCCAGGCAAGAATATTGAAGTGGGTTGCATTTCCTTCTCTAAGGGTGTTACAGGATAAGCTAATAATAAATATATGATTAGATAAATTGATAATAATGACATGCCTATCTGTAAGTGTATAGTGTATGATTTTAACTTTGCTAAAAACCTTAGAAATTACTTCGCTGAAAAGATTTTTAACCCAATAAGACAGGTTTTATAACATCCACTATCAACTTGAAAAAAATTTTTTTCCCACAAATAAAACAGAAACCCCATAGGCTACTGGTTTACTTTCACTTTATATACAGTGCTATAAACTTGGATATTTGGTTTTCCAGAGCTTCCAAATAAAAAAAAACGATAGCTCACTAAAATGGCAGGGGAATTGAAGAATTAAAAAGTGATATTTTAAATTAAGAGAATAGATTAAAATTCTTCATAACTTTGACCCAACAATCCCTACAAGCATAACATGAATCAGCATTACTCAACATTACTCTCTAAAGTGTCACTTATTTTTATTCCTGTTAAAGCAGAGTATTACAAAATTATATATTTCTTTGACAAAGAGTCATAAAATAACAATAAATATAACATGGTATTGCCATTATACCCATCTGAAAAAAAGCAACAATGGCTTTGTCAATTCCTAGACAAGTTGAAATAACTTCTGGCACAAAAGAAAATAACATTTTGTCTAAAAATTTACATGTGTGTCATTATGTGGGAATTTCAGGAAAATATACAAATACACATATGCTTTCATATGAGCAATATTTTGGAGAAGAAATAGCTAGATTTAAATTTTCATACTAGTAGATGCCTAAACTGATACAATTTTCACAAGCTCCTTAATAATAAAAGATCTACAAAGTATTAATTTTTTCACATCAATAAAAATGTATAAAGCAATAAATCATATCCTAAGCTTGTTATCTATCCTTAATTGATTAAAACATCTATTTCTAAATTCAAATTGAATTTCTAAACTGGATTTATTGAATAAATTATTTTGCCAGTGGAGAAACTGTCCTGTGAATATCATACTCCATGTGTAACATTGATTAGCTTTATTATTTCCCTGACATTCCCCACATTTTAAATAGAAAAAAATTTAGTGATACATATTATTTCACCATTTCTGGTGCTCTTATCCAATCTACTTTTAAAAATTCACAGTAATGCAAAACAGATGAATTGAGACATTTTGTTGGCTGATCTGGCATTTTTAGATAGTGAACTTACTTTCATTGACAGCTTATAGCAGAATAGCTGAAAACTTTCTAGCTATAATATTTTGAATTTATTTTTAGTCTTATTTTTGTTCTTGTACTAATATATTGAACTAATAAATTATTGCTAATGTAAGAGACACAAGAGATGCAGGTTTGATGCCTGAGTCAGGGGAGATCCCCTGGAGTAGTAAATGGCAACCACCAGTATTCTTGCCTGGAAAATTCCATGGACAGAGGAGCCTGGTGAGCTACAATCCATGGGGTCACAAAGAGTCAGACATGACTGAGCATGCACTTTTCTCCTTTTACCATTCAGAAAGTAGCTATTAGATATGAAGTTTATAAATTACACATAGCAAAAGTAAACCCAAGCTTTATAAGACAAATGAGAAATACAGAAAATTTTGTTCAAATAATTCCAGCTTTATTGAAATTTACTACCAAAAAAATCACTATAGATTACACTTGTCACACCTTTTCTTTATACTGAAGGAAAACAAATCAATTATTTTATTCCTCTATAATTTCACATAGTTCAATAAACTTAAAGCCTAAACTTACTTTAAAAACCTCCTTTCCAAATGAAAAAGTCACAGAAATTGTACTAGTACAAAGGGATTGTACAAACTGTTGGTATTTAGTTTTCTGCAGCTAATCATCCTTATATAAAATGTAACCAGAAAATCTCTGTAAACTTTCATGAGACTTGGGTTTACATTGTGGCTGTACATGTGAGCACTATGGCAAAAATAATTTCCAATCTATCTGTTTCATGTCTTACCAAGTGATTTTTAACAATAATATATTATTTAACCTTGTACTTCATAAGCATCACTATCCAGCATTATAGAATTTATTTTCTATCCCAAATGGTTTCTTGTGTGTGTTCGTGCATGCTCAGTCATGTCTGACTCTTTGTGACCCCATGGATTGTAGCCCACCAGGCTCCTCTGTCCATGGAATTTTCCAAGCAAGAATACTGGAGCAGGTTGCCATTTACTACTCTGGGGGATCTACCCTGACTAAGGCATCAAACCTGAATCTTTGTGTCTCCTGCATTGGCAGGCAGATTCTTTACCACTGTGCCATCTTCTTACTGGGAAGGTGGACCAAAGTGTTGACTGAGTGTCAGGTCCATCTCTGTTCACTTCCCTTATGTTCATTTACTCCCCTGGCTTTATTTTCTCAGTTGGATGTGTAACTTTGCTCACCTGCTTCTTAATTTGCCTCTCCACCATGCCCTAAACTACCCAGTAATAGATATAATTGTAGCCCCATTATGCTTTGATTCTGGAGAGAGGGTTGTCTTGATGATTTAGGAATGACCTGCAGGACTTCCAGGGGGTAATGCATCTGCTAAGCCTCAAACTTCCATCTTCCTCTGAATGCTAAAACTTTAGCTGATAATATAAAATTTAAAACTTAAGGTTATTTAATAACTTAAGCATCATATTTCAAGAAACAGAAGATGATGAACCACAGGATAAGTAACACCTGATTTCTATGGGCAGTGCTTTGGAGTGGCCTGTCCATCCCTCTTCCATTGGAGTTAGATCAATTAAATCAAGACTCCATAGAAATAAATGGGATTAAGGCGATCCAACCAGTCCATTCTGAAGGAGATCAACCCTGGGATTTCTTTAGAAGGAATGTTGCTAAAGCTGAAACTCCAGTACTTTGGCCACCTCATGCGAAGTGTTGACTCATTGGGAAAGACTGATCCTGGGAGGGATTGGGGGCAGGAGAAGAAGGGGACTACCAAGGATGAGATGGCTGGATGGCATCACTGACTCGATGGACGCGGGTCTGAGTGAACTCCGGGAGTTGGTGATGGACAGGGAGGCCTGGCGTGCTGCTATTCATGGGGTCGCAAAGAGTCGGACACGACTGAGCGACTGAACTGAACTGAACTGAATGTGATGTAGGAAAAAACAGCCACTTCTCCATCTCATACACAGTGAACATAAATGACAGTGGTAGCTATAAGACAATAAGAGACCACAAGGGAAGAAAGAAGATTGAATAAGAATAAAGCTAATAAGTACAATATAATTTTAATAAGTATTGATTATATAATGTAAGGATGTTGCAGCAAGCAGCTAAATTGAGATGTTTAGAGTCTATGTTCAATAATAATTAAAAAAAAGTGGTTGGGATAGAATTGTGGTTGCTATTTAATAGCGATTTCCTCACCTTGTTTTATTTACCGAGACCCAGTTCTCTTTTTCTCTTCACCAGGGAACTCAGGAGGTAAATCCTGATGATGATTCAGCCTCTGTTAGACTATTCCTATTCTCTTTATAATATGGTATAACAAAAGTGGTATAATAAAAGTCGAGACAGAGATGACATCTAAATTAAACAGTTTTCCAAAGTGACTTTTGTGAACCATATTACTGACGTTTATATTACTGCTTTCCATGTATTAGAGTCATACCAATGATTCATCATTCCGTTAAAGACCTGATTCAGAGGTGGTCTCTTCTGTGGAGACTCTCACATGCTCCCGTCCCCCTGAGGAGAAATATTGCCCTATATTACATAGCCCATTTGTAGACCAAGCTGTGACCCTCAAAAATGTCTATGTCATCTCAAATCATCTCAGTGGGTCCAATGTAATCAAAAGGGTATTTCTGAGAGGGTTGCAGAAGTCAAAAGTGGGTAGAAAATATGACAAAGAAAGAAAACTATTGAATTGATAGAAGAATAGGTCATAAGAAAAGGTCACAATTGCTGAAAAACATAGCCTCCAGAAGGAATGCAGTCATACCAACACCTTGATTCTAGAATTCCAATATTCACAAATAGAATAAATTTGTATTTAGTAAAGCTACTAGTTTGTGGTTAATTTGTTATAGCAGCAATAGGAAATGAATATGCCAATAAAAATAATTTTATTTACACCCATATCACATATTACCATAATTACTTGTTTGCATGTCTATAATCCCATCCAATCTGAGCTTCTACACCTAGTGATCCTACCTTATTGACCATTTTCTGTAGACTAAACATATATTTTCAAGTACAAGATAGTACCAAAATTGTCTTTTCCGTAAATGGAGAAATGAATAATGTTTATTTGATAAAACCATATGGTATTATTTGGGGGAACACTGGAATATATTTAAAGACAGATAATTCAATGGAAGTTATAAATGATACAGAATATACTAGGTTCTGATACCTGGATGGTTAGGAAACACAGTGGGACCAATTTAATTATATTCATAGGCTTCTCCACAAACTTCCTCTATTTGCTAACCCTGTGATATCCATATCCTGAGATGTTCCTGAGGAAAGAAAGAAAGCATTGAAAGGTCAGTGAGTGTGCAAAAGGAGGAAAGGAGTACCCAAAAAGAAAAGTTTGTTCCTTTAAATTTTGTTATTTAATTATTAATCAACCATAGTATACTCTTACATCAAGAAAGGCAGAAAAGAAATTCCAGTGCAATAACTTAACTTTTTTTTCATGCTAAATATGCACTTGAAATGATAGGGGAAACAGTTAATATATTTTTTGAAATCATCATTCATTTCCTGTCTTTTCAAAAACGTAATATAACTGATCTCTGTGTAGTACTTTGGCATTCCAAATTAGAAGTATCATTTGATTTTAAATAAAAAGAAACCTTTCTATAGCTTCATTCAATTATATAAAAAAAGTATGTCTTCATAGAACAATCATAGATTTAAATCATTTGTTTTGAAATAAGAGGATATGGAAGATAAACTTGAGGTTTTAATTTTAGAAAGCTTTAAAACACTTCTATAACACACAGAGAGAGAAATAAATAATTCAAATTGTGAAAGATTTTCCTGTGTGTGTGTCCATGCTTAGTCACCCAGTCATGTCCAACTCTTTCCAACCCCATGGACTGTAGCCTGATAGGCTCCCCCATCCATGGGATTTTCCAGGCAGTGGGTAGCCATTCCCTTCTTGTGGATTTCCTGACCCCGGGATGGAACCTGGGTCTCCTGCATTGCAGGTGGATTCTTTACCTTCTGAGCTTACAGAACAATTTAAGCATATAGACTGTGCATTAAAATACAGAATCAAAATATTTAGATACAACTATACAACACTTTTTTACTCATTTAATAGTGAAATAATATACAATTAGTATTCTGATGTAACTACCCATCCCCAGTAACGTCAAATGAGGTAAGTTTTTCAAATTTATAAAAAAAATAAGACTTCTTAGTTGTTCCTATTATTAGAATAAATAGAAAGCGGATTTGAATATTGAAGAATTACCAAGTATGAGAAAATAAGCCTTATTTCACTTCTAAATTAAGTTTCTTATGTATATTTCTAATTTGGGGAGTTGTTTGCTATTAAAAATGTGACCTTTGAAAAGGAAACATCTAATTCATTTCTATCATTTCTACTACCATTTCTACTAGCAAGTTTACCTCAGATAAGTTACTAGCTGGGCAACCTCAGTCCTCAATTTGTAGAACTGAAATATCCTGTCATAAAGTTTACAGGGTGTTGCAACTGCAATATACCATAAGCCAAATCAATTTTAATTTTAACATTTCTATTAATTGAAGAAAAATAATAATTTCAAATTTGGCCAGCCTGATATAATACCGAATTTATAAATGAAGCAACAGGCTGAATACTTGAAAGATTTACATTAATGTACTCTCTGTTAGTTATATCAAAACCTTTTAAATCATTATTTAAAGTTAAATGGATAAATTTGACTTAAGCACATGAATTAATAAAACATCTGCCTTAGCAAATATCTGCCATGAAGTTCCCACATAGTATTTATATATCTTTGTATCTCTCTGTAAAATAGTTAAAACCCCATCTACTTTCTTGTAAAAGACTGCATTTTAAATAAATGGAAAATAGCCTGATGCTGGGAAAGATTGAGGGCAGGAGGAGAAGGGCACAACAGAGGATGAGATGGTTGGATGGCATCACAGACTCAATGGACTTGAGTTTGAGTAAACTCTGGGAGATGGTGAGGACCAGTAAGCCTGGCATTCTGCAATTCCTGTGGTCACAAAGAATTGAACCTAACTTAGTGCCTGGACAACAACAACAACTATAACATAGATGTTACTCCTGTTTTAAAAGCATGAGTTTGGAGGTATTATTTTCTCACATTACATCAAAATACACTTTTCAATAATAAAAACAAAGGCTTTACATGTATTACTAAAAAAATATTTACCTTTAGTCATTTCTTAAAGACATTATTTCTGGATCTTTAAAAAGCAAGTACTAGAGTTAAGAAACTAAGGTCTATTAATACCATAAGGTCTTCCTGGATTCCTAGTAGAAAAATCAAAATTTTTAGAAGGTGGTCTCCTGTAAAATGAACTATTACTGTTATATATTCGTCTCAGAGAAGAGTGGTAGGGACAAAATTGTTAGAGCAAAAGCATGGAGCATTGGATCCTACAGCTTTCACTGTAGGAGATGAATCTCCTTTACTTGAATGCCTGTAAAGCACATTCACATTCCTTTTCTTTGAGTTGGTCTTCACGCAAGAATATTTTTTAGGATTAATTAAAAAATACATCTATTCTACTTTACAATATTGTATTGGTTTTGCCATACATAGACATGAATCCGCCATGGGTGTACACGTGTTCTCATTCCTGAACCCCCTTCCCACCTCCCTCCCCATACCATCCCTCTGGGTCATCCCAGTGCACCAGCCCCAAGCATCCTGTATCCTGCATCGAACCTAGACTGGCAATTCGTTTCTTATATGATATTATACATGGTTCAATGCCATTCTCCCAAATCATCCCACCCTCTCCCTCTCCCACAGAGTCCAAAAGACTGTTCTATACATCTGTGTCTCTTTTGCTTTCTTGCAATAAATAAATAAATAGTTAAAAAAATAAAATAAAAAATACATCTATTCTGTTAAGTGATCAGTCTTTCAGACAAAAACTATGCAGAATTTAGACCTGAAGCATCTGAAAAGAAAGATATAATTTCTTAAATGAGTTACCTAATTCTGTCAGTTAACAAACTGAGATTTTCTTTAGGGATCTCATAGCTAGCACCCTTATTTCCAAAGGGGAAATCTGGGACACCATGTTAGCTACAAATTAAATATGCCCACCAATTATTTCTCATTTAGCTGAATTACATGAAAGTGCCTTATGGGCATTCTGTGTGCATGCATGCTAAGTCACTTCAGTCATGTCCAACTCTTTGCAACCCTATGGACTATAGCCCTCCAGGCTCCTCTGTCCATAGGATTTTCCAGGCAAGAATACTAGAGTGGGTTGTCATGTCCTTTTCCAGAGGATCTTCCTGACCCGGGAATCAAAACTGCATCTTTAATGTCTCCTGCATTGGCAATTGGATTATTTACCACTAGCACCACCTGGGAATCCCTATGTAGCTCTAGGATACTCAAAGGAGTCAGGAGGATAGAAGTCATAGATCAAGGTCGTGAATTAGAGAACTATTTCAGCCAGCAGTATCTCCCATGGGATTCCCTCTGGCCTCCTACATGTACAATATCTTTGCCTTCTAAAGGTAAAAATATTTGTCAATAAATATGTGATTCTTTTTTAACTATAAAATACATAAAAGAAAGTTTCAGTTTTGTAAGATGAAAATATACTAGATGTACTGCACAACAGTGTGCATGTAGTTAACAATAACTATATGCTTAAAATGGTTAATATAGTGCTGGGAGCCAGCACAGGAGATCCCACCCATGACAAGGTCATGCAGAGTGGCCTGATGGGCAAGGTGAGTCAGGCTTCAGGGGTTCCCCCTGGGTTTTCCTGAACATCTACCCCCCAAAACCAGAGTCTGCCTGCCTTATTGTACTGTGCTTTCCGTTCTTCTGCCTCTAAAAGGAATTAACTTAGGACTCCAGTTAACAGTCTCCTGCATATAAAAAGAATGTCTCGGCTTAAACCCCTTTGATGGCTTTCTAACGTATCTGACCGGTCTGCCCGGACTTGTGGATTGTTTACAGCCCCCAACTGTGAGAGGCACAAAGCTTAAAACATCTTAAAGATATAGAGCCTTTTAGAGCTAAGAATTAGTTTGGTGAAGGGTTCCATTGTTGAGTTAATGTTTGCCACCAGGCCTCCATATCCTTTATCTTTTAGGCACCTGGGAGGATATTAATCAATGTGATCAGGATGCAGAAATAGGAATATAGTAGTTTTGATGTTAGCAATACTAGACTTTTGAGTTAATGAACTTTCTCTTTGTTATAAATCACTGTACTTCTTTCATTGTTATAAATTGTTGTGTCCTTGCTATGTAAGAATGTAACTTTATTTAGTGCTTTCTGAGAGTGGCACCAGACTTTGGGAAGAACAACACTATTACCCTTTTCAGAAAAGGGCTGTAAAATGCCAATTGGCCTTCTGGCCGGAAGATGATGTAAATCACCTAAGACTTATGTATACAACTAGGTATGTGGAGAGAAAGCCTGGTCTTGATAAGAGTCAGGGCTGTTGACACTGCATAATTTTGTATTATCCATTGATCTCTATGTACAACCAAAAAGTATAAAAAGTTTTCCAAACAATAAAGGATGGATCAGTTTCTCTGACCAGCTTCTTGAACTGGTTTCTTGGAAATCTGGCTCCCCCCGTGTCTAATCTCTCTCTCTTTCTCCCTCTCCCTCCCGCTCCTTTTCAGGTTGAATTCCCATCTGGGGCATGGAGGCTCTCCGAATCTACTTATTTGCCCTGGCTTCTAAGATCCACGCGAGAGGGAGCCTAAGACGGGGGCACCCTCCGCTATTCAAGTGGGTGCTGGTGGCCTAATGTAGACGGTGCAAGTTCCTTGTCTTGGAACTTTATTAGTTTTCCGCATAAACCAAGTTATTCAGCCTCTTATCTCCACTAAATTTCCCACTACACTATTCTTTCCTAATCTCTCTTTTATATTTCTAAATAAGTAAGTTTTTCCTCGCCTACTCTGCCTCCCCTTCAAATTACCCTGGATCCACCAGGGCAGGACCCCAGCAATATAGGTGATTTTAAGTTATGTGTTTTTGACCACAATAAAAAAAGGCAATAAAAGTCCATAGAATATTATAACACCAATGTAATTATTACCCAGATGTAACAAACACTAAACATATCCCATATGTGTTTCAGTTGGCCTAAAGAAGCAAATTATAACTGAATTCCCTAATTTCCCTTGTTAGCAAGTGTCATATGTCTTCTGCCTTCTTCAAAGGTAAATGCTATCCAAAAGTTTTTGATGTCATCTATGACATGTTTTTATGACAAATACATTAATGTTTTTCATTGATGTTATTATAATTTCATTTTAATAGTATATAACCCTAAGTGCTTCTACCTTCTTCAAAGGTAAATGCCATCCCAAAGTTTTGGATGTCATCTATGGCATGTTCTTATGACAAATACATTAATGTTTTTCATCTATGTTATTATAATTTCATTTTAATAGTATATAACACTAAGTGTATGTGTATATATATACATATATAGATAATAGTATATAACCCTAAGTGCTAAATTATACACAAATTTTTAAAAATTATTGAATGATATAGCAGTTTTCAAGAAAAGACAGGATAAAAACAAATAAAATCTCTAATTATAAATTATGAAAAAAATGCTGTCAATTTTCTAGGTTTTTTAAGCTGACTTTTGGTTCTATTTCCTGGATAATTGGCATGCTACTTCATATATATATATATATATATTGGTCAGTGTGATAATTTTCCAGGATTGCTATGACAAATTATCACAGGTTGGGTGGTTTAACCATGAGAAATTTACTATGTCACAGTTCTGGATGTTAGAAATCCAAATGTGATGTATTGTCAGGATTGGTTCCTTCTGAGTGCAGTGAACGAGAAGCTGTTCTGTGTCTTATCCTAGCCCCAACTTGTTTGTCAGCACTCTTTGGAGTTCCTTGGTTTATACGTATATCTCCTTCATTACTGCCATCATCTTCACATGGAGTTCTTTCTGTGTCTCTTCAGATCAATTTATATTTTTGCATGTTTATCATTGTGTCCAAATATCCCTTTTTACAAGGACATCAGTCATATTGGATTAGGATTCACTCTATGATTTCATTTTTACCTATCTCTGCAAAGACTCTATTGCCAAAAAAGGTTACATTCTGAGGTTCCAGGGGTTAGTGGTTCAATATATGCAATCCATAGCAGCGAGCATTGACTTACTCCATAAATATAAAAGAGAAATCAGCCCCTGGTTGACAATTACTGGGTTTAGATAACATGTACTAAGGCCTGTCATCAACAAAGGTCCATCTAGTCAAGGCTATGATTTTTCCAGTGGTCATGTATGGATGTAAGTTGGACAATAAAGAAAGCTGAATGCCGAAGAATTGATGCTTTTGAACTGTGGTGTTGGAGAAGACTCTTGAGAGTCCCTTGGACTGCAGGGAGATCCAAGCAGTCCATCCTAGGGGAGGTCAGTCCTGAGTGTTCATTGGAAGGACTGATGTTGAAGCTGAAACTCCAATATTTTGAATACCTGATGTGAAGAGCTGACTCATTTGAGAAGACCCTGATGCTGGGAAAGATTGAGGGCAGGAGAAGAAGGGGATAACAGAGGATAAGATGGTTGGATGGCATCACCGACTCAATGGACATGGGTTTGGGTGGACTCCGGGAGTTGGTGATGGACAGGGAGGTCTGTGTGCTGTGGTTCATGGGGTCGCAGAGAGTTGGACATGACTGAGCAACTGAACTGAACTGATCATCTTAAAGAGAATCATCTTTAGAGATCAGCCAAGTTTTACACTTGAATGCTTACAAGTTTGGGAAGGGTAATTTCTAACCTTTCAAAAATCCACCTACACATAAAATATTTCAGAAGTATTTACTTTACAAATGAAGATACATAATAGAATAAACTATTTAATTTTTTTGTTGATCCCCTGAAGGGCCAGAGATTGGATATGTAATGGTGATAGTGAATGTGGGGAGAACATGGAGCAAAGGGCCACAGTCTTCAGGAATCTTAGAAGTGTCAGGGGTTACACTGTGTACATAAAATAAGATGGCTAAATAACAGACACACATTTTCTATCTACTGGACAGTACAGATCTTCTAGTGAAGGAATTCAGTCCTAAGGTTGAGTCAATGAAGGCTTAAAGTAAGAATTATGCAAGAAATTAACATTAAAAACATTTACACTATGAAAATTGAGTAAGTTTTTAAAATGTCACTTCTTAAAATTAAGGCATTAAACTTTTTATGTTGAAGAACATTTACTCTATTTCTTTCTGTGTCAAATGCTTAAGTCCATATAGGAATTCTTTTGTGTAATGAAAGGGGAAATTTTTCCAATGGTGAGATGTAATCAGTTCAGTTCAGTTCAGTTCAGTCACTCAGTCGTTTCTGACTCTTTGCGACCCCATGAATCACAGCACACCAAGCCTCCCTATCCAACACCAACTCTCGAGTTCACTCAAACTCATGTCCATTGAGTCGGCAATCCCATCCAGCCATCTCATCCTCTGTTGTCCCCTTCTCCTCCTGCCCCCAAAACCTCCCAGCATCAGGGTCCTTTCCAATGAGTCAACTCTTCTCATGTGGTGGCCAAAATATTGGAGTTTCAGCTTCAGCATCAGTCCGTTCAATGAACATCCAGGACTGATCTCCTTTAGGATAGACTGGTTGGATCTCCTTTCAGTCCAAGGGACTCCCAAGAGTCTTCTCCAACACGACAGTTCAAAAGCATCAATTCTTCGGCACTCAGCTTTCTTCACAGTCCAACTCTCACATCCATACATAACCACTGGAAAAACCATAGCCTTGAGTAGACAGACTTTTGTTGGCAAAGCAATATCTCTGCTTTTCAATATGCTGCCTAGGTTTGTCATAACTTTCCTTCCAAGGAATAAGCGTCTTTTAATTTCATGGCTGCAATCACCATCTTCAGTGATTTTGAAGCCCCCCAAAAATACCCACTAGTTGCTAAAAACTCTTTGTGCCTGGATGAATCCTGGTACAAATGTGATTTTTAGTTCATGTGGGTAATTTTGTGTAATTTATTTCATAAAAGGTTTTCATGAAAGTTTTTAAATATATATTCTTTCACATGTCAGGTTTTAGAGTCATGGTCAGGTACTTAGACTATGACAAGCTACAGAAACCCTACATATATGTTGTCACAGAGATTAGGATAGTAGCACAAACTTCAAATAACTAAACTGAAATTATTTTAATCAAAATTTATATTTGCCTCTAGCAATTCACTCATATAGCTATTGAATTATAAAATATTTAACATAACTAAAATTAATATTTCTTAAACTTAGAGACCTTGTATCTCACTATATTACATATCATAAGGGATACTGCTATTTCATGGATAAGTTTAAACTTGAATCCTGACTTTCTAAAACACAATTCCTTTATTTTTAAAATGAAACAATTGAACTTAAGGACATCCAAACTCCCTCTGAATCATTTTTTTGGGGGAAAAGTAACTCTGACGTAATATTTATGCAGCTTAATTCAATTTCCCAACCTGCCAACTATCCTTCCATCTATCTTATGATTCATTCATCAAACATTTAAGTGACTACTGTATGTCAGACACTGCTTTAGGCAGGAGATAAAATTCTGAGCAGCACAGTGTTCCTTCCACTGTGGAGGGCATTTCCATAAGAAAGCAGACTGTCCATCTGCTTGTTGATTTTATTTTACCACTGTTTCAACAGTGTCAGACCATCTATTTCATCAATAATCTATTGCATCTCTAAATAGAAAATAATTGCTTTTAATTTGCATTGGAGTTTAGGTACTACCAATTTTTAACACCTGTTCTGCTCAAGGAAGAACTTATTAATAACTTACCTGTTCAAAGAAATTTTGCTTCACCAATAACCTTAATCACTTATCGTTGCTACTTTAATATCACTCTACTGGTTGCATGAATTACTCAATCTCAGCTTGTATGTGATGACAGAAAATTCTTCTGTTTATTCAGCCATATTTGATTATCTTATATACTTTGATCAACACAGGTTTGAACTGTATGGGTCCACTGATAGGCAGATTTTTTTTGGGTAGTACATTCCACAGAACTACACAATTCATGCTTGGTTAAATTCACAGATATGGAGAAGCCATATATATATGGAGGGCTCATTATAAGTTATATGTGGACTTTCAACTGCAAGAAGAGTTGGTGTCCCTAACCCTCATCACAATAAACTGTGGAAAATTCTGAGATAGATGGGAATACCAGACCACCTGACCTGTCTCTTGAGAAATCTGTATGCAGGTAAGGAAGCAACAGTTAGAACTGGACATGGAACAACAGACTGGTTCCCAATAGGAAAAGGAGTACATCAAGGCTGTATATTGTCACCCTGCTTATTTAACTTATATGCAGAGTACATCAGGAGAAATGCTGGACTGGAAGAAACATAAGCTGGAATCAAGATTGCTGGGAGAAATATCAATAACCTCAGATATGCAGATGACACCACCCTTATGGCAGAAAGTGAAGAGGAACTAAAAACCCTCTTGATGAAAGTGAAAGAGGAGAGGGAAAAAGTTGGCTAAAAGCTCAACATTCAGAAAACAAAGATCATGGCATCCGGTCCCATCACTTCATGGGAAACAGGTGGGGAAACAGTGGAAACAGTGTCTGACTTTATATTTGGGGGGGTTCCAAAATCACTGCAGATGGTGACTGCAGCCATGAAATTAAAAGACGCTTACTCCTTGGAAGAAAAGTTATGACCAACCTGGATAGCATATTCAAAAGCAGAGACATTACTTTGCCGACTAAGGTCCATCTAGTCAAGGCTATGGTTTTTCCAGTAGTCATGTATCGATGTGAGAGTTGGACTGTGAAGAAGGCTGAGCGCTGAAGAATTGATGCTTTTGAACTGTGATGTTGGAGAAGACTCTTGAGAGTCCCTTGGACTGCAAGGAGATCCAGCCAGTCCATTCTGAAGGAGATCATCCCTGGGATTTCTTTGGAAGGAATGATGCTAAGGCTGAAACTCCAGTACTTTGGACACCTCATGCGAAGAGTTGACTCATTGGAAAAGACTCTGATGCTGGGAGGGATTGGGGGCAGGAGGAGAAGGGGACGACAGAGGATGAGATGTCTGGATGGCATCACTGACTCGATGGACATGAGTCTGAATGAACTCCGGGAGTTGGTGATGGACAGGGAGGCCTGGCGTGCTGCGATTCATGGGGTCGCAAAGAGTCGGACACTACTGAGCGACTGAACTGAACTGAACTGAACCCTCGTGTGTTCAGGGGTCCACTGTACTCGTCGTTGCCCGTTACTCTTTCCTTCTAACATGGTTTCCTGATTTTGGAAACTCTAAAAGCTTGGACCACTATTTCCAGGTACTGCTCTTTGATAAATGAATCAAGAGGAAATGACCAATGCTTTGAACCACAAGATGGACCCAGAGGCTTCCCATCTCCCTCTTTATTTTTGGTTTATGTTTTCCATTTGCCTTCCCCACTCCCAGCAGAAGCTGCCCCAAGGATAAGCATTGAGATGAGTCTGTGGGTGATCAGTCATATCCCACTCTTTTTGACTCCATGGACTGTAGCCCTCCAGGCTTCTCTGTTTATGGGATTTTCCAGCCAAGATCACTGGAGTGAGTTGCCATTTCCTCTCCAGGGGATCTTTTGGACCAACAGATTGAACCCACGTCTCCTACTGACAGATCTGGGAGGCCCCCCACTCCCAGAAGCTGTCCCAAAGATAAAGCCTTGAGATAATAATGTGGTAATAAGGCCATCTGGACCATGTTCATGATAGAATTCAGTTAATGCCTCTCTATAAAAGTTTAAGATTCTGGAAGGAAGTGCAGAAACCTATTACTCTTGGGGCCACCAAAGATAAGCCTTGTAAGCTTCTTTGCTTCTAAAAAACCTGCTACTCAGCAATCTGAAATGGTCTGTCTCTTTCTTCCTCTCTGTGTAAGGAGACCAGTTTCAGGTTCCACCGTGGAGGCTCATAAGGTTGTAATCCAATAGCTGCCTGACTCTTCAATGCTGTAATTTGTTCTATTGATTCCACTCTATTCCAGCATAATCTAGACAATTATAAGACCTAATATAATAATTTTCTTCTTGTTAGTTCATCTAGTCAGATAACTTGTGCAATATAACACTGAATGTATGATTAGTAATGATCAAACTTTTAATCCCAATTCTTTACTGAAGTGAAGAAACAAAGCCAAAGTGAAAATATTCTGCAAAATTATTTAAAACACACACACACAGACTGTTTAAAATGAAGTCAGTTTTGGCTTAGTGCATCCAGTCATTATTTATATTAATAAGGTTGGATGCTGTTCAATTTGCCATTCCATTCATAAAACGATGAATGTGGACCAAATAGCAAAAGTGTTTCAGAACAAAGACATTACAAGTCCTCTAAGCTAGTTTGCCATCAGCATTTTTATTTATCGCTTGGTTGATAAGAGCCAGAAAAGCCCATTGTTTTTGTTTTGTTTTCTTATTTAATTTTTCATCTACTAATTATCTTCAGACTGGTTTAGCAAGTTAACAAAAATTTTCGTTTTCTTTTTTTCCTTTGTTGCCAAAGTGATGTCTTTGCTTTTTTTAAAATTAATTAATTTATTTTAGTTGGAGGCTAATTATTTTAGAATATTGTAGTGGTTTTTGCCATATATTGACATGAATCAGCCATGAGTGTACATGTGTTCCCCATCCTGAACCCCGCTCCAACCTCCCTCCCCATCCCATCCCTCAAGGTCATCCCAGTGCACTGGCCCTGAGTACCCTTCTCAAGCATCGAACCTGGACTGGTGATCTATTTCACATATGATAATATACATGTTTCAATGCTATTCTCTCAAATTATCCCACCCTTGCCTTCTCCCACAGAGTCCAAAAGTCTGTTCTTTACATCTGTGTCTGTTTTGCTATCTCACATATAGGGTCATCATTATCATCTTTCTAAATTCCATATATATGCATTAATATACTGTAATATACAATACAGTATATTCTTTTCTTTCTGACTTACGTCACTCTGTATAATAGGCTCCAGTTTCATCCACCTCATTAGCACTGATTCAAATGCATTCTTTTAAATAGCTGAGTAATATTCCATTGTGTATATCTATCTCAGCATTCTTATCCATTCATCTTCTAATGGACATCTAAGTTGCTTCCATATCTTGGCTATTGTAAATAGTACTGCGATGAACTTTGGGGTACACGTGTCTCTTTCAATTCTGGTTTCCTCAGTGTGTATGCCCAGCAGTGGGACTGCTGGGTCGTATGGCAGTTGTATTTCCAGTTTCTTAAGGAATCTCCACACTGTTCTCCATAATAGCTGTACTAGTTTGCATTCCCACCAATAGTGTAAGAGGGTTCCCTTTTCTCCACATCGTTTCCAGCATTTATTGTTTGTAGACTTTCTGATAGCAGCCATTCTCACTGGCATGAGATGGTAGGTATGTCACTGTGGTTTCAATTTGCATTTCTCTGATAATGAACAAAGTTGAGGATCTTTCAATGTGTTTGTTGGCCAACTGTATGTCTTCTTTGGAGAAATGTCTGTTTAGTCCTTTGGCCCATTTTTTCATTGGGTCATTTATTTTTCTGGATTTGAGCTGTGGATCTGCTTGTATAATTTTGAGATTAATTCTTTAACTGTTGCTTGGTTTGCTATTATTTTCTCCCATCCTGAAGGCTGTCTTTTCACCTTGCTTATAGTTTCCTTCATTGTGCAAAAGCTTTTAAGTTTAATTAGGTCCCATCTGTTTATTTTTGCTTTTATTTCCATTACTCTGGGAGGTGGGTCATAGAGGTCTGCTGTGATTTATGTCAGAGTGTTTTGCCTATGTTTTCCTCTAGGAGTTTTATAGTATCTGGTCTTACATTTATATCTTTCATCCATTTTTGAGTTTATTTTTGTATATGTTGTTAGTGTTCTAGTTTCGTTCTTTTACAAAAAGTTGACTAGTTTTCACAGCACCACTTGTTAAAGAGATTGTCTTTTCTCCATTGTATATTCTTGCCTCCTTTGTCAAAGATAAGGTGTTCATATGTGCATGAGTTTATCTCTGGGATTTCTACTTTGTTCCATTGATCTATATATCTGTCTTTGTGTCAGTACCATACTATTTTGATGACTGTAACTTTGTAGTATAGTCTGAGGTCAGGCAGGTTGATTCCTCCAGTTCCATTCTTCTTTCTTAAGATTGCTTTGGCTATTCGAGATATTTTGTATTTCCATAGAAACTGTGAAATTATTTGTTCTAGTTCTCTGAAAGATATTGTTGGTGGCTTGATAAGGATTGCATTAAATCCATAGATTGCTTTCGATAGCATACTCATTTTCATTATATTGATTCTTCCGATCCATGAACATGGTATATTTCTCCATCTATTTGTGTTATCTTTGATTTCTTTCATCAGTGTTTTGTAGTTTTCTATATATAGGTCTTTTGTTTCTTTAGGTAAATTTATTCCTATTTTATTCTTTTCATTGCAATAGTGAATGGAATTATTTCCTTAATTTTTCTTTGTTTTCTCATTACTAGTGTATAGGAATGCAAGGGATATCTCTGTGTTAATTTTATATCCTGCAACTTCACTATATTCATTGATTAGCTCTAGTAATTTTCTGGTGGAGTCTTTAGGGTTTTCTATGAAGAGGATCATGTCATCTGCAAACAGTGAAAGTTTTACTTCTTCTTTTCCAATCTGGATTCCTTTTATTTCTTTTTCTTCTCTGATTGCTGTGGCTAAAATCTCCAAAATTATGTTGAATAGTAGTGGTGAGAGTGGGCATCCTTGTCTTGTTCCTGACTTTAGGGGAAATGCTTTCAATTTTTCACCATTGAATAAGGTTTGCTGTGGGTTTATCATATATGGCTTTTATTATGTTGAAATATGTTCCTTCTATGCCTGCTTTCTGGAGGGTTTTTATCATAAATGGATGTTGAAATTTGTCAAAGACTTTCTCTGCATCTATTGAGATAATATGGTTTTTATCTTTCAATTTGTTAATGTGGTGCATCACATTAATTGATTTCTGAATATTGAAGAATCCTTGCATCCCTGGGATGAAGTCCACATAATCATGTTGTTTAACCTTTTTTATATGTTGCATTCTGTTTGCTACAATTTTGTTAAGGATTTTTGCATCTATGTCATCAGTGATATTGGCTTGTAGTTTTCTTTTTTGTGTGTGGCATCTTTGTCTGGTTTTGGTATTAGGGTGATGGTGGCCTCATAGAATGAGTTTGGAAGTTTACCTTCCTTTGAAATTTTCTGGAAGAGTTTCAGTAGGATAAGTGTTAGCTCTTCTCTAAATTTTTGGTGGAATTCAGCTGTAAAGCCCTCTGGTCTTGGGCTTTTGTTCATTGGAAGAATTCTGATTACTGTTTCGATTTCCATGCTTGTGATGGGTCTGTTAAGATTTTCTATGTCTTCCTGGTTCAGTTTTGGAAAGCTATACTTTTCTAAGAATTTGTCCATTTCTTCCAAGTTGTCCATTTTATTGGCATATAGTTGCTGATAGTAATCTCTTATGATCATTGGTATTTCTGTGTTGTCTGTTGTGATCTCTCCATTTTCATTTCTAATTTTGTAGATTTGATTCTTCTCCCTTTTTTTTCTTGAGTCTGGCTAATGGTTTGTCTATTTTATCTATCTTCTCAAACAACCAGCTTTTAGCTTTATTGATTTTTTCCTATGGTCTCCTTTGTTTCTTTTTCATTTATTTCCACCCTAATGTTTATGGTTTATTTCCTTCTACTAACCCTAGGGTTCTTTATTTCTTTTTTCTAGTTGCTTTAAGTGTAGAGTTAGGTTATTTATTTGATTTTTCTCTTGTTTCTTGAGGTAAACTTGTATTGCTATGAACCTTCCCCTTAGCATTGCTTTTACTGAAAATCCCATTGTTTTGTTTTCATTGTCATTCTTTTATATGCTTATTTTTATTTTTTGATTTCTTCTGTGACGTGTTGGTTATTCAGAATTGTGTTGTTTAGCCTCCATATGTTTGTATTTTTAATAGTTCCCCTCCCCCATAGCTGACATCTAATCTTACCACATTGTGATAAGGAAAGATGCTTGGAATGATTTCAATTTTTTTGAATTTACCAAGGCTAGATTTATGGCCCAGAATGTTATCTATTCTGGAGAAGGTTCTGTGTGCCCTTGAGAAAAAGATGAAATTCATTGTTTTGGGTCGAAATGTCCTATAGATATCAATTAGGTTTAACTGGTCCATTGTATCATTTAAAGTTTGTGTTTCCCTGCTAATTTTCTGTTTAGTTGATCTATCCAAAGGTGTGAGTGGTGTATTAAAGTCTCACACTATTATTGTGTTACTGTTAATAAAAATTAGTAGATTGAGTTCATAAAGTTATTTTTATGAGTACATGGAACAACATATTTAAATCCCTTATCATAGAACTCAAGACGATGTAGGTCATGTTAATATGGCCAATGTTATATCATCTTTATTGTCAGTAATCAGATATTCTATGAGTTTACAACTTCAAAGATTATTTTTTCTTTAGTTCTTCATAATTTAGAGCAAGGATCAGAAAACTATAGCACCTAGGCAGAATCCCACCTTCCATCTGTTTTAGAAATAGAGCTTTATTGGAACACCACCATACTCATTTCTTTGCATATTTTCTATCTGCATTGGCACTATCATGGCAAGTCTGAGTTGTTGGGTAGGAGCACATATAGTCTTTGGAGTCCAAAATATTTACTTTTTGATGCATTCAGAAAAAGTTTGAAAAACCCTGGCTTAAAAGGAAAAGGAATTCTCAGGAGAGGCTTTTGTATTACCAAATTCCCTACTAGTATTGTTAACAGGGAAGGGTGAAAAATCCCAGTCTATTTGGGCTTCTCTGGTGGCACAGACAGTAAAGAATATGCCTGTAATACAGGAGATTTGAGTTCAATCCTTGGGTTGGAGAGATCCCCTGGATCTCCACTCCAATATTCTCACCTACAGAATTTCATGGACAGAGGAGCCTGGTGGCTTACAGACCATGGGGTCCCAAAGAGTTGCACACAACTGAGTGACTCACACAACACATTTCTGAGGGGAGGGACCAGAAGAAATATCTCTTTGAAAAATTATATTAACAGACCCAGAAGAGAACTATACTGACAATCCCTACCTTATTAAAAAGTTACTTCTCAAATATATTGTCAAATTGTTTCCTTTTCAAGAGAAACAGCTGTCCAAAAGAATCAGTGTCAAAGTCCTTGTCATACATAGTTGTTTTTCATTCTCATTTTTCTTTAAAAGCTGTGTATGAATAGGAATAATATGAATGGAGGTGAAAAATATATATTTTTAAAGAGAAAATGGTTCTGACAATTCAAGAAGAAAAATGCTTTGGAATTGCAACTGAAACAATTAAAACTGTTAAAGGGAAACTATTACTTTTTATGTTAATGTAGAGAAGCAGAGTTTCATATTTTCATTTGTCATTTCCCCTCTCCAAGTCTGTTATTAATATTTCTCACTTGTTATGGAAACAGTTTGTGCTAAATGAATTCTATACTTCCTTTGAATTGAGTCTTTATATGTAGTTATACTTTCATTTTTCTTGGGTAAATATTCAGGAATGAATTTTTTAAATTTTAAGGTGCTGCCAAACTGTTTTCCAAAATTATTAAAACATTATATATTCCCATCAGCATTGCATGAGTCTTACAGTTTATTAAAACTGGGTGTGATACATTTCTTAATTTTAGTGATTCCAATAGATATGTAAATGCATTTTACTATGATTTTAATTCATATTTCTTAGTAAGAAATATGTTAAGCATCTTTCATATGCTGAGTTGCCATTCATATGTGGCATATATAATCAGAGAAATATTAACTATTTGGTTTATTTTTATTCTGTTTATTGCTTAATTTTGACAATATATCATAGATGTAAGTTCTATATCAGATATATGATTTTCAAACTATTTTTCTAAGCTTGCATAGTCTGTGCCTTATAGTTACATTGCTTAATAACATCTTCTGTAAAGGAGTTTATAATTTTGATTAAGTACAATGTATCAATTTGTTCTTCTATGAGTCACATCTTTATTATTAATTCTAAGAAATGTTTGCCTTTTTCAAGGTCAGAAAAGACTTCTTGGTCTTCTTTTTAAAATATATTGCTTTAAATTTTACATTCATGAGTGTAATATAGTTTGAGTCACTTTTATATAAAATGTGAGATGCATTAATGATAATTTATTATCAAATTTTCCATGACTATTTTCCATACCAAATTTTTCCAACATATTTTTTTGAGATTAATTCTTTCTAATCTGAGTTGCCTTTGTCTAATATCACTTGTCCATATATATGTGATTCTGTTTCTGAACTCCTTGTCTGTTCTATTCATCTGTTTGTCTATCTTTGTATTACTTTATATTACTTGCACAATGTATTTATTATTGTAATTTTACAAAAAATCTTAAAGTCAGGCGTTGCCAATCTCTGATTTTGCTTTTCTTTATGTTCGTTTTGCTCAGCGAGGTCTTTTGAATTTCCACTGGGATTATAGAATCAGTTTGTATATTTCTACCATAAAAATCATGATGTCCTTTGTGATGAAGTTGAAGTTATTCAATTTTTGGAAAACAAGATTCTTTGCAAAATTTGTTCTTTCACAACATGTGGACTTTGTCATCTTTAATTACTCTCAGAATATTTTGCACTCTCATTATTTACTTTGGTAGGTTCTTCGTAACAGGGTGGCTAACTTTGCAAACAATAATTGTATTTAAAAACATGACTTTCTAAATTCATCTTCAACTTTGCAATTTTGAGTGAGATCAAGTTGCTAATTCAGTAATTTCCTTGATTGAGGGAGAAAGGATTCTTCTGTAAAATGTCTCACACAATTCCAACTAAAATGATATCAGGGAACAGAAATCCAAATTCTGTTTTATTGGGCATTTACATAGGCAGTCTAGGGAGATAATGGTAGAAAGTTTGGGTCATGATATAAAACAATTTTGGAAAAAAGTGGGAAATCTAGAATTAACTTTGAAAGCAGCAGGGTGTGAAGATTCCTTTAGATTTCTTTGGACCTAAGTAAATCTGTTTAAGTAGATCATGTAAAGTTTTCTCTCATGAATCAAAAATGAGGTTTATAACATCCAACTTTCTAATCATATTTAAAAGTAAAAATATTTCAAATTATTGCTATTGTGCAAATATATAAAATAGTTATGTGTTTATTTAGCCACACTAGTAAGTTATAAGCAGTTGGGGAAATTATTTTATCTATTTTTATTCCCCAAATAACATGCCATATTGTCTTGTTCAGATAAGGTGTTCAATAATAAATGTTTGCAGCATTAAACTTTTATTTATTTATTTAACTTTACAATATTGTATTGATTCTGCCACACAATGGTAACAATAACCCTGTATGCAGGACAGCATTAAACTTTATGGCTTGATAATCATTAAATGTTGGTACTGAAAAAAAAAAAAAAAAAGCTTTACCCAGAAATGAAGCTGAATCTAATTTACTCATTAAAAGCAATTCTCAAGACATTGTTTTGAGTTTTTTAGTTTTTATTTTTGCAGCCATCGGGGTAATAAATATAAAGAACAATTTTCACTACTTAGAATTTTCTAAAACTCATACCTGAGTTTTTTGTTTGCTCTCAATTCTTAGTACATCCAGAGCTCAGCAAGAAATCTTTGCACAGGGCACAACTAGAGTCAGACTAGTTAGGTTTACCTTACTATGCCCAGACACGACTGAGCGACTTCACTTTCACTTTTCACCTTCATGCATTGGAGAAGGAAATGGCAACCCACTCCAGTGTTCTTGCCTGGAGAATCCCAGGGAAGGGGGAGCCTGGTGGGCTGCCATCTCTGGGGTTGCACAGAGTCAGACACGACTGAAGCGACTTAGCAGCAGCAGCAGATATATTTTTAATTCATTTAGGATTCTTTGCATATTTATGATTGTACTAGACCATTCCAAGTGTTTTTAACTGAATATACCAGATTACATGGTGTTAGAAAATAGTTTCTATGTCACTGCATTCTGTTATCCCTAAAGGTATTTTTGGTATTTGTTCCATTTCCGTGCATTGTTTCTGTTAGTAGACTGGAACTATGATAACCCTGTACATCAAACTTTTAGGGAAATTGGTAACTATTTTACAGTTAACATAATTCTTATTGCATTTTCAAATCTTCTTGTCCTCTCGGCTGTGTTGTACACAGGATGATATAAGACCAAGGGACACAGAGTTTACAAAAGCTAAGATCAAATATGATTACTTGAGACATTCAGATGAAGCCTAATTCTGAAGCATTAAAATAGTTTTCCACATGTAAATTACAAAGTCTTCTCGGAAATGTGTTGCTTCATTAACTTGCTTTATTACATAATTGTCATTATCAACTAATTAAATGAATAAAGCAAACCAAAAAGACTTTACTAAGCACCTTTTATTATACATAGTACTTTTCTGGGTAACTAGAGTAGACAGGTTTTCAAATATGTAGATAGATATATTCTCTTTTGTTGTAGTTTAACATTATTTTCAAATAATCATGGTTACATTTCTAAATCTTTTTACGTATGTTCACATTTTCTTGTGTTGAAAGCTTGGGTATCTGAGAGTGTTAAATGTATTTATTGAAGATGTGATATGGCAAAGAAAGTGAAAGGTACAGATTTTGTTTCCCTATTCATCTACTGTGTCCCAATACTATATTAACAGGTTAACTAGTGTGAATAAACCTCCTGAGAGGATACAGAAAGCATTTACCCAGTGCTGGGGTGCTTTAGGGCTTCCCTGGTGGCTCAACTGGTAAAGAATCCATCTGCAATGTGGGAGACCTGGGTTCGATCCCTGGGTTGGGAAGATCCTCTGGAGAAGGGAAAGGCTACCCACTCCAGTATTCTGGCCTGAAAAATCCCCATAGACTATACAGTCCATGGGATCACAAAGGGTCAGACACGACTGAGTGACTCACTTTCATTTCACTTCAGGGTTCTTTATGGAAAGTACATGAAAGTTTTCCATGTCCTTAAGGTACCCACAGTTAATTTGACTCAGTGTTTGTGACTTGTTTGAATTTGTTGAATGGAACACTTAATTTGAGGTGACTCATTACTATTTGAACTAGGTGCCATCAGGTCCAATATCCTTATTTTATAGACGATAAAACACTCTCAGTTACAGACAGGAATGGTGTCAGAAAAATGGGAGTGAAATTAATAGATAAGAGCAGTCTGCTAGACATTAAGCTTCCAGCCTAAAATATAGGTCTGTGATCAACTTCCCATATCATACTTCCTTCTAAGTCTGAAATCAGAAGAAGGAATATTCAGTGAACTTCTGGCAGCCAGCCCCACAGTGCCCAAACTGGGCCATGTGCTGCACAAATTAAAACACACACATAAACACACTCAATTCTTTACTCACTTAAAAATGAAACAGGTTATGGAAAATAAAATCTTAGTATACTATGTGTGGTATAAGTAAATGCTACTATCAAAGAATAGCCTAGAGAATTTGAGGAAGAGTGGAGGTTTTCTTTCAGACCTAAATTCTGACAACGTCATCTGGCAACTACAATGAGATCCCTATGAGAAGTACTGAGTGTTTACATGGCATTTAGCTTGAATTCAGTGAAAAATGAAACGTCTTGAAAGAAGATTTTTCTTTTGTCATTTTTGGAAGCCCAGTGGGTGATGAATTCTGAGAGGGACTCTTAGAGTAGCTGGCTGTTATGAGAATTTTCATACTGAGTTAACTTATTGCTATCATCTGCTTTCTAAACTCATTTGCAGTCACCAGCTGTCAAGGGGAGCTTTTACATCTAACAGTAGGAAACATGCATCTGGACACCAGATTTCTTATAGCTTTTACAGACATATATCACATACTTTTATAAAGAAAAAGAATTAGTTAGTTCTGTTTTAGTTGTAAAATTGTTTCAGAATATTTATTCTGTATTTCATTAATGCATATACTATATGTTTGTGTCTGTATATGTGCATGCACATATGTGTGCCTATGATTTTAGTTTTAGATGACACACCTTCTCCAGCACATAATGTATAATTTTTCGTTGGTCTTGGGATATAGGTGTAATATTATTATATAATAATGAATATTGTAATATTCCTAAACCAAGTTCAGGCTCTACACATCCCTTGTTTCCTCAGATGATTTAGTTACCATCACAGAGGCAAATTCCACATTTTAGTAATATTCTTTAGATCCTTATTCCACTTGGTTTTGCTTCTTTATCCTTCTTACTCATACATATTTGTAAAGCTCCTAGAACATCTTATACTATATATTGCCTGAATAAACAATTTAGCATGCACATTTGGAATTGCACTATAATCCTGATGGTACAAAAGAGACATAGTCTGGTGTTCCAGTATGATTGTGCCATCCTGGGTAGATCTGAATTCATTAAAAATGATTCAACCATAAATCATACCTTAGAGCTTCCAATAGAAACTTCCCGTCTTTCAAGTTTAAATTATATATAAAAAAAAATTCAGAATATTCCACCCATGAAGTTCTAATATATTCGTCTTCATGTATTCTTAAATTTTCTATTCTTTTGTAGATGACTGACTTCAATCCCTGGAGTTTGAGAGAAATTTCTTATTCCAAGAAAATGTGGAAAAGGAGAAAAACTTACCTCTATATGTGGTTCTTTGATCTGGCTTACGGTAAAACATCTGAATTACTTTAGTATTTACTCCATGGAGGCCTAGATTTGAAGCAAAGACATATATTCTCATCCTTTTCAAGTGTCTGTTTGCCAGAATCTTTGATCAAGAGCATTGATAATCTAGTGCCAGGTATTTTCCCCTACTCATGCTGTACTGACAAAGAAGAATTTAGAATGAAATGCCAGGCAAGAATTCTTCCATTCCTTCCTGAAGTCATATTTTTATGACTATAATTTTAGCACACTAACTAGTTATCAGTCTATGATTGCAAGTAGAAAAGAAAAAATTAATAAAGTTTAAATTGAAATGTATTTAAAGTGACAAGTAACAGTTTAATGTATATCTTTAGGTCTTCTTTTCATAACTGAGCTCTACTGTACCATATTAATGTGATTTGCACACCTAAGCAGTTGTTCATCAGTTCAGTTCAGTTGTTTAGTCATGCCCAACTCTTTGCGACCCCACAGACTGTAACACACCAGGCCTTCCTGTCCATCACCAACTCCCAGAATTTACCCAAACTCATGGCCATTGAGTCGGTGAGGCCATTCAACTCTCTCATCCTCTGTCATCCCCTTCTCCTCCTGCCTTCAATCTTTCCCAGTATCAGGGTCTTTTCTAATGAGTCAGCTCTTCACATCAGGTGGCCAAACTATTGGAGCTTCAGCTTCAACATCAGTCCTGCCAATGAATATTCAGGACTGATTTCCTTTACGATGGACTGGTTTGATCTCCTTGCATTCCAAGGGACTCTCAAGAGTCTTTTCCAGCACCACAGTTCAAAAGCATCAATTCTTTGGTGCTCAGCTTTCTTTATAGTACAACTCTCATATCCATAGATGACTACTGGAAAAACCATAGGTTTGACTAGACAGACCTTTGTTGGCAAAGTAATGTCTCTGTTTTTTAATATGCTGTCTAGGTTGGTCATAACTTTCCTTCCAAGGAGCAAGTGCCTTTTAGTTTCATCGCTGAAGTCACCATATGCAGTGATTTTGGAGCCCCCCAAAATAGTCTGCCACTGTTTCCCCATCTATTTGCCATGAAGTGATGGGACCAGATATCATGGTCTTAGTTTTCTGAATGTTGAGCTTTAAGTCAACGTTTTCACTCTCCTCTTTCACTTTCATCAAGAGGCTCTTTAGTTTTTCTTCACTTGCTCCCATAAGGGTGGTGTCATCTGCATATGTGAGGTTATTGATATGAACAATGAGGTTACTGTCACAAATTATGGATGGAGGTTCGTGGCATTATACAGGAGGCAGGGATCAGACCATCTCCAAGAAAAAGAAATGCAAAAAGGCAAAATGGTTGTCTGAGGAGGCCTTACAAACAGCTGTGAAAAGAAGAGAAGAGAAAGGCAAAGGAGAAAAGGAAATATATACCCATTTAAATGCAGAGTTCCAAAGAATAGCAAGGAGAGATAAGAAAGACTTCCTCAGTGATCAATGCAAAGAAATAGAGGAAAAAAAATGCATGGGAAAGACTAGACATCTCTTCAAGCAATTATTCATATATATTACTAATTCTTCAAGATCATATTAATTATAAAAAGCCCCACTATTTAGTGGGACTAAATTTCAAATTACAGGGACTTCAAACTCTTTAAATTGAATGTGTATCACCTACAAAAAACCTGGTTTGCATAAATGCACTCAACAAGATCCAGTTGCCCTGTGAAGTTCTATTTTACGTCAATCAGGTTAAGTTAATTTTAGCATAATGTGATATTATATATTAAGAAAAATTTAATGAATACAGAAACTGTTATGTCTCTTCATCTTTGCCCCTCTCTTGTAATCATCAGTCATATAATTTCAAGAGGATGTATCCAGGTGAATTAAACTCTAAACTGTTGTTACAGGGTGGTATCACTTTAAAAAGCAACATATCCTTTGGGCATTGTCAAGACCATCCTACAATATTCTAATTTTAGGTAATGTTAAGTTTTCAGGACCATGTTTCTTTTTCTTAGATACATATACTTTCAATAAAACATCCATACTGTTTATTGCATATGTAGCATAATTACTTTTGTAATGGATTAAATTGTATCAAGTTTTTTTAAAAAAAGATATCTGAAGTCCTAACCACCCCTACCTTCCAGTACCTCAGAATATGACTTTATTTGGAAATATTCTCTTTAAAATAGAGGTAATAAAATTAATCATTTGGGTGAACCCTAATCCAATACAATGGTGTCATTATTAAAAAATATGGATAGAGGCACAGACACACAAAAGAACGATGATGAAGGGACATAGGGAAATGCCACTTGAGGATGGAGGCAGAAGTTGGAATTAGGAAGCCACCTATAAAGGAACATCTAGGGCTGTCAGAAGCTAAAAGACGAAAGGAGAAATTTTTCTTACAGTTTTCAGAGGGAGTGTGGTCTTATCAATACCTTGATTTCATAATTTAGCCTCCAGAATTATGAGACAATAAATTTCTGTTGTTCAAAGCCACCAAATTTCTGGTACTTTGTTACTGTACTGCAGCCATATGAAAATAATATAGCTTTCATTTCATTTCCAAAGATTAAACCAACTACAGATCATGTAGTACTATAATATTTACCAATGAAAAAAAAACTCTGTGCAGAAGTTGACCCCCGAAGCTCTAACTCACGTTGTTTAAGGAACTGTATTATATTTTGTCTTTCACAGATGTATTTTTACTTTTATAGATGACAATGCATAAGCACACAATAGTTGAAAATAATGGCCCCAAGGATAAAATACTTCCTTAGGTAAGTTACCTTTTCCATCTTTCATGTTGATGTTGATTTCACCTTGCTTGATCTGTTATAAACCACTCAAGAATAGATGTGATTTACCTGGGAGCCAGGTTCACACTTTTCATTTCCTCAGAAAAAGGGGCTAATGGAAGGAACTGAACAAAAAAAAAGGAACAATCACTTCTCTATCCAAGAAGCTGTTTCTTCCTGCCCCTATGTTTCAGTTTATTCTAGAGATAATGTTAAGACAAGCAGTAAAAACTTCCTCAGGACTTACTTAGCAGGTATGCACATTTCTTTCTATGCTTTGATGTTAAACTGGACTATCAATTCAGGGGAGTGTGACCAAATATTTTATTTATTCCATTTGCCCATTTTCAAGAGATATTAGAATAATTGTCATAATACACCAGTGTGGTCTAAAATACCTGTTTTACATAGTTGTTACATATTAATAATGACAAAATAACCAGAAACTTACTTCAAATAATAATTCCATTCAACCTAGACTTGTAAATTATCACAAAAGTTTCTCAAAACTGTAAAAAAAAAAAAAATCTGAGATTTTATCTATTTTCAAAGAAGAATTTCACTCACCATTGTGTCATGAATGTTGGCAGAAGACTTAAGACTCCTTCATCAGAGACAAAGAACTCTGTTACTCCCAGAAACAGCAATAGTCAGAGTACTAACATTTTCTTATACTGGCCCCATAGGTCCTAATTCCCATAGGGCTACATGGAAAGAAACAGTTGACAGATGCATTGGCAAGGGATATCATTACAAGAGAGGAACACTGAAGTTAGAAAATCTGAATGTCTTATAATGGGCAGTAAACATGACTACACTTTGCTCTAGATTTTATCTCTATCTTCTAAGACTAAAGGTAAACATACTCTTTGCTCTAAGGGACATCATCTCTCCTTTCCAAAGATGTTCTCTGTGCAAATATCACTGAAAAGACAGTCAATAAAAATTCAGTTCTTTCCCCACAAAACATGCAGAAATACAAGAAACCCATGGAGAATATTCTCTACCCAAAGCCTCCAAAAAGTGGTGAAGTAAACTATTCAGCTGTTTTATGGAGATTTAGCAATATCAACAACCATTAACTATTCTCAAATTAAAATTAATAATGTCAATAAAGAAATATTACAGGATTAAAATGGAAAAGCCAAAAGACTACATAAAAGACAACAGATGATAAAAGAGTAAGTTAAACAAACATCAAATTGATACTACTGGGTCTTTCACTTTTGGTCAAGGTATAGTTATGGGGATAGGAACTACCCATTCACTTAAAACAAATGAAAAACTAGACATGCACATGAAACAGTTTTTATTAAACATTGTTCAACAGATAATAAAGGGCAAAGATCCAGGAGATGGGATAAATAATGAAGTGATCCTTATTATTGCCTTAACTTATAGTCTCAAGGTAGTTTCCAGGCTGTGTCTCAGAGACATACAACACCCAGCCTGGAAGTCCACTTGAAAAGAGGAGATGGAGCTAGAAATCGAGGGAGGCCAAGGGGAGGGAGAGCATGTAGGGCAGAATACAGGAAAGGAGGGAAATGTATAGAGAGATACTAGCTGTAGAGATGTGAACAAGAGTCCTTCTCGTGTCTTTCACTTAGTACAACAATATATGTGAAGAGACTGCTGGACTCTAGAGAAAAGGCACTCAAAAAGAGCAGAGGGAATATCAACAAAGTCACACAAGGATAAGATAGTTGTATTTTCCACCACCTAAACTAGATAAAATATTTTTGACTTTGGGTTAGGCAAAATTTTCTTATTTATATCAAATGCTCAGGCCATAAAAATGAACTGTTGATCAATTAGGATACATCAAAATCAAGAATATCTGCTGTTCAAAAGACAGCTAAGATAATATAATAGTAATAACAACAGTAATTGCAGATTGGAATAAATTATCTGAAGATATTTTATTTAATAAATGCTTGTATTCACATATACAAAGACTCACAAAATGAGGAAAACAAACAGCAAATTATTTTAAGGGCAAATTATTTGAGCTGTTACTATACCAAATAAAATATATGGATGGAAAATATGCACATGAAAAAATGCTCAACATTATTAATTGCAAATTAATCATTAATTAAAATCACCAAGACATATATAACACTCCTATAAAAATGTCTAAAATTAATAAGACTGATCACAAGCATTGAGGACAAGGAATAGCTGCAGTTCTTTTACATTACTGTGGGATTGTAAAGCAACAGAAACACTGAAAAACAATGTGTTGATTTCTTCAAAAGTTCCAGACACTTCCATATGATCCAACCTGCACATTTATAAGAATTTACCCTTAAGAAATGAAGGCACATGTACCAACCTGCACACTTAGAAGAATTTACCCTTAAGAAATGAAGACACAGGGGCGGTCCTAAGATGGCGGAGGAATAGGACGGGGAGACCACTTTTTCCCCCACAAATTCATTAAAAGAACATTTAAACGCTGAGTAAATTCCACAAAACAACTTCTGAATGCCAGCAGAGGACATCAGGCACCCAGAAAAGCAGCCTATTGTCTTCAAAAGGAGGTAGGAAAAAATATAAAAGATAAAAAGAGAGACAAAAGAGGTAGGGATGGAGTTCCATTCTGAGAAAGGAGTCATTTTTAAAAGAGAGGTTTCCAAACACCAGGAAACACTCTCACTGCCGAGTTTGTGGTGAGCCTTGGAACCACAGAGGGCAACATAACCAGAAGGAAAAATAAATAAACAGTTAAAACCCACAGATTATGTGCCCAATGGTAAGCAGAGAAGCAGCATAGACGCCTGCATCTGCCACTAGCAAGCGTGGGCTGCAGTGCTTAGAGTAAGGACTGGGCCTGAATACCCCAAGGACAATCTGAGGGAACTAACTTGGGATAGCAAACTAGACTGTGGGATAGCTACCACGCGAAAAGCCCTAACCTAAGACACAGCCAGGCCCGCTCACAGAACAAAGGACTGAGCAGAGCTAGACAGCTGTGGACCGGACATCTCCCTCTGGAGACAGGCAGGAGAGGGCAGCCAGAGCCAGAAGGGGGCAATCACAGCCCCAGAGAGGCATTATCTGCCAAACTGCAAGCAGGCTTCATTGCTAACCAAGATTTCTTGGGATTCTGGACTATCATCATCTGCCTGAGAAGGTGCGCCAGTTGTACACCCAGAAAACTTAGCAGCAGGGACAGGGGAGGAGGTAAGTTGCAATGACTGCACTTGCCAAATGCCTGGTCACCTGAGCTGCTCAGATCTGGGAAGGGCACAAAACACAGGCCCAACCGAGTCTGCACTTCTGAGTACTACCCGAGTACCTGAACCTGAGCGGCTTAGACCTGGGAAGTGCATACAACCCAGGGCTGGCCTCAGACAGTTCCAGGCAGAGCAACCTAGAGCCTAAGCAGTGTAGACAGGGAAAGCACACACGCCATGAGCGGGGGCAAACCCATTGTGGCTGAGACACTGTGAGCACACGCCAGTGTTTTTTTGTTCGCAGCGTCCCTCCCTTCCCACAGCACCTGAACAAGTGAGCCTAAAAAAGTGTCCACCACTGCTCTCTTGTGTCAGGGCGGAAATTAGACACCGAAGAGACCAGCAAACAGAAGAAGCTACAACAGAGAAACCTCCTTGGAAGTGAAAGGTGCAATAGATTAAAACCCTGTAGTTAGTACCAACTACATAGGAGAAGGGGCCTGTAGATCTTGAGAAATTAAGCCAGATCAAGGAACTATCCGAAAATGAACTTCATATAAATATATTTTATAATTTTTGTGACTTTTTTTTTTCTTTTATTCAATCTTGGACTGCAAGGAGATCCAACCAGTCCATTCTGAAGGAGATCAACCCTGGGATTTCTTTGGAAGGAATGATGCTAAAACTGAAACTCCAGTACTTTGGCCACCTCATGCAAAGAGTTGTCTCATTGGAAAAGACTCTGATTCTGGGAGGGATTGGGGGCAGGAGGAGAAGGGGATGACAGAGGATGAGATGGCTGGATGGCATCACGGACTCGATGGATGTGAGTCTGAGTGAACTCCAGGAGATGATGATGGACAGGGAGGCCTGGCATGCTGCGATTCATAGGGTTGAAAAGAGTCGGACACGACTGAGCAACTGAACTGAACTGAACTGAATACTGTATTTTAGAGAATCCAACCTCTACCCTAGATTTTTAATCTTTGCTTTTTGGTATTTGCTGTCAATTGTGTACCTTTAAGAACCCAATCTTCAGTACTGGTTACTGGCTTCAGTACAGATTACTGGCTTGACTGCTCTCTCCCCCTTTGGACTCTCCTTTTTCTCCACCAGGTCGCTTCTATATCCTCCCTCCCCCCTCTCTTCCCTACCCAACTCTGTGAATCTCTTTGTGTGTTCTGGACAGTGGAGAACACTTAAGGAACTGATTACTGGCTGGATCTGTCTCTCTCCTTTGGATTCCCTCTTTTCTCCTCCTGGCCACCTCTGTCTCCTTCCTCCTTCTTCTCTTCTCTGTATAACTCCGTGAACATCTCTGAGTGGTCCAGACTGTGGAGCACACATAAGGAAGTGATTACTGGCTAGCTTGCTCTCTCCTCTTTTGATTCCACCTCATCTCATAATGGACACCTCTATCTCCCCCCTCCCTCTTCTCTTCTGCATATAACACTGTGAACCTCTCTGAGTGTCCCTCACTGTGGAGAAACTTTTCATCTTTAACCTAGATGTTTTATCAACAGTGCTGTATAGATCGAGAAGTCTTGAGGCTACTGTAAAAATAAGAATGAAAATCAGAAGCAGGAGGCTTAAGTCCAAATCCTGAGAACACCAGAGAACTCTTGACTCCAGGGAACATTAATCAACAGGAGCTCATCAAACGCCTCCATACCTACACTGAAACCAAGCACCACCACCAAGTTCCAGAGCAAGACATACCACACAAATTCTCCAGCAACACAGGAACATAGCCCTCAACTTCAATATACAGGCTTCCCAAAGACACACCAAACCCACTGACATCTCAAAACTCATTACTGGACACTTCACTGCACTCGAGAGAGAAGAAATCCAGCTCCACGCACCAGAACACTGACACAAGGTGTTCTTCCCTGATAATCAGGAAACCTTGACAAGCCACCAGTACAAACCCACCCACAGCAAAGAAACTCCAAAATAAACAGAACTTCACAAACTGCCAGAATACAGAAAGGCCACCCCAAACACAGCAATATAAACAAGATGAAGAGACAGAAGAATACCCAGCAGAAAAGGAACAGGATAAATGCCCACCAAGCCAAACAACAGAGGAAGAGATAGGGAATCTACCTGATAAAGAATTCCAAATAATAGTGAAAATGATCCAAAATCTTGAAAGTAAAATGGAATCACTGATAAATAGCCTGGAGACAAGGATTGAGAAGATGCTAGAAAGGTTTAAAAAGGACCTAGAAAAAAATTTAAAAAGTAAATATATAATGAATAATGCAATACATGATATAAAAAACACTCTGGAGGAAACAAATAGTAGAATAAAGGAGGCAGAAGATAGGATTAGTGAGATAGAAGATAGAATGGTAGAAATAAATTAATCAGAATTAATCAGAGAGGAAAAAAGAAAAATGAATTAAAAGAAATGAGGAAAATCTCAGAGACCTCTGGAACAATGTTAAACGCCCCAACATTCTAATCATAGGAGTCCTAGAAGAAGAAGACAAAAAGAAACACCATGAGAAAATACTTGAGGAGATAATAGTTGAAAACTTGCCTAAAATGGGGAAGGAAATAATTACCCAAGTCCAGGAAACCCAGAGAGTTCCAAACAGGATAAACCCAAGGTGAAACACCCCGAGACACATATTAATCAAATTAACAAAGATCAAACACAAAGAACAAATATTAAAAGCAGCAAGGGAAAAACAACAAATAACACACAAAGGAATTCCCATAAAGATAACAGCTGATCTTTTAATAGAAACTCTTCAGGCCAGGAGGAAATGGCACGACATACTTAAAGTGATGAAAGAAAATAATCTACAGCCCAGATTACTGTACCCAGCAAGGATCTCATTCAAATATGAAGGAGAAATCAAAAGCTTTACAGACAAGCATAAGCTGAGAGAATTTAGCACCACCAAACCAGCTCTCCAACAAATGCTAAAGGATCTTCTCTAGACAGGAAACACAGAAAGGGTGTATAAACTTGAATGCAAAACAATAAAGTAAATAGCAACGGGATCATACTTATCAACAATTTCTTTAAACATAAATGGGTTGAATGCCCCAACTAAAAAACAAAGACTGGCTGAATGGATACAAAAACAAGACCTCTATATATGCTGCCTACAAGAGACCCACCTCAAAACAAGGGACACATACAGACTGAAAGTGAAGGGCTGGAAAAAGATATTCCATGCAAATAGAGACCAAAAGAAAGCAGGAGTAGCAATACTCATACCAGATAAAATAGACTTTAAAACAAAGGCTGTGAAAAGAGACAAAGAAGGACCCTACATAATGATCAAAGGATCAATCCAAAAAGAAGATATAACAATTATAAATATATATGCACCCAACACAGGAGCACCACAATATGTAAGACAAATGCTAACAAGTATGAAAGGGGAAATTAACAAAAACACAATAATAGCGGTAGACTTTAATACCCCACTCACACCTATGGATAGATCAACTAAACTGAAAATTAACAAGGAAACACAAACTTTAAATGATACAATAGAACAGTTAGACCTAATTGCTATCTATAGGACATTTCACCCCAAAAGAGTGAATTTCACCTTTTTCTCAGGTGCACATGGAACCTTTTCCAGGATAGATCACATCCTGGGCCAGAAATCTAGCCTTGGTAAATTAAAAAAAAAAAACTGAAATCATTCCAAGCATCTTTTCTGACCACAATGCAGTAAGATTAGATCTCAAGTGCAGGAGAAAAACAATTAAAAATTTCAACATCTGGAGGCTGAACAACACACTGCTAAATAACCAACAAATCACAGAAGAAATCAAAAAAGAAACCAAAATCTGTATAGAAATGAATGAAAATGAAAACATAACAACCCAAAACTTGTAGGACACTGTAAAAGCAAAGCTAAGGGGAATGTTCATAGCAATACAGGCATACCTCAAGAAACAAGAAAAAAGTCAAATAAATAACCTAACTCTACATCTAAAGCAACTAGGAAGAAATGAAGAACCCCAGGGTTAGAAGAATGAAATAAATATTAAAAATTAGGGCAGAACTAAATGCAAAAGAAACAAAAGAGACCATAGCAAAAATCAACAGAGCTAAAAGCTAGTTCTTTGAGAGGATAAATAAAATAGACAAACCATTAGCCAGACTCATCAAGAAACAAAGGGAGAAAAATCAAATCAACAAAATTAGAAATGAAAATGGAGAGATCACAACGGACAACACAGAAATACAAAGGAACATAAGAGACTACTATCAGCAACTATATGCCAATAAAATGGACAATGTGGAAGAAATGGACAAATTCTTAGAAAAGTACAACTTTCCAAAACTTAACCAGGAAGAAATAGAAAATCTTAACAGACCCATCACAAGCACAGAAATGGAAACTAATCAGAAATCTTCCAGCAAACAAAAGCCCAGGTCCAGACGGCTTCACAGCTGAATTCTACCAAAAACTTAGAGAACAGCTAACACCTATCCTACTCAAACTCTTCCAGAAAACTGCAGAGGAAGGTAAACTTCCAAACTCATTCTATGAGGCCAGTTCAGTTCAGTCGCTCAGTCGTTTTCAACTCTTTGCGACCCCATGAATCGCAGCACGCCAGGTCTCCCTGTCCATCACCATCTCCCAGAGTTCACTCAGAATCACATCCACTGAGTCCGTGATGCCATCCAGCCATCTCACCCTTGGTCGTCCCCTTCTCCTCCTGCCCCCAATCCCTCCCAGCATCAGAGTCTTTTCCAATGAATCAACCCTTCTCATGAGGTGGCCAAAGCACTGGAGTTTCAGCTTTAGCATCATTCCTTCCAAAGAAATCCCAGGGTTGATCTCCTTCAGAATGGACTGGTTGGATCTCCTTGCAGTCCAAGGGACTCTCAATAGTCTTCTCCAACACCAGTGTTCAAAAGCATCAATTCTTCGGCGCTCAGCCTTCTTCACAGTCCAACTCTCACATCCATACATGACTACTGGAAAAACCATAGCCTTGACTAGACAGACCTTAGTCGGCAAAGTAATGTCTCTGCTTTTGAATATACTACCTAGGTTGGTGATAACTTTTCTTCCAAGGAGTAAGCGTCTTTTAATATCATGGCTGCAATCACCATCTGCAGTGATTTTGGAGCCCAAAAAAATAAAGTCTGACACAGTTTCCACTGTTTCCCATCTATTTCCCATGAAGTGATGGGACCAGATGCCATGATCTTCATTTTCTGAATGTTGAGCTTTTAGCCAACTTTTCCCCTCTCCTCTTTCACTTTCATCAAGAGGCTTTTTAGTTCCTCTTCACTTTCTGCCATAAGGGTGTTGTCATCTGCAAATCTGAGGTTATTGATATTTCTCCCATCAATCTTGATTCCAGCTTGTGTTTCCTCCAGTCCAGCGTTTCTCATGATGTACTCTGTATATAAGTTAACACAAGAATATGGTATATCTCAAACTCTGAGATTAAGCTAAGTCAAAGAAGTCAAACCAAAAAGAAAAAAAAAGTATATATTGTATAATTCAAATACATAATATTCCAGAAAATACAAACAAACATATGTTGACAGAAAGTACATCAGTAGTTGCTTAGGATAGGGGGAGAGAGGGATTGCAAATGTTTCATGATGATTAATACATTTATCTTGATTGGTATGATGATTTCATGAGTGTATACATATGTGAAAACTAATCCAACTGTACACTAATATGTGTGCTACTGCTACTGCTAAGTTACTTCAGTAGTGCCCGACTCCGTGTGACCCCATAGACGGCAGCCCACCAGGCTCCCCCGTCCCTGGGATTCTCCAGGCAAGAACACTGGAGTGGGCTGCCATTTCCTTCCCCAATGCATGAAAGTGAAAAGTGAAAGTGAAGTCGCTCAGTCTTGTCCGACTCTTAGTGACCCCATGGACTGCAGCCTACCAGGCTCCTCTGCCCATGGGATTTTCCAGGCAAGAGTACTGGAGTGGGGTTCCATTGCCTTCTCCGCTAATGTGTATAGCTAAATACATTTCAGTCAAGTTGTCAAATATTCATACAGTTAACAATAATTAACTAGGAATTAGCCAATATAAATAGCAAGAACAGTTTAAGTTATGAAGTTGAAAACTAAAATTACACCATGATATTTCACTTTCCAGTTATCTCAGTTTAGATTTTATATATATATCATATATATATATACATTCATACATACATACATACATATATATAATACATATATACATACATTAACATATATACATACATACATATATATAATACATATATATATATATTTCTTAATCAGGTACAGAAAACATATTTTTCATGCCAAAAATCTTTCAATGGGATTGTTATGGTGATTTTAGAAAAAAAAAATATAATCTACATAGAAAGAGTTGTGGAATTTTCTAAGAAAAGTACTAAAAGCAATTTTGAAAATTTAAAGCAGGTAGTAAGAATTTTTTGTCCTGTGAGGTTAAATCAAAAAACAGACTGGTCATGAAGCAACAGTTAGAACCTGACATGAAACAATGGACTGGCTCCAAATTGGGAAAGGGGTATGTCAAGGCTGTATATTGTCACCCTGCTTATTTAACTATATACAGAGTATATTATGAGAAATGCCAGGGTGGATGAAGCACAAGCTGGAATTAAGATTGCCAGGAGAAATATCAGTAAGCTCAGATATGCAGATGACACCACCCTGTGGCAGAAAGTGAAGAAGGACTAAAAAGCTTCTTGATGAAAGTGAAAGAGGAGAGTGAAAAAACTGGCTTAAAACTCAACATTCAAAATATGAAGATCATGGCATCCGGTCTCATCACTTCATGGGAAATAGATGGGGAAACAGTGGAAACAGTGACAGAGTTTATTTTGGGGGGCTCCAAAATCATTGCAGATGGTGACTGCAGCCATGAAATTAAAAGACGCTTGCTCCTTGGAAGAAAAGTTATGACCAACCTAGACAGCATATTAAAAAGCAGAGCCATTAAGTTTGCTGACAAAGGTCCATCCAGTCAAACCTATGGTTTTTCCAGTAGTCATGTATGGATGTGAGAGTTGGACCATAAGGAAATCTGAGCACAGAAGAATTGATGCTTTTGAACAGTGGTGTTGGAGAAGACTCTTGAGAGTCCCTTGGATTGCAAGATCAAACTAGTCCATCCTAAAGGAAATCAATCCTGAATACTCATTAGAAGGATTGATGCTGAAGCTGAAGCTCCAATACTTGGCCACCTGATGTGAAGAACTGACTCACTGGAAAAGACCCCGATGCTGGGAAACTTTTAGGCAGGAAGAGCAGGGGATGACAGAGGATGAGATGGCTGGATGGCATCACCGAGTCAATGGACATGAGTTTGAGCAAGCTCTGGGAGTTGGTGGACAGGGAAGCCTGCCATGCTGTATTCCTTGGGGTCGCAGAGTCGTACACGACTGAGCAACTGAACTGAACTGATTGATCATTATGTAATAGGGACAAAAAATTTACTTTGTCAAATATATGACTTCTAGTTTTTTAAAATACAAAATGTAATGAATATAAAATTCAGGTAAATGAATTTAGACAGGCAGCATTTTTTAGAGTAGTTTTAACTTCACAGCAAATTGAGCAGAAGCAGAGATTTCATTTTTTGTTCCCAAGTAGCAGAAGAAATTCACATAACAAAGACAAATATTGAAGGTGTGAATTTGCCGGGAGCCAGCGGGAGAAACTCCGCCCGTGGTAAAGGTCATGAGGAAGGAGCCTCAGCATACGCAAAGGTGTGATCAAGCCTCAGGAGACCCCTGTTCCCGAGCATCTACCCCCAAAAACCAGACTCTGCCTGCTTTACTGTGTTATGCTTTCCACCTACTCTTCTGACATTAACAGAGGGCTGTCCCCCCACCACCTTTTTCTGGAAAAAGTTAATTTAGAGCTTTTAGATAATAAATCTCCTGGGCATAATAAGAGTGTTTCAATCCAAAAACTCTTCTCATGGCTTTCTAGCCTGCCTGCTGGACTCCTCTTACAGCTGCGCATGTGATTGTTTGTGGCCTCCAGACCGCGAGAGGCACAGGAGGCTTAAAACATCCTAGGAATGTAGGGGCTTCCGAGGAGTCAAAATCATTAGCATAGGACTGATTAAAGGTTTCATTTGTTGAACCAATACTTGCTGCCAAATTTTCATATCTTTTATTTGTAGATATAGTTGGTATATAGAAAAAACAGGTAGTAGACCTGGTATTAGCAACGTTAGATCTTTGAGTTAAGCACTTTCTTTGTTATAACCCACTGCACCTTTGTTCTACAGGAATGTAACTTTATTTAGTACTTTGAAGGTGATGCAGAGTAAAGAAAAAACACTTCTAGGGAAAAAGAGTTTTCTGGTTGATAGATATTTATCTAGGAAGAGAGCCATAAAAATGTTAACAGGCCTCTTGGTGAGAAGATAATGTAAACCACCTAAGACCTTTTGTATACAGGAAGGTATGCAAAAAGAAAGCCTGGTCTCAATGAGGGTCAGGACTGCTACCCCTGCACAACTCTGCGTATTTCATTATTTATGTACAACTTGGGGTATATAAGCTTATTTTGAAAATAAAGTCTTGAGTCTTGCACCGATGCTGGGCTCCCCCATGTAGTTCTTTTCTCCCCTTTTCCGGCTGAATTCCCATCTGGAGTGCGGAGGCTCACCAAGTCTATTTACATGCCCTGGCTTCTAAGATCCACGCGAGAGGGAGCCCAAGGCAGGGCACCCTCTGCTATTCAAGTGGGTGCCGGTGGCCTGACGTAGATGGTGCAAACCTCTTGTCTCGAGGTTTTATTAGCTTTCCACGTAAACCAAGTTATTCAGCCTCTTTTCTCCACTAATTTTCCTCCTACACTATTCCTTCCTAATCTCTTTATATTTCTAATTAAATAGTCCTTTCCCAGACTCCGACTCCATCCCCACTTCGAATTCCCTAGATCCACTGGGGCTGGACCCCAGCATAAATTTAAAAAAAAAAAAAAATTCCTTCAAGCAACATTAGTCAAAGTTTGTAAATTCAGTTCAGTTCAGTTTAGTTCAGTTGCTCAGTCGTGTCCGACTCTTTGTGACCCCATGAATTGCAGCACGCCAGGCCTCCCTGTCCATCACCAACTCCCAGAGATCACTCAAACCCACATCCATCGAGTCAGTGATGCCATCCAGCCATTTCATCCTCTGTCGTCCCCTTTTTCTCCTGCCTCCAATCCCTCCCAGCATCAGAGTCGTTTCCAATGAGTCAACTCTTCACATGAGGTGGCTAAAGTACTGGAGTTTCAGCTTTAGTATCATTCCTTCCAAATAACACCCAGGGCTGATCTCCTTTAGAATTAAATGAACATATTAAAATTTCAGTCCAAATAATTTTTTTCTTATTTGGTGATTCTACAATGAGACCTCAAGATTCTGATAAAGTTTATGTATTTCAACAGATGTATTCCATTTGAGTAATTACATGGTCATTTAATGGATATATCCTTTTTATTTGATTTTGTTAAATAATCACTTCTTTTTGCTTTTGAATTTCTAGGTATGTAGCCCAAAATCTCCACTTCACACCATTCTGCTCTATGTCAGTATGATAACTCTATCTTTTCAGTTCCTCAGGATTACAAACTTTTGTAGCCCCTATTTAAAATTTTTTCCAATCAACAGATCATCCTTTGAAAACACCCCTCCATAGCTAGCACCCCCTCATCACCCTCCTTCATGTGTTTTTAATAATAACACTTTTCCACCATATTTTATTAGTTTGTTTAATCTCTGCACTAAAATGTAAGCAGAAGAATACTGAAAGAGAAAGAGGCAAGGAATTCTGAAAGTAGAATTACCACACAGGAAGTTTAGTTTAATGAGCTCCTAGAATTAAAAAGTGGTATTAAATATACTTTTCCTCACAAAAATAAGTTTCCCGAAGGTGCTTAGAAAATAATAGCTTTACTATTAGCAGTCCTATTAAGTTATTACTACTGAATACTCATCTTTTTACACATAAGGCAATGGCATCCCACTCCAGTACTCTTGCCTGGAAACTCCCATGGACGGAGGAGCCTGGAAGCCTGTAGGCCATGGGTTCGCTGACAGTCGGACACGACTGAGCAACTTCACTTTCACTTTTATTCACTGGAGAAGGAAATGGCAACCCACTCCAGTGTTCTTGCCTGGAGAATCCCAGGGACGGGGGAGCCTGGTGGGCTGCTGTCGATAGGGTTGCACAGAGTTGGACACGACTGAAGTGACTTAGCAGCAGCAGCACTCATCTTTTTAAGGAATTACTTCTTTTGTATTTAGACTTAATTTGAGCCCATATCATCTAGGGAAAAACAAACTAGTTACTGGAGTCAGAGTCTTGAGTTTGAATCCCTGCTTCATCAAAAGAAAAAAAAGTTATTATAAAGAGGCTACTTATTTTCTCTGAGCCTCAGTTTCACTCTCTTTAAGATATAGATACATTTTGAACTATTAACAGCAAAATGAATGTAATATATTTAGTTCAAAGTTTGGTTCATTGAAGTAGGTGTCTAAGAAATAGCTATTAGCATAAATTAATATTAGTTATGACATTCATTTGTAATTTTTAATGTTGCTGATTAAGAAAAGCATAGTGAGTGGTTGCCTTTGCATATTACTTTAACAGATCATTACTTAAAAGCAAAGAAGCCATAAAATAAGAAGGAATATGCTGGGCGATCACACAGGAAGCACACATTTTTGAGTACTTATTTATAGAATGTCATCATGTCCTCGATGGCTGATGAACTTCAGCTTTCCTTTCTGTCATCTCCACTCTCAGGTTTCTTTGATGAACGCTGGCTACTCATCTCTTTTGTAAGAATGTGATTTTTTGCAACTGATTTACCTAACACTACAATTTGAAATACAAATCATGGACAAACACACAAAAGCAAAATAAGATACCATTATTGGTGGTTACAAATATGATTTAAAGAAACAAATTTTAAAAACTCATAACTGAAAGCCGCATTTGACTTGCATGTGGCATGTTACATCATGAAGGCACACAATAGTTCTGACAAACCAGAGTGAACATGAATGTTCAAAAGATAAAGAAACCCTGTCATGTTTTTCTACATAACATACATGAAAAAATATCTTCTAGGTAATTTGTATTGATAGATAGAAATCCTGGCCATGAGAAGTAAAGTGTTCTCATGGAGAGTTTGGGAAAATTATAGTGATATGATCTTTTTTTTTCATTTCTCACAGTTGAGGCAGAAAATTGTGCTAGCAAAAATTTTCTACCCAATGATCCCTACTGTATACAAACTCACTTCACATTTCAATTATTTTTAAAAGTTTAATATGAATTTTCTGGGGATTTTATATAGTTTCTAGTAGAGTCGAAGTTTTGAACACTGTGACTTTTTTGTTCCTCTTCTTTCCATTACTGAGGTATAATTGACAAATAAAATTGTAATATATTTAAAGGGTTCTGTGTGATGATTTAATAAATGCAAACATTGTGAAAAGATTCCCACCATTGAGTTAATTAACATGTTCATTACCTCACATATTTACCTTGGGTGGGGGGCAGGTAGGGAAAGAACCACCAAGTTCTATCAGCAAATTTCAATTACACAATATTATCAACTAGAGTCATTACATTATACTTAGGTCATCAGACTTTATTTTATAACTGAAAGTCTGTACCCTTTTACCAAACTTTTCCTATTTCCCTCTCTACTATGTGCCATCGTCCACTCAGCCATGGCAAGACCCATTCAAATCTGTTTCTATCAGTTCAGCTCTTTTAGTTTTACATAGTGATACCATGCACTGTTTGTGTTTGTCTGGCTTAGTTGACTTAGCATAATATCCTCCAGTTCCATCTATGTTGTTGTAAATGGCAGACTTTCCTTCTCTTCTAAGGCTGAGTAATATTACATTGTGTGCATATATGTATATACATATTCTCAATCCATTTATCTTTCAACAGATGATTATGTTGTTTCCATATTTTGTGTTTGTGTGCTAAGTCGCTTCAGTTTTGTCCAACTCTTTGTGACCTTATGGCCTGCAGCCCTCCAGGCTCCTCACTCCAAGAATAACAGAGCAAGCTGCCATTCCTTTCTCCAAGGATTCTTCCCAACCCAGGGATCTAACCTGGTTCTCCTACATTGCAGGCAGTTCCATTACCATCTGAGCTACCAGGGAAGCCCTACAGTCACAACAGTCACAATTCATTCTTACTAGGTTGTATGTTTCTCTGTATTTGTCTATTTCTTTCAGCTTACCTAACTAATTGGCTTATAATTGTTCACAGTAGTCTTTTATGCTCCTTAGTATTTCTGAGTATCAGTTATAACATCTTCTCTTTTATTTCTGATTTTACTTGAGTGTTCTCCCTTCTTTCTTAGTTCAAGTAAAGATCTGTCAATTTTATCTTCCTAAAAAACAGTTTCTTAGTTTCACTGATATTTTCTATTATCTTTCTAGTCTCTATTTTATTTAGTTCTGCACTGATCTTCGTTTTATACTTCCGTCTACAAATATTGGACTTAATTTATCCTTCTTTTGTAGTTCCTTGAGATGTAATGTAATGCTATTTGAGATCTTAATTTTTTTCTTACTATCGACATTTATTGCTATAAAGTTATTTCTTTGAATTTTTCTTCTTGCTGTATTCCATAAGTTATGGTAATTTGTTTCCATTTTCCTTTGTCTAAAAACATATTTTGTATTTCCCTTTTGATTTCTTCAATAACTTATTGGTTGTTGACTAGCATATTGTTTAATCATCACATATTAGTGGATTTTTTAAAGTTTTTCTCCTGTAATTGATTTAGAGGTTCAAACCATTGTAGTTATTAAAAAAAAGATGTTTAATATAATTTTAATTTTCTTAAGTAATTAACACTTGACTTTTGGACCTAATGTATGATCTAGCCTGAAGAATGTCCCATGTGTGCCTCAGAAGAATGTGTATTCTGCTGCTATTAGAATGTTATGTATATGTTTGATCTAATATGTAGTTTAAGTATAGTTTCTCACTGATTTTGTCTTAATGATCTATCCATTTTTTAATGTGGCATATTGAAATCCCCTACTAGTATTTATTACTATTTATTTTTCATTTCAGATTCATTGATATTTACTTTACATATTTAGATGCTCCTTTGTCATTCATCTAGTATCTGGATTCCTCCAGATACTAGAGTGATATTGCTCTGTTGCAGTTATATATTTAGTGGGTCCATTAGAGGAAATTCAAAAGCCTTCTGTCATCAGCTTGGCCTATACTCCATCATCACTTAAACTATTTTTCTCTAAAATTCTCAAAATAGACGGATGAAATTGTTCTTGTCAAACCTAAGAATAACAAACTCACATGAATGATTACCTGTCCTGGCATTATAGATGGAATCAGTTCCATTTTCTCTTTATCTACAACCCCTGTTTCATTAAATATTTACAAAGTCAGATGTGTTCTTAGGGGAGAGTCCACCTATGGCACAGTTCAGTTCATTTCAGTCACTCAGTCGTGTCCGACTCTTTGCGACCCCATGAATCGCAGCACACCAGGCCTCCCTGTCCATTATCATCTCCCGGAGTTCACTCAGACTCATGTCCATCGAGTCCGTGATGCCATCCAACCATTTCATCTAGATTAGTGATCACATCATCATGATTATCTGGGTCGTGAAGATCTTTTTTGTACAGTTCTCCCATGTATTCTTGCCACCTCTTCTTAATATCTTCTGCTTCTGCTAGGTCCAGACCATTTCTGTTCTTTATCGAGCCCATCTTTGCATGAAATGTTCCCTTGGTATCTCTAATTTTCTTAAAGAGATTTCTAGTCTTTCCCATTCTGTTCTTTCCCTCTATTTCTTTGCATTGATCGCTGAGGAAGTCTTTCTTATCTCTTCTTGCTTTCTTTGGAACTCTGCATTCAGATGCTTATATCTTTCCTTTCCTCCTTTGCTTTTCACCTCTTCTTTTCACAGCTATTTGTAAGGCCTCCCCAGACAGCCATTTTGCTTTTTTGCATTTCTTTTCCGTGGGGATGGTCTTGATCCCTGTCTCCTGGCACAATGTCACGAACCTCACTCCATAGTTCATCAGGCACTATCTATCAGTTCTAGGCCCTTAAATCTATTTCTCACTTCCACTGTATAATCATAAGGGATTTGATTTAGGTCATACCTGAATGGTCTAGAGGTTTTCCCTATTTTCTTCAATTTGAGTCAAAATTTGGTAATAAGGAGTTCATGATCTGAGCCACGGTCAGCTCCTGGTCTTGTTTTTGTTGACTGTATAGAGCTTCTCCATCATTGGCTGCAAAGAATATAATCAATCTGACTTTGGTGTTGACCATCTGGTTATGTCCATATGTAGAGTCTTCTCTTTCCTTACCTTCAATGTGGGATAGCTCCTCTAGGCCCTCCTGTGCTTGCTCAGCCACTGCCTCTCAGGTTGCTCCTGGCCTCGGGCGTGGGTGGCTCCTCCCATTTGCTGCCCCTGGCCTCGGGCTCGGGTTGGCTCCTTAGGGTCACCGCCCTGGCCTCGGGTGCGAGGTGGCTTCTCCTGGCTGCCCCGACCTCGGACGTGGGGTGTCTCCTCCCTGCCGCCACTGGCCTTGGACACTGGGTAGCTCCTCCCGGCCGCCGCCCTGACCTCGGACGCGGGGTGTCTCCTCCTGACCACCACTGATCTCGGATGTGGGGTAGCTCCTCTTGGCCGCTGCCCCTGACCTTGGACGTGGGGTGGAACCTCCTGGCCGTTCTTGCACTGTCGCAGCCTGGCACTCTGGGCCGCTGTCCCTGACTTCGCCACCTATGGCACTAAAGGTAGTTCCAGCTCTACATTTATTCAACTGGTGGTGATAGAGGATTTTCTTTGATGTTAACATCTTAATTTTCTTCTGTATCAGATAAAATAGCCTCTAAGATATTACTAGCATTCAAGTTTCAGGACTCTTTGGTCTTGAAAACTGGAACAGCTCAGTATCAAGAGCAGATATACCTTGAGGCAGATGCCACAATGCTGATGAGGACAGTTGGAAGCTGACCTACATCTTAAGTTCATCAGGCTCTCCCTAACAGAGCCCTATCTAAATGCCTGTCTGGTTGCATTTCATCTTGACTTCCTTATCAAGCATTGAATATCAAGGTCAATCAAAGCTACAATTGATACCCAGCAAATTTCACTGTCATTAACCAAGACACAGGAATTGCTAGTTAAGTGATGGGAGGTAGGCTTAACAGTCACAATCTGAAGTTATTCTAGGCCAGAGGAACTTCATCTTCCTCTCTTCAGTCGCAAGGTGCTCAGTTTTGAGATAGACTCTGATCCATTTCTTTCTGTTAGCTCTTTTATCTTGTCATATTTATTACTTTGGATAAGCCACCCAGTGAAATGAGAAATGTTGAAGGGATGCCAAGAGTTTGGCTAGATAAATTCTAACAATTAAAGTGGGACCACAGAAAGCCCTCGGTTTACTATAAAACATTAACATAGCTATGTACATGTCAGGAATCAAAGACAAGCACATCCTGTCAGTTATAATCTCAAAATATGACTAATCTGACAATTTATCACTACCTTCAGTAGTACTAACCGATCCAAGCACCATTATCCCTTCCCTTCCTACATTTTATTCTCTATCTTCTCTCTTTAAAGTATGAATCAGATCATATCATTCCTTTGTTCAAAATTCTTATCAACTTCCTAACTCCTTAAAAATGAAATTAAGAACTCCTCATGGACTACAAAGCTCTCTATGAGCTAGTCCTGAGGTTCTCTTCAGCTATTCTCTATTTCTCTCCACCTCTCTATACTCTAATCATCACAGTCTTTAAACTATTCCACAAAGACATGAAATATCTTTGCTTTATTACTTTCTCCTTTCAGGACAATAATTCCTTCAGTCATTCTAAATTTCTGTGCCATTTTTTTTGTCTTTGTTTTTGTTTAACTTCTTAGACATTACTTACTGTAACTTGTCCAGCTGTCTCTGCAGTCTAACCACAATTTTGTCCCAGCCACAAATCCACATACATTTTCCCTTAAGCCACATTACCACTTTTCTGTTCCTGAACAAATTATTAGTATTATTATTATTTTCCCTCAGCTTATTTACCTAGAATATAATTCACTCTAAAATTTCTTGGCAAAATATACCCCTTACAAAGGTCTGTTTCATATTCCACTATTTCCAGGGCATCTCCTAGATCTTTTTCACCTCATGGAGTTGGCTCCCCACTTCACGTATTTCTGTAGTGTACTGATGAGTGAGTGAAAGTTGCTCAGTCATGTCCGACTATTTGCAACCTCATGGACTGTAGCCCTCTAGGCTCTGTCCATGGAATTCTTCAGATCAGAATACTGGAGTGGGTCGCTGTTCAGTTCTCAACCCAGAGATTGTTGCAGGTGGATTCTTTACCGTCTGAGCCACCAGGAAAGCCCAGTGTATTTATGGTAAATATATACCATAAATTGATTTTCACAGATTTTAATAGGCAGAGCAAAAATATTTATCATATATGCCAGATGTCTAACAATTAGTAGGAACTGAATGGGGTAATATGGGAGTGGAGGGGAAAAAAATGATCCATCACCTTTATGGACATCACACAAGAGCCAGAATTGACTACTGATGTCTGTTACATCAGTGGGTGCTGAGAATGACCATTAGTATTAAACGTTTATATAGAATAATTTACACCTATAGAGATCAAGGCCAATTGGAATCTGGCACATCATATTATGGCAGCGAATTTTCATTTAAACTCAAGTTATAAAACTTCTGCCAGATATTCAAAGATGTTTGTGGTGAAAGGATACTTGAATCGTTTGTTATGATTACACCCTAAGTACTGAACTCACTTCTCTAAGGTCCTCAGTCTTCTGGTTGCCTTCACAAGCCTATACTCATATTAGGCATATTTAGGATAGCACACGTTATATAAGTAATCTGTATTCCTAGTAACCTATATTCTCTTTGTATTTCTAGGTATGGGCTGTTCAGCCAAAACCATCTACAAAGAAGCAAGCAACCACTGATCAACAAAATAGGAGCAACAAAAGGAGTTTGGTGTTTCTTATTCAGCAGCACAAGAGTAACATCAGAGATAGTCATGCAAAAGGGACACTGTATATTAATATAAAATGTCTCATGGCACAGATGTAAAGAACACTTTTGAACTCTGTGGGAGAAGGCGAGGGTGGGATGATTGGAGAGATAACATTGAAACATATATATCACCATATGTGAAAAAGATTAGCAGTCCAGGTTTGATGTATGAGACAGGGCACTCAGGGCTGGTGCACTGGGATGACCCTGAGGGATGGGATGGGGAGGGAGGAGGGAGGGGGGTTCTGGATGGGGGACACATGTACATCCATGGCTGATTCATGTCAATGTATGGCAAAAACCACTACAATACTGTAAAGTAATTAGCCTCCAATTAAAATAAATAAATTAATTTTTTAAAAAAAGGTCTCAAGGGATTAGAGAAATTGTAATCAAGGGACTGAGAGCTAAAGTAGAAAACCTTATGGAAATCTCTGGAGGATTTGTTACAAGGATGTAAATTATTTATTTAGATTTCTGCCAAACACACACACGTCTACGAAAACAATGATAACTAGATTTTAGATGTTCTATTTTTCTATATTTTAGATTATGCATGATTCACATAATTACTAATATGGGCAATATTAGATAAACTTCAATCCAAACTGAGCAAAACAAGTATACTGTTCGTCACAAAACTTTTTTTGTCAAAGTAAGACACACATCCTGGAAGCAAGCATCTTGTGATTCTAAGACAGCACTAAGTGAAAACTCTGCTCCTAATACAAAATTCAAAACTTAACCAGGCTGTCATTTAGCTTCTCTACAAATAAACAGGATACTCAGGTAAAAAATAGCAAACTGTTGATAGTAATCAGTACTACAACAAAATGAGATGGGTTTCCTGTAGCTTCCAGGTGTCTTCATGATTGAATAAATGACTCTTTAAAAAACAACACAAAGTCAATTAAATTTATAAAGAGAAAATGATGCCTAACTTCACATTTTAGAATATATGTAATGTACATATATTTAAGAAAAAAAAAAACTATTTTAAGCTCAACATATGTTGCTAGGAAAAAAAAAAATCAAATATCTGTATAATTTAAGTTCCCAAAGTGAGATTAAATACTACAACATGTCTAACAGAAAATATTATTTTATTGAAAAGCCTTTTGATAAAGACAATTTCTCCAAATTATACCCTAGTTGTTGAGAACTAAGTTTCTAGAGACATAGAGATGGTAACACAATGGCAAAAATCATTTCATTCATTACTAGGAGAGTGATTTCAGTATCAGCTGTGCAGGCTGAGGCTGGAGGGACATATTTATCTCCAGTGGCACCTGGATTTCTGAGGAAGGACCTCTGTGACTGGGAAAGTCAGGGAGAAAAGGAAAGGGAGATGACAAGAATATCAAAGTGTCATGTTTCTTGCTGTCTGCTTCTAGATTTCAAAGGAGAACTCCCATGAACCTCTGGATATTCCCCACTTCCCCCACTGGCCCTGTGAAATCCCCCAAACCCCAGACACTAAGTCCACACCTCATCTCTGCTGTGGGCTCCTTGTGCCCATGCCCTGGTGCACCCTTACGATCCAATGCCTATAAAAGAAACCACAAACACGTTATAGTGCCACCTTCTGGGATAAAAAAGGTTTCTAATAGCCAGCTTGTTGAACCATAAGATTCAAAGACAATAGAATGTCTTAATTTACAAAGATGTCTGCTACTTCAAATGCTAAAGGAAAAATGTATACCCCTAAACACTGTGAAATATCGAAGATGGTAAAACCAAAAGAAAATGGTAATTCTCCAGCAACCAAATTCAAAGGCACAAACTACTGCAAACTAATAAATAATTCTACATAGCTGTCATGAAGAAATTCAATGAGATACAAGAGAACCTAAAAGGCAACTCTATGAATTTAGAGTAAAAATGATGAATGTAAGCAGTTCTCTACCAAAGAGATTGAAATTCTCAAGCTTCCCCAAGTTTGGGAAAGAACTGGACATACAAATCCAGGAACATACCAGAGTCACATTATTTCAATGCAAAAAGACCTTCTCCTAGACATATAATCAAACTGTCAAAAATAAATGACAAAGAAAGAATCTTAAAGGCAGGCAGGGTAAAAAACAAAGTGACCAAGGCAACATACTAAGAAACTCCCAGTAAGCTATCAGCAGATTTCTCAGTAGAAACTTTAGGTGGGCCAGAAGAAAGTGAAGGGAAATATATTGTTGTTGAAAGATAAAAACTGTCAGCCAAGAATGTTTTATCTGACAAAGTTACTTTTCAGAGATGAGGGAAAAACAACAGCTTTCAAAAGACAAACAGAAGCTGAAGGAAGTTAGCACCATTAAACCTAACTTGCAAGACATACTGAAAAGATGTTCTTCAACCTGGAATGAAAAGAAGTTAATCAGGGACAAGAAAAGAAGTGAAAGTACGTAACACACTGGTATCAGTCAGGGAAAAAATAGAATGAGAAAACTGTAACTTTATATTAGAATGTTGTTTTAACCAGTTAACTACATTATAAGATTAAAGGAAAAGAATATTTAAAATAACTACTATAATTTATTAACCAATTCAGGCATCAGTTCTGTTCAGTTCAGTTGCTCAGTCCTGTCCGACTATTTGCGACCCCTTGGACTGCAGCACGCCAGGCCTCCCTGTCCATCATCAACTCCTGGAATCCACTCAAATTCATGTCTATCGAGTCGGTGATGCCACCAAACCTCATCCTCTGTTGTCCTCTTCTCTTGCCTTCAATCTTTTATTAGCATCAGTCTTTTCAAATGAGTTAACTTCGCATAAGGTGGCAAAAGTATTGGAGTTTCAGCTTCAACATCAGTCCTTCCAATGAATATTCAGGACTGATTTCCTTTACGATGGACTGGTTGGATCTCCTTGCACTCCAAGGGACTCTCAAGAGTCTTCCCCAACACCACAGTTTGAAAGCATCAATTCTTTGGTGCTCAGCTCTCTTTATACTCCAATTCTTATATCCATACAGGCCTACTGGAAAAACCATAGGTTTCACTAGACAGACTTTGTTGGCAAAGTAATGTCTCTGCTTTTCAATATGCTGTCTAGGTTGGTCATAACTTTCTTTCCAAGGAAGAAGCGTCTTTTAATTTTATGGCTGCAGTCAACATCTGCAGTGATTTTGGAGCCCCCCAAAATAAAGACTCTCACCGTTTCCGCTGTTCGCCATCTATTTGAAATGAAGTGATGGCATTCGGTCCCATCACTTCATGGGAAATAGATGGTGACACAGTGGAAACAGTGACAGACTTTATTTTGGGGGGCTCCAAAATCACTGCAGATGTTGACTGCAGCCATGAAATTAAAAGACGCTTACTCCTTGGAAGGAAAGTCATGACTAGCCTAGATAGAATATTCAAAAGGAGAGACATTACTTTGCCAAGGTCCGTCTAGTCAAGGCTATGGTTATTCCAGTAGTCATGCATGGATGTGAGAGTTTGACTGTGAAGAAGGCTGAGCACTGAAGAATTGATGCTTTTGAACTGTGGTGTTGGAGAAGACACTTGAGAATCCCTTGGACTGCAAGGAGAACCAACCAACCATTCTGAAGATCAACCCTGGGATTTCTTTGGAAGGAATGATGCTAAGGCTGAAACTCCAGTACGTTGGACACCTCATGCAAAGAGCTGGCTCATTGGAAAAGACTCTGATGCTGGGAGGGGTTGGGGGCAGGAGGAGAAGGGAACTACCAAGGATGAGATGGCTGGATGGCATCACTGACTCGATGGACAGGAGTCTGAGTGAACTTCGGGAGTTGGTGATGAACAGGGAGGCCTGGCGCGCTGCGATTCATGGGGTCGCAAAGGGTCGGACACGAATGAGCGACTGAACTGAACTGAACTGATGGAACCAGAAGACATGATCTTAGTTTCCTGAATGTTGAGCTTTAAGCCAACTTTTTCACTCTCCTCTTTCACCTTCATCTGGAGGCTCTTTAGTTCTTCTTCACTTTCTTCCATAAGTATCGTGTCATCTGCATATCTGAGGTTATTGATATTTCTCCTGGCAATCTTGATTGCCGCTTGTGCTTCCTTCAGCCCAGGGTTTCTCATGATGTCCTCTCCATTTAAGTTAAATAAGCACGGTGACAATACACAGCCTTGACATACTCCTTTTCCTATTTGGAACCACTCTGTTGTTTCACGTACATTTCTAACTGTTGCTTCCTGACCTGCATACAGATTTCTCAAGAGGCAAGTCAGGTGGTTTGGTATTCCCTTCTCTCTCAGAATTTTCTACAGTTTATTGTGATCCACATAGTCAAAGGCTTTGGCCTAGTCAATAAAGCAGAAAGAGATGTTTTTCTGGAACTCTCTTGCTTTTCCCATGATCCAGGGGATGCTGGCAATTTGATCTCTGGTTCCTCTGCCTTCTCTAAAACCATCTTGAACATCAGGAAGTGCACGGTTCAAGTATTGCTGAAGCCTGGCTTGGAGAATTTTGAGCATTACTTCACTAGCATGTGAGATGAGTGTAATTGTGCGGTACTCTGAGCATTCTTTGGCATTGCCTTTCTTTGGAATTGGAATGAAAACTGACCTTTTCCAGTCCTGTGGCCACTGCTGAGTTTTCCAAATTTGCTGGCATATTGAGTGCAACACTTTCACAGCATCATCTTTCGGGATTTGAAATAGCTCCACTGGAATGCCATCACCTCCACTAGCTTTGTTCGTAGTGATGCTTTCTAAGGCCCACTTGACTTCACATTCCAGGATGTCAGGCTCTAGATGAGTGATCACACCATCGTGATTATCTGGGTCGTGAAGATCTTTTTTGTACAGTTCTTCTGTGTATTCTTGCCACCTCTTCTTAATATCTTCTGCTTCTGTTAGGTTCATACAATTTCTGTCCTTTATCGAGCCCATCTTTGCATGAAATGTTCCCTTGGTATCTCTAATTTTCTTGAAGAGATCTCTAGTCTTTCCCATTCTGTTCTTTTCCTCTATTTCTTTGCACTGATCACTGAAGAAGGCTTTCTTATTTCTTCTTGCTATTCTTTGGAACTCTGCATTCAGATGCTTGTATCTTTCCTTTTCTACTTGGCTTTTTGCTTCTCTTCTTTTCACAGCTATTAGTAAGGCCTCCCCAAACAGCCATTTTGCTTTTTTGCATTTCTTTTCCATGGGGATGGTCTTGATTCCTGTCTCCTGTACAATGTCACGATCCTCAGTACACCAGACAGTCTATCTATCAGATCTAGGCCCTTAAATCTATACCTTACTTCTACTGGATAATCATAATGGATTTGATTGAGGTCATTCCTGAATGGTCTAGCGGTTTTCCCTACTTTCTTCAATTTGAGTCTGAACTTGGTAATAAGGAGTTCATGATCTGAGCCACAGTCATCTCCTGGTCTTGTTTTTGTAGACTGTATAGAGCTTCTCCATCTTTGGCTACAAAGAATACAATCAATCTGATTTCAGTGTTGACCATCTGGTGATGTCCATGTGTAGAGTCTTCTCTTGTCTTGTTGGAAGAAGGTGTTTGCTATGACCAGCGCATTTTCTTCCCAAAACTCTATTAGTCTTTGCCCTGCTTCATTCCACATTCCAAGGCCAAATTTGCCTGTTACTCCAGATGTTTCTTGACTTCCTTCTTTTGCATTCCAGTCCTCTATGGCTGCGCGGGCGCAGGAGGGCCTAGAGCAGCTATCCCACGTTGAAGGTCAGCAAGGGCGGCAGTGAGGAGATACCCCTCATCCAAGGTAAGGAGCAGTGGCTGTGCTTTGCTGGAGCAGCCATGAGGAGATATCCCATGCCCAAGGTAACAGAAACCCAAGTAAGATGGCAGGTGTTTCAAGAGGGCATCAGAGGGCAGACACGCTGCAACCATACCCATGGAAAACTAGTCAATTGAATCACATTAGGACCACAGCCTTGTCTAACTCAATGAAACTAAGCCATGCCTGTGGGGCAACCCAAGACGGGCAGGTCATGGTGGAGAGGTCTGACAGAATGTGGTCCACTGGAGAAGGGAATGGCAAATCACTTCAGTATTCTTGCCTTGAGAACCCCATGATCAGTATGAAAAGGCAAAATGATAGGATACTGAAAGAGGAACTCCACAGGTCAATAGGTGCCCAATATGCTACTGGAGATCAGTGGAGAAATAACTCCAGAAAGAATGAAGGCATGGAGCCAAAACAAAAAGAATACCCAGCTGTGGATGTGACTGGTGATAAAAGCAAGGTCAGATGCTGTAAAGAGCAATATTGCATAGAAACCTGGAATGTAAGGTCCATGAATCAAGGCAAATTGGAAGTGGTCAAACAGGAGATGGCAAGAATGAACGTCGACATTCTAGGAACCAGCGAACTAAAATGAACTGGAATGGGTGAATTTAACTCAGATGTCCATTATATCTACTACTGCGGGCAGGAATCCCTCAGAAGAAATAGAGCAGCCATCATGGTCAACAAAAGTCTGAAATGCAGTACTTGGATACAATCTCAAAAACGACAGAATGATCTCTGTTTGTTTCCAAGGCAAACCATTCAATATAGTTAATAGTACAACACATATTTTAAAGTTGCTAAGAAAATAGGTATTACTTAAAAGTCCTTATAGCAAAAGAGAAGAAAAAATTTTTGTATCTTTGTATGGTGACAGAGGTTAACTAGGTTTATTGTAGTGATCAATTTGCAATCTTTATGCTGTACACCTGGGACTATATTTTAGTTATACATCAAACAAACGCAAAACCTAAAAGGTGAGGAGTAAAAGGGTGGAGCCATTATAGGGAAGTGAAGATAAGATGCTTTTAATATAAAATGGATTGTCTGAAGAAAACACAAAGGGAAGACACTGTTTATGGAATCAGAGGAATTAATACTGTTAAAATATCTGTCTATAAATTGAACACAGTACTCCCATCAAAATTTCAAAATGAAATCATGTGATCAAATTAAGAGAAATATGTTCTCAGATTTCAATACGTATGTAAATTGTTATATAAAATCAAAGTCAAAAAGAAAGAAATTTTAATGGTGTACTTCACTGGGATAAAAGAAAACAATTCTAAAATTTGTACAGAACAAAGGACTCTAAATAACCAAAATAATCCTGAGGTAGAAGAAAAAAGCTGGAGGTATCACCTTTCTTTATTTCAAACTATCAGCCACTGGTATAAAAGCAGACACACATAGACCAACTGAACAGAATAAAAAGCACAGAATTAAGCACCATAATAAAAAGGTTACCTAATATTTGACAAGAGAGCCAAAACATCTAATGGGGAAAAGATAATCTCTTCAACCAAAAAAAAAAAAAAAAACATGGTGTTGGGAAAACTGGATAAACACATGCAGAATAATGAAACTGGATCCCTATGTTATAATATTTACAAAAAATAATTCAAAAACTAGAAGAAACTGTTATTAGTTCAGTTCAGTTCAGTTGCTCAGTCGTGTCCGACTCTGCAACCCCATGAATTGCAGCACGCCAGGCCTCCCTGTCCATCACCAACTCCCAGAGTGCACCCAAACTCATGTCCATTGAGTCGCTGATGCCATCCAGCCATCTTATCCTCTGTCGTCCCCTTCTCCTCCTGCCCCCAATCCCTCCCAGCATCAGAGTCTTTTCCAATGAGTCAACTCTTCACATCAGGTGGCCAAAGTATTGGAGTTTCAGCTTTAGCATCAGTTCTTCCAAAGAACACCCAGGACCAATCTCCTTTAGAATGGACTGGTTGGATCTCCTTGCAGTCCAAGGGACTCTCAAGAGTCTTCTCCAACACCACAGTTCAAAAGCATCAGTTCTTCGGCACTCAGCTTTTTTCATAGTCCAACTCTCACATCCATACATGACTACTGGAAAAACTATAGCCTTGACTAGACGGACCTTGTTGGCAAAGTAATGTCTCTGCTTTTGAATATGCTATCTAGGTTGGTCATAACTTTCCTTCCAAGGAATAAGCATCTTTTAATTTTATGGCTGCAACCACCATCTGCAGTGAAAATGTATGGGAGAAGCTTAATACTGAGCTTGGCAATGATTTTTTGGTTATGGCACCAATAGTATCTGCCTGCAATGCATGAGCCCCAGATTTGATCCCTGGTTTGGGAAGATCCCCTGGAGAAGGAAACGGCAACCCACCCCAGTATTCTTGACTGGAAAATCCCACAGAGGGGCCTGGTGGATCACAGCCCATGGGGTTGCAGAATTGGACATGACTGAGCGACTGAGCATATATATATATGTGGCACTAAATACACAGACAACAAAAGCAAAAATCAACAAACAGGACTACATCAAACTTAAAGGCTTCCATATTGGGGGAAAAAAGAAATAACAAAATGAAAAGGCAACCTACAGAATGGGAGAAAATTTCAGCAAACCACATATCTGATGAGTGAATATCAGAAATAAATTTTAAAAATTCAATTAAACAAAAAAGAAAAACTCAGTGTGTTTAAAAATGGGCAGAAAAGTTAAACAGACGTTTCTCCTAATATGGCCAACAGGTACGTGAAAGACGCTCAACATCACCAATAATCAGGAATATGCAAATTAAAATCATAATGAGATATCACCTCACAACTATTAGAATGGCTGTAATCACAAAAGACAAGAGTTGATGAGGATGTGGAGAAAAGAATACTTATACACTGTTGGTGGAATATAAATTGGTTCAGCCAATACATGAAATAACATGGAGGTTCCTCACAAAGCTAAAAATAGATCTACCATGTGATTCAGGAATATAAATTCTGGGCATATTCCCCCAGGAAATGAATATTAAATTCATTTATTTAATATTAAAGGATATTTAAGGAACATATGCACTCCCATATCTTTTGCAGTATTATTCATAACAGCCAAAATATGGAAACAATCTTAGTGCCCATTAGTGGATGAATGGATAAAGAAGATGTTACACACACACACACACACACACACACACACACGCACACACACAATTGAGTATTATTCAACAGTGAAAAAGACGGACACCCTGTCATTTGCAACATGAATGAACCCTGAGGACATTATGTCAAAGCAATATAATTCAGACTGTGAAAACCAATATTACACAATATCACTTACATGTGGAATCTAAAAAGCTGAACTGGTAAAAAGAGAAGAATAGTGTTTTCCAGGTGATGTGGCAGGTAGAGAAGTAGCTTGTACCCGGTTTAAAGGGTAAAGACTTTTAACAAGTAGTAAACAAGGCCTAGAGAGCTAAGGAATATAAGAATATAGACAACAATATTTTATCAATATTACAATCATCACATTTGCTAAGAGACTAGAACTTATTCTAACCACTAAAAATAAATGATTATGTAACATGATATAAGTACAAATTACTAAAATGACAATCACATTACACTGTATAAACCTATCCAATTAACATGTCTTACATCTTAAATTTATGCAATGTTTTACAGAAATATACTTTAATAATAGAAACAGAATATTACCTGGCACATAGGTACTCAAAAATGTTTGTTGATTGGACATGGAATAGAAAACATTATGAGTTAGTACAATCTTAAATCTATATATAATCAACCACTTGGGTAAAAATATAAAATAGCACACATTATACGAATATGATTAGGTACATGCATACAAACACATAAACAAAATTTTATAAAAAGAACAGGCAAGACATTTTCAAGAAACTGTGAGTCTTATAAATCAATCCCCATCACCAATCTGCCAGGCTGTGCCACCTGCTTGAGCTGGACAATGTGATTGTTAAATTACAAGCTATCATGACATGCCAATAACATTGTGTTAATACCTCCCCCCAAAAAATCATCTTAGATATGAAACAAAGTTTTGCCTTCAGGGACATGAAATCCCAGTTTTAGTTTCTCTCCTACAAAAAATATGTACTGTTTTAGAATTAACTGAGAATGTGCTAGCCCTTCCTTTTCACTGTTGTAAGAATAAAAATTTTTTCAATAACTACTTCTACTTCCCAAGATCACCAGCCCCACCATACACCAAGAGTTAAATTTAGTTACTGAATTAGTTCCTGAAAATTTCTGATATAAGGGCAGAGATAGGATGGAAAAGTAAGAAATAAAATCTGTAATGATACCAAACTTTTTTTCAACCAAATAAGATTTGTCTTATGCTTTTCTAAAAGATTAACAGTCTGTTTTGAGTGCCAAGAGTGATATAGGCACCTAATGGGAATCTTCTCTTTTCTTTATATTGCAGTAACATCTAAATATTGTTCAACATAATTGTTGAAACATTATTAAGCATTCATATGGTACTGTTTAAAAACCATATTCATGTTTTCATTGATGCAAAGTAGGTCATTGTTCTTTAATATAAATATTTTATAGTAGGTTTTTTCCACCACTTATCTTCAATTGTTATACCTAAAATCATGGCAAGTAGAATAAGACTCAGGCACAAGAAGTGACATTTCATTGCTGAAAATGTTTTCTGATGCTCTGAAATAGTCAACCTTCAGTGACTAATATACCGAAAAGCACTGAGCTCTGGGACAGGTGGTTCATTAGTTTCTAGTTGGCATGTATTTGTGTGGATTGCTGTCATCATCCAGGAATACCAGTATCACTAAACTACTTTAGGGATTATTTTAGTGGGTATAATACGCAATAACTGATAATTACGATGGCTGTTATTATATTTATTTAAGTAGCAACAGTCTAAAACAGAAATTCCATTCTGCTGCCACTCCAATGTTGCTTTAATCGTCTAACTGGTTAAGCGGATTTCAGCTCTTTAGTTGCTGCCACTGTATCAAGTCCCAATAATTAGCTATGGTCAAACATGTTCAGGGCCTCCGGACTGTGCGGCAGAAGCGCGCCGGCTGCGACGGACTGCACAGGAGTGTGGCCGAGAGGAGCTACCCCTCGCCTGAGGTCAGGGGAGGCGGAGCAACCCAATATCCAAGGAGCGGTGGCTGCGCACGGGGAGGAAGGCCAAGAGGAGCAACTCCACGTTCAAGGTCAGGAGGGGCGGCTCTGAGATAAGAGAGCTTCTCTTATAAGGAGATGGCTCTCCTCATCCAAGATAAGGAGCAGCGGCTGCACCTTGCTGGAGCAGCCATGAAGAGATACCCCATGTCAAGTTAAGAGAAACTGAGGTAAGACGGTAGGTGTTGCAAGGCATCAGAGGGCAGACACACAAACTATGATTACAGAAAACTAGTCAATCTAATCACACGGACTACAGCCTTGGCTAACTCAATGGAACTAGGCCATGCTGTGAGGGGCCACCCAAGGCGGACGGGTCATGGAGAGGTCTGACAGAATGTGGTCCACTGGAGAAGGGAATGGCAAACCACTTCAGTATTCTTGCCTTGAGAACCCCATGATCAGTATGAAAAGGCAAAATGATAGGATATTGAAAGAGGAACTCCTCAGGTCGGTAGGTGCCAATATGCCACTGGAGATCAGTGGAGAAATAACTCCAGAAAGAATGAAGGGATGGAGGCAAAGCAAAAACAATACCCAGTTGTGGAGGTGACGTGATAAAAGCAAGGTCCGATGCTGTAAAGAGCAATACTGCATAGGAATCTGGAATGTTAGGTCCATGCGTCAAGGCAAACTTGAAGTGGTCAAACAAGAGATGGCAAGAGTGAACGTCAACATTCTAGGAATCAGTGAACTAAAATGAACTGGAATGGGTGAATTTAACTCAGATGACCATTATACGTACTACTGTGGGCAGGAATCCCTTAGAAGAAACAGAGTAGCCATCGTGGTCAACCAAAGAGTCTGAAATGCAGTACTTGGATGAAATCTCAAAAATGACAGAATGATCTCTGTTCATTTCCAAGGCAAACCATTCAATAGCACAGTAATTCAAGTCTATGCCCCAACCAGTAATGCTGAAGAAGCTGAAGTTGAATGGTTCTATGAAGACCTGCAAGACCTTTTAGAACTAACACCCAAAAAAGATGTCCTTTTCATTATAGAGGACTGGAATGCAAAAGTAGGAAGTCAAGAAACCCCAGAGATAACAGGCAAATTTGGCCTTGGAATGCAGAATGAAGCAGGGCAAAGGCTAATAGAGTTTTGTAAAGAGAACACACTGGTCATAGCAGACACCCTCTTCCAACACAAGAGAAGACTCTACACATGGACATCACCAGATGGTCAACACCAAAATCAGATTGATTATATTCTTTGCAGCCAAAGACAGAGAAGCTCTATACAATCAGCAAAAACAAGACCGGGAGCTGACTGTCTCAGATCATGAACTCCTTATTGCAAAATCAGACTTAAATTGAAGTAGGGAAAACCACTAGACCATTCAGGTATGACCTAAATCAAATCCCTTATCATTATACAGTGGGAGTGAGAAATAGATTTAAGGGAATAGATATGATAGATAGTGCCTGATGAACTATGGACTGAGGTTCGTGACACTCTACAGGAGACAGGGATCAAGACAATTCCCATGAAAAAAAAATGCAAAAAAGAAAATGACTGTCTGGGGAGGCCTTACAAATAGCTGTGAAAAGAAGAGAAGCAAAATGCAAAGGAGAAAGGGAAAGATGCAGAGTTCCAAAGAATAGCAAGGAGAGATAAGAAAGCCTTCCTCAGAAATCAATGCAAAATATAGAAGAAAACAACATAATGGGGAAGACTAGATATCTCTTCAAGAAAATTAGAGATACCAAGGGAATATTTCATGCAAAGAAGGGCTGAAGGACAGAAATGGTATGCACCTAACAGAAGCAGAACATATTAACAAGAGGTGGCAAGAATACACAGAAGAACTGTACAAAAAAATATCTTCACGACCAAGATAATCACGATGGTGTGATCACTCACCTAGAGCCACACATTCTGGAATGTGACGTCAAGTGGGCCTTAGAAAGCATCACTACGAACAAAGCTAGTGGAGGTGATGGAATTCCAGTGGAGCTATTTCAAATCCTGAAAGATGATGCTGTGAAAGTGCTTCATTCAATATGACAGCAAATTTGGAAAACTCAGCAGTGGCCACAGGACTGGAAAAGGTCAGTTTTCATTCCAATCCCAAAAAAAGGCAATGCCAAAGAATGCTCAAACTACCACACAATTGCACTCATCTCACACTCTAGCAAAGTAATGCTCAAAATTCTCCAAGCCAGGCCTCAGAAATATGTGAACCATGAACTTCCTGATGTTCAAGCTGGTTTTAGAAATGGCAGAGGAACCAGACATCAAATTTCCAACATTCCCTGAATAATCAAAAAGGCAAGAGAGTTCCAGAAAAACATCTATTTCTGCTTTATTGACTATGCCAAAGCCTTTGACTGTGTGGATCACAATAAACTGTGGAAAATTCTGAAAAAGATGTGCATACCAGACCACCTGACCTACCTCTTGAGAAACTTATATGGCAGGTAAGGAAGCAACAGTTAGAACTGGACATGGAACAACAGACTGGTTCCAAATAGGAAAATGAGAACGTCAAGGCTGTATATTGTCAACCTGCTTATTTAACTTATATGCAGAGTCCATCATGAGAAACGCTGGACTGGAAGATGCACAAGCTGGAATCAAGATGGCTGGGAGAAATATCAATAACCTCAACCCGGCAGATGACACGACCCTTATGGCGGAACGTGAAGAGGAACTGAAGAGCCTGGTCATGAAAGTGAAAGAGGAGAGTGAAAAAGGTGGCTTAAAGCTCAACATTCAGAAAGCTAAGATCCTGGCATTTGGTCCCATCACTTCATGGGAATTAGATGGGGAAAACAGTGGAAATATTTTCAGACTTTATTTTTGGGGGCTCCAAAATCACTGCAGATGGTGACTGCAGCCATGAAATTAAAAGACGCTTACTCCTTGGAAGGAAAGTTGGCCAACCTAGATAGCATATTCAAAAGCAGATTCAAAACATTATTTTTCCAACAAAGGTCCATCTAGTCAAGGCTATGATTTTTCCAGTGGTCATGTATGGATGTGAGAGTTGGACTGTGAAGAAAGCTGAGCACCGAAGAATGGATGCTTTTGAACTGTGGTGTTGGAGAAGACTTTTGAGAGTCCCTTGGACTGCAAGGAGATCCAACCAGTCCATTCTAAAGGAGATCAGTCTTGGGTGTTCTTTGGAAGGACTGATGCTAAAGCTGAACTGCCAATATTTTGGCTACCTCATGCGAAGTGTTGACTCATTGGAAAATACTCTGATTCTGTGAGGGACTGCGGGCAGGAGCAGGAGGGGACAACAGAGGATGAGATGGCATCAGCAACTCCATGGACATGAGTTTGGGTGAACTCCGGGAGTTGGTGATGGACAGGAAGGCCTGCTTGCTGCAATTCATGGGGTCGCAAAGAGTAGGACAGGACTGAGTGACTGAACTGAACTGAGGTGGCAGTAGTCATAAAAAACCTGCCTGCCAATGCAGGAGACATAAAAGACACGGGTTCAATCCCTGGGTTGGGAAGATTCCCTGGAGGAGAAAATGGCAACCCATTCCAGTATTCTTGTCTGGAGTATCCCATGGAAAGAGGAGCCTGGTGGGCTACAGGTCATGTGGTCCCACAGTTGGAGGTTATTGAAACAACTTAGCAGACATGTTTACCTCAAGAGGATGAAAGCATTTGTACTGTTTTCTAAGTGTATATTCTGCTTTAAATTCATAAATGTACTCAACAACAGTGTTACTTTCTGAGAGTTCTATTGCAATAGATTAAAATACATGAGAAATTTTTATCTAAGGAAGAAAATTTCAACAGGTTTCTTTGGCTTCCAGGTGAAGGTATTGACTTCCCATAGCCAGCAAGGTAAAGGTAAATGGTTCAGTTAACTCACTACTCCCATTTCTTCCCTTATATTCTATGTTCCAAGCACTGGCTTGGCCATACGTATTCTTGAAATTGACAGTTTCTCACTTTCTGTACTTATGATATTCCTTCTGCTTACTTAGGGCTTTCCTGGTGGCTCAGACGATAGAGTCTGCCTGCAGTGCAGGAGACCTGGGTTCAATCCTTGGGTCAGGAAGATCCCCTGGAGAAGGGAATGGCTTACCCACTCCACAGTATTCTTGCCTGGAAAATCCCATGGACAGAGGAGCCTGGCAGGCTACAGTCTACTGTTTCGCAGAGTCAGATACGAGTGAGCGACTTCACTTTCTGCTTAGTGTTGTCAAAATATTGCAATTCTTGGTGCTGTCAAAATATTTTAATTTTTAGTCCTTAACAATGACAAACATATTTTTTTCGTCAGAATTATTCTTTTCCTTCCTGTCTTTAAATTTAAACTCAGATTCTTTATCATTTTTCTTTTTTTAAATTCTCAGAACTTACATTCAGCACCTAGCTGACATTCAATAAATGACGAAATCTATCTCTGGATAATTTATTTGAAATTGAACTCAAAGGCAGCTTTTCAGGAAATCTTCCCTGAAGATGATCGAATGAACATTTACTAAGTACATTTAAAATGTGAAGGTACTGATATATGTTTTTTTGTGGATACAAAGAATATATGTTCCTGTAGAGAGAAATTACATAGAACAAATGGTTAATGACAGGATCTGAAAACAGAGGTGAAATATCCATCATCCAGTCACTCACTTCCTCCAGCTAATCTACATTAACCCTGCCAGCTTTATATGTGTATGTAAGTACACACACACCCCTACACACACCAATGTTATATATCTCATGACTAAAATCCTCAACCAAATTTATCATATCTTTCCTTTCCCCCATCTTTCTTATGTTGAAAATGATACACTGAAACAGTTAGGCATTTCAGTCATCAAGAGTAGTGTTCAACAAAGAAACCAGCATATCTTGCCCGAGACTGTATTATCACTGGAGTGACCAAATGAAACAACCACAGATAATGCTGAACTTCAGTAAATAAATTATTTCAAACTCCTTTTTTATTTCTAGAATATCTGGCCAGGTTAATCCAAGCCTTACATACATGGAGACTGTGGACAGGCCCTAAAGAGAAGTATTTTCCCTGAAATGCATAAAGCATAACTTCTTGTCTACTTAATTTTATAAACAGGATGAAAATTTAATATATCTATTGTTAAAACTGGTATTTTTATTAATAAGATTGCTGTTTATGATTGGTTATTAAGATCAGACCCAAAGTTTTTACAATATAACTTCATAACATGGAGATTCTACAAGATATTTTAAACAAACTTTCATTCTTTCATTAAAATAAACCGTTTTGAGTATTCCAACTCTTGTGTTTTTCCTATGACTTTTTATAATACATTCAAAATTTGTGCATTAGGTCATATATATATATATATATATAGTGCTTCTTTTATGTTTATTTGTGATAATCTTTTATTTCTAAAAGTTCTGTTATCTTCTGAAAGTACATTTCTATATTTTCTTCTTTTTTCTATCTCAGAACACAATTTTAGGTACAACGTAATCAACTCACTTAAATAATTATCATGTAGGTATAATCACTATAAAATGCATGATGAAATGAATTATGCATACCTTGCATAGGTGTGTTTGCTAAAGTTCACTTGACAACTTAAATTTTAGATATTCATTTGAATATGGCATCATGGAGAGGTCCATGAAGATTAACAATTTTTTATAACTATGTCAACAGTTACTCAAATTCAATTCAACAACATAAATAGAAGAGTTTACACCCTTGTCCCCACCAAAAGACAATTTAAAAAGGCCTCAAGATATTGATTCCTTGATTGATATAGCTTTCAGACTTAATGCTTAGGTTATTCGGGCTTTCAAAAGCAAAGTGTATCAAAACCCACTAAATTTCTCAGTCTATCCAAAAAGTACCACAAAGTTCATTTAAATACTGTGCTAGCAATAATAATGAAATTAGTTGACTTAATTTCACATTGTTTATATTTCAAAACTTACACGTATTTGGCCCAAAGAGGAGACATAAAAACTGTAATACAAGAAGTTGCGTAATTTTATAAGATAGGATGGGGCTTATTAAGGACAGAAAGATTCTAAAATGGGAAGATTCTTTTCACAATAGGGTAGAATATTTGAAGCAAATTTAATTTTATGAATTTAAAATTATAAAGATAGAATGATAGGGATTAGCTTTGTTGAAATTATCCAGATGTTTATAAGAGAAATAAACAAGTCCACTATCATTTGGAAATCTGAACATACCTCTCTCAGAAGATGATATTTGGAAAATAAAAAAGTATATAGATGATACAAACTGAAAAACCTAAGAAGCATAATCTAATAAACATACAGAAAACATCACACATGACAGTTCTAAAACAGACATTCTTTTAAAAAATCAACATGAAACATTAAAGAAATCACATTCAAGGCTACAACTGCTTCCTTCACTAAATTTCAAAGTTTTTATTATAGATTTGACATTTTCTGACCAAATTAGAATAAACCTAGAAAGATTATCCTCTCACATAGACTAAAAAATTTGAAAATTATTTTTCTAAGAAACTCAAGAATCAAAGAAATAATTTTAATAGAAAATTCTAGGAATTGAATGATTGTGAAAATACTAATAGGAAGCCAGAAGAAAATGATAACTTTAAATGTTTATTTGAGAAAACAAATAAAGATCCAAATACACAAGTTTAATACCTGATAAAAAATTTACAAAAAAAAAAAATCAAAACATATTCTTGACCTAAAAACAGAAGCCAGAAAATGATCAACATACTACTACAAATCAATGAACCAGAACAAAACATGCAACAGAGAATCACAAAAGCCAGTCTTTCAGCATTCAAATATTTGAAGATGAATGACAATCTGAAAGTATGGTACAAGGAAAAGAAAACAGTAGAACACAAAAAATGTATCAGGAATATAACATTAGGACATCACAGAATAGGCTGCATATTTAGAAAATCAGGGATGTAATCACTTCCTCAAACACAGTAGTGATCCCACTGTTCATACATTCAATGACACATACAGGAATGGAGGATGAAAGCAACAAACAAAAATATAGAAATACAAACATACCAGCACAAATAGAAATACTAACTCACATATCACAGCCCACTATAGAGAGGGTTGGGGGGGGTGTGGTCTTTATACTTTTTCACTATTGCTCTTTATTACTGTTTCAGTTTGCTACCCTGTTGTCACACATGCTGCAATCATCCTATTGACTTGTTCATTCTCATTATGCACCAAGTGGCCCGTGACTGGTCAGTTAAGTCCACTTCTGCAGCTTCAGTTCATAGCAAATCAGGGCCTGGTACAAATCAGAGACTCAGTAAATATTAGGATCAGTAATTAAAGTTAGCTTCCCACATCTAATCACCTGCATAAAGCATTCACCTTCTCCCTGAATTAAGCTCAGCATATTTGTGGCATATCCATTTGGGTAAGCCACCTCTGATGCCCCAGGCCAGGGCCCCTTCCCAATCTATATTCTCTCCATTCACACCTGTCCAAGCATCTATCATGTTGTTGGCCTTTGCGTGTGGCTCTTCCCACCAACATGTGAAGATAAGCTGACAAACAGGCAGCTGAGAGAGCTCCAGGATTTTTAATAAACAGAATCCAGAGCCTGCCCTGACCAGGTATGTAGTCAAAAATCAAACTACATTCAAAGAATTTAAGTCCATCGTGCAATGAGGGTGAGGTGAGAGGGCTGGAGAAGAGGAAGAAGAGCCAGACTAGTCTAGGGTAGGCTGGGCATGGGGAAAAAGTACTAAACTTCAACCATAAATAAACTCCTTGCTCCTTCCCACATCCCATCCTTTCCATGAATAGTGGAGCTCGGAAACAGAGATAGATAGACCAGAGACCCTCCCTCCTGACATACTGCAGTCCAGGGAAACCACGTCCTGAGTTGGAGTCTGACCTGCTCTAGGATTCTTCTGCATGTTGCTGTCTGCCAGGAAGCCATGGTAAGCCTGCATCTCCAACAGACTGTGGGTTGTCAGCCTTGGGAAAACAAGGTATGGGCAGTGAGTAAGGTCTATCTTTCAGTTTTCCTCTGTTTCCCTGCCCAACTATTCCATCTCTCACTCACGTTGGAGGACACACCTACCTCTCTTCCCATGGTGTCCTGAGTGTTCTGTTCCTGGGGCTGGGTCACCTGCTGGGGCTTATTCTTAGGAAGATCCAGCTCCTGTGGTATCTCTGCTTCTGCCTCATTGAACAGCTGCTTACCCTGCAGGGTGTATAGCAGCTGGAGGAAAGTCTGGTGCCTAGAAGGAAGATGTGGGTATTAAGAGAGGGAACTTCTGCTGGACAACCCTGGGTCTCCAGCCCACGCTCCCAGCCTCACTTCTGCAGCTTGTCCTGCTCCTGCTCTGCCTGCTGCTTCAGGGTTCCGACTTCCTGATATAGTCGCTGAAGTTCCTGTTGAGCTCCTGTCTGACGCTCCCTCACTTCTGACGAAGCCTCCACCAGATTCTGCAAATGCTTCTCCTACCAGGAGTGAGAATGCAGATATGGTTCCTCAGATTCTGAGGTCTTGGAGCCATTTTCTCAACTCTCCAGCTTAGACCTAGCTGAGGTTTCAGATACACAGATGAATAGAGGGACTCCACTCATTTTAGGCAAGACCAGGAGCTTAGAAAAGAAGGATCAAAGTGAGTTGTTCCAAGGTGAGGCATTCTGGAGGGAAGTGGTGCAAAGAATGATAAGACTTATTTAGTTTGCTATGTGCCAGGAACTATTTTACACACTTGCTGTACCAATTACTCAATCGTCCTAACAACTCTTTAGGATAGAGGCTATTATTTTCTTCATTTCACAGATGAAGATACAGAAGCAGAGAAAGTAAGGTGACAGTTCAAGATCATGCAGTGGTAAGTGGTCATGCTAGGATCAAAGTCCATATGGGTCCCATAATATAATGCCACACAGGAGAAAATGGGATGAAAATTTTCTAGGCAGAGGACTTGGCCCATGCACTAGCATGGTGGTGGGAAGAGATATTTTCCTAGGGAAATGGACCTACCTGTTGCAGCTGCCACTGCTTCTGGGCTATTCTGAGTTTTTCCATGGCCATTTGCTTCTGCAGGTAAGCGAAGGAAGGGAATGAGGAGAGGAGGAGTGCATTTTTATTGTTGCATTTCATTTTTTAAATTAATTTTCTCTTACAGCAGGTCCTTGTTGGTTATCTATTTTAAATATAGCAGTGTGTCCATGTCAAATTCCCAATCTATCCCCAGCCTCTTTCCTCTCTGGTAACCATAAGTTCTTTCTCTAAGTCTGTGAGTCTATTTCTGTTTTACAGTAAGTTCATCTGTATCTTTTTTTAGATTCCACATATAAATGTCATCATATATTTGCCTTTGTCTGACTTACTTATGCAAATGGCATTATATTATTTTAATAGCTGAATAATACTGATGAATGGATAAAGAAGATGTGGTACATATATATAATGGAAGATTACCCGAGTCATATGGTTGAAAGTTAAAAGATAACCAGTGGGTCCAACCTAGCATATTCACCCTTTTCTTCCTCTTCTCTGCTTGCCCTTCCCTCCCCTCATCATTGGTTCACCTTGGCCTGGAGCTGTTTAAGGGCCTCCTGGAGCTGTGCCTGCTTTATTTGGGCCTCCTCCACCTTGGGCAGTGCCTGCGTCAGGGAATCTGTGATGACCTCCACATGCTCTTGATAGGTGGCCTTCAGCTCTTTCCATTGCTCTTTGGCTTCAATTGCCTTCTGCCCTGTGGAGAGCCACCAAAAATGAGTAAATAAGTGAGGCAGGCCCACTTGCCTGCAGCACTGTAGCTTCAGTCATCACATCAGCCAAAGAGCTGATCTGACTGATGTCCCCCTTTCTTCTTCACTCAGGGAAGCCCCTATCCGAACCCTGAGTCCACTCACGGCTTGTGTCTTCAGAAGCCAAGGGGTTCTGGTCCTGGGCAGTTCCTTCCTGAACCAAGAAATTCTGCAGGAAGTCTACTACTTGAAGCTGGCTGCAGAGGAGCTTGTCTTTCTTCCGAGAGTCCTGTTCAGGAGGGTATCAGCAGGGAACATTCTTACCTTCTTGTACTACAGGCCAAAAAGGTTACCTTCCAGTCTGCTCACCATTAATGCTGCCCAGTATCTCAACAAGAGGATCCAGGAGCAGCTCCTGGCTGGTGAAACGCTAGCTTCCATTTTGCACATACCATCACAAACTCAGCCAGGATCTGGGCAGGCAGTTCAGCCTCCTCCTGAAGACCTACAGGCTCCAGGATGTCTGCTACCTTGGACAGGGCCCTGAAGGGGCAAGAAAACAGGAAAAACTGCAGACTCCTGAGGTGCTAGTTCTAGTAAATTTGTGTGTACATTGCACATATGTGATTATGTGTATTAATGCTGAGTCTTGTCCTGACTAGCAGCTACACACAGGCTTGAAGGGCCACCTGAGACCAGGAATGTGTGTGCATGGAAGACTAATAAGTGAAATAATAAGTGAGGAAAAATAAGCAAAGCAAGGGAGAATAATAAGCGTAGGGAAAGAGCTGTGGTTTTAAATAGGGTCTGTTTCACCGACTGGAAACCTTTTGAGGGGACTTCCCTAGTGGTTCAGTGATAAAGAATACGCCTGCCAAGGTAGACGTTACAGAGTCATCTCTGGTCCAGTAAGATTCCGCATGCCACGGAGCAACTAAGCCCGGGCGCCACGGAGCAACTAAGCCCGGGCACCACAGCTCCTGAAGCCCTCGCTCTAGAGCCAGTGCTCTGCAAGAAGAAGCCACTGCAATGAGAAGCCCGCCACCGCAGCTAGATAGTAGACCCACTCATTGAAGCTAGAGAAAGTCAGCGCAAACCAAGAAAGAAGACGATTGGGTTTCTGAAATCAAAGAAATATACGGGGGATGGGACAGCGCCCCGCTCAGAGACACAGCCTGGGAGCAAGGTCTCAGAATACTGGAGGAGGAGCTAAGGACAGGGAGCTGGATCCCTGGGTCTAGGCTCTCCAGAGTTCTTCCTTGGTGGCTGGAGCAGTCCATTGGAAAGCGGTAACCGGGATAAAATAACTCATAGCAACAGTGTATGCTGGGACAAGGGTGGCAGAAATTAAACGGATTTCCCAGGTTATCTCCTGGGGTGGAAAGTCTCCTGTTAGGATGGTCGACCTGCGAAGAGATGTGGGGGCTTGACAGGGATGTAACCCTCCCCTTTAAGTACACATCTCTGGGGAGCCTGCGTTCGTGGTGGGGAACCAACAGTCTCTCATATGCCTTACTCCTGGAGAGAGCCAACCTAAGACAGGGAGTCTGGGGTCACGATCACTTCACGGCAGAGCCGAACCCCAACAGCTATAATGGGTTGGGGGGCATTACTGATTTTACTCGAGGGTGTGCAAGGACCTTCCCAGCTCGCCCCCATCTGCAACCCGCCCCCCACCCCCCCGCAGTCCCTCGGGCGGGAGACACTTACTCTCGGGCTGCAGCCTCCACTTCAGACTCCGCAGCCCCCATCTCGCTTCGGGCTGCACTGCAGCTCCACCCTGGGACTACTTTAGATCCACCGCAGGCTGCGCGCCGGAACAGACGATTGGACGTCGGGTCAGTGGGCGGGATTCAAGGACCTTTAAGCGCTTTCATTGGCAGGCCAAGATTGACGCATTGGCGGGCCCCGTTGTTTGGCGCAGGCGCAGTTCTCGCTGAGCGCGGCAGGCGCGCAGTTTTACGTCTGCGCCGTAACCCGTAGGCTGAGCTAAGTTGTGGGAGGTGTGGCTTGAGTTTGTTCCGCGGCGCGCGGCCCAGTTCTCCTCAGACTAAGCGGCAGAGGAAAACATTTCTGTGTATGGCTTTTAGGGGTACCTTTCAGCAGTTCCTTTACTGAGAAAGAAAAAAAAAATTCTACTGCTGTTGAAGGAGAACGCTGGGTCTGTTTCCAAGACAATTGGCGTCAGTAACGAGTAACAGTGACCCTCAAGACTGAGGAAACAAATCCTATCAGTTCAAAAAGCTTACTGTATTTACAAGGTTTTCCAGACTGCAGAGCAGGGAGAGAAAACTTAAGCAGAGCCCAGCGAATTGCCTGCTTTGACAGGAAAGAGCTGCAAGTTTGGGGAAGACCAGGGCAGGTAATGTTCTTTTCAGAGTGTAACAGAAAGACGAGAGTTGTTCAGAGAACCTGGAGTTCTGTAGAATTTTCTCCAGGATTCTACTGAATTTTGAGCATCTTTTGGCTGAGGAAACTACCCGGAAGGGGATTTAAGGATTCACTTAGGCACAGAAATAGTAATTCGTTTCACCGATCTCGCTGGAAAACTTCCTAATCCATGGGGCATTGGTTATTAGAGTACACAGACAGGTTTTGCCTTAATAGTAAGTAGAGCATTCGCCCTAGATACCTCACTCTTCTAGTGCATGTGTTCACAGTTGTTTCCCGCTCTTTGGGATCCTATGGACTGTAGCCGGCCAAGCTCCTCTGTACACCGGATTTCTCAGGTAAGAATACGGGAATGGATTGCTGTTTCCTCTAGGGGATCTTACCTACACAGGGATCCAACTGGCCTCTCTTTTGTCTCCTGCATTGGCAAGCTGATTCTTTACTACTCAGCCACTGGGGAAGCCTTCACTTGTCTAGTGCCACCTAACAAATCTTAAAAGCACGTCCCAAGTGGATCAAATAGTTAACAAATCATTTAAGTATATAACAGACCAAAGTTCAATAATATTTATAGGAATACAAAAATGTCCAGCAGCCAATAAGGTACAGTTGACAATGCCTGGCATCAGAAACTACCAAGCTTGCAAAAAATCAGGAAAAGAAAATCCCTATTTAGGAGGAAATCACTGATCAGAATAGAACTAGCTCTTAGAATCAAGGGTATTAAAAGTTATGTTCAAAAAGATGGCAGAGGGAAGGATGTGAAAAAAGTGGACTGCTCATGTTGCTAGTAGGAATGTAAAATGATGCATCTGCTTTTGGAAAACAGTTTAACACTTCCTCAAAATGTTAAACTTACCAACTGCTAGTCAAAAAAGAGCACGTACTTGGGCTTCCCAGGTGGCTCTACAGGTAAAGAATCCGCTTGCCAATGCAGGACACCTAAGAGATGGGCGTTCGATCCCTGGGTCAGGAACATTCTCTGAAGAAGGGAATGGCAACCTACTCCAGTATTCTTGCTTGGAGAATCCCATGAACAGAGGAGCCTGGTGGACCACAGTCCATAGGGTCGCAAAGAGTCAGAAACGACTGAAGCAACTTAGCATGCATGCATTCACCTGAAACAAGCTAGAAAGTACCTGAAAGCCAAGTGCCAAGTGAAAAAAAAAGCACATATTGTATGATTTTGTTTATGTGAAATGTCTAGATTAACCATATATAAAACAAAATAGATTAGTGGTTGGCTAGGGGCTGGCAGGGGAAGAGGGATGAATGTGGGGTTTCTTTTAGGGAGTAAATAAAAATGTTCTAAAGTTAGATTATAGGGAAGTTTGCATAATTTTATATATATAAATTACACTTTAAATGGGTCTCAGAGTTCTTAAAAAGTTAATCAAAAACGTGAAACATATAGTAAGACTTAAATTTGTAGAAGTGAAAACTGCCATGTGACAGATGAAATTAAATGGAATCAATAGATTAGACACTGAGCTGTGGTATAATTTCTAACAACCTTATGCTTTGGTAAGGACACAAGAATCTGAGGTCTTACCCATGACAAATGTTTATTGAAGAAAGAACAGAAAGAACACTTCAAGGGAGAGGTGGAGCAAGCCAAGAGAGGCACTGGTGCAGGAATGATGTGGTACAGAGTTTTTCAAGACAGAGCTTGTGCATATTCATCTAGGCAGATGACAGTTTTGATTGACAGGTACAAGTTGTGTAACATCAGGCTCTACTGAGCATGTCTTTCCCATAATTCGGTCTGTTATAAGATTTTATATGTAATATACATATAATCTGTGTATGCGTAGAATATTTATGAACCTCTCACAGGCTCCCACTTGCCTAAGGTCACTTGAGGACACAGCTGTGCATCCAGACCCATGTGCCAGAGCCAATGTGTGCCTAGGGCCAATGCACTAGAGTTGGAAAAGTGTTGTTATTTTGTATTGATAGTGTGTCTGTGAGCTCTTCTGGGCCGCAATGGGGCGTGTCTGGGGTGGGGTTTAGAGACCTACTTGCATCTTTTTTGGCTTGGCCGTCCCAGTTACTCATGCCTAACTACCTACCTAAACTTTGATCACAAATTCCCATGAAAATGCTGCCTTTTGAATAAAATCCTTTTCAAATATATGAAATGACCTCACTTCATATTTATATTTAAATATTTTCATGTAAACTGAATATGAAATCATTATAAATAGCAAATCAAAATGACATACTGCAAATTGAATTTGAGTGCAAGTTGACTTTGGACTCTACATAGTGCAAATTTGCCAGCTCTGGGGCACTCCCTGGGTTTCCTCTGTTTAGGACGCTATGCTCATACTGCCAAGAGCCCAGATTCAACCTCTGATCTGGAACTAAAATCCTGTAAACAGCATGGTGTGGCCCCAAACAAACAAAAGCTAAATTTGCAGCTCTATTTAACCCTCCTCTTGGCTCTGATTTCTAGAAAGTGTTAAACTGCTGGTCGTTCAGGGGTATCTGACTCTTCGCGACCCCATGGACTGTATGTAGCTTGCCAGGCTCCTCTGCCCATGGGATTTTCCAGGCCAGAATACTGGAGTGGGTTGCCATTTCCTTCTCCAGGGGATCTTCCCAACCCAGGGATCAAACCCAGCTCTCCTACATTGCAGGCTGGGTCTTTACCATCTGAGCTGCCAGGGAAGTACAGAGATCTGACCTAATTTGCCATTTCCCTCTCCAAATGAAAATTACTATAGGTCAATAAAAAACATATGATTCTTAGTTTTCTTCTCTTTCTGTGTTGTCTGATACACTAGCCACAGCCATGTGTACCTATTTAAATTTACAGTTCGAAAAGATTAAAGTTTATTTTCTAAGTCACATTAGCCACATTTCAGTTTTCAATAGCAATGTATGCCTAATGACTGCCATACTGGATAATGGAAATTTTAGACCAATTCCATCAATAGATGAATATATCCTGTAAATTATGTACCAAGATTTTTCATTTACATTAATTTCAATTTTGTAATTTATGTACAAAAAGTTTACATTTACATTAATTTTACCAAACAGGATAAAAAATTTTCCAAGGCTTAAAAAAGTCACATTTGCAGTAAAGAAGTTGCAAGTATATAAGCTGTTTATGAATTTAAAGAGTTATTTTCTGTTTATCAAACTCTAATGCCCTCCATAAATTATATATAAAAATTTTATGTTGCTCAACCCATCTCCCGAGTTGCAGAAAGTAATAGCACAACCAGCAAGGATGTAAAGCAAATTCCCTTAAGCATATAATGGATAGGGGCATTATATTTTCATTATTAAGATAGAAACATCAATTTGGTCACTGAGCAAGTGGAAAAAACATGTTAAAGAATATGTTCCTAGTAAAAAAAAAATTTCCTCATTTGCCTTAAAGTTTTGTTTTTGTATGTAGTGCATGTGAAATGGTTCTGAAAATAGCTCTGACATTAAACTCAAATGTGATATATGAGTCTAAATTCATCTTTCTGTACATGGAAATTCAGTTGTTACTGCACTACTTGTCAAAAAATTAGTCTTTCCTCATTTAATTGTCTTGGCACTTCTTGGCACAAAAAATCAATTTGATAAAAATGTATTTGTGTTTCATGGACTCTCAATTCTATTCCATTAATCAACATTATTCTTATAGCAGCACTGCATTGTTTTGATTATTGCACCCTTTTATAATACCTTTAGAAGCTGAAAAGTGTACGTCTTCCAAATATTTCTTCTTTTACAAATATGACTTGACTATTCTGTTGGTCTGTTTTTTTTTTTTTTTTTTTTTTGCCACATTGTGTGCCTTGTGGGATCTTAGTTCTTCTTGACTATTCTAAATCTTTTTCATTTCCATATATATTTTAGGAATAGCTGATCAAAATCTAACAAAAGGCCTGCTGGGATTTCCTAAGATTTACATTGTATTAGGTTGGAAGTTATGGATGGTCGTTTTGATTTCTCTTTTTTTTTTTTTTTCTTAATTTATTTTTCTTTTTACAACTGTGTGTTATTTCAAAGGTTGGCTGCCAATAATTTTCAGAAAATACTTCATATAGTTATTGCATAAGAGCATGAACCAACAATGTCTCCAGTAATTCTCTGGACTGGTGAGACTGAACTTTAAGTAAACACTTTTCTCTCTAGATAATTAAACACAAACACAGAAGTGGACTAGTTAGACTTTTTGAAAGAATTTAACATTCAAATTAAAGTATTTAACACCATAACTTCACCTTGTTTAAAAGAAAACAGGCAAGAAGTTTAAATACTTCATTACCAGGACACAATAATATTTTCTTGACAAAGCTAGATAATTTGCTCCTTCACAATTAAGTAATTTTTCCTTCATAAAAGTGTAAGAAAACTACTCTTTCTTAATACTGCAGGAGCTAATCATCTTTGTGTTCTAAAAGCAATCACAACTTCTAAACTGATGTGTAAATTTTGAAATTTAGAAAAGAAAAATGGATTAAGTCCTCCTTAAACCTGGCATCTGTGGGAATTTTGTTATGAATGGGTGAAATTCACATTTATTAACCCAAGGCACTAAGCTGGACTTAAAAAAAAACAAAAAAAAAACCTCATTTAATTGCCGCACAGAAACTCTGAACTTTTATTACTCTAGATTAATAGAAAAGAAACTTAATTGAAGTAATTTTACCATGGCCACACAACTGTTGTAGTAAGTTGCAGACCTAAATCTGAAATATATCTGACACTAAAGTTAGCTAGTGAACTAACTGGAGTTAGACCTGAGAGATTTTCAGCAATAAAATTCAGCCTTTGTTGAAGGTTTGTTTTCCTTATGACATCAGCATCTTATACTCTACTTGTGTGCCAAGTCACTTCACTTGTGTCTGACTCTGCAAACCTATAAACTGTAGCCACCCCTCCCCGCCCCCTGCTTCTCTGTTCACAAGATTCTCCAGGCAAGAATAGCGGAGTGGATTGCCAGGGGTCAAATACATGTCTCTTAAATCTCCTGCACTGGCAGGTGAGTTCTTTACCACTAGTGCCAACTGGTAAGTATATTTATTCTCTACCTGATTCTCAGTGAATGTTTTTAAAATTGATTCTAAATTGCTTTGTTACTTTGTTTTTGTCCTGTACTACTTGCATGTGGTAGTAATGCTTTATCCTCCAAATTATATGCTCTGCTTATGATTTCTGAAACTTTAAAAACCTTATTTATTAAAAATTTTGATTGAGAGGGCATATTTTAGTACAAATAGTTTTTTAGATTTGTCAGTTTGTTTTAGTTTTCTCCCTTATTTCTTGCCTTATTGCAATAAAAATTTAGAAAGACAGACTAAAAACTTTGAAACACAAGTTATAGCTCAGTGCAGCTCAAGTAGACAGATCCTTTATTAGACACACACTCCCAAGGTTTGGGAGCAGGCTAACCCCAAAGGAAGAGTCTTTTTTTCTCTTGGCTTCCCCCTTTTTATACTTCCAGTCTCCTTTGGTTATGCCCTATGCAAAATAGGGCTTCTACCCACCACCAATCAATGAAAGGGAATGCAAAAGGTGGATTGACAATTGCAAGTTATATAAAAGTAGGCTGTGTTGTTTATGTATTCCCATAATTCAGTCTCTTATAATCAGGGGTAAAATACATATGCACCCTAAATGGGCTCTTAGATGCCTAAGGTTACTTGGAGAAGCCCCTGTGGTTACTTTCTATCCACTCTGTGCCTAGGTTGCACCTGCAGGAGTTGGAACAGTCCTTGTGATTATTCTTTTAGCTTATCTGTGAGCTCTTGTGGGTGTGTCTGGGATGGGTTTTAGAGATCAGCTTGCATATCTTTCAGCAAAGCCATCCTTCCTTCAGTTCAGTTCAGTTCAGTTGCTCAGTCCTGTCTGACTCTTTGCAACCCCATGAACTGCAGCATACCAGGCCTCCCTGTCCATCACCAACTCCCAGAGTTTACCCAAACTCATGTCCATTGAGTAGGTGATGCCATTCAACCATCTCATCCTCTGTCATCCCTTCTCCTCCTGCTCTGAATCTTTCCCAGCATCAGGGTCTTTTCAAATGAGTCAGCTTTTCACATCAGTTGGCCAAAGTATTGGAGTTTCAGCTTCAACATCAGTCCTTCCAGTGAACACCCAGGGCCGATCTCCTTTAGGATGGGTTGGATCTCCTTGCAGTCCAAGGGACTCTCAAGAGTCTTCTCCAACACCACAGTTCAAAAGCATCAGTTCTTCGGTGCTCAGCTTTTTTTATAATCCAACTCTCACATTCATACATGACTACTGGAAAAACCATAGCCTTGACTAGACGGACATTTGTTGGCAAAGTAATGTCTCTGCTTTTTAATATGCTGTTTAATTTGGTCATAACTTTCCTTCCAAGGAATTAAAGCATATTTTAATTTCATGGCTGCAGTCACCATCTGCAGTGATTTTGGAGCCCCCAAAAATAAAGTCAGCCACTGTTTCCACTGTTTCCCCATCTGTTTGCCATGAAGTGATGGGACCGGATGCCATGATCTTCATTTTCTAAATGTTGAACTTGAAGCCAACTTTTTCACTCTCCTCTTTCACTTTCATCAAGAGGCTCTTTAGTTCTTCACTTTCTGCCATAAGGGTGGAGTCATCTACATATCTGAGGTTATTGATATTTCTCCCAGCAATCTTGATTCCAGCTTGTGCTTCCTCCAGACCAGCGTTTCTCCTGATGTACTCTGCATATAAGGTAAATAAGCAGGGTGACAATATCCAGCCTTGACTTACTCCTTCCCCTATTTGGACCCAGTCTGTTGTTCCATGTCCAGTTCTAACTGTTGCTTCCTGACCTGCATACAGGTTTTTCAAGAGGCAGGTCAGGTGGTTTGCTATTCCCATCTCCTTCAGAATTTTCCACAGTTTATTGTGATCCACATAGTCAAAGGCTTTGGCATAGTCAATAAAGCAGAAATAGATGTTTTTCTGGAACTCTCTTGCTTTTTTGATGATCTAGCAGATGTCACCAGTTTGATGTCTGGTTCCTCTGCCTTTTCTAAAACCAGCTTGAACATCTGGAAGTTCACGGTTCACGTATTGCTGAAAGCTGGCTTGGAGAATTTTGAGCATTACTGTACTAGCATGTGAGATGAGTGCAATTGTGCAATAATTTGAGCATTCTTTGGCATTGCCTTCATCCTTCCTTGCTCATGACTAACTTCCTTCCAAACAGACTCACTTCAATTATAGCATTTCAATGATGAGCATTTTCAAAATTATACATCTTCAACTGTATTTTCTGTAAATGTTTTGCAGGAAAGGTGGGTGTACTAGGGAATGCATTTCAGGTGGTCAAAGCCTGAACTTAGTTGAGAGTCATATTTCATCTGAGAAAATTAGTTGTCCCCTGAAGATGCTGAAAATCAGGTTTTTTATAGCACAATTCATGGCAAGAGGCAAAGAATATGGTCTTTGTAATAAGAGATTCAAGTTGAATTTCAGTCCAACTACCAACTACTTTTGTGACCTTGGTTAATTTAAATGAAATATTAAATTCTATCTTCTCATTTATTAAATAGGGATAATTATGAGCAGGGTTATTTTTGTGTGTATGTGTGAAAAAACAACTAAAAGAATTTTGGGGAATCATCTTAATCTATGTCCAACACATAGTGGACATAATTAAAATTTTAGGAGTCATATTTAAATAAAGCCAAAGCGTGAAAAACTGCAGAAATTATTTAGAAATAGTCTATCATATAACTACTCAGTAAATGTTTATTTTGCAATAAACTATCTCCTCCAATTCCATGAGTGTTTAACATAATTTACAATTTTTACCTTTCACTCTTTCCTATTGTTCGTTTTTCAACATCAACTTGGTCTTTAAATGTAAAACTCAAATTTGAGGTTTCACTAAAACAACTCAGAGATACCCTTCCAAAGACTTAACATTGAACTCATAAAGCTCTTACTTCTTTTCCATGAACTATAATTCTGAGTCAGTGGCAGTTTAGTGTTAGCTACAACTGTGCTCTGCTGGAATTTTCAGATAAACACACTACTTTTCTTAGGAAGAATCTCTATGTTGGGCATCTAAATTTCAGATCATAAGATAATTCTTGCCTTGGTTTGCTAGTTCCAGATAGATAGATTCTTTCTTACACCCTGTTCAATTCCCTATTTCAACTTCATTCTTATAACAATGCTCAGCAACCATACAATTTGGATATAGATCATCAGAAGTAAATTGCAGCACCCTCGTGGGAAGGATATCTCCCTATGAGTAAATACCCATGAAAGCCTATTGAATCTTTTTCTAATCACTGGCTAACCCTCCAGCTTCTTACTCTTTGTTTTCTGACAGTAATGAACCAAAACAACATGATGGAAGCCTGAAAGCTAAAGGGATTATTTTTAATTCTCAAACTCATTTTTATGTATCTGTTGCACTTATAATCATGTTTTGATAATTCCCATTACTTTCCTCTAATTTTGAAGGGAGATAATTTGATCTTATCTATATAAATCTTTCCCTTTCAGTTCAAGAAGTGTTATCTGTTTCTGTTCATAGATTAAGCTAAGTGCTAAATATATTTTGTTTTTTTTAATCACCCCACAGCCAAGGAGATTCATCCAGGGATAGCTAGTATTTCATAGGTGCACACAGTGGAAGTTAAAAATGTTAGTGGCTCAGTCATGCCCAACTCTTTGTGATCCTGTGAATTGTAGTCCCTGCCAGGCTCCTCTGTTCGTGGAATTCTCCTGGAGTGGGTAGCCATTCCTTTCTTTGGGGGATCTTCCCAATCCAGGAATCCAACTCAGATCCTCCTGTATTGCAGGCAGATTCTTTAAGGTCTAAGCCACCAAGGAAGCCAAGTGGGTGGCTTGGAAAAGCAAGAGGAACAAAGACATAATCTAGGGATTCCACTCCCTGCCCCCTGCCATTTCATCCTTATACATCTACAATATTGCTAAAGAAATTATTCATCCCTTTGACATTTTTTATTCTGTTTAAATATGATTATGAGGCCCACTTGACTTCACACTCCAGGATGCCCGGCTCTAGGTGAGTGATTACACCCATCGTGGTTACCTGGGTCATAAAGATCTTTTTGTATAATTCTTCTGTGTTTTCTTGCCACCTCTTAATATCTTCTGCTTCTGTTATTTCCATACAGTTTCTGTCTTTTATTGAGCCCATCTTTGCATGAAATGTTCCCTTGGCATCTCTTCTTTTGCTCGTCTTCTTTTCTCAGCTATTTGAAAACATCCTTAGACAATCATTTTGCCTTTTTGCATTTCTTTTTCTTGGAGATGGTTTAGATCACAGCCTCCTGTACAATGTTGCAAACCTCTGTCCATAGTTCTTCAGGCATTCTGTCTATGAGATCCAATCCCTTGAATTTATTTGTCACTTCCACTGTATAATTTCAAGGGATTTGATTTAGATCATACCTGACTGGTCAAATGGGTTTTGCTACTTTCTTCAATATAAGTCTGAATTTAGCACTAAGGAGTTCATGACATAAACTGCAGTCAACTCCCGGTCTTATTTTTGCTGACTGTATAGAGCTTCTCCATCTTTGTCTGCAAAGAATATAATCAATCTGATTTCAGTATTGACCATCTTGTGATATCCATGTGTCTTTTTGTCTCTTGTGTTGTTGGAAAAGAGTGTTTGCTATGATCAGTGCGTTCTCTTGGCAAAACTCTGTTAGCCTTTGCCCTGCTTCATTTTGTACCCCAAGGCCTAACTTGCCTGTTACTCCAGGTATCTCTTGACTACCTACTTTTGCATTCTAGTCCCCTATGATGAAAAGGACATCTGTTTTTGATGTTAGTTCTAGAAAGTCATGTAGGTCTTCACAGAACTGTTCAACCTCTTTGGAATCAGTGGTTGGGGCACAGACTTGGATTATGGTGATAGTGAACAGTTTGCCTTGGAAATGAACGAAGATCATTCTGTTGTTTTTGAGATTATACCCAGGTACTGCAATTCCAAACTCTTTTGTTGAATATAAGTGGAAAAGTCATAAACCCTTAGGTAAGTTTATATTTCCACTAAATGAAATGCATTAAAAAATAACACTCAATCCTGGTAAGCATGTCCCTTTATATCACATAGATACACAGGTTCAAAACCAGTAATTTACATAGTTACTTTAGTGTCCAAGCAAGTAAAAATTTTTAAAAATTGTATGACTGTAATATAGGCTTTCATTATTTTGGTGTCACAATGTATAATGCCATTTTAAAAGTTATGATTTACTAGTATTTTTGTCAGTTAGTATGACAGTCTCAACTATCCAAATATAAATATTTTAATTAACATGTAAAAAGGTATTGATTGCCTATATTAACATTTTATATCAAATGAAGTTACATCAAAAGACAGAAACAGAAACAATAATGACAAAATTAAACCCCAACATACATATAGTTATTTTATATATTAAAATGTCTAAATACACAAATTAAAAGATAGAATTTAACAGAATACATCCAACTTATGTCTTAATCATACCCTCTATACAAATCATGAATAGAATTATGATGACTAATCTTATAAGATACATTGGGATATATAATTAAAATAATACAACAGCTTGAAAAAAATTTTATGAGTGAAAAATAGAACTTTTGCTTCTCTTTAGGTCCCTTTACCCTCTCCGTCTTAATAATTTACTTGTCTATATACATTTATCATGTCAGACAGTTATTGGGCTTCCCTGGTGGCTCAGAGGGTCAAGAATCTGTCTGCAAAGCAGGAAGTCCAGGTTTGATCTCTGGGGTGTGAAGATCCCCTGGAGAAGGGAATGGGCCCATGGGGTCGCAAAGAATTAGACACAGCTGATCTACTAACACTTTCACAGTTATAACTTGTATTGTAATCAAACTATTTGCTAAAAGAAGTCCATGTTTTGTAAAGTAAAATAAATAAATAAATAAAAATTAAAAAAAGTTCATGTGATGAAGAATAGTCTATTATATATACTATTGTCTATTTTTTTCTTTCCTTTCTAAAGATCACTGTCTTCTGTTATCACCTTCTTTTTTAGAAGGTTTAGAGAACTTTCTTTAGTAATTATTTAAGTGTAGATTTGCTAGCACAAATTATTTTAGCATTCTTATGACTGAGAATATGTTTATGTCTTCTTTATTCCTGATGGATAGTTTCACCAATGGATATAGAATTTCTAGTTCCTTTTAGAATTGACAGCTCTTTTCTTTCAGCACCTTAAAAAAGACAAAAAGCACACAGTTGTGCTTCCTTCTGGCCTGCATGATTTCAGATAGGAAATCCACTATAATATGAATTGTTACTCTTTTATAGGTAGTATATTCTTTTCCTCTGGCTATTTTTAAAACTTTTTTCTTTTTATTTCATACTTAAAATTTTAATTTTGTTATATCTTGGTGTGGATTTCTTTGGAGTTATTTGAGGTTTTTGCATGTTTAAATATGTAGATTTGTGTCTTTTGCCAACTTTGGCAAGTTTTCAGCCATTGTTTCTTCAAATACTTTCCCAGTACCACACTCTTCCTCTTCTGTACTGTGATAAAATGAATTTTTGCTCTTCTTAAATTTTTTTACAGAAACTTCTGTTGATCTCTCTTTATCTTCAGTTGTGGAGAAGGCAGTGGCACCCCACTCCAGTACTCTTGCCTGGAAAATCCCATGGACAGAGGAGCCTGGTAGGCTGCAGTCCATGGGGTCGCTACTAGTCGGACACAACTGAGCAACTTCACTTTCACTTTTCACTTTCACGCATTGGAGAAGGAAATGGCAACCCACTCCAGTGTTCTTGCCTGGAGAATCCCAGGGACGGGGGAGCCTGGTGGGCCGCCGTCTATAGGGTTGCACAGAGTCGGACACAACTGAAACGACTTAGCAGCAGTAGCAGCAGGATCTTCAGTTGATTTTATCATTTCCATTTACACTCTGTTGTATACAATTGAGTTTTTTAACTTCAGTTAAATTTTTTAAATTATAGTTTTCAGTTCTATAATTTCTTTTAGTTATTTTATATAATTTCTGTTTTTGTGCTGAGATTTTCTGTTTTCATATGTTTTGAGACAATTTGTAATTTATTTCTAAAGGATTTTTAAGGCAGTTGCTTTTAAAATGCTTGTCAGGTAATTTCAATATCAGATTAATCTCCATATTGTTTATCTTTTCTCATTAAATTCTGATTTTCCAAATTCTTGGTATAATGAATTTTTTTTTTGTATCCTGAATATTTATTTTATTAGTGGATTCCTGTTCCTATCCAAGTATTCTGTTTTAGCAGGCAGTTAATTGTTCTTTTTAAGTTATATAGTATATAAGTTATGGTCTACTTCTCTGAGTTTTAATTCCCTTGAATGTTTAGTTTGTGATCCCTTGCAGTGATATTTTGTCTTGTTTGATTTCTGGTGCTGGTAGGACTCCTGTGTAAGCCCTATTGGTGCCATCTGTGGGGTATTGAGCAATATTCTTCTGTGTGAGGCAAAAAACCACTGGCCCTAGTTCCCTTATACCACTGAGTGGAAGTCAGGGAGTCACAGAGCTTTACTATTGCAGTAGAAATGAGCTGGTGGGACCACTCTCTGGGCCCTGCTTCTGGACAGGGGAATGAGAAAGTTAGGAGTTTGTTTCTTCCCTGCTGGGAGACCACATCGCTCACCTGGCGTAAGGTATGAAACAGAGGCTGGGATGGCTGAGACTTTGCTGTTGCCATTGCTGTTGGTAAGTTGGATAATCAACAGAGGCTCTGTGGAAATCTGCTTGAGGTTCCTTACTAGGTCTCTATTGGGTTTCTACTTTCCCAGTTCTTGGTGAAAAAGAACAGATTTGTCTTTCTTTCTTCCTCCCTTTTTCTTTTTCTATCTTTCTTTCTTTTTATTTTCCTTTATGCCTGATCGTTTCTTGTGGCAGGCCTCTCCATTACCAGTCCAAGGTGTATGGGAGAGGAAAAAAAAATAAAAACAGGTAACTCACCATGTTGTTATTTCTCAACTCCTGTACCCTCTACCTGGTACATATTCTTCTTTCCAGCTTTCAGATTTATCTTACTATTGTCTATAAAGTACTTTTAAGGGTATATAATTATACTTAGAAGAAACAGGGAAAAGTGAGTCTATACTTTTTCATATTCCTGAAGTCTTAGCTAATGTTTTTAGCTGTGGTTATAACTTACAGTTTCATATGCTTAGCAATTAGCATTGATCTTGAAAAACACTAGTTGTTTGGCAAAAAAAAAAAAAAAAAAAAAAGTGATTAAGTGAATTAGCAAGTGAGTCATAAGATGCTTGTTGTGTCTGACTCTCTGTAACCCTATGGACTGTAGCCCAGCAGGCTTCTCAGTCCATGGGATTCTCCAGGCAAGAATACCAGAGTAGGTTGCTTTCTCCAGGGGATCTATCTTCCCAACTCATGGATTGAATCTGCATCTCTTGTGTTTCCTGCATTGGCAGCAGGTTCTTTACCACTAGTCCCACCTGGGAAGCCCAAGTGAGTGGTTGCCTAAATAAAATGAAGGAAGGAAGGAGAGAGGGCTAAAGGAGAAAGGGAAGGAAAAAGAAAGAAAAAATAATAAAGGAAGAAAAAAGGAAAGGAAGAATGCTGTTGTCAATGGACTACTTTAATAACAGCACTGTATATTAGAAAAAAACACTAGCCTCAACTGTGTAACTAGAAAATGTAACATTATTGATGATCAATTTAAATTCTATAAAATTATGTTTTCTTATTTGTAAAATTAAAGGCTTTGCTTACAATTTGTCATCCCTTTCAGTTATGTATGCTGTGACTCTCAAACATTTCTTTTTTTTTCTGAAAGTCATAATTGATGACAACCTAAAAGCTGTCTGCTATAGAGCTTATAGTTGTAACCCCTGAGGCAGCATGCAAACCCTTTGATACAGCTTGCAATACTGGGGAACAGCAGCAAGTTGACTGAATTGGTGTAATAAAACAGTAGGTGATTCTGTATATTTTCCCAATCAATGGCATTTGTAGGACATGAGTCAAAGGAGTTGAGCTGAAAAAACTGAAGGGCTCAATAGTGCTTTCAAGTGTGAGCAGGTGGTCACATAATTGTGATTTTCCAAATACATTCACATATTGAAAGAAAAACATCCACTGGCTATTATCTTTGAATATGAAGGACAAACATATCATGGATAATGCCCATCCAACTGTTAATGCAATCTTTGCCTTTGTTGGGAACTTCTGTTCTCAATCTAGTGGATATTTGATTTAACTGATAACTGTGCCTTGTTGCTATACAATTAGCACCTAAACTTTTAATGCAAGAAGTAACTAGGAATGTGCTGAGGGTGCATATATTTACTCTCTTGGCCCCAACTCATTAATGGTCTTATACAAATTTTGGAAGTGAGAATAAAACTGTAAACCAAGGAAAACTATATAAATGCATCATTAAAATATTATTATTCTCACATCATAAATTTATACACACACATGCAGGTATTTAGCTCTAATTCTATATCAATAAATTAGCCTTAATGGGTATATGATATGTTTCATAATATATATAGAATTATGATTGTTCTTTTCAGATACAAGTACAGAGACTGTTCATAATTAATATTACAGTAGCCTTTTACAATCACTTTTCTGAAATGTAAGTAGAACTTCATAAAATGCAAATCCAAGCATATATTTACATTATTAAATTTTTTTGGTGCATACTGAATGAATATTTAATACTTTCAACACACTGTATATAATGTGGAGAGTATTGTTCAAATTGTGAATAAAACAAATATGAAAAGTACAGTCTATTGGATGAACACTTGGGAGACCATACTCTTTAAATATTTTACTAGTCCCTATATGATTTGGTCCCTGATTATAACTTCTTATTGTTTTTTTCTCTTTATTCTCTACTTATCAGTTCACCATTCCCCCCACCCCTTAACCTCCCCACCACAAATTAAAACATACTTTCTGTTGCTCTTAACCTTTCTTACATGGTCTTCCTTTTGACTGAAATAAATACTAGGTCATCTTCTAAACTTGCATATTTGTGTAGGAAGTGTCACTAGTTTCTCATCCTTAGCTTTGATAACAGTTCTTCTGGAAGGGCTTTCTTGATGATCCTGTCAGCCTTAGACATTAGCTAAGTGCCTCTCTTCTCTTCTCCCTTATCACCCTCTACTGTTCTATAATAGCTCTTATGACATTGTTTTGGACAGTAATGCATAGTCTTATTTAATTGTTCAAAGCCTGGATAGATTCTAATCATCTTTTTTTACATCTCTTTTTTATTGTGGTTAAAAGCATATAATATGAAATCTAACTTCAGATATCTTATGTGAAACCAATGAAGTAATCAATCTCTTAGAAACAAAAAGCAGAATGTTGTTTGCCAGGGAGTGGGAAAAGGGGGAAACTGGGAGATGATCAATGGTATAAAGATTTATTTTAGGAAGATAAATAAGTTCTAGAGATGTGCTGTACAACAATGGTGAATATAGTTAATAATACTGTGCTACTTTCTTTAAGGTCAGTTTCCAGAGATGTTTTTTATTCCTCTGATTGGGTCATATTTCCCTGTTTCTTCATGTGCCTTATAACGCTGTGTTGGAATCCACACATTTGAACATAAAAAGACACCTCTTCCAATCTTATCTACTGGCTTCATACAGGGAAAGACTTTCACCAATCAATCCAGCTACAGATTTTTGGGTCTCTCCAGCTTTTTCTAAGGATGTACCTTCTCTGGGCTTGTGTATATCATTTTCCAGTTTGAAAGGTTTATTGTTTTTCTCTGGTTCTGCCTGAAGCCACCAGGCTCTCTGTATCCCCCAAGTGTCAAGGTGTAACTATTCTGTCAGCACTTCACATCAGATGAAACAGAAACCAGTCTCAGACTGCACCTACCTGCAAGAGTGAGAATGTTGGACTCATGCTCTACTCTTTTTTTTTAATTCTTATTTTAAAGTTATTTTTTTCAATTTTTTAACCATTTATCATTATTTATTATTATTATTATTTATTTGTTTTTACTCTATAATATTGTATGGGTTTGCCATACAACAAACTCCTTACTCCTGATCATGGTGAACTGAGGCTATTTCTGTCTGCAGTTTTATAACTCTCTAGTGCTGCCACAGTCTGCTGAATTCTCTTTTAATTTCTGCAGCCTCTGGCATCCAAGGTATGCCAGTTACCTGTCAGTGCCTTGAATCAGGTTAAACAGAAAGCAGTCCCTCTAAAATCTGGAACTTTAAATACACATTCTACCATTCTCTTTCCTTCCCAAAGGAGAAGCCACAGCTGGGCTTTTCTTCCCAATTACAAACTGTGCTAGCTTGGGGTAGCATGGCTGGAATTAAATAGCTTTTCTTATCTGTTTCATTGTGACTCTTCTTGGATTTGAACTTGCCTTAGTGCTACATCTTCCTAACTGATTTCTGAATCTCTTATAGAAGTTTCTGGGGCTGTATATTGTTAAGTTGATGCTTCTGTGGTGCAGCAGGTTCTGGGGCTTCCTGTACCATCATTTTGCTGATGGATATTGAGCATCTTGAGTGACATTGTTTTCTCAATATCCAGCAAACTGCCTGGCACACGACCGGTGCTTAATAAATATCTGTAGAATATGAATGAAGTAGTTCCAGTTCAGGGCTACAATATTAAACTTGTTTCTAAATAATATGAAAATTATTTTTCTGAAGGCATTGATATCTTAGCAGGTTTGTTCATTTCTCCTCAAGACAATGGGTTTCAGAGTATGAAAGGTTAGTTGCTTAGTCATGTCTGACTCTTTGTGATCCCATGGGCTGTAGCTTGCCAGGCTTCTCTGTCCATACAATTCCCCAGGCAAGAATACTAGAGTGGATAGCCATTTGCTTCTCCAGGGGATCTTTGTGACCCAGGGGTTGAACCCAGGTCCCCTGCATTGCAGGCAGATTCTTTACAATCTGAGCCACCACGTGATAGACTTAGTACAAATTCAGCATGTAAACAGCAAAACCTAGAGCAGTGCTTTCCAATAGAAATTTATGTAGTATTGAAAATGTTTATTTCTGCTATCCAAAAGATTACCTTAAGCCAGATGTGGCTTTTTAGCATATGAATTGTGGCTAACGTGAGGGATAGAACTTAAAACCTTATTTACACCTAATTTTAAATAACCACGGGTAGCTAATGGTTACCGTATTGGACAGTGGAGCTCTGGAGGACTGAAGAGCTGGCCTGGGTCTCTGAAAATGCATTTTGAAAATATTTATGCTGCAAAATTTCCTCTTTTTTCCTTATAAAAACGAGATGCAATGTCATTGTCTTCATTTTGAACATAAGTTTCTATCTGGTACCAAAACCAGTCATTTTTAAATTACTTTTTGTTTCCTTCCTTCTTTCCTTTTATTTTCTTGGCTAAATCAATCATTAGAATAACAGGCAAAGTTTTAATGTTTCTGTTGCTATTAATCCATGGTATTTAATTTTATATCAAAGCAAAAATATATATACATAGTTCAGTTCAGTTCAATTCAGTCACTCAGTCGTGTCTGACTCTTTGCGACCCCATGAATCGCAGCACGCCCGTCCTCCCTGTTCATCACCATCTCCTGGAGTTCACTCAGACTCACATCCATCGAGTCAGTGATGCCATCCAACCATCTCATCCTCTGTCGTCCCCTTCTCCTCTGGCCCCCAATCCCTCCCAGCATCAGAGTCCTTTCCAATGAGTCAACTCTTCGCATGAGGTGGCCAAAGTACTGGAGTTTCAGCTTTAGCATCATTCCTTCCGAAGTAATCCCAGGTCTGATCTCCTTCAGAATGGACTGGTTGGATCTCCTTGCAGTCCAAGAGACTCTCAAGAATCTTCTTCAACACCACAGTTCAAAAGCATCAATTCTTCGGTGCTCAGTCTTCTTTACAGTCCAACTCTCACATCCATACATGACCACAGGAAAAACCATAGTCTTGACTAGACGGACCTTAGTCGACAAAGTAAAGTCTCTGCTTTTGAATATACTATCTAGGTTGGTCATAACTTTTCTTCCAAGGAGTAAGCGTCTTTTAATTTCATGGCTGCAATCACCATCTGCAGTGATTTTGGAGCCCATAAAAATAAAGTCTGACACTGTTTCCACTGTTTCCCCATCTGTTTCCCATGAAGTGATGGGACCAGATGCCATGAACTTGGTTTTCTGAATATTGAGCTTTAGGCCAACTTTTTCACTCTCCTCTTTCACTTTCATCAAGAGGCTTTTTAGCTCCTCTTCACTTTCTGCCATAAGGGTGGTGTCATCTGCGTATCTGAGGTTATTGATATTTCTCCCGGCAATCTTCATCCCAGCTTGTGTTCCAGTCCAGCGTTTCTCATGATGTACTCTGCATATAAGGTAAATAAGCAGGGTGACAATATACAGCCTTGACATACTCCTTTTCCTATTTGGAACCAGTCTGTTGTTCCATGTCCAGTTCTAACTGCTGCTTCCTGACCTGCATACAGATTTCTCAAGAGGCAGGTCAGGTGGTCTGGTATGCACATCTCTTTCAGAATTTTCCACAGTTTATTGTGATCCACACAGTCAAAGGCTTTGACATAGTCAATAAAGCAGAAATAGATGTTTTTCTGGAACTCTCTTGCTTTTTCCATGATCCAGCAGATGTTGGCAATTTGATCTCTGGTTCCTCTGCCTTTTCTAAAACCAGCTTGAACATCAGGAAGTTCACGGTTCAAGCATTGCTGAAACCTGGCTTGGAGAATTTTGGGCATTACTTTACTAGCATGTGAGATTAGTGCAATTGTGTGGTAGTTTGAGCACTTTTTGTCATTGCCTTTCTTTGGAATTGGAATGAAAACTGACCTTTTCCAGTCCTGTGGCCACTGCTGAGTTTTCCAAATTTGCTGGCATAGTGAGTGCAGCACTTTCACAGCATCATCTTTCAGGATTTGAAATAGCTCCACTGGAATTCCATCACCTCCACTAGCTTTGTTCATAGCGATGCTTTCCAAGGCCCACTTGACACATTCCAGAATGTCTGGCTCTAGATGAGTCATCACACCATCATGATTATCTGGGTCATTAAGATCTTTTTTGTACAGTTCTTCTGTGTATTCTTGCCACCTCTTCTTAATATCTTCTGCTTCTGTTAGGTCCATACTATTTCTGTCCTTTATCGAGCCCATCTTTGCAAGAAATGTTCCCTTGGTATCTCTAGTTTTCTTGAAGAGATTTCTACTCTTTCCCATTCTGTTCTTTTCCTCTATTTGTTTGCACTGATTGCTGAAGAAGGCTTTCTTATCTCTTCTTGCTATTCTCTGGAACTCTGCATTCTGATGCTTATATCTTTCCTTTTCTCCTTTGCTTTTCGCTTCTCTTCTTTTCACAGCTATTTGTAAGGCCTCCCCAGACAGCCATTTTGCTTTTGTGCATTTCTTTTCCATGGGGATGGTCTTGATCCCTGTCTCCTGCACAGTGTCACAAACCTCATTCCACAGTTCATCAGGCACTCTATCTATCAGATCTAGGCCCTTGTTGGGTCAAATAATACTACACTTAAAAAACATTTTCCTAGTAAGTACTTTGCCCCACCCTTGACTTAAGTTCCTTTGAAAAAAGTACTTTGAACTCTTAAGCTATTTTGTTCTGATATTTCCTTTCATATATATAAAACAATCATGGAAATAGTTGTTTTCAGAGAAGAACTTTATGAAGGCAGTAGTGTTAGTTGCTTAGTCATATCTGACTCTGTTATTCCATGGACTGTAGCCAGCAGACTCCTCTTTCCATGGAATTCTGCAGGCAAGAATACTGGAGTGGGTTTCCATTTCCTTCTCCAGGAAATCTTCCCAACCCAAGGATTGAACCTGGGCCTCCTGCATTGCAGGCAGATTCTTTACCATCTGAGCCACGAAGGAAGCCCTTCAGATACGTAAAATATGCTTAAAATTAAGTTTTTTCTTTGTTATCTGTTGGAGATTGCGAGTGAAATGATGCAAAGACAAGACACACAAGAGACAGACACAACTCCGGCCGGAGGAAAAAGAACTGCGCAAGCAAGCAAGCTTGCGGTTTACTTTTATATAGCCCCCCTGGGCAGAATTCCAGACTGTATGACTAAGCCTTCTCAGTATAGCACATGTGCATAAATGTTACTGTACAGCAAAAGGGAGTGAAATTCCTGCTTACTGCAAAGTCTGTCCAGAGCCGTTTCTTCCTCCTTATCACAGGAAGGGAATGTTCCCTCGTTTGCAAGGGACCATTAAACTCAAGGCTGTGTCCAGTCTCCTTGGCAGAACATCTTGTTTGCAAGCACGTTCAGCCCAGGCAGAGAGTCCCGTTTGCAGGCACATCTCCGCTTTCCCTATTGTGGCCGCATTAACCCTTCAGTTATCCTTTATCCATTTACGGCAGATGAGGATGCAACTCTCTTGTATGACTTGATCTGAAAACACACACATACACACACAGGACAAATCTCTTTCCCATTTCTCTAATGCAATTTCTTCATAATTCTGGTTAAATAAAATCTTGGCATTTATATAAATAAATCTCTGTAAATTATATTTACTACTGAGGCAGAATTTTGAAGAGTAAATGCCCTGATGCTCCCTTTCATGTGAACACTATTGTTTTTCTTTATGTTTCTCACATATTTCATTCTAGAGGAGAAAGGAGTAATATCTGATTGATGAATTTGAAGGGAAGAACAGAGAAGATTTGGCCCTGCCCCTCACTCTCACTTGACAATAAGAATGAATTTGCTCATGGAATGACCTCCATGCCGTTTGGTTTATGATTCCAAGGCCCTACCCCTACGAAATAGGGGAGATGTCCTGGTGGCTCAGCTGGTAAAGAATCCACCTGCAATGCGGGAGACATAGGTTCGATCCCTGGGTTGGGAAGATCCCCTGGAGAAGGAAATCGCTACCCACTCCACTGTTCTGGCCTGTAGAATTCCATGGACTGTATAGTCCACGGGGTTGCAAAGATTCGGATACGACTGAGCGACTTTCACAGTTTTAGGGGATAAATATTCACATTTGGGGAAGAACACATATAGAATTGAGGAGTCCTTTTCTCTAGGGTCCGTGGCTTGGATTTGGAATTTTAGTAAGTGGGGAAGGCACTGTTAATGCTTGTGGAGAAATATGTCACACCATATGTATTTGATTTTTAATGGTTGAATCTGGGCAAGATAATTTAAACTGTAAAGCTTAGATTTAATCTTATAGAAACTGACCTTCACATTTTGGGTCTTCATCAGTTAAATAGGGGTTGAAGGCTTTAGCAAAGTGTTAGGTCTGGGCAAACTGTAACAGGAAGAGTTAGGCCTTAGGGAGGCAGAGGTACTACTTTTGACAAAGGACCTAATTTCTCTAAGCATTAAGTTTTCTTATGTAAATTACTGAAAATAATTCTACTTCTTAGAGTTCATAGACTTGTTAAGATTAAATAAGATGATAAAGAAAAATAAGTTAGTGGAGTGCCTGGCATATAGTGAGTTCTTAATTTTTTCATATTTATGTATTTATTAATTTATGACTACACTTAATCTTCACCGCTATGCCCAGTCTTTCTCTAGCTGTGGTACACAGGCTTCTAATCACAGTGGCTTCTCTTGTTGCAGAGCGTGGGATCTAGGATGGTTACATGGGTCCACTTGTAGCATATGTGATATTCTGTGACCAGGGATCAATATCACATCCCTTCATTAGCAGGTGGATTCTTAACCACTGGGCCACCAGGGAAGTCCCTTAATCCTTAATTCTAGATACCAATGCTATCTGTATATAAATTGTAAAATAAGAATAGTTCAGATTGCTTCACATTATACTCTTCACATACCTAGGATGTCATGGCAATTCTGAACAAAAATATAGCCATTAAAATAGGTGGGAGAATGAACAATGACAATAACATGGTATATGGATAGTCCAAGATTACTGGCTCCAAATGCAAATTGTAATCACTGCTACTGATTAATGGATCCATTATTATACTTTATGATGGCTTTTTAAGTCTATTCTGTTATAGACTCCATTGTGTCTCCTCTAGATTTTATATGTTAAGACCTAACCTGTCAATGTGCCTATTTGGAGATATGGCAATTAAGGTTAAATGAGATCATAAAGTTAGGCCCTGATCCATTAGGACTGTTGTCCTTACCCTTTTCTTTGAGTGTCACATACAGAGAAAAGGACATGTGAGGATTCTGCAAGCCCAGAAAAAAGGCCTCACAAAAGAATGGTCTTGCTGGTACCTTAATCTTAGATTTCCAGGCTCCAGAACTATGAGAATAAATTTCATTTATTTAAGCCACCCAAGTCTGTGGTGACTTATTATGGCAGCCCAAGTTGAACAACACATTACTTTATCAGTTTGAAATGGAATGTGTTTCCATAGCTTTTAAACATCTACAGTTATCTAACCATGGCTCTGAAGGCCACATTTCTTTAACTATTTAATAATTGATTAGGTCAGTTTTAATCTTCCTATACCCTTTTAAGTATCATGCTTTATTTGTTCTTTGGGAATGAAATTGCATTTTCTATTATAGATAATTGGAATGCTTTTACCTTCCTGCCTTGTCCAGAGAAATAGATCATGGAAGGACATTAAAAGTAAACAGTAATATAGACAAAGAATAGTTTGTGTTTTAAGACTGTGGATTTAATTTGAATTTAAAACTTTCCTTTACTTAATCACTACTTCTTTTTAGTAAATACATACACATTCAGTTCTTCAATAATGAAGAAGGAAGGACAATTGGATGTATGTTTTTACATGTAAGGGATTTATTTAAATAGAAAAAGCAGATATCAGAACATATTTTAATTTAAATTTTAAAAAGATGTAATGGTACATTTAATACATATGAAACAGTATTATGTTTCTCATGAAAATAAATGTGAGCATGCAAAAATGAATGTAATTATCCCTAAATTAATGAAGAAATAGGACAAAGAGTGTTTGTGTGCATTTCTCTCACTTGAACAATTTTCAAGCTGAACTTCAGTATGTAATTCTTTACTTGTCACTAATGAAGTTATATCCCTGCCATACCTGTCTTATATCTCTTTTTCTTGAAAGTGAGTTACATTCTAACCTGTCATAATTGTAGGTTCTGAGGTTAATGGAAACACATGAAAATATAAGCAGAATAAAGAAAAAAAAACAGGTCATATGTGTTAGGATTCAAATAACAGAGGAGAAGAAGGTCTTTTGCTTCAGGACAAATAACACTTTGCAGCAAGGAATGAAAAGCAGGAGTGTAATACCTCTACTGATATTTTTTATAACCTTCATGATTTTTAAAATTATATACATCTTCTCCTTAACAAGAAGGAGAACTGGATGCTTAATTAAGAGACTAGTATCTAGGCTTGTATCCACCTTAACCCAGCTTCATGATTTTGAATGAACTGCTTTTCCACAGACTGAAACGCCTTAAAGTATGAAAGGAAGGAAACAGGCTCTATGACCTTTAAATAACTTTAGACTCTTAACTGATAATGTTATTACTCTTCATTTATCTTCTGATAGTGTTTCCTCTTTAAAATTTCACAGTATTACCTAATGAGTGCAATGAGAAACACATCCTGAAACTTTAGTGGAGATGCTATAGAACTTAAACAGGACAATACAGAATTGTCTGCTGAAAAGTTTGTCTACCAGGAAAACAGTGCCAAGTAAAATTTATAGTGCTTCTAATTTTCACCTTTGTGCTAATGAAATTTTGTTATTTGTGCTCAAAATAAATTATTCCCATTATATCAATGAAAAAGCTCAGCGAAGTCTAATGATTTGTCCTTCAACTAACACTGTAATTACCAGTCATCTGTAAAAACTAAAACCATCAACACAAAAGAACATGGATAATGAGTTAACTATGCTGAAGATACCATAAGTAAACTTAGAACATTTCCAAAAATACGAACACTGTGCATGTTATTTTGTTTATCTTTTCTTTTGCTCTCCATTCCATTGTATCCTACTATTGCTGAGACGAAGAACAGAGACAAAGAGAAAAAAAAGCTTTTTAGTCATTATTTCACCTTTATCTTTTTTTTCTGGTTTTCACCCTACAAGCAATTTATGCCAATAGTAACCTCCCTCACAGATACGTAATAAAGATTAATGAAGTGTATTTATTTTCCCACTTGTTGGGTTGCTGGACTTGTCTCTGGAGATGCTATAAGCTTTGTCAAATAGAAATAATGTTGTATATAGGAAAAGGAAAGATCTTGCTCATTTGGAAATTTCTTATTCATTAATAACTCACCATTATTCTCTTTTAGAAAGAATAGAACACACACTTCAAAAACGATGATGATTAATACAACTTTCCTAAGTGTCTTTTTAGTACATGATTGTTCCCCAAAATTCCCAAGTAAGATTAACACATCAGAATCAAAAAATAAAGTGGAAAATATAGCTCACTGAATAAGCAATAAAATGGAAAAAAAACAAGCAAGTATTCTAGATCTCAAGCGATGATTTATTAACTGTATTCTCATATCTGAGTCATTTAATATCTTTGGGTCTTACCTCTAAAATGAGATTATAATTCTTTATTAGACTAAAAGTAAAGGTTATACTAGATATTCTTTTGAGACCTCTCACAGTTCTGAGAGCCAGGATTCTCATACTAAAGGTGATTCAGTGTATCAAGAGGAATTGCCAATCTCTGTTTTTTCACAGATTTGTATCGCATTGAACTGCACTTACTTTCAACAGGATATTGAGAATTATCTCTTCAATTGCTAATTCAGGTATTCAACAAATATTTATTCAGGGCCTAAATTCTGCAGTTTCTGTTTCATATCAGGCTGCTTGTTCTTTATTTCTTGAAGTCATCCATCCTTCATGGTCCATATTATAAGATATATGCTTTAACTTTTAAAGTAGATTTATATATTATAGTTTTGAGTTCTTGACCAGATTTGAACTGCTCTATAATAATATGGAATTTACTTCTTTGAATTCTCTCAATGGTATAACACAAACTACTCAATTCTTCTAGGTTATCTTATCTCCGCTTTTAACTTAACAAATACTAGAGACACTGCCACCACAATAAAAGGATATATTTCATAGCATCTCTTGCAGTGGTTGGCTGTTGAGGTATAAAGAGAAATTTTTTAGAGTTCCATAAAGTTTCCTTAAAAGGGAAGAGGCTTCAGTTTCATCCACCTCATTAGAACTGATTCAAATGAATTCTTAACAGGCTTTTGGACTCTGGGAGAGGAAAAGATTGGGATAATTTGGGAGGATGGCATTGAAACATGTATAATATCATATATGAAATGAATTGTCAGTCCAGGTTCGATGCATGATACTGGGTGCTTGGGGCTGGTGCACTGAGATGACCCAGAGGGATGGTACAAGGAAGGAGGAGGGAGGGGGATTCAGGATGGGGAACACGTGTATACCTGTGGCGGATTCATGTTGATGTATGGCAAAACCAATACAATATTGTAAAGTAAAAAAAAAATAATAATAAAATGAGTACACTTCATTTTAAAAAAAAAGAAGAAGAAGAACCATCCCTTTTACCTATTGCTTAGACTGTTGATGTGATGGCTAAAGCTATAATAGCCATCTTTGATCATGTGGAGACTTTTCCAGGGAACAAGAGAAAAAAAGCCTGCTATCCTGACAAAGTGAAAGTGTCAGTCGTGTCAGGCTTTTGCAGCTCCATAGACTGGAGCCTGCCAGGTTCCTCTGTCTATGGAATTCTCCTGTCAAAGATACTGGAGTGAGTTGCCATTTCTTTCTCAAGAGGAACTTCCCAACCCAAGGATCACACCCATGTCTCTTGCATTGCAGACAGATTCTTTTCTGTTTGAGCCCCCAGACAATACTCACTCTAAACTAAATTCTTAGTTCCTTTTCTTTTATAAAAGAATGAATGTCTGTTTTGGCTAAAACACTACTTTTCAGATCTTTGCTACTCACAACCAAACATAATCCTAACCAGTAGGACCTTGTAAAGTGTCAGGTTCATAATAACAATGTTAATAAAACCATATTGAGTAGTTGGCCCCTTTTTTGTGGGTTATAAATGTATCTAAGTAGTGTGTGTATGTGCATATGTGTATATATAGCCTATCATATCCCGTCATATATGGGAAGTAATTTCTATAGGAATAAATGTCAGAGTTAGCATTTTACAAGTTTTATTGCAAATTTAAATTAACATAAACATAGTCATTTGAAAATGTTAGAGAAATATGAAGAAAAAATATTAAAAATATTATAAAAACTGACTTAATATAATAATAAAAGTGTTAGTTCCAATACAGTACTATACTAATGCTACTGATAATAATGTAAAAGTGAAGGAGAGATGATTCCCCAGTCCATCCCATTTACTTTCTCCATGTTTGCAAAGAGCATGATTAGTATTTTAGTCCATTCTGAAGGAGATCAGACCTGGGATTTCTTTGGAAGGAATGATGCTAAAGCAGAAACTCCAGTACTTTGGCCACCTCATGCAAAGAGTTGACTCTTTGGAAAAGACTCTGATGCTGGGAGGGATTGGGGGCAGGAAGAGAAGGGGATGACAGGATGAGATGGCTGGATGGCATCATGGACTCGATGGACGTGAGTCTGAGTGAACTCTGGGAGTTGGTGATGAACAGGGAGGCCTGGCGTGCTGCGATTCATGGGGTCGCAAAGAGTCGGACACGACTGAGCAACTGAACTGAATTGAACTGAACTGAATGCTACAAAATTATCGAGGCCAGGAAGTACAAAATCTGCAGGGTGGGCTGAGAAGCTCCAGATTCAGGAGAGTCAATGGTGCAGTTCTAGTCTGAAGGCCAGCAGGTGAAGACCCAGGATAGTCAAGTTCAGGATTAATTCACAAACAATCTAGCAGGCCAGTCTTTTTGTTCTGTTCAGTCATTCTGCTGATTAGATAAGGCCCACCCAAATTATGGAGGGTCATCTGATTACTCAAATATCACTGATTTAAATGTTTCTCATCCTAAAATATTTTCCAACTTAACACATAATTAACTATCACCAGTCCTTTGTTCAAATAATTGCAAGAAATATTTTAGTGTCAAAATATGGGTGATGCTAAAATCTTGAAAGATGAGTAAATGTTTGTTACATAGACAAGGCATCTCATGAGAATACCTAGACTAAGAGTCAATAATTTCTAGGCAGAGGCAAAAGCACAGATCCTTCCAACTTCTAGCTTTGTGTTACAAACTGCTTGTTCATGATTATAACACTTTCCTACTTAACATTTTTCTATTCTAGGAATGTTCAACATAATCATTGTGAGGCTAGACTCTGGAATTAGCCAAATTCGTTTTCAGTCATTAGATTTGAGGGTCTGTATGCAAAACTGTTTATATGCAATAAATAAGAGATACTTGTCCCATCTATGATTTCCTTAAGTCATTTCCCCTAGGTTTGCCACACTGCAGTTTCAAATCTCAGACTCAGTCTCAGTAATATATAAAGTACTGTTGTGCTTATAATTTGGACAAGCTACATTTAGCTTCAGTTGAGGCTTACTGGAAACACATAAATATTTAGTTAATTTCCTTTAGATATAAATCCCCTTGAAATATAACACTTGTGGAAATATTGTTTGAGTGCCATGAAAAGGAGGCAGCGTTTTTTGAGCAGCTGCTCTCATTTTTCATTTCTCCCACTTTCATACAAAATGCCTTAATATCTTTCCTGTGATAGGGGTAGAAGAAACTGTTATATAGAAAAAGAAATCTCAAAGAACTTAAACAGGTTTCCAGTTAGTTTTATGAAAAATCTAATTGGTTTCAGTAATGCCAAATATCAGGAAACCTCAGAGGTTTGTTGCCCTAATTAAAATAACTTATTGAGTGCCACATTTTGCAAGATGGAATTGAGCCACCTTATGTGGAAAGTGTTATTGATGTGGCCTCTGTCCCTTCATTCTAGGCAGTTTGGTCCAGCAAATCCATGTGCAAGTGGAAGTTTCCTGGAGCTTAGATTTCCTGAGCATGTATCCAAAAGTATTAGACATAACCATTTTCACCTTTCTCCTTTTCAATCTTTCCCATGTTATCAGTTCAGTTCAGTTCAGTGGCTCAGTTGTGTCCGACTCTTTGCGACCCCATGAATCGCAGCACGCCAGGCCTCCCTGTCCATCACCATCTCCCGGAGTTCACTCAGACTCACGTCCATCGAGTCCATGATGCCATCCAGCCATCTCATCCTCTGTCGCCCCCTTCTCTTCCTGCCCCCCCCCCCCCATCCCTCCCAGCATCAGAGTCTTTTCCAAAGAGTCAACTCTTCGCATGAGGTGGCCAAAGTACTGGAGTTTCAGCTTTAGCATCATTCCTTCCAAAGAAATCCCAGGTCTGATCTCCTTCAGAATGGACTGATTGGATCTTGCATGTTATAGTCTCATGCAAAACTTCACAGTAAACTTAACTAAAAGGTTATGGTCCAAGAAAGTGAGACCTATGATACAGAAAGGGATGACTCCCTAGCTTACCTTGTCCCCCATAAACACACACACACAGTGCCACTAATAGTGCTGGGTTAGACTAGTAAATAGGAGATGAGAGTCTTTTTTTTTTTTTTTTTTTTCCCAGCAACAGAGACATCAGTAGTTTAATGGATAGGAGAATCTTACACATCTGAAACAAGGTACTGGAGCAATACTCCACCAAATGTGGCAGACAGGTCAGACATGGTTAGGAAGTAAGAGGCCTTGAAACATGATGTCCTTCCTGCCTAGAACACTCTTCTTCTTCGCTGGACTGGCTCTTCTTTTTCTCTTCAGTCTTGAAAGAAGAACTTTATGAAAGCTTTCATAAGCTATTCATATAGCATGAATGTGTGCTAAGTTGTTTCTGTCGTGTCTGACTCCCTGCGACCCCATGGATTGTAGCCCACCAGGCTCTTCTGTCTAGCGGTATTCTTCAGGCAAGAATACTGGAGTGGGTTGCATGTCCTTCGCTAATTCATATAGCACATATTTTTTTATTTGAAGAGAATTTATGTTTGCAAGTAATAATTTTTATGTATTTATCTGTTTACATTTGTCTTGTCCATGTCTCCCTCTAGAATGTGAGATATCCTATGAAAGTAGATTACTTTTTTTGCTCACTACCTTATATATAATATCTAGTATACTTCCTGGAATATGAAAAATAGTAAATAAATTTGCACAAATTAAATAAATGAATGCATAAATAAATTAAATGAAATAATGTGAACTGTAGATTTGTATTAGACTAATTAACATTTGAGTTTTAGTTTCATCTGTTTTTATAGAAGGAAAAATGACTTATTTTTTAATTTAATGGACTTTGTGATATCAGCTAGGGAAATGAATGAGAAACTATCTTTAAACTTCTAAACTCAATGGAAATACTTGGTTGCATCTAGCAGGTTATTAAATCTAAACTCTAAGCAGTGCAGTTTTAATAACTAAACATCACTTTCCTTCCAATTTTTGATCTGTGATTTTCTCTAATTTAGTTAACAGAATTTGACTTAGTTTAGTTCAGTTCAGTCATTCACTCGTGTCCAACTCTTAGAGACTCCCTGGACCACAGCACACCAGGCTTCCCTGTCTCAGCAACTCCCGGAGCTTACTCAAACTCGTGTCCATAGAGTCAGTGATGTCATCCAACTATTTCATCCTCTGTCATCCCCTTCTCCTCCTGCCTTCAATATTTCCCAGCATCAGCGTCTTTTCCAATGAGTCAGTTCTTCACATCAGGTGCCAGAGTATTGGAGTTTAAGCTTCAGCATCAGTCCTTCTAGTGAATATTCAGGACTGATTTCCTTTAGGATGGACTGGTTGGAATCCTTCACTGTCCAAGGGACTCTCAAGCATCTTCTCCAACACCACAGTTCAAAATCTCAATTCTTCAGCACTCAGCTTTCTTTATAGTTCAACTCTCACATTCATACATGACTACTGGAAAAACAAAAGACGGACCTTTGTCCATCTCTGGACAAAGATGTTTCTGGACAAAATGTCTCTGCTTTTTTTTTTTTAATTTACTATTTAGTTTATTTTTTAATATAAATTTATTTATTTTAATTGGAGGTTAATTAATTTACAGTATTGTATTGGTTTTGCCATACATCAACATGAACCCGCCACAGGTATACGTGTGTTCCCCATCCTGAACCCCCCTCCCTCCTCCCTACCCATACCATCCCTCTGGGTCATCTCAGTGCACCAGCCCCAAGCATCCAGTATCATGCATCGAACCTGGACTGGCAATTCATTTCATATATGATATTATACATGCTTCAATGCCATTCTTCCAAATCATCCCACCCTCTCACTCTCCCATAGAGTCCAAAAGACTGGTGTATACATCTGTGTCTCTTTTGCTGTCTCACATACAGGGTTATCATTACCATCTTTCTAAATTCCATATATATGCATTAGTATACCTTATTGGTGTTTTTCTTTCTGGCTTACTTCACTCTGTATAATAGACTCCAGTTTCATCCACCTCATTAGAACTGATTCAAATGTATTCTTTTTAATGGCTGGGTCTCCATTGTGTATATGTACCACAGCTTTCTTATCTGTTCATCTGCTCATGGACATCTAGGTTGCTTCCATGTCCTGGTTATTATAAACAGTGCTGCGATGAACATTGGGGTACATGTGTCTCTTTCAATTCTGATTTCCTCTGTGTGTATGCCCAGCAGTGGGATTGCTGGGTCATAAGGCAGTTCTATGTCCAGTTTTTGAAGGAATCTCCACACTTTTTTCCATAGTGGCTGTACTAGTTTGCATTCCCACCAACAGTGTAAGAGGGTTCCCTTTTCTCCACACCCTCTCCAGCATTTATTGCTTGTAGACTTATGGATCGCAGCCATTCTGACTGGCGTGAAATGGTACATCATTGTGGTTTTGATTTGCATTTATCTGATAATGAGTGATGCTGAGCATCTTTTCATATGTTTGTTAGCCATCTGTATGTCTTCTTTGGAGAAATGTCTATTTAGTTCTTTGGCCCATTTTTTGATTGGGTTGTTTATTTTTCTGGAATTGAGCTGCAGGAGTTGCTTGTATATATTTGAGATTAGTTTTTTGTCAGTTGCTTCATTTGCTATTATTTTCTCCCATTCAGAAGGCTGTCTTTTCACCTTGCTTATAGTTTCCTTTGTTGTGCAGAAGCTTTTATTTTTAATTAGGTCCCATTTGTTTATTTTTGCTTTTATTTTTTTAAATTATTTTTCTTGAATCTCATTTTATAAACTTATTCTTTTATTTTTATTTATTTATTTATTTTTTTGCTTTTTAAAGTTTTATTGGTGTATTGTTGCTTTACAATCTTGTGTTAGTTTCTGCTCTATAACAGTCATAGAGGATCCTGCTGTGATTTATGTTGGAGAGTGTTTTGCCTATGTTCTCCTCTAGGAGTTTTATAGTTTCTGGTCTTACATTTAGATCTGTAATCTATTATGAGTTTCTTTTTGTGTATGGTGTAAGATAGTGTTCTAGTTTCATTCTTTTACAATTGGTTGACCAGTTTTCCAAGCACCACTTGTTAAAGAGATTGTTTGTTTGTTTTTCCTCTCTCTTTTTTTTTCTTCTTTCTTTAATATTGTATTTTTGAAAATCCAAACTCTACTCTAGATTTTAATCTTTGCTTTTTGGTATTTGTTATCAATTTTGTACCTTTAAGAACCCAATCTTCAGTACCCATTTTTACTTGGGAGCTAGGTTACTAGCTTGACTGCTCTCTCCCCCTTTGAACTCTCCTTTTTCTCCACCAGGTCACCTCTGTCTCCTCCCTACACCTTCTCTCCTCTACCCAACTCTGTGAATCTCTGTGTGTTCCGTATGTTTGAGAACACTTAGGGAACTGATTACTGGTTGGATCTTTCTCTCTCCTTTTCATTCCCTCCTTTTGTCCTCCTGGCCACCTCTGTCTCCTTCCTCCCTCTTCTCTACTCTGTATAACTCCGTGAACACCTCTGAGTGGTCCAGTTGTGCAGTGCACATAAGGAAGTGATTACTGGCTAGCTTGCACTCTCCTCTATTGATTCCACCTCATCTCATTCGGGTCACCTCTAACTCTCTCCTCCCTTTTCTCTTCTCCATGTATCTCTGTGAACTTATCTGGGTGTCCCTCACTGTGGAGAAACTTTTCATCTTTAACCTAGATGTTTTATCAATGGTGCTGTATAGCAGGAGAAGTCTTGAGACTACAGTAAAAATAAGACTGAAAACCAGAAGCAGGAGGCATAATTCCAAATCCTGAGAACATCAGAGTACTCCTGACTCCAGGGAACATTAATTGACAGGAGCTCATCAAACATCTCCATACCTACACTGAAACCAAGAACCACTCAAGGACCAACAAGTTTCAGGGCAAGACGTACCACGCAAATTCTCTAGCAACACAGGAACACAGCCCTGAGCTCCAATATATAGGCTGCCCAAAGTTACTACAAAACCATTGACATCTCATAACTCATTACTGGCATAACTCATTACTGGACACTTCATTGCACTCCAGAGAGAAGAAATCCAGCTCCACGCACCAGAACACCGACACAAGCTTCCCTAACCAAGAAACCTTGACAAGCCACCTGTACAATCTCTGCTTTTTAATATGCTGTCTAGGTTGGCCATAACTGTTCTTCCAAGGAACAAGCATCTTTTAATTTTATACCTGCAGTCACCATCTGCAGTGATTTTGGAGCCCAGAAAAATAAAGTCTGTCAATGTTTCCATTGTTTCCCCATCTATTTCCCATGAAGTGATGGGACCAGATGCCATGATCTTCGTTTTCTGAATGTTGAACATTTAGCCAACTTTTTCACACACCTCTTTCAGTTTCATCAAGAGGCTTTTTAGTTCCTCTTCACTTTCTGCCATAAGGGTAGTGTCATCTGCATATCTGAGGTTATTGATATTTCTGCTGGTAATCTTGATTCCAGCTTGTGCTTCTTCCAGCCCAGCATTTCTCATGATGTCCTCTCCATTTAAGTTAAATAAGCAGAGTGACAATATACACCCTTGATGTACTCCTTTTCCTATTTGGAACCAGTCTGTTGTTCCATGTCTAGTTCTAACTGTTGCTTCCTGACCTGCATATAGGTTTCTCAAGAGGCAGGTCAGGTGGTCTGGTATGCACATCTCTTTCAGAATTTTCCACAGTTTATTGTGATCCACACAGTCAAAGCCTTTGGCGTAGTCAATAAAGCAGAAATAGATGTTTTTCTGGAACTCTCTTGCTTTTTCCATGATCCAGCGGATGTTGGCAATTTGATCTCTGGTTCCTCTGCTTTTTCTAAATTCAGCTTGAACATCTGGAAGTTCACGGTTCATGTATTGCTGAAACCTGACTTGGAGAATTTTGAGCATTACTTTACTAGCATGTGAGATGAGTGCAATTGTGCGGTAGTTTGAGCATTCTTTGGCATTGTCTTTCTTTGGGATTGGAATGAAAACTGACCTTTTCCAGTATTGTGGCCACTGCTGAGTTTTCCAAATTTGCTGGCATATTGAGTGCAGCACTTTCACAGCATCATCTTTCAGGATTTGAAACAGCTCAACTGGAATTCCATCACCTCCACTAGCTTTGTTCGTAGTGATGCTTTCTAAGGCCCACTTGACTTCACATTCCAGGATCTGGCTCTAGGTGAGTGATCACACCATCATGATTATCTGGGTTGTGAAGATCTTTTTTACAGTTCTTCTGTGTATTCTTGCCACCTCTTGTGAATATCTTCTGCTTCTGTTAGGTCCATACCATTTCTCTTTTATCGAGCTCATCTTTGCATGGAATTTTCCCTTGGTATCTCTAATTTTCTTGAAGAGATCTCTAGTCTTTCCCGTTCTGTTCTTTTCCTCTATTTCTTTGCATTGATGGCTGAGGAAGGCTTTATTTCTTCTTGCTGTTCTTTGGCACTCTGCATTCAGGTGCTTATATCTTTGCTTTTCTCCTTTGCTTTTCACTTCTCTTCTTTTCACAGCTATTTGTAAGGCCGCCCCGGACAGCCATGTTGCTTTTTTTGCATTTCTTTTCCATTTGGATGATCTTGATCCCTGTCTCCTGTCCAATGTCATGAACCTCATTCCATAGTTCATCAGGCACTCTATCTATCAGATCTAGGCCCTTAAATCTATTTCTCACTTCCGCTGTATAATCATAAGGGATTTTTCTTTATATTCTGTAGTAATTATAAAATTCAAAAGTCAACCATCAACCAAGGGTGAGCAGATGATACAATTTTTCATTCTCCCTGCAGCGAAATGCTCCCTATTGAATCCTCCTGGAAGCCCATTACCTGCCTCAGTTCTGCAAGTCACCTGACTTAGCTGCCATTTCCCAGCGTCTTTCCTTGATCTTGGACTGACTGCCTCTTGTGTGCATGCCTTCTGTCTTCTGTCTCTCACTGGCTTCAGGGCTCTTTCCTTGTATCTGACATCTTAATGCTACGCATCTCTGATTTTGCATACTACCTGAATAGGTTTGATCCGCAAGATGCTCTAACACTTCTGCCTGCATAAAATCCATCCCTTGTTTATGCTGATCTTTATGCTGCTCCCCTCTAGCTTTACTGTTAATAACTTTCAATCCCTTCAGAACCCAAATTGTTTGTAGTCACCAGCCAGTCTGTTTCCTCATCACAGATCTTTTTGATTAGCTTTTGTCCATAATTTACTTAATTTAATTTAAAAATCCATTTTTATTTTCAATATCCTTGTTTTATGTATCCTCAAGCAAATTTTAGTCTCCATATTTTCATGTAGTCATTTCTTAGCCTTAATTTTCTATATTAAATTATCATTTTTCTCTCACTGACTGATGATACACTTTTTCTCATCAGCATTCTTCCATCCTATAACACTAAAATTCTATACTTCAAGTTGGTCCATGTGATAATTAGATTCTTAGTGTAGTTTGTATTCCAATTATTTTATCTCTGCTCCTTAATGTTATCTATGTGTCATGTTATTTCTCTCTGATCTTACTCTGTCTGTATGTGTGTATAAATCCTTAGTATAGTTTTCTCTTCTCCAGTATAATTTATGCTTTCATTCTTCTCTAAGACTTTTCAAATTTTATATTTAATTTTAGTTTTTAATGTGAAATCCTAACTATGATCTGTTGTTTTATAATCTACACTTTTAATGCAGGCTGAAATTATTATACTATATATTACATGTAATACATATACATAATATAGTATATACCTTCAAAACATGATATAGGCACTTCTAAATTTAACAAACTTTATAAAGTCAAGTCATATGCTGGGGATGAAGATACAAATAACATTTATCCTTCCATCAGGGGAACTCATGGTCTGTTGGGATTATACAAAATTAAATAGGTTATTTCTCTGTATTTTGATGTGACTTAAGGTAGAGACATGGAGAAGGCAATGGCAACCCACTCCAGTGCTCTTGCCTGGAAAATCCCATGGACGGAGGAGCCTGGTAGGCTGCAGTCCATTGGGTTGGAAAAAGTCGGACACGACTGAGCGACTTCACTTTCTCTTTTCACTTTCATGCATTGGGGAAGGAAATGGCGACGCACTCCAGAGTTCTTGCCTGGAGAATCCCAGGGATGGCAGAGCCTGGTGGGCTGCCATCTGTGGGGTCGCACAGAGTCAGACACGACTGAAGCAACTTACCAGCAGCAGCAGCAAGGTAGAGATATACTTAGAATGCTGTGGGAACCCGGAAGAGAAGCATTAATCCAGTGTGGGGAAAAGTACCTGGTTGATTACCTAGTTTCTTAAGGACAAAGATTGTGACTACCTTATTCATTTTTCTTTAGCCTGTCCCACCATTTCTCTGTACACACTGAATGTAACTAAGAAATATTCAGTAAATGAATGAATAAACCAAATGACATGTAAGTGGATTTCTAGAGTATGCTTAGTGCTTAGAATATACCCAATACTAACAAATTGGATATAAAAGGCACTGAAACATTAGGGGGAATGGCAGGAATTTTGACCTAGCAAGTTTTTTAGATGCAGCAGTTCATCATAATCAGTTCAAAATCGTAGATGATCAGGATCCACTAAATGATTTTAAATAGGAAGTGCCATGGTCAGATATATATTTTAGGAAATAATTTTAACCTGTAATATGAAAAAGGGATTTTGTTAAAAATTGCAGAGAAGGGTGTGAGGAAGATCCCTAGGTATGATGATCAGATAGATTGGACAGATAGCAAGTATCACCCTGATTCTGAGTGACACAGTGAATTAATGAGGGGAGGTTAAAGAGAGTTTAGATTTGTAGTTCCTCTAAATAACGTTTTTTCTGAATCAAAGGAAATTTTGCATAGTCTCTGGGGACTATGCCAGTTGGAAATTATATTTCCTCATCCATGTACAAAGTACTCAGACTCTTCATATTGCCTTTCCATAACACACCAGTGCAAAAAACAGTAGTTTGTGTTAAATCTATATCTCCCTGAGACTTTTTTTTTCTTTTCAACTTGGGTAAAAGCTGATATTTTTTCCTTTTTTCAGAGAGAACCATGTCCAAATCCTCTCTCATGGTCCATTGTGTCTCTTCCTGCTTTCTATACATCTATTTGATTTCATTTCTATAAAGAGTTTCTATGTAGATTTCTATGAAGAGTTTTTATTATATTCATATTTCTTCTAATGAACAAACTGCTAATTAAAAATGAGATAGATATTTTGGGAAGTAATTACTCTGACTTAAATTGATATTTCATATAATTCTTTTATGTATATTTATTTACAGCTACAAATTAAATGTATGTGTTTAACTGGCCTCTAGTTTTTTCAAATATTTCATTGCTTAAATTTGGAGAGGGGTTAGAATATTGTAATATTCACTTATAAGGGACTCTCAAGAGTATTCTCCAACACCACAGTTCAAATGCATCAGTTCTTTGGTGCTCAGCTTTCTTTATGGTCCAACTCTCATGACCATACATGGCTACTGGAAAAACAATAGCTTGACTAGATGGATGGATCTTTGTTGGCAAAGTAATGTCTCTGCTTTTTACTATGCTGTCTAGGTTGGTCATAATTTTTCTTCCAAAGAGCAGGTGTCTTTTAATTTCATGGCTGCAGTTATTATCTGCGGTGATTTTGGTGCCCAAACAAATAAAGTCTGTCACTGTTTCCATTGTTTCCCAATATACTTGCCATGAAGTGATGCCATGATCTTCATTTTTTGAATGTTGTTTTAAGCCAGGTTTTTCACTTTCCTCTATCAGTTTCAGCAAGAGGCTATTTAGTTCCTGTTTTCATTCTTAAAATTTTTAAAGTTTCCTTCTTAAAACTACAGCAAACATAGTTGAATACTCATCAAAAGGAAATACACAAATAAGTATATTTGTTATTAACAAATTATTATTTTAACAATCATATTCAAGCAGACTGCAGGAAGTCACCATTAATATGTTATGGAACTTCTTTTTACTGAGTAATACATTTGTAGAGGAAGGAGAAATCAATTTTATCATTTGGAGTATATTTGGATGAGAGATCAATGTAAATTTTTGAATGAGTAGTTTCTCTCTCTGGTGAAGCTGAGACTAAATTTTTATATTATTGACTTAAAAGGGCAAAAAGACATTCTTGAGAATTGCTTCTAGGAGAATGGTGACAAAATTTCAGATATGTAGAAATAGCAATATTTGCTTTTATGTTCTTATAGAAATTCCAGTAATATTCTGTTTCTTCTGCTGTTGCTGCTAAGTCACTGCAGTCATATCCAACCCTGTCCAACACCACAGACAGCAGCCCACCAGGCTCCTCTGTCCCTGGGATTCTTCAGGCAAGAACACTGGAATGGGTTGACACTGGAGTGGGTTGCCATTTCCTTCTCCAGTTCTATTTCTAGCCCTTTGCAAGTGAAAGAAATAAGCAACCAAGTATTTCTCAGTATCTTTTCTTTTCCAGTAAGTGAAAAAAACAAGCTTAGTCTGATAGAAAATACATCTATTTTCTATCAAAGACAGAGAGAAAGTTGAAAGTGCTTGTGAATGGTTATTATGGTTCTATTATATGCTTACCTGGAAACAGTGGCTGACTTTATTTTTCTGGGCTCCAAAATCACTGCAGATGGTGATTGCAGTCATGAAATTAAAAGACGCTTACTCCTTGGAAGGAAAGTTATGACCAACCTAGACAGCATATTAAAAAACTGAGACATTACTTTGCTAACAAAGGTCTGTCTAGACAAAGATATGTTTTTTCTAGTAATCCTGTATGGATGTGAGAGTTGTACTATAAAGAGAGCTGAGCACCGAAGACTTGATGCTTTTGAACTGTGGTATTGGAGAAGATGCTTGAGAGTACCTTGGACTGCAAGGAGATCCAACCAGTCCATCCTAAAGGAGATCAGTCCTGGGTGTTCATTGGTAGGAATGATGTTAAAGCTGAAACTCCAATACTTTGGCCACCTGATGCAAAGAGCTGACTCATTTGAAAAGACCCTGATGTTGGGAAAGATTGAGGGCAGGAGGAGAAGGGGACGACAGAGGATGAAATGGTTGGATGGCATCACTGACTCAATGGACATGGGTTTGGGTGGACTCCGGGAGTTGGTGATGGACAGGGAAGCCTGGTGTGCTGTGGTTCATGGGGTTGCAAAGAGTTGGACACGACTGAGCAACTGAACTGATATACTTACCTGAAGGGAAAAACACAGACCATAAGGAGAGAAGCTGCTGAGTTACAAATAGATTTCAGATTGAGATGCCATTTAAAATAACATGCCATAAGCATTAGGACAGAAGAATAAATACACAAAGAAGAGGAAATTGATTCTGTATAGGGTATCCTTATGTGTGATTTACTGTCGGCAGTTTTTATTTACCTGTGTTGTCTGGATGCCAGATGTCCTGACTCTGGCTCAGCATGTTTTATTCACCCTTTCACTTTTAAAGAATCCCAGTTTAGGCAATAACTTATATTGCCACTCAAATTATATATAATGATTTAAAAAACAACTTAATAACTTTACACCAGTAGCTATGATTTTTTTTAGCCCTAAAATTTGATACTCTGGCTTTGAGGACTCTCAAATATAGAAACTAAAATTGGCCTTTTTTGAATATTGCTCCCAAATCAAGGATACTTTGAAAATAACAAATTGGACAGCAACTTGTGTTATTTAATTTTAAAAGATAGAACGAAGGATAACTAAATTGTACTTTAGAGATTGTTTCCTTGGTCTACTCAAAATAGAAAATAATATGGATTTTTCCTCTTTTGGACACAGATTCTCTTTGCTAAAATGATGTTCATAGACCCATTAGTCAACCCTATTCTCTCCTAGAATTTTCTCTAGTCATATTACTACTATAAAAAAAAAAAAAAATTTGTTCCAGGCTCCCAACCAGCAGAAATAGCTTTCATTTTATGGTTCACACTTTCAGGTCTCTATATGCTGACTCCAGTTACAAGCTTTGTAAACAGTACCCAAAAGGAACTTTGAGCTAGTCAAAGTTTCCCGTCCTTCCTTGAATGTCTGATTTTCCTTTTGCAGTGTACCATGAGTGACATCCTCCCCCTGGATTATCAAAACACTTTTAAAAGCCTAATACGTTCTGCTACTTTTTTTTCTTGATCTGGAATTTTAAGTTTTTATTCCAGAAAGTGATAACTATATAAACTTCAACCTTGGTTATATTCAAGTATTTCTAAACTTTTGCTTCTTTCTAAATTTCAATATCTACAAGCTTGTCTTCTGTTTCAACTCCCAGTAAGTCCAAATCTACATTAATAGCTTGTTTTGCACTCATCTTGCTATATTATTGATAAGTGATCTGGGACTTGGTAAATGGTTTTTATATTTTCTAATTAGATTGATTCATATGCTGCCCAATTCACCTGAAAATATATAGACAACCTTAAAAATGTTTATGCTAAGGAGAGTTCCATAAATAGTTTAGCAATTATGTATTCAACCTTAGTGTGTTAATTTTTATGGACTTAGTATGTATAGCTAATGGCTTTTCTTTGGTAGGGGGAGTATCTAGCTCTAATAGGGAAGTTTATGGTTATGTGAATGAATCAAAATAAAATTTAAACATTATAAAATCCATGAAGAACCATCTGCTTACCCTTAATAACCCACATATTTAATGAGATTTTTAAATATTCATCTGTGCAGGTATTTGCATGTGTCTGGGTGCAGAAATAAGAGAAAGCTAACACTGATCAAGCAGAAGCAAATATTTGGAAAGAAATAATGAGAAAAATGTAAATCCATACTATTATTTCCTTTTACACACCTGTGAAAATCTTCTCATCACAACTATGTGGTTCTCTGTGCTCGCTTTCAAATACCAAACAATATTATTTTTGGTTTGAGTCTTTGTGAGTATGATCATTATGTTGTCTAGTGGAGGCAAGAGGGTAATAAAATCTAAAATGATGAAAGATGTGTATATGTATATCTTTTTAAGTTTGAACATAGAAGATCAGTCTTTTCTCTGGGGAAGATACTTATAATGTACAAATGTTTACAAATTATCACAAAAGAAAAGTTAAAACAGCCATTCTAGAAATTATCATTATGGCAATTCTACTTTCTGTTTTTCAGTCTTTGCCTTGTAAAATCTATACAGATTCTATGTTGTTAGAAGATAAAATTTTGGAAAATGACAAAACTAGGAAAGAATAGAATATTGTAAAGTAATTAACATCCAATTAAATAAATTTATATAAAAAATATGATATAATGACATTTGAATGCAATCTTTGTGATACCAGTTGCAGCAATATATAAACAAACTCATATGCTTTGAGATTCAGTGAAACAAAGGAAAATATATTAATAAAAACTAAAATGATTTTATAGCAGAGATGAATACTAGGGACATCAAAGTTGTTATTAACTTAAAATTGCAAATTTTATTAAATTATCAGTTGAATTTGTCCTCTGGGTGAAAGACTTAGTTTTTGTTTTTGTTTTTGTTTTTTAACCCTGCATCAAAGCCACGTCTATACAGGAAAACTATATATGAACCTTTTTCTTCTTGCAAATATGCCAGTCTCCTTCCTACCTCAGTGTTTTTGGACATACTTTTATTTATTTGAAACATTATAAACCATTACAAGACCGTCACTTCATCATTTAGTTCAAAGATACCTCTTCAAAAATAGCCCTTTCCTAATTACTCTAAGTCATATTATCCATTCCCTGACTATGCTAGCTGAAATAACGAATACTACTTATTAGTATCTTATTGCTCTGATTCAATACTTTTTATACTTGCTAAAAATGTCAAGAAATTTATTTCTTTGCTTATTATCTGTCTACATCCAATAAAATGTGACCACTATGAGAGTAAATACTTTGCTTTTTTTTTTTTTTTTTTCCATATCAGAGAGCAGATGGCAGTAACAAAGCTGTGCTCAAGAATTAGCTGTGAAAAAGTTTGGGCTAAGATATTCAGTTCAGTTCAGTCGCTCAGTCGTGTCCAACTCTTTGCTACCCCATGAATCCCAGCACGCCAGGCCTCCTTGTCCAGCACCAACTCCTGGAGTTCACTCAGATTCACGTTCATCAAGTCAGTGATGCCATCCAGCCATCTTATCCTCTGTCGTCCCCTTCTCCTCCTGCCCCCAATCCCTCCCAGCATCAGAGTCTTTTCCAATGAGTCAACTCTTTGCATGAGGTGGCCAAAGTACTGGAGTTTCAGCTTTAGCATCATTCCTTCCAAAGAAATCCCAGGGATGATCTCCTTCAGAATGGACTGGGTAGATTTCCTTGCAGTCCAAGGGACTCTCAAGAGTCTTCTCCAACACCACAGTTCAAACGCATCAATTCTTCGGCGCTCAGCCTTCTTCACAGTCCAACTCTCACATCCATACATGACTATTGGAAAAACCATAGCCTTGACTAGATGGACCTTAGCTGACAAAGTAATGTCTCTGCTTTTGAATATGCTATCTAGGTTGGTCATAACTGTTCTTCCAAGGAGTAAGCGTCTTTTAATGTCATGGCTGCAGTCACCATCTGCAGTGATTTTGGAGCTCCCAAAGATAAAGTCTGACACTGTTTCCACTGTTTCCCCATCTATTTCCCATGAAGTGATGGGACCGGATGCCATGATCTTCTTTTTCTGATTGTTGAGCTTTAAGCCAACTTTTTCACTCTCCACTTTCACTTTCATCAAGAGGCTTTTTAGTTCCTCTTCACTTTCTGCCATAAGGGTGGTGTCGTCTGCATATCTGAGGTTATTGATATTTCTCCCGGCAATCTTGATTCCAGCTTGTGTTTCTTCCAATCCAGCGTTTCTCATGATGTACTCTGCATAGAAGTTAAATAAGCAGGGTGACAATATACTCAAAATGTTTATCAGTTGTACCAGCTTACACACACATAAAAGTAAAATAATGGACTCCATGAAAGAATAATGGACTCCATGGCTTTGAAAATTCTGAATCTCTTGCATTGCAGGCAGATTTTTTTTCCATCTGAGCCACCAGGGAAGCCCTTAAGTGAAGTGAACATGTTAGTCACTCAGTCGTGTCTGACTTTTTGACACCATGGACTGTAGTTCTCCAGGCTCCTCTGTTCATGTAATTCTCCAGGCAAGAATACTGGAGTGGATAGCTATGCCCTTCTCCAGAGGATCTTCCCAACCCAGGGATCAAAACTGGCAGTTTCTTTACCATCTGAGCCCCTGGGAAAGCTCTGCTATCTCTATAGATGGTAAATTATGCTAAAATTCAGAATGGCTTTTGACTACTGGTCAAGTCCAAGGCACTGCTAGGAAATTATGGCCAAAAGGTGAAGCCAAAGATGTAACCATGAAATTATTTGATTAGGTTTCAGAAAGTTCAAAGGTTATGCTTTGAAGTGCTATTCAGTTAGACAAAAGTTCCTCTAAAATATATAGTTATTCTATACTTGATCCAGCCAGCCAAACAATAGAGCCTGTGCTGGATACTGTCCATTCTCAACAGATGCACAAGGTAAAGTAGAGCTTATTTTGAAGCAGTTAAAGGGTTCATGTTTCTTTAATAGAGTGAATCCCAATTTGAGACACAATAACTCATAAGGTTTTAAAGAAAATCACATATATAAAAATACTGACAATTTGGACTGAAAGAGACAGAGACAGTTCAAAATGCATCTCCAAATTCTTTAAACAGGGAGTAAGCTTAGTAGACTACTCAGACTCAAACATGTGACAACCTTTAGAAAGAAAGAGGGATGACTCAGGGAATAGAAAAATTGTCCAGAGAGTGGAACCAGGAACTGTGGAGTGTCATCTCTGAGAACATATATGATTAAATCCTAATCAAGGAAATTCCTAATCCAAGGAAATATTTCCCTGACTGGATTTCAGAACTCTCATGAGCTAATGACTTCTACTAGCCTCTCATTGTCCCTTATTGAATGGGAGTGCCTATGAAGATTATTCTATGCTATTTTATCATTTGTTATGAGTACGGGAGAGGCAGATAACTCATTTCTTTACTGTCACCAGTTTTCAGATTGAGGAAACTATACTCAAGTAGCTGTGTTTAAGGAATGCAGCTCAAAGCACATATGTAGCTACCCCTAATTTAAATCAAAAGATTCTAAACTTAAAAATGATGCTATAATGGGATGAGTTTCTAGGAATTTGTGATACAATTAGTGAACAATTGTCTAGAGAGCTAAGAGAGGTAGCTGGCTCCTAAAATGGCTCCCAGTGATCATTATTCATGCACTTGTGTAATCCCCTCCTACCATGTGTAGAGTCGATCTGTGTGTTCAATAACACATGGCAGAAGTGATGCTATGCTGCTTTTAAGATGAGATTATAAGGAACTGAAGGGTTAGTCTTTGAGGATGCTTGGTGTTTTGGATTTGAAAATTATTTCTGATTGGGTTTTTAAAAATAGTTTCCTATTCGCTCCATCAGTTCAGTTCAGTTCAGTTCAGTCACTGAGTCGTGTCCAACTCTTTGTGACACCGTGAATCGCAGCACGCCAGGCCCCCTTGTCCATCACCAACTCCCAGAGTTCACTCAGACTCACATCCATCGAGTCAGTGATGCCATCCAGCCATCTCATCCTCTGTCGTCCCCTTCTCCTCCTGCCCCCAACCCCTCCCAGCATCAGAGTCTTTTCCAATGAGTCAACTCTTCTCATGAGGTGGCCAAAGTACTGGAGTTTCAGCTTTAGCATCATTCGTTCCAAAGAAATCCCAGGGGTAAACTCCTTCAGAACGGACTGGTTGGATCTCCTTGCAGTCCAAGGGACTCTCAAGAGTCTTCTCCAACACCACAGTTTAAAAGCATCAATTCTTCGGCGCTCAGCCTTCTTCACAGTCCCACTCTCACATCCATACATGACTACTGGAAAAACCATAGCCTTGACTAGACGGACCTTAGTCGGCAAAGTAATGTGCTTTTGAATATGCTATCTAGGTTGGTCATAACTTTTCTTCCAAGGAGTAAGCGTCTTTTAATTTCATGGCTGCAATCACCATCTGCAGTGATTTTGGAGCCCCCCCAAAAAAGTCTGACACTGTATCCATGTTTCATCATCTGTTTCCCGAATGCCATGATCTTCGTTTTCTGAATGTTGAGCTTTAAGCCAACTTTTTCCGTCTCCTCTTTCACTTTCATCAAGAGGCTTTTTAGTTCCTCTTCACTTTGTGCCATAAGGTTGGTGTCATCTGCATATCTGAGGTTATTGATATTTCTCCCGGCAATCTTGATTCCAGCTTGGGTTTCTTCCAGTCCAGCGTTTCTCATGATGTACTCTGCATAGAAGTTAAATAAGCAAGGTGACAATATACAGCCTTGACGTTCTCATTTTCCTATTTGGAACCAGTCTGTTGTTCCAAGTCCAGTTCTAACTGTTGCTTCCTGACCTGCATACAGATTTCTCAAGAGACAGGTCAGGTGGTCTGGTATTCCCATCTCTCTCAGAATCTTCCACAGTTTATTGTGATCCACACAGTTAAAGGCTTTGGCATAGTCAATAAAGCAGAAATAGGTGTTTTTCTGGAACTCTCTTGCTTTTTCCATGATCCAATGGATGTTGGCAGTTTGATCTCTGGTTCCTCTGCCCTTTCTAAAACCAGCTTGAACATCAGAAAGTTCACGGTTCACATATTGCTGAAGCCTGTCTTGGAGAATTTTGAGCATTACTTGACAAGCCTGTGAGATGAGTGCAATTGTACGATAGTTTGAGCATTCTTTGGCATTGCCTTTCTTTGGGATTGGAATGAAAACTGACCTTTTCTAGTCCTGTGGCCACTGCCGAGTTTTCCAAATTTGCTGGCATATTGAGTGCAGCACTTTCACAGCATCATCTTTCAGGATTTGAAATAGTTCAACTGGAATGCCATCACTTCCACTAGCTTTGTTGGTAGTGATGCTTTCTAAGGCCCACTTGCCTTCACATTCCAGGATGTCTGGCTCTAGATGAGTGATCCCACCATCGTGATTATCCAGGTCGTGAAGCTCTCTTTTTGTACAGTTCTTCTGTGTATTCTTGCCACCTCTTCTTAATATCTTCTGCTTCTGTTAGGTCCATGCCATTTCTGTCCTTTATCGAGCCCATCTTTGCATGAAATGTTCCCTTGGTATCTCTAATTTTCTTGAAGAGATCTCTAGTCTTTCCCATTCTATTATTTTCCTTTATTTCTTTGCATTGATGGCTGAGGAAGGCTTTCTTATTTCTTGCTATTCTTTGGAACTCTACATTCAGATGCTTATATCTTTCCTTTTCTCCTTTGCTTTTCGCTTCTCTTCTTTTCACAGCTATTTGTAAGGCCTTCCCAGACAGCCATTTTGCTTTTTTGCATTTATTTTCCATTCGGATGGTCTTGATCCCTGTCTCCTGTACAGTGTCACGAACCTCATTCCATAGTTCATCAGGCCCTCTATCTATCAGATCTAGGCCCTTAAATCTATTTCTCATTCTCTCCATACCTCTTTTTATATAGTCTATTTAGAAATACTTTGAACTACTAGAGAAGTTGATTATCTATCTATCTACCTAGTCTGTCCACTCATATCCGCACACACTCAAACACACCCAGACAACACACACACATCTTCAGTTGTAAGTGGCACTTATAATTTCATATATTAATAACAAAGTGTACAAATATGTAGATTAGATTATTTAAAAGTTAAATAATTCAATTTAGACCATTTAACCTCTATTTTCTTTTGAAAAGATCCAAAATTCTATATTAATTTCCATATTAATTTATGCCCACACAGTTTTTAGTAATCCTTGCCTTGTATAGATTTGTTGTATTGTCCTTTTGGTTTTATTATTTCAGACTACTTATATATTAAGTTATTTAGTTGTGGCCCCCTTGAGAATTTCCATATAAATGCATTGGACTGCATGAATATATGATAATGAAGTCTTACCACCTTCTAACTGACACAGGTGCATTTAAATTTTTTATATCTGGAAACGATAGATTTTCTGTGAACCTTTATATAAAATTAAGATCTAAAATTTATTTGACATTTTTACATTAGATCCTAACTCTACATTGGATTTAGGAGAGAAGACCATCATAATCTCTCAGTGAGAGAAGATCACTTTTTGATGCTTTGAAAACCTCGGAGGAGATTATTCTTTGATGATTAGTCTTTGATACTATGCAAACCATATTATATCAGTTTTCTTTACTGTTTCTTTAGGTGTGCACATTCAGCAAGTATTTCATGAATTGAATAAAACCTTTCTGTGTTTTCACACAAAATCATCTTTCTACTTCTTAATTCTTCCAAAACAGTAGAAAAGTTGGCTAACATAACAAAGTAAGAAAATGCAAGAATTGATTTATTATTCAGCGTATGACTTATTCTGATACAACACCCTTTGTCAGAATTCTTGCCCTTGCAATGTTCATTTCTTGCGATTGTTACATCAGGACTTGTAGCTCAGGAAACTGAGGCACTGGAGGAAAAAATTGCTTAGGTAAGAGAATGCCAAAAGGATATAAAAAAATCTTTCTTAAAACCCTTTTTTACACCTTTTCCGTTTCCCGGAAATGTTTGCAGGACTGCCCTTTAATTTAATGGGTATGTCTATCAGAGTATCCTTTGAAGGCCTTATTAATTCAATTAAGACTATTTTTTACTTGTTCTCTCTTTGATAATAATGGAGGGAAAGAGAAAGACATGCAACATGATTTATCATATGCCTAGATGTTTGGGATGGTTATAAGCTTTTCTCCCCAAATAACATCCTGATTAGAAATACCTGCTCTATAGAACTTTCCTAAATTTTCAAACTTGCTTCTTTCCTCTCTTTGGAATAATAATCTGTTTAGGGAGAACATCATCAAAGGAAAATCATCACAGTGATCAGTGGAAACCTATTCTTCTTAAGAATTTGTATCCCAATATCCTAAATAATTTGTATTTCTAGGAAGGATAACTCTTTAGCCTAAGTGTGTGTGCTAGTCACTCAGTGATGTCCAACTCTTTGAAAGCCCATGGACTTCAGCCTAACTACAGTTAAAATTATTGTAGTCATCCCAATAAGATGTACATTAGGATTGTAGAGAATTTCTCAATGTCTTTTTTGCTCTTAGTGCTTTTGAAGTGTCAACTACAAATTGGCACTTACCAAGAGCATTGCCAGTGACTCAACAACAAAGGCATTTACCATCTGCCTCTACAGAGATTGAACCTCATGCTGCTATAGCTGTTGACCTTCAACAACCCCTGAGGAAGTTCAGGGTGGAGTGAGACACTTTGTGCTCCAGGGAATCTGGTGGGACAGGTCTTTAGATAGTTGGATGTTTTTAGGAACAGATTTTATGATCTCAATCCTTGCATCTCCTCATATCTAGAGAAGCACTAAATCCCTTTATGGTGACAAGAGATCCTCATGACTAACAAAACCTTTTGTAAAATGAATGCTTTATGGCACTGATCTCCCCCTTCACCATAGCCTTATATTTTGACTTTTCCCCCACTGCCGTTTTAGAGCAGTCTCTCAGAGCTATCTGAGATGCTGCCTCCCAGGCTGCAGTCCTCATTTTGCCTCAAATAAACGTTAACTCACCACTCTCAAGTTGTACATCTTTTTTTAGTTGACAGTTACGGTGAACACAAAGGGACCCAGAGTGGACTTCCTTCCTTCGACTGGACTCCATGAGGAACTGGAGCTCTGGTACCAGCAGTGGCCCTTTGCGCCCATCTGCCTCCTCAGGGTGTGCAGACAGATTTGGGTAACTCTCTCCTAGTTTTCAAATCTCCCATATTGGTTGAGATTCTGAGTTTTATTTGGTGGTGGAGCAGGTTACCTAACCCCCTCCCAGTACGAAGGATACTGGTTGGGGGGTGGGGGGTGGGGGTGGGTCTCAGGTTAAACATTTGGGGCATACCCACTCGTGATCTAGACAATGAGTAGGGCTTGAATGAAAGATATGGAGAACTTCCCACCCAGTCAAAAAGATACAGGGTGAGGGGCTGGCTGAAAGATGCCAGAAGAATTGCCCACCCAGTGGAAAGGTACTGGGTAGGAGGGCTCAATTGGGAAAAAAATCAAGGAAAACCCTGGGCCCTGGGCTCGGCTGAAAGATGCAGAGGTCGCTCCGTTGTAGGGGACTGAGTGGTCTTGGCTGAGTGGTTAAGTAAAAGGCTGATCTGACAGTTTTCCTCAATTTGATTGCCATTATAGAATTGGTCAGGATAAAAGTGAGGAAAATAAATGAGAGCTTTGCTCTGAAGAAAAGGGAGAAGACTCCTCTCGGCTGGTTTTGATTTTCTCAGGTGACTGAGAAATTCATGGGAGTGGTGGAGGTCTACTTCCTTATACTGTGCAGTGGTCCCATAGGGAAACTCACTCATTAATTAAAATACTTGCCTGTTTGGGGGTCACACATAAGAACTGGCAATTCAGCGACCTGAGCAGCCACCGTGGTCTTAGATTGCCAGAGGCAGAACCCAAGACACAAGAGGAGCTGAAATGACTCTGGGGTGACTCCTGGAAGAGTTAAGCTCACAAGCAGCACATGGGCCCACTATATAAGTTCATTCGTGATATTTATCCCTGATGAATTCAGCTTAAAATGGGAAACAGAATCTCTCTAAAACAGAAACACAAGGGGTGTCAGAAAGCCAGTCTCTGACTAACACTCTAGCCAGATTCGTGTACAGTAAGTATGGCGCTCATACATGCACGTACCTAGTTAATTGGAGAAATTATACTAAAAGAGATCTCAACCTAAAATGGCCAAATTGGGGTTCTTTTCATATTCTAAAACTGATATTTTTGCATACACAATTAGAAAAGGCCGGCCATGCTTTGACTGGTGTCTAGAAATTTCTAAAACAGGAAATAATAAAGTAACTTCTAGACAGAAAATCAACAAGAAATTACTTGAAACTATATCAAAACTAAAAAACGGCTGTTAGCACTGACTTTGCCAGGTTGCAGGTCTAGTCGAACTGGGAAGTCATGTTTGGCATTTATGCCGTTTAGTTTTTGATTATTGGGCATCTCTTTAACATCTTTTTGGGGCACTTTTGCCACTTAGCTTTTGATTTTTGAGCATCTTTTGTTTCATTTGGAGTGTGACTCCTGGCTGATGAAGTTCTAGTTTGGTTTGGTTTTGTTGGATTGGTTTGAGTGCACAGACATCTGGCACAAACTGCTGGAGCTAATATGGGAATTGCTCACTGTAAGGTTACACATTTCACCTGGGAACCCCTTGGGTGGGGGAAAACTTTTTTTTGGACTGGTGAATCTATAGCTATGATCCAATGACAAGAAAAATGGCCTAAAAATGTTATAATTTATCGACATAGGATAATAAAATGGACTGAAGTTCCCTTTCATCCAGGACTTCCTCCTGTAATCAACAGACTGGAACTGATCACACTAAGACCCCTATTTCCCCAGAGGGACAATCTCTGCTGGGACCAATCTGCCCTTGTTATCAGGGTCAAGTTGAGCGCTATCTGCTCTAAAATTTGGCTATAAAACTATGGTTACACACAAAAAATATGATTTTTGACAGTGTGGTCACAATATTCTTTAGACTCCAGAGGAAGCTTGAAAAAAAAAAAAAAATCTGTTTAAGAATTCTTATCCAGAGGAAATAACTCCTCTTATACCTTTAGACCAGAGCTCTCTAGACCACTTATCTAGACCATCTCTAATTCCTGAAACCAAAAGGGGGAACAAAGCCTTTTAAAATCTTATTCCAACCATTTTTTATTCATAACTAAGTTTGGAAAGCAAATCTATAGAATCTCTTCTATTTGATATATGTATGTCAGACTTTAATTTTTTGGGCTCCAAAATCACTGCAGATGGTGATTGCAGCCATGAAATTAAAAGACGCTTACTCCTTGGAAGAAAAGTTATGACCATCCTAGATAGCATATTCAAAAGCAGAGATATTACTTTGCCAACTAAGGTCCGTCTAGTCAAGGCTATGGTTTTTCCAGTAGTCAGGTATGGATGTGAGAGTTGGACTGTGAAGAAAGCTGAGTACTGAAGAATTGATGCTTTTGAACTGTGGTGTTGGAGAAGACTCTTGAGAGTCCCTTGGACTGCAAGTAGATCCAACCAGTCCATTCTGAAGGAGATCAGCCCTAGGATTTCTTTGGAAGTAATGCTGCTGAAGCTGAAGCTCCAGGACTTTGGCCACCTCATGCGAAGAGTTGACTCATTGGAAAAGACTCTGATGCTGGGAGGGATTGGGGGCAGGAGGAGAAGAGGACCACAGAGGATGAGAAGGCTGGATGGCATCACTGACTCGATGGACGTGAGTCTGAGTGAACTCCGGGAGTTGGTGATGGACAGGGAGGCCTGGTGTGCTGCGATTCATGGGGTCACAAAGAGTCAGACATGACTGAGCAACTGAACTGAACTGAACTGATGTTTGAGTGTGTGTCTTTGTTTTTTTGATAATATTGCTGATTGCTAAGATCAGTTTGTAAATGAGCTGTAATCTAATTGGCTTTTATAAAAAGTAAGCCCTTACAAATCAAATGATTCTAAATACAAGAGAAATTGATGTAAATAAATTTCAGGTTCATGTGAACTTGGAAATGTTCAGCTTTGAATACCTGATATTAATGTTTGTTTGTTGATTTAAATAATGTAGACATGTCTAAGAGTAATTAACATTAAGCAGAATATTTTCATTGTACCCAGGTTTAATATTAGTTAAAAATTACCATATCTGGTACAAGTTTGTCAGCAAGGAAATTACCTCAAGTGAAGAAACTTCTAAAAATGTAAATGAGATGAGTCTTTAGAGAGACTCTATTAAAAATAATTATGCTCTTTAGGAATATGTGTCTAAAATAGTCTCTCCAGATTGGTGTAATCTGAACTTCTAAGGGTTGTACTAAACTAAGTGTTGGAAGTCTATTGGATAGCTATGCCATTTCCAAATAAAATAAGATTTTGAAACATTTACTATTAAACACAAATTTCCTCTTATGGAGAACATAAAGAGATCTCCAATTAAAAATAAATGATGTTTGGTGCCATCCTAAAATGTTCTTCCTAAGGAAAAAAAAAGGTTTTAGAAATTATAACTGGTATTTATGCTCACTAATCTATAAAATTCTAATATAAAAGTTATTTATTGGTTGCTTAAGGGAAGTAGGAAGTGTGTTTTCATGTATGAGGAATGGAATTGCATTTTGTGAAGTGAAAAGGAAGTAAGCCTGAATTACAGGTGGCTTTTTAGGATGGAAAAAACAGTAATGGGTACAGAAAGTGACAAGGTTTTTGAAAAGTGAACCATGAGGAAACAGTTTTGTATTTGATTGGGGCTAAGTTTAAAATAGAGTTAATCAAGTTTACCTTTTAAGTAAAGTAAGCTGCTGCAAAAACTTGAATTTAGATTTTCTCTCTAAGAGAACACCTTTTCTTCAAATATTGAATGCCTTTGATAATAGATTTAAATTTCTCTTAAATGAGCTGTTCTGAAATCATTTATTGTTACTTTGGCTAACTGAATAGCTATTGTTTCACAATGACCTATGATCCTATCTGACTGAGTATTCTAAACAGTTTTTATATTTGTTGACAAAGCTTCCTAAATCATTCTAATGAAGAAGATTTCTAGCTAACTTTGGGATGCTTCAGAGGGCCCCTGAAAGATCACAAAGAGAGATATTACACTAATTACATTCAGGTTGTTTACAGAAAAACATGGGGAGTATTGTCAAGTGAGTAATAAGTCTCGGGTTATATTGTATGGTAAATGTTACTAATATAGATACCCTAGAAACTGTATGGAGTTCCTAAAATTGATATGTTTGGGTAAAATGTTTTTCTGGAACTCTCTTGCTTTTTTGATTATCTAAAAGATGTTGACAATTTGATCTCTGGTTCCTCTGCCATTTCTAAATCCAGTTTGAACATCTGGAAGTTCAGAGAGCATGCACTGTTGAAGCCTGACTTTAAGAATTTTGAGCATTATTTTACCAGCATGTGAGATGAGTGCATTTGTGCAGTAGTTTGAGCATTCTTTGCAATTGCCTTTCTTTGGGATTGGAATGAAAACTGACCTCTTCCAATCCTATGGCCACTGCTGAGTTTTCCAAATTTGCTGGCATATTGAGTGCAGCACTTTCACAGCGTCATCTTTTAGGATTTGAAATAGCTCCACTGGAATTCCATCACCTCCACTAGCTTTGTTCATAGTGATGCTTCCTAAGGCCCACTTGACTTCCCATTCCAGGATGTCTGGCTCTAGGTGAGTGATCACACCATCGAGATTATCTTCATCGTGATGATCTTTTTTGTACAGTTCTTCTGTGTATTCTTGCCACCTCTTGTTAATATCTTCTGCTTCTGTTAGGTCCGTACCATTTCTCTCCTTTACTGAGCCCATCTTTGCATGAAATATTGCCTTGGAATCTCTTATTTTTTTGAAGAGATCTCTAATCTTTCCCATTCTATTGTTTTCCTCTATTTCTTTGCACTGATCATTGAGGAAGGCTTTCTTATCTCTCCTTGCTATTCCTTGGAACTCTGCAAATGGGAATATCTTTCATTTTCTGCTTTGCTTTTTGCTTCTCCTCTTTTCACAGCTATTTATAAGGCCTCCTCAGACAGCCGTGTTGCTTTTTTGCATTTCTTTTTCTTGGTGATAGTCTTTATCCCTATCTCCTGTACAGTATCACAAACCTTTGTCCATATTTCTTCAGGCATTCTGTCTATCAGATCTAATCCCTTGAATCTATTTCTTACTTCCACTGTATAATCGTAAGGGATTTGATTAAGGTCATACCAGAATGGTCTAGTGGTTTTCCCTACTTTCTTCAATTTAAGTCTGAATTTGGCAATAGGGAGTTCATGATCTGAGTCACAGTCAGCTCCCTGTCTTGTTTTTGCTGACTGTACAGAGCTTCTCCATTTTTACCTACAAGGAATATAATCAATCTGAAATTGGTTTTGACCATCTGGTGATGTCCATGTGTAGAGTCTTCTCTTGTCTTGTTGGAAGAGGGTGTTTGCTATGACCAAACACCCTTAGCAAAACTCTATTAGCGTTTACCCTGCTTCATTCTGTACTACAAGGCCCAATATGCCTGTTACTCCAGGTGTTTCTGGACTTCCTACTTTTGCATTCCAATCCCCTAAAATGAAAAGGACATCTTTTTGGGTGTTAGTTCTAGAACGTCTTGTAGGTCTCCATAGAACCATTGAACTTCAGCTTCTTCTGCTTAGACTTGGCATAGACTTGGATTACTGTGATATTGAATGGTTTGCCTTGGAAACGAACAAAGACCATTCTGCCTTTTTTGAGATTGCATGCAAGTACTACACGGACTCTTTTGTTGACTATGATGGCTACTCCATTTCTTCTAAAGGATTCTTGCCCACAGTAGTAGATGTAATCATCATCTGAGTTAAATTCACCCATTCCAGTCCACTTTAGTTCTGATTCCTAAAATGTCAACCTCCACTCTTGCCATCTCCTGTTTGACCACTTCCAATTTGCTGTGATTGATGGACCTAACATTCCAGGTTCCTATGCAGTATTTCTCTTTACAGCATCAGACTTTACTGCCATCACCAGTCATATCCGTAACTGGGTTTTGTTTTTGCTTTGGCTCCATCTCTTCAGTCTTTCTGGAGTTATTTCTCCAGTGATCTTCAATAGTATATTGAGCACCTACCATCCTGGGGAGTTCATCTTTCTGTGTCCTATCTTTTTGCCTTTTCATACTGTTCATGGAGTTCTCAAGACAAGAATACTGAAGTGGTTTGCCATTCCCTTCTCCACATTTTGTGGATCACATTTTGTCAGAACTCTCCACCATAATCCGTCTGTCTTCAGTGACCCTACAGAACATGGCTCATAGTTTCACTGAGTTAGACAAGGCTGTGGTCCATGTGATCAGATTGGTTAGTTTTCTGTGATTCTGGTTTTCATTCTGTCTGCCCTCTGGTGGAGAAGGATAAGAAGCTTATGGAAGCTTCTTGATGGACATCTAGTCCCATCATTTCATGGCAAATAGATGGGGAAACAGAAACAGTGACAGACTTTATTTTGGGGGGCACAAAAATGACTGCAGCCATGAAATTTAAAAATGCACACTCCTTGGAAGAAAAGTTACGATCAATCTAGACAGCATATTAAAAAGCAGAGATGTTACTTTGCCAACAAGGGTCTGTCTAGTGAAACTCTTGTTTTTTCAGTAGTTATGTATGGATGTGAGAGTTGGACTATAAGCTGAACACTGAAGAATTGATACTTTTGAACTGTGGTGCTGGAGAAGACTCTTGAGAGTCCCTTGGACTGCAAGGAGATCCAAGTAGTCCATCCTAAAGGAAATCAGTCCTGAATATTCATTGGAAGGATTGATGCTGAAGCTGAAACTCCATTACTTTGGCCACCTGATGCAAAGAACTGACTCACTTGAAAAGATCCTGATGCTCGGAAAGATTAAAGGCAGAAGGAGAAGGGGACGACAGAGGATGAGATGGTTAGATGGCATCACTGACTCAGTGGACATGAGTTTGAGTAAACTCTGGGAGTTGGTGATGGACAGGGAGGCCTATTGTGCTGCAGTTCATAGTGTCACAGAGTTTGACACGACCGACTGTGTGAACTGAAATGAAATGAGAAGGGAGGAATTTTTTTTAGATATGTTAGCAAAATCTGTGATAAGCCTTTGGCATGACTTTCCTAGCCCTGAAAGTTTTTATTTTAAAAGTTCAGTCTGAAGACTATAAAAGTCTCAGCAAAGCTAAAATGTCTATGATTAATTATGGTTATATAAATCACTAGGCCAAGTTTATTGAGACCAGAACTAAATTACAAACAGATCTTAATTTGATTATATTTGGTAAAAATGACAGTGATTTTAAGGAGAAAGATATGTTTCAAAGAATGTTAAATCCCTGTTTGTTAATGGAGGTCAGTATCTACTAACACTCATTTCCTGAATAGTTCTTTGCTGTTAGAGTTGCTGCTGCTGCTGCTAAGTCGCTTCAGTCGTGTCCGACTCTGTGTGACCCCATAGATGGCAGCTCACCAGGCTCCCCCATCCCTGATATTCTCCAGGCAAGAATAATGGAGTGGGTTGCCATTTCCTTCTCCAATGTATGAAAGTGAAAAGTGAAATTGAAGTCCTTCAGTCATGTCCGACTCTTTGCGACCCCATGGACTTCAGCCTACCAGGCTCCTCCATCCATGGGATTTTCCAGGCAAGATTACTGGAGCAGGTTGCCATTGCCTTCTCCGTGCTGTTAGGGTATATTATGGTAAAATTTAATTTAATTATTAAAGGACACTGTAGGGTTGTTTCTGAAACTTATATCAGTAATCTGTCTTTGGTTGAAGATCAGATGCCTCACACACAACCAAGACAGGAAGAAGACATAATTTAACGAACTGTCTCCAAGCTGGGTGGAAGGACCTTTCTATCAGGTACTCTTAACTAGCTCATGCCCAGTGAAACTGAAGGTAAATTGACTCTTGGATTAACTCACATTTCCAAAGTCCCCTAAGCTGGACTGGTCTATAGAGAGGGCTACTGACCTCAAACTCACCTTAAAACAGTGCTCAAACACAGGAAACTACACCAGGATGCGAAGAAGATGACATTGGAAGTGGACATCTTGCCCAAGATGCTGATTTGACTTGTATGATCATTTATGTTCTTGATTCCTTGGACCTATGCCTATCAATCAAATGTTTTCTATCATGGACACAATTTATGCTAGTTTAAAACTAAATCCAATTGTTTAGTTGTGGCCAATTACTTGTATTTAGTACTTTTGGGTGACCTTGGTGGATTTCTGTTCTCTAGGGCTCTCATTGGATACCCCCTAGGAAATTTATTTTAGAAGAGTGTTCAGTCCTGTTCTATCTTCATGATATTACTAGATGGGATCCTCTCACCTGGCCAATTAATAATATCTGCTCTGATGCTGGCCATAGATTTAAGTTTTCTCTTAGGGTCATTCAAACTCACTCGGAGTGATGAGCTAAGTCTCAGTTAAAAAAACAAATTAACCTCTCATCTATTAAAAGGGAAAATCCCACAATTATGGGGTGGATCTACATGGGTAACACCAGGCTATGGGCATTTAAATTTAAAAGCTCCTTTATGTTGGGAAGGGTTACATCATGCTAAAAAATGATCAACCTGCTAATTATGAGACAAGACTGGGTGCTTTATGAACTATGTCTATTGTTACCCTTAGAGAGAGTGATTGGTATGGAATTCAGTGGATTTGTGGCACTAATTTATGGCCTTCACATCTACAGGGATGGATACGAAGGTGTAGCCTGGGATTCCCATGAATTGAATGTCATACATATTAACAAATTAGAGGTAACCCCAACCAATCTTCCATTGGTATGATCCCAGTGCATCAAGGATCTGTATTCTACTGGTATGACCATTTATCAACGTGTGTGTGTGTGTGTGTGTGTGTGTGTGTGCGCGCGCGTGTGCATGTGCATGTGTGTGTGCCTTCAGGGGGTTAGAGGATATAATTTGCCATATCTAAGCCTTAACAGCTATTTGTTAGCTGTGAAAAGAAGAGAAGCAAAAAGCAAAGGAGAAAAGAAAAGATATAAGCATCTGAATGCAGAGTTCCAGAGAATAGCAAGAAGAGAAAAGAAAGCCTTCTTCAGCGATCAGTGCAAAGAAATAGAGGAAAATAATGGAATGGGAAAGACTAGAGATCTCTTCAAGAAAATTAGAGATACCAAGGGAACATTTCATGCAAAGATGGGCTCAACAAAGGATAGAAATGGTATGGACCTAACAGAAGCAGAAGATATTAAGAAAAGGTGGCAAGAATACATGGAAGAACTGTACAAAAAAGAGCTTCACGACCTGGATCATCACGATGGTGGGATCACTCAGCTAGAGCCAGACATCCTGGAATGTGAAGGCAAGTGGGCCTTAGAAAGCATCACTACCAACAAAGCTAGTGGAGGTGATGGAATTCCAGTGGAGCTATTTCAAATCCTGAAAGATGATGCTGTGAAAGTGCTGCACTCAATATGTCAGCAAATTTGGAAAACTCAGCAGTGGCCACAGGACTGGAAAAGGTCAGTTTTCATTCCAATCCCAAAGAAAGGCAATGCCAAAGAATGCTCAAACTATCGTACAATTGCACTCATCTCACATGCTAGTCAAGTAATGCTCAAACTTCTCCAAGCCAGGCTTCAGCAATACGTGAACCGTGAACTTCCAGATGTTCAAGCTGGTTTTAAAAAAGGCAGAGGAACCAGAGATCAAATTGCCAACATCCACTGTATCATCAAAAAAGAAAGAGAGCTTCAGGAAAAAAAAAAAATTTATTTCTGCTTTATTGACTATGTCAAAGCCTTTGACTGCGTGGGTCACAATAAACTGGAAAATTCTGAAAGAGATGGGAATACCAGACCACCTGACCTGCCTCTTGAGCAGCCTATATGCAGGTCAGGAAGCAACAATTAGAAGTGGACTTGGAACAACAGACTGGTTCCAAATAGGAAAAGGAGTACATCAAGGCTGTATATTGTCACCCTGCGTATTTAACTTATATGCAGAGTACATCATCAGAAATGCTGAGCTGGAAGAAGCACAAGCTGAAATCAAGATTGCCGGGAGAAATATCAATAACCTCAGATATGCAGATGACACCAACCTTATGGCAGAAAGTGAAGAGGAACTAAAAAGCCTCTTGATGAAAGTGAAAGAGGAGAGTGAAAAAGTTGGCTTAAAGCTCAACATTTAGAAAATTATAGATCATGGCATCTGGTGCCATCACTTCATGGGAAATAGATAGGGAAACAGTGGAAACAGTGTCAGACTTTATTTTGGGGGGCTCCAAAGCCACTGTACATGGTGATTGCAGCCATGAAATTAAAAGATGCTTACTCCTTGAGAGGAAAGTTATGACCAACCTAGATAGCATATTCAAAAGAAGAGACATTACTTTGTCCGTCTAGTCAAGGCTATGGTTTTTCCAGTAGTCATGTATGGATGTGAGAGTTGAACTGTGAAGAAGGCTGAGCACCGAAGAATTGATGCTTTTGAACTGTGGTGTTGGAGAAGACTCTTGAGAGTCCCTTGGACTGCAAGGAGATCCAACTAGTCCATTTTAAAGGAGATCAGTCCTGGGTATTCTTTGAAAGGAATGATGTTGAAGCTGAAACTCCAATATTTTGGCCACCTGATGCAAAGAGCTGAGTCATTTGAAAAGATCCTGATCCTGGGAGGGATTGGGAGCAGGAGGAGAAGGGGACGACAGAGGATGAGATGGCTGGATGGCATCACTGACTGGATGGATTTGAGTTTGAATGAACTTGGAGTTGGTGATGGATAGGGAAGCCATCAATTCATGGGGCTGCAATTCATGGAGTCGCAAAGAGTTGGACACAACTGAGCAACTGAACTGAACTGAGGACATGCGTTTGTATTATTGTTTTAAAATTGCATACTAATAAGTATTTCTTCAATAATAATTTATTATGAGTCAGAAAGTATTCTCAGCTTATATCAGCTAATCCTTTCACATAGTTGATGTGGTAAGTCTGTATCCACTTTACAGTTGAATCATCTAGCCTCAGAGGTTTTGAGTAATGGATCTGTATTTAGATGGCCAGTGAGCAGAGGGGTTGGTTTTTGATTCTAGATACCTGACAGCATTGATCTTGTATGTATGCATCCAGAGTCACTGTTGAAGACTGCAAACACAAAGTTAGAAAATGCATGGGTTCCAGCACCAACTAGAATCTTATACTCTAGGATTGAAAAAAGGAAATTATTACAATTTGGTAATATTATGAACGGAAAACCATAAAGATTGTAATTCACAAGAAAGTATTATGAGATTTTCCATAGGAAATATCTCTTGTGGTTTCTAGATTAATGTGTTTTCATATATTAAACTGTGTCTTACCACAGATGGATTATTTTTAAGTAGAAATGGGGTTAATTTAAGGAAGTGTAAATGGTAGTAGAGAATTTTGTGTCCACCACAAAGTTTGGTTGCTGCTGATTATTATAGTAAAATTTTACAAAGCTGCTCTGTATCTTTGAAATTCATTTGTAACAACAAGATTAGATATTTTACCATCTGATGTAAATGTTTTCTAGGAGATCCAGTTACTCAAGTTTCCTACTTTTTGTAGTTTATTTCCAACCTGTAACTATTCGTCTTTTGAAATAATTTTAAAGTTTCAATCCTTTTTAATTGTCTGATTCTAAAGGAATGTTAACTAGACAATAAATCTAACAGTTTAATCCAACAGGCCTTGGCTAGTATATCTGAATGTGCTACTAAAGTAGTAAAGAAACTGACTCAGGATCTCCAGATTTTAGTAATTATCTTTAGGAGAAAAACAAATCTCTACTGCTACCTTGGTAATTGAGCAAAGAAGTAGAAAGTATCATCCTAAAGCTCAAGGGTCAATAGTTAGTATATTTAAATAGCAATAGACCTGAGAACCAATCACTTAATTACCCAAAGACTAAGATATTAAAAATGAATGAATGACGGAAAGAGTAAGCAAATTAGGGTCTATCTGTGGCTAGCCAAATTGGAAATCCACAAATTGCAAAACTTCAATATCTCACTGAGGTCTTATTCTCCATGTGGACTCAACCCATTTGCTTTTGCATTTGTTGTTGGAAGGTCTTAAGTCCCCTGGTCAAAGAATGAATTCTTAAATAATAGCAAAAACAAAACATTTAGGAGACAAGAAAAAGTTGTCTCTGATTCAAATGCCAATTTTGAAGCTTTAATTAGAGTTTTGTTATTTTATTTTAGTGCAGAAACAAGTTTTTCTTTTGCAAAACACATAACAGAGCTAGTTAAGAAATCTACACATTTGCTTCATAAAAGCAGAATCTCTCATGCAGCAATAATCTCCAAGAAACAGAAGTCCTTGCGAAAAAAACAATCTATGACTATTTCCATTGATAAAATATTAACAGCATTTTGTTTTATAGCCTTGGAAAATCTGTTAAATTTATTCTTGTTGTTCAGTCATTAAGTCTTGTCCAACTCTTTGTGATCCCATGGACATGCCAGGCCCCTCTGTCCTCCACTGTCTCCTGGAGTTTGCTCAAATTCATGTTCATTGAGTTGGTGATGCTATCTAACCATCTTATGCTCTGCTGCCCGCTTTTCCTGACTTCAGTCTTTCCAGCAACAGGGTCTTTTCCAATGTGTCAGCATTTGCATCAGGTGGCCAAAGTATTGGAGTTTCAACTTCAGCATCAGTCCTTCCAATGAATACTCAGGACTGATTTCCTTTATGATTGACTGATTTGATCTCCTTGTTGTCCAAGGGATTCTTAACAGTCTTCTCCAGAACCACAGTTTGAAAGCATCAATTCTTCAGCCCTCAGCCTTCTTTATGGTCTAACTCTCACATCCATATATGACTACTGGAAAAACCATAGCTTTGGCTATATGGATCTCTGTTGCAGAGTGATATTGCTGCTTTTTAATACACCATATATATTTGCCACAGCTTCCCTCTCAAGGAGCAAGCATCTGAATTTCGTGGCTGCAGTCACCATCTGGAATGATTTTGGAGCCAAAGAAAATAAAATCTGTCACTGCTTTCACTTTTTTCCTCATCTGTTTGCCATGAAGTGATGGGACATGATGCCATGATCTTTAGTTTTTTGAATGTTGAGATTCAAGCCAGCTTTTTTACTCTCCTCTTTCACCTTTATCAAGAAGCTCTTTAGTTCCTCTTTATTTTCTGCCATTAGAGTGGTATCATCTGCATATCTGAGGTTTTTGTTATTTCTCCTGTAATCTGAATTCCAGATAGTGATGCATCCAGCCCAACATTTTGTATAATGTACTCTGCACATAAGTTAAATAAGCAGGGTGACAAGATACAGCCTTGACATACTCCTTTCCCAATTTTGAACCAGTCAGTTGCTCCGTGTCTAGTTCTAACTGTTGCTTCTTGACATGATACAGATTTCTAAGGAGACAGTTAATGTGGTCTGCTACTCCCATTTCTTCAAGAATTCTCCACAGTTTGTTGTAACCCACACAGTCAAAGGCTTTAATGTAGTCAATGAAGAATAAGTATTTTTTTTTTTCTGGAAATCCTTTGCTTTCTCCAAGATTCATTAAATGTTGGCAATTTGATCTCTTGTTCTTCTGCTTTTTCTAAACCCATTTTGTACCCCTGGAAGTTCTTGGTTCACGTACTGCTAAAGCCTAGCTTGAAGCATAGCTTGTGATCTGTGTCATGGATCCTAGCCTTGTTGTGGCAAGGTGGCTTGCATAACTCAATGAAGCTATGAACCATGCCCTGAAGGGCCACTCAAGACAGAGTGGTCATAGCGAAGAGTTCTGACAAAATGTAGTTCACTGGAGGATGTACTGGCAACCCTCTCCAATATTCTTGCCTCGAGAATCCCATGAACAGTATGAAAACGCCAAAAGTTATGACACTGGGAGGTGAGCCCCCCAGGTCAGAATGTGTCCGATATGCTTCTAGGGAAGAGCAAAAGGCAATTGCTAATAGCTCCATAATGAATGAGGCAGTTGAACCAAAGTGGAAATGATGCCCAGTTGTGGATGTGTCTGGTGGTGAACAAAAACCCATGCTATAAAGAACAGTACTGCATAGGACCTAGAATGTTAGCTCCATGAAGCAAAGTAAATTGAATGTGGTCAAACAGAAAATAGCAAGAGTGAACATGAAAATTTTAAGAATCAGTGAACTAAAATGGACTGTAATGGGTAAATTTAATTCAGATGACCATTATATCTACTACTGTGGGCAAGAATCCCTTAAAAGAAATGAAGTTGCCACTATAGTTAACAAAAGAGCCCAACATGCAGTACTTGGGTACAGACTCAAAAATGACAGAATGATCTGTTTGTTTTCAAGGCAAACCATTCCATATCACAGTAATCCAAGTTTATGCCCCAACCACTGATGGTGAGGAAGCTGAAGTTGAATGGTTCTATGAAGACCTACAGCACATCTTAAACAGGTACTCTGGATGTGTTTATATAGATTCCTTACAAATTACCTGAATATAAGGAGATGTGCACTTAAATAGTATTTAAGGTGCACGGTAGTTGTGATCCACTGGAGAAGGGAATGGCAAAGCACTTCAGTAGTCTTGCCGTGAGAACCCCATGAACAGTATGAAAAGGCAAAATGATAGGATACTGAAAGAGGCACTCCCCAAGTCAGTAGGTGCCCAATATGCTACTGGAGGTCAGTGGAGAAATAACTCCAGAAAGAATGAAGGGTTGGAGCAAAGGAAAAACAATACCCAGCTGTGGATGTGACTGGTGATAGAAGCAAGGTCCGATGCTGTAAAGAGCAATATTGCATAGGAACCTGGAATGTCAGATCCGTGAATCAAGGCAAATTGGAAGTGGTCAAACAAGAGATGGCAAAAGTGAACGTTGACATTCTAGGAATCAGTGAACTAAAATGGACTGGCATGGGTGAATTTAACTCAGATGACCATTATATCTACTACTGAGGGCAAGAATTCCTTAGAAGAAATGGAGTAGCCATCATGGTCAACAGAAGAGTCCGAAATGCAGTACATGGATGTAGTCTCAAAAACGACAGAATGATCTCTGTCCGTCTCCAAGGCAAACCATTCAATATCACAGTAAGCCAAGTCTATGCCCCAACCAGTAACACTGAAGAAGCTGAAGTTGAATGGTTCTATGAAGACCTACAAGACCTTTTAGACCCAAAAGATGTCCTTTTCATTATAAGGGACTGGAATGCAAAAGTAGGAAGTCAAGAAACACCTAGAGTAACAGGCAAATTTGGCCTTGGAATATGGAATGAAGCAGGGCAAGGCTAATAGAGTTTTGCCAAGAAAATGCACTGGTCATGGCAAACACCCTCTTCCAACAACACAAGGGAAGACTACACATGGACATCACCAGATGGTCAACACCAAAATCAGATTTATTTTATTCTCTGCAGCAAAAGATGAAGAAGCTCTATACAGTCAACAAAAACAAGACCAGGAGCTGACTGTGGCTCAGAGCATGAACTCCTTATTACCAAATTCAGACTGAAATTGAAGAAAACAGGAAAAACTGCTGAACCATTCAGGTATGACCTAAATCAAATCCCTTGTGATTATACAGTGGAAGTGAGAAATAGATTTAAGGGCCTAGATCTGATAGATAGAGTGTCTGATGAACTATGGAATGAGGTTCGTGACATTGTACAGGAGACAGAGATCAAGACCATCCCTATGGAAAAGAATGCAAAAAAGCAAAATGGCTGTCTGGGAAGGCCTTACAAATAGCTGTGAAAAGAAGAGAAGCGAAAAGCCAAGGAGAAAAGGAAAGATATAAGCATCTGAATGCAGAGTTTCAAAGAAGAGCAAGAAGAGAAAAGAAAGCCTTCTTCAGCAATCATTGCAAAGAAATAGAGGAAAAGAACAGAATGGGAAAGACTAGAGATCTCTTCAAGAAAATTAGAGATACCAAGGAAACATTTCTTGCAAAGATGGGCTCGATAAAGGACAGAAAATGGTCTGGACCTAACAGAAGCAGAAGATATTAAGAAGAGGTGGCAAGAATACACAGAAGAACTGTACAAAAAAGATCTTCATGACCCAGATAATCACGATGGTGTGATCACTCACCTAGAGCCAGACATCCTGGAATGTGAAGTCAAGTGGGCCTTAGAAAGAATCACTATGAACAAAGCTAGTGGAGGTGATGGAATTCCAGTGGAGCTATTTCAAATCCTGAAAGACGATGCTGTGAAAGTGCTGCACTCACTATGCCAGCAAATTTGGAAAACTCAGCAGTGGCCACAGGACTGGAAAAGGTCAGTTTTCATTCCAATCCCAAAGGAAGGAAATGCCAAAGAATTCTCAAAGTACCACACAGTTGCACTCATCTCACATGCTAGTAAAGTAATGCTCAAAATTCTCCAAGCCAAACGTCAGCAATACGTGAACCGTGAACTTCCTGATGTTCAAGCTGGTTTTAAAAAAGGCAGAGGAACCAGAGATCAAATTGCCAACATCTGCTGGATCATGGAAAAAGCAAGAGCTTTCCAGAAAAACATCTATTTCTGCTTTATTGACTATACCAAAGCCTTTGACTGTATGGATCACAATAAACTGTGGAAAATTCTGAGAGAGAGAGCAATACCAGAGCACCTGACTTGCCTCTTGAGAAACGTGTATGCAGGTCAGGAAGCAACAGTTAGAACTGGACATGGAACAACAGACTGGTTCCAAATAAGAAAAGGAGTACGTCAATGCTGTATGTTGTCATCCTGCTTATTTAACTTATATGCAGAGTACATCATGAGAAATGCTGGGCTGGAAGAAACCCAAGGTGGAATCAAAATTGCCGGGAGAAATATCAATAACCTCAGATATGCAGATACCATCCTAATGGCAGAAAGCAAAGAGGGAACTAAAGGGCCACTTTATAAAGGTGGAAGAGGAGAGTGAAAAAGCTGGCTTAATACTCAAGATTAAGAAGACTAAGATCATGGCATCCCATCTCATCACTTCATGGCAAATAGATGGGGCAAAAGTGGAAACAGTGACAGACTTTATTTTCTTGCACTCCAAAATCCCTAAAATTAAAATATGCTCGTTCCTTGGAATAAAAGGTATGACAAACCTAGCATATCAAAAAGTAGAGACATCACTTTGCTGACATAAGTCTTTATAATCAAATATATGATTTTTCCAGTAATCATGTACAGATGTGAGAATTGGATCATGAAGGAGGCAGAGTGCCAAAGAATTGATGCTTTCAAACTGTGGTGCTGGAGAAGACTCTTGAGAATCCCTGCGATAGCAAGGAGATTAAAACAGTAAATCCTAAAAGAAACCAACCCTGAATATTCCTTGGAAGGACAGATGCTGAAGCTGAAGTTCCAATACTTTTGCCACCTGCTGTGAAGAGCTGACTCATTGGAAAATACCCTGATTCTATGAAAGACTGAAGGCAAAAGGTGAAGCAGAGGATGAGATGGTTAGATGGCATCATCAACCCAATGCATATGAATCTAAGCAAACACTGGGATGTAGTAAAGGACAGGGAAACCTGGAATGTTGCAGTTCATGGGGTTGCAAAGAGCTGAGCATGATATAGTGACAGGGCAACAATAAAATTAAAATTCACCATTGCTTATTTAAAAGAAGAAATTAAACCCCTTCACTTATCTATGTAAGTCCAGAATATTTTAAAAGTTGAGCATGTAATTGTGTTAGTATGGATCCATTTATCTCAGCTTCTGTGCTGACATCACCTTTTCTGTGATGGGAAGAGAAGAGGAAACAGTATTAGTTCTGAAATATGGAAAAGTATCTAAGAGGAGGAGTGTTGAAAAGTAAGGTGCATAGTGACATCACTAAGCAACAGAAGGACTGGAAGAGCACTGAACATGCCATAAATATATAGCAGTCTAAAATGCTGGTTTAGGGAAATCCCTGATTGTCCAGTGGTTAGGATTGAACACTTTCACTGCTGGGGGCTGGGTTCAATTCTTTGTCAGGGATCTGAGATCTCATGAGCTGTGTAGCATGGCCAAAAATAATAATAATAATAATAAAATAAAAATAGTGGTTAAATATTGACTCTAGATCAACAAAGCTATGGTATGAATTCTGACTCCCCTACAAGTAATGTTACCTTTGGTAAGATATTTAACTTTTTGTGCCTTGATTTTGATTAAAAATAGGAATAATGATCATATCTATTACATAGAATTTTATATGTATTATTTTGTACTTTGTATTAATTAATATTTGTGAAATGCAGTGGTTGGCATTTGGTTTAATTCTAGAGCATTTAGTTAAAATATTAGCTACTTTTGTTAACTGGAAACTCACAATTTTGCTTTAAAATGACATTGTTTCTAGGCTTAGGTTTCATAAAAAAAACTCTTTAACATGAGAAGCTGATCAAAAGTTATCAAGGAACACCTTAAGAAATACAAATGTGTGTAACACAGGGATTGTTACACAGAACCCATTTGAAAGTCCCCTGCTGAGCCCAGGTAGATGGCACATGTCCCTTTTGTACATGTGATTCTGTCTCTCATGGGTCACTGGTCTGTCTTACTTTCACAGTCTTCAAGGCAGACTCACTTATAATTATGATCACATTAATAGTCATGTCCACTTTATAGGTATACTTTTTTTTGTAAATAACTTTTTATTTATTTTTTTTTCTTTACAATATTGTAGTGGTTTTGCCATATATCAGCATGCATCCGCCATGGGTGTACACGTGTTCCCAGTCCTGAACCCCCCTCCCACCTCCCTCCTCATACCATCCCTCTGGGTCATCCCAGCGCACTAGCCCCAAGCATCCTGTATCCTGCGTTGAACCTGGACTGGCGATTAATTTCTTATATGATACTATACATGTTTCAATGCCATTTTCCCAAATCATCCCACCCTCTCCCTCTCCCACAGAGTCCAAAAGACTGTTCTATATATCTGTGTCTCTTTTGCTGTCTCACATATAGGGTTATCATTACCATCTTTCTAAATTCCATATATATGCATTAGTGTATTGTATTGGTGTTTTTCTTTCTGGCTTACTTCACTCTGTATAATTGGGTCCAGTTTCATCCACCTCATTAGAACTGATTCAAATGTATTCCTTTTAATGGCTTATTAATACTCCATTGTATATATGTACCACAGCTTTCTTATCCATTCATCTGCTGATAGACATCTAGGTTGCTTCCATGTCCTGGCTATTATAAACAGTGCTGCGATGAACATTGGGGTACATGTGTCTTTTTCGATTCTGGTTTCCTCAGTATAGGTATACTTATTAATGTGAAATTTAGTGCATTTTGGTCTTCCCAGGTGGCACTAGTGGTAAACAACCCACTTGTGAATGAAGGAGACATAAATGATGAGGGTTCAATCCCTGGGTTGAAAAGATGCCCTGGAGTAAGGCATGGCAACCCACTCCAGTATTCTTGCCTGAGAATCCCTAGGACAGAGGAACTTGACAGGCTACAGTCATAAGATCCAAAAGAGTTGGACTGAACTAACATAACATATTTGCACATAGTGCATTTTATCCCAAACCAAAAAGGTTTATAACCTCGGCATGTTATAGAAGAAAAAATCTCTGACTTTGTTAGTAACCAGGGAGATCTTGTTTGCAACCAGGGAGATCATGTTTGCATTTTGACTGCACCAGTTACTAATTTTGTGATGTAGGCAATATATATCCTTTCTGAGTCTGTTTTTCTTCTACAATGTGGGATAATAATTTCTACGTTGCAGGATTGTTATGAGGGTTAAATATAAATTACTTTCTGGTTCATAACATTGGTACATAGTAGTCAATGAATGATAGTTAAAATTATGAATATGATTTTAACAAAAAGCCGTAGGAATAAATAATATAATACAGATTCTCAGAATCCATCAAAACAAACTGTAAAAATGACTTAAACATCCACTATGGCAATGACTAACATTTTGAAAACCTTTATTTTTCCATTGAGAACAATAGCCCAACAGTATCTGTGCTTCTGTGTTCCTCTTGCCAGGAAGTATAATATCTGTGATACATTGACTAACTCTAATGAAAATTTTTATTCTTAAGACACAAAATATTTCCTAAGATAGCACATAAGGTCTTTGTGCTCATGTCAGCACTGGAGACAAATTTTCAGGAAAGAAATAGAGACTGCTCATTTTTACAAAACCAAAAGACTTAAGTAAAATGAAAATAAAAAAGGTACATGGCAGTTTTTTTAAAATCTCTGAACTGAAAAAATATACCTATCAAGAAACATCTAGCCCATAAATTACAAATTTTCAAAAACAGTGTGTTTTAACATAATGACAGATTCATGAAGTTTTTCTGATGTTCTCCTGTATTTACTTTGTGGGGCTTAGTGCCATCCTTGGAGATATAGGCAAGAAAAGTATTTCCTCTTCTAAACTAATAAAAGGAAAACAAATGGACCATTTATCACACACACCTTGGGGGAGTTCCCTCAATGGGCTTTCTGATCAACCAACTGTGTGTGTGCATGCTTAGTCACTCAGTTGTGTCTGACACTTTGTGATGCCATGGACTGTAGCCTGCCAGGCTCCTCTGTCCATAGAATTTTCCAGGGAAGAATATAGTGGAGTGGCTTGCCATTTCCTACTTCAAGGGACCTTCCTGATCCACAGATCGAACTCTGTGTCTCCTGTGTCTCTTGCATTGGGAGAAGCCACTAGGAAACCCTTCTGATCAACAAATCATTTCAGATAAGCCTTCTTGTTATCTTTGGCATAATGCTATTCCTAATGATACTCAAAAACTCCTAGAAACTCAGCTTTAGAGTAAATTCAATGCATTCTTTTATCTTTAGGGGGGCAAAAAAAAGCTGAAGCACAGTCAATTGTTGCCACTTTTGGTATTTAATATACTTATGTTAGGATGATAAGTCACCGCTTCCCTGGTGGCTCAGACGGTAAAGCGTCTGCCTGCAGTGCGGGAGACCTGGGTTCGATTCCTGGTTCGGGAAGATCCCCTGGAGAAGGAAATGGCAATCCACTCCAGCACACTTGCCTGGAAAATCCCATGGACAGAAGAGCCTGATAGGCTACAGTCCATGGGGTCGCAAAGAGTCAGACACGACTGAGCAACTTCACTTATGTTAGGATGATGATTGTACCAAATGCTGAGTTGTTTCTAGATGTAAATATTACTTTACTTAATGTAATATTTTTCCTTTTCTCAAACTGACTTTAAAAGCAAAGTTTTATCATTTTCTATTGTATTTGAATTTATTACAGAGTGTTTTAGCTTTTGTGTTCTATTTTCACTCAGTTTTTACATGGGCCCTATCAATAACATCTGTATAAGAGATTTTTTTAAACTAATTGTGTTTGTGCCCATGACAAAGCTGAGCAATAGCATGAGTGCTGTTTGCACTGTCACAGCAAAGACAAAAAAATCAAGTTATTTATCCAGTTATTAAGGCTATGTTTTATAGTTATTAAGGTTATTTTATACATATATGTCAATATAGTGGTCATTTCCCTCAGTTCAGTTCAATTGAGTTCAGTCACTCAGTCGTGTCCAAATCTTTGCAACCTCATGGACTACAGCATTCCAGGCTTCCCTGTCCATCACACATACTATTCATTAAAAGTGCCTTATTTACATTTACTGTATGTACCAAATGAGCAGATTATCTATCTGATGAGCCAAATTTGAGATGGCAAGTTGAAATTAAAAGTTGAAAAAAAAAATCTGAAATAAAATTTTAAGTAATGAGGGGTAAAAGGCTACTTTAAAATTACATTAACAAAAAAGGGAATATCACTATTTTGGTTATTTAAAAAAAATAATAGCTCCAAAATTTTAACTAGGAGTTTACAATTTAACTAGGAATAATTTTATCTATGCATAGCCCAAGGCCAAGTTTCTTCTCAATTTCTAGAAGGTTTTTGCAGTATAGTACATATTAATATTTATTTTAATCTGAACCTCTAAAAACTCAACTACAGATATGGCTATGTTATCATTATCATGTTTGTAATTCTCCTGATTATAACCTGCCAGGTAGACTATCTGCATGGGTTTTCTCTGGGAAGAAACTTACTTTTTGCAGAACCAACCTTTTCCATTTTCAGATAGTTCTAAGTATTCGAACATTCTTGCTGGTTCAAGTCAAAATATACCTTACTATAAAAATTCATAATCTCTGGCTTTACAATTTAAGTTATATAAGATTGCAACAAATCATTTAACTACCAAGCTATCATTTGGTGATAGACTTCACCAAATTTGATGCAATTTATTTGCCAAAATTTTCCTACTTAACAATTCCCCCCCACTACTGTTTAGGAAAAAAAAAACTCAAGCTTTTTTAGCTACACTTGGAAAAATTATTTTGAACCTTTTATTATTCTGTTATCTTGTATTTGGACACCTTCTGCTATCTTCCTGTTAAAATATGCATGAAAGCTATGCCTCTAGTGTGATTTCACTAGAGAAAAGTGGGGCTCTTACTACCTATCAAAACACTAAATTTATAAGAGAAAATCACCATTTTCCTTTCAACCAAATCACTCTGCTTAACTTGGTTTCAGCTCAGCTCAGTCATTCATCAGGCATTCAGTCTTGTCCAACTCTTTGTGAAACCATGGAATGCAGCATGCCAGGCTTCCCTGTCCATCACCAACTTCTGGACCTTTCTCAAACTCGTGTCCATCGAATCAGTGATGCCATCCAACCATCTCATACTCAGTCATCCCATTCTCCTCTTGCCTTCAATCTTTCCCACCATCAGGGTCTTTTCCACTGAGTCAGTTCTTCACATCAGGTGGCCAAAGTATTGGAATTTCAGCTTTAGCATCAGTCCTTCCAAAAAATATTCAGGGCTGATCTCCTTTAGAATGGACTGGTTGGATCTCCTTGCAGTCCAAGGGACTCTCAAGAGTCTTCTCCAACACCACAGTTCAAAAGCATCAATTCTTTGGTGCTCAGCTTTCTTTATAGTCCAATTCTCACATCAGATCTAATCCTTTATGATTATACTGTGGAAGCAAAAAATAGATTCAAAGGAATTAAGTCTGATAGACAAAATGTTTGAAGAATTATGGATGGAGATTCGTGACATCATACAGGAGGCAGGGATCAAGACCATACCCAAGGAAAAGAAATGCAAAAAGGCAACATGGTTGTTTGAGGAGGCCTTGCAAATAGCTGAGAAAAGAGAAGTGAAAGAAAAATGAGAAACAGAAAGTTATACCCATTTGAATGCAGAATTCCAAAGAACAGCAAGGAGAGATCAGAGAGCCTTCCTCAGTGATCAATGCAATGAAATGGAGGAAAACAATAGACTGGAAAAGACTAGAGATTTCTTCAAGAAAATCAGAGATACCAAGGGAACATTTCATGGAAAGATGGGCACAATAAAGGACAGAAATAGTATGGACCTAACAGAAGCAGAAGATATTAAGAAGAGGTGGCAAGAATACAGAGAAGAACTGTACAAAATGATCTTCATGACCCAGATAACCATGACGGTGTGATCACTCACCTAGAGCCAGACATCCTGGATTGTGAAGTCAAGTAGGCCTTAGGAAGCATCACTACAAACAAAGCTAGTGGAGGTGATGGAATTCCAGTTGAGCTATTTCAAATCCTGAAAGATGATGCTGTGAAAGTGCTGCACTCAATACACCAGCACATTTGGAAAACTCAGCAGTGGCCACAGGACTGGAAAAAGTCAGTTTTCATTCCAATCCCAAAGAAAGACAATGCCAAAGAATGCTCAAACTACCACACAATTGCACTACACTAGTGAAGTAATGCTCAAAATTCTTCAAGCCAGGCTTCAACAATATGTGAACCGTGAACATCCAGATGTTCAAGCTGGTTTTATAAAAGGCAGAGGTACCAGAGATCAAATTGCCAACATGGTGCTGGATCATGGAAAAAGCAAGAGAGTTCCAGAAAAAACATCTATTTCTGCATTATTGACTATGCCAAACCCTTTGACTGTGTGGGTCACAATAAACTGTAGAAAATTCTTAAAGATATAAGAATACCAGACGACCTTACCTGCCTCCTGAGAAATCTGTATGCAGGTCAGGAGGCAACAGTTAGAACTGGATATGGAACAGCAGACTGGTTCCAAATAGGGAAATAAGTATGTCATGTTTGTATATTGTCACCCTGCTTATTTAACTTCTATGAAGAGTACATCATGAGAAAACCTGGGCTGGATGAAGCACAGGCTGGAATCAAGATTACCAGGAAAACATCAATAACCTCAGATATGCAGATGACTCCACTCTTATGGCAGAAAGTGAAGAACTAAAGAGCCTCTTGATGAAAGTGAAAGAGGAGAATGAGAAGGTTGGGTTAAAACCCAAATTTCAGAAAACTAAGATCATGGAATCTGGACCCATCACTTCATGGCAAATAGATGGGGAATTAGTGACAAACTTTATTTTGGGGGGCTCCAAAATCACTGCAGATGGTGACTGTAGCTATAAAATTAAAAGACGCTTGTACTATGGAAGAAAAGCTATGTCCAACCTAGACAGTACATTAAAAAGCAGAGACATTACTTTGCTAACAAAGGTCCATCTAGTCAAAGCTATGGTTTTTACAGTAGTCCTGTATGGATGTGAGAGTTGGACTATGAAGAAGGCTTAGTGCCAGAGAATTGATGATTTTGAACTGTGGTGTTGGAGAAGTCTTGAGAGTCCCTTAGACTGCAACGCAATCCAACCAGTCCACCCCCAAGGAAATCAGTCCTGAATATTCATTGGGAGGACTGATGCTGAGTCTGAAACTCCAATGCTGTGGCCACCTGATGTGAAGAACTGACTCATTGGAAAAGACCCTGATGCTTGGGAAGATTGAAAGCGAGAGGAGAAGGGGATGACAGAGGAGATGGTTGTACGCCATCACTGATCTAGTGGACATGAGTTTGAGTTTACTCCAAGAGTTGGTGACAGATAGGGAAGCCTGGTGTGCTGCAGTTCAGGCGGTCACAAAGAGTTGGACATGCCTGAGCAATGAACTGGACTGAACTGCACAGTCCTAAGGGATTTGATTTAGGTCATACCTGAATGGTCTAGTGGTTTTCCCTATACTCTTTGATTTAAGGTGGAATTTGGCGATAAGGTGTTCATGATCTGAGCCACAGTCAGCTCCTGGTCTTGTTTTTGCTGACTGTATAGAACCTTTCCATCTTTGGCTGCAAAGAATATAATCAATCTGATTTCAGTGTTGATCATCTGGTGATGTCCATGTGTAGAGTCTTCTCTTGCGTTGTTGGAAGAGGGTGTTTGCTATGACCAGTGGGTTCCCTTAGCAAAGCTCTGTTAGCATTTGCCCTGCTTCATTCTGTACTCCAAGGCCCAATTTACCTGTTACTCCAGGTGTTTCTTGTATTCCTGTGTTTGCATTCCAGTCCCCTGTAATGAAAAGGACATATTTTGGGCGTGTTAGTTCTAGAAGGTCTGTAGATCTCCATAGAGCCATTCAACATCAGCTTCTTCAGCGTTATTGGTTGGGGCATAGACTTGGAGTACTGTAACACTGAAAGGTTTGCCTTGGAAATGAACAGACATCATTCTGTCATTTGCATGAATTCTTTTGTTGACTATGAGGGCTACTCCATTTCTTCTAAGGGTTTCTTGCCCATAGTAGAAGATACAATGGTCATCTGAGTTAAATTCACCCATTCCAGTCCATTTTAGCTCTCTGATTCCTAAAATGTTAACGTTCACTTTTGCCATTTCCTGTTTGAGCACTGCCAATTTGCATTAATCAATGGACCTAACATTCCAGGTTCCTATGCACTATTGCTCTTTATAGCATTGGACTTTACTTCCATCACCAGTCCACAATTGTGTGTTGTTTTTGCTTTGGCTCCATCTCTGCAGTCTTTCTAGAGTTATTTCTCCACTGATGTCCAGTATTATATTGGGCACCTATTGACCTTGGGAGTTCATGTTTCAGTATCCTATCATTTTGCCTTTTCATACTGTTTCATAATGTTCATATTGTGCAATTTATCTTGATTCATGCACCTAACACAGGCAGGGCTAATAAATATTTACTGTAAAGGGTCAGGGCTAAAATATTTTAGCTTTTTTGGGTCAGATTGTCTCATTTGCAGCTATTTAATTCTGCTCTTGCTGTGTGAAAGCACCTGTAGACAATAGAAAAATGAAATGTCTATATATCAATAAAATTTTATTTACAAAGTGGATGTGGGTTGAAATTGCTGTTTAGGCTGTATTTTGCTGATTCTTAATTTAAGGCCTAGCTAGCTGTGTGCTCCCCACTCCAGTACTCTTGCCTGGAAAATCCAATGGACGGAGGAGCCTGGTAGGCCATGCCATGGGGTCGCTGAAAGCCGGACATGACTGAGTGACTTCACTTTCACTTTTCAATTTCATGCATTGGAGAAGGAAATGGCAACCCACTCCAGTGTTCTTGCCTGGAGAATCCGAGGGATGGGGGAGCCTGGTGGGCTGCTGTCTATGGATTCGCGCAGAGTTGGACACGACCGAAGTGACCTGGCAGCAGCAGCAGCTATGTGGTACTTGTTATAGTGACATCTGGCTTTTGAAAAACAACATGCTCATACTTGAATTGTACATTATGTGTGAGTATAAGATATTTAATTATCTCCCCTATTCCATTTCATTGACTTAAACATGATTGGTAATTGCAATTCACTAACACATGATAGTAAAGTAATACTCAAAATTCTCCAAGCCAAGCTTCAGAAATACGTGAACTGTGAAATTCCAGATGTTCAAGCTGGTTTTAGAAAAAGTAGAAAAAGCAGAGATCAAATTGCCAACATCTGCTGGATCGTGGGAAAAGCAAGAGAATTCCAGAAAAGCATCTATTTCTGTGTTATTGACTATGCCAAAGCCTTTGACTGTATGGATCACAATAAACTGTAGAAAATTCTGAAAGAGACGGGAATACCAGAGCACTTGACCTGCGTCTTGAGAAACCTGTATGCAGGTCAGGAAGCAACAGTTAGAACTGTACATGGAACAACAGACTAGTTCCAAATAAGAAAAGGAGTGCATCAAGGCTGTATATAGTCACCCTGCTTATTTAACTTATATGCAGAGAACATCATGAGAAACGCTGGACTGGAAGAAACACAAGCTGGAATCAAGATTGCTGGGAGAAATACCAATAACCTCAGATATGCAGATGACACCACCCTTATGGCAGAAAGTGAAGAGGAACTAAAAAGCCTCTTGATGAAAGTGAAAGAGGAGAGGGAAAAAGTTGGCTTAAAGCTCAACATTCAGGAAATGAAGATCATGGCATCTGGTCCCATCACCTCACGGGAAATAGATGGGGAAACAGTGTCAGACTTTATTTTGGGGGGCTCCAAAATCACTGCAGATGGTGACTGCATCCATGAAATTAAAAGATGCTTACTCCTTGGAAGAAAAGTTGTGACCAACCTAGATATATTGAAAAGCAGAGACATTACTGTGCCAACAAAGGTCCATTGAGTCAAGGTATGGTTTTTCCAGTAGTCATGTATGGATGTGAGAGTTGGACTGTGAAGAAAGCTGAGTGCTGAAGAACTGATACTTTTGAACTGTGGTGTTGGAGAAGACTCTTGAGAGTCCCTTGGACTGCAAGGAGATCCAACCAGTCCATTCTAAAGGAGATCGGTCCTGGGTGTTCTTTGGAAGGAATGATGCTAAAGCTGAAACTCCAGTACTTTGGCCACCTCATGAGAAAAGTTGACTCGTTGGAAAAGACTCCGATGCTGGGAGGGATTGGGGACAGGAGGAAAAGGGGACGACAGAGGATGAGATGGCTGGATGGCATCATTGTCTCGATGGACGTGAGTTTGAGTGAACTCTGGGAGATGGTGATGGACAGGGAGGCCTGGCGTGCAGCGATTTATGGGGTCAGAAAGAGTCGGATATGACTGAGTGAACAGAACTGAATACTTGTTTAAGTTTTTAATTTTATTATGCAATCTATTAACTATCAACATATTCTGTGTCCTCATATTTGTTTGGCAGATGAACAAATCAAGTCATAGATAAAATATTATCAGAACATGGACAAAAGTGACTTTTTCAAGTACAAACTTTGTTATTCATTTAGTAATTTATGACTGTATCTGCCAATCATATAATAATTTATGAAATTATTCTATTACCTGGTCCCTATTGCTCCTTCTATCCAAAAGAATATAACATACATGCCAAGTATCTTTCCTGATGCTGGGAAAGATTGAAGGCGGGAGGAGAAGGAATGACAGGGTGAGATGGTTGGATGGCATCACCAACTCAATGGAGATGAGTTTGAGTAAACTTTGGGAGTTGGTGATGGGCAGGGAGGCCTGGTGTGCTGCAGTCCATGGGTTTGCAAAGATTTGGATATGACTGAGCAACTGAAGTGTAGTAGTAAACTGAATTAGTCAATATTTACTGTATTATTATAGGATTCTGATATCAGTCTGACTTAAAGTACTTAAACTGATACCTAGTAATTATTGTTTCTTCAGTTAGCACTACTATTTGAATAATCCATTCTAGAAAACAGTTGTTACTATCTCTAATAATTAATATTACATTTACAGAGCATTTTAAAGGCAATTTTCTAGCAGTGTTTTAGCAAATATTAATATTGAACAGCTGGTTCTCTAAGAAAAAGTGTCATATTTTTACCTTGCTTATTTCTGAGGTCTTGAATACTTCTAACATGTACAGTTTCAGAAGCATGACATTGTTGAATATAGATTTGGGGTGAGATGATATGAGCACTGCTTGTTCTTATAAGCAGTTCAAACTGGTTCAAACATAAACATCACTAATAATGTTTCTTAACCCAACTTTGGTTCCTTCATCTGACTCAAAGCAAAGTCAATATATTGACATCCAGTTCTGGAGAAGGAAAGGATAACATTGGAGGGTGCCGGTGTGGGAGAACAACAATCCATACTCAAAAGAACAGAGTCCCTGATCACTTTCAGGGAAGGGTTTTTTAAGACAGTTTTAGAGAGAGAGTTGTACAGTGTGTGATCAACTTGTGCACAAGTCTCTGGCTGATGGTGAGGTGACAAGGTGATGTTTCTGGAATCTCAGTTATCAGTTTGCTGGCTTCACTTAATCCTAGGGTCTATGTGCTGGTGGTCAGCATGTAGTTAACTTCTACCTGATGGGGAATGTATTATCTGCAAAGCAACTCAGTGATATGGCTCATTATATTATCTATAGACCTTGAGGGGGAACTAAAAATCCTTGCCTTTGTTTTATGGCTAAGCTATTATTATTTTGTCTTGCTTGACTGTTTTTCTTTGTTTTGCATTTTCTCACTTCTCTGATTAAGTTTGTTTCTTGAAACTCCTGAGACTAAAATTTTTCTACCAACAATAGACAAGGGACATGTAGGGGAACTGGGGTATGTTCCCAGGAAAGCCCCAAAGGGTACTGCTCAGTTTCAGTATCACTCCTATCTAGCAATGGGACTCTCCTTACTGATGCTTCTTACATTAACCACAACATTAAAAAAAAAAACAACTTACAATCTTTATTTTCAAGAAAATCTCAATTCATCTGGACTCTTGATATCATTTTAATATGTCTGTGATGTTATTTTATAATGATTTTTTATGATATTTTCTCTTCTTTTTTATATTTTTGTTTTGTTATCAAACTTTTCAGTTTATCTAGTTTTCCCATTGAATGAAAGAACAAACTGACATTATTAAATGCACACCCAGGGTAATTCTCTATGCTAGATAGTCGTATTACTTTTACTCCTTTAAATAACCCTGGGAGATTAATATTATTAACTCTGAATTATATCTGAAGAAACATATGTGTAGATTAATAAAATGCCCAGATTCACTCAGGCAATATATTGTGGCACCAAAGTTTTATATAGACCTATATGACTTCACAGTTTGAAGTAAAAACGACAAAGAATTCACCTTGAACATCAGGAGAAATAATGGGACAAAGTCAATACTGGATTTTATAGAGCTAACAGACTTATTTGGGCCACACAATTGAAGTATAATCCACTGAGACAAGATATATATTACCAAATCTGTGGGAAAAGGTCTGTTATTGGTCAGGGCTATATTACATAAAACATTTAATTTCACAAATACTACTAATACTAGACTACTACTAAAGACAGGAAAGTGGCTAACTAGGGGATAGACAATAAAAGTAACAACAGTGTGGAAAAAAAAACAAACAAACATATAGCTGTCTCTTCTGTTCTTCCCCTGCCCTAAATATCCTACCCCAGAGGCTTAAGTGGACAAAGAGAAGCTGGGGCTATCAAAATTTATAAATTCAGAGGACTAACCTTGCTGAACTCACATCCCTGAGGAAGGGATGTGTTCCAGCTGCCACGTCTAAGCAGATGTTATAAGGGTGCTTTGGGGGATGCTGAAAAATGCAGTTAAGCTGAAATCCATTAATTCTCCAAACAATTGCTTCTATAGCAATATTGGCAAGAACAAGCAAGCAGGAAGAAGGAAGTTCCCTCTCTTTTTTTGCCTTCCAGTGTTTTCTCTAGGATCTCCCAACAGTGGAATCCAATTTGAATACCACCCAAAGTGAAAGGGAAAGCCACTCAGTTGTGTCCGACTCTTTGCGACCCCATGGACTATACAGTCAATAGAATTCTCCAGGCAAGAATACTAGAGTGGGTAGCATTTCCCTTCTCCAGGGGATCATCGCAATCCAGGGAATGAACCCAGGTCTCCCGCATTGCAGGTAGATTCTTTACCAGCTGAGCCACAAGGGAAGCCCATGTAATGTAAGGTAGCTTGATGATCCCAGTCACAGCATCATAGTGAGTTTGTTGCAGAGAAACAAAGCTAAATTCTATAATTATTAGTAAATCAATTATCTTACCTAATTTTTTATCTGCAGTGATTTATTACAGCATGGATATCTGTGATTATATTTAGGATACTCAGTATGTTTTTTTTTGTTTTCTTCTGTAAGGGCACTCCAATTGTCCTTTGGGGATCTACCTCTTCCTCTTCTAGTTCACATGGTCTGAGACAGGTAACTCAAATACCACATGTAATATTCAGAGTATATCTCAGACCTGTCCAAAAGAGGACACCAGTCTATTAACTGTGGTTTTTTGTATTCTGCTCATAATCCAAATTAATCTAATGAGAAATTTAGCCAGAAATTTTGTTGACATTTTTGGATTAAACTTTTTTTTTTTTTTTCCTGAAGAAGTAGCTACATTACTAGAATGTAAGCTCATAAGTGCTGGTGTCCATCTTGTCTTGGGGTAACACTGGGGGCATTTCTTTGAGAAAACCTGAAAGAAATGTACATGATATAAAAGAAGTTCAGTTTAGTTCAGTTCAGTTCAGTCACTCAGTTGTGTCCAACTCTTTGCGACCCCATGAATCACAGCACGCCAGGCCTCCCTGTCCACCACCAACTCCCGGAGTCTACCCAAGCCCATGTCCATTGAATTGGTGATGCCGTCTAACCATCTCATCCTCTATTGTCCCCTTCTCCTCCTGCCCTAAAATCTTTCCCAGCATCAGTGTCTTTTCCAATAAGTCAGCTCTTCGCATCTGGTGGCCAAAGTATTGGAGTTTCAGCTTCAACATCAGTCCTTCCAATGAACACCCAGGACTGATCTCCTTTAGGATGGACTGATTGGATCGCCTTGCAGTCCAAGGGGCTCTCAAGAGTCTTCTCCAATACCACAATTCAAAAGCATCAATTCTTCCGCACTCAGCTTTCTTTATAGTCCAACTCTCATATCCATACATGACCACTGGAAAAACCATAGCCTTGACTAGATGGACCTTTGTTGGCAAAGTAATATCTCTGCTTTTTTGTATGTTGTCTAGGTTGGATATAACTTTCCACCCAAGGAGTAATCGTCTTTTAATTTCATGGCTGCAATCACCATCCACAGTGATTTTGGAGCCCCCCTAAATAAAGTCTGACACTGTTTTCCCATCTATTTGCCATGAAGCAGTGGGACCAGATGCCATGATCTTCGTTTTCTGAATGTTGAGCTTTAAGCCAACTTTTCCACTCTCCTCTTTCACTTTCATCAAGAGGCTCTTTAGTTCTTCTTCCCTTTCTGCCGTAAGGGTGGTGTCATCTGCATATCTGAAGTTATTGATATTTCTCCCATCAATCTTGATTCCAGCTTGTGCTTCATCCAGCCCAGTGTTTCTCATGATGTACTCTGCATAGAAGTTAAATAAGCAGGGTGACAATATATAGCCTTGATGTACTCCTTTTCCTGTTTGGAACCAGTCTGTTGTTCCATGTCCATTTCTAGCTGTTGCTTCATGACCTGCATATAGGTTTCTCAAGAGGCAGGTCAGGTGGTCTGGTATTCCCATCTCTTTCAGAATTTCCCACAGTTTATTGTGATCCACACAGTCAAAAGTTTTGGCATTGTCAACAAAGGAAATTTGAACAAAATTACATGGAGAAATTTTTTACAACCTAGAATAATAGTTGAGCCTGAAACTAGCTCTAAATCTAAATTTTTAATCATGATACTAAGTATAATATTATAATACTATATTATTATAGTATATTATATTATTATATTATAATACTGATCATAATACTTATGTAGTATTTTTTAATAATAATACATATAACATTCATATAGCAAATATAATGTTCTGGGCACTATTCTATGTGTTTCATAAGGCTCATAATACACATAATGCATATAATACTCAAAAGGACTCTATGAAGAAATTTAAACTAATTTACAATTTTTATATTAGACAATATGAAATAAAAATTAGTTAGTTGACTTACCCAAAGTAACAGAGCTAATATATAACCTAATTCAAGAATATGTGGTCTTATGCACATCATGATGTAGTCTGATGTGCTTCAGTTATAAGAATGAATGCTTTCCACTTTAACTTACGAACGTTTGAATTTTTATTTATTTTTTATGGTCTGAAACTAAAATGCCCTGATTAATAGTTTCCCTCAGCAAAAGCAATGCTTTCTTTCTCTGAAATCAACATTTTATATGTATTCATTTATTTTATGTTGGGCTGATAAAGCATTTGCCCACAATGCGGGAGTCCTGGGCTTGATCCCTGGGTTGGGAAGATTCCCTGGAGAAGGGAAAGGTTACCTATTCCAGTATTCTGGCCTAGAGAATTCCGTGGACTGTATAGTCCATTGGATCACAAAGAGTCAGACAGAATTGAGTGCCTTTCACTTAAAAAAAAAACAAACAAAAAACTATTTTATGTTGGTCCTCTGATTTCTTGATATTTATTTACATGTGTATAAATATTCTTGACATTACTAGAATTTGTAGAAATTTCAGGGTATATTGTAAACTGTGTTATTGCCACATCGCATTGTAGGAATCACTGATACATTCAGGATTAAAATCAAATGTCAGGAAAGCCATGTAATTTAAATATTCAGTGATGTGAAATTGTATTGATTTGGTCCCAAGAGCTAATCTGAAGAAAATATATTTATTTTATTTATGGTAAGTTCTAAGAGTATTTAGTAAAGCAAAATATTTCATCTATATCAATTGAGAAAATGGTTTCTTATATTTTGCTATTCTTAGCACATCATTTGCTTCTTCACACCAAGATAAGAAGAGTTGCAGCATGTGTTTATTTTGTTTTTGAGCATAATGGTTAATGGCTTTTTCTGTTCTCAGAATTTTTAAGCCATTAATTTTATCTCAGTCTTTTCCTGCATTCCACACCATCCTGCATACTAATTAAGTGTGTAATTTTTTCTTACGACTACATCTTCTTACTAGCCCAAATCAATTAATTCCTCCCCATCTCACTTATTCAGGCTCAGTCCCTTCTTCTATTATCTCAGTGACAAGTTGACAAAATACAGTGCTTTACATCTATCATTTATTTCTGGTGGTAAAGATATGATACAATGGATTTAGATCTTCAGTTTAGCCATTAGTTAATCATGGGCATATAGGCTCTAACAGCATTCAAAGGTGTTTATTGTCCAGTTTCTGTTGCATGTGTGGATTCCATTAACAGAATGAGTTAACAAATATTTAGGTGAGATATATACAGTACAAGGGCTTTCCTTATAGCTCCAATGGTAAAGAATTTGCCTACAGTGCAGGAGACCCAGGTTCGATTCCTGGGTAGGGAAGATCCCCTGGAGGAGGAAATGGCAGCCCTCTCCAGTATCCTTGCCTGGAGAATCCCATAGACAGAGAAGCCTGGTGGGCTACAGTGGATGGGGTCACAAAGAGTTGGACATAACTGAGCAACTAAACCACCACCACATCCAGTACAAACTTAATTCTTTCTTGTTAAGTTGCATTGTATGTCAGCTATAAATGGTGATTAGGATTAGGTCAATACTTTTATAACAAAACTGCCTCGATAAAGAGATGCTATATGATTCAGGTCAGTTCAGTTCAGTTCAGTCACTCAGTCGTGTCCGATTCTTTGTGACCCCATGAATCGCAGCACGCCAAGCCTCCCTGTCCATCACCAACTCTCGGAGTTCACTCAGACTGACGTTCATCAAGTCAGTGATGCCATCCAGCCGTCTCATCCTCTGTCATCCTCTTCTCCTCCTGTCCTCAATCCCTCCCAGCATCAGAGTCTTTTCCAATGAGTCAACTCTTCACATGAGGTGGCCGCAGTACTGGAGTTTCAGCTTTAGCATCATTCCTTCCAAAGTAATCCCAGGGCTGATCTCCTTCAGAATGGACTGGTTGGATCTCCTTGCAGTCCAAGCGACTCTCAAGAGTCTTCTCCAACACCACAGTTCAAAGGCATCAATTCTTTGGCATTCAGCTTTCTTCACAGTCCAACTCTCACTTCCATACATGACTACTGGAAAAACCATAGCCTTGACTAGACGGACCTTTGTTGGTAAAGTAATGTCTCTGCTTTTGAATATGCTATCTAGGTTAGTCACAACTTTTCTTCCAAGGAGTAAGCATCTTTTAATTTCATGGCTGCAGTCACCATCTGCAGTGATTTTGGAGCCCCCAAAATAAAGTTTGATACTGTTTCCACTGTTTCCCCATCTGTTTCCCATGAAGTGATGGGACCAGATGCCATGATCTTCGTTTTCTGAATGTTGAGCTTTAGGCCAACTTTTTCACTCTCTACTTTCACTTTCATCAAGAGGCTTTTTAGTTCCTCTTCACTTTCTGCCATAAGTGTGGTGTCATCTGCATATCTGAGGTTATTGGTATTTCTCCCAGCAATCTTGATTCCAGCTTGTGTTTCTTCTAGTCCAGTGTTTCTCATGATGTACTCTGCATATAAGTTAAATAAGCAAGGTGACAATATACAGCCTTGATGCACTCCTTTTCCTATTTGGAACCAGTCTGTTGTTCCATGTCCAGTTCTAACTTTTGCTTCCTGACCTGCATACAGATTTCTCAGGAGGCAGATCAGGTGGTCTGGTATTCCCATCTCTCTCAGAATTTTCCACAGTTTATTGTGATCCACACAGTCAAAGGCTTTGGCATAGTCAATAAAGCAGAAATAGATGCTTTTCTGGAACTCTCTTGCTTTCTCAATGATCCAGCTGATGTTGGCAATTGGATCTCTGGTTCCTCTGCCTTTTTTAAAACCAGCTTGAATATCAGGAAGTTCACGGCTCACATATTGTTGAAGCCTGGCTTGGAGAAGTTTGAGTATTACTTTACTAGCGTGTGAGATGAGTGCAATTGTTCGGTAGTTTGAGCATTCTTTGGCATTGCCTTTCTTTGGGATTGGAATGAAAACTGACTTTTCTAGTCCTGTGGCCACTGCTGAGTTTTCCAAATTTGCTGGCATATTGAGTGCAACACTTTCACAGCATCATCTTTCGGGATTTGAAATAACTCCACTGGAATTCCATCACCTCCACTAGCTTTGTTGGTAGTGATGCTTTCTAAGGCCCACTTGACTTCACATTCCAGGATGTCTGGCTCTAGATGAGTGATCACACCATCGTGATTATCTGGGTCGTGAAGCTGTTTTTTGTGCAGTTCTTCTGTGTATTCTTGCCACCTCTTCTTAGTATCTTCTGCTTCTCTTAGGTCCAGACCATTTCTGTCCTTTATTGAGCCGATGTTGCATGAAATGTTCCCTTGGTATCTCTAATTTTCTTGAAGAGATCTCTAGTCTTTCCCATTCTGTTGTTGTCCTCTATTTCTTTGCATTGATCGCTGAAGAAGGCTTTCTTGTAAGGGTTTGAGAAAAGTTGGAAATTATTGAATTTAGGAGAAATGAGAACTCTAAGTAGTGGAGGGCATTGTTGTTTGTGATGTAGAAAAGTACATCATAAATTTGCTCACTGAGCTATTTGAACACAATGTTGATGGTACCATATGGTTTATTCTGCTCTTCCTATAACAGCATGAGAGAAGAGAGAAATTAATGAACAGTTCATATTTTAAGTAAAATTTTGAGAAAATATATGAAGCACTCAAAACAGTCAGACATTAAAGAGTTCTCAAAGTAAGAAAAGGCATTAGGATTTTTAATTGGTATTCTAGTGAAAGTCACTCAGTTGTGTCCAGCTCTTTGTGACCCCATGGACTATAGTCCATGGAATTCTCCAGCCAGAATATTGGAGTGGGTAGCCTTTCCCTTCTCCAGGGGATCTTCCCAGCCCAGGGATCGAATCCAGGTCTATCGCATTGCAGGCAGATTCTTTTACCATCTGTACCACAAGGGAAGCCCAAATTATAGTTATGTTTGTATTTCTAGTGAAAGTTGCTCAGTTGTATCTGGCATTAATTGGCATTAATGAGAGGATTAAAGACTACATTGAGCTCACCAATTGATTATAATTAATTTATTGACTGTTCATCTCTAATGTTAATACTCTCACATAATACCTGGTTTTACCTACTGGTGTTTGAAAAAATTCTCATGCTACTTTTATATTGACACTTAGAAACGTATTTTCCATGTAGAAAGCTGAAAAGTATTATATTTTTTTTTAAAGTATTCCAGCATTCATTTGTTATTCCATGATGTAGAATTAATTTTGGATTGAACTCTGATTGGAATTTATTTTCTTCTAGTCGGAATAATTTATTTTCTTGCATTTTTTATTATTGCTCTTATTCCATTTTCATATGTAGAAGAATTTATCTGGAGATGAAGTCTGTTTTTTGTTTTTGGTTTTTTTGGTCTGTATCCATGGTTTTTCAGTCTCCTCACTTGTATATCTTTATAATTTCCTATTAAACATTATAGAGCTTTTAAAAATTATCCTCTACTCTTTTGGATTTATTTTCTATATGATCATTATCATATTTTCTTCCTAATGAAACTGGCTGATTCAATTATGTTAATGGATTTATATGCCTTTATTTCCTTACTCAGTTCCTTATCATCCCTTCTCTTCAACCTGTTTTGAAATCACGAATAAGATGTTTTCTAAAATTTGTTTCTGCTTCCTGTGTGTGCATGCTGTTACTTCAGTTGTGTCCAACTCTTTGTGACCTTGTGAACTGTAGTCCACCAGGCTTCTCTGTCCATGTGATTTTCCAGGCAAGAATACCAGAGTGGGTTGCAGTGCCCTCCTCTACGGGATCTTCCTGACCCAGGGATCAAACCCATGTCTCATATCTCCTTCACTGGCATGCAGTTCTTTACCACTAGCACCACCTGGGAAGCCCTTTCTGTTTCCTATGTTATTTTTAAACTATTAATTCTCTTTATTTCAAATGCTATTCCAGTCAAATAAACAAGTGCTGTAACCTAGCTGCCTTAAAAGAACCAGACAAGCAGAAGCAAGGAGCATCAGTATTAGTAAAATATCTTTTTTTACGCTTTGCTATTTGTTGATCATAAAGCAAAACACACAGTGAAGTGTGCTAAATTTGGATAATTTTGGTATCAAATTGGAAATTATTTTGTAGTTAAAAGTTGGACTATAAAGAGGGCTGAGCACAGAACTGATGCTTTTGAACTGTGGTGTTGGAGAAGATTCTTGAGAGTCCCTTGGACTGCAAGGAGATCCAACCTGTCCATCCTAAGGGAAATCGGTCCTGAGTGTTCATTGGAGAGACTAATGTTAAAGCTGAAACTCCAGTACTTTGGCCACCTGATGTGAAGAGCTGACTCATTAGAAAAGACCTTGATGTTTGGAAAGATTGAAGGCAGGAAGAGAAGGGGACAATAGAGGATGAGATGGTTAGATGGCATCACCAACTCAATGGACATGAGTTTTGGTAAACTCTAGGAGTTGGTGATGGACAGGGAAGCCTGGCATGCTGTGGTTCATGGGGTCACAAAGAATCGGACACGACTGAGTGACTGAACTGAACTGAAAAATGTTTTCCAGTGGATCAACATCAATTTGAAAAGAGGAAAATAGGAATAATAAGTGACTATGTTGATATCCTACTTTGTGTCAGCTAGTCAAAGAGATAGAATTGTGAACAAGATGTGTTCCCTGACTTCAAGAGTCATACTACATAAATGGGGAAAATAGTAAATTAGACAACAAGTACAATGCAGAATAATAAGTAATGCTAAAATGATAAAAACAGGATATTTGGGGACAATATGTAACAGACATTTAGTGTCATTTAAGTAGCATTAGGAAGGGGGTGTTAGCTATGAGAGGTATGGCATTCTGTCAATAGTGCTAGAATAGTCAACACCTTTATGACTGACTTTGATGAGAATACAACAGATATGCATATCAAATTTATGAGTCACTCAAAAACGGAAAATACATATTTTGTTCAATATAATTACCACTTCAATATGACATCACTAATTTAAACACAAAATGAATTCAAGCAGAAAATGAGCAGTTAATATAAAATAACTATATTCATATTTATGAAAACTAAAATAATTTAATATTGGACATTGAAAATGTTAAGTAGAAACAAAAGATGATGAGGAAGAGAGGAAGAGGAGAAAAAGGAGGAAAGAGAGGAAGATATATCATGACAAACAAAAACATGCAGATTACTGCTATATATTGAAAACTTAGCTTCAATCAAGGTGCTATTTTAGACATTTTTACACAGGCAACCTTTAGTCTTCATATTAATGCAGATGGTGCATGTTCTTAATATTTTATAGAATTAATTTCTCAATGGCCATCATACTGATAGCAGTGAAACCAGTATTTGAATCCAAAACTAATATTAAACTGGTAATACTGGTTTAGATGAAATTTATTTTAAGAAATAAAACATATTTTATTGTATTTATAGTATAAATACTTATTTATTTTGCAATTTGGTTGCATTTTAAATGTATAAATTGTATAAAGTGAAATATATTGTAAGAAAAATGCTTATGTATATTAATACAGTATGTTTAGTTAATATAAAATATTATGACATATATTAAGTAATATTTGTCACAGTCCAAACAGTATTGAGAAAAGCTGTCAAAATACAGAGAGCCAGGCTGCCTATTTCTAACAGATGAGTGAGCCAATATGTTTCAATTCAAAACAGCTCAAAGAAAGGGCTAGGAGATGATTAAGAGCCTCTTGTGCACTAGAGAAAGGTATCAAAAGGGAAAGGTCTATAAGGAACTGTGAAGGACTTTCCTATGAGTTAACTTCTAGGCAAATTTCAAGAATGTTTCTCATTTAAGAACACTGTCAATAAATCACATACTCAATGAGCCCATATCCTACTGATTGGAATCACCACATAAAAATAACCTTTGCTTAGAAATAGGGATGATCATTCTCTTAATGGCTTTTTGAGTTTGCTTTGATGCTATCAATTTGGCAGCCTAGAAGCTTGATTGTTTTTCCTGCCCCTTGCTGGGACAAAGCCAGTGGGACCCACTCACAGGGAATGAGGCAACTATTTGAAAAAACTAAAAGGAGTAAATCCTGATAAAATGAGCTTAGGGGTGAAAATGTTTTTTGAACATGTGGATTGAATGTAGCATATGCATTTTCTTCCTCCAGAAGGTCAAGCCAGATACAATGTTCGTTTCAATTAAGATGAGAAATTATTTTTTAATAAGTGTAGGAGTTCAATGATAGAAATGCTGCATTGAGAATTATGTTTATCCATTATTGACAGAATTAAATTAAATTAAATGATGCTTGGTAGAAAATTTTCCCCTAGAGAATAGCATATGGCAAACCATGTTAAAGTCCCTCTAAGCATTAAAGCTTTTGATACTAACCATTATGAAAAAAGCAATAAACAAACAAATAATAATTAGATATTGAACCATGTGGATAGATACAAAGAATACCATTTATTTGAACATGCTCTCTCTAATGAAATCCCTTTTTTATACAAATACATTGCCAAGGGACCTTGTAAAACTGTTTGTAACAAAGATATAAATCTTTCTTTATTTATGAATCAGTAGAGAACTATTAAGTAGAACTGAAGAGTGCATATTGTGTCTGTACCTATAGGGATAATGGGAGAAAAGAAAAGATAGACATACAGGATGAATTAAATTACCAAATACTTCAGGAAAATATGTGCACAGGCAACAAAATAAATGGTTGTTTATTAATAATTGTACTAAACAATTACTCCAGATGTGTATTCCAACTTTAATGTATAAAATCAATTTAATATAGGTCCAAGTCTCACTTCACAAAGTATCTTTAAATTCTTTATATGAACCATATGTTTTCTATTCAGTCTGTGTCTATTGTTGTTTATCATTCCCATAAGCTAGGGCTTATGAAGAGATGTGAGTAGATAGGAAATTCAGAATTAACTTGAGACAATTTAAGTCATGAATATCAATGATGTTAACCAAGTTCAAAAATGAAAATGCATGATTTGCTCAAAACAAATTCAAATAATAAGCTGTTTCTCTCTGGAAGCACTAAAACAGTGGTTGAAATCACTATTTCAAATTTATTTAACACCTTTTCTTTAATTTTAGGATAGGCTACCCACTCTAGTATTCCTGGGCTTCGCTGGTAGCTCAGACAGTAAAGAATCCACCTGCAATGTGGGAGACCTGGGTTTGATCCCTGGGTTGGGAAGATCCCCTGAAGGAGGGCATGGTGACTCACTCCAGTATTCTTGCCTGGAGAATCCCATGGACAGAGGAGCCTGGTGGGCTCCAGTCCATAGGATCACACAGAGGTGGACATGACTGAGTGATAAAGCACATATATTATGCATTCATGTGTAAAAGAGTGTAAAGTAAAAAGATACTTTTCCAATGTTATTGGATAGTTGTTAAAAAATGTTTTATGGATGAACATAGAAATATAGAAAATAAATTTGATTTTTTTCAATAGAATATTTCTGTGATGAGTGGAATTTTAAAATGACCTAGATGTAACTTAGTTTCCTATATATTACCCTCCCCTTGAGGGTGGGAAGAATATGTGAATATGACTGAATGTCTTTTTTATGATCATTTTGTATTATAGGGAAGGTTTATACAGTTTGCAGATGTGATTAAGATTCTTGATCAGTTTGACTTCGAGTTAACTGAAACAGAGGATATCTTTGGTTAAGTTCAGTTCAGTCATTCAGTCATGTCCAACTCTTTGTGACCCCCATGGACTGAAGCACTCCATGCTTTCCTGTCCATCACCAGCCTCCAGGGTTTACTCAAACTCATGTCCACTGAGTCAGTGATGTCATCCAACCATCTCATCCTCTATCGTTCCCTTCTCCTGTCTTCAATCTTTCCACCATCAGGGTCTTTTCCAATGAATCAGTTCTTCACATCAGGTCGCCAAAGTATTGGAGCTTCAGCTTCAGCATCAGTCCTTCCAATGAATATTCAGGGTTGATTTCCTTTTGGATGGACTTATAGTCCAACGCTCACATTCATACAAGACTACTAGAAAAACCATAGCTTTGACTAGACGGACTTTTGTTGGCAAAGTAATGTCTCTGCTTTATAATATGCTATCTAGGTTGGTCATAGCTTTTCTTGCAAGGAGCAAGCATCTTTTAATTTCATGGCTGCGGTCACCATCTGCAGTGATTTTGGAGCCCATGAAAATAAAGCCTGCCACTTTTTCTATTGTTTCCCCACCTATTTGGCATGAAGTGATTGGACCAGATGCCATGATCTTAGTTTCTGAATGCTGTTTTAAGCCAGCTTTTTCACTCTCCTCTCAATTTCATCACGATAAAATTGTAGCCCTAGTCAATACTTGTTTTTCAACTTGTGAGACCCTGAGAACTTTATAATTTTGAAATTTTTATCATCTTAATACTCCACTTTTCAAAGAGTGATTCTCTATATTTACTACTCTACTACTTATCAAATATGGGTGACATCGTTTGATTTTTGGCCATTAAAGATGAGAAAATCAGCCACACAGTCTTCCAATTTCCCTTTGTTGTTTAAAAATTCAGTTCAGTTCAGTTCATTTCAGTCGCTCAGTCGTGTCTGACTCTTTGCTGCCCCATGAACTGCAGCACGCCAGGTGTCCCTGTCCCTCACCAACTCCCAGAGTCCACCCAAACCCATGTCCATTGAGTCGGTGATGCCATCCAATCATCTCATCCTCTGTCCTCCCCTTCTCCTCCTGCCCTCAATCATTCCCAGCATCAAGGTCTTTTCCAATGAGTCAGCTCTTCGCATCAGGTGGCCAAAATCCTGGTTTCAGCTTCAACATTACTCCTTCCAATGAAGGACTGATCTCCTTTAGGATGGACTGGTTGGATCTCCTTGCAGTCAAAGGAACTCTCTAGTGTCTTCTCCAACATCACAGTTCAAAAGCATCAATTCTTCTGTGCTCAGCTTTCTTTATAGCCCAACTCTCACATCAATACATGACCACTGGAAAAACCATAGCCTTGACTAGATGGACGTTTGTTGGCAAAGTGCGGACAATATCTTTTCTATGGTAAGTGCTTATTTTTGTTACATGGTTCTCACGTTTGTTTTGGTCTGAGTTCTACCATCAAATGTATTAATGACTCACTTTTATTCCTTTAACTATGCTATTTCTAGTAATCTTTCAGTTGGATATATCTCTTCCAGAAGATTATTTAAGGACATATGATAATAGTAATTAGAAATTATTGACATTATTTGAAAAGAGTTTGGCTGTGTATCAAATTGTTGGCCCCAGATTCTTTCCTTTATTATTTCATAAGTATTGTTTTGATGGTTTTCTGGTGTTTAATGTTGTATAAAACTGAGACCCTGTGCAAATAACTTGTTTTTTATACGTGCAAAAACAATTCATCTTTTGAAGTTTAGTAACCTTATTAGCTTATATTCTGCTTTAATAATTCTTGACATATATTATTCTCTTGCAGCATGTATATTTAAGTTTTTTTTCTTCTTAATTCAGAGGTGTATTTCTTGGCTTACATCTTTATTTTTTTGTTTTCTTTCATATTTTAGCTTTTGAAAGACTCTATCATTTATGTATTGAATTTTGTCTCATTTCTGTAATTTTTCTCTGTTATAATTTTCATGTTTGTTACATTTTATTTCCTTTTGCTCATTTTTATCTAAATTATGTATTCTCCTATATTCTCATCAAACTAGGTGCAGTTTTTCTCTGTGATCATTCTATGTACAGGTGGCCCTCTGTATCTGCAGATTCCAAAACAACCACAGATTTAAAATATTGAAAAAACTTTCCAGAATTTCCAGAAAGGAAAACTCGAGTTTGCCACTAATTGGCAACTATTTTTATAACATTTATGTTGTATTTACAGCTATTTGCATAGCATTTGGGGCTTCCCAGGTGAAGTGGTACAGAGTGTGGTAGAGGTGTGTTCTGTACCACTAGACTTCTCAAGTCTAGTGGTACAGAACACACCTGCAATGCAAGAAACCCAGGTTCGATCCCTGGGTTGGGAAATCCCCTGGAGTAGGGAACTGGATGCGACTCCAGTATTCTTGCCTGGAGAATCCCATAAACAGAGAAGCCTGACAGGCTACTATTCGTAAGGTTGCATAGAGTCAGACATCACTGAAGCAATTTAGCATGCACGGCACATAGCAGTTACATTGTAGTAGATATTGCAGGTAATCTAGGGGTGATTTAAAACATATAGTGAGATGTAAGTAAGTTACATGCAAATACTATGCCATTTTATACAAGGGACTTGAGCATATGAAATTTTGGTATCCAAAGGGGTCCTAACACCAATGCCCCCCTTAGTTCTTCAGTTTCATGATTTTTCTGTTGTCCCCTTTTTTCCTGTCAACTACTATTTTAACTTCTGTTTCTTCTTTGAATCATTAAATATTTAATTTGAAGATAAGATAGATTAGTATACACTTAAAAGAGTGGAATCTATCATTAAGTGCTGTGTGAAAAATGGAAATTTGAGAAAAAATATTTTCACTGAAACAATAATTTGTCTTGTGTTCTTTGTCTCATATTTTTTCCTGATAATCTGTCATCCTTCAGTATTTATATATAGATCTTCTGTTGATTACTTCAAAAATTTTCAAATTAGAAAGAGCTGACTGTTTTTATAAGCCAGCTATTTGGATTATCTTTTGATATTAATATAATTTTAAGCTTTTAAAGTGACTGTCAAAAAATTCCTGTGCAATTTTCAACAGAGAAGAACATTCATAATATTTTGTAACTGGAACACCCATTTAGGGACTTTTAAATGTCTTTCACTTATTTTACATATGAACAGGAAATAAGATGCATACAAAATTTTCAATTAACTTTCCCCAAATTAAAATAGGTTGTTCTCCACTCTTTCTTGACATTCAGTCTGACCATTCATTGTTGTCAGTCTGAGCTTTTGATGTTAATGAGAATTCTCTTTTTACTTATTGTCATTGTTATTTGGTGTGAACTTTTTTACTTGCGTGAAAAATTGCTGAACAGTTGCTCTTTCATTGCCAATTGTGATTAATTTATTTAATGCATAAATTTCACTGACAACATATTTAAAGATTTTATTTAATTTCATTTAAATAATTTTTCTTCAAAATACTTGACAGTAAAATAATTTAAGATTTATTGTGGCAAATTTCTCTCAAATTGATGATACTAATTTTAAATTGCCATGAATAATTAGGGTAGCTGTCCTGTAACTTCTTTATCAGCATTTTGTATTACTGGTAGTATTTATGTTAAAGTCTAATAAATTGCATTAATTTGAATTTTTCCAGTTTTTAATGACCCACTTTTTCTTAGAGTTTGGTGAGGAAACATCAGCAAAGTAGCATCAGCTCTGGAGTATACAGAAGTCAGGCAGAGTCTGACAGTGGGGTTGAAGTTTGACTTGATCATATATTATTGACTCCAATCTTGGATGTGTCACTCTAATCTTGAACTTCAGTATTATATATGTGGAAAATAATCACTTCTACTTCATAATGTTGTTAGGATTATAACATAATGCTGATAAATAATGTGCATAATAAAGTTTAGGTATATATTTTGATCTCATAATATGATTGTTATTTTAGTAATTTTTATTGTTATTTTTATATTGTTACAGTACTATTATTCTTGCCATCCCTTATTTGTCTTCCTTCTCTTGAAAATAGTATATTCCTTACACTATGTATCTACTGGGTTCTCCTGTTGAGATTCTTTTTACTGATATATACAGCAGTTATTATCAGAATATTAACATTTTCATATTTGCCACATGTTTTGTTCTTATTTTTTTCCCTTTTATTCCTTTCAGCCAAGTTCTCTGTACTACATTTTAAGTTTGTACAAGCTGATGCTATTGGGCTGATGTTTATCTTTTTCTCTTTTTTATTACTTTAAGATCATATGCAAATTGACAAAAATCTCACTATCCAAATCTCCTGTAGAAACCTCAAATTCAATATATACATGACCTTATAGTGTCTCCCAAATTCTTCACATTTTGTATTAACATTTCAAGCCCTAAATACGTATATATATATATACATTGTATATTTTCCTTATGTTAGATTATTGTCTTAGTTTCTATATTAAAGAATACCCAAACAGAAATGGCTTCAACAAGATAGGTGCTTATCTTTTCATATGTAAAATTTAGGGGAAGACAGCTCTATTGTCATCAGAGACTTGGACTCTGATGACAATATAAATATATGTAAAAAGGAGGCTCCTCATTGATCATCAACTGCACACAAGCACTTTCTTTCACTACAGACCACTCACACTATCCCTAATGGACAATCATAAATTCCATCAATGATTATATACCACTCAAAGCCTAGGATTTGGGGACAATGTGTCATTTGCTTCATTAGGTCAGGATATGGCCCTTCATGAATTAACCATATAGAAATAAAAAGACTGTAGCTCAAATGGTAAAAAAGCTGTCTGAGATGCAGGAGACCAGGGTGTGATCCCTGGGTTGGGAAGTTCCTCTGGAGAAAGGAATGGAAATCCACTCAAGTATTCTTGCCTGGAGAATTGCATGGATAGAGAAGCCTGGCAGGCTACAGCCTATGGGGTCGCAAAGAGTCGGACACGACTGAGCAACTAACATACATATATACAAAGCCTAGGGTTTGGGGACAATCTGTCATTTGCTTCATTAGGCCAGGATATGGCCCTTCATGAATTAACCATATAGAAATAAGAAGACTTGTTGCATCCTTCATTCTCATGCTTAGTAAATAATGATTACGTCACAACGTGAATACTGAGAAAAACTCACATTCCTAAAAGGAAAGAAGGCAATGATATAGGAGTATTTGTATATAGAAATGATTAAATATTCCTTGGCAGAAATAATTATAGTTTTTGCTTTGGCAATAGACCTTGATTTATATATCTGGCAGCTGCTAACTTTCTGTCCAAGATAAAATCCCTTTCCCCATTGACCTCTGTGGTCTAGATGCCAGATAAAATACAGGATGCTCAGTTGAATTTGAATTTCAAATTGGGTGATCTGCATTTTTATTTGTTAAATTTGGCAATAGTGCTGTGTGGATCTGGCTTTAGCTTTTGTGCAGGCAATTATCATTTTTCTGTTTTTCATAGTCACATGTGATACAATTTGAGGAGACCTTTATTGTAGACTGCAAAATTTCTGTACATGGTTTTTCTGCTAGCATAATTTGAGGCCTTTTGAGTTGATTTAGAAACTGAGAAATCACAAAATTTGTGGGGGGAGGTGTCAAAGATTTGTTTTTATTTATAAATACAAGTTCCTCAAATCTAAGCTGAGATAGTGGTCATGTTGCTTTAATCATTTCCATGTTCAAAGATTCAAGTCAAAGATCTCCCTTAGACATAGTTTAGACATTGGAAGGTCATTTTCTTTTATTGGTTGCTAATTTCTTTTCTCAATTTAATGCAGGTTCGCTTGAGGCCATCTGAAAAAAAAAATTGCTATGAGAAAGCAAATTTGTTTTCTGTCTAATTGGACAGTCTCCTGACTACTATCAAAGCTACACTTCCTGTAAGTCTCGTCTCTAACTCTTCTTTATTGTTCCCTAGGCATTTATAAGTTATGATATATGCATAGAAATTTTGAATGTTGCATCTCTGCATTTCCTTTCTCTTTACCTACAAGTTCTTCTGTAATCGTCCAGATTGTAACTTCATAATTAGCTAAAATGTCACCTCCTCTGTAAAGCCTGAACTGAGTCCTCCAAAAAGCATTCAATTAGTTCAGTTCATTTGCTCAGTTGTGTCTGACTCTTTATGATCACATGGACTGCAGCATGCCAGGCCTCCCTGTGCATCACCAACTCCTGAAGCTTACTGAAACTCATGTCTATTGAGTTGGTGATACCATTAAACCATCCCATTTTCTGTCATCCTCTTCTCCTCCTGCCTTCAATCTTTCCCAGCATCAGGGTTTTTCCACTGAGTCAGTTCTTCACAACAGGTGGCCAAAGTATTGGAGTTTCAGCTTCAGCATCAGTCCTTCCAATGAATATTTAGGGTTTATTTCCTTTGGGATTGACTGGTTTGATCTCCTTGCAGTCCAAGGGACTCTCAAGAGTCTTCTTGAACACCACTGTTCAAAAGCATCAATTCTTTGGCACTCAGGTTTCTTTATAGTCCAACTCACATCCATATATGACTACTGGAAAAACCATAGCTTTGACTAGACCAAGTAATGTCTCTTCTTTTTAATATGCTGTCTAGGCTGGTCATAGCTTTTCTTCCAAGGAGCAAGTATCTTTTAATTTCATGGCTGGAATTTCAGTTGAGCTATTTGAAATCCCAAAAGATAATGCTGTGAAGGTGCTGTATTCAATAAGCCAGCAAATTAGGAAAACTCAGCAGTGGTCACAGGACTGGAAAATGTTAGTTTTCATTCCAATCCCAAAGAATGTTCAGGGGCAAAGAATGTTCAAACTATCACATGATTGCACTCATCTCTCATGCTAGCAAAGTAATGCTCAAATTTCTCCAATCCAGGCTTCAATAGTACAGGAACTATGAAGTTCCAGATGTTCAAGCTGGATTTAGAAAAGGCAGAGAAACCAGAGATGAAATTGCCAGCATCTGTTGGATCATAGGAAAAGCAAGAGAGTTCCAGAAAAACACTGACTTCTGCTTTATTGACTACACCAAGGCCTTTGACTGTGTGGATCACAACAAACTGTGGAAAATTCTTATGTACCGGGGTCCAGCCCCAGTTGTATCCAGGGTTATCCGAAGCGTGAATGGCGTCTGCGACTAAGAGATAGAGAAAGAGATAAGGAAAGAATTATGTAGTTAAGAAAATAGAGGAGAGAAAGAGGCTGATATTCCTTGGTTTACGCAGAAAGCCAATAAAGCCCCAGCACGGGACTTGTTCTGTTCATGTAGGCCGCAGGCGCCCTCTCGAATAGCTGAAGGTGCCCCACCTTGGATACCTTCTCAAGTGGGTCTTAGAAGCCCAGGCAGGAAAGTGAACTCAGAGGGCCCCTGTGCTCCAGGGAATCAGCCTGAAAAGGAAAACAAAAAAGAAAGAACGACATGGAGAGTCCAAGCTTCGGTGAGCAAGGCCCGTCACTTTATTTTCAGAGGGAGCTTTTATACCCTGTGTTGTACATTGAGCAAACTAAATAATGCAGAATCAGCTCAACATCCCATCAGTATTAACTTTTATTGATACTAGGTTTCTTCCTGCATACTGTTTCATAAACACGAGTCTTATTTTTTGTACATTATCTTCTGGCCCAGAGGCCTGTTGACATTTTATGACCCCTTTTTGATAAAGGTTGGTCAGCTAAAACATTTACTTTCCCTTGAAATATTTTTTTCTTAAATTCCTTAGCCTGTGTCACCCTTAAAGTACAGAGTTACATTTTTATGGAGCAAAGATTCAGTGGTTTACAACAAAAAAAGAACTTATCAACTCAAAGTCTAATGTTGCCAATGTTAAGGCTAATATTTGTTTTTTTCTACATCTTAACTACATACACTCCCAAAAACGCAATAGATAAGGGATGTGGGAATTTGGCAGCAAACATTGGCTCAACAATGTTGCAAGAGTCTAGATAAACCTGCCAAGTAAGCTAAAATGCTAACAGGGGTTTGAATTGAAACACTCCTTTCGTGCCCAGGAGATTTATCAACTAGAGCGCTAAGTTAAATTTTTTCCAAAAAAAAGGTGATCAGGGATAGCTCCCTGTTAATGTCAAAAGAGTTGGTGAAAGGCATAAAATAGTAAGACAGACAAATTCTGGTTTGGGGGTAGATGCTCGAACAGGTCCAGGGGATACCTTGACTCCTGATCCGCCTTGCTCGTCAGGTCTCTCCACATGACCTTCTCATGGGTGGGATCAGCCCAGGGAGTCCCTCGAGTCCTGAAGCCTGCTTGTCAGGTCTCCTTCCCATGACATTGTCATGGGTGGGATCTCCCGTCCTGGCTCCTGACATTTATGGAGATAGGAATGCCAGACCACCTTACTTGCCCCCTGAGAAATCTGTGTGCAGGACAAGAAGCAAGAGTTAGAACGGGACATGGAACAAATGACTGATTCCAAATTGAGAAAAGAGTATGTCAAGGCAGTATATTGTCACCCTGCTTATTTAACTTATATGCAGAATACATCACTTCATGGGAAATAGATGGGGAAACAGTGTCAGACTTTATTTTGGGGAGCTTCAAAATCACTGCAGATGGTGACTGCAGCCATGAAATTAAAAGATGCTTACTCCTTGGAAGAAAAGTTATGACCAACCTAGATAGCATATTCAAAAGCAGAGACATTAGTTTGCCAACAAAGGTCCGTCTAGTCAAAGATATGGTTTTTCCACTGGCCATGTATGGATGTGAGAGTTGCACTGTGAAGAAGGCTGAGCACCGAAGAATGGATGCTTTTGAACTGTGGTGTTGGAGAAGACTCTTGAGAGTCCCTTGGACTGCAAGGAGATCCAACCAGTCCATTCTGAAGGAGATCATCCCTGGGATTTCTTTGGAAGGAATGATGCTAAAGCTGAAGCTCCAGTACTTTGGACACCTCATGCGAAGAGTTGACTCATTGGAAAAGACTCTGATGCTGGGAGGGATTGGGGGCAGGAGAAGAAGGGGACGACAGAGGATGGGATGGCTGGATGGCATCACTGACTCGATGGACATGAGTCTGAGTGAACTCCGGGAGTTGGTGATGGACAGGGACGCCTGGCGTGCTGCGATTCATGGGGTCACAAAGAGTCGGACACGACTGAGTGACTGAACTGAACTGAGAAAACATCATGCATAATGCCAGTCTGGATGAAACAAAAGCTGGAATCAAGATTGCTGGGAGAAATATCAATAACCTCAGATATGCAGATGATACCACCCTTATGGCAGATTGAAGAAGAACTAAAGGGCCTCTTGATGAAACTGAAAGAGGAGAGTGAAAAAGTTGGATTAAAACTCAACATTCAGAAAATGAAGATCATGGCATTCGGTCCCATCACTTCATGACAAATAGTTTGGAAACAATGGAAAAAGTGACAGACTTTTTTTTTTTTTGGTCTCCAAAATCACTGTGGATGGTGACTGCAGCCATGAAATTAAAAGACTCTCTCTCTTTGAAAGAGAAGCTATGACCAACCTATAAGCATATATAAAAAGCAGAGACATTACTTTGCCAACAAAGGTCCTCCTAGTCAAAGCTATGTTTTTTTTTGTTTGTTTGTTTGTTTTTTCCCATTAGTCATGTATGAATGTGAGAGTTGGCCTATAGAGGAAAGTGAAGTCACTCAGTTGTGTCCAACTCTTTTTGACCCCATGGACTGTAGCCTACTAGGTCCCATAGTCCATGGGATTTTCCAAGCAAGAATACTGAAGTGGGTTGCCATTTTCTTGAACTGAGTGCCAAAGCTTTGATGCTTTTGAACAGTGGTGTTCAAAAAGACTCTTGAGAGTCCCTTGGACTGCAAGGAGATCAAACAAGTCAATCCCAAAGGAAATCAACCTTGAATATTCATTGGAAGGACTGGTGCTGAAGCTGAAACTCTGATACTTTGGTCACCAGATGTGAAGAACTGATGCATTGGAAAAGACCTTGATGCTGGGGAAGACTGAATGCAGTAGGATAAGGGGATGACAGAGGATGAGATGTTTGGGTGGCATCACCAACTCAATGAACATGAGTTTGAACGAGCTCCAGGAGTTGGTAATGGACAGGGACGCCTTGTGTGCTGCAGTCTATGGGGTTGCAAAGATTTGGACATGACTGAGCAACTCAACTGAACTGAATATTTTATTTCCTTTTCCCTTCTGAATTTTGTGAATATTCACTGTAAGCCAACAGCTCTTGTTTGTAAACTGCTCATAAGATGATTATATAGAAAGATGAATTCTAACTTCCCTTTGGCAATTTGCATAGCAAACAAAATGCAATAAATATATACATACATACATATAAAAAGGGTTTCCCTTTTGGCTCAGCTGATAAAGAGTTGACCTGCAATGTGGGAAACCTGGGTTTGATCCCTGGTTTGGGAAAATCCCCTGGAGAGAGGAATGGCTATCCATTCCACTATTCTGGCCTTGAGAATTCCGTGGACTATAGTCCATGGGGTCACACATAGTTAGACATGACTGAGCAACTCTCACTTTCACTTTTACATATAAAATAAGGATAAAAAAATCTTTGAAATATATTACCAAAGAACGTATTAGATGTGTTTCTTCCTCTGTAGAATGAAAAGTCACTATTTGTTCATATTTTCTCAAATAATTAAAATCTGCTTTTCTATTTGCATGGTTTGGAGACATAGTATCTGACTAAGATCTCTGGAACGGAATCAGCTTTCATAGTTTTCAGTGTCATTACTGGGCTTCATGTTTCTCCCACATTTCACTTTAATGCAAACTCTTACAAGGCTAGTATTCTTAATACACACTTTCAATAATGTAATTCCTTAAGCTAAAATACATGGTGGTTCCACATTCAAGAACCTATTATAATCTCAACTTATCTTTTTGTTGTCAAGTACTTGCTTGAAGTTCTCTATACCCCAAACAAGCCTGTCTCAACTGCTTCCTTGTCTTCATTCATCCTTGTACTCAACTTGCAGCAATCTTCCCCATCTCATATTTATCTGTGTGATGTTAGTACTACCTGTCTTTGTAAGCTCAGTACCACTGTTCTCTATGAGCCCTCTCCTGAGCCTAATGAAAGTGAAAGTGTTAGTCGATCAGTCCTGTCCGACTCTTTGCGATCCCATGGACTGTATCCTGCCAGGCTCCTATGTACATGGAATTCTCCAGGCAAGAACACTGGAGTGGGTTGTCATTCCCTTATCCAAGGAAATTCTCAACCCAGGGATCAAACCTGGGTCTCTGGCATTGTGAGCAGATTCTTTACCATCTGAGCCACCAGGGAAGTCAATATAAACAGAAGCGAACATATGTATATAATCTAAGGTTGTAAGTGTGATGTGGGCACACAATTACTAATGATACCACTTAATTAGAAGTTTATGTTCTAATTTTGATATCAAGCCCAAGTGCAGGCACTTCAAAATTTTCAGTGTGTTTGAAAATACTTTGAGAGGTAAGTAGCAACAAATCTAATCCATTTTATTAAATATACAATATCCTATTTATCTCTGTACAACCATGTTTCCTATCAACAGAAAATAAAGTTTACTAGATTATGAACATGATAACTACAGGAAACTTTTCACTATCTATTGCCAATTTTCTCTGTGTCTTAGTCAAAAAGTATTTTTTAAAAAGCAAATCAACCACTCTTCAGTAAATATAAGATATCTACCAGTACTCTTATAGCATGAAAACAATCATTTAGAAAGAGCGACACTACCTAATCTCCAAAAATGTTAGTGACATCTGTTGAAATGTAGAGGATATCATTATTTTAGTCTGGTGAAAATATTTTGTTCAAGTATGGGCTCCTGACTTGCAAAGAAAAATAGTCTCTGGGTTACATCAAAGCATTAGCTACAGCATGAAAAAATAAGTTAACCCATGTATCATACTTGGATATAAGTATCTTTGGCTAGGTTTCTGATGAGTACACTTACAGTACTCATTCCCATTACAATTGTTTGCATTTTAGTTTGCAGCCATTTGTATCACCATGCCATTGCAGGTCTATTCAGGGAACTACTTTAAATGTTTTATGTACTAAATGGGTGTTAGAAAAATCCCCCAATTTTGTTAATACCATAACTGAACAGTTCAGTTCAGTTCAGTCAGTCAGTCATGTCCGACTCTGCAACCCCATGAACTGCAGCACGCCAGGCCTCCCTGTCCATCACCAACTCCCAGAGTTCACTCAGACTCACGTCCATCGAGTCTATGATGCCATCCAGCCATCTCTGTCGTCCCCTTCTTCTCCTGCCCCCAATCCCTCCCAGCATCAGTCTTTTCCAATGAGTCAACTCTTCGCATGAGGTGTCCAAAGTACTGGAGTTTCAGCTTTAGCATCATTCCTTCCAAAGAAATCCCAGGGCTGATCTCCTTCAGAATGGACTGTTTGGATCTCCTTGCAGTCCAAGGGACTCTCAAGAGTCTTCTCCAACACCACAGTTCAAACGCATCAATTATTTGGTACTCAGCCTTCTTCACAGTCGAACTCTCACATCCATACATGACCACAGGAAAAACCATAGCCTTGACTAGATGGACCTTAGTCAGCAAAGTAATGTCTCTCCTTTTGAATATGCTATCTAGGTTGGTCATAACTTTTCTTCCAAGGAGTAAGTGTCTTTTAATTTCATGGCTGCAGTCACCATCTGCAGTGATTTTGGAGCCCAAAAAGATAAAGTCTGACACTGTTTCCACTGTTTCCCCATCGATTTCCCATGAAGTGATGGGACCGGATGCCATGATCTTTGTTTTCTGAATGTTGAGCTTTAAGTCAACTTTTTCACTCTCCTCTTTCACTTTCATCAAGAGGCTTTTTAGTTTCTCCTCACTTTCTGCCGTAGCAGTCACAAAAAGTGATACTTGACTACAGTTATTCTGATGTCAACTTCTAAGATAAAAATTTTAGATCCACTTGAAAATGAAAATTCATATGCTTTAAGAAGCCCATGGGGTTCCCAACTATGACACTTTTTAAATAAATGGTCATAAGTGCTCCCTTTCCAAGATGGGGCCCAATGTCCCTTTTCCTTAATTCTAGGTGGGCTGTGATTTGCTCGCAACCAATAAAATGTGGCGAGAGTGGCAATGCATGGCTAAGCCATGAATTGATCTATTTTTCACCTTCTTTGCTAAAACACTTTTGCTTGACGCTATGAGCAGCATGTAAGACTTTTGTCTAACCCGAAGACATCATATTGTAAGGAAGTCAATCCACTTGGAAAGACCCACTATAGTAGCTTCTGTGGTTAGCAGTCCTAGTCTTTGAGTCATCATAATTCTGATGCCAGATATAAAAATAAAATAGTTTTTACATGACTTTAGCCTCAAGACATTGTGTCACCTCCAGTTTTGATCCTTCTCAGAAGAATAATATTGGGGTAGAAGAAATGTGCTTCCTCTTTGCCCTTTTTAAATTTCTAACCAACAGAAGACAAGAATAAATGTATTTTTTCTTTTACACATTGAATTTGGGATAACTGATTATGCAGAGATGTTTGTTATTCAACACAACAACTTATATTGAAATGCTTAAGTGTGTAAAGAACAGAAATCCAGAAGTATCGGGTTTGACTGAACTCAACTAGTCAAAGAAGGACTTAAAAACAGAAAAAAATATTATATTCTGTTTCTTTCAGGAAACGCAGATTCATAAAAATAGATTAAAATTGGAAATCCAGTCTGCCAATTAATGTGTGCTAAGTCCCTCAACTGTGACCTTTTAAAGATAGGATTTCAAAAGAAAAAGATATCATAATTAAAAGCAAAAAAAATTGTTTAATTAATCCTCAGAGGGCATGTCCCCTCCCAGATTTGGCATATTGCCAAGTTATTTCTTCTTTATTGATGAGAATATATTTGGCTCAGGTGTGAAAACAAATTAACTATCAGTTTTTGTGAATTCATATAAGGAGGTCTGTGTTGTCCATGACAGATACTTACTTCATGGCTGCCAGTTATTTTTCTTTTTTTTGGGGGGGGGGGGGGGGGCGGTAGGAAATTTCTCCATATAGTCAAGTCCATAATTAACCTGAAAGACTTCTTTCACCTTAGAGTAACTCCATCATTAGGGACACATATCTCTAAATTTTGGTGAGAAATGTAAAGAAAGAATTTAAAAATCGTGAGGGTTGTATGAAGGGCTAAATTTGAAAAAAGATAGATGATTTTTATCCATATCTTGTTGGAAACCCCAGATAAAATCTAAACTTTAGCCACAAAAGAAATATAGTCTCTCTGTGTCCTTAGAAAAAAGAAAATGTAATGGAGTTGAGTGAAGAGCTAACAATGTACTGTCAAATCCTGCTGAAAATTAAATTCTAATCATTCTGTTTGTTTTATTAGTATTTTGTGCTACATATCTTCCTTTGAGTGTCTGATATATCTGACTCTAACCAAAAGCTTATTTTTAGACCTTTCATGATATGAATGGCCTGCTATGTTAAGGATTACGTGACAACTAAATGTAGAGAAAAATAGAATTTATTGAAAATTATAGAAGAAATACTAAAATAACATGTGTTAGTTCAAAGTAAAAAATATCACTCCATTTTTAATTTTTTGATCAAAGTAGGATATAAGCAAAAAAATGAATTATTTATTGTATCAAAAATATGATAAATTTTGGCAAACATAAAGTGAAACAATGAGCACAAAAGCAGCTTATTGTCACCTATAACATATAAATTCTGTGCTCTACAATGGTGTGATTCATGATGTTTTAAAGTCTTCTTATTTTTAGTATCAGCAGTGGTAATACAAATTATTCTTCTGGTTCAATGCTTTTAATTATTTCTAGCAGTAATTTCCCTAGTGAATCAAAGTATTTACTTATTGGCCTATTTGAAATGACTTAGCAAGTAAACACTCTGAATGAACCTATGTGTCATCCTCTTTATTAGAATCAGTAACATCTTCTTTTTCTACAGAAATATTATTAACAAAGTCAGGACATCATTTCTTCTTCAGAATTAGTCTGTTAACAAGAGTGCAAGTCACCTGGTATTGACATCAAAACTCATGGTTAGAAACAGAAATTAGTCAGTCACCAAAAAAATCTCTTGACTTTTCCTAGGAGTAATTTCTCTATTGAAATAGTTGTCATCATTCAGATAACAACGTAATCTGGGGAAAATGTAAAGGAAGCAACTATTTGAAGGAGCTGGAGACTTAAAGCAGACAGAAAGTGAGGGGGACTTGAGTCTAAATGAGAGAAATTATGCCAGTTTATACTTGTGGTTTAGCTTTTAACCTGAAGGCACTTGGCAGTCTAGGATGGAAGGCATGGGTGTAATGAGATGAGGTGGAGACAGTTGCATCCAAAGCTAAAAGCTACAGTCATTTTAACTTTAAAAATAAGAGGATGGAATTTGGGGCTTCTGGGGTGGCTGGAAACTAATCAAGGAAATAAGATTTATAAGACTTCTTGTCTGAAGGAATATAGCAGGTTTGGTGGTAGGAGTGTTGGGGAGTTGGGTAACAACTCTACCATGTACATAGAATAACCAATAAATGATAGTGGTTACTGTTATTAAGATTATATTATGAGTTCTATTTATCTGTTACAAAATGTCAATCAGGCAGTTGTAAACATTGAAGAGAGAAAAGGTATAAATATATATATGGGGTGTGTGTGTGTGTGTGTGTGTGTGTGTGTGTGTGTGTGTGTGTGTGTATAAAGTATGTATAATGCCTTGGGAAAGAATCTAATTTTCATTTTTATTTAAAAAGCTTTTAACCCAAATCAGAGACATGGTTAATTAAAAAGTAAATGTATAGCTTGACAAGTATTGAAATCTTTAAGCACTCTTACTACCACCACCATCCTATAATGGCTGAACTCTATCAGGAAGCACAGAAACCCCAAGTAGATACATCCCAACTCTTCCCCCTTTCCATAAATAATCATTACCTGACTTTTTAAATCACCACTACCCCATGGTGGTTTTTTTTTTTTTTTTCCATAGTTTATTATTATATTTTTTAAATCTCCTTTAGTTCATATCTTTTACATTCAACCACTTTTTCCCCTAAATTTTATCTGTTGAAGAATTCAGAGCATTTGACCTACAGAATTTGATAGAGAAACAGCCTCTGTTCTACAGATTGGAAGCTGGACCCATAAATTTGACTGGATTCACATTTGATTTCTTATGGTAGATTATTGTGTTCTTTTATTAGGGGGCATCTTATGTCTGATTGCCCTTGTTTTGATGTTAGCTACTATTGAAATGTGATGCCTAGATTCATTTTTCATTTGGGGTTTTCTAGCGGGTGGCATTCTAACTCTTTCTCACTTACTAGCAAATGTAAAGAGACAATTCTGATCTACTATTTGATTACCCAGTGGTAAGGAGTTCATATAGAAAAGGAAAAATAAATGCTTGTCTCTCATTTATTTACCAATTTTCAAGATAAATAGTTAAGCATTTTATATCCTGCAATGGAAATAAAAGCAAAAATAAACAAATGGAACCTAACTAAAATTAAAAGCTTCTGCACAACAAAGGAAACTATAAGCAAGGTGAAAAGACAGCCTTCTGAATAGCAAATGAAGCAACTGACAACTAACCTCAAAAATATTCAAGCAACTCCTGCAGCTCAATTCCAGAAAAATAAACGACCCAATCAAAAAATGGGCCAAAGAACTAAACAGACATTTCTCCAAAGAAGACATACAGATGGCTAACAAACACATGAAAAGATGCTCAACATCACTCATTATCAGAGAAATGCAAATCAAAACCACAATGAGGTACCATTTCACACCAGTCAGAATGGCTGTGATCCAAAAGTCTCCAAGCAATAAATGCTGGAGAGGGTGTGGAGAAAAGGGAACCCTCCTACACTGTTAGTGGGAATGCAAACTAGTACAGCCACTATGGAGAACAGTGTGGAGATTTCTTAAAAAACTAGAAATAGAACTGCCTTATGACCCAGCAATCCCACTGCTGGTCATACACACCAAGGAAACCAGAATTGAAAGAGACACATGTACCCCAATGTTCATCGCAGCACTGTTTATAATAGCCAGGATATGGAAACAACCTAGATGTCCATCAGCAGATGAATGGTTAAGAAAGCTGTGATACATATACACAGTGGGGTATTACTCAGCCATTAAAAATAATACATTTGAATCAGTTCTGATGAGGTGGATGAAACTGGAGCCGATTATACAGAGTGAAGTAAGCCAGAAAGAAAAACACCAATAGGGTATACTAATGCATATATATGGAATTTAGAAAGGTGGTAATGGTAACCCTGTATGTGAGACAGCAAAAGAGACATAGATATATAGAAGTCTTTTGGACTCTGTGGGAGAGGGAGAGGGTGGGATGATTTGGGAGAATGGCATTGAAATATGTATAATATCATATAAGAAACGAATCACCAGTCCAGGTTTCATACAGGATACAGGATGCTTGGGGCTGGTGCACTGGGATGAACCAGAGGGATGGTACGGGGAGGAATGTGGGAGAGGGGTTCAGTTAAAATACAGACTCTTAATGGTGACAAATAAGATCTTATTTGTGGTTAAAAATAATAATAATTAAGCATTTATAATCTTTAAAATTAGTTTTAAACTATCATTATGAATGCAGGCATTTAATCTCGTTTGATGGGTTTCAATACATTGAAATCATCGTCCTTTTTAAAGGTTAAATTGTTCCAATTTTGCCAGTAGGTTCTTCCTTTATGATAAATTCTATTTTGAGAATTGATACATGCTTAATACACAGAAGGGATAAAATAGGCATTTGGGTTTCTTAAAAAGTGTTTATTGTTATTTATTTATTTGACTGCACTGGGTCTTAGTTGCAGCATGTGAGATCTGGTTCAATGACCAGGTGTCAGGTCAGTGATAACCCAGGCCCCCTGCACTGAGAGTGTGGAGTCTTAGCCACTGGATCATCAGGGAAGTCCTGAATTTGGGTGTTTTGAAGGACCAAGTTATCCTGTGCCCAATTAGCAGTTTCATTTTAGCAGTAAAACACCCTGTTTGCTCTTTTTAGTGTGATGTATGTGTATGTGTTTATGTTCATGTGTTTTTGTGTGTCCATTCTGCACATACATGTGTGTGCCTATTTTTGTGCAACAGAAAAACTCTGTGACCTCTCTTTCCAACATTTTTACCACTTGACCTTAGACTGGCTTTATTACATTTCCTTCTCTTGAGTGCTTTAAAGATTCAGCTGATTTTCATCTGATATATACTATTGTTTCTGAAAAATACTACTAATAATTTGATTGTTTTCTTATAAATAATTACTTATTTCAGCTAGTGATCTACAATTTTTATTTTGCATTCCAATAGTTTGAATTATAGTTAGTATTGATTTTTTTGTTACTATTGTCAACTACATGATGTGATCATTCTATATGTAGAATTTAAAAAAAAAACAATATTTCTTAGTTTAGTTCTAATTTGTTCTGTTTTATGGAGTTGTTTTTCTTCTTCAGGGACTGCTATTATCAGTATGTTGGATGTCATTTTCTAATCTTTAGTTTTTATTATTTTTCTCCAAACTTAAAAAAAATTCTTTTTCTTCATTTCATTTTAACTTTGATTCACCTCTTTCCTGTATTTCTCTGAAGGTATTATGTCATATGCTTATGCTTTTATTATTTTTAATATATCTGTGATATGTTTTGCAATATAATTGTAATTTTGATATATACTCTGAGTGTGTCTCACAAATATGGTATTATTTTCTGTATTCTTTTTAATTTTTATTTTTTAAAAACTTTTCTTTTCTGTCTTACTCCCTTCCATCTGAAATCATCTGTTTGTTTTCTGTATCTAGAACTCTGTTTCTGCTTTGTTATGTTTGTTTATTTATTTTGTTTTTATGTTCCACAAGTAAATGAAATCATACAGTATCTGTCTTTCTCTGTATGACTTCACTTAGCATAATATCCTCTAGGTCAATAATGCTGTCACAAATGGCAAGATTTTATTTCATTTCATTTCTTTTATCTAGCTGAATATTATTTATATGTGTGTACTTCATTTTCTTCATCCATTCATCTATTAATGGGCACTTAGTTTGCTTCCATATCTTGGCTATTGTAACTAATGCTGCAATAAACAAAAGCATGCATGTATCTTTTCAAACGAGTGTTTTGTTTTCTTTTTTTACAAAATGATTTTATTTATGTTAATTTATTTTATATTAAAATTTATTTTAATTTAATTAATTTATTTTAATTGTTAATTACTTTACAACATTGTATTGGTTTTGCCATACATCACCATGAATCTGCTACGGATATACAGGTTTTCCCCATCCTGAACCCCCCTCCCTCCTCCCTCCCTGTACCATCCCTCTGGGTCGTCTCAGTGCACCAACCCCAAGCATCCAGTATCATGCATCGAACCTGGACTGGTGATTCATTTCATATATGATATTATACACATTTCAATGCCATTCTCCCAAATCATCCCACCTTCTCCCTCTCCCACAGAGTCCAAAAGACTGTTCTATACATCTGTGTCTCTTTTGTTCTCTCGCATACAGGGTTATTATTATCATCTTTCTAAATTCCATATATATGTGTTAGTATACTGTATTGGTGTTTTTCTTTCTGGCTTACTTCACTCTGTATAATAGGCTCCAGTTTCATCCACCTCATTAGAACTGATTCAAATGTATTCTTTTGAATGGCTGAGTAATACCCCACTGTGTATATGTACCACAGCTTTTTTATCCATTCATCTGCTGATGGACATCTAGGTTGTTTCCATGTCCTGGCTATTATAAACAGTGCTGTGATGAACATTGCAGTACACGTGTGTCTTTCAATTCTGATTTCCTTGGTGTGTGTTTTTGTTTTCTTTGGATAAAAATATACAGGAGTGGAATAGCTGGATCCTATAGTAGTATTTTTATTTTTATGAGATCTCTCCATACGGTTTTCATAGAGCTTACACCAATTTATATTCACAAAAACAGTGCGTGAGAGTTTCCTATTTCTCCACATCCCCAGCAACACTTGTTGTTTATTGTCTTTTTGTTAATATCCTTTCTGACTTGTGTGATGTGATACATCATTTTGGTTTTGGATTGATTTCCCTGATGATTAGTGATGGTGAGCATCATTTCATGTGCCTGCTGGCCATCTGTATATCTCATTTGGAAAAACGTACCATATTATAATTGTTTTTTAATATTAAGTTGTATGAGTTCTTTGTATTGATATATTTCAGATATTTACCCAACATCTGATATATCATTTGTAAATAACTTCTCCCATTCAGTAGGTAACTTTTTTGTTTTGCTGATTGTTTCCTTCACTGTGCAAAAGCTTTTTAGGTTGATGTAGTCCCATCTGTTTATTTTTGCTTTTGTTTTCTTTAAGGTCCATTTGAGATTTTTCTTATTTCCTGAGGTTGACTTTTGTTGCTATAAACTTCCTGAGAATTGCTTTTTCTGCATCTCATAGATTTTGAAATGTTGTATTTTCATTTTTGTATGTCTGAAAGCAATTTTTAAAATTTCCTCTGACATTTTCATTGACCCATTGGTTGCTTAGTAACATAATGTTTCAACTCTACATGTTTATGGTGTTTTTTTCTTTTTAGATTCTTACTTGTTAATTTCTAGTCTCATACTGTTGTGGTTGAAAAAGGTGCTTGATATGACTTCACTCTTCTCCATTTTATCTAACTTTCAGCTTTAAATTTGTTTCGTGGACTAGCATATGATTTCTCCAAGAGAATATTCCATATTGACTTTAAAAATTACGTATTCTGCTGTTTTGGGATGCAATATTCAGAAGATATCTCACACGCTAGTAAAGTAATGCTCAAAATTCTCCAAGCCAGGATTCAGCAATACATGAACTGTGAGCTTCCAGATATTCAAGCTGGTTTTAGAAAAGGCAGAGGAACCAGAGGTCAAATTGCCAACATCTGCTGGATCTTTGAAAAAGGAAGACAGTTCCAGAGAAACATCTATTTCTGCTATATTGACTATGTCAAAACCTTTGACTGTGTGGATCACAATTAACTGTGGAAAGTTTTCAAAGAGATGGGCATACAAGACCACCCGACCTGCCTCTTGAAAAATCTATATGCAGGTCAGGAAGCAACAGTTAGAACTGGACATGGAACAATAGACTGGTTCCACACAGGAAAAGGAGTACGTCAAGGCTGTATATTGTCACCCTGGTTATTTAACTTATATGCAGAGTACATCATGAGAAACACTGGGCTGGAAGAAGCTCAAGCTGGAATCAAGATGGCCAGGAGAAATATCAACAACCTCAGATATGCAGATGGCACCACCCTTATGGCAGAAAGTGAAGAGGAACTAAAAAGCCTCTTGATGAAAGTGAAAGAGGAGAGTGAAAAAGTTGGCTTAAAGCTCAACATTCAGAAAACGAAGATCATGGCATCTGGTCCCATTACTTCATGGGAAATAGATGGGGAGACAGTGGAAACAGTGTCAGACTTTATTTTGGGGGGCTCCAAAATCACTGCAGATGGTGACTGCAGCCATGAAATTAAAAGACACTTACTCCTTGGAAGGAATGTTATAACCAACCTAGATAGCACATTCAAAAGCATAGATATTACTTTGTCAACAAAGATATATATAGTCAAGGCTATGATTTTTCCTGTGGTCATGTATGGATGTGAGAATTGCACTGTGAACAAAGCTGAGCACTGAAGAATTGATGCTTTTGAACTGTGGTGTTGGGGAAGACATTTGAGAGTCCCTTGGACTGCAAGGAGATCCAACCAGTCCATCCTAAAAGAGACCAGTCTTGGGTGTTGGAAGGACTGATGCTGAGGCTGAAACTCCAGTACTTTGGCCACCTCATGCGAAGAGTTGACTCATTGGAAAAGACCCTGATGCTGGGGAGATTGGGGGCAGGAGGAAAAGGGGACAACAGAGGATGAGATGGCTGGATGGCATCACTGACTCGATGCACATGAGTTTGGGTGAACTCTGGGAATTGGTGATGGACAGGAAGGCCTGGTGTGCTGTGATTTATGGGGTCTCAAAGAGTTTTACATGACTGAGCGGCTGAACTGAACTGATTCTGAAGATATTTCTTCCGTCTGATCAAATTTATTCCATCTGATCAATATTTTCTTATTGGGTTTCTGTCTGGATGATCTGTTCATTGATATAAATGGGGTCTTAAATTGCTTTACAATAATTGTACTACCAGCTATTTCTTTCTTTACATCTTTTGAAATTTGTTATATGTGTTTTAGTGTTTCTATGTTGGTTTATATATATTTTCAAGTAATATATATTATTTTTGAATTGATTCCTTTATTGAGGTCTTCTTATTCTGCCATCTTGATTTCCTTCTCCAGTGACATTTTTAATAGAATATCATTAAATCAAACAGTACTAAATTCAGAGGTGGCAGTTTAGGCTAAATATAGCTGATAAAGAATTACGTTAAAGCTGAGTATCCTATTGGAAATAAATGAACATTAGCATTTAAGAGAGCTGGGTTTCCTAAATGTAAGACCAGAAACTATAAAACTCCTAGAGGAGAACATAGGCAAAACACTCTCCGACATAAATCACAGCAGGATCCTCTATGATCCACCTCCCAGAATTCTGGAAATAAAAGCAAAAATAAACAAATGGGATCTAATTAAAATTAAAACCTTCTGCACAACAAAGGAAAATATAAGCAAGGTGAAAAGACAGCCTTCTGAATAGCAAATGAAGCAACTGACAAACAACTAATCTCAAAAATATACAAGCAACTTATGCAGCTCAATTCCAGAAAAATAAACGACCCAATCAAAAAATGGGCCAAAGAACTAAATAGACATTTCTCCAAAAGAAGACATACAGATGGCTAACAAACACATGAAAAGATGCTCAACATCACTCATTATTAGAGAAATGCAAATCAAAACCACAATGAGGTACCACTTCACACCAGTCAGAATGTCTGCGATCCAAAAATCTGCAATCAATAAATGCTGGAGAGGGTGTGGAGAAAAGGGAACCCTCCTACACTGTTGGTGGGAATGCAAACTAGTACAGCCACTATGGAGAACAGTGTGGAGATTTCTTTAAAAACTAGAAATAGAACTGCCTTATGACCCAGCAATCCCACTCCTGGGCATACACACCAAGGAAACCAGAATTGAAAGAGACACATGTACCCCAATGTTCATCGCAGCACTGTTTATAATAGCCAGGACATGGAAACAACCTAGATGTCCATCAGCAGATGAATGGATAAGAAAGCTGTGGTACATATACACAATGGAGTATTACTCAGCCATTGACAAGAATACATTTGAATCAGTTCTGATGAGATGGATGAAACTGGAGCCGATTATACAGAGTGAAGTAAGCCAGAAAGAAAAACACCAATACAGCATACTAACACATATATATGGAATTTAGAAAGATGGCAATGATGACCCTGTATGCAAGACAGCAAAAAAGACACAGATGTGTATAATGGACTTTTGGACTCAGAGGGAGAGGGAGAGGGTGGGATGATTTGGGAGAATGGCATTGAAACATGTATACTATCATGTAAGAATCGAATCGCCAGTCTATATCCGATGCAGGATACAGGATGCTTGGGGCTGGTGCACGGGGATGTCCCAGAGAGATGTTATGGGGAGGGAGGTGGGAGGGGGGTTCATGTTTGGGAACGCATGTACACCTGTGGTGGATTCATATGAATGTATGGCAAAACCAATACAGTATTGTAAAGTAAAGTAAAGTAAAAATAAAAATTTAATTTAAAAAAAATAAGTAAAAAAAAAAAAGAGAGAGCTGGGTTCCACCTGAGGTTCTGCCAGTAGTGAGCTGTATGAGTTTAGTTATTTATCAAACAATATGCTTTAGTTCCTTATTCTAAGGTAGGCATGCTACTTCTCTCTAACCTCTTCATATAATGTGTGTGTGTTTTTTTTAATATTGGCTAAAATCAAAGCATGTCACGGGGAAATGGTCAATGACAATAAATTGACAATAAAGTTAATGAGGAAAAAGTTAGGATTAAAATTGTATTCATTAAAATAAATTCAATTTTATATAAATAAAATTGTTTATACATCTGAAAGTACATGTTTATTTAAATAAGAGAAAATGTATAAGTAGTTTTTATTTTCTTATTGCATATTTCAGTGCTACTAAAGTTATAGTTAAAATTAAAGTTTTCATTATAAGCCTGCTGGAAATATTTTTTTAAAAATTGAAAGCATTGTGTTAAGGAAAATGCATTATCATGATGAGAAGAATGAAGTAGACTTTAATTAATAAAGAGAACAAAGCTGAAGGTCACATGAACATTGAACTTAATTTTGTCTGCCAAATGTTAATTACATGCCCTGGGCTGGAATGCTTGATTGCTGTAAATCACTTTCATTGTCTATAAGATGACAGTAAAAAAGATGTTTTAATGTTTGTTGTTTACAATAGTAGATTAATAAAATCTAACCATTTATAATCCCTGAATACTATTGTCTAATGATTTTTTTTAATTTCCAAGAAAGGTTTCAATTTTAATGAAAACAAAAACAAAAAACAAAAAACTTCCGCAACAAATTTATGTTAAATATAGTTAAGGAAAAAGCTGCTTTTCTTCACTTCTTCACTAGTATCTATCATGTTGGTTCCTTTGTCCACATGGGGTATTGTTTTTAATTTTGATAACCTGATATAATACTCAATTTGGTTATCTTATATGTGTATGTAATTATACTTGTCTTTGCAGGTATTATGGTAACATAATGAAACGAGACAATACATGCAAAATGTCTAGCTTAGAGAAGAAGCTCCTATTACTAGAGAACAGATAAAGACAGAATTCAGCATTCACTGAGAATGAATGCCACTAAAGGATCACTCAAAGCATCCATTTCAGTATGACTCAGAAATCAGAGGAAGAAAATAGTCATATATAGAACATTCTTGGAAAAATTGCCAAGCCTCTGCATTGGGTAGAGAAAGAAGATCCTAGATTTTGGAATTCATGCTATAATGCAGTGTGCACACTATCTTGTAAACATCTAAAGAAATAAATAAGATTCACTGGATATGAAAATTATTTTCTCCTTTTCAGTTTAGTGATTTAGTGATACATTAGTAACAAACGTATACTACATTATATTTTGTAATATCTAAGCTATATCTCTTGATTAGTAATAGCTTTATTAAAATTTCCATGAAACTAGACACCAAATTCTGTAAGCTTAAGGCTGTAAGTGAAATAAGGTTTTTGCCCGATGCTGTCTATTACTATTGTTTTCCTCTAGAGATAAGTATAAAATGACATTTCATAGTCTATTTTATGCTTGAATGCATGCTAAGTCACTTCAGTCATGTCCAGCTTTTTGAGATCCACTGAATTATAGCCTCCCAGGCTCTTCTGTCCATGGGGTTCTTCAGATAATACTGGAGTGGGTTGCCATGCCCTCCTCCAGGGGATCTTTCCCACCCAGGTATCAAACCCGTGTCTCCCGTGGCTCTTGCATTGCAGGAAGATTCTTTACCTCTGATCCATGTTCAGTTCAGTTCAGTCACTCAGTCGTGTCCGACTCTTTGCGACCCCATGAATCCCAGCACATCAGGCCTTCCTGTCCATCACCAACTCCCAGAGTTCACTCAGACTCACGTCCATCGAGTCAGTGATGCCATCCAGCTATCTCATCCTCTGTCGTCCCCTTCTCCTCCTGCCCCCAATCCTTCCCAGCATCAGAGTCTTTTCCAATGAGTCAACCCTTCGCATGAGGTGGCCAAAGTACTAGAGTTTCAGCTTTAGTATCATTCCTTCCAAAGTAATCCTAGGGCTGATCTCCTTCAGAATAGATTGGTTGATCTCCTTGCAGACCAAGGGACTCTCAAGAGTCTTCTCCAACATCACAGTTCAAAAGCATCAATTGTTCGGCACTCAGCCTTCTTCACAGACCAACTCTCACATCCATACATGACCACAGGAAAAACCATAGCCTTGACTAGACGGACCTTAGTCGGCAAAGTAATATCTCTGGTTTTGAATATACTATCTAGGTTGGCCATAACTTTTCTTCCAAAGAGCAAGCGTCTTTTAATTTCATGGCTGCAATCACCATCTGCAGTGATTTTGAAGCCCCAAAAAATAAAGTCGTGTAGAAGCCCCTATTATATGCTTACTCAATTATAAATGCACTAAAATCAGAAAGTGGAAAATGAGAATGCAATATCTGAGCGCCTTACTCTGGCATGCTTACAACATTATGGGTTCATTAAAATTCAGCAATTCTCAAAACTTGTACCTGCTTTTGCTTTTATATGTTCCTTTTTTGTAAAGACAAACAGAAAACTAACAAACTATGGACCTAAAATTTAAATAATATTTTACTTGAGCTTGAGTCTCCTTCTATAGAACAATCCAAAACAGGGAACCTTTTTCAGTATATTAAGTTTCCCATCAACAGCTACACTTAGAAAATATGCTAGTAGAATAAAAAGAAGAGAATTAATCCCATTATCTTCTCTTCACTGCATTCAATGAACATTTCTCTGCATATGTGCATTTCATTAAACGACATTGTAACATAACTATTCACAATAAAAAGTACTGATGTCCATTTAAAATTATAACTAAATCCACATCTTCAACATTAACCTAATGAGTCTGCTACCTGTCCATCTGTTGGCAAAAGTAAAGGGAATTAACAACTGTTAGAAAAATTCAATCACACTGAAAATCATGCCACTGCTGCTGCTGCTAAGTCACTTCAGTCGTGTGTCTGACTCTGTGCAGCCCCATGAACTGCAGCCCACCAGGCTCCTCCATCCATGGTATTTTCCAGACAAGAGTACTGGAGTGGGGTGCCATTGCCTTCTCTGAATCATGCCACTGCCCTTCTTTTATTACTCTTTACACACCAGCATGCATTAAGTGATTCTTTAACTAGAGCAAATGTTTGATGTGTAGATTATATCTGCTATACTCTCTGCCAGGGACTGAAGAGGATTCAAACAGATGAGTGGGTCTCATGATATCAGTGCATCAATTTATGAGGATTAGAGAATATCAGAGTACTAGCCATTATAAACTTGCTATACAAGTTTACAGGGAGAGCATTCAGAATTATAAAAGAAAGAAACCACCCATTGTAAAAATAATAAAATTTTCATGGAGAGATTTAGAATGGACTTTGAATAGTAGAAAGAATTTAAATTTCTGGGAAATAGGGTATAGTGAAATTTAGCAGAAAAACATGTAAGCAAAATCATAAAGCTGGTGGTATGGATGGTTTGCTTAAGAACAAATGTGCACTCTATAGAAGAGTCATGTAATACAGGTAGACATGTAGGAAGACAGGTGAAGTGATATCAAGAGCTTTGTCTAAGTGATGGAAAACAAGAATAAAAAATTTCAGCAACTCAGAAGATCAAGGGAGCCTTTAAATTTTTGTTAATAGGGAAACTGACTATAGTAACCAATCCCTGAGAGTAGCCCAGAGTGATTACAATTACTGGTATACACACTTTTGTAGTACCCTTCCATATTGTAACAGTGACCAAAAGAATAAGTGTACCAGTGACCAAAAGAATAAGATTGTCTGAGTGATCGAAAGAATAAGTCAGATAGATGTACACCACTTCGGATTCCATACCGTGGCTTCCGTTTTATTCACTCTTTCTCTCTTTCTTTGTCTCCCTTCCTTATCATTCATTCTTGGGGAAGCCATGTCAGGAAGGATGGATGCTTCCTGCCATTAATTACATGAGTAAGCTTAGAATGAGAACTCCAGTCACAGTCAAATCTTTAGATGTAGCCCAACTCAACAGTTTGACTGCAACCACATGAATGACCCTGATTAGAGCAAGAATCGTCACAGATTCCTGCCTTTCAGAAGATGTGTGAATTGTAAACTTTTGTTGTGGTTAAAGCTGCAAGTTTGGGAACTATTAGTTATGTAGCAATAGATAACTACTATAATTATGGATGCACTCTGTGACATGATATTATTTATATGGCACTAAAATCTGAGTGGATTGCAACAGAAAGATGTAAGAGGTGAGAGGACCAGTTTTAGGAACTTACTATATACTGAGCCTCCTGCCATGTGCACTGTATGCATTTCCTCATTAAACAAACCAGGTATGCTTTTTGAAAAGAGGTACTATTTGTATTTTTGTTTTATAGAAACAAATAAGCAACTTGTCCAAGATCACACAGATACTGAGTGATGAGCCAAACTTCAAACTCTTCCTTGTTTACATAAATAAGTGTTGGCTAAATTAATGAATAATCATGTGGGAGCACATTTTATGAGTTATAATGTGCTGTTAATACTTTTCCCCTGCTTTTAATAAAATTTGGAAAGATTCTGAACTAATCCTGAGACTATTTTTGTTGTAGTTCCAAAATAAATGGAATCAAAGGAAAATGTCCGAAAAGGAAATGGCCTGGTATACTTCCCTGGTCCAGATGTACCTAAAATTTTCATAGTGCAAGTCTTTGCAAAAACTCTATTTAAACTACCCTGTCTGGCTTTTTATGTACAAGTGATTTCTAAGAAGTGCTTCCTTTGGACCACTTTTGAAGTTTCAAGTAATAAAAAACTTAGAAAAAATATTCCAGGAGAAAACTTGAACTCCTAAAATGGTATTCACTTTAACACAGTTAAAAAAGGCTTCAGATGAGATCCAAGCAAAAGTAAAATAAACACTCAAAAGGAAAAGAGTGGGAGGAGGAGAAATAGCAAAGTAACAGCAATATTCACAAAACTTAATTTATAAAATAAACACATAGATAAAAACAGTGAAATCAACTTAATGCCTAGTGTAAAACCCCTACAGATTGTCTAAAACTGTGTTTTAAGAGGCAATAGAGAATGGATGCCAGAATGAGCCTGCATAGATTTACATCCTAACTTTGCTTTTTATGAACCACATAACTTTGGGAAATAACTTACCCCATGCACCTCATCTCAAAAAGGAGAAGATAATTGTGCTTAACTCCTAGGGTTGCTGTGAAAATTGAATGAGTTAAAATGCACATATAATTTTGAAGACTGAATAGTTAATGTACATTAACTGCTACATATCTTTCCTGATCGATACACAAAATTGAGGGGTCAGGGGATGGCATTTTCAGGGCACCTCTGTCAGTTCTTACATTTGGTAACATAAATTTAACCAAAGCTTGAAGAAAATACAGATTTCTCTCTGATAAATTAACTGCCCTCAGAAGAGAGACTGATAGGTCCACTAGATAGATTTCACCAACGACCATACACACTAAATCAACGATAACTCCATAAGACCAGAAGAGGGCCGTTTCTCCTTAAATTTTGCATCCTAGGCACTTCACTTGCCTTACTCTTGATGTTTTGAAATGAAATGCGAAGAAAACCTACAATGAACCTCCAGGAGACTGAGTATTATAAGAATATCCCTGCTGTACTCTTGCCTGGAAAATCCCATGGATGGAGGAGCCTGGTAGGCTGCAGTCCATGGGGTCGCTAAGAGTCGGACACGACTGAGAGACTTCCCTTTCACTTTTCACTTTCATGCATTGGAGAAGGAAATGGCAACCCACTCCAGTGTTCTTGCCTGGAGAATCCCAGGGACGGGGGAGCCTGGTGGGCTGCCATCTATGGGGTCGCACAGAGTCGAACACGACTGAAGTAACTTAGCAGCAGCAGCTGTTCTCTAAGAGAACATGTGCTCAGTTGCTAAGTCATGTCTGACTCTTTGCAATCCCATAAACTGTAGCCCACCATGCTCAGACTCTGTCCACAGGATTTCCTAGGCAAGAATACTGGAGTGGATTGCCATTTCATTCTCTAAGAAGAAACTATATGAAATAGTAATTAAGCACACAGAAAGTAAATTTTTATGAATAAACATAGGTCCCTCTGTTTCCTCTTCATTTTAATTGTTTTCAGCAGATGATAGTCACAATTGTAGTTTAGAAATTTGCAGAAATAGAAAAATTATTCAAAAACAGATCAATTATTTCCATCTGAGGACCCTATGATCTAGGGTAGCAGTCTCAAATCTTATTAGCACCAAGAACCAGTTTCATAGAAAATGATTTTTCCATGGACCAGGAGTGGATGGAGAATTGTTTCAGGATTATTCAAGCACATTACATTTATTGTATACTTTATTTCTGTTATTATTATGTCAGCTTCACCTCAGATTATTGAGTATTAGATCCCAGAGATTGAGGACCCCTGATCCAGAGAATATTCTCAGTTGTTGCAAGCTGCTTACAACTTATTTTTTTAAAGTTCCTCCACTTTTCCTGTAAGAGTTCTAAATATAACTGTCTTTGAAAGATGTTAAAATGCAGAAGTAACATATATAGGAACAATATTCCTCCTCTAAGCAGAATTCACAGATTCCCTGGTGACTCAGCAGCAGAGAATCCATTTGCCAATACAGAAGACATGGGTTTGATCCCTGTTTTGGGAAGATCCCCTGGAGAAGAAAAAGGCAATGCACTTCAGTATTCTTGCCTGAGAAATCCCATGGACAAAAGAGCCTGGTGGACTATAGTCCATGGAGTCACAAAAAGTCAGATATGACTTAGTGACTAATTAACAACAAGAACAAAGCAGAGTTCACAAAGTCTCCTATAGTTTTCCATCAGTATTTCTCTTCAGATTATTGCTGATCAGAATCTCTATTCTTGACTGGAAGATAAATGTGTATCTTTTGAAAATATCATAGATCATTGAAGAGGAAACTATTTTAATTAATATAAATAGTATTTTGTTCATAGAACAAAATATATGATGAAGTTTGAAAATTTTTATTAGGAAACCCTTTTTGAAGAATTGTCCAACCTAAAAAAGCATTTAAAATTCAATGATATTCCATAGGAAAATTTGAAAAACAAAGAGTAGGTGTGAGTGACAGGCAACCTGCAACCAACATTTAAGGAGAAACTTTCTAAAAATAGAGCTGATTATCGATAAGAATAAAATATTGTAAAGTAATTAGCCTCCAATTAAAATAAATAAATTTAAATTTAAAAAATAAAAATAAAAAGTAAAATTAGCTAGCTTTTACCAAATACTTACTATGTACCAAATACCATGTTAAGAGCCTTAATGTCTTATTCAAAGTATAAAGGTTTATTAACATTAACATTATTTTTCCTTTGTTAATTCTTGGTGTAGTTATTATTTGAACACAGAATGGTTCCAAGGCCATTGAAACAATGTATAACTCTGACTCCAACAGCTTAGACATAATATGTTAAGCATAGAGAGATGAGAGTATAGGGAGGTCACCAAAAATCCTGGAAAACAAAACAAAACAACTTGACAAAAATAAAGTATAGCTCTGAACGATCAGTGTGCAGAAATGACTGTAAGAAAGACATCTTGGGACATCAGTTCAGTTCATTTCAGTTCAGTCACTCAGTCGTGTCTGACTCTTTGCGACCCCATGAATCGCAGCACGCCAGGCCTCCCTGTCCATCACCAACTCCCGGAGTTCACTCAGATTCACGTCCATCAGGTCAGTGATGCCATCCAGCCATCTCATCCTCTGTTGTCCCCTTCTCCTCCTGCCCCCAATCCCTCCCAGCATCAGAGTCTTCTCCAATGAGTCAACTCTTCACATGAGGTGGCCAAAGTACTGGAGTTTCAGCTTTAGCATCATTCCTTCCAAAGAAATCCCAGGGTTGATCTCCTTCGTAATGGACTGGTTGGATCTCCTTGCAGTCCAAGGGACTCTCAAGAGTTTTTTCCAACACCACAGTTCAAAAGCATCCATTCTTCAGCACTCAGACTTCTTCACAGTCCAACTCTCACAGCCATACATGACTACTGGAGAAACCATAGCCTTGACTAGATGGACCTTAGTCGGCAAAGTAATGTCTTTGCTTTTCAATATGCTATCTAGGTTGGTCATAACTTTTCTTCCAAGGAGTAAGCGTCTTTTAATTTCATGGCTGCAGTCACCATCTGCAGTGATTTTGGAGCCCCCCAAAATAAAATCTGACACTGTTTCCACTGTTTCTCCATCTATTTCCCATAAAGTGATGGGACTAGATGCCATGATCTTCGTTTTCTGAATGTTGAGCTTTAAGTCAACTTTTCCCCTCTCCTCTTTCACTTTCATCAAGAGGCTTTTTAGTTCTTCTTCACTTTCTGTCATAAGGGTGATGTCATCTGCATATCTGCAGTTATTGATATTTCTCCCGGCAATCTGGGACAACATAGATGGACCTATATTATGCTAAGTGAAATAAGCCAGACAGAAAAAGACAAATACTGCATGATCTCGCTCATATATGAAATCCAAAAAATAAAAAAAAAAAATGAAGAAACAGACCTAAACAGAAGCAGAGTCATTGATACAGAGAACTATAAAACTGACATATACAATGATATTAATATTAGTACTATTCATAATGTGGAAACTGAAAATTAACTTAAAGTTTAAGAATTCGGTAAAAGTTAAGGAAAATCTTCACATGAAAATTTTGTCACCATTAAAATGTTGGCTTATCAAACATTTGAATTATTGTGGAGCAATTATTAACTAATGGTTAATTATTAGAACTATATTAATATGTATGCATGAAAATACTCTGAAAATAAATATGCCAAATGTTATTGGTGATTGTAATGGGACTGTGGATAATTTTAACTCTGACTTTTTCTATCTACCTATACTTTTCAAGTGATCTCTCATCCACATAATACTTTTATATTTTTTAAAAATAAAAGCACTTTTTTTTTTTTTTTTAAGAAAGACATCTTGGAATCAAGCCTGTCATTCCCAAGGCTGCCAAAGGATGAAAGAATTAAAAGATGCCTTAAAAATAGTATAACACCTTTCATATTTTTATTTCTACAACCAAAGTATTAATAGCCAGCATTGATTGAGAGACCATGCATGTAGCACTGTGCTAAGTATTTTGCATGCATTATCTCAAAATATCCTACTGCATCTAGTAGGGTAAGTACTATCACTATCCTCACTTTACAAGTACAGAAATTAAAGTTTCAAAACTTTGAGTACATGCTCATGGTGTACAGTTAATAAGTCAGGAAGCCCCACATCAAAACTGGACTTACCTGAATGCAGGGCCACATGACTGCTCCAACCACCAAGCTATACACATCACATTATTTTATATTTATGCATTCTTTTGAGTCTCACAGCAACCTCGTAAAATACATAGTGACTAACTTAAAAACTGAAACTCAGAAATATTAAGGGACAATTCTAAGTCATACAAATAATATTCAAACACCATTTTGATCATACTGATGGCTAAAGGTATATGAAACATACATTAAATGAAATACTTTCAAAGTAAATGATCTCCCAGAAAAGTATACAGTCACCCTGCTTTGTTGAAAAATTATTCTCAATTATAGACCCAATAAAATATTCCTTTGTGATATTTCCAATACTAAGCAGTTGTTTGCTTCTCACTAAGATCATTGTATACTTACCATTTGAAATGTCCAGGTACTCATTGATGGGTTCATTGAAAATTAGCATTCATGAAATAGAATTAGTCAGCATTGATTTGCTTTTATTCCAAAAGAAAACAATAATTAAAAGACATGCATAACAGATATAATGTATTTTTGAACATATTTAATGTTAATTTCATTAATTATTTTCATCTAAGAGCCTACAACAGACTGTATTGCCTTTATATAGACTTGTACTTCCTTTCCCTGGTGGCTCAGATGGTTAAGATAGTAAAGAATATGTCGACAATGCAGGAGAGCCAGTTTTGATCCCTGGGTTGGGAAGATCCCCTGGAGAAGGAAATGGCTACCCACTTCAGTATTTTTGCTTGGAGAATTCCATTGACAGAAAAGCTGGGCGGTAGAGTCCATGGGGCTACAAAGAATTGGACACGATTGAGCAACTAACACTAACATACTGCCTATCACATATTGAAAAACCTGTGAGACATACTATACGCAATTTCATAACATCAGTACTAATAAGAATGTTTAGGAAAAAATGAAAAGATTACTCCTCAAAAGGGAGTTAAGATGATCTAGTTGAGATCAAGAGGTAAGTCAACAGTTGGAGAAGGCAGATAGCTACCCCATCCCCAGCCTGTTGCCACTCTTGTTGTTGGTGAGGACTTTTCTGTGCCCATCAAGTGGAGATTGTTTTTTTTGTTTTTTTTTTTTTTTCTTTTGGACTTGGAAAAAACAGGGGATTTTGTGTGTCATACTCTGTCATGGTTGACAAATGAGACAGGAATCAGCCTACTTCACTAATGTGATAATTATCTTTGACACTCTCTGTCTTTGACATTCATGCAGTACACATGACCAGAGACTGATGCAGGCACATGAGCCAACGTTTCATTGATTTTGATTTTTTCCTAGATGTGTACAGATTTCTTTTTTTAACTTTTGCTTGTTTTTATTGGGAAACTTGAATTTCAAACTATGTTTCAAAATAAGCATATATAGCTTTGAAGTTCTGTTAATATAAAAGTGAGATATACAACAAAAATTAAGACAAATGGAATATTTTTTAAGTTAATATTCTCATATTTGGAAAATCTGAGAAATAATAGTATATTCAGGTTTTCTTTCCTCATCTGCCTACAACCACAGTAAATATAATAATACACTTTTCCACTAATTTTCTCCTGAACCTGGTAGTTTGAGTCACCCTTAAATATCTAATAGTAGCTCAGTTAAAGAATCCTATTTGCTCTCCTGATTATAAGCCATATATGTGTCCCAAACATAATTGGCCTGACATAATTACAAAGCAAAACTTTCAGCTGTTAAATCATAGGATAAAACACAGATTATCAGTGAAATATAAGAGTAACATAGAATCAATAGCTTTTCATGTAAATTCAACAATTGTTTCCTTTATACCAAACTAGGAAATTTTTCTACTGCTGAATTTCATAGTCAACAAATAAACTAAAAAGAGAATTTTAGGTAGCTGCAGAAAACATTTTACAAAGCATGGATATTCCACATACTGAAAGCATTTAATGACTAGATATCCAGTGTGCTGCTGGGACATGGGAGGGTATTTGAGAAGTTGTATGTTCCAGAGAAATCAATTTTTAAAATAATCAATATTAAAAACAAATAATTTTTTAAAGTTTGCTGCTGCTGCTAAGTCGCTTCAGTCATGTCCGACTCTATGCGACCCCATAGATGGCAGTCCTCCAGGCTCCACCGTCCCTGGGATTCTCCAGGCAAGAACACTGGAGTGGGTTGCCATTTCCTTCTCCAATGCATGAAAGTGAAAAGTGAAAATGAAGTTGCTCAGTCGTGCCCGGCTCTTCACAACCCCATGGACTTCAGTCTACCAGGCTCCTCCGTCCATGGGATTTTCCAGGCAAGAGTACTGGAGTGGGTTGCCATTGCTTTGTAATAAATATCTGATGCAAAACAGGCTTTCAGAAATGACTAGGCAAGCATTCAAATTATTACTTCTACTAAACTTGCTAAGGAAAAAAAAAAAAAAAAAGCCTGATGGCAATAAAAGTAAGAACAAATACCAGAAATTTTAAACTAAAATTTATTATTCATGAATAAAGAGGTAAAATGTGCATACTTCTCCTTCAAAGATTAAGTTCAGCATTTTAAACAATGTTTTCCCTTTTCTAATAAAAGCACCCACAATATGATTCTCTCTGACTTTATCAGAATCAAGATTTGGATGTTCAGGTTGAGTAGGTATGAGTCAACAATTCCTAATGAAAAATTCTGCATCTTTGAATGCTTTATTTTATACAAGTACCAGTAGAGTTGTTGCACAACTCCTCAGTCATGTCCAACTATTTGTGACCCAATGGACTGCAGCACACCACGCTTCTCTGTCCTTCAGCATCTCCCAGAGCTTGCTCAAATTCATGTACATTCAGTCAGTGATGCTATCAACCATCTTGTCCTCTGTCATCCCCTTCTCCTTTTGCCTTCAATCTTTCCTAGCATCAGGGTATTTTCCAATAAGTCAGCTCTTTGCATCAGGTGGCTAAAGTATTGGAGCTTTAGCTTTAGCATCAGTCCTTCCAATGAATATTCAGGACTGGTTTCCTTTAGGATTGACTGGTTAGATCTTGCAGTCTGCAGTTATGTAGGAGTACTGACTAGACAGAGACTGAAAAGATTTGAGTCCGAGGTCAGGGGTGGTGGCTGAGAGGAGCTACCCCACGTCCGAGGTCAGGAACAGCAGCTGGGAGGAGCTACCCGGCAACTGAGATCAGGGGCAGCGGCCGAGAGTGCCAGGCTGTGACAATGCAGGAGCAGCCAAGAGGTGCTATCCCTGCCAGAGGCCAGGCACGGTGGCCAGGAGGAGCTGCCGCACGTGGGAGGCCAGGGGTGGTGGCCAGGAGGAGCAACCCCACGTCCAAGGAACGGTGGCTGTGTGGGCACCAGAGGGCCTAGAGGAGCTATTCCACGTTCAAGGTCGAGAGGGCGGCGGTGAGGAGATATCCCTCATCCAAAGTAAGGAGCTGTGCTTTGCTGGAGCAGCCGTGAAGAGATACCCCATGCCCAAGGTAAGAGAAACCCAAGTAAGACAGTAGGTGTTGAAAGAAGGCATCAAAGAGCAGACACACTGAAACCATACTCACAGAAAACTAGTCAAATGAATCACACTAGGACCACAGCCTTGTCTAACTCAAAGAAACTAACCCATGTCCTGTGGGGCCACCCAAGATGGGTGGGCATGGTGGAGAGGTCTAAGACAATGTGGTCCACTGGAGAAGGGAATGGTAAACCACTTCAGTATTCTTGCCTTGAGAACCCCATGAACAGTATGAAAAGGCAAAATGATAGGATACTGAAAGAGGCACTCCCCAGGTCAATAGGTGCCCAACATGCTACTGGAGATCAGTGGAGAAATAACTCCAGAAAGAATGAAGGGATGGAGGCAAAGCAAAAACAATACCCAGCTGTGGATGTGACTGGTGATAGAAGCAAGGTCCAATGCTGTAAAGAGCAATATTGCATAGGAACCTGGAATGTCAGGTCCATGAATCAAGGCAAATTGGAAGTGGTCAAACAGGAGATGGCAAGAGTGAACATCGACATTCTAGGAATCAGCGAACTAAAATGGACTGGAATGGGTGAATTTAACTCAGATGACCATTACATCTACTACTGTGGGCAGGAATCCCTTAGAATAAATGAAGTAGCCATCATGGTCAACAAAAGAGTCTGAAATGCAGTACTTGGATGCAATCTCAAAAACGACAGAATGATCTCTGCTCGTTTCAAAGGCAAACCATTCACAGTAATCCAAGTCTATGCCCCAACCAGTAATGCTAAACAAGCTGAAGTTGAACAGTTCTATGAAGACCTACAAGACCTTTTAGAACTAACACCCAAAAAAGATATCATTTCATTATAGGGGACTGGAATGCAAAAGTAGGAAGTCAAGAAACACCTGGAGTAACAGGCAAGTTTGTCCTTGGAATACAGAATGAAGCAGAGCAAAGACTAATAGGGTTTTGCCAAGAAAATGCACTGGTCATAGCAAATACCCTCTTCCAAAAACACAAGAGAAGACTCAACACATGGACATCACCAGATGGTCAACACTGACATCACATTGATTGTATTCTTTGTAGCCAAAGATGGAGAAGCTCTATACAGTCAAAAAAACAAGACAAAGAGCTGACTGTGGCTCAGATCATGAACTCCTTATTGCCAAATTCAGACTTAAATTGAAGAAAGTAGGGAAAACCACTAGACCATTCAGGTATGACCTCAATCTAATCCCTTATGATTATACAGTGGAAGTGAGAAATAGATTTAAGGGCCTAGATCTGATAGATAGAGTGCCTGATGAACTATGGACTGAGGTTCGTTGCACTGTATAGGAAACAGGGATCAAGACCATCCCCATGGAAAAGAAATGCAAAAAAGCAAAATGGCTGTCTGAGGAGGCCTTACAAATAGCTGTGAAAAGAAGAGAAGTGAAAAGCAAAGGAGAAAAGGAAAGATAAGCATCTGAATGTAGAGTGCCAAAGAATAGCAAGAAGAAATATAAACTCCTTCTTCAGCAATCAATGCAAAGAAATAGAGAAAAACAACAGAATGGGGAAGACTAGAGATCTCTTCAAGAAGATTAGAGATACCAAGGGAACACTTCATGCAAAGATGGGTTCGATAAAGGACAGGAATTGTATGGACCTAACAGACGCAGAAGATATTAAGAAGAGGTGGCAAGAATACACAGAAAAAGTACACAGAAAAGATCTTCATGACCAAGATAACCACGATGGTGTGATCACTCACCTAGAGCCAGACATCCTGGAATGTGAAGTCAAGTGGGTCTTAGAAAACATCACTACAAACAAAGCTAGTGGAGGTGATGGAATTCCAGTTGAGCTGTTTCAAATCCTGAAAGATGATGCTGTGAAAGTGCTGCACTCAATATGGCAGCAAATTTGGAAAACTCAGCAGTGGCCACAGGACTGGAATAGGTCACTTTTCATTGCAATCCCAAAGAAAGGCAATGCCATGGAATGCTCAGACTACTGCACAATTGCACTCATCTCACAGGCTAATAAAGTAATGCTCCAAATTCTCCAAGCCAGGCTTCAGCAATATGTGAACAGTGAACTTCCAGATGTTCAAGCTGGTTTTAGAAAAGGCAGAGGAACCAGAGATCAAGTTACCAACATCTGCTGGATCATAGAAAAAGCAAGAGCTTTCCACAAAAACATCTCTTACTGCTTTATTGACTATGGCAAAGCCTTTGACTGTGTGGATCACAATAAACTGTGGAAAATTCTGAAAGAGATGGGCATACCAGACGACCTGATCTGCCACTTGAGAAACCTATATCCAGGTCAGTAAGCAACAGTTAGAAATGGACATGGAACAACAGACTGATTCCAAATAGGAAAAGGAGTATGTCAAGGCTGTATATTGTCACCCTGCTTATTTAACTTATATGCAGAATCCATCCTGAGAAATGCTGGCCTGGAAGAAGCACAAGCTGGAATCAAAATTGCCAGGAGAAATATGAATAACCTCATATACGCAGATGACACCACCCTTAAGGCAGAAAGCAAAGAACTAAAGAGCCTCTTGAAAGTGAAAGAGGAGAGTGGAAAAGTTGGCTTAAAGCTCAACATTCAGAAAACGAAGATCATGGCTTCCGTTCCCATAACTTCATGGGAAATAGATGTGGAAACAGTGGAAACAGTGTCAGACTTTATTTTTTGGGGCTCCAAAATCACTGCAGATGGTGACTACAGCCATGTAATTAAAAGACGTTTACTCCTTGGAAGAAAATCTATGACCAATCTAGATAGCATATTGAAAAGCAGAGACATTACTTTGCCAACAAAGGTCCGTCTAGTCAAAGCTATTGTTTTTCCAGTCGTTATGTATGGATGTGAGAGTTGGGCTGTGAAGAAAGATGCGCGCTGGACAATTGCTGCTTTTGAACTGTGGTGTTGGAGAAGACTCTTGAGAGTCCCTTGGACTGCAAAGAGATCCAACCAGTCCATTCTGAAGGAGATCAGTCCTGGGTTTTCTTTGGAGCAAATAATGCCGAAGCTGAAACTCCAGTATTGTGGCCACCTCATGTGAAGTGTTAACTCATTGGAAAAGACTCTGATGCTGGGAGGGATTGGAGGCAGGAGGAGAAGGGGACGACAGAGGATGAGTTGGCTGGATGGCATCACTGACTCGACGGGCGTGAGTCCGAGTGAACTCCGGGAGTTGGTGATGGACAGAGAGGCCTGGCTTGCTTGCTATTCATGCGGTCACAAAGAGTTGGACACGACTGAGCGCCTGAGCTGAACTGAACTGAACTTCTCCTAATAGCTCTCTGGTTTTAGGAAAATTATTGAAATTTTCAGATTTTCCACTTACTCATTTTTAAATTAGCAGAAATAATAGTGTCTACCTTGTTAAGGTTATTATAAGGGCCAAATAATGTGAAATGTGAAAAGTACTTAGCAGAATACCTAGAATATAGTAAATGCTCAATAAATGTTAGCTGATATTTACTACTAATAATACTATTGTGTAAAATTTACAGCCGGCTTCCCCTCATTTCCTCTGAATCTACTTCCTTATTCTTCATCCACTTGGAGTTCTGAATCTCTCCCACAGTTATAGTACTTTTTCAGTCCCTTCTCTGTCCTCTATGTACTTGCTGATTCAGACTCTCTTTGACAGCTATTTACTTCATGCCTTGTTTCCATGTTCAGTTTCCCCTATAGCTGCAAACTGTCCCCAGGTGAGCAACTGTTAGTTAACCCCAGTCCCTCTTCATCAGGAATAGCCTATTACTTTTCTTTCTCCACCTCATGTAAGTATGGACATAATTCTGGATATGGTGCTTGGTAACTAGGAATCCAGAATACAGAAAAGCTTATGGATAGGACTACCTAGAAGAGAAAAGAGGATCTTTGAGATGCAAATAACTAGGATTAAAAAAGAAAAAATAGTATCGATTATGCCATAACAACAACAACAAAACCCAGATCTTAAAGCAGCAAATAATTTATTTCTTGCTCAGATTTCATAGACATCTTGCGGGGCAGAGGCGCAGCTTGACATTGTTTTTAATCAGGGACCCAGGTTGATGAAGTATCCACATTTGGAACTTCATCTATTACCATGTGAAGAGTAAAGGAACAGTCATCACATAGACATAACACAAGACGCTTCAACTTACATGTCATTAATGTGAGCAAGGCACATGTCCATGCCCAACTGCTAGAGTTAGAAATTCTATCCTACTATTTGTCTGAAATATGAATAAGCAGCTCTGTTGATTACAAAATTTTAAACAAATAGAATGGACTGTGAGCTGAGAGCATGAAATATACTTAATGAGTTTTTATATTCACCCCTTCAGACAAATAAACTTGCCATAGTAGCTATACACCAACTGCTTTTATAATGAATAAGTGATCTCATATATCATATTGTAAAAATGAATCCAAATGTTGATTATGCTAACAGATGCAATATCCAATGCTAATAGAATTAATGTTTAAGTTTTAGAAGAGGTTATTTACCTTAGAATGCCAATGTGCACATTCTTTTTGTTTTTAAAATTCTAAATATTAAAATTCTTCAGTTCAAACCTTGAGAATATCAGAATTTTGTATGAAGTCCTTTACCATTCAGTGTAATGTAAAGCACTCTTGGGACTCTGCCAAAGCTTGCCGTTGAGATCTTCTGAAATTACTCTAGATTTTAATTACTTAACTTGGTTTAGGAGAACGCTTACAAACAAAGTTGTTAATCATGTGCACTGTAGTATTATGAAGGAATTTAATGTTGTTGTTGTTTTTCTCCCTGTGGTATATCAGGTGTCATGTTAGCATGCTGTGATCATTACTTTGAGTGCATGTTTTAATTCTCTTCTCTCCTCACCAATGTACACCTCCCCCTAGGCTTGTAACATAAAGCCCATTTTCTATTTGCTTGTTCCCATTTCTGGAGAAAATTATTACATAGTAAAAATATTGAGTTTCTACTATGGCTTCATTCCAGTCGGTTTTATATTCATATGCTTGAACTCATTGAATGAGTCATGAATGAATGGATATATACTGAAAGCACCCTGAATAGATGTTGCAAACCATTAAGACTGAGTATTGATGAAGAGCAATTACTGTTGTGTGATGAGGAACTTCTTGACTCAGGAATCCTATATATTTCTAAGTTATGTGAAAATAAGGGCTATAATGAAAGAGAAAGAAATTCAAAACACTTTTCTTAAATAATATTACCAGTATACTTTTCAGTATTACAAGAGAAAATTATAAAGTGAACACTCTTACATATAGACTTTTTATATAGTCTATGTTCCAAAATTTTACTTCGTTGACTTAATAGTTATGCTTGATATACTGGTCACTTAATTTCTTGTTCTTCATTCTTAGTATCAGGCTGCTAAGAAAGTTCAGTTAAGTTGCTCAGTCATGTCCAACTCTGTGATCCCATGGACTTCAGCATGCCAGGCTTCACTGTCCATCCCCAACTCCCAGAATTTACTCAAACTCATGTCCATTAAGTGGGTGATGCCAGCCAACCATCTCATCCTCTGTCGTCCCTGGCTCCTTGAAGATATTTATAGCTTTACTCTTTATAAATCTAGAGGTAAAGAATAGATAATTCAGCACACAGCAAAACTGAAGAGTAAAATGTTTCCTTTTTCCTTATCTGGTCCTTTTCTCCATTATCAAATACAAGGTCATTTATTTTTCCTTATACTGGAGTCTTGCACTCTGCCCACCTCCCATGAAAAAATGACACTCTTCCCATTAAACTTTTAAGATCTGGTTTTTTTTCTCCCTCTTCCTGTAGTTTGTACTTCCCAAATATGTCTGAAAATCTGTCACAGCATATTGATGGCTAGTGCTGTTTTTAGTTGTTATCCTTTCCATGAGGAAATTTTATTAGGAGCATTTGGAATTTTAATCTAAATATGAGACAAATAAAAAGGCATTCAATTGTGAATGTTTGTAATTCTCTGATTACCAAGGAGGAGTCTTCTTGCTTGAAGGTTAAGACCCCAAAAGTTTTATGTTCTGTGGTACCTGGGAATGAGGAAAAAAGAAATATTTAAAAAGGCAGAGACTACATGAATCTATATAATAAAGAGCCAAACCAGAGAGGATAGAGACAAGGGACTCTGGAGAAACTTACAGTAGAACAGAGTGGTTACCTGCAAAAGATTCAAAAGCAAAGAGAGAAGTGGGAGCGAGAAAGAGAAAGGGGGAGAGAGAGAGAGAGGAAGGGAGAGAGAGAGAAGACTATCAGGAATCAAAGAGAGGTGATCAGGGCAGATCCTTTAGACATTAAATGATGATAATGAAAAATTGTGAACAATTTTATGCCAATAATTTTGACCTCTGCATTTCTATGGACATGTACTTGGTAGGAGAAATGCTGAGCCATGTTTTTAGCTTTATTATGGATACACAGTAATTTTATTAAGCTGATACACTTTTTACATGTCCATAAGCTGCATATGATAGTTCTACTCCTATACATCCTTCCCCAAAGTTAGTATTGTTAGTATGTCTAATTATACCCATTCTGATGGATGTGTACAGGTATAGAATTTTGACTTGAATTTGTGCTCCCCTGGTATTAATGAAATTGAGCACCCTTTTTTACATTAGTAAGCTGGATAGTTTTTTCTATGATGTGCTAATTTTTGTCTCCTGCCCATTGTCTAATAGGATGCCTGTCTTCTCTTTACTGATTTGTACAAGTCTTATTCATATTCTTCATACAAGCTTTTTGTGAATTATATTCACTATTAAAAATATCCTTTCTAACTCTGTGTATTGCTTTTTTATTCTCTAAATCTGGTCTTATGATGAATAATGTTCCTAATTTTACTTTTTATTTAATGATTTTATTTATAGTTATTAAATTTGATATGCCATTTGGGAACCTTGGCATATCCCAAGGTCATGAACATCTTTTAAATTTAAAAAAACTTAGCTCTAAAACCCATATTGAATTAATTTGGTTTATGTTATGAAGAAGGAGCCAGGCTATCATCACAAGAACATGAATGCTGATGTATATATGAAATTATTTCTGAACTCCTTATTTTATTTCATTGGTCTGTGTTTCGGTTATTGTTGTTCAGTCACTCAGTCATGTCCAACTTTTTGTGACCCCATGGACTGAAGTATGCCAGAATGCTCTGTCCTTCACCGTCACCTAGAGCTTTTTCACACTCATGTCATCCGACCATCTGGTCCTCTGTTGTCCCCTTATCCTCCTGATTTCAATCTTTCCCAGAATCAGGGTCTTTTCCAGTGAGTTGGCTCTTCACATCAGGTGGCCCAAGTATTAGAGATTCAGCATCAGTCGTTCCAATGAATATTCAGGGTTGATTACCTTTAGGATCAACTGATTTGATTTCCTTGTTGTCCAATGGACTGTCTAGATTCTTCTCCAACACCACAATTCAAAAGCATCAGTTCTTTGCTGTTCAGCCTTCTTTATTGTCCAGCTCTCACATCCACATATGACTCTGGGGGAAACTGCAGCTTTGACTCTATGGACCTTTGTTGGCATACTAATGTCTCTGCTTTTGAGTACGCTGTGTAGGTTGTCATAGCTTTTCTTCCAAGGAGCAAGCATCTTTTATGTCATGGCTGCAGCCACCATCTGCAGTGATTTTAGAGCCCAAGAAAATAAAGTCTGTCACTGTTTCCATTATTTTCCCATCTATTTGCCAAGAACTTATGGGACCGGATGCTATAATCTGTTTTTTGAATGTTGAATTTTAAGCCAGCTATTTCACTCTCCTCTTTAACCTTCCTCAAGAGGCTTTTTAGTTCCCCTTTGCTTTCTGCCATAAGGGTGATGTCTTCTGTATATCTGAGGTTATTTGTTATCATGTGTTTAAAATAAAACCTTATATTGGGTAGTTTGTGCTACAACTTTCTATCTTCTTTAAAATTATCTTTATTTTGACTGTTGTTTCCATATTTTTTATAAATCTGAGAACTAGCTTTGCAATTTTTCTAAAAAAAAAAGAATAAACAGGATTTTTTTAGAATTGCACTTCATTAACACATCAAATTTGGGGAAAGAAAAATCTTTTTGTGATACTAAAAGTTCTGATTCTTAAATATTATATTTCCCTCCATTTGTTTAGTATTATCCAAATTTTAAGTGATGTTTTATAATAATTACCTGACAGCTCTTTTGGTAGAATTATTCTAGGTATTTAATCAGGGATTATCATAGCATTCTAGAAGAGCTGAATTATTGAGAATATGAGTAAGAGGTAGCTGAATAATGGATAGAGAAAGACAAGGTGATATGGGAGGGATTCAAACCACTGATAGAGATTGAAGAAAACAGATTGTCAGAAAATGGGCATGCTTCAGTATCACTCAGAAGTAATTTAGTATGATTAGATATACACATTAGCTATATACATTATTTAGATATAATTATTCAAATTTTTGTGATTATTTCTTGACATAAGAACTGTTATGTTAGAAAGCATGATAATAATCTTTGTTTTCCTCCATGTTTAAGTTATTCTGTGAAAGATATTTTTTACTAAGAAATATATTTAGGCATTTTTCTTGTTATAAAACAAGAAAAATAAAAGAATGTACTATTAAATTAAAAAGTAACTTTCAGTTCAGTTCAGTTAAGTCGCTCAGTCGTGTCTGACTCTTTGCGACCCCATGAACCAAAGCACGCCAGGGCTCCCTGTCCATCCCAACTCCCGGAGTCCACCCAAACCCATATCTATTGAGTTGATGATGCCATCCAGCCATCCTCTGTCGTCCCCTTCTCCTCCTTCCCTCAATCTTTCCTAGCATCAGGGTCTTATCAAATGAGTCAACTCTTCGTATCAGGTGGCCAAAATATTGGAGTTTCAGCTTTAACATCATTCCTACCAATGAACACCTAGGACTGATCTCCTTTAGGATGGACTACTTGGATCTCCTTGCAGTCCAAGGGACTCCAACACCACTGTTCAAAAGCAGCAATTCTCCAGCACTCAGCTTTCTTTATATTCAAACTGTCACATCCATACATGACCACTGGAAAAACCATAGCTTTGACTAGATGGACCTTTGTTGACAAAGTAATGTCTCTGCTTTTCAATATGCTATCTAGGTTGGTCATAACTTTCCTTCCAATGAGTAATCATCTTTTAATTTCATGGCTGCAATCACCATCTGCAGTGATTTTGGAGCCCAGAAAAATAAAGTCAGCCACTGTTTCCACTGTTTCCCCATCTATTTGCCATGAAGTGATGGGACCAGATGCCATAAGCTTAGTTTTCTGAATGGTGAGTTTTAAGCCAACTTTTCACTCTCCTTTATCACTTTTATCGAGGTCTTTTAGTTCTTCAATTTCTGCCATAAGGGTGGTGTCATCTGCATATCTGAGATTATTAATATTTCTCCTGGCAATCTTGATTCCAGTTTGTGCTTCATCCAGCCCATCATTTCTCATGATGTACTCTGCATAGAAGTTAAATAAGCAAGGTGACAATATACAGCCTTGACATACTCTTTTCCCTATTTGGAACCAGTCTGTTGTTCCATCTCTAGTTCTAACTGTTGCTTTCTGACCTGCATAAAGGTTTCTCAAGTAACCTTTTAAGCCTGGATTTGGTTAGTGTATTTTTCTAGCACTTAACTGATTATGAAGGAGATTCTGGGCCTTGTGATAAGAGACTCTCTAACTTAATATCATATGATTGGTGAATTTAGAGTACTTGCAAAACATATAAATATAAATAGTAGCTGCAATAATAAAGACATAATGCAAAGACCTTAAAGCCATATATCATAAAATATCATTTGCACTATATTTAATATACACAGAATGCACTAAGAAGTTTGAGCTAGATTGAAAACTCGAATTAATTATAATGGAGAGAAAATGCTAAACTCTCACTCTGAGTTTAAGCTTTTAAACTTATGTGACATAACTGCTTGTTTCTTTATTAATTTGAAAAAATAAGGAAATAATGGTTTCCTGCTAAATAAGAACTATTGATGAAAACTAGATATGGATCCAGGAAAATAAGAATGATGTTCCAAATGATTTGACACATTAGAAGATTAAAGACAAAAATAAAAACAAAATACTGCCTTAGTCTTCAGTGTGAATGCAACAATTTCATGAAGCTAAATCACATATCCCACGTTGAAGGTCAGGAACGGCGGTGGTAAGGAGATACCCTTTGTCCAAGGTAAGGAACAGCAGCTGTGCTTTGATGGAGCAGCCGTGAAGAGATACCCCATGCCCAAGGTAAGAGAAACCCAAGTAAGATGGTAGGTGTTGCAAGAGGGCATCAGAGGGCAGACACACTGAAACCATACTCACGGAAAACTAGTCAATCTAATCACACTAGGACCACAGCCTTGTCTAACTCAAAGAAACCAAGTCATGCCTGTGGGGCAACCCAAGATGGATGGGTCATGGTGGAGAGGTCTGACAGAATGTGGTCCACTGAAGAAGGGAGTGGCAAGCCACTTCAGTATCCTTGCCTTGAGAACCCCATGAACAGTATGAAAAGGCAAAATGATGGGATACTGAAAGAGGAACTCCCCAGGTTATTAGGTGCCTAATAAGCTACTGGAGATCAGTGGAGAACTAACTCCAGAAAGAATGAAGGGATGGAGGCAAAGCAAAAACAATACCCAGCTGTGGATGTGACTGGTGATAGAAGCAAGATCCGATGCTGTAAAGAGCAATATTGCATAGAAACCTGGAATGTCAGGTCCATGAATCAAGGCAAATTGGAAGTGGTCAAACAAGAGATGGCAAGAGTGAACATCGACATTCTAGGAATCAGCGAACTAAAATGGATTGGAATGGGTGAATTTAACTCAGATGACCATTATATCTACTACTGAGGGCAGGATTCCCTCAGAAGAAATAGAGTAGCCATCATGGTCAACAAAAGAGTCTGAAATGCAGTCATTGGATGCCATCTCAAAAACGACAGAATGATCTCTGTCCGTCTCCAAGGCAAACCATTCAATATCACAGTAATCCAAGTCTATGCCTCGACCAGTAACGCTGAAGAAACTGAAGTTGAACGGTTTTATGAAGCCCTACAAGACCTTAGAACTAACACCCAAAAAAGATCTCCTTTTCATTATAGGGTACTGGAATGCAAAAGTAGGAAGTCAGGAAACACCTGGAGCAACGGGCAAATTTGTCCTTGGAATGCGGAATGAAGCAGGGCAAAGCCTAATAGAGTTTTGCCAAGAAAATGCACTGGTCACAGCAAACACCCTCTTCCAACAACACAAGAGAAGACTCTACACATGGACATCACCAGATGGTCAACACCGAAATCAGACTGATTATATACTTCGCAGCCAAAGATGGAGAAGCTCTATACAGCCAATAAAACAAGACCAGGAGCTGACTGTGGCTCAGATCATGAACTCCTTGTTGCCAAATTCAGACTGAAATTGAAGAAAGTAGGGAAAACCGTTAGACCATTCAGGTATGACCTAAATCAAATCCCTTATGATTATACAGTGGAAGTGAGAAATAGATTTAAGGGCCTAGATCTGAAAGATATAGTGCCTGATGAACTATGGAATGAGGTTCGTGACAGTGTACAGGAGACAGGGATCAAGACCATCCCCATGGAAAAGAAATGCACAAAACAAAATGGCTGTCTGGGGAGGCCTTACAAATAGCTGTGAAAAGAAGAGAGGCAAAAAGCAAAGGAGAAAAGGAAAGATAAAAGCATCTGAATGCAGAGTTCCAGAGAATAGCAAGAAGAGATACGTGATCAATGCAAAGAAATAGAGGAAAAGAACAGAATGGGAAAGACTAGAGATTTCTTCAAGAAAATTAGAGATACCAAGGGAACATTTCATGCAAAGATGGGCTCAATGAAGGACAGAAATGGTCTGGACCTAACAGAAGCAGAAGATATTAAGAAGAGGTGGTAAGAATACATGGAAGAACTGTACAAAAATGATTTTCATGACCCAGATAATCATGATGATGTGATCACTAATCTAGAGCCAGACATCTTGGAATGTGAAGTCAAGTGGGCCTTAGAAAGCATCACTAAGAACAAAGCTAGTGAAGGTGATGGAATGCCAGTTGAGCTGTTTCAAATCCTGAAAGATGATGCTGTGAAAGTGCTGCACTCAATATGCCAGCAAATTTGGAAAACTCAGCAGTGGCCACAGGACTGGAAAAGGTCAGTTTTCATTCCAATTTCAAAGAAAGGCAATGCAACACAATGCTCAAACTACCGCACAATTGCACTCATCTCACATGCTAGTAAAGTAATGCTCAAAATTCTCCAAGCCAGGCTTCAGCAATACGTTCAAGCTGGTTTTAGAAAAGGCAGAGGAACCAGAGATCAAATTGCCAAAATCCGCTGGATCATGGAAAAGGCAAGAGAGTTCCAGAAAAACATCTATTTCTGCTTTATTGACTATGCCAAAGCCTTTCACTGTGTGGATCACAATAAACTGTGGAAAATTCTGAAAGAGATGGGAATACCAGACCACCTGACCTGCCTCCTGAGAAATCTGTATGCAGGTCAGGAAGCAACAGTTAGAACTGGACATCGAACAACAGACTGGTTCCAAATATGGAAAGGAGTACGTCAAGGCTGTATATTGTCACCCTGCTTATTTAACTTTTATACAGAGTCCATCATGAGAAACGCTGGACTGGAAGAAACACAAACTGGAATCAAGATTGTCGGGAGAAATATCAATAACCTCAGATATGCAGATGACACCACCCTTATGGCAGAAATTAAAGAGGAGCTAAAAAGCCTCTTGATGAAAGTGAAAGAGGAGAGGGAAAAGTTGGCTTAAAGCTTAACATTCAGAAAACAAAGATCATGGCATCTGGTCCCATCACTTCATGAGAAATAGATGTGGAAACAGTAGAAACAGTGTCAGACTTTATTTTGGGGGGCTCCAAAATCACTGCAGATGGTGACTGCAGCCATGAAATTAAAAGACGCTTACTCCTTGGAAGAAAAGTTATGACCAACCTAGATAGTATATTCAAAAGCAGAGACATTACTTTGCCGACTAAGGTCCGTCTAGTCAAGGCTATGGTTTTTCCTGCGGTCATGTATGGATGTGAGAGTTGTACTGTGAAGAAGGCTGAGTGCGAAGAATTGATGCTTTTGAACTGTGGTGTTGGAGAAGACTCCTGAGAGTCCCTTGGACTGCAAGGAGATCCAACCAGTCCATTCTGAAGGAGATCAACCCTTGGATTTCTTTGGAAGGAATAAAAATAAAACTGAAGCTCCAGTACTTTGGCCATCTCACGCAAAGAGCTGACTCATTGGAAAAGACTCTGCTGCTGAGAGGGTTTGGGGGCAGGAGGAGAAGGGGACGACTGGGGATGAAATGGCTGGATGGTATCATGAGCTTGATGGATGTGAGTCTAAGTGAACTCTGGGAGATGGTGATGGACAGGGAGGCCTGGCCTGCTGCGATTCATGGGGTCGCAAAGAGTCAGACACGACTGAGCGACTGAACTGAACTGAACTGAACTGAAATCAAATATATGAAAAGGGGCATGAGGAACAGGCCTGCATCCTTGCTTGGTGATAAAATATACATAAAGAAAGCAAGGTTGAAATAACTTATATTGAAAAATCCTTAAAATATAATAAATAATAAAAATATTTTTGCATATATATTCAAAATGAAATAGAAAATATCTTGGTGATGATTTTGTGAGGTGTGGACTGCTACAAACGGAGAAGTCACTTATTATTTTTGGAAAGCTGCTGCTAAGTCGCTTCAGTCATGTCCAACTCTGTGTGACCACATAGACGGCAGCCCACCTGGCTCCCCAGTCCCTGGGATTCTCCAGGCAAAAACACTGGAGTGGGTCGCCACTGTCTTCTCCAATGCATGAAAGTGAAAAGTGAAAGTGAAGTCGCTCAGTCTTGCCCAACTCTTAGCGACCCCATGGACTGCAGCCTACCAGGCTTCTCCGTCCATGGGATTTTCCAGGCAAGAGTACTGGAGTAGGTTGCCATTGCCTTCTCTGCATTTGGTATCATACTCTTTAACTTAATAACACAGGGTCATTGGGTTGAATTCACACAGGTTAACAGTCATTGAATGGCATTAGTGTTATTCCACAGCTTGTGCTTTGCTTCAACATCTGACATTCGCTTTTCATCAAATACTCTAAGCAGCTGGCTGTATTGTTTGATGAAATACAATGGACCTGGGGTAAGGAGAGGAATTCTAGTGCCAGTTCTGCCACAGATAATTTGTCTAGATTTAGGTATGCTACATGGATTTATGGGATTCCCCGTGGCTCAGAGGGTAAACAGTCTGCCCACCATGTGGGAGACCTGAGTTCGAACCCATGAAGACTCAGACACGATGGAGTATCTTTACTTTCTCATGGATTTACTGGACTTAAAAAAAATAATTAATTTTTTTATTGAAGGATAATTGCTTTACAGAATATTGTTTTTGTCAAACCTCAACATAAATCAGCCATAGGTATACGTATATCCCCTCCCTTTTGAACCTCTCTCCCGTCTCCCACCCCATCCCATGCTCTAGATTGATATAGAGTCCATTTTTGAGTTTCCTGAGCCATACAGCAAATTCCCATTGGCTAAATCTATTTTACATATGGTAATGTAACTTTCCATGTTACTCTTTCCCTACATCTCACCCTATCCTCCTCTCTCCCCATGTCCATAACTCTATTCTCTATGTCTGTTTCTCCATTCAGTTCAGTTCAGTTCAGTGCAGCCACTCAGTCGTGTCCAACTCTTTGAAACCCCATGAATTGCAGCAGGCCAGGCCTCCCTGTCCATCACCAATGCCTGGAGTTTACTCACACTCATGTCCATCGAGTCTGTGATGCCATCCAGCCATCTCATCCTCTGTCGACCCCTTCTCCTGCTGCCCCCAATCCCTCCCAGCATCAGAGCCTTTTCCAATGAGTCAACTCTTTGCATGAGGTGTCCAAAGTACTGGAGTTTCAGCTTTAGCATCAGTCCTTCCAATGAACACCCAGGACTGATCTACTTCAGAATGGACTGGTTGGATCTCCTTGAAGTCCAAGGGACTCTCAGGAGTCTTCTCCAACACCACAGTTCAAAAGCATCCATTCGGCACTTAGCTTTCTTCATAGTCCAACTATCACATCCATACATGACCACTGAAAATACCACAGCTTTGACTAGACAGACCTTCGTTGGAAAAGTAATGTCTCTGCTTTTCAATATGCTATCAAGGTTGGTCATAACTTTCCTTCCAAGAAGTAAGCACCTTTTAATTTCATGGCTGCAGTCACCATCTGCAGTGATTTTGGAGCCCCCCAAAATAAAGTCTGACACTGTTTCTACTGTTTCCACATCTATTTCCCATGAAGTGATGGGACCAGATGCCATGATCTTTGTTTTCTGAACGTTGAGCTTTAAGCCAACTTTTCCACTCTCTTTCACTTTCATCAAGAGACTCTTTAGTTCTTCTTCACTTTCTGCCATAAGGGTGGTGTCATCTGTTAATCTGAGGTTATTGATATTTCTCCTGGCAATCTTGATTCCAGCTTGTGCTTCCTCCAGCCCAGTGTTTCTCATGATGGACTCCGCATTTAAGTTAAATAAGCAGGGTGACAATATACAGCCTTGATGTACTCCTTTTCCTATTTGGAACCAGTCTGTTTTTCGATGGCCAGTTCTAACTGTTGCTTTCTGACCTGCATACAGATTTCTCAAGAGGCAGTTCAGGTGGTCTGGTATTCCCATCTCTTTCAGAATTTTCCACAGTTTATTATGATCCACACAGTCAAAGGCTTTGGCACAGTCAATAAAGCAGAAAGAGATATTTTTTTTCTGGAACGCTCTTGCTTTTTTGATGATCCAGCAGATGTTGGCAACTTTATCTCTGGTTCCTCTGACTTTTCTAAAACTAGCTTGAACATCTGGAAGTTCACGGTTCACGTATTGCTAAAGCCTGGCCTGGAGAATTTTGAGCATTACTTCACTAGCCTGTGAGATGAGTGCAATTGTGCTGTAGTTTGAGCATTCTTTGGCATTGCCTTTCTTTGGGATTGGAATGAAAACTGACCTTTCCAGTCCTGTAGCCACTGCTGAGTTTTCCAAATTTGCTGGCACATTGAATGCAGCACTTTCACAGCATCGTCTTTTAGGATTTGAAATAGCTTTACTGGAATTCCTTCACCTCCACTAGCGTTGTTTGTAGTGATGCTTCTTAAGGCCTATTTGATTTCACATTCCACGATGTCTGGCTCTAGGTGAGTGATCACACCATCGTGATTATCTGGGTTGTGAAGATTTTTTTGTGTAGTTCTTCTGTGTATTCTTGCCACCTCTTCTTAATATCTTCTGCTTCTGTTAGGTCCCTACCATTTCTGTCCTTCATTGAGCCCATCTTTGCATGAAATGTTCCCTTGGTATCTCTAATTTTCTTGAAGAGAGCTCTAGTCTTTCCCATTCTATTATTTCTCTCTATTCTTGCCATTGTTCACTGAGGAAGGTTTTCTTGTCTCTCCTTACTATTCTTTGGATCTCTGCTTTCAAATGGGTATATCTTTCCTTTTCTCCTTTGCTTTTCAGTTCCCTTCTTTTCACAGCTAATTTTAAGGCTTCCTCAGGCAGCCATTTTGCTTTTTTACATTTCTTTTTCTTGGGGATGGTCTTGATTCCTGTCTCCTGTACAATGTTGTGAACCTCCGTTCATAGTTCAGCAAGCCCTCTGTTTATCAGATCTCGTCCCTTAAATATATTTCTCACTTCCATTGTATCATCATAAGGGATTTGATTTAGGTTAAGTTAGAAAAAAAGAAAAGAAAAAAGTAAAGGAAAACTCCACAGAACTGCAAAAGCCCAACACAGATGCAGAGGTTTTTAACAGCAATAAAAAATATGCCTGAGGAAAAAAAATATTAGCTCAAATGCTTAGTTAGATTTCATAGTGCCAATAAGATCAACAAGTACATCAGAGTGTGGATAAAAAGAAAAAAAAAATCCAAAAGAGTCTACAGAGCAAGTCAAAACATAAGAATAATCAATATTTTTCTTGAGTAATTGCTGTCAGAGTCATTCCTCTTGCTGGGAGTCTCAGTTTACCTCATCTCTCTAGGATGCCCTCCAACACATTGTGCTGATCTCTGGACCTGTTCTAGGGGCAGCTCAGATTCTAATCTGGTCCTGCTCCTATGTGTTCTTGCCTCGAATGTCCACAGCTGTCAGAACTAGTGTGCTTTCTTTTATGGGAACTCTCAACGACCTTTTATACATTCCACAGACACAGAGTCTACCTAGTTGATCATGTTGATTTAATCTGCAGCTTGTACAGCTGGTGGGAAGGTTTGGGGACTTAGTCCTTATCCTCACTGCCTCTGGGTTTCAATTGTGGTTTTATTTCCACATCTGCTTGTGGTCGTCCACTGAGGTTTGTTCCTGAGACTGCCCTGGAGGACTTGGGTTTGCCCCTGTGAGGGTCATGTGTGGAGGTAGTAAAGCTGCTTGGGTCACAGGGTTTCTGGCAGCACCAGGTACTCAGGGGAGTTGGCAGCGAGGGCAGCAGGAAATATAGTGCTCTAGAAGTGTATGGCAACAAGTATTGACCACTACACTCCAGTATTCTTGCCTGGAGAACCCCCTTCCCTGACAGAGAAGCCTGGCGGGCCACAGTCTACAGGGTTGCAAAGAGTTGGACACTAGTGAAGTGACCTTGTCCACATAGACACAAGACTATTTTTGCCTGTGGCAACCCTGCCCCAGTGAGAGTTAAGACTAAAGGTGGTGCAACTACTTGGCTTGAGGGGAACCTGTTGGTGTCTAGTGTGCTGGGACATGGACTGCTTCTGCTGTAGGAGGTATGGCTTTATCACAGTCTTTTTTTGAGCCTCTTGTAGCTGGTGATCAGAAGGCCTTAGGCCAGTTTTTCCCCATAGCTTCACCCATTCAGGCACTTAGAGGGTTCCCTTGCCTGGGGTCCTTCTCTGTTGTTCCATGTGTCAGGCACATAGGACCCCATGGATGGGATCCTACTATGTAGACTGGCACATCAGGCACTTAAAGGGGCACCTTAGGCGGGATCCTACTCTGTGGTTCGGCAGCATTAGTCAGGTAAAGGAGCACCCTGGGTGGGGTCTTGCTCTGTAGTTGGTGTCAGGCCTTTGATGGGCCAACCTCTCTATTGTTCAGCTGCTGCTGCTGGCATGTGGGGAGAGAGAGGCTACGGTGATGGCTCCACCCCCTACATGTGACTCAGCAGTATCGCCTTGTTTCCATGGTTGCTGGACTGTCCTCCACAGGCATTTCCCATGACAATCTCCTCCCCCACCTCTCCTGGATCTCTCTCTCCACAGTTAACAGCAGCCCTCGCCCTAGGATTGCTCCACACTCCCCAAACTCCAGCTCTCAGCCACTGCACCTTCCAGTGGATGCTTGTCCCTGTTGGGGTACGTATGGCTGTGGCAAGAGCTGTCTGCTTCTCATTCCATTTCGGCTGCCACAGTTCAGCTGTTTCACTCTCAGCCTTAAATGTTTCTCCTCTGACTCAGACAATTGCCCTGATGTGGGGATTGGACCCTTGCTTCAGTTCCCCCCACTGCTGAGGGCAGTCCAGTCCTACTAACACTCCTGTTTTTCCATCTAGTTCTTTCATCCTAGCGAGGTTTGTGTGGGTCTATATATTCTTTTCCTCTGGTCAGGTACTCCTGTCTGCTCTCAGCTGGTGTTCTGCATGCACTTCTGTGTCTGAAGGTGTATTCCTGATGTATCCATGGAGAGAGATGTACTCCATATCCACCTACTCCTCTGTCATCTTGTTCTCTGAAATTTTCTTAATCATGAAATGAAGAAGTTTCTAGTAAATTTTCAAGTGCATGATTAAAAAACCTGATTGCAAATTGTATTTGCTTGTGTACATTGTATAAGTACAATTGGGTATGTTGTATAAGGAATTAGTTGCAATCTCAGACTACTCTCTTTACAATACATGTTGGTTGACACCCTTCCTCTATTAAGTAGATTGAGGAAGAACCAATGAGAAAACCACACATTTTGGAGTAACAAACTGCCTTGGTGAGTATGGTTAAATTGTTACTTGTATTACCTGACAAGTCTTAGCTGAAGACTGATGAAGTCTTTCTGGTTTCAAAATTTTTTCTCATCACCAAAAAACTGGTGTTTTCAGCATTTCATCATTTGAGTCCAACTCATATTTGTATTTCAAAAAGGCTGCAAATTTGTGGCCTATTCTATCCTTATGGACATCCTACACTACTTATATCAGCCAAGCACATGGAGCGTAGACAAAGGCTCAGGCTCAGCTGGAACCAGAAGACACCCTTTCACAGGATGTGGAGTGAGATCATCCTCAGTTTGTCAGCCTATCTTTCACAATAGAAATGTGCTGATAATATTTATTTCAACTTGATTTTCACTCCTTTCACACTCTGCTAGTTCTATTTTCCAGTCAAAACAACTTTATTGCCTAGACTCTCTAATTAAAAACTGATCACTAAAATGGATTCTTCTAGAGTGAATTATTTAATTTTTACTCTATTCTAGTATGTGAGGGCTCATGGTGGAAAGAAAGGACTACCTTTCTCTCATTGTGGAGAGTCACAATTTAATTGTAAATCTTATTAGGAGAACCACTTGGTACAAAAAAGGCCTTCAGAATAAACCACTGAGAGATTAAATAAAAACAATATTGAAAATAAGTAGAAAAATATACTATAAAAAGATATTTCACATTATTTCTAGTCAAGATAAACAGCTGATCTTCATAGCTTATATGAGAAACATTAACTCGGTGTCTTCTATAAGATAATCAAAAATTGTGTTCATTTCTACATAAAAACAATATATATTATTTTCAGTCTTACACTGGATTTCTCAAAAATACTACTGAAGTTATTGAAATAATCCATCTCAGAAAACATAATCAAAGACACTTCAAAGTGGCATTTGCCAAATTTGGAAAACTCAGCAGTGGCCACAGGACTGGAAAAGGTCAGTTTTCATTCCAATAACAAAGGGCAGTGCCAAAAAATGTTCCAACTACAGCACAATTGTCCTCATTTCACATGCGAGGAAGGTAATGCTCAAAATCCTTCAAGCTAGGCCTCAACAGTACATGAACCAGGAAATTCCATATGTACAAGCTAGATTTAGAAAAGATAGTGGAACCAGAGATCAAACTGCCAAAATTCCATTGGATCATAGAAAAAGAAAGAGAATTCCAGAAAAAAAAATTCCATTTCTACTTTATTAACTATGCTAAAGCCTTGGACTGTGTGAATCAAAACAAACTGTGGAAGATTCTTAAAGTGATGGGATGATTAGACCACCTTACCCTACCTCCTGAGAAACCTATATGCAGCTCAAGAAGCAATAGTTAGAACCAGACATGGAACAGCAGATTGTTTCCACATTGGGAAAGGACAATGTCAAGGCTGTATATTGTCACCTGGTTTATTTAACTTATGTTCAGAGTATATCATGCAAAATGCTGGGCTGGATAAATCACAAGCTAGAATCAAGATTGCTAAGTGAAATATCAATAACCTCAGATATGCAGAAAACACCACCCTATATCTGGGCCTATCACTCCATGGCAAATAAGTGGGGAAAAAATGGAAACAGTGACAGACTTCATTTTCTTAGGCAGACAGTGACTGCAACCATGAAATTAAAGGACACTTTCTCCTTGGAAGAAAAGCTATGACAAACCTACTGCTGCTGCTGCTGCTAAGTCGCTTCAGTCATGTCCACCTCTGTACAACCCCATAGACGGCAGCCCACCAGGCTCTGCTGTCACTGAGACTCTCCAGGCAAGAACACTGGAGTGGGTTGCCATTTACTTTCTTCCCTAGTGGTGCAGAGGTTAAAGCGTCTGCCTGCAATGCGGGAGACCTGGGTTCGATCCCTGGGTCGGGAAGATCCCCTGGAGAAGGAAATGGCAACCCACTCCAGTATTTTGCCTGGAGAATCCCATGGACGGAGGAGCTTGGTGGGCTTCAGTCCATGGGGTTGCAACGAGTTGGACACGACTGAGTGACTTCATTTTCACTTCTCCAATGCATGAAAGTGAAAAGTGAAAGTGAAGTCACTCAGTCGTGTTAGACTCTTAGCGACCCCATGGACTGCAGCCTACCAGGCTCCTCTGCCCATGGGATTTGCCAGGCAAGAGTACTGGAGTGGGTTGCCATTGCCTTCTCCGATGACAAACCTAGACAGTGTATTAAAAAGCAGAGATATCACTTTGCCAACAAAGGTCTGTATGGTGAAAGCTATGGTTTTTGCAGTAGTCATGTATGGATGTGAGAGTTGGACCATAAAGCAGACTGAGTGCTGAAGAATTGATGCTTTCAAACTGTGGTGTTGAAGAAGACTCTTGAGAGTCCCTTAGACTGCAAGGCAATCCAACCAGTCCATCCTAAAGGAAATCAACCCTGAATATTCATTGAAAGGACTGATGCCAAAGCTGAAGCTCCAATACTTTGGCCACCTGATATGAAGAGCCAGCTCACTGGAAAAGACCATGATGCTGGGAAAATTTGAGGGCAGGAGGAGAAGGGGGCAACAGAGGATAAGATGTTTGGATGTCAGGATTCACTCAATGGACATGAGTTTGAGCAAACTCCAGGAGATAGTGAAAGACAGGGAAACCTGGTTTGCTGCAGTCCATGAGGTTGATAAGAGTCAAACATGACTGAGTGACTGAACAACATCCTTGACATACCTTTCAACAAATTTTTGAAAATGTGTATAGATGTGACAAAAGGCCAGAAGTGGAAAAACAGCAAGCAAGACAGGTTATATGCAGTTTCTCTGTACACATCCATAACTTTTTTTACTTATGAGAGACAGAGTTGCTGAAGATCCATATTCTCTGTAGATCTCTGTAAAGGAGAAATCTTAGATTCTATTTGGAGAAGGAAACGGCAAACCAATCCAGTATTCTTGCCTGGCAGGCTGCAGTCCCTGGGGCTGCAGAATCTGACATAACTGACCAACTGAGTATGCATGCATGCAAGATTCTATTAGTTGTACTTAAATATCTTCCTACACAATCTTGCCCATTTGTTTCTTACCTTTCACATTCTCTGAGCAATGTCAAATTCAGTATAGACTTTGGTAATGTTCCACATAGCTTCTTCAATATAGTGTAACTGATCTTCTACTCTAAGGAAATAGTAAAAGATGCAGACTAACATTAACAAAAGTGTTTATCATAATCTTTTTTATAATTATAAAAATTGAAAACTAGATGAAAAATAGTACTCATTATATAAATCATATATTATGGAAGAAATTTAATCATTGCATTTTATTTTAAAAGAATATGCTAAGACACATGTAAGATAGTGGAGGAATAGGACAGGAAGACCACTTTTTCCCCGGCAAATTCATCAAAAGATCATTTGAATGCTGGGCAATTTCCACAAAACACCTTCTGAATGCTGGCAGAGGACACCAGGCACCCAGAAAAGCAGCCCATTCTCTTTGAAAGGAGGTAGGACAAAATACAAGAGACAAAAAGAGAGACAAAAGAGTTAGGAATGGTGACCCATACCGGGGAGTGAATCATGAAGAAGGAGAAGTTTCTAAATATCAGGAAACCCTCTCACTGATGGGTCTGTGGGGAGTTTTGGAATCTCAGAGGGCAACATAACCGGGAGGGGGGAAAAAAAACAAAAACACAGAATATGTGCCTAACTGCAACTCACAGTGGAGAAGTAGCCCAGACGCTCGAGTCTGCCACCAGCAAGCGGGGCTGAACAGGGAGGTGCCAGCTGCATGCTTAGGGTAAGGACCAGGCCTGAATGCCCTGAGGACAATCTGAGGAAGCTAACGTGAGACAGCAACCCAAACTGTGGGATAGATGGACAGAGAAATAAAGAGAGAGAGAGAGAGAGAGAGAACTTTCCTGCAAAAAGCTGTAACCTAAGGCACAGCCTGGACCACTCACAAAACAAAGGATTGAGTGAATACCAAAGGAGAGCTAGCCGGGTGCAGACCGGCCCATCCCCCCACTGGAGGCAGAGAGGCAGGCAGGTGACAGCCAGAGCTGGAAGGCAAGTGGCAGTCTTGGCCCCATGGATGGCATCCGTCACCAAACTGTGAGCATGCTCCCAGTTGCTAACCAAGTCTTCCTGGGATCCTGGACGGTTGATGTCTCCCAGGAGGGTTGCAGCCAGAGATCAGCTCCCCAGAGGAAGCACATAGCACACCTGAGACAGCGCTCGTGTGGCGCATAGGGAAACTATGTGGCTGGGACCAGGGAGGTGATTAGGAGGCACAGCCCACCTGGGACAGTGCACGCGCCAAGCACCTGGTCGCCTGAGCTGCTCGGACCTGGAGAGGGCACAAAATGCATGCCCAGCCAGGTCTGTGCCTTTGTGGAGTACATGAGAACCTGAACCTGAGCAGCTTAGACCTGGAAATTGCGCAAAATCCAGGGCCCACTTTGGATAGTTCCCTTGCAGAGCAACCTGGAGCCTGAGCAGTGTAGACCAGGAAAGCACACCCACCATGAGCTGGGGCAAACCCAATGTGGTTCATACACTCCAAAGCACTCCCCACACATGCCAGCAATATTTGTTTGCAGTGTTCCTCCCTCCTCACAGCACAACTGAACAAGTGAGCCTAAATAAGTGACCACCTTCACCCTCTTGTGTCACGGAAGAAATTAGACACTGAAGAGACTTGCAAACAGGGGGAGCCAAAGTAAACAAAGAGGGAACCACTTTGGAAGTGACAGGTGCAACAGATTAAAACCCTGTAGTTAGCACCGAGTACATTGGAAGGGGCCTATATACCATCAGAAGAAGTATAAGCGGGAACAGGGAACTATCTGAAACTGAACTGGCCCCACACTGCCCTCAACAGCTCCAGAGAAATTCCTAGAAATATTTTACTATTATCATTTTTTAAATTTTTAAGTTCTTTATCAATCCTTTTTTATTTCCATAATCTACTATTACTTTGGGAAAAAAAGACCTATTTTTTAAAGCAGATATCATATATATATTTTTTATAATTTTTGAGATTGATTTTGTTTTGTATTTTTAATATTGTATTTTTCAGAGTCTAACCTCTACTCTAGATTTTTAATCTTTGCTTTTTGGTATTTGTTGTCAATTTTGCACCTTTAAGAATCTAATCTTCAGGATCCATTTTTGCTCTGGGGTGTGATTACTGGCTTGATTGCTCTCTCCCCTTTTGAATCTCCCTTTTCTTTCCTAGACCACCTCTGTCTCCTCCCTCATACTCTCTTGTCTACTTAACTCTGTGAATTTCTGTGAGTGTTCCAGGCTGTGGAGAACACTTCAATTCAGTTCAGTTCAGTTGCTCAGTTGTATCCAACTCTTTGCGACCCCATGAATTGCAGCAAGCCAGGTCTCCCTGTCCATCACCAACTCCCGGAGTTCACCCAAACTCATGTGCATTGAGTTGGTGATGCCATCCAGCCATCTCACCCTCTGTCTTCTCCTTCTCCTCCTGCCCCTAAACCCTCCCAGCATCCGGGTCTTTTCCAATGAGGCAACTCTTTGCATGAGGTGGCCAAAGTATTTGGAGTTTCAGCCTCAGCATCCGTCCTTCCAATGAACACCTAGGACTGGTCTCCTTTAGGATTGACTGGTTGGATCTCCTTTCAGTCCAAGAGGGACTTGCAGGATAATTCTCCAGCACCACAGTTCAAAAGCATCAATTCTTTGGCACTCAGCCTTCTTAACAGTCCAACACTTAGGGAACTAATTACTGGCTAGTTTCTTCTCCTCCTAGTTACCTCTATCTCCCTGAAGCCTCTTCTTTTCTCCATGTAGCTCTGTGAACCTCTCTGGGTGTCCCTCACTGTAGAGAATATTTTTTTCACCATTAACCTACATGTTTTATCATCTGTGCTGTATGGATGGAGAAGTCTTGAAGCTACTGTAAGAATAAGACAGAAAGCCAGAGTCATGAGGCTTAAATCCAAAATTTGAAAACACCAGAAAACTCCTGACTCCAGGGAATATTAATCAGCAAGAGCTCATGCAAAAGCCTCCATACCTACACTGAAACCAAGCTATACCCAAGAGCCAACAAGTTCCAGAGCAAGACATACCATGCTGATTCTCCAGCAATGCAGGAACATAGCCCTGAGCATTAAAAGACAGGCTGCCCAAAGTCACACCAAACCCAATAGATCACCAGTTCGGGTTCAATGCATGAAACAGGGCACTCATGGCCAGTGCACTGGGATGACCCTTAGTAATGGGATGGGGAGGGAGGTGGGAAGGGGGTTCAGGATGGGGGAAACATGTATACTCACAGCTGATTCATGTCAATGTATGGCAAAAAATCACTACAGTATTGTAAAGTAATTAGCCTCCAATGAAAATAAATAAATTAAAAAAATAATTTTTAATGGTGTAAGAAAATGTTCAATATGTCTTAAAATAATGACATAGTGTATAAACCTATTTCACAACTCTATAAATATACAATATATTCTTATTGTAATGATATAGTAACAGAATTTTTTAAAGTTAATTAAAATGTAATAGTATTTGTATTATTATTTGATGTTACGAATGACTTGGCATTTTCCCCTTACTGTGTCTTCAAGTTTTCTATAATTTACATATGAATTTTAAAATTAAAAATGGGAATCAAAAGGTCTTTGAGCCATAAGATTAGACCAGGTGTTTCAGGTCTCTGCCAAATTTAGTGAGGTTTTATCTATATTTGACTCTGAAGAAATTAAAAAACAATGATTCCAAGGCCCCACCACAGACCAAGTTTTAGTGAAGGATGCTGGCAACTAACAATTTAACAAAACCTCATAGAGATTTCTCTCTCATAGAGAGTTTGGGAATCAACCAGATTATGAGAAGTCAAGTCTAAAGTAGAAAGACAATTGCTGATTGTCCCAGTCATTGAACAGCATTGCTGGCATGTGCTTTATATATTATCCCTTCAAAATATCTTTTTTTTTTAAAGATATAAAATAAGCCCCCATATGCACAGGTTGCGATACAATGAGAACAGGAAGCCTGGTATCCTGACTTCTAACCCTTTTCTGGCCTTACAGTACTCTTCTGCCAAATCCAAAGACCTCAGTGCTCATGATGTCTTACAAGTCCCCTAAAATTTGGCTTCTTTCTTGCTACCATCTACATCTAATTCCTATTGGAGGATGGATAAAGTCATCAACTCATACAGCATTTTAAGCAGCCACTAGCCTTCAGAAAAAGACAATTCCTAGAATTACTGCCTCCTTGTGTCATATCAATTTACTCAGAACTGAAAAGACTGTGATTTTTTTTCTCTTGCTTGAGAGACCTGTTATTTCAGAGACTGAAGTCTTTTTAAAAGTGTAAAATAATTGAAAATTCACTTGTTTTTGATTTATTATTTATGCATGATAATGGATACCTTGAAAAAAGTTAATTGAAAGAATGAGTAACTAAATGTCTTCATTTAATTTTTAAATTTATATTTTTCATTTGTAACCACTATTGAATCAGTTCAGTTCAGTCGCTCAGTCATGTCCGACTATTTGCGATCCCATGAATTGCAGCACGCCAGGCCTCCCTGTCCATCACCAACTCCCAGAGTTCACTCAGACTCACGTCCATTGAGTCCGTGATGCCATCCAGCCATCTCATCCTCTGTCGTCCCCTTCTCCTCCTGCCCCCAATCCCTCCCAGCATCAGAGTCTTTTCCAATGAGTAAACTCTTCGCACAAGGTGGCCAAAGTACTGGAGTTTCAACTTTAGCATCATTCCTTCCAAAGAAATCCCAGGGCTTATCTCCTTCAGAATGGACTGGTTGGATCTCCTTGAAGTCCAAGGATAGAGCAACATAAACATAATGAACCAACAACCTAAAGAAAAGATAAAAATTTTTTTAAGAAGAATTTCTCTATCATGTGGTAGTTCTATTTTTAAATTTTTGAGGAATCCCCAATACTGTTTTCCATAGTGTCTGCACCAATTTACTTCCAACCAACAGTGTATGAGAAGGGTTCCTTTTTCCTCTACATCCTTACCAACACCTGCTATTGCTTGTCTTTTTGATGAAAGCCACTCTGACACATGGTAGATATCTCATGCTGGTTTGATTCATGTTTCTCTGATGATTAGCAATGTTGAGCATCTTTGCATGTGCTTGTTGGCCGTATGTATGTCTTCTTTGGAAAAATGTCTATTCAAGTCATCAGCCTGTTTTGAGGGTTTTGTTTTTGGTTCAGTTTTTCTTGATTTGAACTAACTCTTACATCTTATTGCATTTGGCCCATTTTTGTTCTGAGCTAGTCTTCTGATTCAAAGTATTTTTTTCATATCACCAAATGACTGTGTGAGTGTGTGTGTGCTCAGTCGCATCTGACTCTTTATGATCCCATGGACTGAAACCTGCCAGGCTCCTCTATTCATGGAATTTTCCAGGCAAGAATACTGGACCGAGTTGCCAATTCTTACTTCAGGGGATCTTCCTGACCTAGGGATCAAATCCATATCTCCTGCGACTCCTGCACTGACAGGTAGATTCTTTACCAGTGAAAAACCCCATCACATATTTTTTAATCTGGTCATTTTTTTTGAATACTGAATTGAATGAACTCTTAGAATATTTTACACATTAACCCCTTATTGGCCATGTTGTTTAAAAATATCTTCTCTCATTCATTAGGTTGTCTTTTTGTTCCTGTGATAGTTTCCTTCTCTGTATAAAAACTTTTTGGTTAGGTCCCGTTAGTTGCTTTATTGCACCTGCCTGAGAGGACAGACCCAAAAATATATTGCTTAGACTGACTTCAAACAGTGCACTCCTTTTAGGAGTTTTATGGTTTCAGGTCTCATATTTAAGTCTTTAATCCATTTTAAGTTTATTTTTGTATACAGTTTGAGAAAATGTTCTAGCTTTGTTCTTTCACTTATAGCTGTCCAGTTTGTTTAACACCCTTTATTGAAGAAGCTGTCTTCCCCATTGTATAGTTTTGCCTCCTAGTTGAACATATTCAGTTCAGTTGAGTTCAGTCACTCAGTCGTGTCTGACTCTATGTGACCCCGTGAATCACAGCATGCCAGGCCTCCCTGTCTATCACCATCTCCCGGAATTCACTCAGACTCACGTCCATCGAGTCAGTGATGCCATCCAGCCATCTCATCCTCTGTCGCCCCCTTCTCCTCCTGCCCCCAATCCCTCCCAGCATCAGAGTCTTTTCCAATGAGTCAACCCTTCGCATGAGGTGGCCAAAGTACTGGAGTTTCAGTTTCAGCATCTTTCTCTCCAAAGAAGTCCTAGGGCTGATCTCGTTCAGAATGCACTGGTTGGATCTCCTTGCAGTCCAAGGGACTCTCAAGAGTCTTCTCCAACACCACAGTTCAAAAGCATCCATTCTTTGGCTATCAGCTTTCTTCACAGTCCAACTCTCACATCCATACATGACCACAGGAAAAACCATAGCTTTTACTACATGGAACTCTGTTGGCATAGTTCCAACAAAACAGTTCTCTGCTTTTGAATATGTTATCTAGGTTGGTCATAACTTTTCTTCCAAGGAGTAAGCGTCTTTTAATTTCATGGCTGCAGTCACCATCTGCAGTGATTTTGGAGCCCCCCCAAAATAAAGTCTGACACTGTTTCTACTGTTTCCCCATGTATTTCCCATGAAGTGATGGGACCGGATGCCATGATCTTCGTTTTCTGAATATTGAGTTTAAGCCAAGTTTTTCACTGTCCTTTTTCACTTTCATCAAGAGGCTTTTTAGTTCCTCTTCACTTTCTGCCATAAGGGTGGTGTCATTTGCATATCTGAGCTTATTCATATTTCTGCCAGCAGTCTTGATTCCAGCTTGTGTTTCTTCCAACCCAGCGTTTCTCATGATGTACTCTGCATAGAATTTAAATAGGCAGGGTGACAATATACAGCCTTGACATAGTCCTTTTCCTATTTGGAACCAGTCTGTTGTTCCATGTCCAGTTCTAACTGTTGCTTACTGACTTGCATATAGGTTTCTCAAGAGGCAGGTCAGGTGGTCTGGTATTCCCATCTCTTTCAGAATTTTCCACAGTTTATTGTGATTAACACAGTCAAAGGCTTTGCCATAGTCAATAAAGCAGAAATATATGTTTTCCTGGAACTCTCTTGCTTTTTTGATAATTCAGCAGATGTTGGCAATTTGATCTCTGGTTGGTCTGCCTTTTCTAAAACCAGCTTGAACATCTGAATGTTCATCGTTCACCTATTGCTGAAGACTGCCTTGGAGAATTTTGAGCATTACTTTACTAGCCTGTGAGATGAGTGCAATTGTGTGGTAGTCTGAGCATTCCTTGGCATTGCCTTTCTTTGAGATTGGAATGAAAAGTAACCTATTCCAGTCCTGTGGCCACTGCTGAGTTTTCCAAATTTGCTGGCATATTGCGTGTAGCACTTTCACAGCATCATCTTTCAGGATTTGAAACAGCTTTACTGGAATTCCATCACCTCCACTAGCTTTGATCATAGTGATGTTTTCTAAGGCCCACTTGACTTCACATTCCAAGATGTCTGGCTCTAGGTGAGTGATCACACCATCGTGATTATCTTGGTCCATATTAGCATGGGTTTATTTCTGGGCTTTCTATTCTGTTCCACTGATCTATGTATTTGTTTTTGTGCCAGTGCCTTTGTAATTTTATTGTATAATTTTGTGGTAGTTTGAATTTGAGAGTGTGACACTTGAGCTTTGTTCTTCTTTCTCAGGACATCTTTAGGGTCTTATGTGGATCTACATAAAGTTTCGATTTATTTGCTCTAGTTTTGTGAAGAGAAGATGTTCACAGTGACTTTTAATTTAAATTTCTTTTAACAAAGAGAATTTCTTATTTGTAGTTTCAATTTGCCCTTAATTTATTTGGTTCTAAATGTAGAAAAGACTTGTGCTCTATGACAGTATGTCCTCTATGTGCTCTATGACAGTAGCTCCATTTGACATACACTCTTTTTATTAGGCTAGGATGGGAGATGCTAAAACTTAGAGACTACATTAGACATGGCCTGGTCTAGTTCTCTGGCTTTGTGTATTTTATTAATTTCACAAATCAGAACACGGAAACTTGGAAAAATAGAGGAAATTTTTGATTTAACTAAATCAATTAGCATGTTGAAGGAATCCAGAACCCTTCTTTATTGGCTTCTCACTTTTTATGCTTGTAAATATTTTTATAGCTTCAAAAAACAAAAGCAGAACCAGAAAAGTAGAGGCTGATAGTGTTGCGTATATTTTGTCAGGAAACATAATGCAAGACTTAGTGTTTTCTCTTTAAGGAATATGCCTCTTTTGCTGCAATATTCCTCTCTTTGACCAGGATATCGAGGCTTCCTATGAAAGGGAGCTGAGAAAGAGGAAATGGTTAACTCTGGATTGGCAAAATATAATCACATAAACAGAAATTTTAAATTTCTAGTAAATTAAAAATATATTAGTTCCCCTAAAAAAGGGGAAAGAAGAGTACAAATGGAGGTATTATATTAAACATAAATATATATATACTTATAGAAAATATCTATTAGCAATTTGATGTTTAATTCATCCTCAAATATTGATTGAATATACATTCCTTTTACTGTGCTCTACACACAATAACCATTATAAAACAGACACAGTCCTTATACTCATGGAAATTATAGTCTAATAGAATTGACAAAACAAAGAATCCTAAAGTAAATAATAGTGAAATGTGGTGTGCAGTGAAGGGAAAGTAGTATTCATTATAACAAATTTTAAGAGATTGACCAAACTTAGTTTGAGAGTTAAAGAATTTTCTTAAATGTTGAGTAGAAATTTCTTTTTTAAAATATCATAAAAGGTTTGTCTGTGTTTCAGGAAGGAGGAAAAATCAGAATATTTTAGCCAGAGGAATTGCACTGCTTAAAAATCCTTATGGCAGAATTCAGTCATTTGGAGAAGCCAAAAATTAAATGAGATAAAGTGTAAAGCTGAAACACTGCAAAAATAGCAATATAGGCAGCGATTATATTGTGTAAAATCTTATGGATTTTTAAATATGTAAAGTTAAATGTGATGAGGTCATTAACAATGTTTGCATAAGTATGGTTTAATTTATCCTGGTTAATTATACTGTTACATCAGTTCAGTTCAGTTCAGTCGCTCAGTCTTGTCCGACTCTTTGCGACCCCATGAATAGCAGAACGCCAGGCCTCCCTGTCCATCACCAACTCCCGGAGTTCACCCAAACTCATGTCCACTGAGTTGGTGATGCCATCCAGCCATCTCATCCTCGGTCGTCCCCTTCTCCTTCTGCCCCCAATCCCTCCCAGCATCAGGGTCTTTTCCAATGAGTCAGCTCTTCACATGAGGTTGCCAAAGTGTTGGAGTTTCGGCCTCAGCATCAGTCCTTCCAATGAACGCCCAGGACTGGTCTCCTTTAGGATGGACTTGTTAGATCTCCTTGCAGTCCAAGGGACTCTCAAGAGTCTTCTCCAACACCACAGTTCAAAAGCATCAATTCATAGAACTCATTAAATAAAAATTATTTAGTGAATCATCCAAATCAATAGAAATCTAATAAACTGTGTCAAAACTTTAAAAATACTACTCATTGTGGTCAGAGGTATGGATCCTAACCTAGACATCAAGGTTTCATTAATAGCTGTGATAATTGGTCCGCTCTTAGCTCAGAAAGCTTTCTGGCTTTGACTTACGAACTACATCTGTAAATTGTATTGCTGTTGGGCTCTCTCTCACTGACCTCTTGCCCTCGGGAGACTTGTGCAAAAAAGCATACTGTTAGTAAATATGTATAGCTAACCTTTGCAGTAAACCTTTTCATAATAACGATCAGTCACAACAGTCTACTTGGTTGTTGTTTCCTTCACCTGTATTCTCTCCTGCTAATGCTGGGGGAAACCATGGAATCATACTTCTTGGAAAATACTAACACTCTTGAATATATCAGAAAAATTAAAAAAAAAAAATCTTTGCAAACATGAAGGTAAATGACATGGTCCAGTGTCAGATTACATGGTCCTAGTGTATTTTGTCAGTGAAAAAAAATTACACTTCATTTTCTTAAGCCTTTGCAAAATGAACATTCTGAATAGCTGCTCCCACCTCACTTAAAGTCCACCATTCAACATAATTTTTATGTGTTGGCAGCTGAGTAGTTTTATCAACTTGCTTTGAGCCAGTAGTATTTTGAAAGTCCAACAGGGTCCTGCCCTTTTGTTCTCTCTGTCAATTTAAATTCCTTTTAGTAGTGCCTCTGCTCAGACATTTTTCTTAAGAACTTTGGGGGCCTGCAATATATTTCAATTTTCACTTTGTTGCACAAAGACCACATCCACTTTTTTTCTCTTCTTTTTTAATTTTTCATTACAATCCCTTCTCTATCTTTGGGTCCTTTTGAAATAATCAAGGGGGCAATGCCCTTAAGATTCCCAAAGATCTTATGGTTTGAGAGGATACATGAGACACAAGCTTAATCTCCTAAAAGGGCTTCAGGGTGACTGTATATAGTGAACTTTAGGTCTTTCTATGGTTTTAGTAAAAGGTTTTATGGGTACCCCGTTTTTTCTCTTGTCTACATTTTTAGAAGCAATTTCTTAATTTTAATGGCTTTTGCCTGGTTGAGAGACAGGATTTTCTAAACCATCAAGCCCTGGTTTCATTTTATTTACTAGTTCATCCTTCAAATAATCTCTCTTTATTGTAAGCAGCAATAAGTAATCAGGGTGAAATTTTAAATATTTTGCTCAGAAATTTCCTTAGCTATATATAACAAGTTCAGTATAATTTCTTTTCATATGACTGCAGGAGATAATTTTACCACATTTTGTGTCACTGTGTAACAAGGAATTCCCTTCCTCCAATTTCTGAAAATGTTTTTCTTTTCCTTTGGAGTCCTTGCCAGCAATATATTTCAAGTCCATATTTTTAATTACAGTTGTTTAAGGTAATTTAGGCTTTCTTTAACATGCTCCTCAAAATTGTCTCGACCTCTACCTACTGAATTATTTCAAAGCTGCTCTCACATTTTTAGGTATTTGACAAGAACACCCACTTCCAGACATCAAAAATTTTGCTTTATTTTATGTTTTATGCAATTACTTAAACCTAACAGCTAAAAAAAAAAAAAATTATCATCTCAAAAATTCTGCAGGCTTAGAGTCTTAGCACAGATCAATTGGGTCTTCTCCTTCAGTGTCTAACAAGTCTGCAATATAACTCTAATATAACATAGAAGTGATAAATACTATAAAATGGTGCAGTTAAAATTCCAGTAGAGCTCAGAGAAAGATGATGTTACTCTGGCTAAAGAAATTTCACAAAAAAGATAGTATTTATGCTGTTTATTGTAAGGAATAGGTAAATTATAGCATGTGATGATGTCGCAGGGGATTGAAAATAGAGAAGGCTTATAAGTAATTTCTCAGAGAAGGGAGAGGATCAGTTCAGTTCAGTTCAGTTGCTCAGTCATGTCTGACTCTTTGTGACCCCATGAATTACAGCGCGCCAGGTCTCCAGGCCTCCCTGTTCATCACCAACTCCCGGAGTCACCCACACTCATGTCCATAGAGTTGCTGATGCCATTCAGGCATATCATCCTCTGTCATCCCCTTCTCTTCCTGTCCCCAAAGCCTCCTAGCAACAGAATCTGTTCTAATGAGTCAACTCTTCACATGAGGTGGCCAAAGTATTGGAGTTTCAGCTTTAGCATCAGTCCTTCCAAAGAACACCCAGGACTGATCTCCTTTAGAATGGACTGGTTGGATCTCCTTGTAGTCCAAAGGACTCTCAAGCATCTTCTCCAACACCACAGTTCAAAAACATCAATTCTTTGGCACATAGCTTTCTTTATGGTCCAACTCTCACATCCATACATGACCACTGGAAAAACCATAACCTTGACTAGACGGACCTTTGTTGGCAAAGTAATGTCTCTGCTTTTTAGTATGCTATCTAGTTTGGTCATAACTTTCCTTCAAAAGAGTAAGTTACTTTTAATTTCATGGCTGCAATCACCATCTGCAGTGATTTTGGAGCCCCCCAAAATAAAGTTCGATACTGTTTCCACTGTTTCCCCATCTATTTCCCATGAAGTGATGGGACCAGATGCCATGAACTTCGTTTTCTGAATGTTGAGCTTTAAGCCGACTTTTTCACGCTCCTCTTTAACTTTCATCAAGAGGCTTTTTATTTCCTCTTCACTTTCTGCCATAAGGGTGGTGTTATTTGCATATCTGAGGTTATTGATATTTCTCCCGACAACCTTGATTCCACCATGTGGTTCTTCCAGCCCAGCGTTTTTCATGATGTACTCTGCATAGAAATTAAATAAGCAGGGTGACAATATACAGCCTTGACGTACTCCTTTTCCTATTTGGAACCAGTCTGTTGTTCCATGTCCACTTCTAACTGTTGCTTCCTGGCCTGCATATAGGTTTCTCAAGAGGCAGGTCAGGTATGGTCTAGTATGGTCTAGTATTCCCATCTCTTTCAGAATTTTCCACAGTTTATTGTGATCCACACAGTCAAAGGCTTTGGCATAGTCAATAAAGCAGAAATAGATGTTTTTCTGGAACTCTCTTGCTTCTTCCATGATCCAGCAGACGTTGGCAATTTGATCTCTGGTTCCTCTGCCTTTTTTAAAACCAGCTTGAACATCTAGAAGTTTATTGTTCACGTATTGCTGAAGCCTGGCCTGCAGAATTTTGAGCATTACTTTACTATCATGTGAGCTGAGTGCAACTGTGCGACAGTTTGAGCATTCCTTGGCATTGCCTTTCTTTGGGATTGGAATGCAAACTGACCTTTTTCAGTCCTGTGGCCACTGCTGAGTTTTCCAAATTTGCTGACATATTGAGTGGAGAACTTTCACAGCATCATCTTTCAGGATTTGAAATAGCTCCACTGGAATTCCATCACCTCCACTAGCTTTGTTCGTAGTGATGCTTTCTAAGGCCCACTTGACTTCACATTCCAGGATGTCTGGCTCTGGATGAGTGATCACACCATCGTGATTATCCGGGTCACGAATATCTTTTTTGTACAGTTCTTCTGTGTATTCTTGCTACCTCTTCTGCTTTTGTTAGGTCCATGCCATTTCTGTCCTTTATCGAGCCCATCTTTGCAAGAAATGTTCCCTTGGTAGCTCTAATTTTCTTGAAGAGATCTCTAGTCTTTCCCATTCTGTTCTTTTCTTCTATTTCTTTGCACTGATCACTGAAGAAGGCTTTCTTATCTATTCTTGCTATTCTTTGGAACTCTGCATTCAGGTGCTTATATCTTTCCTTTTCTCCTTTGCTTTTCACTTCTCTTCTTTTCACAGCTATTTGTAAGGCCTCCTCAGACAGCCATTTTGCTTTTTTGCATTTCTTGTCCATGGGGATGGTCTTGATCCCTGTCTCAGGACAATGTCACAAACCTCAGTCTGTAGATCATCTGTCACTCTATCAGATCTAGTCCCTTAAATCTATTTCTCACTTCCACTGTATAATCATAAGGAATTTGATTTAGGTTATACCTGAATTGTCTAGTGGTTTTCCCTACTTTCTTCAATTTAATTCTGAATTTGGCAATAAGGAGTTCATGATCTGAGCCACAGTCAGCTCCTGGTCTTGTTTTTGCTGATTGTATAGAGCTTCTCTATCGTTGGCTGCAAAGAATATAATCAATCTGATTTCGGTGTTGACCATCTGGTGATGTCCATGTGTAGAGTCTTCTCTTGTGTTATTGGAAGAGGGTGTTTGCTATGACCAGTGCATTTTCTTGGCAAAACTCTATTAGTTTTTGCTCTCCTTCATTCCATATTCCAAGGCCAAATTTGCCTGTTACCCCAGGTGTTTCTTGACTTCCTACTTTTGCATTCTAGTCCCCTATAATCAAATGAACATGTTTTGGGGGTGTTAGTTCTAAAAGTTCTTATAGATCTTCCTAGAACTGTTCAACTTCAGCTTGTTTAACATTACTGATTGGGGCATAGATTTGGATTACTGTGATATTGAATGGTTTGCCTTGGAAATGGGCAGAGATCATTCTGTCGTTTTTGAGATTGCATCCAAGTACTGCATTTCGGACTCTTTGTTGACCATGATGGTTACTTTCTTCTAAGGGATTCCTGCCCACGATAGTAGATATAATGGTCATCTGAGTTAAATTCACTCATTCCAGTCCATTTTAGTTCACTGATTCCTGGAATGTCCATGTTCACTCTTGCCATCTCCTGTTTGACCACTTCCAAATTGCCTTGGTTCATGGACCTAACTTTCCAGATTCCTATGCAATATTGCTCTTTACAGCATTGGTCCTTGCTTCTATCACTGGTCACATCTACAACTGGGTATTGATTGTTGCTTTGGCTCTATCGCTTTATTCTTTCTGGAGTTATTTCTTCACTGATATCCAGTGACATATTGGGCATCTACTGACCTGGGGAGTTCCCTGTTCAGAATCCTATCATTTTGCCTTTTCATACTGTTCATGGGTTTCTCAAGGCAAGAATACTGAAGTGGTTTGCCATTCCCTTCTCCAGTGGACCACATTCTGTCAGACCTCTCCACCATGACCCACCTGTCTTGGGTGGGCCCACAGGGCTTGGCTTAGTTTCATTGAGTTAGACAAGGCTGTGTTCCTAGTGTGATTAGATTGACTAGTTTTCTGTGATTATGGTTTTAGTGTGTCTGCCCTCTGATGCCTCTCATAATACCTACCATCTTACTTGGGTTTCTCTTACCTTGGGTGGGGGGTATCTCTTTAGGGCTGCTCCAGCAAAGAACAGCCACAGCTCCTTAACTTGGAGGAAGTGTATCTCCTCAACTGCCACCCCTCCTGACCTTGAACGTGTAGTAGCTCCTCTCAGCCCTCCTGTACCCATGCAGCCACCACTCCTTGGACATGGAGTTGCTCCTCCTGGCTGCTGCCCCTGACCTCGGGCGTGGGGTAACTCCTCTCAACTGCTGCCCCTGACCTCGGACATGGAGTAACACCTCTCGGCCGTTGCCCCTAACCTTGAGCGAGGGGTAGCTCCTCTCACCCATGCTTCTGCGCGGGGTCCGTCGCAGCTGGTGCGCTTCTGCCACGCAGTCCAGTAGTTAAGTTCTATTAGAACTTAGGTGGCAAAAGTAAGAGTTGGAAGATATAAGATTTTTTTAAAAGGCGTGAATTGCCAGGTTTGGGTGCTCAGTTATTAAAGTATAGGAAAGATGGTTTTAATTGATCTTTGTTGTTTGTTTGTTTTTAATAGGTCTAATAGGTCTAAAACGTCTACAAAAGGAAGACAAATATGGTTAATGGAATTCAAAATGGATTGGAGCACATGAGTAGTGACAGAAAAACATTATGACCACCACCAACAAAACTTCAATAATCTATGTGAGATATAATGAGGACATGAAATAAGAAAATGGCGATGGAAAGGAAAATAAATAGTGATTATAACAATACTGAAGAAATAGATATAAATTTGAGAATGATTTCGACCATGCGCACCTGATTAGTTCATGGGTGATGATCTTATCAGAGATAGTGAAGTCATGACAATAAACTTAGTTAAGTTTTATTTATTTATTTATTTTTCTGAAGGAATGAGGATGTGTGTTGCATATTGCAAACTTACGGTTTGAATTGCATATCATATTGAGCATTGAGGACATCCCTGGGCCATAGTGTGTGGTGAGACTAGAATTCTCAGGAGAAGTCTTATTGAAGATGTGAATATTATTCATAGGAAAGGAAGCTCTGAAGACATGAGTATGATACTGAGTGAGACTGAAAGTAATCTTCGTTGAAACAATGTTAAGAAAGATTAAAAAAAAAAAAAAGGCTAGGGAAGATATTAGAGAATCCCTGTGTATAGGAAGAGACTGAGCATAAGCAGACCAGAAATAAAATAAGAGAAGGAAAAAAATATGAAATAGAAGAAAAACAGACATAAGAGTGTCTATAGAGACAGGAATTCAACAAGGATCTAACCACAGTTATTTGTATTTAAAAGGCAAAATCATTTTCATTTGTTGGTTTCTGTCTTACTTTAAATCGAATTCTATTGATGCACTAAAGGGTTTTACAATATAATGGATTATGAATAATCAGTCAGTTGTTCAGTCATTTCCAAATCTGTCTAACACCTACTCCTAGAGCTTGCTGAAACTCATGTCCATTGAGTTAGTAATGCCATCCAACAGTCTCACCCTCTGTCATCCCCTTTTCCTCCTGCCTTCAATCTTTCCCAGCATCAGAGTCTTTGCCAATGAGTCAGTTCTTTGCTTCAGGTGGCCAAAGTATTAGAGTTTCAGCTTCAGCATTAGTCCTTCCAAAGAATATTCAGGACTGATTTCCGTTAGGATGGACTGGTTGGGTCTCTTTACAGTCCAAGGGACTCTCAAGAGTCTTCTCCAACACCACAGTTCAAAAGCATCAGTTCTTCAACACACAGCTTTCTTTATGGTCCAATTCTCACATCCATACATGACTACTGGAAAAACCATGGCTTTGACTGGATGGGCCTTTGTCCACCACGTAATGTCTCTGCTTTTTAATATGCTGTCTGGGTTTGTCATATCCAAATCATTGATGGCTCAGATGATAAAGCATCTGCTTACAATGCAGGAGACCTTGATTCGATCTCTGGGTCAGGAAGATCCCCTGGAGAAGGAAATGGCAACGCACTCCAGTACTCTTGCCTCCATGGAATCATGGATCGGGGAGCCTGGTAGGCTACAGTCCATGGGGCCAGGAAGAGTCAAACACTACTGAGTGACTTCACTTTAGGTATGTCATAGCTTTTCTTTCAAGGAGCAAGTGTCTTATTTCCATTGCTGCAATCACCATCTGCAGTGATTTTGGAGCCCAAGAAAATAAAATCTGTCACTGTTTCTATTGTTTCACCATCTATTTGCCATGAAGTGATGGGACTGGATGATGCCATGACGTTCGTTTTTTGAGTGTTAAGTTTTAAGCCAGCTTTCTCACTCTCTTCCTTCACTTTCATCAAGAGTCTGTTTAGTTCCTCTTCGCTTTCTGCCGTTAGAGTGGTGTCATCTGCATATCTGAGGTTATTAATATTTCTCCCCGCAATCTTGATTGCAATCTAGATTCCATATGAGTATCAGTTCAGTTCAGTTCAGTTGCTCAGTCGTGTCCGACTCTTTGCAACCCCATGAATGGCAGCACGCCAGGCCTCCCTGTCCATCACCAACTATGTAAATATATTCCAGCTATCAGCTAACTTGGAATGGTCTCTAGGGATTTACAGTTCTCTTAAATCCTACATATATATATATATAAATGTTTTCTAAGCATTTACATCTATACAAATATCTTTATTGTCTTATCAAATTTTCGTGTGTTCCCCACAGTCATATCATCTACAACTAAAAAATATATTTGATTGTTCTTTCCCCAGTTTATATATTCTTTCTATTGCATTATCTAGAACCTTCTATTGCTTCTTGGCCTTTTGGCTAAGATCAAGTGTAGCTGGAGCCTTCTAAACAATTTTATAAATTTTATTGAAGTATAGTTATTTACAAGTTGTTTAATTTCTGCTTAAAGCTAAGTGACTCAATTATCAAAAATACCTTGTTTTTCATTTTCTCTTCCATTGGTTCATCACAGGAAATCAAATATAGTTCCTTATGAACTGCCTCTTGAGAAACCTATATGCAGGTCTGGAAGCAAGAGTTAAAACTGGACATAGGAAAACAGACTGGTTCCAAATAGGAAAAGGAGTATGTCAAGGCTATATATTGTCACCCTGCTTATTTAACTTCTATGCAGAGTCCATCATGAGAAACGCTGGGCTGGAAGAAGCACAAGCTGGAATCAAGATTGTTGGCACAAATATCAATAACCTCAGATATGCAGATGACATCACCCTTATAGCAGAAAGTGAAGAAGAATTTAAAAGCCTCTTGATGAGAGTGAAAGAGGAGAGTGAAAAAGTTAGCTTAAAGCTCAACATTCAGAAAATGAAGATCATGGCATCTGGTCCCATCACTTCATGGGAAATAGATGGGGAAACAGTGGAAACAGTGTCAGACTTTATCTTTTTGGGCTCCAATCACTGCAGATGGTGATGCAGCCATGAAATTAAAAGACGCTTACTCCTTGGAAGAAAAGTTATGACCAACCTTGATAGCATATTGAAAAGCAGAGACATTACTTTTCCAACAAAGGTCCGTCTCATCAAGGCTATGGTTTTTCCTGTGGTCATGTAAGGATGTGAGAGTTGGACTGTAAAGAAAGCTGAGTGCTGAAGAACTGATGCTTTTAAACTGTGGTATTGGAGAAGACTCTTGAGAGTCCCTTGGACTGCAAGGAGATCCAACCAGTCCATTCTGAAGGAGAACAGCCCTGGGATTTCTTTGGAAGGAATGATGCTAAAGCTGAAACTCCAGTATTTTAGCCACCTCATGTGAAGAGTTGACTCATTGGAAAATGCTCTGATACTGGGAGGGATTGGGGGCATGAGGAAAAGGGGAAGACAGAGGATGAGATATTTGAATGGCATCACTGACTCAATGGACATGAATCTGAGTGAACTCCGGGAGATGGTGATGGACAGGGAGGCCTGGTGTGCTGCGATTCATGGAGTCACAAAGAGTCAGAAAAGACTGAGTGACTGAACTGATCTGATACTATACAGTAGGACCTTGTTTTTTATCCATCATATATATAATAGCTTGCATCAATTCCCTCCCTCACCCCACTTGGCAACCATAAGTCTTTTCTCTATATCTGTGAGTGTGTTTTATGTTCATTTGTGCTGTATTTTATGTTGCACATGGAAGTGCTCTCATATGGTACTTGTCTTTTTTAAAAATAACTTACTTCACTTAGTCCAAGTAAGACAGTAGGTGTTGCAAGAAGGCATCAGAGGGCAGACACACTGAAACCATAATCACAGAAAACTAGTCAATCTAATCACACTAGGACCACAGCCTTGTCTAACTCAATGAAACTAAGCCATGCCCTGTGGGGCCATCCAAGACAGGCGGAACATGGTGGAGAGTTCTGACAGAATGTGGTCCACTGAAGAAGGGAATGGCAAACCACTTCAGCATTCTTGCCTTGAGAACCCCATGAACAGTATGAAAAGGCAAAATCATAGGATACTGAAAGAGGAACTCCCCAGGTTGGTAGGTGCCCAATACATTACTGGAGATCAGTGGACAAACAAGTCCAGAAGAATGAAAGGATGGAGTCAAAACAAAAACCAATACCCAGTTGTGGATGTGACTGGTGAAAGAAGCAAAGTCTGATGCTGTAAAGAGCAATATTGCATAGGAATCTGGAATGTTAGGTCCATGAACCAAGGCAATTTGGAAGTGGTCAAACAGGAGATGGCAAGAGTGAACATTGACATTCTAGGAATCAGCGAACTAAAATGGACTGGAATGCGTGAATTTAACTCAGATGACAATTATATCTACTACTGTGGGCAGGAATCCCTTAGGAGAAATGGAGTAGCCATCATGGTCAACAGAGTCCGAAATGCAGTACTTGGATGCAATCTCAAAAACGACAGAATGATCTCTGTTCATCTCCAAGGCAAACCATTCAATATCACAGTTATCCAAGACTATGCCCCAATCAGTAATGCAGAAGAAGCTGAAGTTGAACGGATTGGGGGCAGGAGGAGAAGGGGATGACAGAGGATGAGATGGCTGGATAGCATCACAGACTCGATGGACATGAGTTTGAGTGAACTCCGGGAGTTGGTGATGGACAGGGAGGCTTGGCCTGCTGTGATTCTTGGGGTTGCAAAGAGTCAGATACGACTGAGTGGCTGAACTGAACTCACCTAATCTGATAATAATCTCCATCCATGTTGCTGCAAATGGCATTATTTCATTATTTTTAATGGCTCAATAATATTCCATTGTTTATATATACCACATTTCTTTACCTACTCTTCTGTCAATGGAAATTTAGGTTGTTTCCATGCATTGATTATTGAAAATAGTGTTACTGTGTAAACAATTTTATCATCTAAGTCTTCTTTCTACTTCATAGGGGAATGGTCTAGTAAGTCATAATTAAGTGGAACTTGTTTAGAATTTTCTATGAAATGTGTTACATATTTTAATAAACATGTATTTATTCTTTTGAAAGTTATTAGTTAGAGTCTTTTAATTTTAACAATGTTTATTTGGAATCAGTATTAATTTACAAAACTATATGAAGAGGTGCAAAGTTGATCCATTTTGAAATGCTAATTTCCCCCTCACTCTTTACATTGCTCCATGATACTTCCTTTATTTAAGCAAGATATAGTTTGTTCTATGCTTACCTTCTCAACAAAAGGAGGACACAGCAAAATATGGAAATCAACAAAGTCAGTGCTATGCTGTTGAGTTTCAAATGCTCAAGCTTTGAAGTATTCAGGACATAAACAATACATTTGGAAATAAAGTAGATGAAGAGGCAAGCTGTCTCCAGGTCAAATAAAAGTTCTTTGGAAAAAAGGAAATCATAAACTTGGGAGGAAAACACAAAATTGTGTCTCTATATTCTTTCTTGACCCCATCCTTGGGTCAGTTTGTATATGATGAGGTTAAAGGGCAGCAGGACATTCCAAAGCAGAGGAGATCTATGTCTTCCCTGGGAAAGCAACTCTCTGCCTTTTTTGAGGGAAAGCAATTTCACCAGCTATGGGCAGTAATTTAGTGTAGTAGGCAGCCTCTGACATGGCCTCCAGATATCTGAAATATTGAGTATCAGGCCCTGTGCTATCCTATCACCTTAATTGTGGACTGGACCTAGATATCTTCTTCTATTAAATAAAATATAGCGTTCCTGAGACTATGGCTTTTATCTTTCTATTTTTTTCTTTTTGGTGAACTCACTCTAGAGGAAAAAAGTTGCCATGTTATGAATGGTCCTATGGAGGAACCCAGAAGAAAACGAACTGGTCTCTGGTCTACAGTAAGTGAGGACTTGAGTACTGCCAACAGTCATGTGAGATGGTTTAAGATATCTGCAGCCTTAGACATTATCTTGCTTGCAGCCTTGTGAGATGCTCTGAACCAGAGAAAGAGCTAAGCCTGAATTCCTGAACCAGTGGTGATATGATAATATATGTCTGTGGTTTTAATCCACTAAATTTCAATAAGACTTTTTTTCACAAAGCAATAGAAAGTTCATGTAGATATCATTATGTGAAACATTTCTACAGATAGATTTCAAATTGGTTGTCACCTCAATGCAGATATATTAAAATGCTATCTTTTTTATTGGTGACTAGTACAGTCTTTAAAAGCTGTGTAAAGTTCAATTTAGACCCAGAAGGTTATAAGAGTAATAGAAGCAACCAAATATTTCTGTACCTTTGACAGTGGTATGATATTTACTGTCATGCCAGTAAGAAAAAGCTGACACTTTAGAGGTCTTGCAGAAGGTAAAAAGGGATGAGTTACCTGTCAGTTAATTTGATAAAAGACTGAGTACAAAGTGTTAAAATGCATATCTCAAAGGATCCAGTGTGTTCAGTTAGCAAAGACTAGCTAGTACTCCTACCCCACAGACACTTTGGACACATAAAGTTCTCAAATATCCCACCCATCATCTTTAGGAAATTGTTGAGAATTAAGGTGACTCAGTGGAGAAGGAAATGGCAACCCACTCCAGTGTTCTTGCTTGGAGAATTCCAGGGACAGGGGAGCCTAGTGGGCTGCCGCCTCTGGGGTTGCACAGAGTCGGACATGACTGAAGTGACTTACCAGCAGCAAGGTGACTCAGATTAAATTCCTACAGTGAGGGAGAACTCGATCTCAAAATATAATTCAGGATAATTTCAAACAAACAAAGGAATAAACAAGTGTTGGTAGGCAAGTTCCATTTCATATGCATACTAGATTTTTTTTTAGCTGAAATTCAAACTACAGTGATAAAATAATGCTTTGTTTCTCCCATTATTTGGAAATAGAATAAACTATTGATATACTGATAATTTGGTGACTTGAATTATCTTTACTTCTTTCAAATACGGACCATTTTGTCCTTGTCTACCTTTGAATAATTATCTGCCAAAATGTATGGGGAAATTCTAACAACTAAAAGTGACACTAATTATAAAGTAGCCTTAATTAATTTTAACAGAGAAGATGTAAGGCCCTTATTTAAAGTAATTAACCTCCAATTAAAATAATTAAATTTATATTAAAAAAAGAAGAAAAAAGCATTACATCAGCTTAAAAAATATTTTCATAAACATTTTATTAAATTTTAAATTCACATGCTAAAGATCCTTTTTGCCCTTTTCTTTCAAATGTAATTGCTTGTAAGACTATAGTATAATACCAAAATTCAGATTTCCCCAGTTTTTCTTGTGTGTATGTTTATGTATTTAACTCTATAAACTTCTATCACATGTGAGCACAGGTTCATATATCTATTATCACAGAGCCAAAATATAGGACAGCCCCATAATCACAGTTCAGTTCAGTTCAGTCGCTCAGTCGTGTCCGACTCTTTATGACCCCATGAATCACAGCACGCCAGGCCTCCCTTTCCATCACCATCTCCTGGAGTTCACTCAGACTCACGTCCATCGAGTTAGTGATGCCATCCAGCCATCTCATCCTCTGTCATACCCTTCTCCTCCTGCCCCCAATCCATCCCAGATCAGAGTCTTTTCCAATGAGTCAACTCTTCTCATGAGGTGGCCAAAGTCACAAATAGGTGGTAAAGCCCAAGAAGGCTGGAACTCCCAGATCAAGGAGTTGTCAGGTTTGACTTTTTCGAGGCCTCTCTCTTTAGCTCACTCTACCCCCATATGATCTTGTCTTTTAGTCTGTGTGTGCCTGGCATCTCTTTGCATGACCTCATTTCTTCTTACAAGGACACCAGTTAAGATTTGATTAGGGCCTGCCCTAATGACTTTCTGTTAATGTAACACTTCTTTAAGGACTTATCTACAAATACACTTACATTGTGAGGTAATTGGGGTTAGGGCTTCAACATATGAATTTGAGGGGACACAATTCAGCCCATAATAGGGACATTTCAAAAATGTTATATAAATAGAAATATGCGTCAAGTAACCTATTGGGATTGCCTCTTTTTCTTCTGTTCAGCATAATTCCCTGGAGTTTCATTCAAGTTGTTGCATGTATCACTGTTTTGTTTTCTTTTATTGCCAAGAAGTATTTAGTTTCAGTTCAGTTCAGTTCATTTCAGTCGCTCAGTCGTGTCCGACTCTTTGAGACCCCGTGAATCACAGCACGCCAGGCCTCCCTGTCCATCACCAACTCCAGGAGTTCACTCAGACTCACGTCCATCAAGTCCGTGATGCCATCCAGCCATCTCATCCTCTCTCGTCCCCTTTTCCTCCTGCCCTCAATCTCAGCATCAGAGTCTTTTCCAGTGAGTCAACTCATTGCACGAGGTGGCCAAAGTACTGGAGTTTCAGCTTTAGCATCATTCCTTCCAAAGAAATCCCAGGGCTGATCTCCTTCAGAATGGACTGGTTGGATCTCCTTGCAGTCCAAGAGACTCTCAAGAGTCTTATCCAACACCACAGTTCAAACACATCAATTGTTCGGCCCTCAGCCTTTTTCACAGTCCAACTCTCACATCCATATATGACCACAGGAAAAACCATAGCCTTGATTAGACAGACCTTAGTCGGCAAAGTAATATCTCTGCTTTTGAATATGCTATCTAGGTTGGTCATAACTTTCCTTCCAAGGAGTAAGCGTCCTTTAATTTCATGGCTGCAGTCTCCATCTGCAGTGATTTTGGAGCCCAAAATATAAAGTCTGACACTGTTTCCACTGTTCCTCCATCTATTTCCCATGAAGTGATGGGACTGGATGCCATGATCTTCGTTTTCTGAATTTTGAGCTTTAAGCCAACTTTTTCACTCTCCTCTTTTACTTTCATCAAGAGGCTTTTTAGTTCCTCTTCACTTTCTGTCATAAGGGTTAATCAACCATTTATTCTTTGAAGAACATCTGGGCTGTTTATATGCTTTAAGTTATTTTGAGTAAAGTTGCTATGGACATTTGTGTGCAAGTTTTATGTGAACATACATTTTTATTCCTCTGGAATAAATAGCCAAGGGAGCAATTTATGCTTCATATTGTAGCTGCACATATAAGTCCCCTAACTCTTTTCCTGGGTGACTGTACCATTTTTACATTTCCACCAATAATGTATAAGTAATTCAGTTTCTCTGCATTCTTACTAGAGTTTGGTGTTCTCACAATTTTTAAAATTTTGTTATTCTGGTAAGTGTACAGTGACATCCCTGTGGTTGCATTTTCTCGATGGCTAATGATGCTGAAAATCCTTTAACATGCTTCTTTGCCATCTGTATATCCTTCTAAGTAAAAGATATGTTCATGCCTTTCACTCATTTGCTCATTGAAATTTTTTAAACTGATGAGTCTTGAGCATTCTTTATATATTCTAGATACCAATCCTATGTTCCCAAGTATGAAACTTGTCTTTTCATCTTCTTCCCATGGTCTTTCCTAGTGTTGTCAAGGAACTTCCTTTGAGGCATTGGAATTCAATATTAGACTAAAAATTCTAAAATGCTATGTTCTGAAGTATGACAAATTATCAAGATCTATAGAGACTCAGTCAAAACCAATGCAGCAGTTATACCATAGATTTAAGTATTATAGATTACAGAAATAATCTTCCTGTTTTCTGAAGATTTCCAGAGAATATCATAATTTATTCATTTATAATAATAACAGCTAATATTTATAGTGAATTTAGCAAGTTCTAAATACAACTTTACATGCATTTGTTCATATAATCCTTCTAACTGTTTTATATAGCTATTTATTATTCATTTTTTTTCCTTTTAACAGAAATGTAAAATGAGGCTTAGAACGATTGATTGTCCTAAACCTTCATATATTATAACTAGAATATAAAGGGATTTCAGGGAATCAAAAAAGTACAGGATTCTTTTTCAGCTATTGGAACTAAAAGTACTTTTTACTGACCTGGTGAAAACTTAGTGTCTGTTAATTGGAATTTTAAGAGTCAGTGGGATATTTAACAGATGCTGGATATTTGTTTGTATACCTGTAAGCATATGAATTTCCTTTATAATGTATATAAACTGTAGTTTGGTTTCATTATACAACCGACATATATTTTCAGAGTGACTATTTCTGTGTACATTCTTTCTCTATTTTACTGGACACACAGAATCACCAGATTGGTTCTTAAATAGTCCTTAGTAACAGACCCCTTTAAAATATTCATAAAACTATGGATGCCCTCAGTTATACTTCACATGCAAATATAATCACAGTCTTACATATGCTGATACAATTTCAAATGGTCTGCTGGTCCCCTACTACTCCCTGTAGGTTAAATAAGTCTATTTTCTTTCCTAGTTTCTAGTCTGGTTTTGTCAGGTTAAAATTGAAGTCACCAAACTTGTACATTCCCCAATAAACTCCCTGATGTGGGTAAAGATATGAAAATTCTAAATTCCTCATTTGGTTATCTTAACTTATGTTGTACAATGACCTTTGCAGTCAAGCGTTGGAGTAAATGTTTCATAAATGAAACTTATTTTATAGACTTTGGTAAATGCAGTCTACAGTATTGACTTGAATGATAAATTATGGTATTTTTGACCAAACCCTGTCAATGTTGTCTTCAAGCTAAAGGGATTTTTTTTCACCAAAATGTTTTTAAACAGGAGTTTCATGGCTCCAATGTGTGGAGGACACTGAGATCAAGACAGACAAATCCATATGCCAACAGAACAGAGAGATGGCTCATGGACAAAGAATTAAGTTTCATGCAAGCATTCTTGAGATCAATATGGAAGCAGGCTACCAATATTTTGAAATATCTATTGAAAGGAAAAACATTATTTCTTGGAAATCAATTTTAAAAGGCTCTGTATTAAAACTCTTATATTTGTCCTCTGAATTATGACAAATGTTCAATGTCTGCATGTACCCAGCTATATTCTGCAATGCAACAGCCAGAGTCTGCCTCTAATTAGAACCTTGAAAAAAGAATCTTATGTCTAAGATAAGATGGTATTGAATACAGCAATGAGAAAATACAGTCCATGGGAGACAGATAACCAACCCAGTTCAGATCAGAACTATTTTCTCAGTCATATAGGTTAAAGCTGATCATGAAATTGTTGGTGAGGAGGAACTGAAGAGTGATGCCAGAATTTACTACATCTCCTTGATGAGTCAGTATAAAAAAAGGTCATGTTTTAAATAATATATTATCACCATGCTCTCCATAAGTTATTTTCACATATTCTCAAATGCACATTAAGGAACTATTTCAAGTACTATCATACATAGATGACAGGATCATGACACCATGCAGTCTAGTGTCCAAATATGGCAAAATTGATAAGCAGTGCTCTGTGGAATCATCTCTCAGCAAAATTTGATTCTCCCTGCTTCACTATACTTTAAAGCCTGCCAGTGCTGTTTGTTCCGTGTTATATATGATGGATGTTTCCCTTTGTTCATCCTGAACTTATGTCATACCACACTGCTAGATATTAAGACACACAAAAGCATTTTCAATTTTTCTATGAGTGTATATTTTGGATAAACACCCAAATGAAGACATATATAATTATAATGTATTTTTTCAGTTCTTGACTTACAGAAATGTGCACTAGTTTTCTCCTGCCAATGAAAATTGTGCTATTATTTACTATAATTTTGATAACCAGACTTCAAACATTTTTGTAATTAGAATCTTGCATTGAGTATAACAACAACAACAACAACAAAACATCAACATTTAACAATGACCAAAGCAAAATTTAAAAATATTCCACAGAATGAATGTCTTTAGATGTCTCTAAAGAATCAATACATAAGTGTTTTTACTTTCTAAGAGAAATAATCTTATTAATATGTCAAGTCAAAGTGATTTTAGTGGTCTTATATTTAAAATAATTTCCCTTAGACTTATTGTTATGTTTCAAATAATTACTCTTCTTCTCAAAAAACAAATTACTGAATTTGCATCATTTCACATTACTACTAGATTCACGTTTTTAGTAGCTACATGACTTCACATCTTCATATCAAATAGGTCTCTAAAGTGGAAAATCCAATCAAATTTCAGTGAATAATCAAGTTCTCTTACTGTTGTGATTTCAGCACACTCCAAACTCACTTTAATATACAGGAGAAAAACCTCACGTTTTCTATGAATACACTGGTAGTTAACTATACAAGTGGTGGTTAAAACAGGTGTCATTTTGTAGGCCTCTTAAAAATTCAAGGTATAATTATTTCCACGTTAAGGTTCTTACTGCTGAAGATAGTATAATAATGTCAGTTAGCAAATGTCATTTTTCCTAATAGCAGACTTAGATTCTTTTGAGTTGTATTATTTTAAATTTAAAATAAAATATGTATCCTTTTATACAATGCTTGATCATATGTGCTCTAGGTTACATACTTTGCAACAAAATGGATTAAATAGTCTATCTAAAAATTTCTGAAATTGAGAAGCTGCTGCTTCTATAGTTATATAAATGGGTTCTATGCACACTGAAAGTATTTAACATAAATAAGAATTTTAACAACAGCCTAGCAATAATGAGAATGATGATCATTACAATAAAAACAAAACATATAATACTTTTTACACATCCGGCAGTATTCTAAGCACTTGTTTTTCAGTGTCTCAGTCATGTCCTACTCTTTGTGACCCCATGGATTGCAGCATGCCAGGCTTCCGTGTTCTTCACTATCTCCTGGACTTTTCTCAAATTTATGCCCATTGAGTTGGTGATGCCTTCCAGCCATCTCATCTTCTGTCTTTCCCTTCTCCTCCTACCCTCAATGCACTAATGCAATTCATTAATAATTTAATTCTCATAAAAATTCTGAAACATAATTAATTATAGTATTAAGATTATTATTTTACATATGAAAAACCTGAAGAAGAGAGTAAAAATAATTTGCCTCAAGAAGACAGTTCATGAGAAGCAGAATGAGAAATTAAATCTGGGCAATCAGTCCCTATTTTCAAATATGATGTATTTTTACAGATACTTTTATCCAATGCATGTTAATTTCATATTAATCTGATAATACACTTCAAAAACAAATAAGCAAACTCATAGAAAAAAGATCAGATTTGTCGTCATCAGAAGTGGGAGGTGGTAAGGAGGCAGGGGCTGGGGTGGAGGATTGGATTAAAAGTGATCAAAAGGTACAAGCTTACAGTTGCAAGATAAATTAGTATTAGGGATATAAGTGATAACATGATTCATATAATTAACACTGCTACAAATTATATATGAAAGTTGTTAAGAGTAGATCCTGAGTTCTCATCACAGGAAAAAAAATAAGTTTTTTTTTTTTTCTCTTTTTTTCCTATCCATATGAGATGATGGATGTTCAACAAAGTTTTGAAATATGTAAGTCATATTATCATAGTACACGTTAAACTTATATAGTGCTGCATGTCAATTAGATCTCAATGAAACTTGAAGGGAAAACAGAAGGAAAAGGAAGCGTCATATAACTAGGGGTTTTCCATTCAGTTAATCAACTGTTGTAACAACTGGGCAGCATGATAAGGACATTATACAATATATTTCAGATCAAAACCAAGCAATGATAACATTAACATCATTTGGGGCTATGTTGGTAAGCAATGGAAAACTGAAATAAAAACAAACCCCTTGGAGAGCTTCTTAACACAACTAAATGAAATGAAATATTAGATTTATATATTTTATCTTATTGTCCATAAGATATTTTCTTAAAAGTAGTATTAAACCAATATTTTCCTGTGAATTCAGTAGGCTTTAATTTACCACACCAGAGAACAAAAGTTTTTGCTGAGGAATCTTTAATTCTGGGTCCAAGTTTAGAGCAAAAACATCTCTTTTTTTTTTTTGGACAGTAAGTACTAAAAGTATGTGCAGTAGGCATCTGTGGATTTCCTGTAGTGAACATCTGTTTCTCCTTTCTTCTATCTTAGCAACTCCAGTATCAACTCTTCCCTAACGCACACACACACACACGAAAACACATGCACACACATACACTTCTTTAGAAGAACTGCTTCTCCTCTTTACGTTCCATAACATTCTGGTAGCTCTTCTACTCATAGTGTTATAGGAATTGGCCATCGTGAATGGTTGCAGTGATTGATCTTATGATACAAACTAGCCTGATCAGATACCCATTCTCAGGTTTATGTATCCTAAATTGGGAAAAGAAGAGTTTCTTTACTCTGAGATTGCTAAATTGTAATAATAAAAACTTGAAGTTTACTGTGGCCATTTTATCCCCTCCTCCCTATGTGGAAACAGAATATTATTTGTTTCCCTTAATTCCAGTGGTTCTGAATTACATGAATTAATAAATCCCCAGTTTGTCTCAATTGCACTTTTTCACCTTTTAAATAATAAGGAGAAAAAAGATAAGGAGGAGATCTTAATTCCAGTTACAGATGCTTGTAACTTCCTTGGACAATAGTGATATTTTAATGACTTTTCACAATAGCTTCCTGCCTAACGTCCAGTAGGCCATAACAATAATAACACTTGGGAAATATATTAGATTCAAATTTAAAACTGCAACAAAAATGAACTCCATGAATTAACTCTTGATGTAACAAAATAGTAGAATTAATTACCAGTCTATCTATCCACCCAAGTGTGCATATTTATTCCCACAAAGCCAATACTCTATAAATCCTGGAGAATCTCTGACAATTTCTACCACCCTCTCGACAATGGGTATGAAGTGGAATGGAATGTTTACTGATATATTTTTACCTCTGTTTGCAATATTACTCAAGGAATGCATGTTTAAGTAGAATACCTCACTATTTACTCAAAATTATAAGATTGGAAAAGGCACAAGGAATCTTGGACTCAATCTGTCTGGAACACTTGAATATAATATCCAGATTTAATCAGGCATGTCTTCCAAAAATCACAAGAGAAGAACTTAAAGGTCTGTACTACTCATTTCTCATTCCAGGACTTCTCAACCTGGGGAGAGCACACACAGGCATGTACATTGGATAAACTTCCTTAATTCTGATATTCATCCCTGCTTAAAAACATCTGCTCTACATAAATTAGTTTTACCTGTCAGTGTGCCTTAGCAAACAGACTGTGCTCTAAGACTAGGGGCTCTGCAATTAACTCTAGAGAATATGGGTCTGGTGCAATGGAGGAACTCAGTAAGTTTTTATATCATAAACAAATCATAAATTAACCTGATCTGAGTTTTTTGTTGTTGTTCTTTATTAACTTGAGAAACAGGAAAAAAAAAAAAATCTGAATTCCTTGTGCCATGAATTATTTCTTCTGTAAAATGCAACACTGTAATTAAGATAATGCATCTTCTTTGCAATCACTTGTTTTATAAAGAGAACATGCTAAAATCGAAGAATAGATATGTACTGTTCAACAAGCTTGTAATATTCACTATTTGCCTACAATTAGTGATACACTGTTCAGGAAGCTGATAGAGCATGGTTCAGGGCCAGACAAGGAGAAAAGGCCCAGCTTTTAGTAAACATGCAATCTTGAATTTGCCATCATTAGTAATGCCCTATATAAGCAGATAAGGCCTCATCTAAATATATCCTATAAAACAAAGCATAAAAGTAATATTTCTTAACCATAGCTTCAGTGCTTAAAGGCAGAGATGATGATATAATTAGTCCAAAAAATAATATCAAGCATGTCCAAAGATATTTAACACCTTTCATGTGGAATAGGTAAAGTATAGCTATTACTCTGAAGAAGTACAGGTTTTTTCTAAGCTATAACTATGCATGTGTGCATGCCAAGTCGCGTTGGTTGTGTTCGACTCTGTGACCCATGGACTGTAGCTCACTAGGCTGCTCTGTCCATGGGATTCTTCAGGCAAGAATACTGGAGTGGGTTGCCATTTCCTCCTCCAGGGGATCTTTCTCACCCAGGGATCGAACCTGCATCTCCTGTGGCTCTTGCATTACAGATAAATTCTTTATCACTGAGCCACTGAGGAAGCCCTAAATATAACTATACTGGAATTAATTTGTTTCATTTGTAGAAAAATAACATTTTTCTAATTACACAGACTCCACCCCCACCTAATGCATGTAGAAAATAATTTATAACTTGAACAGAAAAGCAACATAATGCACAGCTGGGTGTTTAAATTTCCAGCACCCATTTCCCCTTAATCATCCTTATTTCCTTCAGGGAAGTACCATCCTCCAGCTCCCTATCTATCTTTGACTTAGCAATATCACTTTGTAAATCCAAGGATGAACAATTGACTGTGAGGCTGGCAAACTAGAATTTTCTCTATTCCTGACCATAGCTGTTGGTAAATAAGCATGTGACCCAAATTGTCTCAATAAGAATCAGCCTTCCACCTTTCGCTAGTACTACTAGCAAAGAGAGGTTCACTAGTATAATGTAAGCCTAGAGTTGCTTGTGACTTATTTGTCACCACAGTAAATGAGACTACTTGAGAAAAAAGAAGATCATACAGAAAAGAGCAGGCAACTAAGAGAGAAAGAAGAAGTTGTGGGGGGAAATGGAGAGAATACATGCTGACGACTTTTTGAGGCTCTGGATCCAAAGGTGGTGATCTCAATTATGTGATTAGTTAAATTACTTCGTTGCTTTAAGTGAAGTTGAGTCAAGATTTTGTGACTTGAAATGATACAAATTTTACTTAAAACAGATGGGCCTGGTGCTTTAAGATTAAAATCAAGACAGCATGAAGAGGTTTTAGGGGTTAGACTGGGTCTAGGAGGTGCTCAAAATGTCTGTCTCTACCTCTTTGTATATTGAGATCATGGAAATATTCACAAACCCTTAAAAAAGGAAAAGGTGCATGTATATGTACTGACACAGTATCTGAATTTCCCTTATAGAAAGAGAAATATTCCACTAAATCAGAGATTTCAAATCAATACATCGTGGGGAATGTGGCAGAGAGACCTGAGGGTTTATACTTGGTTTGCCAGAGGCTCCAAGTAAGATGATTTATCATTCAAATGGAGATACTTGATAGTTTAAGAACCCACTAATAATAAGGACAGCCATGGTCAGGACTATCCCAGGGAAATCAAGACATATTTATTTTACACAAAAGGAGTGAAAACAATAATTTATTTTTAGCTCAAGGGACCCAAGTTTAAAGCTTTCCTCTGTCATTAATGGATTAATCATTGCAAATAACTGTTTCAAAACTCATGTGTTATAATGAATGTATATATAGTTAAACTTTATTGAAGTTCAATTTTAATAGAAGAACTAGAAAGGTATTGTAAGAGCTGTAGTGAGACAAAAAAGAAAAAGATCAAAGGGTGAAAGTGGTCAAGAGCATACCTAGCACTGAATTTTTATTTAATGGCAGGGGTGGTGAGTCAGCTGACTTTTTGAAGGCTGAGGGCACCACCTGGAGGTAACAAGAATGCATTAGCACAAATTGGCATAGATTCTATGAATCTGTAATAAGAGCAATTTTGTAAGCATTTCCATCAAGATAATTGATCATTGAGACTCTGGCCGTCTGCCTAGCACATTATCCAGAGTAAACTCTGGCCCCACTGATCTGTTTAAAATATTATATTACCTTCCAAAAATTCCTTGCAAGTAAACTGTGAGTGTTTCTTGAGTCTGCTTTACACATTAGAAAAAGTTTGGTGTAGATTGTGAGTCAGGAATCTTAGACACTGGTCTCAGGTCAATAGGCATGGAGCTGTTCTTAAATGTTTCCTTAAAATAAGGGATTAGGAATATAATCAATCTGATTTTGGTGTTGACCATCTGGTGATGTCCACGTGTAGAGTCTTCTCTTGTGTTGTTGGAAGAGGGTGTTTGCTATGATCAGTGCGTTCTCTTGGCAGATTGATTGTATTCTTTGTAGCCAAAAATGGAGAAGCTCTGTACAGTCAGTAAAACTAAGACTGGGAGATGACTGTGGCTCAGATCATGAACTCCTTATTGAAAAATTTAGACTGAAATTGAAGAAAGTTGAGAAACCACTAGACCATTCATGTATGACCTAAATCAAATCCCTTATGATTATAGAGTGGAAGTGAGAAATAGATTTAAGGGACTAGATTTGACAGACAGAGTGGCTGATGAACTATGGACAGAGGTTCACGACATTGTCCTGAGACAGGAATCAAGACCATGCCCAAGAAAAGAAATTCAAAAAAGCAAAATGGCTATCTGAGGAGGCCTTACAAATAGTTGTGAAAAGAAGGCAAGCAAAAAGCAAAAGAGAAAAGGAAAGATACCTATTTGAATGCAGAGTTCCAAAGAATAGCAAGGAGAGATAAGAAAGCATTCCTCAGTGATCAGCGGAAAGAAATAGAGAAAAACAATAGAATGGGAAAGACTAGAGATCTCTTCAAGAAAATTAGAGATACCAAGGGAACATTTCATGCAAAGATGGGCTCGATAAAGGACAGAAATGGCATGGTCCTAACAGAAGCAGAAGATATTAAGAAGAGGTGGCAAGAATACACAGAAGAACTGTACAAAAAAGATCTTCACAACAAAGATAATCATGATGGTGTGATCACTCACCTAAAGCCACACTTCCTGGAATGTAAAATCAAGTGGGCCTTAGGAAGCATCACTACCAACAAAGCTAGCGGAGGTGATTCCAGTTGAGCTATTTCAAATCCTGAAAGATGATGCTGTGAAAGTGCTGCACTCCATATGCCAGCAAATTTGGAAAACTCAGCAGTGGCCATAGGACTGGAAAAAGTCTGTTTCCATTCCAATCCCAAAGAAAGGCAATGCCAGAGAATGTTCAAACTACCGCACAATGGCTCTCATCTCACATGCTAGTGAAGTAATGCTCAAAATTCTCCAAGCCAGGCTTCAGCAAAACGTGAACCGTGAAGTTCCAGATGTTAAAGCTGGCTTTAGAAAAGGCAGAGGAACCAGAGATCAAACTGCCAACATCTGCTGGATTATCAAAAAAGCAAGAGAGTTCCAGAAAAACATCTATTTCTGCTTTATTGACTATGCCAAAGCCTTTGACTGTGTGGATCACAATAAACTGTGGAAAATTCTGAGAGAGATGGGAATACCAGACCACCTGACCTGCCTCTTGAGAAACCTATATGCAGGTCAGGAAGCAACAGTCAGAACTGGACATGGAACAACAGACTGGATCCAAATAGGAAAAGGAGTACATCAAGGCTGTATATTGTCAACCTGCTTATTTAACTTCTATGCAGTGTACATCATAAGAAACACAGGCCTGGAGGAAGCACAAGCTGGAATCAAGATTGCTGGGAAAAAATATCAATAACCTCATATATGTAGATGACACCACCCTTATGGCATAAAGTGAAGAACTAAAGAGCCTCTTGATGAAAGTGAAAGAGGAGAGTGAAAAAGTTGGCTTAAAGCTCAACATTCAGAAAACTAAGATCATGGCATCCAGTCCCATCACTTCATGGCAAATAGATGGGGAAGCAATGGAAAAAGTGGCTGACTTTACTTTTCTGGGCTCCAAAATCACTGCAGATGGTGATTGCAGTCATAAAATTAAAAGACATTTACTCCTTGAAAGGAAAGTTATGACCAACCTAAACAGGATACTCAAAAGCAGAGACATTACTTTGTCAACAAAGGTCCATCTAGTCAAGGCTATGGTTTTTCTAGTGGTCATGTGTGGATATGAGAGTTGGACTATAAAGAAAGCTGAGTGCAGAAGAATTGATGCTTTTGATCAATGATGGTGTTGGAGAAGACTCTTGAGAGTCCCTGGGACAGCAAAGAGATTAAAGCAGTCAATCCTGAAAGAGACCAGTCCTGGGTGTTCATTGGTAGGACTGATTTTGAAGCTGCAACTCCAATACTTTGGCCACCTGACGTGAAGAGCTGACTCATTTGGAAGACCCTGATGCTGGGAAAGATTGAGGGCAGGAGAAGAAGGGGACGACAGATGAGATGTTTGGATGGCATCACCGACTCAATGGACATAGACTTGGGTGGACTCTGGACGTTGGTGATAGACAGGGAGGCCTGACGTGGTGTGGTTCATGGGATCACAAAAAGTCGGACATTACTGAGCGACTAAACTGAACTAGAGGGATCAGGATGGTGTAACAGAGCTGATAAGACTATGAACGGAACTCAAATATGAATTCATAGTGTAAATCCATCATATACCTATGGAAAATTATTTACCTCACTTAATCTTTGTTTTCTAATCTACAAAATGAGGACAAACTTTAGAAAGGCCTCATAAAGTTATTGAGGGAATAATATTATATGATGTGCTTCACATATTTGACATAGATGCTTTGCTAAGGGATCGGTAAATTTTTTTGATACTCATGAATTTTTCAAATCAAAACATCATAATACTAAACCTAGTTGTCAAATAAATTAAATAAATCTCAAGAAGTAGGCTTAATCATTTACAGAAAAATTGTATTTTCCAAAATATTACTCTTCCAGTACATGAATGCATGCATGCTAAGTTGCTTTAGTTGTGTCCAACTCTTGGCGACCGAATGGGCTGTAGCTGCTCTGTCCACAGGATTCTCCATGCAAGAATACTGAAGTCACTTGCCATGGCCTCCTCTAGGGGATCTTCCAGATCCAGGGATCAAACCTGCACTTTTTAAGTCTCCTGCATTGGCAGGTGGGTTCCTTACCACTAGAGCTACCTAGGAAACTCAGTATCAGTACATATCCCATGTTAAATATTCTTGAAATATGATAGTAACTTTTTTCAGATTGAGAACTAGAGGTCTAAGTTTTCTCCCCTCAGGTAAACTTTATAACTGTATTGACCAATACAGTACAGCAGAACCAATGCTACCTGACTCCCAAGACTAATTCTAAGCAGTCATCGTAGTTCTGTGTGGTTCTCTCTCAGAGAACAAACACCACTGGATCCCTGGGCCTCTGGCTTCCTGAAGTTTCTGTGCTGAAGATATCACACGGGGAGACCACATAAAGATTGGATTGTCCAAAAAGCCCCAGTCTTTTCCAGTCTCTAACTATTTGGGTCATCCCAACATCAACTGTCAGACATGTGGTGAGTGAACATTCAGAAGACTTTACCCTCTGCTTTTGAGCCACTATGCAGAGTCAAGGCAAGCTGTCCATTTCAAGTACTACCCAAATCAGAGATTCATGTGCAAATTAAATAATTAGTGTTTTAGATTACTAACACTGGGAGTGATTTGACACATAGCCATAGTAATTGGAATAATTTCTCGTTTAAAAATGTTTACTTATGTGGCCATTGATTTTCCAAAAATAAGTTTGACCTCCTCAATTTAGAGCTCTAATTCAAACGTTTAATCAAAGATCCCAAACATATTTTTTTCAAATGCTGCTGTTTTAATTTGCTGATACATATGAAATTTTCTTGATATGGTAAAACTTGAATTCATCCAGAACTATCATTTCTAATATATAAATATATTATTTCAGTTATTTATAATATCTATTATTGATATTGAAAGTTATTTGAAATTCAATGCAAATATAATATCTTATAATCCTGGATTAAAGAGTAAAAATCAAAACAAATTAATTCAGATACTTGGAACTTTCATTCTATGGTTCTTACCCATCGGCTTCAGCAATTCAAAGTTGATTGTGTTAAGTGTCAAGTGCAAAGTCTTAGAACCATTTTGTGTATGACTCTTCTCTGAATATTACTGTATTTCAAAAGGGAAAGCTGAAAATATACATTGATAAAGAATATATATTTTTCCTTTCTTTTAAATTATTTTATTGAGCAAATCAAGAGATCACAAATTAAACATTTAAAGAACTGAAATTTAAAGTTGGAAGGGAAATGCTAATGTCTTGAAACAATTTTTTAAAAAGTCAAAGTAGAATTTGTCTCTTGGAAAAGTAGAGGAAGGACTAATCAAATTTGCTCTCAGTTCAGTTCAGTTCAGTTGCTCAGTCGTGTCCGTCTCTTTGCGACCCCATGAATTGCAGCACACCAGGCCTTCCTGTCCATCACCAACTCCCGGAGTTCACCCAAACTCATGTCCATCGAGTCGGTGGTGCCATCCAGCCATCTCATCCTCTGTTGTCCCTTTCTCCTCCTGCCCCCAATGCCTCCCAGCATCAGAGTCTTTCCCAATGAGTCAACTCTTCGCATGAGGTGGCCAAAGTACTGGAGTTTTAGCTTTAGCATCATTCCTTCCAAAGAAATCCCAGGGCTGATCTCCTTCAGAATGGACTGGTTGGATCTCCTTGCAGTCCAAGGGACTCTCAAGAGTCTTCTCCAACACCACAGTTCAAAGGCATCAATTCTTTGACATTTAAAAATAACTTCCAAATAAGTCATATTTTAAAGAGATAGAGACTCATTTGTAAATATTGCAATCTAAGTAAATCATGAAGGCTTTTTCAGCTCTGCTACCCTCAGTTTAATTCTTATTTTTTTCCTTTTATATTTACAAATTTCTAAATATATAATGCAGATTTTTGAAAATAGTTTTCACTGTATCCTTTGGCTTGTGCATTATTGGATCAAACCCAGATCTCACATCAATTCAGGAAAATGAAAATATGGTGGTCAGAGTAGAAAAACCAAAATGATTAATAAAATTGTGGAAGCATTCTCTAAGGAGAGGCCATGGAGAGTTAGGGCTTTGAACAAAAAGAAAACATTCTGAGAAGTAGTTTCACTCCAAGACTTGAAGTCATCAAATATAAGTTAAATCCTGTCAGTTTTGTGGCTCTGTGAGGACTTTAAAGTAAGAACGTTGATATTTAAACTTATTGTTGATGGTGGTGGTATTAGAAAGTGCACATTTTAGGGATTAGGAGCCAGACTCTGAGTCAATTCTGAGACTTATTGAAGATCCAATATAACAAGTTATTTGATTTTATTCTGTTCTGTGATCCATTTCAATTCAAGGGGGGTGTATTAAAAAATCTTTTTCTATGATAAATGTTGGTGTGGTAGGAGAGATCCGAATCTCCTAATACTTATTGGATGTGTAGTTTGGTGGGGAAGGAAGTCTATAACTTGATTATGTTCCCAGGAGATTTGTTATTATCTCAAGTTTAAGAACCATCCATGATCTTTTTCAGAGCAATCATTGGACATGTCAAATCTATCAGGTAATTTTAGGCTACAGAAATAGAGAGTATTTACATTTTCAGCTAAATTGTGCCATTAAATTCATTGATGTGTATAGAGCAAGTCATAAAGAAAAATCAGATACTGAAGCTTACTGATAACTTCGTGACTTATGTAAATGAAAGGCAATATTGCAATCCAACCTTGGTGTTACAGCAATGGAATGTTTCAGTCTAAACATTTGTACACTCTAATTGTAAAGATAATGGCTATTGTAGGCATGGATGAGAATAATTTGAAACAGACAAATAATTGGCACCCTGTAATAATCTTGGGCTTCCCTGGTGGCTCAGACGGTAAAGCGTCTGTCTACAATGCAGGAGACCTGGATTCAATCCCTGGGTCGGGAAGATCCCCTGGAGAAGGAAATGACAATCCACTCCAGTACTATTGCCTGGAAAATCCCATGGACAGAGGAGCTTGGTAGGCTACAGTCCATGGGGTCGCAAAGAGTCAGACACGACTGAGTGACTTTACTCATGACTAATAATCTCACTAGATGTTTAGTAAAATTTTAATCAAAAAGTTCACAATCTGTGTTCTCCAGAATTTGTTGAGTCACTATGGCTGGCTCTGTTTTCATTCCGAAAGGCCGATCCTTGTGTGCCTATTGAGATACACATTCTCTTTGAAAGCCTTTCTGATTCTTTGGATAAGGTCCTAATTTCTGGTATGTCTCTAATCTGCTACCGAGTAATCCGTCTTAAAGATAAGAAATGCTGTGCAATTATTGTTAAGCCACTGTCTGATATAAAACTCAAATTTTCCAATTTTCTTACTTATAAAAAATGTATGTTGCAGTATTTCAATATATTTTTTAAGATATCTGATGTTGTCAATGGCAAAGTAGACTATACAAATTTCTTACAAATAAAGGAGAGAGACAAGAACTCATTTTGAATTCAACTTTGTTGAAACAAAGGGTAAAAGATCCTTTAAAAGCCAAAGCTGGGGAGGATCACAAGTCATTTGTACTTGCTAATTTGCCTTCCTAGAGAAAAAACAAAATGGGCTTCCCTGGTGGCTCAGTGGTAAAGAGTCTGCCTGTCAATGCAGGAGACCACAAAGGACCTCAGTTCAATCCCTGGGTCAGGAAGATATTCTGGAGTAGGAAATGTCAACCAGCTCCAGTATTCTTCCCTGGAAAATTCCACGGACAGAGAAGCCTGGCGGACAACAGTCCATGGAGTTGCAAAGAGTTGTACACAACTGAGCGACCAAGCATGCACACAAAGAAAAAATAAACTTTCTCCTGTCTTCAAGAGAGCAGATAGTCTCACAACTTGGTGCAAGCTAACCTCCAGTTAGGCTTCTACCCATCCACAGAGACTGAGAAATAGGAGTTCTATCTCCCTTGATGATTACAATTCAAAAGGATGACTCCCAGCTCCTTGCATAAGACATTCCTCAGTTGTAAAACTGGCAAGAGGCTTTTAAGAAGATTTACATCTCAAAGGGGCAGAGAAGGAATTGACAATGAAAAGTTTTCTAATGTAAATGCTCTAAAAAAAGAAGGCCAGGTCCTAAAGTGAGAAAGAAGCCTAACTAAAATTATAGTCAAGCTGGGGGAAATGCTAAGACTGCCTTGGTCCCTGTCAAGCTTTCAAAATACACCTTACTCTGTTCATATGTCACATAATTATAGAACCAATTACAGAATCACTGACTGCCCTAAGATGGTAATAAGAAGTTACTATTCTGCTTAAGCTGTTCAAAAAGTGATGAACAGTAAGAGTATTATTTTTTCATAGAAGGCAATATGAAATTTGCATACTGCCATTTATAATAGATTTTCTTTTTGTCTAGAAGTTTATGTTAAAATATTCTACAAGTATTTATGTGAACTTTTAGTTGCTGTGCGTTTTTTATTATTTCTAAAGCACGTTTGAAACAAGTACATTAATGCAACCTGTTTATTTTAGTATATCTGATTCATATGAAAAAGTGTAGTCATTTATCTTGACGTCTTATACAGAGCATCTGTATACTTATACATAGTTTGTTTTAATTATAGTGCATGAACAGCTTATTCAACAAAATGCTCGGAATTGACTATACAACATTTTGGAGACCATTTTCTTCTTGTATGTATTGTTTCTGGGGCTTCCTGATTCATCAGTTATCCACATTACTCACATTGTGCCAAGAGCAATTACAAACCATGTTCTCTAGCCAAGGACCTTGGTGCAGAAGTAACCCCTTGACAGTGAATCTCTACATTAGTGACAATAAGAAGGTGACTTATCCAATTTCAACAATTAAAGGGACTGTTTAACAGGTCACATTTTCTCCTAGATGTACTGAACAAGGGCATTGAAAGATAAAATTTAGTAAAATAAAATAAAACATGAAATACGAAGCTTCATGCACAAAGAGGATAATGTGCCAGTCCACTTCTTTATAGCTCTGTACTTCATGTTGTACTCCTAAGCAAAGAAAGAGATTCTCACTGCTCAAATGACCCTCAGAGATGCCCTGAAGATCTCTGGGCATCTCTGGACCCAGGCTTTGTGCTTCTACATTAATCATCATTGGTTATTGATTATCTTGTGTGGGGTACCCTCGAACAAGGTAACTCCTGCCTTCTCAGGGAAATTTGTGAGAGAGACTAAGCTGTAAACCATAGCACCTAACACTCCCAGCTGTTGTGGGAACAAATGCTTCCACACTGCAAGAGAATCTTAATGATACAGTACAGCATCCACTATAATTCACTGTTTGTGAATTGTTTTGTATAAAGGATCAGTTTTGCTAGAATTCTGATTAATCTTTATCCTGGGACAAATTGTAAGTAGAAGGTAAGTAGGACATATAAAGTCTCAGAAGCTGCAACTGATATTCATCATCCCCTTCTTCTAGTACCCATTCTAGTTCCTTCATCCTCAGTTAGTACCTGCACTTACATAGTGTTTTACTCTATAATCCCTAAGGGGTCTGAGTCGCTGATCTCCATGAACTTTTTCTCTTCAAAGTTAGTGAGAGTATTGCCAAAAGATTCTGTATACGGCCAAATGTACATTCCCTGTCTCCACTATCTATTGACAGCCTTAACTCCTCCTCTGCTTTTTCTGTCTTGCTCAAGATTTTCATCCCAGTTATAACATGATGGTCTTGATTTGGTGTTTCAAGGGGATAACACATAAATTGTAAGTCTTCTGAGGTATGGAAGTTGGAAGAGCCATATTTGTAGTCAAAATCTGTCACAAAGTCCTCTCATATTCAGTGGGACATAAAATAGATGCCACCTCTTGGTGATGAGAGAAGTAGCAAAGTCACATTGCAAGGGAACATTAAAGCAATTGTAGCAATCTTTTGAACAATGTGTCACCTATTCTTTCACATGATTTCATTGAATTGGAGCAAGTGCCTTTGTAGTATATCATCCAGTTATGGGGTATGAGCTGCTGCCAGCAATGGGATATAACCTTGGTTGAAGTAGCTTCTGGCTAAAAGGAATTTCCACAGAGAGACTCAGCTTTGAGCTATCAGAATCCAAAATTCCAGCAATCTGGGTAAGGAGAGTCTCAGCCCTAAGGTACAGACTTGGGAATCACAATTCACTATACAGAAAGCACTACGTATCCTGATTTGCACACTCTATACATAGTTTACAGGCTCCCCAGGTGGCTCAGTGGATAAAAAATCCACCTGCAATGCAGGAGACACAGTCAGACTTGAGTCTGATTCCCAGGTAGGGAAAATCCCCTGGAGGATGGCATAGCAACCCACTCCAGTATTGTTGCCTGGAGAACTGCATGAACAGAGGAACCTGGAGGGCTACAGTCCATAGGATCTCAAAGAGTTGGACACAACTGAAGTGACTTAGCATGCACACACATTTCTTACAGGTTCAAGTATAATCACTACACTAATGAAAGAAGGATCAAACTCTTCTTTGTTCTAACACACATGATATGTCATCTTACATATTTTGGAGTTTCTTGATGCACTACTTAAATCTACTTGCTATCTTGTCTATAGGCAAGACTTCAAGATCCAGGACAGCTATTCCCTTTTCTAAGAACCCTATTCACTTCTGTTTCCAGATAGAATGAAATCACTTATTCATAGCCCATCTATCATGATATCAGTGATCCTTACAAACCTGTATGTGTGCTTCCTTGGGTCTCCAACTATATTATAAACACTTGGAAAACTGCATTGTTTTACTCCTGTTTCTTGATCCTAAGGTTTAGCACAGTGCTTATTGTGATGTGCATACCCTAAGGAGGTTTCCATGATTCTTGCCACTTAGTATTTATGTCTGTGTGTAATTTTTTTCCCTAGAGTGTAGGCAGGACCTGTGATCTGCATCTAACAAAATATGACATGATTGATGGTGTATCAACCCTGGAATTTTGTTACATGGCAAAAGAGAAGTGATTTTGCACATATAATTAAGGTTGACTTTTTAATCAGTTGACTTTGAGTTAGTCAAAAGAGCAAATTTATTGGGTGGGCCTGGTGTAATTAGGTGAGATTATAAAAGAGAGTCTAGGCCTTTCCGGAAGTTAGTTACTTGAAGAAACAGAAACTTTTGCTTGCCATTGCTGACTGAAGAAGCAAGCTGTCATGAATTGTATAGCCATAAGGAAATGCATTTTGCCAGCAACCTGAGGGAGCTTAGGAATCGACACTTCCCTGGTTGAGTGTCCATATAAGAACAAATTGATTTCAGCTTTGTGAGACCCTAAACAGAGAACCGCCCTGCTCCCACACCCCCCACAAGTCAGGCCCAGATTCTTGATCCATGGGAGCTATGAGATAATAAATATTCTTAATTTTATGTCATTAAGTTTATGGTCACTTGTTATGCAGTAGTTTATGTGTAGGATAAATATATGTAATACTTATATGCAATGAATTAATTGCAATGGACAGTGCAATTTTCAATATACAGATATTGATAGATCAATGAAACATGAAAGATGGTGCAACTTATCTATCAGCATCTTCATCTTCCTACCCTGTCCCCACATAAAGCAACTGTGCCAAGAAAATTTGAGTGAACTTGCTATGGGCAAATTAGTGATAAAATTAGGATTTAAGCACAGTTTTATTAATGATTAATTAAGCTTAGCCTATAATATCATATTCCCTCTCCATTTGAGAATACATGGAATTGTTTTTAAAATAATAAAACCATGAAAAGTACTGTATTATCTCTTTTTTGAGAAGTTCCATTGACTTGTTATTCATTAAGCAATCAATTTGAGTGATACTGAGAGCAAGGCAGGGAATGAATTACACTAAAATAAATATGTTAGGTCATAGTGTCTTACTTCAGAGAAGCTGTAATTTAACTTGTGTAAGTAAGAATTCTTCCTTATGACTTGTATTCTATTTACCTTTTATAGCCATCACTAAAGGGATTGTGAAAGATAATTTGGTTATCTCTTCTACTGAAGGAATAGGTCACCAATGCTCTAGGTCACACTCATTAAAAGTGCTTGTCATAAATGGCACATTGTGTATTATTACATCTTATGTTGATTTCTTCTGTTAGAAATGTAGTTTCCTTCCTTAAGAAAAAATACTTGACAAAGAATACTTTTTTATTTTCTGAGTTTTTTCTGCATCTACTTTTTTTTCTTCCTTGCACTTATAGCTTTCTCACTCCTCCTCCATTATTTTTTTCTGATAGAATTCACAGGTAAATTTATCATTCTAAATACCATTAAAGTTACTGACATTTACCCTCTAATTTTGAAAATTTGATATAGAAATATATATAAAATTGTAATTATGATAAGACTAATGTAATTGACTGTAATGTAATGCAATACATGTAATGCGGGTAATTAAACATACATATTTCTAAAATAATTTTCCTGCCTTCTTTTGTTTTATTAATTCAAATAATCAGATAATACTCTCTGATAATACTATCTGATTATTTGAGCTACCCACTCTGTATTCTTGGGATTCCCTGGTGGCTCAGCTGGTAAGGAATTGGCCTGAAATGCTGGAGACCTGGATTTGATCCCTGTGTTGGGAAGATACCCTGGAGAAGTGAAATGTTCTGGCCTGAAGAATTCCATGGACTATATAGTCCATGGGGTTTCAAAGAATCAGACGTGATTGAGTGACTTTCACTTTTAATCAGATATTGCTATTAATCATAGTTCTTTTAAAAGAAATATTTTATTCAGGCCAATAAAATATATCAAAGATATAAATTTGATATTCATAATAACAAGCACAAGGAGAAAGGGGGTATCAAACTGATTTAAAAGAATATGTTGGAAGTAAATAATTGAAACATTCAGTGTTTTTACATAATCAACTCAGTAAAGTCCATGAAGCACACACAAAAATTTTTTCAATTTACTGTAAAACATAATTTCATATGAAAGGAATATCTACACTAATTCAAATTAAATTTGAAACATTAATTACATACCTACCGGGCCTATCTAGAAAAACATCTATTTCTGCTTTATTAACTACACCAAAGCCTTTGACTGTGTAGATCTCAATAAACTGTGGAAAATCTTTAAGAAGTGGGAATACTAGACCACCTTACCTGCCTCCTGAGAGATCTGTATGCAGGTCAAGAAGCAACAGTTAGAACTGGACATGGAATAACAGACTGGTTCCAAATCAGGAAAGGAGTACATCAAGGTTGTATATTGTCACCCTGCTTATTTAACATATATGCAGAGTACATCATGTGAAATGCAGGGCTGGATGAAGCACAAGCTGAAATCAATATTGCTGGGAGAAGTATCAATAACCTCAGGTATGCAGAAGATGCCACCCTTATGGCAGAAAGTGAAGAAGAACTAGAAGCCTCTTGATGAAAATGAAAGAAGAGAGTGAAAAATTTGGCTTAAAGCTCAACATTCAGAAAACTAAGATCATGGCAGCATCTGGTACCATCCTTTTATGGCAAATAGATTAGGAAACAATGGAAACGGTGACAGGCTTTATATTTTTGGTCTCCAAAATCCCTGCAGATGGTGACTGCAGCCATGAAATTAAAAGACACTTGCTTCTTGGAAGAAAAGTTATGACCAATCTAGACAGCATGTTAAAAAGCAAAGACATTACTTTGTCAACAAAGGTCCGTCTAGTCAAGGTTATGGTTTTTCCAGTGGTCAAAGATGATTGAAGGCAGGGGGAGAAGGGGATGACAGGATAAGATGGTTGGATGTCATCACTGACTCGATGGACATGAGTTTGAGCAAGCTTCAGGTGTTGGTGATGGACAGGGAAGCCTGGGATGACACAATTCATGGGGTCACAAAGAGTTAGAAATGACTGAGTTACTGAACTGAATTGAACTAAGGCCTATCCTTCCTATATATAATTAAATAAATTGCCTTTTATTGGAAAAAATATGAAATATTTCACTTTTTTACAGAAACTATACTTAAAGTGAGATTCAACATCCTTTAGTCCTATCAGTTCAGTTCAGTACAGTCTCAGTCGTGTCCGACTCTTTGCAACCCCATGAATAGCAGCATGCCAGGCCTCCCTGTCCATCACCATTTACCAGAGTTCACTAAGACTCACGTCCATCCAGTCCATGATGCCATCTAGCCATCTCATCCTCGGTCGTCCCCTACTCCTCCTGCCCGCAATCCCTCCCAGCAGCAGAGTCTTTTCCAATGAGTCAACTCTTCGCATGAGGTGGCCAAAGTACTGGAGTTTCAGCTTTAGTATCATTCCTTCCAAAGAAATCCCAGGGTTGATCTCCTTCAGAATGGACTGGTTGGATCTCCTTGCAGTCCAAGGGACTCTCAAGAGTCTTCTCCAACACCACAGTTCAAAAGCATCCATTCTTCAGTGCTCAGCCTTCTTCACAGTCCAACTCTCACATCCATACATGACCACAGGAAAAACCATAGCCTTGATGAGACGGACCTTAGTCGGCAAAGTAATGTCTCTGCTTTTGAATATGCTATCTAGGTTGGTCATAACTTTTCTTCCAAGGAGGAAGCGTCTTTTAATTTCATGGCTGCAGTTACCATCTGCAGTGATTTTGGAACCCCCCAAAATAAAGTCTGACACTGTTGCCACTGTTTCTCCATCTATTTCCCATGAAGTGATGGGACCAGATGCCATGATCTTCATTTTCTGAATATTGAGCTTTAAGCCAACTTTTTCACTCTCCTCTTTTACTTTCATCAAGAGGCTTTTTAGTTCCTCTTCACTTTCTTCCATAAGGGTGATGTCATCTGCACATCTGAGGTTATTGATATTTCTCCCGGCAAACTTGATTCCAGCTTGTGTTTCTTCCAGTCCAGCGTTTCTCATGATGTACTCTGCATAGAAGTTAAATAAGCAGGGTGACAATATACAGCCTTGATGTACTCCTTTTCCTATTTGGAACCAGTCTGTTGTTCCATGTACAGTTCTAACTGTTGCTTCCTGAGCTGCATACAGGTTTCTCAAGAGGCAGGTTAGGTGGTCTGGTATTCCCATCTCTTTCAGAATTTTCCAGTTGATTGTGATCTACACAGTCAAAGCCTTTGACATAGTCAATAAAGCAGAAATAGATGTTTTTCTGAAACTCTTGCCTTTTCCATGATCCAGCAGATGTTGGCAGTTTGATCTCTGGTTTCTGCCTTTTCCAAAATCAGCTTGAACATCAGGGAGTTCACGGTTCACGTATTGCTGAAGCCGGGCTTGGAGAATTTTGATTTAAGCCATCAGTTTCAAGATTATATTCTTGAATACTAGACAAGGTAAATAAATATACTAAAAATTATTAGTGTAATCGAATTCTAAACAAATTCCAACTGAGAACCTATTCCAACAATTAATTTTATTATGAGATGCATATAATGATAGCATTATGAACAGGATAAAAAAATAAGTATTAACTTTATTAAAGTGAGGTGAGGGAGCCAGGACAAACTTCACAGAAATAAAGAGAAGGAAAATGTAAACAGATACTTTAAGTTTGAAGGGTTAATAGGGTAGCAGAGATGTGCCTGCAAACGGGCCTCTCTGCTAGGGCTGGAGGTCCTTGCAAACGAGGCGTTCTGCCAGTCTGGACACAGCCTTGAGTTTAATGGTCCCTTGCAAATGAGGGAGCATCCCCTTCTTGTGATAAAGAGGGAATAGAGGGCTTTGTACAGACTCTATGTGGACTAGGATTTTACTCCCCTTTGCTATGCGATAACATGTATACACCTGCACTGTGCTGAAAAGGCTTATTCATGCTGTCTGGAATTCTGCCTAGGGGGCTTTTATAATAAACGGCAATTAGTTTTTTGCCCAGTTCTGTTCCTCCGGCCAGAGTGTGCATGTCGTCTGTCTTGTGTGTCTTGTTCTGTGTCATTTCACTCATAATCTCCAACAAAGTTTCAGTCCAACACTGTCTCCTATCTTCAGAAAACCCCCACTCCATCCATCCCACCCAGGAACAGATCAGAACAGATGTGGGAGCAGTCAATCTCACAGTGTTGACTGACACTTTTTCTGGTGGTTAGGCTTCGATGAGGACAGTTCCCTTACGCAAGGCATATCATGAGAAATGATAGAATAGGCTTTTCTGTATCCATGGCAGATATCCCTTCTTCAGGCATAAAGAACCTTCTTTTGAGGTGAGGAACTTGGAAACAGACTTGAATTATGTCAGTAAGTATAAACAACATAACTATAATAAAATATTTTTTGTCAGAGCTTGTTACCATGTAAACATAGCAGTGTGAGTGGAGACTGCTTTACCTTTTTGTACAAAACCACTTTCAAGATGAAATATGTTATAAAAATTAATAAACAAGATTAGAGATTTTCCTATCAGAATTGTTTATAATACAAGAGGACTGTACATTTTATCTTTTATTTTTTAAAGTTTCTTAACAACATCTGATTGGGAAAATAGTCTTCATAAAAAGAATTCACTGAGTAAGATATTTTTATTCTGTTGACTAGGAAATGGCAAATTACTACAGTATTATTTATCTTGTATTATTAGTTTTCATTCCATTAAGCAATACTATTTGTCACATTGAATTGAATTATATTCCTCAGTGAGTAGTGTTTTCAAATATATTCTTCATCCTCTTTGAAACAGAGACAGAAGCAGCAAGCTTCTCTTAAATTATGGCAATTAGTGTGAAAAAATATACCACTCCAAAACTGTTTTCTTATGTATGGTATGAACATTTGGATTAGAAATTATTAACATTTAGTCCTTTTTGGCACTAAGTTATGTGAATATACTTGTTATAATGCTCCATTTTAATATTTATCAAAATTAACCATTTTACCCAAAATTATACTCCTTAGACACTTGATTGGTCTTTAAGTTGAATAGGTGGGGTTAGTCAGGCTTCCATAGTGGTAAAGACCCTACCTGCCAATGTAGGAGATATAAGAGACATGGCTTCGATCACTGGGTGGGGAAGATCCTCTGGAGGAGGGCATGGCAACCCACTCCAGTATTCTTGCCTGAAGAATCCCATGGACAGAGGAGCCTAGAGGGTTACAGTTCATGGGGTCACAAAGAGTTGGACATAACCAAAGAGACTTAACACAAATACATGTTTGACATGCATGTGTGTGTGTGTGTGTGTGTGTGTGTGTGTGTGTGTGTGTGCATGTGTGTTAAATGGCCTCAGACTTGTCTGAGTGCCATGCCCTCCTCCAGAGCATCTTCCCCACCCAGGGATTGATCCTGTGTCTCTTATTTATCCTGCATTGACAGGCATGTTCTTTACCACTACTGCCACCTTGTATAATTTCATGTGTACAACATATTGATTTGAAACACTTCTATATTGTACTGATTGTCATTTTAGTGATAATTAGGACCAGTATCATATACATAATCATAATTTCTTTTTATTAGTTGGAAAAACTAACAGTCTTTTAGCAAGTTTGATGATTATAATACAACATCATCTATCTTTAATATACTGTGCATTAGCTCTCAAGGGCTTATTTACTACTTGTTTGCTTGTTGCAAGTTTGTACCTTAAATAACATCTGGTTGGTCTTAAAAAATATGGTAGAATGTAGGGTCTCCTCTTTAAAATTACAACCAGTGGATTTAAAATTTTTAGAAGTGTGAATATTATGTAGACAATGTACTTGAAAGTTGTCAGTTTTAGTCCACAATGTTCTTCAAAGAAATTAAAGAGATCTCTTAAATGTTTTCCAAATAGGTCAACCATAGAAGCATCTGTAAATATATGATACAGGATTGCTGATGTTTCCATATGTTGAAAAATTTCTTGATCAATAATCATCAGGAAAAATATTTTTTCAAGAATTATGAAATGTGTAAGATTTTAAAAATTTCTTATACACTTGAAACTAATTAGTAAACTGGTTCCAAACAGGAAAAGGAGTATGTCAAGGCTGTATATTGTCACCCTGCTTATTTAACATATATGCAGAGTACATCAGGAGAAATGCTGGACTGGAAGAAACACAAGCTGGAATCAAGTTTGCCGGGAGAAATATCAATAACCTCAGATATGCAGATGACACCACCCTTATGGCAGAAAGTGAGGAGGAGCTAAAAAGCCTCTTGATGAAAGTGAAAGAGGAGAGGGGAAAAGTTGGCCTAAAGCTCAACATTCAGAAAACGAAGATCATGGAATCTAGTCCCATCACTTCATGGGAAATAGATGGAGAAACAATGGAAACAGTGTCAGACTTTATTTTTGGGGGTTCCAAAATCACTGCAGATGGTGACTGCAGCCATGAAATTAAAAGACGCTTCCTCCTTGGAAGAAAAGTTATGACCAACCTAGATAGCATATTCAAAAGCAGAGACATTACTTTGCTGACTAAGGTCCGTCTCATCAAGGCTATGGTTTTTCCTGTGGTCATGTATGGATGTGAGAGTTGGACTGTGAAGAAGGCTGAGAGCCAAAGAATTGATGTTTTTGAACTGTGGTGTTGGAGAAGACTCTTGAGAGTCCCTTGGACTGCAAGGAGATCCAACCAGCCCATTCTGAAGGAGATCAGCCCTGGGATTTCTTTGGAAGGAATGATGCTAAAGCTGAAACTCCAGTACTTTGGCCATTTCATGAGAAGGGTTGACTCACTGGAAAAAACTCTGCTGCTGGGAGGGATTTGGGGCAGGAGGAGAAGGGGATGACCAAGGATGAGATGGCTGGATGACATCATGTACTCGATGGACGTGAGTCTAAGTGAACTCCCAGAGATGGTTATGGACAGGGAGGCCTGGCGTGCTGCAATTCGTGGGGTCGCAAAGAGTCGGACATGACTGAGTGACTGAACTGAACTGTAAATGTTAACTTGGACTTGCCTCCTCACTCATTCACTGATCTTAAAGAACTCTTTCAGTAATTAACTTGCTCCACTTTTGCAGTGTTTCTAATGTTGCTAGGGAAGCCAACTGGGCAATTGTGCAGTATTAATGAGTAAGGCAGGACAATGTAACATTCTCTCTTTCATTGAGAGAAATGTTCTGAAAAAAAAGTTATATATAGCCATTAATACAACTTAATTATTAACTCTTTGGAAACCACTGGTGTTTACATTGAAAGAAGGATTTTCCTTTTCTTCTATTTCCATAATCCATGAGAAAAGCAAGCTATTTCTTTAAGTAGATAAAATAAATTTTCCAGTTCCAGAATATGCACACAGTGTGAGTGTTTCCTCCTCTGCTATCCATTATGTAACCCATTCCTCCCATCTCAAATATCTTGTTTTTTTGTCTTTTTACTTTCCCAAATCTGTTGATTGCCCCATTGTAGCACAATATGGAAGTATCATTATATAAACATTTCCCCCTTATTAGTTTTAATTTTTGGACTCCTTTGGTGGCTCAGAGGGTAAAGCATCTGACTGCAATGTGGAAGACTTGGGTGAGATCCCTGGGTCAGGAAGATACACTGGAAAAGGAAATGACAACCCATTCCTGTACTCTTGCCTGGAAAATCCCACAGATGGAGCAGCCTGGTAGGTTACAAGTCTATGGGATCATAAAGAGTTTTATCAAGGCAGAATTCATATATTTTAAAACTATGCAGGTTTCAGCAATACGTGAACTGTGAACTCCCTGATGTTCAAGCTGATTTTGGAAAAGGCAGAGGAACCAGAGATCAAATTGCCAATAGCCGCTGGATCATGGAAAAAGCAAGAGAGTTCCAGAAAAACATCTATTTCTGCTTTATTGACTATGCCAAAGCCTTTGACTATGTGGATCACAGTAAACTGTGGAAAATTCTGAAAGAGATGGGAATGCCAGACCACCTAACCTGCCTCTTGAGAAATCTGTACGCAGGTCAGGAAGCAACAGTTAGGCATGGAACAACAGACTGGTTCCAAATAGGAAAAGGGGTACGTAAAGGCTGTATATTGTCACCCTGCTTATTTAACTTCTATGCAGAGTACATCATGAGAAACGCTGGACTGGAAGAAACACAAGCTGGAATCAAGTTTGCTGGGAGAAATATCAATAACCTCAGATATGCAGATGACACCACCCTTGTGGCAGAAAGTGAAGAGGAGCTAAAAAGCCTCTTGATGAAAGTGAAAGAGGAGGGTGAAAAAGTTGGCTTAAAGCTCAACATTCAGAAAATGAAGATCATGGCATCTGGTCCCATCACTTCATGGGAAATAGATGGGGAAACAGTAGAAACAGTGTCAGACTTTATTTTTGGAGGTTCCAAAATCACAGCAGATGGTGACTGCAGCCGTGAAATTAAAAGACGCTTACTCCTTGGAAGAAAAGTTATGACCAATAGACAGCATATTCAAAAGCAGAGACATTACTTTGCTGACTAAGGTCCGTCTCGTCAAGGCTATGGTTTTTCCTGTGGTCATGTATGGATGTGAGAGTTGGACTGTGAAGAAGGCTGAGCGCCGAAGAATTGATGTTTTTGAACTGTGGTGTTGGAGAAGACTCTTGAGAGTCCCTTGGACTGCAAGGAGATCCAACCAGCCCATTCTGAAGGAGATCAGCCCTGGGAGTTCTTTGGAAGGAATGATGCTAAAGCTGAAACTCCAGTACTTGGGCCACTTCATGCGAAGAGTGGACTCATTGGAAAAGACTCTGCTGCTGGGAGGGATTGGGGGCAGGAGGAGAAGGGGACAACCAAGGATGAGATGGCTAGATGGCATCACGGACTCGATGGACATTAGTCTGAGTGAACTCCGGGAGTTGGTGATGGACAGGGAGGCCTGGCGTGCTGCGATTCATGGGGTCACAAAGAGTCATACACGACTGAGCGACTGAACTGAACTGAACTGAAGCCAGCTTAGTGATGAGAATTAAAAGAGGTATATGTCAGTATTATTGAATTTACTGAGAAATCAGTAACTTCTTTCTATGGTTCATTTTACCTGATGTCATAACCTTATAATAAATGTATGAAGATTTTGCCAATAGAATAGCAAAAAATGCAACAAGGATTGATCTAATGATAAAAATATTTCCACTAGGGATCTAAGGTTAGAATTATACCAAATAATTCTCATTGGTATTGTATTTTAGCAAATATTTGCACTTTATTGATGCAAAACCATTGACCTTTTTCAGTAGATACAAGGTAATTATTATGGGGTACATAATATTTGGGTTATATTTTGCTTTTGAAAGAGTAGTGATGTAATTGCTTCATAGAAATGCTTATTACTGACATGAATCACGTAGTAGAAAGTTTTCTTAAGATAGGGAAAGTTTCAATTATAGTTTTATAAGTTATCCATCTTTTTAATAGAATTATAACAAAACCACTAGGTGATTTTTCTCATAGTACAACTTGCTTTGTAATCTGTTTATAAAATTCTACAAAGTTTATTAAAAAAAATTTAGGTGACACATATTGATGCCTTATTAACTTTCTCTTGCTAGAATTTACTTTTATATTTTTTTTTCCTTCCGAACACTGATTTTTATATTTAAGGACTATAAATTGTACAGGTATCTCTTTTAACATAAGTAAAGCATGTTGACTATTCATTATTTTCTAGCTGTATTCTAGGTTCTTAATGTAGGTGAATAGAAACTCTTATATTTTTCTCCGACTTCTTTTAGTGTTTGTCTTTATTTCGTATTAAGAACAAATTCACAGTGTATCAGTTCTGTTACAAGAAACATAAATACAACAAAAAATGTTTGCCTGTACAATTGTATCTTAAGTGGCTCTAGGATACCTATGCACTTAGCCTTGTGATTAACTGAAAATAGGAGCAGTCAGCTGAATAATTTTCTAAACAACTAGGCTTCAATATAAGAAAGAACATATTCTTTAGGGAATTCTTACTGATTCACAAATATTTAATTAGTATCCAAACTATATACAAATGTATATATAGTCTCCATGCAAAACAGGTTCAACCAGTCCCTATTTTATGTTGTGATTACACTCCTTTTCCAAATGTGTATACTATGTGAAAATTGTGGTGTCTTAGCAAAGTTGTAATGGTTACTGTGATAAAAATTGCATTCTGTATGTATGTGTGTATATCTCTCTGCCTCTTTATCTACATTTAAAAAATGGGTCTATCCAACAGTATTTTCTGAAGCATCTCATTAAATTCATTTTAAATATAGTAACCAGTCTTCATGAATCAAATAGCCGTTTGTGCCAAGCAAATAGGAATACATTTTAATATCATATTAATTTCATATTGAAATGTTTACTATCAATATATTTTCTCAACAAGTAATGAGTTACATGGTGGTGTAGGAGTGGGAAGCAAGCTGAAGATTTGGCATTACTTATTTAGGAGGGTATGAAAAATAAAATAGGGTGAAAAAATAGTCTAGATTTGTATAAACACCTAACAACACACAGATTGCTTTACATCCCATTCTTTTTTAATCTGTCAAAGTTTATCACCAAGCTTATTGAAAACAAAGAGGCATTTTGCTAAACCTCTTTTCTCGGGACATGAACAGTGCTATAAAAGTTTAATATTGTTTTAGCAATTTTCTTTAACAACCAACCACACTTAGGTTATAAATAAGAATGCTTTCAAGTGCACTACAACAGTGGAAGATAATTTTCCTTTTTAAAAAAAATATAAATGTATTTGTTTTAATTGGAGGCTAATTACTTTACAATATTGTACTGGTTTTGCCATACATCAACATGAATCTGCCACAGGTATACACGTGTTCTCCATCCTGAAACCCCTCCAACCTCCCTCCCTGTACCATGCCTCTGGGTCATCCTAGTGTACCAGCCCCAAGCATCCTGTATCATGCCTCAAACCTGGACTGGCGACTCGTTTCATATATGATATTATGCATGTTTCAATGCCATCCTTCCAAAACATCCCACCCTCTTCCTCTCCCACAGAGTCCAAAATACTGTTCAATACATCTGTGTCTCTTTTGCTGTCTCACATATAGGATTATCATTATCATATTTCTAAATTCCATATATATGTGTTAGTATACTGTATTGGTGTTTTTCTTCCTGGCTTACTTCACTCTGTATAATAGGCTCCATTTTCATCCACCTCATTAGAACTGATTCAAATGTATTCCTTTTAATGGCTGAGTAATACTCTATTGTGTATATGTATCACAGCTTTCTTATCCATTCATCTGCTGATGGACATCTAGGTTGCTTCCATGTCCTGGCTATTATAAACAGTGCTGCAATGAACATTGGGGTACATGTGTCTCTTTCAATTCTGATTTCCTCGGTGTGTATGCCCAGTAGTGGGATTGCTGGGTCATTAAGGCAGTTCTTTTTTTCTTTTTTGAATTTAAATTTATTTTAATTGGACGCTAATTAATTTACAATATTGTATTGGTTTTGCCATACATCAGCATGAATCTGCCATGGTTGTACACATGTTCCCCATCCTGAACCCCTCTCCTACTTCCCTCCCCGTACCATCCCTCTGGGTCATCTTATCTCAAAAATATACAAGCAACACCTGCAGCTCAATTCCAGAAAAATAAATGACCCAATCAAAAATGGGCCAAAGAACTAAACAAACATTTCTCCAAAGAAGACATACAGATGGCTAACAAACACATGAAAAGATGTTCAACTGTCACTCATTATCAGAGAAATGCAAATCAAAACCACAATCAGGTACCATTTCACACCAGTCAGAATGGCTGCGATCCAAATATCTACAAGCAATAAATGCTGGAGGGGGTGTGGAGATAAGGCAGTTCTATTTCCAGTTTTTAAAGGAACCTCCACACTGTTCTCCATAGTGGCTGTACTAGTTTGCATTCCCACCAACAGTGTAAGAGGGTTCCCTTTTCTCCACACCCTCTCCAGCACTTATTGCTTGTAGACTTTTGGATAGCAGCCATTCTGACTGCTGTGAAATGGTACCTCATTGTAGTTTTGATTTGCATTTCTCTGATAATGAGTGATGTTGAGCATCTTTTCATGTGTTTGTTAGCCATCTGTATGTCTTCTTTGGAGCAATGTTTGTTTAGTTCTTTGGCCCATTTTTTGATTGGGTCATTTATTTTTCTGGGATTGAGCTGCAGGAGTTGCTTGTATATTTTTGAGATTAGTTATTTGTCAGTTGCTTCATTTGCTATTATTTTCTCCCATTCTGAAGGCTGTCTTTTCACCTTGCTTATAGTTTCCTTTGTTGTGCAGAAGCTTTTAATATTGATTAGGTCCCATTTGTTTATTTTTGCTTTTATTTCCAGTATTCTGGGAGGTGGGTCATAGAGGATTCTGCTGTGATTTATGTTGGAGAGTCTTTTGCTTATATTCTCCTCTAAGAGTTTTTTTTTTTAATTTTATTTAATTTAATTTTTTTTTTTTTTTTTACTTTGCAATATTGTATTGGTTTTGGCACACATCAACATGAATCCACCACGGGTGTACACGTGTTCCCAATCCTGAACCCCCCTCCCACCTCCCTCCCCATACCATCTCTCTGGATCATCCCAGTGCACCAGCCCCAAGCATCCCTTTTCCTGCATGGAACCTAGACTGGCACTTCCTCTAGGAGTTCTATAGTTTCTGGTCTTACGTTTAAATCTTTAATCCATTTTGAGTTTATTTTTGTGTATGGTGTGTTTAGTTGTAATTGTGTTCAAGAGTATAAGTTAAATGAAGAACTTGCTTCTTACCTACTAAATAAGGATTATGTAATTTAGACCAGTGAATATGTGTTTGTGGGGGTGAGGGAGGTGAGGGTGCATCTTGATAATAAGTAGCAAAAATAGGATATTGCTTGAGAAATCATTATACATGCATCCAGTTGCCTGTTAATCATGAGACTTATGAAATACCATTCATACAGATTTTGTTCCTAACTTTGATTTCAATTCCTGACTCTACAACCCCAACTCTTCCTTTTTCTCCATTTCTTTTATCTCAGTTATCAATTTAACAATAATTCTGACATATGATCTGGAATCTAAATATAAAGATGTTCTGAGGGGGTTCTGGATAAACAATGTCAAGAAAGGAAACTTGTTTCTAAATAGGCCAATTTCTAAGGGGATTTTTTTCCCCCCTATTTTTAAAAGAACATGTTCCAAATCTTTAGAACACGTTCTTTTAAAAATAGGTGAAAAAAAAAAATTCCCTTAGAAATTCCTAAATCAACTAATGTTTGTGTATAAGTTGCAAGAACTAAATATTAAATAGGAAATCAATGTAATGTGGTGATAAAAAATATGGACTTTGAAGTCAGATGTTTTGGGGATCTGTTGTTTGTTTTTTTTCTTTTCTAATAACAATTTAACATCAGTTCTGCTACTTAACTTTACAAAACCTCAGTTCTGTTTCTATAAAATGGAAAGCCATTCCCTTGTTCAACATTATAAGTATTAAATAGTCAAAGCATTGTAGAATCTATGTTAACCAATTTTTACTTCATCCAAGAGATTGCACAATACAATCAATATTTGCCTGTTGTTAGTGCCTTAGCCAATAGGCTAGTCTCTAGTAACTGCTTATAAATCTGCTCCCATCAGTCATTCTCCTCTCTTCTCAAATATGTTTAGAATAATTGTACTAATTTTACTTTTGTTTATAATTATATTTTAAATAAATATAACTGTATCTGTTATCTATCATCATGATAATGTTGCATAATAGGCAACTCAAAATATTAGTAGCATAAAATAATAAATCTTATTTGGTTCATGAATTTTGGGGTTTATCTGTAAGCTGGGGTGAGTTTTCTTTCTTAATATATGTGCTTACCATTTGCCTTTCAACCCACCTACTAATGCATTTCCTCAAATTTTTTTAGTTGATTTTCATTTATTCTTTCATATTTTTATTGCCAAGAACATGTTCTTTATTCTTTTTATATAGCAGCCCATTTTATTTAATGTATTCTTTTTCTCTGGAAATATTATTGAAATACATTTTTAAATTTTTCTTCTCTTTCCTCAAAACATAAAAAAAAAAAAAATCTGTTTAGTCTCTTAATGTTGATGTAGTGACTTAAAGTAGTGTATAGTAATTTTTTATCTGCCTACTCTAGTTTAAGGGAGGATCAGTTAAAAGCTAATTGGAGGTTCACTATTCATGTTTGGGCTTGTTGACTATGGAATTCACTGGAATTGTTTGTGCATTAGGGAAATCTTAGCATATTTAAGTCTATTTTAGTCTATTTTTCCCATTGCATGGTGGTACTCTACCTGCACCCTCAATTCACAATACAATATTCTCTTATGTGATGTGGGTTCTATGTCTGGCTGCCATCATTCCAAAAACAATCATTCCCAAGATAAGAAGATAGGGATTCAATATTCAGAAAGTAAATTTCAATCAGAGCCTCTGTTTTCATTTTAGTACTTCTGCTTCAGCAGTGCCTTCTATTCCCCATGTTGCTTTATGATTTCTAGAACATAGACTTTCAATATTCTATCAGATTGAGATATAAAAACCAATCAGATTCTCAAAGTAAAGAAGATATATGGGGTTTTAGCTTCTTGAAAAGAAATTAAACATTCAGTTTTAGCCCCACTTTTGCCCATTAGTTTGTCCTAAATACAACACATTTCTGAATCTATTGGGGATGCAGTAGAGTAAATCATTTATTTCATTCACTGCTAACTTTGGATTCAGAACTGCTGGGTTAATCACCATTAGTTTTCTATTTCCAATCTCTAAAGTGATTTTGTCTCTTCTGTTATATTTGTTTTTCAAAGAATGTAGTTTTGAAAAGTCACTTCCTGTCACTGGTAGGATTTTGTAGAAATAGAGATAAAAGTGTCTATTCAATCCACCACATTATTCGGAAAACTGACCCCAGCAAGGAAAAGACATATGGCATTAAAATAGAAATTCAAGAGCTTAAATTCTTGATATAATAAAAGTGTGCCTCAGAAAGACGTTTCAACTGCACCCATAAACACTACAGAGCTAAGTTACAAAGTAAAATGAGAAAATTTGATCAATGCAAGAGATATACCTTTCACTGAAACTCTAATAATCAGATATATCTGTTACTCGGTAAGACTTTTAAGAATCCTTGGTGAATCCAAATATTGTATAGCTCTTTTCATACTAAAATGAGTGTGTTCAACGGAGAGAAAATCCTCAGGAACAAAGATTTAGTTCTATAGCATTTACATCACTGTCTTGAAAATGGAACTTATGAGGCACAAACTGTTGATTCTAATCTTATTTTTCTGAAATGGAAGAGGGTATATTAATATCCTTGCCATAGAAAATGCTCCCAAAAGTAGGGCAGAACCATCCCTGAATAAATTTACATGAATTTTGGATATGTTTTTATTCATTGTATTCAAACACATTCTGTGAATTAGATTTTGCATATATTTTTTGAAATAACTTGATGTCTTAGCCAATATAAGTGCTTTGAAGATTTGCATTCTAGGTTCTAAAATATTGTACACATAAATTTTCTAACTACAAAAAATGAAATGTGAATCAGGCTTTTAGATGTTTGGCATTTAAACAAAAATTATTATTGTTATTATTTTTCCTTATAGTTGCTTTCTCTGATTTTAAGACAGCACAACTCACTTGTCTACTCCCTAGTTTACATGTGTCAGATATTCAAACTGCACTTTTCCCTTCTATCTGTTATATTAACCAAAAATATTCCAAGTAGAGATAGCACGCCACTTTTCTTACTTTAATGTATGACAGGTTCTACACTATTATAAATAACTATTTGTGAAAATAAAAGAGAAAAAATGTTGCTGAACAAAACTATTTCTACTTAATAAGTTAGACACAGTTGCAAATGCAGAAAGTCTTCATAAATGGAAAGCACATACCTTGTCATCAGTGTTAATAACTCTGACATTAAGTTCTATTTAAATGGAATTGCAATCCAAGGATCTTAAATGTGACATAGAAGCTAATAATGAAATAGTTGCTCTCGGGTGCCTCTTTCTTTCTCTTAAAACAAAAATGTAACATAAATGTATTTTTATTTTACTTAACAGATAAACGAATCAAATAATAACAGTTTTATGAGCAATATATATTCTAAAATATGCTCTTTAAAAGTCATATAATCCATTACAACTGCAAAAATTAGCAGATTTTTCAAAAATTTTAGAGTATCAGTTCCACTGAATTTGTCCTTAATCAAGATATAAACCATTATGCATTTTACTTCTAATTGTTTTATTTACTTTGCTATCCCCAAATATTGCTAGGCATTACTCTAATGTTTCTTATCCAAGTACATACACCAAGATAGCACTTGTCCCCTAGAAAATTGCATACGATATACCTAGTTTCTAGTAACAATATCACTTTTAATAGTAAAACGACTAAGGAGTATGTACTTATAGGAAAATCAGATCACAAAAAAGTATGTGCTAAAAGGGCTAATATTGCTGAAAAGAGCTTCATAAAATTTTAACAGCTGCTTTACCATAATTACTTAGGGTAAGCTAATCCTTTTCTTTCATGTAAATATAAAGCTGATATAGTTTTTCTTTTTCACATTTAAATTATTTCTTATTTTGTTATATCTCTGCTCTTTTATGTAACTATGTTACTCCTATAACTGATTGAGATTTGAAGGATTCTTCTTGCATCAATTCATTTTATTTTCTTTTTCTAATTTCTACATATCAAAAAAAAAACATATTTCCTAACCTTCATAAAATTGAATTTACATTTAAATGCAGTTCATTCTGCTGGGGAAAAAAAAAAAAAAAACTTAAATAAAGAATAGTTTTATCCTAGCTATAAATATGGTGCTACAGGATTATGCCAACTTCATAAATTGAAGGGTTTAAATGAAAAGAAATATAATTCTGCATAATACTAGCCATATGCTTATTAGAGAAAGATTACTTTCAATATATGATTTACCAAAGTAAGCCCAATTAATGTTCTAAACTGTCTCAGTGCCAAAAATCAAGGGGAGGGGGTGGAGAATAAGAAGAATATAGTCTTCCTAAATAGACTATATTTTATACATGTCCAGAAAATAATGTGTATTTTATAGAGAATGATAAATCTTGCACTCTTAAAGCAAATTCCTTATATCAACTTTGGTTTTCTGTGTAAATGATTTAAAACCACATATTGCCCTGAGGTAAATTTAATTGACCTAATTCGACTTCCTTGCAACAAATTATATGAATTACGAATGATAATACTTATTTAATTTTGCATGGAAATTAAGTCACAGACAATGGATCTCAAAACAAGGATCAGCATGTTTCATACATCATACATTTATTATGTTAATTTGATAATAAAAATGTTTGCAAGCAACTGACAATACAATTAAGCAGAAAAAATCCAGAATAATAAACAAATTATTTTTGACAAAGCTTTCCTACTTTTCCTTAAGTAATATTTGTCTTGCAAAAACTAAGTTTCCTTAGGTGCAAGAAAAGGATGAAAGTGAAAGTCACTCAGTCGTGTCCAACTCTTTGCATCCCCATGGACTATACAGTCCATGGAATTCTCCAGGCCAGAATACTGAAGTGGGTAGCCGTTCCCTTCTCCAGGGGATCTTCCTGACTCAGGGATTAAACCCAGGTCTCCTGCATTACAGAATTCTTTCCCAGATGAGTCACCAGGGAAGGCCAAGGATACTTGAGTGAGTAGCCTATCCCTTCTTCCTGACCCAGGAATCAAGCCCGGGTTTCCTGCATTGCAGGTGGGCTTTTCACCAGCTGAGCTACAAGGGAAACTATATTCATACAAATATTTTTATACATGGAATGTGTGATGAGGATCTTTTGAGACATTAGTGGGCAGGAAACTATCGTAGCAACTACATAGTTAAGTTAGTAGAATAATAGAAATGTCATTTAGGATCAACAATATTCACTCTGACAGTAGCTCTGATTATTCAACAGTTTTAGTATTTCCTTCAGCCAGAAGGGAATCCATTGCTCGCTAAACTTTTGACCCACCATCCTGGTGATTAGGTTACGTCTGCTTTGATTTATGTACATGTTAGGGCTTCCCTGATAGCTCAGTTAGTAAAGAATCCTCTGGCAATGCAGGAGACCCCGGTCTAATTCCTGGCTTGGAAAGATCCTATCCCTGGAGAAGGGATAGGCTACCCACTTCAGTATTCTTGGTCTTCCCTTGTGGCTCAGCTGGTAAAGAATCTGCCTGCAGTGTGGGAGATCTGGGTTCAATCCCTCGGTTGGGAAGATCCCCTGAAGAAGGGAAAGGCTACTCACTCCAGTATTTTGGTCTGGAGAATTCTGTGGACCATATAGTCTCTTGGATTGATTGAGGCATATTGAAATACTGCATTCCAGTTCATTATCTCAAAGCACACAGTTATATTTCTTTATCACAGGTGTTGATTCAATACAAAGAGCTCCACCGTAGAGTCTGTTTCCAAGGGAATTCAAATAAGAGCATCAATAATAGGTATGCTCTAAGGAGGCAGACTTTAAGGTAAGACACTAGGCATGGATCACACCAGAAGGCTTATAATGAGGACATCATTACCACTTGTAGGTGGAACAATGATAGTCCTTATAATGTTGTACTTATTTATGCAAAATTAAGGTGAGATAGTTGAGGCAAAAAATATATTGGTAGTTGTAATGTCCTAACTGAGAAATATAAATAGTAATGACTAAGAAATTGAATGATATTGTTAGGACAATCAATATCAATCAAAAATAGTGAAAAGTTGAAGATAATCATAAATTTAAGCTGAAGTGTGAAAACCACAGAGACTATATAATGAAAGCATTGCAAAGTGTGGTTAATATGATAAAAGCAATGATAAATATGTATGGAAATTGGTACTGAGAGTGCTGAACCAAAGGGAATAGAACTTGAAAGTTAGGATTAAATCATGCCCTCGATTATATAGTAATTTACCATTGCATCTGACAAATGTGCTACTTTCCATTCTTATGAAGGAGTCCCAGATGCATTTCACAGTCTCATGGGACAGAAAACAATGCATATGTATGCCATTGATTCAGAGCTGTTTAACTCCCTTGCTTTCTGTCATACTGTAGTCTGAACGGATCTGGAAAATCTATAGAATCTATCAAACATTACATTAGTCATTCTGTCAATGATAACTTGTTAATTGAAGTAGATTACTAAGAATGAACAAATACACTGGAAGTCTTGGCAAGACATATGTATTCTAGAGCCTTACCATGTCAGTGAATTTTTTTAAGGACCCAGCTATCTAAGAGATGCTGGGACATACTTTCTAAAAAATGAATCATTGCATCTTATATGTCATACTAAAAAAGAAGCACAATATTTGATAATTTTTTACTCTGGAGGCAGCAGCATATTCTAAACTTGTAAATAATGATGTGCCATTTTTATCAAGTAATGTTATTGTGGACTGAATCATGTCTCCCTTTCCTTCCAAATTCATATGTTAAAGTCCTTAACTTTTAAAGTGATGATATTTGGAAATGGGACCTTTAGAAGACAATTAGGTTTAGATGAGGTCATGGGGCCCTCAGGTTGGGGTTAGTTCCCTTATAACAGGAAGAGATACCAGAGCTCTGTTTCTATCGTTATTCTCACAAAGAAGAGGTCACCTGAGCACTTAGAGAGATGGTTCCCAGATCCAGAACGATGAGAAATAGATATCTATTATTTAAGCTACCAGCTTGTGGAGTTTTGTTATAGTAGCCCAAGCAAGACAAACATAAAAGACTGTCAGATTTTAGCAGAATTCAGAATATGAAAGGACTCTGAGATCCAGGTGGCAATTCAGGCAGTGCTATCATTTGAACCATACAAGTCAAAAGAGACTAAAGGTAAAATATGCTGTTAGAAAATACCATATATGCAGCTCATGGCCACCTCAGTATGAAAATCACAACTTAGAACTCTAAACTAATGGAGCCAATTTTTTACCTGTAGTGTATAGCTGTACACAATACAAAAATAATTCTGATGTGCTATGGGCCTTGTGGAGACAGAAAGTTGGATATCAAGATATGCCATTTGATGCATCAAGTAATCATGTGATCAGGACTTCTTCAAAATCCAGTTTCTTTCAGTGCCAACAAGTCAAAGTCAGAGGTGGCCCACCATAAATCCATCACTGGGTGGAATTGGTACATTCAAGATCAGTCAAAAGCAGAACCAAAGAATACAAAAAAACTGCATGACTAAGTAACCTCCCTGTCATCCATTACCGTGACACTGTGGCTTCCTGCTCATCTTGTGGGCATAGGTCCTTATGACTAACTAATGGAGGAGGGAAAAGGCAAAGCTTGCTTAATAGAAGCTTTGCTTAATATGGGATGCCCATTAATAAAGGATGGTTGCTGTACTAAAGTCAAAGTTTGTGTGGAAGGTAGAAGAACCCAAGGTGAGAATGTAGTCTGACTCAGGAATAGAGAATAGCTTTGTTAGTTGGTCAGTGATTTAAAAAGACTAACAAGCAGAGATAAGGAAAACTGGGGAAGAGTCAAGTTGATGGACTTAGAGATATGATCACAAGATATGGAGGCTTTTGAACCCTATATTAATGTTCACTAAATAGCATTCATCTAGAAATTCTCTATTCAAGTCCTACAGAGAGTTCCATCTAACAGCATATGATCCAGAGTAATATTGCTTTGAACCAAAGGAAAAAATAAAATAAAATAAAATAAAATAAAATTAGATGAGGTTCTGGATACATATTGGAATCCACTGAATTAGCATCCAGGAAAGGACATGAACACTGCATCTGATCCTCAAGTGGGAGGAGTCAGAGTTCGGTATCAGGGTCTATGTACTTGGGCTGTCAGGCTGTTCCACCACAGCAGTGTGTGGTCAAACAGATCTTTCTGCTATGCTTGAGTATCTGTAATAAGTATGTGTGATATTAGGACTCTAGGCCTACAATACTGTGAACCATACATTTCTGAGTCTTTAGGTTAATTGTGTGGAGAGAGACCTTGTAATATTTTTCTCTTTGTAAGCCCTAAAAAGCTACTTCCTGACTAGCATGGCCCTTTGCTCAGCTGTGATCAGATACTGCTTCAAAATGTTTGATACTTCTTTGTAACAGCAGTCCCACCTGGTGGCAGCAGCAGTTCTTCAATTTTCTTTCTTAGTCCTAATATATGCGTGGTCCTATCACTTCAGTTCGGTTCAGTCACTCATTCATGTCTGACTCTTTACAACTCTGTGTTCCATAGCACACCTGGCTTCCTTGTCCATTACTAACTTCCAGAGCTTTCTCAAATTTATGTCCATAGAGTTGCCATCCAACCATCTCATCCTCTGACATTCCCTTTTCCTCCTGCCTTCAATCTTTTCCAGCATCAGGGTCTTTTCCAATGAGTCAGTCTTTGCATCATGTGGCCAAAGTATTGGGGTTTCAGCTTCAGCATCAGTCCTTCCAATGAATATTCAGGACTGATTTCCTTTAGAATAGACAGATTGGATCACCTTGCTGTCCAAGGGACTCTCAAGAGTCTTCAACACCACAGTTCAAAAGCATCAGTTCTTCAGCGATCAGCTTTCTTTATAGTCCAACTCTCACATCCATGCATAACTACTGAAAAAAACCATAGCTTTGACTAGACAGACCTTTGTCAGCAAAGTAGTCTCTGCTTTTTAATACGCTGTCTAGGTTTGTCATAACTTTTCTTCCAAAGAGCAATCATCTTTTAATTTCATGGCTATAATCACCACCTGCAGTGATTTTGGAACCCAAGAAAATAAAGTCTGTTACTGTTTCCCCATCTATTTGCCATGAAGTGATAGGACCACATGCCATGATCTTAGTGTTTTGAATGCTGAATTTTAAGGCAGCTTTTTCATTCTCCTCTTTCACTTACATCAAGAGGCTCTTTAGTTCCTCTACTCTGTGCGTAAGGGTGGTATTATCTGCATATCTGAGGTTATTGATATTTTTCTGTGCAATCTGTATTCCAGTTTGTGCTTCATTCATTCTCCCATTTCTCATGATGTACTCTGCATATAAGTTAAATAAGCAGGGTGACAGAATACAACTTCAATGTATTCCTTTTCCAATCTGGAACCATTCCATTGTTTCATGTCTGGTTCTAACTGTTACTTCTTGACCTCCATACAGATTTCTCAGGAGGCAGGTAAGGTGAAGGATGCTTAATTTGCACTATGCTTCATGGATGAGTTTGGTATGTATTGCCAAGTGAATTAGTGGTAAGTTGTTTTTTGTTGTTGTTGCTGTTGTTGCTTGATTTGCACGTGTGACCAGAGTGAGTCTCTGACTAAAACCATGGCTAGTGGTCTTTCTGAAGAGACAAATTACAAGATGACAGACTTAAATGCTTTTTAAAAGTGGGTTGGAATACAAAACCAGAAACCATAATACAAACTGGGGAAGGTTACTAAATCAGATAGTATGGGTTTGATGATTAGAGAGCGCCCTCACAGTGTGAAGTTGATGGTTTGGCATTAAATAGTATCAAAATAATTATGACTGTATTTTTCACAAGTTGGTGAGAAAATAGCTAATGATGTAAAAATATTTCTGAACCTACTTCTGTATTATATTAAAAATCCTATAAATGAAATTCTTTGTAGGTCATATCCATTGAAACCGATTATAAAGTTGCCCATAATATTGTGGGGAGTCTACAGGTCTGGAGTGAAAAATATCAAGTTAATTTCCCAGTTGTGAAAACTTTTAGCAAAATTATTTAATTTTCTCTGTGTCAGATTCTTGATTAGTAAAATGTTAATGCCAACTATTCTAATCAAAAACTTTTCTGAGGTTTATAGGAAATATTCATAACTTAATACATATTAGTCCTGTTATGTTGAGAAAAATATTAACGATTTCTTTCTCCTTTTTTATTGACAAATCTAACCTTGAAATAAATTTCTTGCTCTGTTTCCCTGGAAACTTTTTGTTTCCAGGCAATATAGATTATTTCAAAATGACCCCTCATTGGTCAGTTTCATCTGGAATTGGAACACTACTAAGAAACACTATATTCCTAGTAAGAAGCTATACCTTAGAATTTCCCGAGTGACTCTTGTCATGGAGAATATCGCTTGCCATCATCTCTTTGGAGTCATACTTATGGGATGGTTGTAATAAATGATGGTTCTTATTTGGAAAAGGGTACCTAAGGTAAGGTGGCTCTTCATCCCTTCCAGCTGAGTCTCGTTCACTCACTGTTGAGCCCGTGCTCTAATGTAAGGCCATGGCTGCTGGATGGTCTGCTCTGACTGCTTTCACTAAGAAGAGATTCCTGCTGCTTCCCTGCTGTTCATTTCCACTTCTCGTCATGTGCTTTTCTAAATGAATCTGATGCTAAGTGTGGCCTACTCAATACACACCCCTTTGAGTGTTTAAATAAGTCTAAAATGAAGACCTGTTAAATCCTTCTTTTCTAAGTCACACTGTGATTGAAAAACAGAATGCAGTTTGTTACATTGCAAGATAACATGGGCTATGTTGGGAAGAACTATACTTAAGGCTTATAACTAAACTTGAGAGTAAACCCTTAACAATTGCCTAGTGAATTTGTATACCAAAATCAAAAGATGAGGAACCTCTCATATTCTTTAATGAAAATCTAACATTTCCTCTCATCAATATTCTTATACCACAAATTGTAAAGTTATTCAGTGAGGATATCTATATATTAAGGGAACCCAAAACACTGAGTTGATGATGAATTTCAAGCATTATGATATTTTAGTTGCTTGAAGTCAGATACAATTAGGAGGGGAACTCTTTCAACCACTACCAGTACCACAGCAGCAGAAGCTAAATGATGACAGAGTGGAAAACCATAGAAATGAGATTTTTCAGACAAATTTTCTCAAGACTCAAAGTTGAGCTAACCTGAAGGACAATTATTCCTATACTCGATAATCTTTTTTAATAGAAATTTATTTATTTTCATTGGAGGTTAATTACTTTACAATATTGTATTGGTTTTGCCATACTTCAACATGAATCCACTACAGGTATACATGTGTTCCCCATCCTGAACCCCCCTCCCTCCTCCCTCCCTGTACCATCTCTCTGGGTCATCCCAGTGCACCAGCTCCAAGCATCTATGATGAAATCTTTCCTTTTTGTGGTTTGTAAGGGAGATGGGGCTGAAAGTGGCTCTCATTTCAACCAATTCTGCCAAATGGTGAGGAAAAAAATGAAACTGTTCAAATCATTTCTTCGAGAGATTCCAGTGTGAAACAAACTCTTTAGTCAACTTCATATTGCACATGGCAACATGAGACGGGAACACAAAAGTGTTTTCCTGACTGGCTACTTGACTTTATTGTGAAACTGTGGTGGCAGGGGTGATGATGAGTATAAAAGAACAGCAACAAAAAACAAAAGTATTGATGCTTTGTGCTCTGGAAAGTATTTTTACTATAAGGAATAAAAACTAGAATGTCTCAACTGTTTCATATTCTTTAAAAAAACACACTCATTTTTCTGAAGGGAATGTGGATAAACAATTGAAAATAATTGCAGGAACAGAGGAGCCTGAGGGTAAAATTATTGATGAAGGAAATGTCGAGAGAGTATCAGACATAGTGTGCTGTCAGACTTAGAAATCTAGTTGTGTGTGGTGCTACTTATTTTTGTTACAGCTCTTAGTCCTTAGTTAGCCACATCTCATTCCCCTGAGTCCCCACCCTATGTTTAGCTAGCCTGGTTCTCTGAAAGGGTTCTGACTAATTAAAGACCCACATTTGCATTCACATGCCTACAAACGAGGTTATTGCAATGTTTCTCTTTTAAGATGTGATGACCAGTAATATTTTAAATTACTTAATAATGTAAAAATATAGACACATGTTAGCATAATAAACACTTTGTTATTTTATCTATGATTTTTTCACAATATCTTTTTTTGTACCTTTTCTTATTTACTTCATTTCATAACAATGTTAGTCTTTAGTAAAAGCTTCACAGCTAGTTTTTCCTCTGTGTGTGTATGCTCAGTCATAGTCCAGTTCTTTGCTGCACTATGGACTGTGGCCTGCCAGGTTCCTCTGTCCATGAAATTTTCAAGGCAATATTACTGGAGTGGGTTGCCATTTCCTACTCCAGGGGATCTTCCCGACCTAGGGATCAAAACCTGGTCTCTTGTATCTCCTACATTAGCAGGCAGATTCTTTACTACTGGTGCCACTAGGGAAGCCTGTTAAATAGCTTGATATTCTGTGAAGCATCTTTCTCTATCAGTTTATCAAACTCGTGTGTGCTGTGTTTAGTTGTGTCCAACTCTTTGGGACCCCATGGGTTGTAACCCACAAGGCTCCTCTGTCCATGGAATTTTCCAGGCAAGAATAAGTTTATCAAATTTACTCACTGTTATATACCTAACAACTAGTATGCTGCTGCTGCTGCTAAGTTGCTTCAGTCGTGTCCGGCTCTGTGCGACCCCAGAGATGGTAGCCCACCAGGCTCTCCGGTCCCTGGGATTCTCCAGGCAAGAACACTGGAGTGGGCTGCGATTTCCTTCTCCAATGCATGAAAGTGAAAAGTCAAAGTGAAGTCGCTCAGTCGTGCCCGACTCTAACGACCCCATGGACTGCAGCCCACCAGGCTCCTCCATCCATGGGATTTTCCAGGCAAAAGTACTGGAGTGGGGTGCTATAGTGCTTAGCATATTTTCACTTGAATAAATGAATGACTGGGTGAATGAATGAAAGAGGATTTTACAGCAGTAATCCATATTGTGTTTTCCACACTTGGAATCTCTATTCACAGAATTATGGGATTCCTATATTATTTCAAAAGTCTCCAGGAGTCTTTCATACCTGAGTTTATTGTATCTGACTCTCTGTGACCCCTGTAGCCCTCCAGGCTCCTCTGCCCATTGGATTCCCTGGGTGAATATACTTTAGTGAGTTGCTATGCCTTCCTCCAGGGGATCTTCCCAGCCCAGAGACCGAACCCGTGTCTCTTTCATCTCCTGCATTGGCAGATGAGGTCTTTACTAGTTCCTGGGGTCCAGCCTCAGCAGAGTCCAGGGATACACTCAGGATGAACGGCGTCGGTGAACGAAAGAATGACATGAAGAGACCAAGCTTCGGTGAGCAAGGCCCATAAATTTATTTTCAAAAACAGCTTTTATACCCTGACTTGTACATAGAGGAAAATGAAAGATGCAAAGTCATGCAAAGTCAGCTCAAACATTCCAGCAGTTTTGCCTTTATTGAAACCAGGATTTTTTCTGCATTCCTTTCCCATAAACAAGGGTCTAATGTTATGTACATTATCTTCCGGCCTTGGAGGCCTGTTGACATTTTATAACCCTTTTTTGATAAAGGTTGATCAACCAGAAAACTTGATTTCCCTTGAAGTGGTTTTTTTTTTTTTTTTTTTTTTTTTAATCTACCTCTAATCTGTGTCAGTCTCAGAAAGTACTAAACAGAGTTACATTCTCATGGAGCAAAGTTGGAGTGTGTTACAACAACAAAAAAAGAACTTATTAGCTCAAAGGTCTGATGTGGTTAATACCAAGGCTACTACTTGTTTTTCTTGCATTCCAACTATATTAACTAATGCACTCCCAGGCACACAATGGATAAGGGATATGGGAATTTGGCAGCAAGCATTGGCTCAACAATGAAACCCTTCACCAGTATTATTTTAATAAAACTTTTTCACCCCTCGAAGGGCTCTATATTTTTAGAATGCTTAGGCTTCCCATGTCTTGGTTTGTGAACAATCATATGTGTAGTTGCAAGAGTCTGGAGAGACCTGCCAAGCAAGCTAGAATGCTAACAGGGGGTTTGAATTGAAATGCTCCTTTCATGCCCAGGAGACTTATCAACTAGAGCCCTAAGTTGATTTTCCGTCAGAAGAGTTGGTGAAAGGCATAATATAGTATACAGTAGACAGACAGATTTTGGTTTGGGGTAGATGGTCGAGCAGGTCCAAGGAGTCCTTCAAGTCCTGATCCACCTTGCCTGTCAGGTCTCCTCCACATGACCTTGTCATGGGTGGGATCTCCCGTGCTGGCTCCTGGCAACTAGTGCCACCTGGGAAGCCCACTTGAGTTCTATGCTCAGTCATTTTTCTTATTTTGACCAATGAATTGTGCATTGTCCGACAGCTAATCTCTCTACTTGTGTACTAAATTGCAACATTTTGATCTCTCTCCTTCACCATCATCCCTTCTCTTTCAATTAATCTTCCCTGAACATAACTTGTTAATTTGTCCCCATCTTAAAACAAGATGGGAAAAAACTATCTTCTAAAATCCCAGTCTGTGCTCCATTTCAGGGTAAAATTCCTTGGAAAGCCAGTATAGTTTAGAAGTATTGTGAACCCACTGTCATTCTCTTCTTCCTGCCTCCAAAACTGCTGGTTGTTTTTGCTGTTATTTTTGTTCAGTTGCTCAGTTGTGTCTAACTCTTTGTGACCCCATGGACTGGAGCACGTCAGGCTTCCCTGTCCTTCATCATCTCCCAGAGTTTGCTCAAACTCACATCCATTGAGTCAGTGATGCCATCCAACCTTCTAAACCTCCGTCATCCCCTTCTCCTCCTGCATTCAATCTTTCCCTGCAGCAGGGTCTTGTCTGATGAGTCAGTTCTTCACATTTGGTGGCCAAAGTATTGGAGTTTCTCAGCATCAGTCTTTCCAATGAATATTCAAGACTTGTTTCCTTTAGAATTGCCTGGTTTGATTTCCTTGCTGTCCAAGGAACTCCCATAAGTCTTCCCCAGCACCACAGTTCAAAGGCATCAATTCTTCGACAGTACAAACAGTATACAAACTTTTTTATTGTCCAGCTCTCCCATCTGTACATGACTACTGAAAAAACCATACCTTTAACTATACATTCTCTTATCCCTACCACCACAACTGCTGTGGCCTCTTCATTTCCATGTGTCAGTGAGGGCATTACTTGTCCTTCTTAATCCATGACATATTCTCTCACCCCTTATCCATCACTGCTTGTGTTGCAGGGACCTGGTTCCCATACAGCAGTGGTGTTCTTCTGTTCCTGATGTTTCCTCTAAGGCTACCCCGGGTGATGTGACAGCTGAACTGTTTAGGCTGGACTGACCTCTTTCTTTTTAACACTGTTCTTTTCTTCTAAGTTTCCTTATCTTTTCTTGCCAATGAACTCCAAAAGTTCTCTGCCTTAAAATGAGAAAATCCTCTTTCACACTCCACTCTGATATATGTCATAAAATGGTACTATTATACATTCCAATTATAGTAGATTTTTGAGTGATACAAACAATCTCAGAATTATGTATATAATTTCCTCTCCTTGGTAGCTCTGTGTACATTTTCCTTAGTAGTAGGCAATCAGTGTAGTCCATTATATTTTATATGCCATTATATTTTAACTTGCTCCTTGTCTCTTCCATAGACTCATTGTCATTTGATCTAGCTAACGTATTTTGTCTTCTATACAGATATATTGTTTTAAGTGAGGTTCATGTAAGTAGATCCTTGCATGCATGCATGCTAAGTTGCTTCAGTCATATCTGACTCTTTGCGACCCTAGAACTATAGCCTTCAAGGCTCCTCTGTCCATGGGATTATCCTGACAAGAATAATGAAGTAGGTTGCCATGCCCTGCTCCAGGGGATCTTTCTGACCCAGGGATCGAACCCATATGTCTTGAAGCTCCTGCCTTGAAGGCAGATTCTTTACTGCTGAACTACCTGGGAAGCCCCAAGTAGATCCTTAGCGCCTCCTTTATACAGGCTTAGACTTACCTGAATTCAAAGCCTAGAAAAAAGTAGGTGTAAGTCTCTCCATGTGCTGTAACTGTTCATAGATATGCCCTAGACTTGGCGTCTAAGGCAAAGTACATCTGTGCTTCATAGGCTGTTTGATATAATTAAGTATTTTTCATACAGTAGACATCAGTAGATGGATAAGATATTTGATTCTCAATTGGACAAAACACCCAATGTGATTTGTGTGTATAACAAATCACCCATAAATAAAATGATTCAATAATATTTTATTTCTCAAGGTTTTATCTGTTCAGTTCAAACAGGGAAAAAATCTTATAGATTTCAGGTAGAGAATAAAAAGAATGTATGATATTTTCCAAACGCTGCTTCCCTTCCCTTAGATGAATACTGTGAAAATATAAATCATTTAGGACACTATCATATTCCATTGAGAAAAAAATGTTTGTTTATATACATTTTATACCTTTAAAGGGGCTTCCCTCATAGCTCAGTTGGTAAAGAATATGCCTGAAATGCAGGAGATCTTTTCAAGTTTATATGGTAGACCAAATGCTGAAACTTCTGATGAAAACTGAAAATCCATCCTTCATTGTTCAGTGTCCCTAGAGTTGTTCTGATTTCCCATCAGTTAAAAAACCATAAGGGAAGAAAAAGAAGTGTGATAGATATACTGAGGAAATTAAAGTGCAGAATTATCCTGCATCTCTGGTTCTGAAACCCTGTACTAAGAAATCACTTAGTTTCTCTGATTCATAATGTTCAACAGGGCAGAGTTTCTTAATCACTTGAAATGCTATTTCTTCATGATAAATATCTCTCCAACTTTTAGCATTATTTAAGTCTAAAATTAATCATATATTATGATAAAAAATTCAAAGTAATTGAATAAAGATGTTATTTTATACTTGAACTAAATATGCTCTTCATATGCACAATTTGGATACAGTTGTGCATAGTAAAAATATCACATCCTCAGCTATAGTATCCTCTTTTTATCCATAATAATCAAGAAAAGTTGGGGGAGAGAGGGAATATTGAGGAGAAAAAAGGAGAAAATTTTAGCTAGGGAAATCTATATATAGGCAAAAAATCAGAGTAGGGAAAAGTATAAGTGAAATGGTTCAAAAGAGAGAAAGATAGGATGCAGATAATCCAAATCAGAGAACTGATCAAAGTACAGACTTGCCTTGGAGACACTGTAGGTTCAGCTGTAGGCCACAGCAATAACATGAATGATAAAGTATTATTTACAGTATATTGTAGTCTTTAAGTATGCAGTAGCATTATGTTTATGTATATATATATATATATATATATATATATATATATACTGCTATGGACAGAAATGATATGGACCTAACAGAAGCAGAAGATATTAACGAGAGATGGCAAGAATACACAGAAGAACTGTACAAAAAAGATCTTCATGACCCGGATAATCACGATGGTGTGATCACCCATCTAGACTCAGACATCCTGGAATATGAAGTCAAGTGGGCCTCAGAAAGCATCACTATGAACAAAGCTAGTGGAGGTGAGAGAATTCCAGTTGAGCTATTTCAAATCCTGAAAGATGATGCTGTGAAAGTGCTACATTCAATATGCCAGCACATTTAGAAAACTCAGCAGTGGCCACAGGACTGGAAAAGGTCAGTTTTCATTCCAATCCCTAAGAAAGGAAATGCCAAGAATGCTCAAAGTACCACACAATTGCACTCATCTCACACGCTAGTCAAGTAATGCTCAGAGTTCACCAAGACAGGTTTCAGCAATACATGAACCGTGAAATTCCTGATGTTCAAGCTGGTTTTAGAGAAGACAGAGGAGCCAGAGATCAAATTGCCAACAGCCGCTGGATCATGGAAAAAGCAAGAGAGTTGCAGAAAAATATCTAGTTCTGCTTTATTGACTATGCCAAAGCCTTTGACTGTGTGGATCACAATAAACTGTGGAAAATTCTGAAAGAGATGGGAATACCAGACCACCTAACCTGCCTCTTGAGAAATCTGTATGCAGGCCAGGAAACAACAGTTAGAACTGGACATGGAACAACAGACTGGTTCCAAATAGGAAAAGGAGTACATCAAGGCTGTATAAGGTCACCCTGTTTATCTTACTTATATGCAGAGTACATCATGAGAAATGCTGGACTGGAAGAATCACAAGCTGGAATCAAGATTGCCAGGAGAAATATCAATAACCTCAGATATGCAGATGACACCACCGTTATGGCAGAAAGTGAAGAGGAACTAAAAAGCCCCTTGATGAAAGTAAAAGAGGAGAGTGAAAAAGATGACTTAAGGCTCAACATTCAGAAAATGAAGATAATGGCATCTGGTCCCATCACTCCATGGGAAATAGATGGGGAAACAGTGGAAACAGTGTCAGACTTTATTTTCTAGGCTCCAAAATCACTGTAGATGGTGATTGCAGCCATGAAATTAAAAGACACTTACTCCTTGGAAGAAAAGTTATGACCAACCTAGATAACATATTCAAAAGCAGAGACATTACTTTGCCGACTAAGGTTCATCTAGTCAAGGCTATGGTTTTTCCAGTGGTCATATATGGAGGTGAGAATTGTACTGTGAAGAAGGGTGAGCGTGGGAGAATTGATGCTTTTGAACTGTGGTGTTGGAGAAGACTCTTGAGAGTTCCTTGGACTATAAAGAGATTCAACCAGTCCATTCTGAAGGAGATCAACCCTGGGATTACTCTGGAAGGAATGATGCTAAAGCTGAAACTCCAATACTTTGGCCACCTCATGCGAAGAGTTGACTAATGGAAAAGACTTTGATGCTGGGAGGGATTGGGGGCAGGAGAAGAAGGGGACGACAGAGGATGAGATGGCTGGATGGCATCACTGACTCTATTGACGCGGCTCTGAGTGAACTCTGGGAGTTGGTGATGGATAGGGAGGCCTGGTGTGCTGCGATTCATGGTGTCACAAAGAGTCAGACACGACTGAGCGACTGAAATTGAACTGATATTGCTATTTATTTTTCAATTCAGTTCAGTTCAATTGCTCAGTCGTGTCAGACATTTGACAACCCCATGAATTGCAGCATGCCAGGCCTCCCTGTCCATCACCAACTCCCGGAGTTCACTCAGACTCATGTCCATCGAGTCCGTGATGCCATCCAGCCATCTCATCCTCTGTCATCCCCTTCTCCTCCTGCCCCCAATCCCTCCCAGCATCAGAGACTTTTCCAATAAGTCAACACTTCGCATGAGGTGGCCAAAGTACTGGAGTTTCAGCTTTAGCATCATTTCTTCCAATCAAATCCCAGGACGAATCTCCTTCAGAATGGACTGGTTGGATCTCCTTGCAGTCCAAAGGACTCTCAAGAGTCTTCTCCAACACCGCAGTTGGAAAGTATCAATTCATCGGCGCTCAGCTTTCTTCACAGTCCAACTCTCACATCCATACATGACCACTGGAAAACCATAGCCTTGAGTAGAAGGACCTTTGTTGGTAAAGTAATGTCTCTGCTTTTCATAATTCTATCTAGGTTAGTCATAACTTTTCTTCCAAGGAGTAAGTGTCTTTCAATTTCATGAGTGCAGTCACCATATACAGTGATTTTGGAGCCCCCCAAAATAAAGTCTGACACTGTTTCCGCTGTTTCCCCATCTATTTCCCATGAAATGATGGGACTGGATGCCATGATCTTCATTTTCTGAATGTTGAGATTTAAGCCAACTTTTTCCCTCTCCTCTTTCACTTTCATCAAGAGGCTTTTTAGTTCCTCTTCACTTTCTGCCATAAGGGTGGTGTCATCTGCATATCTGAGGTTATTGATATTTCTCCTGGCAATCTTTATTCCAGTTTGTGGTTCTTCCAGCCCAGCGTTTCTCATAATGTACTCCTCATATAAGTTAAATAAGCAGGGTGACCTTGTACAGCCTTGATGTACTCCTTTTCCTATTTGGAACCAGTCTGTTGTTCCATGTCCAGTTCTAAATGTTGCTTCCTGACCTACATATAGCTTTCTCAAGAGGCATATCAGGTGGTCTGGTATTCCATCTCTTTCAGAATTTTCCACAGTTTATTGTGATCCACACAGTCAAAGGCTTTGGCATAGTCAATAAACCAGAAATAAATGTTTTTTTGGAACTCTCTCACTTTTTCCACGATCCAGTGGATGTTGGCAATTTGATCTCTGGTTCCTCTGTCTTCTCTAAAACCAGCTTGAATATCTGGAAGTTCATGGTTCACGTATTGCTGAAGCCCTGCTTGGAGAATTTTGAGCATTACTTTATTAGCGTGTGAGATGAGTGCAATTGTGGGGTGTTTGAGCATTTTTTGTCATTGCCTTTCTTTGGGATTAGAATGAAAACTGACCTTTTCCAGTCCTGTGGCCACTGCTGAGTTTTCCAAGTTTGCTGGCATATTGAGTGTAGCACTTTCACAGCATCATCTTTCAGCATATGAAATAGCTCAACTGGAATTCCATCACCTTTACTAGCTTTGTTCTGACAGATGTGGTCCACAGGAGAAGGGAATGACAAACCATTTCAGTATTCTTGCCTTGAGAACCCCATGAACAGTATGAAAAGGCAAAATGATAGGATACTGAAAGAGGAACTCCCCAGGTCAGCAGGTGCCCAATATGCTGCTGGAGATTAGTGGAGAAATAACTCCGGAAAGAATGAAGGGATGGAGCCAAAGCAAAAACAATACCCACTTGTGGATGTGACTGGTGATAGAAGCAATGTCCAAGGCTGTAAAGAGCAATATTGCATAGGAACCTGTAATGTCAGATCCATGAATCAAGTCAAACTGGAAGCAGTCAAACATGAGATGGCAAGAGTGAACGTCAACATTCTAGGAATCAGTGAACTAAAATGGACTGGAATGGGTGAATTTAACTCAGATGACCATTATATCTACTACTGCGGGCAGGAATCCCTTAGAGGAAATGGAGTAGCCATCATGGTCAACAAAAGAGTCTGAAATGCAGTACTTGGATGCTATCTCAAAAATGACAGAATGATCTCTGCTCATTTCCAAGGCAAACCATTCAATATCACAGTAATCCAAGTCTATGACCCAAACAGTAATGCTGAAGAAGCTGAAGTTGAATGGTTCTATGAAGACCTACAAGACTTTTTAGAACTAACACCCCCAAAAGATGTCTTTTTCATTATAGGGGACTGGAATGCAAAAGTAGGAAATCAAGAAACACCTGGGGTAACAGGCAAATTTGGCCTTGGAATATGGAATGAAGGAGAGCAAAAACTAATAGGGTTTTGCCAAGAAAATGCACTGGTCATAGCAAACACCCTCTTTCAACAACACAAGAGAAGACACATGGACATCACCAGATGGTCAACACTGATATCAAATTGATTATATTCATTGCAGCTAAAGATGGAGAAGTTCTACATAGTCAATAAAAACAAGACCAGGAGCTGACTGTGGCTCAGATCATGAATTCTTTATTGTGAAATTCAGACTTAAATTGAAGAAAGTAGGGAAAACCACTAGACCATTCATGTATGACCTAAGTCAAATCCCTTATGATTATACAGTGGAAGTGAGAAATAGATCTAAGGGCCTAGATCTAATAGAGTGCCCGATGAACTATGGAATGAAATTTGCAACATTGTACTGAGACAGGGATCAAGACCATCCCCATGGAAAAGAAATCCAAAAAAGCAAAATGGCTTTTTCAGGAGGCCTTAGAAATAGCTGTGAAAAGAAGAGAAGCGAAAAGCAAAGGAGAAAAGAAAAGATATAAGGATCTGAATGCAGAGTTCCAAAGAATAGCAAGAAAAGAAAAGAAAGCCTTCCTCAGCGATCAATGCAAAGAAATAGAGGAAAAGAGCAGAATAGGAGAGACTAGAGATCTCTTCAAGAAAATTAGAGATACCAAGGGAACATTTCATGCAAAGATGGGCTCGATAAAGGACAGAAATTATATGGACCTAACAGAAGCAAAAGATATTAATAAGAGGTGGCAAGAATACACAGAAGAACTGCACAAAAAATATCTTCAAGATCAAGATAATCACGATGGTGTGATCACTCCCCTAGAGCCAGACATCCTGGAATGTGAAGTGGGCCTTAGAAAGCATCACTACGAACAAAGATTTTATATATATATATATATACAATTTAAGAATGATTTATTGATAAAAATGTTAACTATCTTATGAGCCTTTAGGGAGTCATTATCTTTTTGCTGGTGGAGACTTGACTTCATATTAGTGACTGCAGACTGATGAAGAGATTTGTTGCTGAATTTGGGGTGTCTGTGATAATTTCTTAAAATACAAAAGTAATAAAGTATGATGTCAGTTGATTCTTCCTTTCATGAACAGTTTCTCTGTTAAGGTGCAATGCTATTTGATAGCATTTTATTCACAGTAGAAATTCTTTCAAAATTGGAGTCACTCCCTCACACCCTGCCACTATTTCATCAATTAAGGTTGTGTACCATTTTAAATCCTTTGCCGCAATTTTTAACAATCGTTGCAGTACCTTTACCAGGAGTAGTTTCCATCTCAATAAACTACTTCCTTTGTTCACCTATAAGAAATAATTTTTCATCTGTTAAAGTTTCATCATGAAATTGCAGCAATTCAGTCACATCTTCAGGCTCCTCGCATAGGTTCTTTTGCTATTTCCACCACATCTGCAGTTACTTCCTACACTGAAGTCTTGAATCTATCAAATTCATCCATGAGGATTGGAAAATACCTTTTCCTGTTAATGCTGATATTTTGACATTTTCTTATGTATCACAGATGTTCTTAATCACCTTTAGAATGGTGAATCTTTTCTGGAAAGTGTTCAGTTTTTTTTTGTGCAGATCTAATAGATGGGAAAACAGAGAGACTTTATTTTGGGGGGCTCCAAATTCACTGCAGATGGTAACTGCAGCCATGAAATTAAAAGATGCTTGCTTCTTGGAAGAAAAGCTATGACCAACCTAGACAGCATATTAAAAAGCAGAGACATTACTGCTGGCGACAGAATGAAACACCAACACTGCAGAGTGGTTTGAATCTTTGTATTTTAACCCTCGCTTCTTACAGCTGCTCTATTTTATATCCCTGGCACAACAACCTACGGGGCAAATTGCCAAGCACTATGATTCAGAGACTATACAGTGCGCAGGCGCAGGGCGAGATAACCTTTACCTTAACTTATTTACTGCAGCTAAGACTGTGTTTTGGGGAACTTCCTTATCAACTTAGAATCTGTTTTGTCCCTGGGGCTGTTCCTTTTGTGGAATCAGAGAAACATTCTTGTGTGCAAGAAATGTTCTTTTCCCACGGGAACAAACAGAGGGTCTTAGCTGAACATCTCGTTTGCAAGAATGTTCAGCCCTGGTTGAGAGTCTCGTTTGCAAGCACTTCTCAACCTTCCTTATACCTTGTTCCCTACACATTACTTTACCAAAAAAGGTCTGTCTAGTCAAAGCTATGGTTTTTCCGGTAATCATGTATGAATGTGAGAGTTGAACTATAAAGAAAGCTGAACACTGACGAATTGATAACTTTTGAACTGTGGTGTTGAAGACTTTTGAGGGTCCCTTGGACTACAAGGAGATTAAGTCAATCCTAAAGGAAATCAGTCCTGAATATTCACTGAAGGACTGATGCTGAAGCTGAAGCTCCAATACTTTGGCCACCTAATGCGAGGACTGGACTCATTGGAAAAGACCCTAATGCTGAGAAAGATTGAAGGCGCGAAGAGAAGGGCATGACAGAGGATGAGATGGTTGGATGGCATCGCTGAGATGATGGACATGAGTTTGAGTAGACTCCGGTAGTTGGTGATGGACAGGGAAGCCTGGCATACTGAAGTCCATGGGGTTGCAAAGAGTCGGACATGACTGAGCGACTGAACTCAACTGATCAGATAAATCACTAATCTAGCTGCATCCTGACAAAATGTATTTTTTAAATAATAAGACTTGAAAGTAAAAATTACTCCTTAATCTATGAGCTGCAGAATTAACATTGTTGTCTGACAAGTTATGAAAACAACTTTATTCTCATTTTACACCTCCATCAGAGCTCTTGAGTGAACAGGTGCATTGAATAAACAATACTATTTTGAAAGGATTTATTTTTCCTAAGCATTAAGCTAAACAGTGGACTTAAAATACTCATTGAACCATGTTGTCAATAGATGTACTGTCACCCAGGCCTTGTTGTTCCATTTATAGATCACACACAGAATAGATTTAGCATAATTCTTAAGAGGCCTAGAATTTTCAGAATGGTAAGTGGGCATTGGCTTCAATTTAAAGTCACCAACTGCTTAAGTCCCTCACAATTTGGAAGTCAGCTTAACTTTTTCTTAAATTATTTTATTTATTTATTTATTTATTATTATTATTATTATTTTTTACCTTACAACATTGTATTGGTTTTGCCATGCATCAACATGAATCTGCCATGGGTGTACACATGTTCCCAATCATGAACACCCCTCCCACCTCCCCCCCCACACAGCTTAACTTTTGAAGATTTGAGATCAGCCACTGACTTCTCCTCTCTAGTTATGATAGTCCTGTATGACATCTTCTTCCAATAAAAGATTGTTTTATCTACATTGAAACACTTTGTTTTGTGTAGCTACCTTTGTTAATATCTTAGCAAGATCTTCTGGATAATTTGCTGCAACTTTTACATCAGCACTTGCTACTTCAGCTTGCACTTTGGTATTATGGAGATGCCTTAAACCTCATGAAATAACGTCTGCTAATTTCAAACTTCCCTTCTTCAGCTTCCTCACTTCTGTCAGCCTTCATATGATTAAAGGAAGGCGGGGTCTTGCTCTGGGCTAGGCTTCGGCTTAAGGATCTATAGTGGTTGGTTTGATCTTCTAACCAGACCACTAGAGCTTTCTCCATATCAGATACTGTTCAAATAGCACAATAATTTTTAAGGCTTCTAGATCATTATAAACTATGATTATAATAATCATCAAAATTTACTTTGAATTTTTTTAAACTTCATATTCAAATTCTAAGACCAAAAAGAATTAAAGGTGATTACACATGAATAACATCAGGTGTTAATACTAATCAGTAAAATTATAGAAGGAAAAAAAAAAACAACCACTCTCCTCTATTTTTGAGTCACTCCAATGCAGATGCTGAGGGATCCAGAACAGTTTCATGGCCCCTTCCAGGATGTAAATAATGAGAAATATACCAGGAATAAGAAAATGAGCCCAAGACAAGCTCGAGGACAAGCTATAGACTTGTAAGGAATTTATGCTTCAAAATCACTGAAGCAGTCACTATTCAGGCCCACTCAAAATCTATCTGCTCAATCTGGCAGTTGTGTACAGGACTCTCTCATCTATAAATTAGAGCTAATGATGTTGCCGTGGAAAATACATTTGAATGATACTATGAAATGCAAAGCATCATTATGCTATTGCACATGGTTCACTGCTCTGTTTACTGGTCTATACAGTGTCAAAAACAGTTTTCTTCATTCTGCTGGTAAATGAAAAATAAATATGTTGGCATTATCATTCTCTATCACTTTTGTGGATGTCACATTTAACTGAGTCAACACTTTGTCATTTGATCTATTTAAATCATTTATCAAACATGTGACCAATGTTATAGAAACCGCTTGTATTTTGAGATTCTCTTACAAAAGAGACAATTAAATAGGCAATTGCTGTTTTGCTTTTGCTCTTTTAATATTTGGTTTTGGTCTTACTTAAAAGAATGTATGTTTTGTTATTTTCTGAGTTTTATTAACATATAATATCTTTCATGTTTTTCTGTTGTTTGTTGTTGTTTAGTCACTAAGTTGTGTCCAATGCTGTTGTGACCTCATGAACTGTAGACCACCAGGCTCCTTTGTCCATGGGGTCTCCCAGGCAAGAACACTGGAGTGGGTTGCCATTTCCTTCTCCAGGGGTTCTTTCTGGCCCAGGGATTGAACCCACATCTCCTGCATTGACAGATTCTTTACCACTGAGCCACCAGGGAAACCCTTCTTTCAAGTTTATTGTTCAGTTGCTAAGTCATGTCTGACTCTTTGTGGCCCCATGGACTGTAGTTGCCAGGCTTCCCTGTCCTTCACCATCTTCCTGAGTTTACTCAAACTTATATCTATTGAGCTGATCATGCCATCCAACCGTCTCATCCTCTGTTATCCCTTTCTCCTTCTGCCTTCAATCTTTTCCAGCATCAGGGTTTTTTCCAATGAGTCCATTCCTGGCATCAGGTGGCCAAAATATTGAAGCTTAGCTTCATCATCAGTCATTTCAATGAATATTCAGGGTTGACTTCCTTTTGGATTGACTGCTTTGATCTCCTTGCTGTCGAAGAGAGTCTCAAGAGTCTTCTCCAGTACAGTAGTTTGAGCATCATTTTTTCAGTGCTCAGACTTCTTTATGGTCAAGTTTAGCTCATCATAAATGTGTAAGTTTGGGAAATGTGATTTATTCTTCTCCACACATGCCTTATTTCTTTTTTCTAAATCAAAACTTACCTTCAAATGTTTCCCTCCTTGACTGTGTACCTTAAACAAATCAGGTCCATTGACATACATTGTTGGTGAGGTAACTACAATCAATATGAATTCACACAGAACCTCCATAAGTTACAAACAACCTACTCTTATGTTCAGTTCTTTTTCCTTACTTCTGACTTATTTTCTACTGTTCTTGAAGTTGGTCATCATACTTTTGTCTTCTTGAATTCTTTCGACTTATCAACTGACCTTGGTTTTCCCAGACTGACACTCAATATTCTCAAAAATATTTTTTTTCTCACTTTCTGCCTTTACTTAGCAAAATTTCCTCTCCTAAATTTAAATATTAAAACATAAACCATAGGATAACTCCCACAGCTTAGCACACTTCCCCATGCATTTAGAGGAAGATGGAAGAATTTAAACAACACTTAGCCTCAGATATCCTGTTTCCGTATATTTCCATATACGAACCTGTCACTTTATTCTCCTAGGTTTTTCCCTACTGATTTGTTCTATCAAGCCTCTGCTCCTGGAAGGAGGCCGTTTCCATACAATTGTCCTCTCTGGATTCTGATAACCATACTAGCCCATGTCCTAAGTCACTGTAAATAATTCCTACTGCTAGAACTTGTCCTGTACTATATCCTGTGGTTTCTCTAAATAAGTCTTTAGTGACTCTACTACAACTGCCTAAATTTAGGGTGCTATTTACTTTCAGGGTACTACAACTTTAAACATCTTCCATATCATGATAAAATAATTTCATAACAGTGTAAACATAAGTGTAACATTTTTTCCAAAATAAATAAATTATTAAATACATATTTAATAAGGGGCAATAGAGAATAGATGGTTTGATGGCATCACTGACTCAGTGGACATGGTTTTGAGTAAAATCTGGGACATAGTGAAGGGTAGCATAGTCTGGCATGCTGCTGTCCCGGGGGTCTCAAAGAATTGGACATGACAGCTATTGAACAACAACAAAATGGATATAAACTTAGCATATGATCTTATATTACTAAATGAGCCTCTCATAAATGAGAAAGATAGCCAAATAATTTTAGTACTGTTTTTTGACATTATATTACAACTTTTAGAGACACCACAAATTCATAGGTATTATATCACTAGTGATATCTTGCTGTTTAAGAATTTAAAAAATATTTATATATATATATATGTGTATACATGTGTGTATATATGTGTGTATACATATGTGTATATATGTATATATATATAAACTTTAATAGTATGGTAAAAATCTAGTTAATAAAATATATAGTTTAAAAATGCTGTTCCTGAAAGTATGCATCTTTATACACAGTAGGAATAAGCAAAAAAGCCACACAAGGTAATTGTATTATATAAAGATAGTGTAATGATAATTTGTATTAAAACAGAAAAAATAGCAATTGAAATGACAGCAAACTCAAGTCAACTTTCATAACTCAGTGAAAACAGAACACTGAAGCCAAAAATGTAGAGGCTGTAAATAAATAAATTCATAAGTAGAGGTCTAACAACATGTTATAGCAACCAGATTTATTACTAAGCAACTACCACTAGACTTCTAATCAGAAAGAAAATATCATTTATTCATGTCATATTTTAATTATCCTTACTAATTCACTTACTAACTTACCATAAATAGCTTTGAAATATGTTTCAGTGAAATTCTATACTGGTACATGTTATTCATTAAAAATTAGAGGTATGACCTAGTGTTGTGCATTTTCATGAATTAGTTTCTTATACTAAACAGGTGATTTTCATATACCAACTTTTTAAAATCACTGAATCATTATTTTATTTCTAATTTGATGCATTTTATATTTAATATAGTGAGCTTTCATCATATGCATCACATTAATAATATTCATTAGTCTTATAAAAAGTTAGCTTTAAGGTCAATATAATGAGAACCAGTGTTTTTGATGCTAGTTAATTTGGTGAGAATCCTCAATAGTCTTAGCAAAACCCACTCATTTTTTAATTAAAATGGTGAAATTAGCCTGATTTTTTTTAGACAAAAATACACTCAACATGTTGTATTCAGTATACAGCCAAAGAGCATATCATGAAATCACTGCCATATGCAAATCATTGTGTCTTATATTACACTCAAACACACAGAGAGAGAGAGAGAATTAGTGTCCCTGTGTGGACCTGAGGTAAACCAATTAAAACTAAGACAACTGGCAGACATAATTTTAGGAAATTATATAAAATATCCCTTTCAAGATAAACTCAGAGAGAGAAAGAGCATGAAAGGAATGAGGGGACAGCTTGAGGGTGAAGAGAGGAATAGAGAGAGAGAGAAACAAGAAGTTTGAAATCTAAACATTTATAATATCCTGTCTGTTTTTTCCTTTCTTAAGCTAACATAGTAACTAATTCATAAATGTGGAGGAGGCCTGTTAGAGGGGATCTTATTTGAGAAACACAATCCAAATGTAATATACAAATTTTTCAGTGAGACTCCTGATCCTGTTTTGTGCAACTAATAGATCTCATTATTTTATTCTCAAAGTGGATGAACACCAGATTCTCCAGTTGCCTAAATCAAACCTCAAAAGTTTAAATTCATATACCATATACTAAGCAGATGAGGATAAGGGTAGAGGTAGGAGTGGGAGATTAATTGTGCCAAGTCTCTTCAGTCTTGTCTGACTCTTTGCAACCCTATGGACTGTAGCCCCTCAGGCTCCTCTGTCCATGGGATTCTCAAGGCAAGAATACTAGAGTGGTTTGCCATTTTCTACTCAAGGGATCTTCCTGACCTGGGGATTGAATTCATGACTCTTAAGTCTCCTGCACTGGCAGGCGGGTTCTTTACAACTAGTGCCATCTTTAGTTTTTTTTAAATTTCTGTATGTTCTAATTATTTACTGCTGTATAGTAATCCCCCACCAAAAAACTATGACTTTCAAATGATAGGCATTTTATCTGAACTTTATTTTTTCAAATATCCTTGACAGTCGTTTTTTGTGAGGCTGCATTCAGCTAATAGGTGTATTAGGGGCTGAGCTCTGCTGAGTCTCTTAGATGGCTGAGCTCCCTCCTCTTTTCATTGTAGCCCTAGAACCTAATTTTCTCATGAAATCTCTCTTCATTTTGTATCTCCAGTAAGGTATCTGAGGGCAAAAATGTATGCTTTAGGCCTTGTTTTCTCTTAAGCAAAACCTGGACAGTTGCTTTCCCTATATTCTATGAGTTCAAACAATGCATAGACCCAGTCCAACTTCAATGGGAGGAGATAAATAGATCACGAGTGCTAAGATATATGATTCATTGGGAGCATCAGTGTAATATACTTCCAAACTAATTAGTTAGATACGAAGTTTTACAAATAAGCTCCAAATGTGAAAATATTTTGGCTTAACATATGACTTAACATTCTAACACAGCCAACTTGAGATAAAAGAACACAATGTTATTAGGAAACCGTATATGTATCCAATATCATCATCTGTTAATGAACTTAAGTAGTGATCAGAGGGAAGGTAGAAGATATTAACTTCAATGCCTGAATTCATTTCCAATTCAATTTTAAAATTAGGCATCTATATGACTATCAGTATTTAATAACACTTCAAACTTAACTTCATGGATCTGAATTGACACACTCTTCTTAATAGAAAAGTAACTAAATTTACTATGATGATCAAATAATAATATTCCTATACTCAAAATGCACATGGTAATTAAAATCATTACAGTACTGTAGTTCACTAACATAGCTATCAATGAAACAAAATAAAGGAAGAGAAAACTTAGGCAGGAGGTTCTTTAATTTGTTTAACTCAGTGACAAATGTGGAATTTTGTCAGAAGTCAAATAGCAAAATCATATTTTTTCTTTACAGATATAAAATAATTAACTCATGGATTGCTGATATTCCTTTCCCTATAAAAGAAATGGTCATTTTCCTCTTAAATTGTTTTGATGTCAACTAGCTTTATATGTGGTGGACTTTACATTCTAACACATGAAACCTAAGGCAAGTCATGTGCATCAGTTAATTTCTTGAGAAAAAATCATCTGGACTATGAAGCCTCAAGCTTCTTGGATAGATCTGACAAGAGTAATCTCTAAGAACAAAGTTAGAAACAGATTGAACAGGCCAGTGAAGTAATTCCTAACTAAATAGTGAGAGGGAGAGAAATATTGTTCTTAGTCAGAGGAATTTCACTTGGAATCCAGACCGCGGCATGGTCAGGTAAAGGGGCAAAAAAGAGGTCCATCAGTGTTGTTTGGGAACTGGTCTTGCATTATTCCAACACCTGTTGAAGAACTTCTGTTCCCTTTTAAGCTTGACACACTGCAATTCAAACCACCTATTGCCTAGCTCTCCATGCTTAACCTGACTTTCTACATTTAAAGAGCCAAACTCTCGTATGAGTTTTCCCTTTTAATATTTTTGGCTCTAACATTAATCCCAGCAAGTGACAAAACCTAGGAAAGCCACTGTATAGTCCTGTGTGCCCTGTGTGTCCTGCACATCCTGGTGACTTATGACAGAGAGTCCTCATTTCTACTAGAGATTTTTAAGATGAAATAATGCAGTATATAGTAAGATCAGGAAATTTCATTAGGGGAGAGAGTGAAAAATAAATCTCCTTTTATAAAATCTTCAGGGATCTCTGTGCATACAATTGCTTACTAGTCTGAGAGACTAAATTCCTGGCCTCTGATGATGATTGATGTCTCTTAATCAATCAATTGGGCTTCCCAGGTGGTGCTAGTGGTGAAGAACCCACCTGCCAATGTGAGAGACATGAGACCAGGGTTTGATCCCTGGTTTGGAAGATCTCCTGGAGGAGGGCATGATAATTCTTGCTTGGAGAATCCCATAAACAGAGAAGCCTGGTGGGCTACAGTCCTTAGGTTCACAGAGTTAGACACTACTGAAGTGACTTAGCATGTACAATCAATCAATCAATGCTGAATAATGGCAGAAGGAGTGAAAAAGAGCTGTTTGGTCCAAGTTTTATTCTCTGTTTATTTCCTTACCAAGCACCATAATCCCATTGCACATATAAATGGGTCTTATTGATGGATTACTTCTAAGAAAGACCAAAAAAGAAAAAAAAAAAAAAAAGACTAACTTAGTAACTTAAAGTTTGTTAGCTAAGGTTTTCAGTCTCAAATAGATCAATAAGCTCCCAAGCCTTAGGAATAACTGTAGTAATGAAAATGTACACAGTGTTCATCATCATATAATCAATACAGTAAATAAACTGTTTGGCACATTTGTCTCTGCCTGTTTCCCTTTTACCTACTCTAATTCCACCAAAGGTCCAATTTCAGCCAGCTCAATCACTGATCTTCTGTTCTTTCTCTCTCCTACTTCCCATGTTCTGAATCAGTCATTGAATAAATATGTTAAAGGTAAATATAGATATGTAACACTTGTAGATGATAAAAGAGAAATGTAGGCAGTCATCCCATTGTATCCTTGGGGACTGGTTTCAGGAGCCCCTTAGATATTAAAATAAACAGATACTCAAGTACCTGATATAAAGTGGCAGAGTACAATTGGCCTTCCTTATCCATTAATGCAGAACTCACAATCAAGGGGCGACTCTCTCTCTCTCTCTCTCTCTCTCTCTCTCTATATATATATATATATATATATATATATATATGCACACACACACAGATAGATAAAAATACATACATACAGAATTGTGATCTCCTATCTGAGATTTGTTACTCAAAGTAGTGTGGAAACAATTATAGTTTATACAAATATTGTCTCTCTCCTCACCAAAATATTAAACATAGGAATTTTCTACCCTTTCTTTCATGCAAGGAAGTAATGAGATGAGAGATTTTGCTTCTCTCCACATTTGTTTTTGAATTCTTCCACAAGAGAGAAGGGATAATCTGTTTGGTTGATTCCTAATCAACATAAATGGATAGGTCACCATGCTGTGAATCAGAACTCATTTGGAGCACTTTCTCTTTTTTTCTGACTGCTCTTATACTTCCTGCTGCCACCTAAGGCAGACTGTCTCTCTTCATCCTTCTAGTGAGATATGTGAAATGAATTGACATTCTCTATTTACCTGGTCCTATTTCTCTCATTCTTTCTCATGCATATCCAAATATGTCTTCCCAAAGATTTAAGAATGAGAAAGAGAGAACAGGAAAAATTTAGTCTCAACTATAAAATGTGAATTTTAATTTAACCTTAAGAGTTATCGTTGCAATATTAAACATTTGATCAACCAGCATTTCATTATGGTTTGCTTAGCTATGTTGAAGGAGTTTGGTTTCCTACAGTAAAGGTGAAGGAGTGAGAATTTAAGCCTTAACAATGATGACTTCAGTTAAATTTTGTTATCTTCAAGTCAAATAGAGTAAAATATCAATAGAATAATTAAAAGATGACAATAAAGAGATGGATGTGTGACTGATAGTCTAGGTTGCATTCCCAGCAAGCATTGCTCCACTTATAGATTTCCAGTTGCATCCAACTTATATTAGTTACCCATTTGATTCCATTCAAAACTTCAGAAGGAGAGGACACACCAGTTAGAGCATTCCAGTGTCCTGGCCAAGTGTGACATTTCCAGAGTAGTCATGAGTCTAAGCTGTTGTAAAAAGAATGAATAAGAGAACTTTTAGTGGGAATACTGATATGAAGGTATTTGTGTCTAAGAGCTTATAGTAATCATCTTGTAATCACAAGCAGAGCCCTCTTTTGAATCAAGCTGGATTGCAGAGGCTGAGGAGAGGGACATAAAGTAACTGAGCTCTTAGAAACATTATTAAATTGTTGGATTATACCAAATATACCTTTGGGTTTTTTGTATATGTTTTCTCTGTATTATTATATACATTGTTTAACCTGGTCTGGGTCAGTTTTTTTCTATTATCTTAACCAATACTGTGGAATTGATATGTTTTCAGAGAAGAATGCTTATTGTTCTTCAGATAAGATGAAAACAATATCTCTGATATAGTTGAGTTAGAATCTTTGTCTTTTCTCCAGATATCACCCTCTACTCATTCAGATTTATATTGCTATATTGAGAACTGAAAATGTATTATGTTTTTACATAATCTGGCCGCAGATAATTGGTCCTGGAGAGAGTTCCTGACCAAAGGCAAACTATTTGAGTCATTTTTTTTCTTCTTCCTAACTGGAAATTAAGAAAGTTAGTGGTAGTGGAAGCCAAGAGTTATGAACCTCAAGAGCTCTTTATTACTACTTTTCCTGCCATGTATATGAATGTGCTTAGTAGTACAACAAAGTGAAACTGATACAAACATGGGTGCAAAGCTGAGAGTAGAATTAGAGTCCTGGCAGAATCAAGCCAATGTTTTCACTGATCCCTGGGGTCTGGTGACATCCTTACTCTTCCCAGTGATGGGAGTAAATGATCCTCACTATGGAACTAAGTTTCCATCATTTGAAACCACACATACATTGTAAATTATTTAAATGATAATTTTACTCATAGTTCTTCATTTCAAATCACAGAAGTGTGATATCTAAAATTTAGATTACAAACTCCTTTCCTTTTTAATACAAAAATTTAAATGACAATTTTATATATCTATATAGTATTTTAATCTTCACATTTGGGAAAACAAATATAAGTACTTAAAGTAAATATTTCACGAGAAACATTGGGCTGGAGGAAGTACAAGCTGCAATCAAGATTGCTGGGAGAAATATCAAGAACCTCAGATATGCAGATGACACCACCCTTATGGCAGAAAGTGAAGAAGAACTAAAGAGCCTCTTGATGAAAGTGAAAGAGGAGAGTGGAAAACTAAGATCATGGCATCTGGTCCCATCACTTCATGGCAAATAGATGGGGAAACAGTGGCTGACTTTATTTTTGGGGGCTCCAAAATCACTGCAGATGGTGACTGCAGCCATGAAATTAAAAGATACTTACTCCTTGGAAAGAAAGTTATGACCAACCTAGATAGCATATTCAAAAGCAGAGACATTACTTTGCCAACAAAGGTCCATCTAGTCAAGGCTATGGTTTTTCAGTGGTCATGTATGGATGTGAGAGTTGGAGTATAAAGAAAGCTGAGGACAGAAGAATTGATGCTTTTGAACTGTGGCGTTGAAGACTCTTGAGAGTCCCTTGGACTGCAAGGAGATCCAACCAGTCCATCCTAAAGGAGATCAGTCCTGGGTGTTCATTTGAAGACATGATGTTTAAGCTGCAACTCCAATACTTTGGCTTCCTGATGCGAAGAGCTGTCTCATTTGAAAAGACCCTGATACTGGGAAAGATTGAGGGCAGGAGGAGAAGGTGACAACAAAGGATAAGATGATAGGATGGCATCACCAACTCAATGGACATGGGTTTGGACTCCGGGAGTTGCTGATGGACAGGGAGGTCTGGCGTGCTGCAGTTCATGGGGTCACAAAGAGTTGGACATGACTGAGTGACTAAAGTGAACTGAACTGAAAGTGGATATTCCAGTGATCTAATTTTTTTTCAAGATTTTAAAACCAGTGATAAAGCACTCAAAAGATGTTATTTATAAAGTCAGAAGAAAACTCTGAAGTGAACTACAGAGTTTTGTGGGTACAGTTAAGACCTTCAGTTACTATTCTATACATTAACATCAAGTACTTACCAAGCATCAGGTAAAGCCTTTTTCATAAAGCCATGTATATTTAAGAATGTTTTGCTGAAAGCATTACAACAAAAGCATGAATAGTTTGATCAAAATCACAGAGCACTAAGTTAACTACTTGGAAAAAGGGAAAGTTTGGAGAATGGATATTTATTTACCTAATTCAGTTTCAACTTCCTTTTCCAGACTAAAAATAAAATGTGAAAATAACATCTAGTGAACAGTGAACTATCAAGTGTGGCAAGTGATTCTTATTCTTTCTTTTTACTTGAATATAGTAGTTCATCACATATTATGGCTCCCCTCTCCCCTGCCCCAAAGAAAAACTGCTGAGTGCTTTTTCTCGGAGACGGAAATGACAACCCACAGCATTCTTGCTTGGAGGATCCCGTGGATAGAGAAGCCTCCTGGGTTGCCGTCTATGGGGTCGCACAAAGTCGGAGAAGACTGAAGCAACTTAGCATGGGTGCATGCATTGGAGAGGGAAATGGCAACCCATTCCAGTATTCTTGCCTGGAGAATCCTGTGGACAGAAAAGCCTGGTGGGCTGCCATCTATGGGGTCGCACAGAGTCGGACACGACTGAAGCAACTTTGCTGCAGCAGCAGCAGCAGCAGCAGCAGCAGCAGCACGCTCGTTGGCCAAATATTTTTAACATAGCATGCACCTTCTTTACCTCCTGGTTTATTTGCCCACACTGAGTTGGTGTTTTAATAGAATGAATTTTCAATAAATAATTTACAATAAAAAGCATAAACAATGCAATAATAAAAATAATCCTAGTATTCGGTTCAGTTCAGTTCAGTTCAGTCGCTCAGTCGTGTCCAACTCTTTGCGACCCCATGAATCGCAGCATGCCAGGCCTCCCTGTCCATCACCAACTCCCGGAGTTCACTCAGACTCACGTCCTTCTAGTCCATGATTCCATCCAGCCATCTCATCCTCGGTCGTCCCCTTCTCCTCCTGCCCCCAATCCCTCCCAGCATCAGACTCTTTTCCAATGAGACAACTCTTCGCATGAGGTGGCCAAAATTCTGAAGCTTCAGCTTTAACATCATTCCTTCCAAAGAAATCCCAAAGAAATCTCCTTCAGAATGGACTGGTTGGATCTCCTTGCAGTTCAAGGGACTCTCAAGAGTCTTCTCCAACACCACAGTTCAAAAGCATCAATTCTTCGGCACTCAGCCTTCTTCACAGTCCAACTCTCACATCCATACATGACCACAGGAAAAACCATAGCCTTGACTAGACGGACTTTAGTTGGCAAAGTAATGTGTCTGCTTTTGAATATACTATCTAGGTTGGTCATAACTTTTTTTCCAAGGAGTAAGCATCTTTTAATTTCATGGTAGCAGTAAATATATATAATGTATAGAAACAGTTTATTTCTCACAGAAAATACTTAATATTATAAGAATTTGTAGGATGAACAATCTGACCTTAAAATAAAAGTTTAATCCCAATAACTATGCAATTTGAAAACTGAAGTCAACATAATTTCCTGTCTTTATGTTGGATAACACTCAGACTGGTCATGCTTTCCTGCTGCTGGTGCTAAGTCATTTCAGTTGTGTCTGACTCTGTGCGACCCCATAGACGACAGCCCACCAGGCTCCCCCGTCCCTGGGACTCTCCAGGCAAGAACACTGGAGTGGGTAACCATTTCCTTCTCCAATGCATGAAAGTAAAAAGTGAAAGTGAAGTCGCTCAATTGTGTCCGACTTCAGGAACCCATGAACTGCAGCCTACCAGGCTCCTCCATCCATGGGATTTTCCAGGCAAGAGTACTGAAGTGGGTTGCCATTGCCTTCTCCTATTTATATGTCAGATAATATTGAGAAAAAGCAAAATCACTTTTGTTACTTTACTCAGAAAATACTTGCTCCTGAAAGATAAGACAGTGAATCAACTGAAATAGCTTACTTATCCAGACTAATTGGTTGCTTATCAAGAATTGCTTCAAAATATTTGCTCACTATGCCAACTAATGCAAAGCTATTTGCTATAATTACACAATCCTAACCAATTCTCTTTCTTGAAACACTTTCCTTAAAATCACTAAAGTCTGGCTCTGAAATTTTATAAATATCCTTCTTTGATGTTACCCTTCTAGGAGACTACTAAGATTCTATCCAGATAATATTACCCTATTGCAGTAATGCAATAAGACTAATACAGTTAATTTCAGTCATTCAGTGGTGGTTTTTTTTTTTTTCTCTTCTTCTCCTTTTTTTTTTTTTTTGGTAGTTGTAGAGTGGTGGTGTTTTTCTTTTGGTCTCTCTGTCTTTCTTTGTGTCTGTCTGTCTTTATTTTTGTTGGACTTTTGAGGCATTGCAGGTTGACAAACCTGGAGCTTTCACTGATATTCAATACAAAGTCCTTGTTGCCATGGTTTAAATTTTTCAAGACAATTTAAAAAATATGTGTCCGTATAAAAATGTAGCTTAGTAGTTCTTTGACTTCCTGCATTCTACTTTTGTCTTATGTAGAAGGAGAGAGGGGGTGTGTGGGAAAGGTTTTATTTAAAGTAGTAATTATTGTGAGAGGCATCTCCAAAGAAGGCTTCCCTGGTTTGCTCAGTCATAAAGAATCTGCCTGCACTGCAAAAGACCCAGGTTTGATCCCTGGGTCAGCAAGATCCCCTGGAGAAGAGAATGGCAACCCACTCCAGGATTCTTGCCTGGAGAGTTCCATGGACAGAGGAGCTTGGAGGGCTAAGTTCTATGGGGTTGCAAAGAGTTGGACATGATTGAGCAACTAGCTCTGACTGACAGATCCCCAAGGAGGGATAGAAAAAAGGGGTTACAGAACTGTTGTTACTACTGTTCTTCCAGAAATTTAGATAAACTTGAATGCCTTTAGAATTGCTTCAAAAAGAAGAATTATTTTTTAACTTCTCAGATTATGGATTTTATTAATAATTATTATTTATTTCCTTAATTCTATTGCATCAATAAAATGAAAATGGATATAGTTAAAAATCTTCTCCCTAAGTCTACTCTACAAGTTAACTTTCAGATATTGAAATAGTTATAGGGTTACTACATTAGAAGAATTCTTATCTATAAAAGGGTGGTTTCTAATTACCTTTCTATGGGCCAATTGACCTAACACAATACTGTATTTTGTTACAAAATATTTAACAGTTTGAAAATTTTCTTAAAACATTAAAAGTTTTGGTTGTTTTAAATATTCTGCCTGTGCCTCAGCAGAGGTGGTAGGCAAGTGCTCTAGCCCCTATAGCTCCATGAGGATTGACAGGCATGAAAAGTTCATACAGGAGATGCTCCTTGAATGCCAGATGTTGGTGACCAGGTCAGAAACAACTGGAGAGACAATTCAAGAGACAACCAAGTCAGGAGAAGAGTAAACAATAAGGTTTATCTCCTATACAAGGCCAATCTTTTGAGAGTGGGGGCAATAGCTATCTTATGCAATAAATAGAAACAAATACAGAGAGTCAAACAAAGTGAAGAAACTGAGGAGTATTTATTATGACAAAATATTATTTATGTCAAAATAAAAGAATAGCATAAAATCCCAGAAATGAAAATAAGTAATTAACCTGATAGAGGGTTAAAATTTATGGTCATAAAAAGGGTTGAACTTGGGAAAAGAATAGATCATCACACAGACAACTTTATCAAAGAGATAGAAAATACAAGAATGCACAACAGAAGTCAAAGAGCTGAAGAATACAATAACTAAACTGAAGAATCCAGTGTAGGAGTTCAGTAGCAGACCAGATGAAGAAAAAAAGAACAGGTGGTTTGGAAGACAGGGCAGTTGAAATCATCCAAATAGAGCAGCAAAAAGAAAAAAAAAAAGTTAAGTGATGATTGCTTAAGGGACCCTATTTGAAAATAAACTGGATAACCTTCACATATAAGTGTCTCAAACGAGCAGAGTGAGAGAAAGGGGCAAAAACTTATTTGAAGAAATAAATGGCTGAAAACTTTTCTGAACTGAGGAAGAAAGCAGATATTCAGATCTAGGAAGCAAAGAGAGTTCTAACCAAGATGAAACCAAAGAAACTCACATCAAAACAGATTATAATTAAAATAACAGAATTTGAAAATAAAGAGAGCATCTAAGAGCAGCAGGAATAAAGCAATTTGTTGCATGAAAGGGATACCTCGTAAGACTCTCAGAATATTTCTCATCGAAAGCGTCACAGGCCATAAAGGGAGGGGTGCTAAAGCTGAAACTCCTGTACTGTGGCCACTTCATGCCAAGAGCTGACTCATTGGAAAAGACTCTGATGCTGGGAGAGATTGCAGGCAGAAGGAGCAGGGGACGACAGAGGATGAGATGGCTGGATGGCATCACTGACTCGATGGACATGAGTCTGAGTGAACTCCGGGAGTTGGTGATGGACAGGGAGGCCTGGCGTGCTGCAATTTTATGGGATCGTAAAGAGTCAGACACGACTGAGTGACTGAACTGAACTGAATGGTATATTTTAAGTGCTGAAAGAAACAAATATATTGTAAGGAAGAATACTCTCCCTGGTAATGTTATAACTAAAAATTGAAGAAAAGATGAACAGCTTTCCAGTCAAACAAAAAATAAAACAGTTCATCACCACTAAACTAACATTAGAAGCAAAGTTAGAAAAATTTCTTTAACTTGAAAAGAAAATGCACCAATTTAAAACAAGAAAACATATAAAAGTAAAAATCTCATTGGTAAAAGCAAATACATGGTAAAGGTAGAGAATTGATCACTTACAAAGCTAGTATAAAGCTTAAGCCACAAAAAGTAGTTAAGAGAACTAAACCACAAGAATTAGTTCAAGGGACACACACAAAAAGATGTAAAATTTTATAATGAAAACAAAATATGTGTTTGTTGAGGGAGAGGGCAAAAATGTGGAGTTTTAAAATGCATTCAAACATAACTTGCCATCAACTGAAGATAGATTGTTATGTGAAAACTTCATGGGAACTAGGAAGCAGACACTTATAGTGGATACACAAAAGATAAAGAGAAAAGAATAAAACTTATCCAAGAGTAAAACTACAGTATTTTCATCAAACTACAAGTGGAGATAGCAAAATAAAGTAACAGAGAAAATGCAAAATAGCCAGAAAATAATTAGCAAAGTAGCAATAAATTCAAACCTATCAACAATAATTTAAATGCAAATGGAATAAATTATTCAATCAAAAGACACAGAGTGGCTAAATATGTACAAAATAAAGCCCACATATATGTTGCCTATGAGTCTTACTTCACTTCAAATCAAAAAACGTGCACAGACTGAAAATGTTGAGTGGGGAAAAGATATTCATTGAAAATGAAAAAGAAAAACAAAAAAGTATGGTGCAAATACTTGCATAAAACAAACAGATTTTAAAACAAAGACTGTAACAAGAGACAAAGAAGGACACTACATAATGATAATGGCAATCAATTCAACAAAAAGAAGCAACATTTGGAAATATATATATATATTCCCCCAAAATAGACTTGCCAACGTATATAAAGCAAATATTAGCAAACATAAAGGGAGATGTTGACAAAAACACAAAAGTAGTTAAGTATACTAATACCCACTTGCATCAGTGAACAAATGATCCAGACAGAAAGTCAAGAAGGAAACATCAGTCTTTAACCAGGTGGACTAAATAGACATATATAGAGCATTCCATCCCAAAGCAGCACAATGAGCATTCTTCTCAAGTGTACAAGGAACATTCTCCAAGATAGAACATATACTCATTGCAAATCAAGTATCAATAAATTTAAAGAGATTGAAATATCAGTCATATTTTCTGACCACAATGGTATGAAACTAGAAATCAGTTACAAGAAGAAAACTGTAAAAATGACAAATATGTGGAGCTTAAACAACATACACCTGAACAACCAATGAGTCACCAAAGAACAAAAGTAAACATCCATTTATGATAAAAACTCTCCAGAAAGCAAGACTAGAAGGAACATACTTCAACATAATAAAAGCTATATATGACAAACCCAGAGCAAACATTATCCTCAATGGTGAAAAATTGCAAGCATCTTCCCTAAAGTCAGGAATAGGACAAGGGTGCCCACTTTCACCACTACTATTCAACATAGTTTTGGGAGTTTTGGCCACAGCAATCAGAGGAGAAAAAGAAATAAAAGGAATCCATTTTGGAAAAGAAGAAGTAAAACTCTCACTGTCACTCTCAGATGACATGATCCTCAGGATGGGGAACACATGTATGCCTGTGGCTAATTCATGTTGATGTATGGCAAAACCAATACAATATTGTGAAGTAATTAGCCTCCAAATAAAATAAATAAATTTATATTTAAAAAAAGAAAACCCTAATGACTCCACCAGAAAATTACTAGAGCTAATCAATGAATATAGTAAAATTTCAGGATATAAAATCAACTCACAGAAATCCCTTGCATTCCTATACGCTAATAATGAGAAAATAGAAATTAAGGAAACAATTCCGTTCACCATTGCAACAAAAAGAATAAAATAATTAGGAATATATCTACCTAAAGAAACCAAAGACCAATATATAAAAAACTATAAAACACTGGTGAAAGAAATCAAAGAGGACACTAATGGGTGGAGAAATATACCATGTTCATGGATCGGAAGAAACAACCCAGTGAAAATAAATATACTACCCAAAGCAATCTATAGATTCAATGCAATCCCTATCAAACTACCAACTGTATTTTCCCCAGAACTAGAACAAATACTTCCACAATTTATATGGAAATACAAAAACCCTCAAAGAGCCAAAGCAATCTTGAGAAAGAAGAATGGAACAGGAGGAATCAACCTGCCTGACTTCAGGCTCTACTACAAACCCACAGTCATCAAGACAGTATGGTTCTGGCACAAAGATAGAAATATAGATCAATGAAACAAAATAGAAAGCCCAGAGATAAATCCACGCACCTATGGACACCTTATCTTTGACAAAGAGGCAAGAATATACAATGGAGAAAAGACAATCTCTTTAACAAGTGGTGCTGGGAAAACTGGTCCACCACTTGTAAAAGAATGAAACTAGAACACTTTCTAACACCATACGCAAAATAAACTCAAAATGGATTAAAGATCTAAATGGAAGGCCAGAAACTATACAACTCCTAGAGGAGAATATAGGCAAAACACTCTCCGACATAAATCACAGCAGGATCCTCGATGACCTACCTCCCAGATTATTGGAAATAAAAGCAAAAATAAACAAATGGGACTTAATTGATATTAAAAACTTCTGCACAACAAAGGAAACTATAAACAAGGTGAAAAGACAGCCTTCTGAATGGGAGAAAATAATAGCAAATGAAGAAGCTGACAAAGAATTAATCTCAAAAATATACAAGCAATCCCTGCAGCTCAATCCCAGAAAAATAAGCGACCCAATCAAAAAATGGGCCAAAGAACTAAACAGACATTTCTCCAAAGAAGACATACAGATGGCTAACAAACACATGAAAAGATGTTCAACATCACTCATTATCAGAGAAATGCAAATCAAAACCACAATGAGGTTCCATCTCATGTCAGTTAGAATGGCTTTGATCCAAAAGTCTACAAGCAATAAATGCTGGAGAGGATGTGGAAAAAAGGGAACCCTCTTACACTGTTGGTGGGAATGCAAACTAGTACAGCCACTATGGAGAACAGTGTGAAGATTCTTTAAAAAACTGGAAATAGAACTGCCATACTATCCAGCAGTCCCACTGCTGGGCATACACACCGAGGAAACCAGAATTGAAAGAGACCTGTGTTCCCCAATGTTCATCGCAGCACTGTTTATAATAGCCAGGACATGGAAGCAACCTAGATGTCCATCAGCAGACGAATGGATAAGAAAGCTGTGGTAAATACACACAATGGAGTATTACTCAACCATTAAAAATAATACATTTGAATCAGTTCTAATGAGGTGGATGAAACTGGAGCCGATTTTACAGAGTGAAGTAAGCCAGAAAGGAAAACGCCAATACAGTATACTAACACATATATATGGAATTTAGAAAGATGGTAACAATAACCCTGTATGTGAGACAGCAAAAGAGACACAGATGTATAGAACAGTCTTTTGGACTCTGTGGGAGAGGGAGATGGTGGGATGATTTAGGAGAATGGCATTGAAACATATATAATATCATATGTGAAATGAATTGCCAGTCCAGGTTCGATGCATGATACTGGATGCTCGGGGCTGGTGCAATGGGATGACCCAGAGGGATGGTATGGGGAGGGATGTGCGAGGGGGGTTCAGGATGGGGAACACATGTATACCCGTGGTGGATTCATCTCAGTGTATGGGAAAACCAATACAATATTGTAAAGTAATTAGCCTCCAATTAAAATAAATAAATTTGTATTAAAAAATAAAAATAAATAAATAAATAAAACTGTGATAAAGCACACATACCAGAAAAAAATACCTTAAGAAACATGAAAATTAAAACACAACATAATAAAATCTATGAGAGCCAGCCAAAGCATTTCCAAGAGGAAATTTTACAGGCCTACATCAAGAAAGAAGAAAAATCTTAAATAAGAAATCTAGTATTACTCCAAAGGGAACTAGGAAAATATCCAAGCCCAGAGATAATAGAAAGAAGGCGATAGTAAAGATCAGAATGTAAATAAGTGAGATGGAGACTATAAAGGCAGTAGGAAGCATCGATGAAACTAAGGTTAGTCCTTTGGGATGTCAACAAAACTGACAGACCTGTATTGAGCTAGACTCACTAAGAAGAAAAGAGAGAGGGCTGTGAATAAAATCAGAAATGGAAGAGGAGAAATTACAACTGGTACTAAGGAAACATAAAGTAGTATAAGAGACTACTATATAACCATACACCAGCAAGTTAGACAGCCTAGAAGAAATAGATAAATTCCTAGAAATAAAGACTCTTCTAAGACTGAATCACGAAGAAATTGAAAATCATTTTTCAGTAATCATTCAGTAATCATCTGAACAGATGATTGAGTTGGCTTCTGACAAACAAAGCCCAGGGCCAGAAGACTTCAGTGGCAAATCCTACAAAACAAAATATGATAGCTATTCTGCTCAAAATTTTCCAAAAACTTGAAGAGACATGAATGCTTGCAACATATTTTGCAAGATCAGCATTACACCAACACTGAAACCAGACAGGGACACAGCAAAAAAGAGAAACTACGGGCTAATCTCACTGATAAATGTAAATGCAAATTCAACAAAATATTAACAAACCAAATTCAACAATATATTAAAAAGATCATACACCATGATCAAGTGAGGCTTATCCCATAAATGCAAGGATGGTTTAATTACTGCAAATCAATCAATGTGATAGAACACATTAATAAAATGAAAGATAAAAATCAAATTGTTCTCAATAGAGGCAGGAAAAACATTTGATAAAATTCAACATTCATTTTTGATGAAAGCCCTCAACAAAGAGGATATAGATGGAACATACATCAGCATAATATAGGTGATATATAACAAGCCCATAGCTAACATCATACACAAAAAGCTGAAAATTTCTTCATTAAGAAGCAAGACAAGGAGGCCCACCCTCATCACTTTTATTCAACAAAGTATTGGAACACCTCGTCACAGAAATCATATAAAAGAAAAAAAATAAAAGGACTCTAAATTGAAAAGGAAGAAGTAAAACTTCATCAAGGATGATTGGTTACTCTACAGAAAACCCTAATGACTACATTTTAAAACATCTTAGAACTGATAAGTCAATTCAGTAAAGTTGCAACATACAAAATCAATATACAAATATTGGTTGTGTTTTTTATTTATATTTGCACCAAAAGTAATAAAATACTTAGAATAAATTTAACCAAGGAAGTTAAATATCTGTACACTGAGTATCATAAGATACTGATAAAAGAAATTGAGCAAGACACAGATAAATAGAAAGATGCATTTTGTTCACAAATTTTGATAATTAAATTATAAACATACCCATATTACTCAAAGTAACTTACAGATTCAATATAATCTCTATCAAAGTTTCAATAACATTTTTCACAGAACTTGAACAATAATCCTGAAATGTTATGGACCCCAAAAAGATCCCCAAAAGCCCAAGCAATTTGAACCTCAGATTTCAAACTATTACAAAGCTATAGCAATCCAAATAGTATGGTATGTACATTAAAATCAGACATTTAAGTTAATGGAACAGAATAGAGAGTCCAGAAATAAATCCACATATATATTTCCAATTAACTAACAACAAAGGAGGCAAGAATACATAATGGGATAAGTATAGTCCTTTAATAAATGGTTGGAAAAACTGGACAGTTTAAATACATAAGAATAAACCTTGATCACCATCTTACACCATATACAAATTAACTCAAAATGGATAAAAGACTTGAATGTATGATAAGAAATCATAATATAGGCAGTAAGCTCCTTGAAATTGCACTTTGTTTTATATATATGTATATATACACATGTATTATACATATATTTATATATAGTATTTGGATTTGAAACCAATTGCAAAGGCAACAAAAACAAAAATAAACAAATGGGACTAAATAAAACTAAAGAGTTCTTCACAGTGAGGAAATCTTTAAAAAAATCTTAAAAGCAAAAGAAAAGGCAGCCTACTGAATGGGAGAATATATTTGCCAACCATATATCTGATAAAGGGTTAATACCCAAAATATATAAAAAAAACTCATACAACTTAATAACAGAAAAAAGGTATCAGATTGAAACATGGGCAAGAGATCTGAACACATTTTGTTCAAAGAAGATATATACATGGCCAACAAGCACATGAAAAGATGCTCACCATCACTAATTATCGGGGAACTGCAAATCAATACCACAATGAGATATCACCCTATACTGCCAGAATGGTTATTATCTAAAGAACAAGAAACAACAAGTGTTGACAAAGATATGGAGAAAAGGAAACCACCATGAACTGCTGATGGGAATGCTGAATGTGCAGCCACTTTGGAAAACAGTATGGAGGCTCCTCAAAGAATTAAAAATGGAACTACTGTATGATCTAGCATTTTCACTTCAGAGTATATATCAAGAGAAAATAAAAACACACATTTGAAAGATATATGTATCTGTATGTTCACTATAGCTTTCATTCCAATAGGAAACAACCTACATGCCACCAATGGATAAATGGATAAAGATATGGTATAAACAAAGTATGACTCAGCAATTAATTAAAAAAAAAAAGGTTTGTCATTCATGACAACACGAGTGGACCTTGAGTGTATTATTCTAAGTGAATAAATCAGACAGAGAGAGACAAATATGTATGATTTTACTTATTTGTGGAATCTAAAAAACAAAACAAACATATAAATGAACTCATATATACAGATAAACAGATTGGTGGTTGCCAGAGAAGAAGGGTGAAGTTAAGGGATAGATGACATTGGTGAAAATAATCAATAGGTACAAATTTCAGTTATAAAATAAATGTTATGGAGATAAACAGAATGGTGACTATAATCAATAATATGGTACTGCATATTTGAAAGCTCTTCTCACTATGAAAAAAATATGTATATTTACACGATGACAAATGATAATTAGATGTGTGGTGATCATTTCTCCATGTATAAAAATATGAAGTCATTATGTTGTACACCTGTAACTAATGGACTACTGTATGTCAATTAATACCTCAATTTTAAAAAGAGGTGAAAAAAAGAGACAAAAAAATGTTGGTGATTTTGCATACTGGATTTGCAGCCCCATTCATAAATAGTCAGCTAATATGTGGTAGGTATATATTATTCTATATTCATTGGAAGGACTGGTGTTGAAGCTGAAACTCAATACTCTGGCCACCTGATGTGAAGAGACAACTCATTGGACATCAGTTTGAGCAAAACATCATTGACTCTAAGGACATGAGTGAGCAAACTCCAGCAGATAGTGTAACCAGGAAGCCTGGCATGCTGCATTCCTTGGGGTCACAAAGTCGGACATGACTGAGTAGCTGAACAACAATATACTAGGTCAGGCACAAATTTTACATAGAATTTAATTTTTATAATTTTGTGAAATTAATATCATAGTAACCTCAATGGACAGATTGGGAAACTAACACATAGAATAGGTCATGCCACAAACTTGCCCAATCAAATTTCAGGATTAAACTGAGTAAATCTGACTGTAGATTTCATCTTATAAATCACAAGTTATCTATAGTCTTGATTTATCTTTTAGATTCCACATGTAAGTATGACAGAGGAAAAAAAACAAACCAAACAAAACACAACACTTCATTGAATCTTACCTCTCCCTAACTGTCTATTCTTTTTGAAGTAATGGGCTTAGAAAATAATGATATTTAATGCAATGATGGGCTTCCCTGGTGGCTCAGAGGGTAAAGTATCTGCCTACAATGTGGAAGACTGGGTTCGATCCCTGGGTCAGGAAGATCCCCTGGAGAAGGAAATGGCAATCCACTCCAGTCCTCTTGCCTGGAAAATCCAATGGACTGAGAAGCCTGGTAGGCTACTGTCCATGGGGGTCACAAAGAGTCCGATACGACTTCACTTTCACTTTCACTTTCAATGCAATGATTGACAGACTTATTCACTGATGCTTTCGCATGGTACAGTGTTCTCTATGTTCCTAGAATCTTCTAGTTTCCTCCATCTCAGATAACATCTGTTCCTGTTACTTTCTGTTCCCATCCTCTGCCCTCATATTTCTACATCTCTGAAATTGCATTCATTCAGTCCAACTGAGAATCCAAACACTGTAAAAGTATTCCCCGAAACCACCCGCAGTCTGAGATTCACTAGGCAAACTTGCAGAAATCAGAAAAACTATTATATTCGTGATTATAGTTTCTTAGAACGAAAGGGTACTGATTAAAATAAGCCCAAGAAAATGGCACATAATATAGGGCTTCCCTGGTGGCTCAGAGGTTAATGCGTCTGCCCACAATGCGGGAGACCTGGGTTCAATCCCTGCGTCGGGAAGGTCCCCTGGAAAAGAAAATGGCAAGGAACTCCAATATTCTTGCCTGGAGACCGTGGAGCCTGGTGGGCTACAGACGGAGGTCGCAGAGTCAGACAAGTCTGTGTGACTTCACTTTCACTTTTATAGGGTCCAGGATAAGAAAAAATATTTGTTTCTATTTACTCTCTCCCAGTGGATTCATATAGATAGCACCATATTCTCTCAGCGGTGATGCTGACAGCATACTGTCATGAGCATATTATATTCCCAGGGCATATAATATTCCCAACCAGAGAAGTTTACCAAGTCTTGGTGTCCAGTGGGACTAGTCATTTAGGCATGTAGTGCTCACGGGGTTGATCTATTTACTCAATTGCCAGCCTCTCCTGAGGTCAAACTAACACTGTGTGGCTCAAGACCTTCACCATAAACCACAATTTTAGCATAAAGCTGGTTAACAGTCTGGCATAACTCAAATTCCCAGATAAACAACAGCTCTTAGCAGGCAGGATATCCCAGGGATTCAACAGTTCTCTGGAATGTGCAAACCCTTCTTTGGAATGTGCAAAATTCTAACAACCCAAGACTGCTGAGTTAGTCCTTTGCTGCACAGATGTAATTTACTGCATGAGCCACCAACCCCATTATCTCTACCTAAAATAAATTACTTCACTTCTGAAATCTCATAGCCTTTTATTTCTTATTGTATATGTGTGCCTTGATAAACTAAAGCCATTATGTGTCACACTTGTGGAATCAGAGAAAGTAACTTACTAATTGCAGAGATTTTGATTTTCTGAGCGAGTCTGCAGGCTGAGAAAAATTGCTATAGTTTAGATTATGAAAAGGAGGAAGTTGGAATGACTATGGGAGAAAGAAATAGATGTTAAGCCTTAACTGTGTAATTGAAGGGAGAAACTTGGAGAGAGGATAAATGGCTGATTGGGATATTTAAGCTGTCTTGCTTCCCATGTAAATTTTAACAAAATTCATTTAAATTACAAGTCCTTGGAGAGGAAGAAGAAAGAGGTAAAGGAACATTCTGAGAAAGATGGGATTCAGGCAAAACTCTAACACAACCAACCATGTTGATGCTACATATAATGGTTCAAGTAAACTCATGATTTTTCTTTGAACTCTTAATATTTGAGAGACAATCCCAGTGGTAAAGAATCTGCAATGCAGGAGCTGCAGTAAATGCAGGTTCCATCTCTGGATCAGGAAGATCTCCTGGAGAAGGGCATGGCAACCCACTCCAGTATTCTTGCCTGGAGAATCCCCATGGACAGAGGAGCCTGGTGGGCTACAGTTCATGGGTTACCAAAGAGTTGGACATGACTGAGCAAAAACGCATACCTAGTACGCTTTTTAGTATACAACTTAATAGCTTTCATCTTATAATTAGGACGTATCAGAAACTATCCTAAATGTTATATGCAGTGTATAATTTAATACTGTGAGGTCAGAATTTTTACATAGTAAAAACTGAGGCAACTTAATAAGTACTCAAAATCCAAAACTGGATTTAAACTTGGAATTGGCACAGTGTCAATAACTTTAAATGCTAAATAATACTGAGCCTTATAGTATATCACTAGTTGCTAGGTTGTTACACTGAATTAATATTTTGTGTTTATAAAAAAACCTGCTTAAAAGTTGATATTTAATTCCTATTTCAGGTCAGATCATAAGGGAAATTTAGACCTTCATATCAGAACATTTTCTTGTTAAAAGCAGAATATTGGGTTAGAATGGGTGACAGGTTTGACTCAGAATATATATTGTCTTTATTAAAATTTTAACTTCGGCTTCAACAAATAAAACATATTCACCCTCATGTTGTCATCAATAAGAAGACATAGTAAGTAGTGAAAACTAAGTCATAATTTACTGTTCAGCACAAATAAGAGACCTTCCGCAAGACTATCATTTTCCTGAAAACTGAGTGTCAATACTCACTGAGAAGTCATCATGAATGATTTGACTGTTTAATGCCGTGAGAGAACAGTTGGTGGTAAACTCTGAAACAGGAAATAGGTATACATTATCTTCTTCCTTTTATAGTTGTCACACACTTAACTATTTCTGAGAAATAAAAGATCAGAGAAGAATATACCCACAGACAAAAGAAATCAATTCAAGAATGCAATGAAGCAAATAGAAAGAAAGCAAAACAATTGATAGGAACTAAACAGACTGTTTTGGTCTCCAGGACCAAAGTAATCAACAAGAAAATAGCTCAGCTGAGAACAGGGACCCCACAAGAGACTGAGCCAGAACTGCCTTTCAGTGTTTGAGTGTCTCATGTGGAGGTATGGGTCAACAGTGGTCTGCCACAGGGACAGGGGCTCTGGATGCAGCAGACCTGGGAGGCACAGTATGTGGCATAAATCCTCTTGGAGGAGGTTGCCATTAACCCCACCAGGGAGCCACTGAGCAGAAGACCCCAAAGCTGGAGAACAATTATAACAAAGAAGTTCTTGCACTATTACTAAAGTTCAAGGACCCACAAAAGAATTCCCAACATGAGGATCTGGCAAAGGGACTGAGAATCTTTAGAGAATTTGACTTTGGAGGCCAGTCGGATTTGATTACAGGGCATCTATAGGACTGGGGAAACAGATTCTTGGAGGGCACAAACAAAACCTTGTGCATACCAGGACCTAAGAGAATGGAACACTGATCCCCACAAGAGACTGACTCAAACTTGCCTGTGAGTGTCCAGGAATCTCTGGCATAGGTGTGGGTTGACAGTGCCTACCACAGGGTCAGGGGCACTGAATACACCTGTGCTGGCATTCCCACCATTACCCCTACCACAGTTTGGCCTCAGGACAAACAACAGGGAGGGAACAGTCCCACCCATAAACAGAAAATTGGATTAAAGATTTACTGAGCTTGGTCTTGCAAATCAGAACAAGACCCAGATTCACCCATAGCAAGTCCCTCCTACCAGGAAGTTTTCACAAGCCTCTGGCTCTTATCCATTAGTTCAGTTCATTTCAGTCACTCAGTCATGTCTGACTTTTGACCGCATGAACTGCAGCCTTCCACACCTCTCTGACCATCACCAACTTCTGGAGCTTACTCAAATTCATGTCCATTGAGTCAGTGATGCTATACAACAGTCTCACCTCTGTCGACCCCTTTCCCTTCCACCTTCAATCTCTCCCAGCATCAGGGTCTTTTCAAATGAGTCTCTTCTCATCAGGTAGCCAAAGCATTGGAGTTTCAGCTTTAGCATCAGTCCTTTCAATGAATATTTAGGACTGATATCCTTTAGGATGGACTGGTTGGATGTCTTTGCAGTCCAAAGGACTCTCAAGAGTCTTCTCCAACACTACAGTTCAAAAGCATCAATTCTTTGGTGCTTAGATTTCTTTATAGTCCAACTCTCAAATCCATACATGACTACTGGTAAAACATAGTTGGAGTAGATGGACCTTTGTTGTCAAAAGTAATGGCTGCTTTTTAATATGCTGTCTAGGTTGGTCATAGCTTTTCCTCCAAGGAGCAACCATCTTTTAATTTCATGGCTGCAGTCACCATCTGCAGGGTTTTTGAGCCCACAAAATAAAGTCTGTCACTGTTTCCACTGTTTCCCCATCTATTTGCCATGAAATTATGGGACCAAATACCATGATCTTAGTTTTCTGAATGTTGAGTTTTAAGCCAACTATTTCACTCTTTTTTTTTTTTTTCAGTTTCTTCAACAAGCTCTTTAGTTCTTCACTTTCATACATAAAGGTGGTGTCATCTGCCTATCTGAGGTTGTTGATATTTCTCCTGGCAATCTTGATTTCAGCTTGTGCTGCATCCGGTCTGGCATTTCTTATGATGTACTCTGCATATAAATTAAAGAAGCAATGTGACAATATAGAGCCTGGACATACTCCTTTCTCAATTTGGAACCAGTCTGTTGTTCCATATACAGTTCTAAAAGTTGCTTCTTGACCTGCATACAGATTTTTCAAGAGGCAAGTCAGGTGATCTGGTATTCCGTTCTCTTTCAGAATTTTCCGCAGTTTGTAGTGATCCACATAGTCAAAGGCTTTGGTGGAGTCAATAAAGCAGAAGTAGATGTTTTTCAGGAATTCTGTTATATTTCTGATGATCCAATGGATGTTAACAATTTGATCTCTGGTTCCTCTGCCTTTTCTATATCCAGCTTGAATATCTGGAAACTTATGGTTCACATACTATTGAAGCCTGGCTAGGAGAATTTTGAGCGTTTCTTTGCTAGCATGTCAGATGAGTGCAGTTGCGTGGTAGTTTGAACATTCTTTGGCATTGCCCTTCTTTGGGATTGAAATGAAAACTTTCCAGTCCCATTGCCACTGCTGAGTTCCAAATTTGATGGCATATTGAGTGCAGCATTTACACAGCATCATCTTTTAGGAATTGAAATAACTCAATTGGAATTTCATCGCCTCCACTGGCTTTGTTCCTAGTGATGTTTCATAAGGCCCACTTGACTTCACATTCCAGGATGTCTGGCTCTAGGTGAGGGATCACACCATGATGGTTATCTGGGTCATAAAAAAAAAAAAAAATTTTTTTTGTAGTTCTTCTGTGTATTCTTGCCACTTCTTTAAATATCTTCTGCTTCTGTGAGTTCCATATCATTTCTGTTCTTTATTGTGCCCAATTTGCATGAAATGTTCCCTTGGTATCTCTAATTTTTTTGAAGAGATCTCTAGTCTTTCTCATTCTATTATTTTCTTCTATTTCTTTGCATTGATCACTGAAGAAAGCTTTCTTGCCTCCTCTTGCTATACTTTGGAATTCTGCATTCGAATGGGTATATCTGTCCTTTTCTCCTTTGTCTTTCACTTCTCTTCTTTTCTCAGCTATTTGTAAGGCCTCCGCAGGCCTTTTTGCATTTATTTTTCTTTGGGATGGTCTTGATCACTGCCTCTTGTACAATGTCTCAAACTTCTGTCCATAGTTCTTCAATCACTCTATCATACCTAATCCTGGGACTCTATTTGTCACTTCCATTGTATAATCGTAAGGGATTTGATTTAGGTTATACATTAATGGTCTAGTGGTTTTCCTTACTTTCTTCAATTTAAGTCTGAATTTGTTAATAAGGAGTTCATGATTTGAGCCACAGTCAGCTCCTGGCCTTGTTTTTGCTGACTATATAGAGCTTCTCCATCTTTGGTTGCAAAGAGTATAATCAATCTGATTTTGGTGTCGACCATCTGGTGATGTCCATGTGTAGAGTCTTCTCTTGTGTTGTTGGAAAAGGGTGTTTGCTATGGCCAGTGGGCTCTCTTCGCAAAACTCTGTTAGCCTTTACCCTGCTTTGTTTTGTACTCCAAGGCCAAATTTGCCTGTTACTCCAGGTATCTCTTGACTTCCTACTTTTGCATTCTAGTCCCCTATAATGAAAAGGATATTTTTTGGGGTGTTAGTTCTAGCAGATCTTGTAGTTCTTGATAGAATCATTCAACTTCAGCTTCTTCAGCATTACTGTTTGTAGCATAAACTAGGATTACTGTGATACTGCATGGAAACAGAGATCATTCTGTCGTTTTTGAGATTGCATTCAAGTACTTGGACTCTTGTTCATTATGATGGCTACTCCATTTCATCTAAGGGATTCTTGCACACAGTAGTAGATATAATGGTCATCTGATTTAAATTCACCCATTCTAGTTCATTTTAGTTCACTGATTTCTAAAATGTTGACGTCCACTCCTGCCATCTCCTTTTTCACCACTTCCAATTTGCCTTGATTCATGGACATAACATTCCAGGTTCCTATGCAATATTGCTCTTTACATTATCAGACTTTACTTGTGTCACCAGTGACATCCACAACTGGATGTTGTTTTTGTTTTGGCTCTGTCTCTTCATTCTTTCTGGAGTTATTTGTGCACTGATCTTCAGTATTATATTGGGCACCTACAGACCTGGGTAGATCATCTTTCAGAGTCCTATCTTTTTGCCTTTTCATGCTGTTCATGGGGTCCTGAAGGCAAGAATACTGAGGTAATTTTATATTCCCTTCTTTAGTGGACCATGTTTTGTCACAACACTCCACTATAACCTGTCTGTCTTGGGTAGCCCTACAGGGTTTGGCTTGTATTTTGATTGGGTTAAATGATGCTGTGGTCCATGTGATCAGTTTGGTTAAGTTTCTGTGATTGTGGTTTTCATTCTGTCTGCCCTTTGATATATAAGGATAAGAGGCTTATGGAAGTTTACTGATGGGAAGGACTGACTGAGGGGGAAACTGGGTCCTCTTCTGATTGGTGGGATCATAGTTAGTAATTCTTTAATCCAATTTCTGTTTATGGGTGAGATTGTGTTACTTCCCTGTTGTTTGACCTGAGGCCAAACTATCATGGAAGTAATGAAGATAATGGACCGTCTTCAAAAGGTCCTGTGCATGCACTGCTGCACTCAGTGCCCCAAACCTGCAGCAGGCCACCATTGACCTGCATCTCTGCCAGAGACTCCTGGACACTCACAGACAAGTCTAAGTCGGTCTCTTGTGGGGTCATTGCTGCTTTCTCCTGGGTCCTGTTGCACACAAGGTTCTATTTGTGCCCTCCAAGAGTCTGTTTCCCTAGTCCTGTGTACATTCTGGTGGCTCTATGGTGGGGTTAATTGTGACCTCCTCCAAGAGGGCTTATGCCATACCCAGGTCTGCTGTACCCAGAACCCCTGCCCCTGTGGCAGGCCACTGCTGACCCATACTTTCACAGGAGACACTCAATCACAGTTATGGCTCAGACTCTGTGAGGTCTCTGGGTCCTGGTACACACAAGGTTTGCTTGAACCCTCTGAGTGTCTCTGCTGGGTAAGGGGTTTGATTCTAAATGTGATTTTGCTTCTCCTACCATCTTGCTTGGGTTTTTCCTTTGCCCTTGGACGTGGAGTATCTATTTTTGGTGAGATCCAACATTCTCCAGTTGACAGTTGTTCAGCAGCAAGTTATAGTTTTGGAGTTCTTGCAGAAGATGAGCACACGTCCTTCTACTCCACCATCTGAGGGTAGACAAAATGAAAACAACAAGCACAGAAAACTAACTATTTACATGGATCACAACCTTGTGTACCTCAATGAAACTGTGAGCCACTCCAAGTAGGGCACCCAAGACAGACGGTCACGGTGGATAGATCTGACAAAACGTGTTACACTGGAGAAGGGAATGGCAAGCCACTTCAGTGTTCTTACCTTGAACAGTTAGAAAAGGCAAAAAGATATGACACTGAAAGATGAACTCCCCAGGTCGATAAGTGCCTAATATGCTACTGGAGAAGAGTGGATAAATAACTCTAGAAAAAACGAAGAGATGGAACCAAATCAAAAACAATGCCCAGTTGTGGATGTAACTGGTGATGTAAGTACAATGCTTTAAAGAACAATATTGCATAGGAACCCAGAATGTTAGGTCCATCAGTTCAGTTTAGTTGCTCAGTCATGTCAGACTCTTTGCAACCCCATGGACTGCAGCATGACAGGCTTCACTGTCTGTCACCAACTCCTGTAGCTTGCTCAAGCTCATCTCCATCGAGTCGATGATGCCATCCAATATCTCATCCTCTGTCCTCCCATTCTCCTCCTGCATTCAGTCTTTCCCAGCCTCGGGGTCTTTTCCAATGAGTCCATTCTTTGCATCAAGTGAACAAAGTATTGGAGCTTCAGCTTCAGCATCAGTCCTTCCAATGAATATTCAGGACTGAAAAGATGGGGAAAAAATGAAAACAGTGAGAGACTTTATTTTCTTGGGCTCGAAAATCACTGCAGATGGTGACTGTAGCCATGAAATTACAAGACACTTGTTCCTTGGAAGAAAAGCTATGACTAACCTAGATAGCATATTAAAAAGCAGAGACATTACTTTGCCAACAAAAGTTTGTATAGTCAAAGATATGGTTTTTCTAGTAGTCATGTAGGGATGTGAGAGTTGGAACATAAAGAAAGCTGAGTCCTGAAGAATTGATGCTTTTGAACTGTGGTGTTGAAGAAGACTCTTGAGAGTCCCTTGAACTGCAAAGAGACCAAATCAATCAGATCCATGAATCAAGGTAAATTGGAAATTGTCAAACAGGAGAGGACAAGGGTGAACACTGACAGCTTAGGAATCAGTGAACTAAAATGGACTGGAATGGGCAAATTTAATTCAAATGACTATTATATCTACTACTGCAGGCAAGAATCCCTTAGAAGAAACAGAGTAGCCCTCATAGTTAACAAAAGAGTCCAAAATGGCAATACCTGGGTGCAATCTCAAAAACAGAATGAACTCTGTTCATTTCCAAGGCAAACCATTCAATATCACAGTAATACAACTCTATACCCTAACTGCTAATGCTGAAGAAGCTGAAGTTGAATTTTTTTATGATGACCTACAAGTCTTTTAGAACTAACACCCTAAAAGATGTTCTTTTCATCATAGGTGACTGGAATGCAAAAGTAGGAAGCCAAGAGATACCTGGAATAACAGGCAAGTTTGGCCTTGGAGTACAAATTGAAGCAGGGCAAAGGCTAACAGAGTTTTGCCAAGAGAAGGCATTGGTTGTAGCAAACACCCACATCCAACAATACAAGAGACAACTCCACACATGGACATCAACTCCACACATGGTCAATACTGAAATCAGATTGATTATATTTTTTGTAGCTGAAGGTGGAGAAGCTCTATACAGTCAGCAAAAACAAGACTGGACCTGACTTGGCTCAGTTCATGAACTCCTTACTGTAAATTTGAGACTTATATTGAAGAAAGTAGGGAAAACCATTAGACCATTCAGGTATGACCTGAATCAAATCTCTTAGAATTACACAGTGGAAATAACAAATACATTCAAGGGATTAGATCTGATAGAGTGCCTGAAGAACAATGGACAGAGGTCCATGACATTGTACAGGAGGCAGTGATCAAGACCATCCACAAGAAAAAGAAATGCAAAAAGGCAAAATGGTTGTCTGAGGAAGTGTTACAAATAGCTGAGAAAAGAAGAGAAGCAAAAGGCAATGGGAAAAGGAAAGATATATACATCTGGATGCAGAGGTCCAACGAATAGAAAGAAGAGGTTTAAAAAATACTTCTTCAATGATTAATGTAAATAAATCGAGGAAAATAATAGAATAGGAAAGACTAGAGATCTCTTTAAGAAAATTAGAGATACCAAGGGAACATTTCATGCAAAGATGGGCACAATAAAGAATAGAAAAAATGTGGACCTAATAGAAGCAGAATATATTAAGAAGAGGTGTCGTGTCTGACTCTTTGCGACCCCATGGACTGTAGCCCACAAGGCTCCTCCATCCATAGGGTTCTCCAGGCAAGAATACTAGAGTGGGTTGCCATTTCCTTCTCCAGGGGATCTTCCAGACCCAGGAATCGAACCCACATCTCCCACATTGCAGGCAGATGCTTTAACCTCTGAGCCACCAGGGAAGCCCTAATAGAAGCAGAAGATATTAAGAAGAGGTGTCAAGAATACACATAAGAGCTATACAGAAAAGATCTTCATGACCCAGAAAACTACGATAGTGTAATCACTCACCTGAAGCCAAACATCCTGGAATGGGAAGTCAAGTGTGCCTTAGGAAGCTTCACTACAAACAAAGCTAGTGAAGGTGATGGAATTCCAGTTTCGTTATTTCAAAACCTAAAAGATGAAGATGCTTCATTCAATATGCCATCAGATTTGGAAAACTTAGCAGTGGCCACAAGACAGAAAAAAGGTCAGTTTTCATTCCAGTCCCAAAGAAGAGCAATGCAAAAGAATGTTCAAACTACTGCATAATTGCACTTATCTCACATGCTAGCAAAGTAATGCTCAAAATTTTCCAAGCAAGGCCTCAATGGTACATGAATTGAGAATTCCAGATGTTTAAGCTGGATTTAGAAAGGCAGAGGAACCAAAAGTCAAATTGCCAAAATCCGTTGGATCATCGAAAAAGTAAGAGTTCCAGAAAAACATCTACTTCTACTTTATTGACTATTTCAAAGCCTGTAAGTATGTGGATCACAACAAACTCTGGACAATTCTTAAAGAGAAGGGAATACCAGACCACCTGACCTGCATCCTGAGAAATCTGTATGCAGGTCAATAAGGAGCAATTAGAACAACACATGGAGCAATTAGAAGAACACATGGAGCAACAGACTGGTTTCAAATTGGAAAAGGAGTAAGTCAAACCTGTAGACTGTCACCATGTTTATTTAGTTTATATGTAAAGTACCTCATGTGAAATGCTGGGCTGGATGAAGCACAAACTGGAATTAAGATTGCTGGGAGAAATATCAATAATATCATATATGCAGATGACACCATCCTTATGCAGAAAGTAAAGAAGAACTAAAGAACCTCTTGATAAAAGTGAAAGAGGAGAGTGAAAAAGAACTCAACATTCAAAAAAAAGAAGATCATGTTATCCAGTCCTATCATTTCATAGCAAATAGATGAGGAAACAATGGAAACAGTGACAGATCTCACCTCTTAGGCTCCAAAATCATTGCAGACCATGACTGCAGTCACAAAATTAAAAGACTCTTAATCCTTGGAAGAAAAGCTATGATAAACCTAGAGAGCATATTAAGAAGCAAAGACATCACTTTGCTGACAAAAGTTTGTCTATTCAAAGCTATGTTTTTTCAAATAGTTATATAGGTATGTTAGATTTGGACCATAAAGAAAGCTGAGAGCTGAAGATTTGATGCTTTTAAACTGTGGTGCTGGAGAAGACTATTGAGGGCCCCTTGCACAGCAAGATGATCAAATCAGTCAGTAGTAATAGATATCAACCCTGAATATTCATTGGAAAGACTGATGCTGAAGCTGAGGCTCCAATACTTTGGCCACCTCTTGGGAAGAACTGACTCATTGGGAAAGACCCTAATATTGGGAAAGATTGAGGGAGAGGAGAAGGGGACAACAGAAGATGGGGTGGTTGGATGGCATCATTGACTCAGTAGACATTAATGTGAGCACTCTGGGAGATAGTGAAGTACAGGGAAGCCTGGCATGCTGCAGTCCATGTTGTCACAAAGAGTCACCCATTACTGAGTAACTGAGCAAGAAAACAGATTTAAGTATGTGAAGAAAACAATTTACTCCTAAATCTCAAAATCTTAGAATATTGAACTCAAAGATAACTAAAACTAATCCATTTCAGGCTCTTATGGTAGCTCTCAGTCTTCTGGTCAAATGTTTTCTCACACTTCCACCTTTATTAATGATTTTATTTCGATAAGTTATTTTTGTTTTATGGTTTGATGTAACTATCCATATAATGGAAATATGTCTGATGTGTTCAGAGACGAGGATAACTTTAGAGAATTATTTCTATGTCATATAGAAGAAGAGCTCATAAGAGATATTATGCCTTATTGACTAGGCATTATATTTTTGCTCTGCTTCCTAAAAATGAGACTTTTCAGCTAAACACTGGCCTGTACAAAATTTAAAATATGGAGAGTTTATGAATAGACCTGGAGATTTGAAGAGAATGCCAAATTATCTGCTTTAACTCTGAGCATCTGCCAGTAAAAGTAGACATGCATGACAATTCTCTATTTGCAGAGATCCTTACTTTATTGGAGAGAATAGAGCAAGTTAGGGAGTTCATGATCTGAGCCACAGTCAGCTCCTGGTCTTGCTTTTGCTGACTGCATAGAGCTTCTCCATCTTTGGCTGCAAAGAATATAATCAACCTGATTTTGGTGTTGACCATATGGTGATGTCCATGTGTAGAGTCTTCTCTTGTGTTGTTGGAAAAGGGTGTTTGCTATGACCAGTGTGTTCTCTTGGCAAAACTCTATTAGCCTTTGCCTTGCTTCATTCTGTACTCCAACGCCGAATTTGCCTGTTACTCCAGGTGTTTCTTGACTTCCTACTTTTGCATTCCAGTCCCATATAATGAAAAGGACATCTTTTTTTGGGTGTTAGTTCTAAAAGTTCTTGTAGGTCTTCATAGAACCGTTCAACTTCAGCTTCTTCAGTATTACCGGTTGGGGCATTGTTATGGATTACTGTGATATTGAATGGTTTGCCTTGGAAACGAGCAGAGATCATTCTGTCGTTTTTGAGATTGCATCCAAGTACTGCATTTCGGACTCTTTTGTTGACCATGATGCCTACTCCATTTCTTCTGAGGGATTCCTGCCTACAGTAGTAGATATAATGGTCATCTGAGTTAAATTCACCCATTTCAGTCCATTTTAGTTTGCTGAGTCCTAGAATGTTGACGTTCACTCTTGCCATCTCTTGTTTGACCACTTCCAATTTGCCTCGATTCATGGACCTACATTCCAGGCTCCTATGCAATATTGCTCTTTACAGCATTGGACCTTGCTTCTATCACCAGTCACATTCACAAGTGGGTATTGTTTTTGCTTTTGCTCCATCCTTTCATTCTTTCTGGAGCTATTTCTCTACTGACTTCCAGTAGTATATTGGGCACCTACTGACCTGGGGAGTTCTTCTTTCAGGATCCTATCATTTTGCCTTTTCATACTGTTCATGGGGTTCTCAAGGCAAGAATACTGAAGTGATTTGCCATTCCCTTCTCCAGTGGGCCACATTCTGTCATATCTCTCCACCATGACCCACCTGTCCTGGGTGGGCCCACAGGGCATGGCTTAGTTTCATTGAGTTAGAGAAGGCTGTGGTCTGTGTGATTAGATGATTGACTAGTTTTCTCTGATTATGGTTTCAGTGTATCTGTCCTCTGATGCCCTCTCACAACACCTACCATGTTACTTGGGTTTCTCTTACCTTGGACATGGGGTATCTCTTCACAGCTGACCCACCAAAGTGCAGCCACTGCTCCTTATCTTGGACGAGGAGTATCTCCTCACCGCCGTCCATCCTGACCTTGAATGTGGAGTAGCTCCTCTCGGCCCTCCTGCACCCGGGCAGCCACGGCTCCTTGGACATGGGGTTGTTCCTCCCAGCCGAACCCCTGGCCTCTGGCGGGGGGTAGCTGCCACTTAAATTGAAGAAAGTAGGGAAAACCACCAGATCATTCAGATATGACCTAAATCAAATCCATTATGATTATACAGTGGAAGTGAGAAATAGATTTAAGGGACTAGATCTGATAGATAGAGTGCCTGATGAACTATGGACGAAGGTCCATGACATTGTACAGGAGACAGGGATCAAGACCATCCCCCTGGAAAAGAAATGCAAAAAAGCAAAATGGCTGTCTTGGGAGGCCTTACAAGTAGCTGTGAAAAAAAGAGAAGTGAAAAGCCAAGGAGAAAAGGAAAGATATAAGCATCTGAATGCAGAGTTCCAAAGAATAGCAAGAAGAGAAAGAAAGCCTTCCTCAGCAATCAATGCAAAGAAATAGAAGAAAACAACAGAATGGAAAAGACTAGAGAACTCTTCAAGAAAATTAGAAATACCAAGGGAACATTTCATGCAAAGATGGGCTCTATAATGGACAGAAATGGTATGGACCTAACAGAAGTAGAAGATAATAAGAAGAGGTGGCAGAATACAAAGAAGAACTGTACAAAAAAGATCTTCATGATCAAGATAATCATGATGGTGTGATCACTCACCTAGAGCCAGACATCCTGGAATAGGAAAGCTAGTGGGCCTTAGAAAGCATCACTATGAACAAAGCTAGTGGGGGTGATGGAATTCCAATTGACCTATTTCAAATCCTGAAAGATGATGCTGTGAAAGAGCTACAGTCAATATGCCAGCACATTTAGAAAACTCAGCAGTGGCCACAGGACTGGAAAAATCAGTTTTCATTCCAATTCCAAAGAAAAGACAATGCCAAAGAATGCTCAAACTGCCACACAATTTCACTCATCTCACATGCTAGTAAAGTAATGATCAAAATTCTCCAAGCCAGGCTCCAGCAATACGTGAACCATGTACTTCCAGATGTTCAAGCTGGTTTTAGAAAAGGCAGAGGAGTCAGAGATCAAATTGCCAACATCCACTGGATCATGGAAAAAGCAAGAGAGTTCCAGGAAAACATCTATTTCTGCTTTATTGACTATGCCATAGTCTTTGACTGTGTGGTTCACAATAAACTGTGGAAAATTCTGAAAGATATGGGAATACCAGACCACCTGACCTGCCTCTAGAGTAACCTATGTGCAGGTCAGGAAGCAACAGTTAGAACTGGACATGGAACAACAGACTGGTTCCAAATATGGAAAGGAGTACGTCAAGGCTGTATATTATCACCCTGTTTATTTAACTTATATAAAGAGTACATCATGAGAAACATTGGCCTGAAACAAACACAAGCTGCAATTAAGATTGCTGGGAGAAATATCCACAACCTCAGATATGCAGATGACACCACCCTTATGGCAGAAAGTGAAGAGGACCTGAAAAGTCTCTTGATGAAAGTAAAAGAGAAGAGTGAAAAAAATGGCTTAAATCTCAACATTCAGAAAACTAAGATCATGGCATCTGGTCCCATCACTTCATGGGAAATAGATGGGGAAACAATGGAAACAGTGTCAGATTTTATTTTTTGGGTCTCCAAAATCACTGCACTTGGTGATTACAGCCATGAAATTAAAAGACACTTCCTCCTTTAAAGGAACATTATGACCAACCTAGACAGCATATTCAAAAGCAGAGACATTACTTTTCCAACAAAGGTTCGTCTAGTCAAGGCTATGGTTTTTCCAGTAGTCTTGCATGGATGCAACAGTTGGACTGTGAAGAAAACTGAGTGCTGAAGAATTGATTCTTTTGAACTGTGGTGTTGGAGAAGACTCTTGCGAGTCCCTTGGACTGCAGGGAGATTAAATCAGTCTGTCCTAAAGGAGATCAGTCCTGGGTGTTGTTTGGAATGAATGATGCTAAAGCTGAAACTCTAGTACTTTGGCCACCTGATGCAAAGAGTTGACTCAATGGAAAAGTCTCTGGTGCTGGAAGGGATTGGGGGCAGGAGGAGAAGGGGACAACAGAGGATGAGATGGCTGGATGGAATCACCGACTCGATGGACGTGAGTTTGAGTGAACTCCGGGAGCTGGTGATGGACAGGGAGGCCTGGCATGCTGCAATTCAGGTGGTCGCAGAGAGTCGGACACGACTGAGCGACTGAACTGAACTGAGAGCAAGTTAATAAGGTCTTCTCCAGCCTCATGTTATGTTTGCTTAAAGCCTAAAAGAAGATAGGCAGTTTTTGTTCCAGGATAGAAAGTCACCTATTAGTTTTAATACTCAGTGAATCAGTTGCCCATTCCCAGTCTTAAATAATCTTTCTCTCATTTCATCTGACTACAAAACTAGTTTTGGCCTGTGCAACTGAAACCAACTTCCTTTGTGGCTTGAATTTCTGGATATTTAATACTAGAACGTAACTATGCTTGTGTGCATGGTAAGTCACTTCAGTAGCATCTGATTCTTTCCAACACTATGAAGTACCACGTTCTTCTATCCATGGGATTCTCCAGGCAAGAATACTGGAATTGAGTTCCATGCCCTCCTCCAGGGGACCTTCCCAAGCCAAGAACTGAACCAGCATCTCCTATGTCTCCTGCATCGGCAAGCAGTTTCTTTATCAGTAGTGTCACCTGGTAGCCCAGAATGTAACTATAACTTTTCTCTATTCATGATTCTGGCTCAGTGTGAATAGTAGATACATGAATACAAAATCAGCTCGCCAGTAGGACTGCAAAATTTGCCCTTGTCTGAAATTGTGGTCTAAAAACCTTACCATTCTTAACCTTAGAATACTCACTCATAACTGAAGCAACTCATAACCTACTTCTCACATGGTTTATGACCAAATGGAATACTTTTCCCTTAGTAGTAGTGATGATTAGGTAATTCAGTAAATGACAGCAGCAGTTCAGAACCCAAGTTCTGGAAGCCAGCAGATTTTTGACGTACCAAGAGTAACCATTATTATGCACAATACTTATTTAAATAAAGATTCCCTGGTGTCTCAGCAGCAAAGAATCTGCCTACAGTGCTGGAGAGTTAAGAGACTCAGGTTCCATCCCTGAGTAGGGAAGATCCCCTTGAGAAAGGCATGGCAACCCACTCCAGAATTCTTGCCTGGAGAATCCTGTGGACAGAGGAGTTTGACCTGCTGCATTCCATAGGGTCACAAATAGTAGACATGACTGGAGCAACTTAGCATGCATGCATATGGACCCTGGACTGGATTTACTGAATCCAATTTTTCATAGTTGTCTTTGGGAATTCACTTTCATATGAAGCAATTTACTTTTTAAAATTATCACTGTAAGCAGGATATAGCAAGTTGCAGAATGATTTAATCAAAAAATACTGACTGATGAGTTCAACTAATTAAATCAATTAGCTATGTGTGAGAATGGTTATATCTCAGTCTATGATACTCATTAATCTAAAGAAAGAATACATGCACTAAAGGAGTTCAGCAACTTAGAAAAGACATCAGTGATTAGGGATGGATATTGCATAAGATGCATATGATCAAATTGCCCACAAATTTGCTAACAAGTGTATGGTGTTTATTATTTGTTTAGGCTTCTCTGTGACCTGAGTTAAGTATCTCTCCAGCTCTCTATTTTGCTGTTGTCACTCCAGTCACATCGATTAATTCTTTACCCCAGCACCACCTGGGAAGCCCAAATCTTTTAGGCATACCTCTAAGTATGCCTAAAAATAAAAATATATAGAAGGAAAGTGACAAATTTGATTAAAAGACCAATTTAGGTTTTTAATTCTAAAATAGAGACAGATAGTGAGAGCCAATGTTTTAGAGGTAAGCCCGAGAGGAAAAAGTTTAGAAACTGATTTAAGCCAATAAATAATTAGAAGGAATTATTAAATAGTATTATAGAAATGTGTGGCCGATTTCATGCAATTTAGCCCCTGTTATATATTGTTTAAGCACTTCCTGGCTAGTTCAGCTGGTAAAGAATCTGTCTGCAATGTGAGAGACCTGGGTTCAGTCCCTGGGTTGGATATATCTCCTGGAGAAGGGCATGACAACCCATTTCAGTATTCTTGCCCGTAGATTCCCCATGGACAGGAGTCTGGCGGACTACAGTCTATGGGGTTGCAAAGAGTAGGACTTGACTGAGAGACTAAGAACAACACAGCATATATAATTTAAAGAGAGAAGAGCCAGCCAGATGAACAAAACCCTGTTAAAATATGACTTTCAAAAGTTAAAGAACATGATTCTCTTAAAAAATATAAGCCTGTATCAAAGATTTACTTAAATCATTAATGAGGTAGCCAGCTAGAAGGAAATGCTTGTTTATTTATAGATACTGGAACAAGATTGATGCTTAGATTCAAAGCTGGCTACTGTTTGACCGTAATAAAACTATAACTTTGGAATTATCTCTTCATTGGGCATAAATCATTTACATGTCTATGGGACAAAATCCATTTGATGTCCTATTATATGAAGATCATTTGCATTACTATACTTTTTATGAAAGTGAAAGTGAAGTCATTCAGTCGTGTCTGACCCTTTGTGACCCTGTGGACAGTAGCCTACCAGGGTCCTCCGTCCATGGGCTTTTCCATGGCAAGAGTACTGGAGTGGGTTGTCATTTCCTTCTCCAATTTTTATGAAAGTTAATATCAACTTTTAAAGAGTTGTAAAACATCCTATCCAGTAGTAAACAGTAAGTCAAAGAAAAGTACATACTCCTAAAGAGATAAATAATCTTCAAATGAGACTATTAGACCCATGTAGCAAGTGCCAGTTAAACACTGTAAGGGCACAAACTCATCCTTTTGCTTTATTTCCAAATTTTTGAAATTTTTGTTTTCTTAACATGTTGACAATGCCAAGCATGAATAAATAATCACTAAATGTTCAAACGCTGCCTAATATAAAATATTCCTTTTCTTCTACACAAGTTATGAGGTATTTTCAAGAAACATCTCTTTAATCTATTTAAATTTTAAGATAGTAACACTTTAGTCATTGCATTTGGGTATTTGAAAGTAAAAGTAAAAGTGGCTCAGTCGTGTCTGACTCTTTGCGACCCCATGGACTGTCCATGGAATTCTCCAAGCCAGAATATTGGAGTGGGTAGCCTTTTGGGTATTTAGGCCCCTCCAAAAAATTTTCATTTTGCAGGATAATTTAAAATTGTGACAATAGATAAGTCATTTAAAAGAGATATCTTCACATCTTTAGCATTTACGACTTTCAATTTTATACTAAGAACACGTATTTTTTTAAATTGCCTTCTTCAGAAGATCATTAAAAAAACTGTAATAGCATTTTAGAAAAAATACAAAGCAGACCAAAGTCACAGTGAAGGATTTATTGCCTTTAAGGAAAATATTAACTACACTAAGTGAAGTGAAGTGAAGTCGCTCAGTCGTGTCTGACTCTTTGCGACCCCATGGACACCAGGCTCCTCTGTCCATGGGATTTTCTAGGCAAGGTACTGGAGTGGGTTGCCTTTTCCTTCTCCAGGGTAACTACACTAATAGAATTGTATTATCACTGACTTAATGCATCTCTTTTGAGTACCACACTCATACAGTACACTCAGTGGAATGTTTAAATGCTTTAAGCTCAGGCAAGATATTCAAAATTGCAACAGCTTTTATGAGTCAACTTACAATGGTGGAGAAGTGTTATGGTTTTATTTATGCTATAATTTAGAATTTTCAACTTTCCCTAAGGACATGATGATAAAAAAGACACAGTGATTTTTTAACAAATAAATGGAAGACTGACAAAATATTCTGTAGCCCTTATGAGCCAAGAAGCAAGAGAATTAAGATTTAATTGTGACTACCATAACTGTTCATTGAGTCAAAGTCCTAGATAAAAGAATGAATACATATTACTGTTGTGTTAAAATTGATTTGCCAAGCAAAATTTAAAACAGCAAAGATGACCAAGTCTAAAATATTCTTATCTTTCACAGCATCTGAAGAGGCAAGGAACAGTATCAAACTATTGAAAGTGGATCTTTGATCAGAGGAAGAATATAAATAATTGTTTGTAAGCAAAATATTTTTGTTTTCCTTAGAGACCTGTCTTTTCAAGTATCTTAAAAACAACATCTCACCTTTAAAATGAAATTATCTCCAGGTCAATATCAGAGAATAGGCCTTTGGACAAAGGAGTACTGCTTTTTTTCCCTATAACTTAAGTGAGAGAAGCAAAAGGTGTTCCTATGCCTCCGTGTCATACTTTTCAGACCACAAAGATGAGGGCTTTTCACACAGAAACTTACAGCCCAGACCTTATAGTGATAAATGTAATTTTAGCACTCTGAGTTTGCATGTAGAAAGGATGGTTCATTCCATCATTAACAATGTTATTATTGACTAAAGGATTACACACACACACACACACAGAGTTTAGGAAAATGTGCAAAATTGGTTTTTGTGGTAAGTTTGTGCATATTTTCAAAAACCATACCAAATTTATATTGGACTGAGGGTTTAGTAGTAGAATATCTATTCCATTCATCTCCTTCCTCAGCCTTTCAGTGAACGAATTGTCAGCCCTTTATTTTTATTAGGTTTTAGTATGCAGGTTTGATATTATATATATATATATATATATATATATATATATATATATATATATATATACACACATATATAAGACCCTAATGATGGGAAGGATTGGGAGCAGGAGAAGGGGACGACAGAGGATGAGATGGCTGGATGGCATCACTAACTCAATGGATATGAGTTTGGGTAAACTCTGGGAGTTGGTGATGGGCAGGGAGGCCTGGTGTGCTGCGATTCATGGGGTCGGAGAGAGTCGGACACAACTGAGCGACTGAACTGATATCTATATCTATCTATCTATCTATCTATATACATATATATATATATATATATGTATATACACACACACATGTATATACACGTGTGTGGTTGTGTGTGGGAATGTGGGTGGTTTCGGGGAGTAGATGCATGTAGAGTATGGTATATCTTATAGAAGTTCCACTATAGGTTGATACTTCATTTGGAATGCTTCCTTTGCTTCTCTTTACTAGAAACATTTAGTAGTCTAGTAACCAAAAATGTGGATATTAGGATATTCACTAAAACTTTTCCTATGCCATCAAAATCAGCAAATAGCTGCTTTTGTGTTGGAATATATTTATGTATTTCAAGAAATTCAGCTATGTTCCCAGTAGTTGGACCTTATTCTACTATTCCTGTCCTACCCAGTCTTTATAATATCTACCTCCAGCTCTCAGAATCTGTACTCTTTTCTAACATCTTATGGAAAAACTTGAATGAATATTTTGGCCAACCCAATAGAATCATTTTCACTTTACCCTCAAGTTTTCTTAATAAATATGCTAGTTAGTTTTGGTCATTTATCAGCAGACCTACAGAGTAAACAAGGAACAGCAAATGTAAGATTGTATGATGATCTCTCTGCAGGGATGGATTTTGACTATGTTTTAAAACTCATCCAAAAGTACCCCACTAGATGAGCCAATGTTTCCCAGGTGTCTCAATTGTAAAGAATCTGCCTGCCAATGCAGGAGACATGGGTTTGATTCCTGGGTCAGGAAGATCCCATGGAGGAGGGCATGGAAACACACCTTAGTATTCTTGCCTGGAGAATCCCATTAACAGAGGAACCTGGTGGTCTATGATCCATAGAGTCATAGAGTCAGACACAACTGAAGTGAATTAGCATGCATGCATGCAAGGAGAATGAATATTTACATCATAAATAGTGTGACCTTAATGACATGGTGACCAAAGGAGACTAGTTTGTCTTGCTCTAATTAACTTACCATTTCTAGATGTAGTTGCCATTTCCCTGAAGAAGGAAATGGCAACCCACTTCAGTATTATTGCCTGGAAAATCCCATAAAAAGAGAAGCCTGGTGGGCCACAGTCCATGGGATTGCAAAGAGTCAGACACAACTTAGTGACTAAACAAAAACGAGGTGAACCAGTGTAGCCTGTTATCCTTTCCATATGAGTCAGGGGTGGGAGTTCCGGGGGCAGGAATTGGATTTAGACCACTGATATGAACTTTAGTTCAAGCTGACTGATTTTAAAATATTTTGGAGCTTATGTCCTAAAGATTTGGAAAAAGTGAGCGGAGTGCCTGGCTTAGAAAATGGATCAAATAGAAATTGGAAAAAGGAGAATATGTTTCCTCTCCCTGCAGTTGCTTTTCCCTTTCTAGATGGCTTTGCCTATGAAGACTTTATCTTTCTTTTATCTACCTTTTATGGAGTAAATCTATATAGTAACATGAACTGAGATGTTAGAAAATCTCAACGTCAAGCATAAAATGAACAGTAGAATTTTGGTGCTTGCATTTATGCGATTTTTGATATTCATACATACATATCATATTTGCTGTGTATGAGGTTGCCAACCTATAAGGTTCATTTTAAAAATTATAATATCTGCATCCCTGTGGCATATGAGGATAAACTTATTTTGAATTTAATTTTCATATGAAAAATTTGGAACATCTCAAATAAATTTTTTTTTTTTATCTTGTTCAAAAGTCTGTTTGTATTTGAACCTAGCTCCTTCACCTGCCATTTCTGCTACCTTAGGCACAAAGTCATTTAACAAGTTGTTTAAACTTTCTGCTCCTCAGTTTTTTTCAATGCAAAATGAAAATAATAGTAACTCCTATGACATAGAGTTATGAGAATTAAACAGAGATAACATTTGCAAAGAGGCTTAAACAATGCCAAGTACATACTTAAAGACATGCAAAGGGTTGATGGATAAAATTTTCAAATTTGGAGACATTAGTAAAATTGTCAGAAGCTTTCATTAAATCTTTATCATAAAAATATTAACTTCTTAATATAAAACTGAAGGAAATTGATTATAACCTGAGAGACAGTCTTTTAGAAAACTCTGAGGACTGTTCCATTCATTAGAGGTCAAAGCAAATTTTATTGATATAAATTTTTGAGAGAAGGAGTTGCAAGTCAAACAATGTATTGTCAGTTTGTACAATCCAGATTTGTATGTACAAAGTGAGCAATAGGTCATTGTGACTCCTTGCAAGATTAAGAAAGAAAGTTATCTCTTAAAGAGATGTAGTTAACACAGATGTGCCACATATACTAAAGGGGAAGGAGGTGGTCCAAAGAGACAGAAGAAAATTATGTTTAAATTTTTCTTATCTTGCCATATGAATTTTATTTCATCAATACAGTGATTTGCCTGAGGAAGACTCATTTCCTAACATATGTTCAAGGAAAAGAATTTTAAAATATTTAACTGGAAGAGGGTTTGCAAGATGGAAATAAAAATGGGTTGCTGCTTGTATACCAAAAAAAAAAAAAAAAAGCATTCTGGGATTATAGCATGAAATTAGATTAGCAAGATTTACATTTAAATGAAGGTAGCAGGGTTTTTCTCACATGACCTCATTATTTTCTCACCAGCTTAATAAATAATACAGAAACAAACTGCTGGATATTAAGGAGTTGCTGTAGAATCAAATTGCCTGCAATCAAGTTAAAGCAGTTGGTACATAAACAGGTGCTTTCAACAAATGGAAATGTAAAACACTACCTTATGTGTATATAACATAGATGAACCGTTTTTTAAAAATATAATTTTTTCAAACTGTTGATAGAAAAAAAATACAACAAAGGAGCAGAGTTTCAGTTTTATTCAGGGACTTTACTGAGAAAAACTTGGAAAATAGCCTCTTAGTAGCTCCAAGGGGAGTGCGCCAAAGAAATAGGGAAAGAACCAGTATACATGTACGAGTTTTTTGGCTGGGGGATATACCTAGTCAATCATATATATTGGTAAAAATTACTGCTAGTTACAAAAAACTAGTTATCTCAAGTATTAATGTTTTTCTATGTATGAGAAGATGAAAGAATCTAGGATCATTGAAGTTCTTCCTTAGTTGTGCCTCAATTATTGAAAGGTCCATGATTCCCAAACATAGAATGTTTCATCCTAGTTTCCCCCATCCTGAATTCCCCTCAGGGCACACTGTCAGTGGGTGACTGCACTTGGTTGGAATTAATCCTTTGCTTAACTGGATGATGAAGCAGACTTTTCTCTTCTTGTTTACAATGCAATAAATAAATATATTTTAAGAATATTTATTTATTTCACTGCACTGGATCTTAGTTGTGGCATATGGGATCTAGTTCCCTGACCAGGGATTGAACCTGTGGCTCCCCTGCACTGGAAGTGCAGAGCTCCATCCACTGGACAAACAAGGAAGTCCCAAATAAATGCATTTTTAAAGTATATGATCAAGGTAATGAAAGATAGAATAAAAAAGAAAAATTGTGAGAAATCTACTCTAACTAAATTTTATTAAAATAAGCTAAACTTAATTTAGGCTTTTAGTCTTTTAATTTCAGATTTCACTGTAGTTAAAAATTGTAAGCTTGCTTAAAACATTGCTTTTATCTTTGATAATTTGGTCAAGACATCTTGAGGAAGAATAAGTTGATGTAACACATTTAGGTTAAACAAGAAGACTATAGAGTCAGGCAACCCTTGTTTCAAATTCTGCTTTCAAAACTTACTATAATAGTTCTATGCCCTTGAATAAGTCACTTGTCCTATTTTTGTCACAATTTTCTTGTATAAAAATGGGAATAATTTCTAAAATATTAAAAGAGATAGTGCAGGCATATGAAGAACCTAGGATGTACCAAGTATGTTTGGCACTAATGAATATAATACAATTTTTCTATATACATTACAATTTTGTCACAGAAAAATGCCAGTACTTCCAAGAAAATTAGAAGATAACCATTCATTTTAAATTGTGCCCTAGATTACTATAAATTTTCTTTTCTAAAAGTTTATGAATTTGCTTTTTTTGTTGTTAGGTCCAGATATTCGTTATTCAGATTCCAAAATCTGATTCATGGCCAGTCTGCTTATAATTACCATGTTGACAGATGAATACAGTGTCGAGAATATTTTTTTTTTTTCCTACTTAACTGTGGAATGAATTAAATACCTATTCATCATATCTATTCATATACTTTCTGGATAGTAATTCACCTATCATTCAGGTGTCTCTCATCCTCGGAGCACATACTTCTGACAGTGTCAGGGGTTCTTGGAGATGCAGTCCAGAATCCCTAGTCTTCTAATGAGCTAGTGGATGAAGGGGTAAAGGGAAGAAAATCATTGCAGATGTGAAGTGTTGAGGTCATTGGCTTCGCCATCACATGCAGAAACCAATATCTCTCATCCTGGTATCAGTGGGATCATGAATCAAGTAAATGATTTGAAATAATCATATAATTTTGAAATACCACCTCACCCACAACCATCAACCTGGGCAATTGTGTATATGCATGTCCACGTGAGCACACACACACACACACTCACACACTTGAGTGTAACTCTCTGTCATGAAGAACCAAGGGAAATTAAAATTTTCTACTTGAACACACTAAGTCAGGAAAGATTACAACACTTTTAAGATATTAAAGAGTCAAAATATTCTCTTTCCCTTCATTACTTTAACTGGAGTGATCACACTGTAGCCATATTACCTGATACACTGGCAGAGCTAGAATATGACTTTTAAGCAAAAGTCGGTCCTAAATGCAATAGGATAAAAAGCTAGGTACGTGGTGTAACTTGAAAGACACAGTGAGAAACTGCTCTCCCAATCTGTTCAATATTTTAACTGAAATTTCATCATCTAAGCTTCATTCTCTGAATTTCTAGGGATAATAAAAATGCGTGGAGTTTTTTAAATGTTAAAATAAAACAGCATTCATCATGTTTTTTGTGTGGTCAAGAATAAGAAAACATTTTACAGCAATGAGATCAAGCTGTGTAATGATATACAAGATAGAAACTTTTGAAAAATAAATGTACCACTAAACTCAAAGTTAGTCACATTTAGGTTATTTATTTATTATTTGCATAGGAGTCATAGTGAGACCTATTAAGAATCTAGAAGGCATGAAGAGGGAATCATAAGAAGAAGGGAATTTCTGAAAAGGGAGGGAGAACAATGTGTGTAGCCCAACTTTGCCATCTATATAATTTTGCCTGTAGGACCTGGCAGGCTATAGTCCATGGAGGTAATAAAGAGTCGGAAACAACTGAGTGACTAAGCACACACATACATAAGCTACTGCCTTTATGTATAAATTTTATATATAAGTAGAGCATATAAGCATGGTGAATATATCGTCCCCATTCTTCCAGCAAACATATGATCAAAAGTGTGGTGGTGGTGGTTTGGTTGCTAAGTTATGACTGACTCTTGAGACCCTGTGGACTCTAGCCTGCCAGGCTCCTCTATCCATGAAATTTCCCAGGCAAGAATGCTGGAGTGGGTTGTCATTTCCTTCTCCAGGGTATCTTCTCAACCCCAGGACTGAACTCGTGTCCCCTGCATTGTAAGTAATCTACATTGTAGCCAGATTCTTTACTGCTGAGCCACCAGGGATTCCTAGTTAAATGTATAGGTTCTGATAAAACTCTAGTACAAATGTAAAGTAGAATTACCTTTACCATAACAATAAACTATTATTACTACATTCACCCTGAAAGCAAAACAACTTTAGCAGCCTATGTTATATCTTCTTAAAGGATTATTTCAAATACTCTTGGAACATTTACAATGTAAATAAAGGCAAAAAAATGGCTGTGTTGGGAACTGAGAAGACTTAGAAATCTATTCTTTCTAGAAATGTTAATGTATCTTCTTAATAAGATCCATGTTTCATTGGTCTTAGACACATCACGGAGACTTTAGAAAACATTGACATGTTCACTAAAAATGGATGATTTTAGCTTAATTGTTTGCAGCTTCTTTTCACTTTCCTAGTGCCACTCCACTCATACTAGTAATTAAAACTTGAGTTCTGAAGGCTTTTTTCCTGAGACCAGGCTGAGAAAAGTAAAAAAGAAATGAAACTGAAGGCTTACAAACAAGGAAAAAGCCCTGGCTATTTTCCCACATGTGTTTTTGAAGAAAAAATAAGTTTAAAACTTTTCTGATTTATTTTCAAAAAGAAAACATCCTTTAAATATAGAACACATTCATTTGTTTTATAAAGACCAATCTGGGTTTTCAAACTACAAATTTGACTAAATGAGAACCCCAGCAGGTGTTCCCTCTTGATCATATGACATTGCCTAGAGTTGGGTTTATGGTGAGAGTATGTCTCAGCCTTTCTTATGCATTTCAGCGTGGGTATTTTCTTGTGTGCCTGATGTGTAGGAATTATACAGCTAGTGTCTGGATTCCTTTAAAAGAAAACTTCTCTGGGTGCAGCTGTAGGTCTGATGTGTCCATGGGAGGTGGTAACTTCAGGTTCCTATGTTGCCATCATGGAACATAATCTCTCACATAGCCTGGAAAAGTTAGGAGGACCACCTCCTTTATAGCAGGAAGACACTATTAAGGTCCACTGCCACAGAACAAACTTAAATCATATTTAGTAGAGGCCGCTGCTTCCCATCTCCTGAGATTATGGTTCATCTTGGGGAGCTCATCAGCTCAAGATTCTTGGAAGACACTATCAAGCCTTGCATCTAAATATTTTCACTGACTTTAACATTTAACTGTATTTGGTAGCCATACCTTGGAAGCCAATCACATCTTTATTGTATTATTACTGTGACTTGTCAAAATATTTCTGGGTAGCTTGAAATGTATGGCAGCAACTTGTGAGTGATCTTGGATTTGCATACTGTCCCTTCAAAAATTAATCAATAGTTAATCTAAGGAAATGAAAAAAAAATTTTTTTTGAGATGACTTGAATACAGCTTGGGAGACAGTCTTTCAGAAAACTCTGAAAACTGTTCTGCCTGTTAGAGGTCAATGTATAATTATATGTTTTTTGAGACAAAAGATGATACATCAAATGAATTATTGACAGTTTACAGAATCCAGATCTGCATATACAAAGCAAGTACTGGGTCATCATGATCTCTTACAGCAGCAGCAGTCCCCACCCATTCTGGCCTCAGGGCCTGGTTTATGGACGATGATTTTTCCATGGACTAGTGTAGGGGGTAGTGGTTCAGGTGGTAATGCAAGTGATGGGGAATGGCAGATGAAACTTAGCTAGCTTGCCCATCATTCACCTCCTGCTGTTTACCTGGTGTTTAAGGTGGTGCAGGAGATAGGGACCCCTGACTTACAGGATTAAGATGGAAGCTTATTTCCTTGGGAGGTCTGATTAATGCAGATGCACAACATACACTAATGGGGAAGGAGGAAGCTCAAACAGAAAAAGCATTATGTTTAATTTTTCATGTCTTGCTATAAAATATGAATTTTATTTTATCAATAAGTTTGCCAGCATTGGGAAGAAATCAAGTAAATTCCACAAGAGAAGCATCCTGTAAAATATCTGTCTCAATACTGAAAGAGGAGTCAAATAATCTGTTAGAAAAGGTAAAGTTGTGACTTACTTGGAATCACAATTGACAGGGACTAATACTGAGGAAGGGATCTGATTATGTCTTTGAAGAGGGAACAAGGAAGTGTGTGGAAAAGAAGAGCTGGAAATAAGAAGATATGGGCAGAAATGAAAGATTGTGACCATCAAATTTTTTTTTTTTTTTTTAGTATTAAGCTTTTTATTTTTTTAATTTTAAAATCTTTAATTCTTACATGTGTTCCCAAACATGAACCCCCCTCCCACCTCCCTCCCCATAACATCTCTGTGGGTCATCCCCATGCACCAGCACCAAGCATGCTGTATCCTGCATCAGACATAGACTGGCGATTCAATTCTTACATGATAGTATACATGATAGAACGCCATTCTCCCACATCATCCCACCCTCTCCCTCTTCCTCTGAGTCCAAAAGTCCGTTATACACAGCTGTGTCTTTTTTCCTGTCTTGCATACAGGGTCGTCATTGCCATCTTTCTAAATTCCATATATATGTGTTAGTATACTGTATTGGTGTTTTTCTTTCTGGCTTACTTCACTCTGTATAATCGGCTCCAGTTTCATCCATCTCATCAGAACTGATTCAAATGAATTCTTTTTAATGGCTGAGTAGTACTCCATTGTGTATATGTACCACAGCTTTCTTATCCATTCATCTGCTGATGGACATCTAGCTTGTTTCCATGTCCTGGCTATTATAAACAGTGCTGCGATGAACATTGGGGTACATGTGCCTCTTTCAATTCTGGTTTCCTCGGTGTGTATGCCCAGCAGTGGGATTGCTGGGTCATAAGGGAGTTCTATTTGCAATTTTTTAAGGAATCTCCACACTGTTCTCCATAGTGGCTGTACTAGTTTGCATTCCCACCAACAGTGTAGGAGGGTTCCCTTTTCTCCACACCCTCTCCAGCATTTATTGCTTGCAGATTTTTGGATCGCAGCCATTCTGACTGGTGTGAAGTGGTACCTCATTGTGGTTTTGATTTGCATTTCTCTGATAATGAGTGATGTTGAGCATCTTTTCATGTGTTTGTTAGCCATCCGTATGTCTTCTTTGGAGAAATGTCTATTTAGTAGGAATCAACTTGCCTGACTTCAGGCTCTACTACAAAGCTACAGTCATCAAAACAGTATGGTACTGGCACAAAGACAGACATATAGATCAATGGAACAAAATAGAAAGCCCAGAGATAAATCCACACACATATGGACACCTTATCTTTGGCAAAGGAGGCAAGAATATACAATGGAGTAAAGACAATCTCTTTAACAAGTGGTGCTGGGAAAACTGGCCAACCACCTGTAAAAGAATGAAACTAGATCACTTTCTAACACCGCACACAAAAATAAACTCAAAATGGATTAAAGATCTAAATGTAAGACCAGAAACTATAAAACTCCTAGAGGAGAACATAGGCAAAACACTCTCAGACATAAATCACAGCAGGATCCTCTATGATCCACCTCCCAGAATTCTGGAAATAAAAGCAAAAATAAACAAATGGGATCTAATTAAAATTAAAAGCTTCTGCACAACAAAGGAAAATATCAGCAAGGTGAAAAGACAGCCTTCTGAATGGGAGAAAATAATAGCAAATGAAGCAACTGACAAACAACTAATCTCAAAAATATACAAGCAACTTATGCAGCTCAATTCCAGAAAAATAAACGACCCAATCAAAAAATGGGCCATCAAATATTAAACATAAACTAATTTATTGTCTATCTAGATAGACAATATCTTGCCAGGAGCCAGCACGAGGAATCCCGCCCATGACAAAGGTCATGAGGAAGAGGCTTGACAGGCAAAGGCAAGTCAGGTCTCAAGGGGTCTTCTGCCTGAGCATCTACCCCGAAACCAAAATCTGTCTGTTTACTGTTTGCTATACTGTACTCTTCTGACATTTATGGGGGGCTATCCCTGACCATCTTTCTCTAAAGAAAATTAACTTAGAGCTCTAGTTAATAAGTCTCCTGGGTATAAAAGGAGTGTCTCAGCTCAAACCCCTCTGATAGCTTTCTAACTTGCCTGACAGGTCTGTCCTGATTTTTGCAACTGCACGTGTGTGATTGTTTACAGCCTCCCAAACGTGAGAGACACAGAAAGCTTAAAAAATTCTAGGAAAAATCATTAGAATAGAACTGATTAAGGGTTTCATTGTGGAGCTGATACTTGCTGTCAAGTTTTCATACCCTTTATTTGTTGTGAACCCTGGAGTACGTTAATTAATATAGTTGGTATATAGGAAAAACAAGTAGCAACATAGATCTTTGAGTTAAGTACTTTCTTTGTTATAACCCGCTGCACCTTTGTTCTATAGGGATGTAACTTTAGTGCTTTTAACGGTGATGCCTATTAAAGAAAAACACTTCAGGGGAAATGAGATTAACATTCATTAAGGAAGAGAGCCATAAAGTGTTAACAGGCTTCTTGGCCAGAAGATAATATAAATCACCTGAGAACTTTTGTGTATGGAAAGATATGCAGAAAGAAAGCCTGGTATCGATAAGGGTCAGGACTGCTGCCCCTGCATGACTCTGCATCTTCCATTATGTAAAACTTAGGGTGTATAAGCACCTTTTCAAAATAAAGTTATGGGGTTTTTTGCACAAGCTTGGCTCCCCCTGTGTCAACTCTCTCTCTCTCTTTCTCCCTCTCCCTCTCTCTCTTTTTCAGGCTGATCCCTTGGAACACAGAGGCTTGCTGTGTCTACTTATTTTCCCAGGCTTCTAAGACCCATGCGAGAGGGAGCCCAAGGCAGGCTCCTGTGGCCTACATAGACGGTGCAAGTTTCTTGTCTTGAGACTTTATTAGCTTTCCGTGTAAACCAAGGAATATCAGCCTCTTTTCTCCTCTATTTTTTCACTATATTATTCTTCCTCAATCTCTCTTTAAATTTCTAATTAATCTCTCTTTAATCGCTGACTCCATCCCCACTTCAAACTTCCTGGATCCATCGGGGCTGGGCCCTGGCAATATCTAGATAGATATCTAGATAGATAGTTTCATCTAGGGTTCTATCTCTCTATTCTTTACTGTTTTGGTTGAAGAGGCTTTTCCTAGGGACCCAAAATGTGTAATGATGATAAATGGAGGTAGATTATGATCATCACAATAGATAAAAAGGAGAACCTCTCTAACACTTATTTTGTGAGTGAAGATTTGTATCTGAATTTGTGTTTAACAGAAAAGTAATAGTCTACATGTGAAATTTTTATGCTCCACAAATTTTCAAAGAATATAACTTATATAACCAAATAAATTTTGTTGTTTTAAAGAAGTTTACATGGGTGACTCCACTCACAAATTATTAACCACTTTATATGAGTTTTAGATTTTTAAAATTTTATTTTAATGTAAAACTAAAAAATCTTGTGAATATTCTTTCTATATTTCAGAATCCTACTGTTACTTTAAAGTGCAGCTCCTCCATAGATCCAGCATTAATAGAGGTTTCCTCTCTGGTTTTCAGTTCTCTCTCTCTCTCTCTCTCACACACACCAGGTATATCTGTAGCACCCTCACACTACTTAAAATGAAATTACTTTATGGTAGTGTTAGTCGCTCAGTTGTGTCCAACTCTTTGTGGCCCCATGGACTGTAGCCTGACAGGCTCCTCTATTCATGGAATTCTCCTGGCAAGAATACTGTAGTGAGTAACGATTCCCTTCCCCAAGGGCTCTTCCTAACCCAGGGACTGAACCTAGGTCTCCTGCATTGCAGGCAGATTCTTTACTGCCTGAGCAACAAGGGTAGCCCCCAAATGACACTTTTATGCACTGTTATCTTGAAACAAGACTGCCTGGGCCCAAATCCTGAATCTACTATATATTATCTCTGTGGCATTTATCATGTGACTTCAATTTTTTGTGCCTCAGGGTATTCCTTTGTAAACTATGAGCTGTAATAGTATAACTTCCATAAAATATAGTAGTGAAAAATCAAACTAATACATAAAATGTACTGAAAATCATATCTAAAATGCTATAAACAATAAATGTTAATCATTATGATTACTATATTATTAGGTATAGTACCATTGTTAATATCTCTACTTAGGTGCACTGAAAAGGATGAAAACTAATACTGACCAAATGTTAGTTGAGTAAAAGATTCTGTTTTATGTGCTCTCATGCTTTATTCACGTTCTCTTGTAGTCACTAAGAAATAAAGTTTGTCTATATTTCAAGTTATATGTGATGATCACAGATGTACTTCCACATACATAAATGTTCAAATAATGGAACAGAGGTATTATCCAGTAGGAATATGAACAATAAGAAAATTTTGATATGTTTAAAAAATTTCGCTCTCATATTACACAGAATTCTAATGAGCTACTAATTTTATTTCTCTTAATTTTTATCCATTTCTATCTATAGATCTCTCTTAATGATATATAAAAATATATAGCAAGAGAAATGGGAAATATGGTAATATCAGTAATAAGCACTTCCCGCATGCTCAGCACTCTAGTCAGTTATTTTCAGCATTGTGTTATTTAATGTTATTTTATTTTAGTTAACACTATCTAGACTATTACTGATCACTTATTGGTGTTAAAAGGCAAGGAAACTGAGGCTTAGAGAGTAAGTCATTTATATACAGAAAAAGTGCCGAAGCCATGATTAGAATCCAGGCTCTTTAACATCAAAGGCCAAATTCTTAAGCATAAGACAAATCTAAATGTTTACATTCTAAGATAGTAAGTAGTACAACCCCTAAATTCTCCATCTCTGAATTGTACTGTGAAATTAGACAATAGCTCTAAGGAGTCAACTGAAAGCTTCATAGAAAAATTGCCCTATTTTGAATGCAACCTCTCTTCTAAATAAACTCAAAAAGGACAAGCAGTTGTTCAGTCTGCACTTTATTAGTCCTTTAAAAAATATTGTCATGCCTGGATTCAGTGGTGCTGCAATTGCATTAATAAGTACAGGATATAAAAACTGTTTTCAAATTCTTATTGCTCTTTAAAAACAAACATATTTTAATAGGATGGAACTTGTCACTTACAAGGGAAAATATCCAGCATATATTTTTTCTTGTCATGATGTAGCTGTCTCTTTTGTTTCAGTATTTCAGAAAACTATCTATAGGCAAATGAGAACTGGGAGACCAGAGCAGGGTTGTTATTAAGAGGGAGGCTGTCAAATCCCATTCCAATCTCTTCATTTCAGTCAGCACTTTGCTTCAAAGTATGACTGAGATCATTGAAATATGATTATTGCAATGCTAGACTCATCTGCAGCAAGATCAGCTTTATTAAGGAAACCAAATTCTTCACAGGAAAAGAGACATATTAATGATGTTGAACCCTTGATATCAAAGGAATTAGGTGATAACTCAAGTGACTTGAAAATTCAGTGATTAATGTATGTAAGTGCTGTAAGTACTATCTTCATCTTTACGGCTTTTGTGAATTATACCACTTCAGAGCCAAGGAGGAAGTGGACACTTTTTCTCTTTGCCAAAGATTAACCTCAGTTTGTCTTCATCTCCTTCATGCAAAAGAGGTATTGCTCATATCATTAATGGTAATTTCTGAATATCAGACACTGTGGCAAATTTTAATCATTACTCAGATAAAATGTCCCTTTCTACTCTGCTGTGACCATAAATAAATGTTAATATTAACCCTTAGAAATTTTATCTGAAATTTAAGAAAAACAGGGAATTTCTAGTATTTGAATCTTGTTCTCAGTTAAATACTCTTTATACCATAGCTTTTGGTTCCTAGAGTAAAATGCACATAACCATCTGATCTCAGAACTATCTTTCCATGAAGTGCAGTCACAAAGCAGTGTTGTGTGATTAAACCAATGTTTTCAGACCACCAACAAAAATTTCAGTTTATAATATGAACATGTTTTGCCTCAAACATTGGACATATTGCTGTTTTGTTTATCTCCATCTCTCCAAAACACTTGCTGCTTCATTAAGGTTGATAATAAAAACAAAAATATATATATATTTTTAGCTATTATCTCCTCACATTTCTCCTTGAGCATCTACTTTGCCAGTTCCTCAGGGAATAAGATTAAGTCATCTAGATTTTACCGGTTGCATTTATCCCATTATTTGCCTCAGAGACTTCACTACCTCAAGCTGGCTCTAAAGCATCAACTTCTGTTCATACCCTACTATCATTAGCTTTACTCCTTCACCACTAAATGCAGATATCTGAGTACCTCCATATACATAATGTGGCATCATTGAAATTACACACTTTAGTTTGAAGCTCATATATGCATAGTGATCTGTCATATACAATCAACAGTCTGAAAGCCAAGTCCTTATTTCCTATAAGAACAATAGAAATGTTACACAAAACTAATTCAAAATGTTTTTTTTTAAATTTAATTCCATGTTTTGTGCATATTTTACCAACCTTTTGTTTACTGAGCAATCAGAAAAGACTGAAAAAAGAAAAAAAAAAAAAAAAAAAGAAGTGTAGGTTGGTCCATCTCTCTCTTTCCTTCTATATTATTAATTTCAACATAAGTTGGTTAATGAAGAAAAGTAATAAGAGACAGTGTCATATATTTTTTACCTTTTCATACTGTTCATGGGTTTCTCAAGGCAAGAATACTGAGTTGTTTTGTTATTCCCTTCTCCAGTGGACCACATTTTGTCAGAACTCTCCACCATGACCCATCTATCTTGGGTGGCCCTGCATGGCATGGCACATAGTTTCATTGAGTTAGACAAGCTTTGGGCCATGTGATCAGTTTGATTAGTTTTCTGTGATTATGGTTTTCATTCTGTCTGCCCTCTGCCAGATAAGAGTAAGAGGCTTATTGAAACTTCCTGGTGGGAGAGACTGACTGGAGGAACTGGGTCTTGTTCTGATGGGTGGGGCCATGCTCAGTTCAGTTCAGTTCAGTTTGGAGAAGGAAATGGCAACCCACTCCAGTACCTTTGCCCGGAAAATCCCATGGACAGAGCAGCTGGTAGGCTACAGTCCATGGGGTCACAAAGAGTTGGACATGACTGAGCGACTTCACTTTCACTCAGATGCTCAGTCATGTCTGACTCTTTGTGACCCCATGGACTGCAGCCCTCCAGGCCTCCCTGTCAATCAACTCCCAGAGTTTACTCGAACTCATGTCCATTGAGTCGATGATGTCATCCAACCATCTCATCCTCTGTTGTCTCCCTCTCCTCCTGCCTTCAATCTTTCCTAACATCAGGGCCTTTTCAAAAGAGTCAGCTCTTTGCATCAGGTGGGTAAAGTACTGGAGTTTCAGCTTCAACTTCAGTCCTTCTAATGAACATTCAGGACTCATTTCCTTTAGGATGGACTGGTTGGATCTCCTTGCAGTCCAAAGGACTTTCAAGAGTTTTCTCCAACATCACAGTTAAAAAGCATCAATTCTTCGGTGCTCAGCTTTCTTTGCTGGGCCAGGCTCAGTAAATCTTGAATCCAATTTTCTGTTGATGGGCAGGGCTGTGTTCCCTCCCTGTTGTTTGACTTGAGACCAAACTGTGGTAGAGATAATGAAGAAAATGGCCACCTCCTTCAAAAGGTCCTGTGTGTGCACTGCCGCACTCAGTGCCCTGACCCTGTAGCAGGCCACCACCAAACCAAGCCTCCAACAAAGACTCACAGACACTCACAGACACTCACAGGCAAGTCTGGGTCAGTCTTTTGTGGGGTCAAATAGCTGAAAAAAGAAGAGAAGTGAAAGCCAAAGGAGAAAAGGAAAGATACACATTTGAATGCAGACTTCCAAAGAATGGCAGGGAGAGAAAAGAAAGCCTTCTTCAGTGATCAAGGAAAAGAATAGAATGGGAAAGACTAGAGATCTCTTCAAGAAAATTAGAGATACCAAGGGAACATTTCATGTAAAGATGGGCACAATGAAGGACAGAAATTGTATGGACCTAACAGAAGCAGACAATATTAAGAAAATGTGCCAAGAAGACACGGAAGAACTATACAAAAAAGATCTTCATGACCCAGATAACCACCATGGTATTATCACCCACCTAGAGCCAGACATCCTGGAATGGGAAGTCAAGTGGCCTTAGGGAGCATCTCTATGAACAAAGCTAGTGGAGGTGATGGAATTCCAGTTGAAGTATTTCAAATCTTGAGAGATGATGCTATGAAAGTGCTGCACTCAATATACCAGCAAATTTGGAAAATTCAGCAGTGACCATAGGATTGGAAGAGGTCAGTTTTCCTTCCAATCCCAAAGAAAGGCAATGCCAAAGAATGCTCAAACTATTGCACAAGTGCACTCATCTCACACGCTAGTAAAGTAATGCTCAAAATTCTGCAAGCTAGGCTTCAGCAGTACATGAACTGTGAGCTTCCAAATGTTCAAGCTCGATTTAGAAAAGGCAGAGGAACCAGAGATGAAATGACCAACATCCTTTGGATCATCAAAAAAGCAGGAGAATTCCAAAAAAACATCTTCTGTTTATTGACTATGCCAAAGCCTTTGACTGTGTGGATCACAATAAACTGAGGAAAATTCTGAAAGAGATGGGAATACCAGGCCATCTGACCTGCCCCTGAGAAATTTGTATTCAGGTCAAGAAACAATAGAATTGAACATGGAGCAACATACTGGTTCCAAGTCAGGAACAGAGTACATCAAGGCTCTATATTGTCACCCTGCTTATTTAATTTTTATGCAGAGTGTATCATATGAAATCCTGAGCTGGATGAAGCACAAGCTGGAATCAAGATTTCCAGGATAAATATCAATAACCTCAGGTGTGCAGATGACACCACTCATATGGCAGAAAGTGAAGAAGAACTAAAGGGCTTATTGATGAAAGTGAAAGAGGAGAGTGAAAAAGTTGGCTTAAAACTCAACTAAGAGCATGACATCTTGTCCCATCACTTCATGCAAATAGATGGGAAACATTGGAAACAGTGGCAGACTTTATTTTGGGGTGCTCAAAAATCCCTGCAGATGATGACTGCTGCCATGAAATTAAAAAATGATTGCTCCTTGGAGGAAAAGCTATGACCAATCTGGACAGCATATTAAAAAGCAGAGACATTATTTTCCAACAAAGGTCCATTTAGTAAAAGCTATGGTTTTTCCAATAGTCATGTATGGATGTGAGAATTGGAGTATAAAGAAAGCTGAGGGCTGAAGAATTAATGCTTTTGAACTGTGATGTTGGAGAAGACTCTTGAGAGTCCCTTGGACTGCAAGGAGATCCAACCAGTCAATCCTAAAGGAAATCAGTCCTGAATATTCATTGGAAAGATCGATACTGAAGCTGAAACTCTAATACTTCTGCCACCTTTTGGGAAGAACTGACTCATTGGAAAAGACCCTGATGCTGGGAAAAAAATGAAGGTGGGAGAAGAAAGGAATGACAGAAGATGAGATGATTGGATGGCATCACCAACTTGATGGACATTAGTCTGAGCAAGCTCTGGGAGTTGGTGATGGATACGGAAGCTTGGCATACTGCAGTCCATGGGTTGCAAAGAGTCAGAGATGATTGAAGAACAGAACTGATTGAATTGAGCATAAGTCAAAAAGACATAATAGTCTTCTTTGGTCATTCATGTTCCTTCGAATATGATGAACATTTTTTCATTCAAAAGAAGTGAGTGCTGGTTTGAATTGAAAGCAGGACTTATTATGGCTTTCTGTTGGACCATAAAGAATGATGCTAAAGAATTGATGCTTTCAAATTGTGGTGCTGGAGATGACTCTTGAGAGTCCCTTTGGTGGTAAGGAGATCAAATCTATCAATACTAAAGGAAATCAACCCTTTTAAGTGATGGAAGGACTTATGCTAAAGCTGAAGCTCCAATACTTTGACCACCAGATGTGAAAAGCCAATTCATTAGAAAAGATCTGATGCTGGGTAAGATTGAAGGCAAAAGGAGAAAGGGGAAGCAGAGAATGAATTGTTAGATAACATCATTGAAATGGATATGAAGTTGAGCAAACTTTGAAAGGTAATGAAGAACAGTGAAGCCAGGGTGCTGCAGTAGATGGACTTGTAAAGAGTCGGACACGACTTAACGACAGAACAATAACAATCAGGGTTGTCCACACCCTCATTTATTCAGTTATATATGTAACATGGGCTTCCCAGGTGCTCAGTGGTAAAGAATTCTCCTGCCAGTGCAGGAGACACAGGAAATTCGAGTTTGATCCCTGGGTCAAGAAGATCCCCTGAAGTAGGAAATGGCAACCCACTCCAGTATTCTTGCCTGGAAAATTCCATGGACAAGGTAGCCTGGCCATCTGCAGTCCATGGGGTAAGAAAGAGAAGGACACGACTAAGTGGCTGAGCATGCATGAACATATACGTAACATATTGTATCTGGTATAAGCTTTAATCTCCAATAAGATGGTATTTGGAGATGCAGCCTTTGGGGAACAGAGTGAAATGTATCATGAAGATGTGATTCTCATGATGTGACTAGTACCTTTACAAGAAAAGGAAAAGGTGAAGCTCTGTGTGTTTTTCTGCTACAGAAGGACACAGTTAGAAGGCAAAAATCTGTAAGTCAGAGTACTCTCTAGAACCTGATCCTGCTGGCTTCCTGATTCCATGACTATAGCCAGGAGAACTGTTAGATAATTTTTTTTCTATTGTTTAAGCAGGGCTTCCCTGGTGCCCCCACCCCCATCTCAGTCCATAGTATTTTGTTATAATAGCCTTAATGGAATAAGACACATTCCTTATTTTGTTATAATAGTCTTAATGGAATAAGTACACATTAACTTGTACTCAGTTGTTGTTCAATTGTTCAGTAGTGTCTGAATCTTTGCGACCACACGGACTGCAGTAACCAGGCTTCCCTGTCCATCACCATTACCCGGAGCTTGCTCAAATTCATGTCCATTGAGTCAGTGATGCAATGAAACCATCTCATCCTCTGTTGTCACCTTCTGCTCCTGCCTTCAATCTTTCTCAGCATCAGGATCTTTTCTAATGAGTTGGCTTTTCACATAAGGTGGCCAAAGTATTGGAGTTTCAGGTTCAGCATCAGTCCTTACAATGAATAGTCAGGTTGATTTCCTTTAGGATTGACTGGTGTGATCTCCTTGCAACTAAGGGACTCTCAAGAATCTCCTTCAAAACCACAGTTCAAAAGCATCATTTCTTTGATACTCAGACTTCTTTATGATCCAACTCTTACATCCATACATGGCTAGTGGAGAAGTCATAGCTTTTACTATAGGGACCTTTGTCAGCAAAGTGATGCCTCTGCTTTTTAATACACTGTCTAGGTTTGGCATAGCTTTTTTTCCGAGGAGTAAGGGTTTTTTTAATTTTATAGCTGCAGTCACCATCTGCAGTGATTTTGGAGCCCAATAAAGTAAAATCTGTTCTGTTTCCATTGTTTCCCCATCTGCTTGCCATGAAGTGATGGAACCAGATGCCATGATCCTAGTTATTTGAATGTTGAGTCTTAGGCCAACTTTTTCACTCTCCTCTTTCACTTTCATCAAGAGGCTCTTTGGTTCCTCTTCACTTTCTGCCATAAGGGTGGTTTCATCTCCATATCTGAGGTTACTCAGTTGGGTGCTGCTAAACTCCCAGGTGTTTTGATACAATGGAGCTGTAAGCTCATGGGATATTGTAAACACTATATGCATATGGAACAGTAGGGATCAGGGGGTACACATATTGCATACATCTAGTACGTTCATAGAATGATCCCTTGTCCCATCAACTTTACTTAAAAAACATAAATTTAAAAGAAAATTATTAAGAATTTCAAGGAGCATTAACCAAATTTAGATCCCTAAGAGTGGGGCCCTATGTGACTGCACAGGTTGCACATTCATGAAGTTGGCCCTGAGTGTTTTCACTGTATATGGAACTGAAGAATATCAAGAACTATCTTGAAGGAAACACTGATATTAACCTAGAATATAAATGTTACGTGTCAGGATAAAAACTATCCAAAAATAAATAATGGTAAAAATTAGGGTCATTTTAAGAGGAAGTATTTTTGAATCACATTGTAACAGAGAAGTGTATTAGATAATTCTACCAAAGGTAGAAACATATAGTATCTAAGAAAGTCATTTAAAAATATATTGTAGTTTCTGGTCTTACATTTAGATCTTTAATCCATTTTGAGTTTATTTTTGTGTGCGGTGTTAGAAAGTGATCTAGTTTCATTCTTTTACAAGTGGTTGACCAGTTTTCCCAGCACCACTTGTTAAAGAGATTTTCTTTACTCCATGGTATATTCTTGCCTCCTTTGTCAAAGATAAGGTGTCCATATGTGTGTGGATTTATCTCTGGGCTTTCTATTTTGTTCCATTGATCTATATGTCTGTCTTTGTGCCAGTACCATACTGTTTTGATGACTGTGGCTTTGTAGTAGAGCCTGAAGTCAGGCAAGTTGATTCCTCCAGTTCCATTCTTCTTTCTCAAGATTGCTTTGGCAGTTCGAGGTTTTTTGCATTTCCATACAAATCTTGAAATTATTTGTTCTAGTTCTGTGAAAAATATGGCTGGTAGCTTGATAGGGATTGCATTGAATTTGTAAATTGCTTTGGGTAGTATACTCATTTTCACTATATTGATTCTTCCGATCCATGAACATGGTATATTTCTCCATCTATTAGTGTCCTCTTTGATTTCTTTCATCAGTGCTTTATAGTTTTCTATATATAGGTCTTTAGTTTCTTTGGGTAGATATATTTGTAAGTATTTTATTCTTTTCGTTGCAATGGTGAATGGAATTGTTTCCTTAATTTCTTTTTCTACTTTCTCATTATTAGCGTATAGGAATGCAAGGGATTTCTGTGTGTTGATTTTATATCCTGCAATTTTACTATATTCATTGATGAGCTCTAGAGGAGAACATAGGCAAAACACTCTCAGACATAAATCACAGCAAGATCCTCTATGATCCACCTCCCAGAATTCTGGAAATAAAAGCAAAAATAAACAAATGGGATCTAATTAAAATTAAAAGCTTCTGCACAACAAAGGAAAATATCAGCAAGGTGAAAAGACAGCCTTCTGAATGGGAGAAAATAATAGCAAATGAAGCAACTGACAAACAACTAATCTCAAAAATATACAAGCAACTTATGCAGCTCAATTCCAGAAAAATAAACGACCCAATCAAAAAATGGGCCAAAGAACTAAATAGACATTTCTCCAAAGAAGACATACGGATGGCTAACAAACACATGAAAAGATGCTCAACATCACTCATTATCAGAGAAATGCAAATCAAAACCACAATGAGGTACCACTTCACACCAGTCAGAATGGCTGCGATCCAAAAATCTGCAAGCAATAAATGCTGGAGAGGGTGTGGAGAAAAGGGAACCCTCCTACACTGTTGGTGGGAATGCAAACTAGTACAGCCACTATGGAGAACAGTGTGGAGATTCCTTAAAAAATTGCAAATAGAACTCCCTTATGACCCAGCAATCCTACTGCTGGGCATACACACCGAGGAAACCAGAATTGAAAGAGACACATGTACCCCAATGTTCATCGCAGCACTGTTTATAATAGCCAGGACATGGAAACAAGCTAGATGTCCATCAGCAGATGAATGGATAAGAAAGCTGTGGTACATATACACAATGGAGTATTACTCAGCCATTAAAAAGAATTCATTTGAATCAGTTCTGATGAGATGGATGAAACTGGAGCCGATTATACAGAGTGAAGTAAGCCAGAAAGAAAAACACCAATACAGTATACTAACACATATATATGGAATTTAGAAAGATGGCAATGACGACCCTGTATGCAAGACAGGAAAAAAGACACAGCTGTGTATAACGGACTTTTGGACTCTGTGGGAGAGGGAGAGGGTGGGATGATTTGGGAGAATGGCGTTCTATCATATATACTATCATGTAAGAATTGAATCGCCAGTCTATGTCTGACGCAGGATACAGCATGCTTGGTGCTGGTGCATGGGGATGACCCACAGAGATGTTATGGGGAGGGAGGTAGGAGGGGGGTCCATGTTTGGGAACACATGTAAGAATTAAAGATTTTAAAATTAAAAAAAAATAAAAAAATATTTTGTATATTAAAAGCACTTGTAAGAAATACTGTGTATTTATTTCTAACAACTATTCCTATTATACATTTTTCACCCAAGCATCTTCTATAATTCTTTGTCATTAACTGATTTCACCCAATATTTAGGTGACCTGAAAATAATGTATTTTGGGGAAGAGGTATACAATATAAACATATAGGTCTTAGTATTTTTCTAAAGCTTTAGTTCAGATACATGTTTTATGAATCCATGTAATGTATATTATGCATCCATTTAAGCCACACTTTAATCTTTTTCTGTTCCTCTAGTAACAGTCTGAACTCTTTACTCTCAGAAGGTAAATTATTTAGTTCTGTGGTCAGTTCTGCATGCCTTATCATGTCCTTAGTTTAATTTAGGTTCTAAATAAATGCCTGATTCAATTAATTATTTTTATTTTATATCATTTGAAGCCTAATCGTATGACCTTTAACCATTACTTTAAGATAATGATCTTTTATTCATTAAATTAATTTTTTGCAATTTTATTTGCATGTGTTAATCATTGTACACTGTTTTATTTATGAAATTATATTTTCTGTTTATAAAATCATAATGACAATAATATCAAAAACAATAACCCCAGCATTAAGCAGATGATAATTTTTTTTTTTCCTGATCATTTGACATATTTGGGATTGGTTACAGTCAACTCACCTAATTAAAAAACTGAGCAAACTTTAATATAAAATAATAGATGTTGTTTGCATTGTTGTAGCCATGCATTCCGGGAAACAAACTCACTCAGAAGGACAATGCAGATGGTGGAGAGCAGCTTATTACACCAGTGGGCCCAAGGCAGAGTCTCCTCTCAGCCAAGGACCCTGACCAGTTTTTGTGAAAATCTGATATACCCTAAGTGTACTTGCTCAAACCCACCTCCCCAAATTTCTTGAAACTAGTCTGAACAAAGGAAGAGAAAGATACAATCAAAGTTAACCCATGATTCATATGCCTTAAGCCTAGGTAGTTAACAGTGGACAATTATCAATAGGCCTGTGGTCATACCCCACTAAGCATAATAAAATTTATGATTCTATTTGGTTATACAGATAATTAGGGTATTGTTTTAGGCAACGGAGAATCTAGGTATGGGCCCTGGGGCTCTTCCATCTGGGGGGCTAGGTTTTCCAGTTGGTATGTTGTTTCCATAGATACTGGGCATATAGCTCAAAGTCCAGTCAGGCCCAAGATGCAGTCCTACTTTCAAAATGGAGTCTGTTATGTCTGTTTCCTCCTTCAGCATGAGCAACAGTTTCTAGGAATTGATATTTCTCAAAGACCAGATGAAACTTATCGCTAATCGTTGTTACAACAAAACTAAGTATCTTTGCTTTGTCCACAGAAAGTTTCAAAGAAATATTCATCAAAAAAGGGAGAAGGGAGAAAGAAATTTAAAAAATCATGCATAGTCCCAAACAAAGCTAAAAAAACAGGAAAAATAAAAGTCAGAGCTAGAAAGATCAAATAAATGGAGATTGACAATTGAGATATAAATCTGGAGAAAAGAATAACTTCACAGCTCTTATGCCTTGATGAGAAGGGAAGTATTCATATCATACGCCTTTGGAATTTTAATCAGTCTTTTGAAAATGAGCTTATAAGTGGAAAAGCAATAACAAAGGCAAACTAAAAACGAAATAATATAATTCATGCAAAACTGGTTTTGGAAATGCACTCAAAACTCACTTTTCTATTCATGTTCTGTGATACTAGAAATATTTTAGCTCATATTTCCCAGTTTCAAAATATTTTTGCTCATTTGTACTTACTACACAGTTAGTAATCATGATTGTTCATTCCATGTCACTTACTATAGGAGTAAGAATATTTGTTTTTAAGGGCCCTCTTCAATAGAGTACTGAGTCAGTTTTGAACGAAGCTAATCTACCAGAATGCCGAGGGAATATCTGAAAAGAAACTTTTGTTACTTCCAAATGATTTGGCATCAATAACATAATTTAGACATCACTCAAAATGTATTCTTGAACCATCTGAATTTCTGTTATCTGTCTGCTTTAATTCCCATCCCTAGCCTCCCTCCTAGGCAGCTTTTGTCTACATTGAAGTCGTTACTATTCAATGGTTCTCATTATTCAATATTCAGCTTGTTTCTTTCCTCAACTCATGCTTGATTCTGCTGGTCTAGCCTACCTTTTGCTTCCTCATTAGAACTCTAATGTCATTTGTTAACAATTGATCAACAGGATCCAACAACAAACAGTACCAGAACTCATCCAGTACCTCTCTTGTGGATCAAGAAACTTGACCATTAGAGTGCCATTGATATTTATTAATGTACTACCATTGCACACAATTTTGATTTCCAAGTAAATCATCCAGTGACAGAAATGTATGTCTTGAGAGTAGTAAAAAACAGAAAATGCTCTGCTTCTACTTTTAGTGTCTAGGAGTTTATTTACAATTGTGGTTAAGGTTATCTCTTAAAACCTAAAGTCACTTTTTCACTCCTCACATTTTTACATCTCACTTAGAGTTTTATTAAAGTTTAAATTCTTATTATGATTCATAAGATTCTGTATTATCTTGTCTTCTATCACCAATCTGAAACTATTTCCCACTGCTCTTCTTCAGTCTAGCTAAAAAAGATTCTTTGATGTCCTTTGTACACATAATACACACTCTTATATTAAGACCTTTATATTTAATATTTTCTTTGTCTCAAATGCTTCTCCCACAGTTGCCCTACAGATGGCTACCAGTCTCAAGTCTTTCAGGACTTCCATCAAATAACATCTCTAGATGGCTTTCTGTGATTCTCTAAACTCTGGTCTGCAATAATTTTTATCTCTCCTTCCTTTATTTGTTCATACTATTTATAACCAAATATTACCTTATATATTTTATTTACCTGTCTTTTCCTCCCATATACACTATGTTTCAAGAATTCAATTATAATTGCTTTACAATGTAGTGTTAATTTTTGCTGTAAAACCAAGTGAATCAACTATATGCATACATATATCCCCTTCCTCTTGGATCTCCCTTCCCCCATCCCACATATCTAGATCACCACAGAGCACCGAACTGAGCTCCCTGCATTATACATCAGGTTCCCACTAGGTGTTTTACACAGAGCAGTGCACATGTCAATCCCAATCTCCGAATTAATTTCAACACTCTTCCTCCCCACCCATGTCCACCAGTCCATTCTCTATATCTGCATCTCTATTCCTGCCTCCAAACAGGTTAATTTGTACCATTTTTCCAAATAGGAAAAGGAGTATGTCAAGGCTGTATATTGTCACCCTGCTTATTTAACTTATATGAAGAGTATATTATGAGAAACGCTGGGGTGGATGAAGCACAAGCTGGAATCAAGATTGCTGGGAAAAATATCAATAATCTCAGATATGCAGATGACACCACCCTTATGGCAGAAAGTGAAGAAAAACTAAAGAGCGTCTTGATGAAAGTGAAAGAGGAGTGTGAAAAAGTTGGCTTAAAGCTCAACATTCAGAAAACTAAGATCATGGCATCCGGTCCCATCACTTTATGGAAAATAGATGGGGAAACAGTGGAAACAGTGTCAGACTTTATTTTGGGGGGCTCCAAAATCACTGCAGATGGTGACTGTGGCTATAAATTAAAAGATGCTTATTCTTTGGAAGGAAAGTTATGACCAACCCAGACAGCATATTAAAAAGCAGAGACAATACTTTGTCAACAAAGGTCCATCTAGTCAAGGCTATGATTTTTCCAGTAGTCGTGTATGGATGTGAAAGCTGGACTATAAAGAAAGCTGAGTGCCGAAGAATTGATGCTTTTGAACTGTGGTGTTGGAGAAGACTCTTGAGAGTCCCTTGGACTGCAAGGAGATCCAACCAGTCCATCCTAAAGGAGATCAGTCCTGGGTGTTCATTGGAAGACATGATGTTGAAGCTGCAACTCCAATACTTTGGCCACCTGATGCAAAGAGCTGACTCTTTTGAAAAGACCCTGATGCTGGGAAAGATTTAGGGCAGGAGGAGAAACGGATGACAGAGGATGTGATGGTTGGATAGCATCACTGACTCAATGAACATTAGTTTGGGTAAACTCCAGGAATTGGTGATGGACAGGGAGGCCTGGTGTGCTGCAGTTCATGGGGTCACAAAGAGTTGGACACGACTGAGTGACTGAACTGAACCGAATAGATGAACATCTAATTTAAAAAGTTGAATGTCCATCTACTATTTGTACACAAAACTCCTGGAAATATTTCAGTAATAGACAATGTGGTCTGGCTTATAATTTAGTAATGCCTGTTTTGAAGAAATTTCACACAAATAATGTCACAACCTTTGTCACCAGAGCATAGCTGGATATATGCAGCATTGTTTCCAATAATAGACTTGCCTGTTTATTAATTTAGCTGAAGTAAAGAAAGATATTAAAGTTCAATTTCCAAAACATTCTTCCTATTAGTTTTTTTCCTCCCCATGATGAGTCCTATAGAAACCACTGGATTCACTGGGGTTAAATGTTAACCCTTCAGAAAAAAATACCTCTAATTCATGAATCAATAAGGGCTGCCATTTACCCTTTATCTTCTCCCCACCCATGAGAAAGGTATATTCAATAAAGCAGGAACTTGCTGGGAGGGAGGATGTGCAGAAGACTAGATGTAGAAATTGTGAAAAAGTGTTGAAAAGGAACAACAATCTTGAGTACAATCATGAGTGTGTTCAAGTTGTCTTCTGGCCTAGTTATAGTGACTTATAGCACAGTCTTGGGTGTAAGAAAATAGAGGAAACAGGCATCAAAGAATTGCATCTTTAGTTCTATGTATAAAATAGTAAAAAAAAAAAAAAAAGCACATGGAGGAACTCACATAATAGGGGAATATACTTCTCTTTTTAGCAATATTATGTCTAGAATGTTTAGAACTCAGGCAAAGAATTGTTCTTCCAAACTCAGAAACAGGAAAGTCTCATATTGCCGTTAATAGTGGAGTCAACATGAGTGATGTGAACGTTACCTCAGTACAAATATCTTGCCAGACAGTGAGTGAATAATGATCTGAGTACAACGAAGAAGTGGTAAACAATAAATGAAGTGAAAAATAATGAGTCGAAGCTATTTGCAAGCACACATGAAGTATTTCAGTCACTCCTAAATTTGAAAAGATAAATGTGATTCTGATGTTTCTGGCTAATTTTGTTTGGAAATGATGAGCTTGGGACTTACCATATTACAAACTATTATACTAAGCATCTTGTAAGAAGCAATCCAAGGGACAGAAAAAAGGCAGGGAATCACATGGAAATATGATGATGACCAGGCAAGGGTGTAGGAGAAAAACAAAAGCAAACTTCTCTTAGCTTGTTTTCAGAGTAATTTATCTTCTAGGTGGTGTATCAATTCACAGGATGATCCTGAGGCTTCATAGCTTAAAAATGAGGATTTACAACAAGGTTTCAATAAATCTAGCTTACTTTTTTTAAAAAAACAGCATCCACCTTAACGGCTGAATCTGAAAATAAAATGAACTTTGTTCTAAGTTCTTGTCATAGATCTATTTAGTTATACCTTCCAGTCCTCCAAACTAATTATCATCAATCATAAAATTCAACTTTGTCATGCCTGATGATTTGGCATGTATTAATTTTTGTATTGAGTATATTATCTCATCCTTTGAGAAGAAACAATTTAGTATAAGAAACAAAGACTTTTCTCAAGTGACTTTTTAATACGTGTGCCTGGATGATTCTTGTGCTTATAATTTCCACTATAATATTCATTTATCTGCAGAAATCTGGTTGATTTTATGCATGTTACATGGAGAGAGATTGAAAAATTAATCACTTTAACATATGTATTCTTATTGGATTTTGTGATGGTATCTGTTACTCTTCAAGAGACACTTCAGGAAATAAGTGAAGTATCAAAGAATAAAAATACAGTAACTTTCAATGTGCTAGATGTGGAGCAAATGTAAGTTGTGAAGTAGAATGATAGGAATGAAAAGTCAAAAGTATTTGTAATCATTTTTTTAAAACAGTAAAAAAATAAGAATTTAGAAAATTGTGGTTATAGATGTTTAGGAGTTGTTTGTTTTCTTTCTCCCATATTGATTTCTCACTTAACTTAGGTGAAATAAGAATGTGTTATCTTATACTTGTATCCTTAGGCTCAAAATTAATGGAGAATGATATTTATTGAAATGATTAAAAGTATATGCAATAAGTATAATTAAGTGTGTACAGCACTTCAAAGTCTAAAGGAGAAAATGAAATATATATACAATCTCTACAGGAATAGTCAACTAAAGAGAATATTTTCTATTCCTGGCCATAGACTTGCCTTACCATAAGATTAGTCAATAAAGGAAAGAAGAGAATCTGCATATTTGCCCTCTATAACCCTAGTGCCGCTAATTTTTTTTTCGTTAATTTTTAAAAGTCCACTTCAAATGTTTACATGGGTTGAAACTCCCTGATTTTTTCATCATCATCCCTACCTCTTTCAGTTTGCATTGTAATTTGCAACCACTAAACTAGGCTTTCTTAAAATTATGAGACTACACACAGACAGGTAAATAAATTTAAATTAAAAAAAAAAAAAAGACAGATAACCTGAAGAATGTGTACTTGAAATTTATAAAAATCCACTGTCCATTCGACTTTATCGAATATTTTTAGAAAACTTTGAAAAGCAAATTTTATGTTCCTGTTACCATAGATTTACTATTGAGCTTCCTGTTTATTTTTGAATGTTTAATCCCACTTGGAAAAGACAATACATAAATCTGAATAATTGGGAGAGACAATAAATAAATCAAAATAATTGCTTAAATATTTGTGAAAAATATGTACTTTTATTCTTTTTTAGGTTTAACAAGATTGTGTTTTTAAGTAGCTTTCAATTAATAAATAAGTTAGTAATATTTTCAAGTATAGTAATCTTTCCATTATATAGAAACATATATATAACCTCTAATTTGTTTGTTTGTTTAATTAAAAAAATGATTTGGCAAATGTGGCAAATATACAAGTTAGTAGAAAGCAAGTCTGAATTTCTTACATATCAAGTATTAACTCATGCTAAAAATAGACTTTGGGAAAGGAGAGAAATGGGGCAATTGTTAGACTCTTTCACATCTGAATGCTGTCACTTTGCAACAGTCAGTGCACCCTTTCAGAAGCAGAACTTTCATCTATAGACTTAAAGTTGTTATCACAGTCCAAATTCTGATCAAATTCTGATTTTAAATTGCTCCTATTCTGACCAACAGCTGCTATTTCTGGTGGTCTCGGTACTTCTGGGAACAGCACTGTCGCTTCAGCATCAATACTTTCTCTTGCAAGTTGATGGGAAAGAATTCTTTTAAATAGAAGAGATTTTGTTTAAAACTAAGCTTGCAGGGAGAAATATCAATACCTCAGATATGCAGATGACACCACCCTTATGGCGGAAAGTGAAGAAGAACTAAAGAGCCTTGTGATGAAAGTGAAAGAGGAGAGTGAAAAAGTTGGCTTAAAGCTCGACATTCAGAAAACTAAGATCATGGCAGCCAGTCCCATCATTTTATGGCAAATAGATGGGGAAACAGTGGAAACAGTGGCTGACTTTTATTATTCTGGGCTCCAAAGTCACTGCAGATGGTGATTGCAGCCATGAAATTAAAAGATGTTTACTCCTTGGAAGGTAAGCTATGACCAACCTAGACAGCATATTAAAAAGGAGAGACATTACATTGTCAACAAAGGTCCATCTAGTCAAGGCTATGGTTTTTCCAGTAGTCATGTATGGATGTGAAAGCTGGACTACAAAGAAATCTGAGCACCGAAGAATTGATGCTTTTGAACTATGGTGTTGGAGAAGACTCTTGAGAGTCCCTTGGACTGCAAGGAGATCCAACCAGTCCCTTCTAAAGGAGATCAGTCCTGGATGTTCATTGGAAGGCATGATGTTGAAGCTTCAACTCCAATACTTTGGCCACCTGATGCAAAGAGCTGACTTATTTGAAAAGACCCTCATGGTGGGAAAGATTTAGGGTAGGAGGAGAAGGGGACGACAGAGGATGAGATGGTTGGATGGCATCACCGACTCAATGGACATGGGTTTGAGTAGACTCCCAGAGTTGGTGATGGACAGGGAGGCCTGGCAACCTGTGGTTCATGGGATCACAAACAGTCAGAGATAACTGAGCGACTGAACTGAACTACACCATCTCTGTCCCTGCTGAGATTTACAGAGTGGCTGGCAGATAGTTCTTGTGATTCCTTAGCACACGTTAAATTTCATTTGTATCCACGATTCCATTATGTTGTCTCCTTAAGAACTTGGCCCCATATTCTTTAATTTAATGAACTAATTTTTCTGTTAATGCATATTTCAAGATCATAAATAAGTGTACAAAATGGGCAATTATTACTGCCGTGTCTAGCTCCTTTCTGTAGCAGAATTTTATTTTATAATTTTCTAGGAATGTGATACACAGTCAAAGGCAGAAAAAATCCTACGTCTTTGAATGTTCATCTGCAAAGTTATAGCTTTACTGTCTAAAGCTGAAGAAAACAGACCAATTCTCTTTGAGCTCATTGGCCAAAAGCTATTTTTTTTCCTGTGGCTGATTATCAAAAAGATAATTTTCTGAATGAACTTCCATAGTTTTTCCCCAGATGAAAATCTCCTCCCTTCTACCCTCTCCTTCTTCCAGCTCTCACTGGATTTAGCTGTAAGGACATGGTGAAGGAAAATATTGAAAAAAGCTTTCAAACTACTTATAGGCCAACAGGAAAGTTCAGTCAATTCAGTTCAGTCACTCAGTCGTGTCTGACTGTTTGCGACCCCATAAATCGCAGAACGCCAGGCTGCCCTGTCCATCACCAACTCCCGCAGTTCACTCAGACTCACGTCCATCGAGTCAGTGATGCCATCCAGCCATCTCATCCTCCGTCGTCCCCTTCTCCTCCTGCCCCCAATCCCTCCCAACATCAAAGTCTTTTCCAATGAGTCAGCTCTTCCCGTGAGGTGGCCAAAGTACTGGAGTTTCAGCTTTAGCATCATTCCTTCCAAAGATATTCCAGGGCTGATCTCCTTCAGAATGGAATGGTTGGATCTCCTCGCAGTCCAAGGGACTCTCAAGAGTCTTCTCCAACACCACAGTTCAAAAGCAGCAATTCTTTGGCGCTCAGTCTTCTTCACAGTCCAACTCTCACATCCATGCATGACTACTGGAAAATGATAGCCTTGACTAGAAGGACCTTAGTCGGCAAAGTAATGTCTCTGTTTTTGAATATGCTATCTAGGTTGGTCACAACTTTTCTTCCGAGGAGTAAGCATCTTTTAATTTCATGGCTGCAGTCACCATCTGCAGTGATTTTGGAGCCCCCCAAAATAAAAAGTCTGACACTGTTTCCACTATTTCCCCATCTATTTGCCATGAAGTGATGGGACCAAATGCCATGATCTTCGTTTTCTGAATGTTGAGCTTTAAGCCAACTTTTTCACTCTTCTCTTTCACTTTCATCAAGAGGCTTTTTAGCTCCTCTTCACTTTCTGCCATAAGGCAGAAGGCTTATGGCAGAAGCCACAGTCAAAGGCTTTGGCATAGTCAATAAAGCAGAAATAGATATTTTTCTGCAACTCTTTTGCTTTTTCCATGATCCAGCGGCTGTTGGCAATTTGATCTCTGGTTCCTCTGCTTTTTCTAAAACCAACTTGGACATCAGGAAATTCATGGTTCATGTATTGCTGAAGCCTGGCTTGGAGAATTTTGAGCATTACTTCACTAGCATGTGAGATGAGTGCAATTGGACAACAAAAATATTTAAGAAATCTCAAAAGCTGATAAAACCACACGATCTGATTTGAATTGCTGTAAATTATGTAAATATCTGACAAAAGAAGCATATTTAACTAATTTGGTCTTTTGAAAAATTTGTCAAATCAGCAAAGTGGATTTTGTTGGAATGAATTTGGTGAATAAAACTAGATAAAGTCTGAGTTGCAAGGAATAATGAGAGAAAGTTGAGGAATTGGAGAAGGCAGGTGATAGCGGGCTGACAACTGGGTAAATTGAAAAATTTCAAGAGTGGTAAAAATGGAGACAAAGTTAAATAAAGTAGGATAATGGTCACATATCTCCCAGATTTTCTGGTACATGAACTCAAACTCTTCTTTGCCTCTGGAAAAGTTCTCCTTTAAGATCAAATGAAGTGAGACAGAAGCAGAGTCCTCAGTTGTGAAGCAGAAAACCTTAAAATCAATTGCTCAACTTAGCTCCTTTACTTTCATCTCTGAGCTTCCTTTTAACAACACTTGACTGTTTATTCACCAATTCCCATTTTCACACTTCTGTTTTATTTATCCTGCTGTAAGAATATCATCTAAAGCATTTGTATATTAATCAACAATGTGATTTGCATGGCCTCTATGCCCAGTTGCTCAGTTGTGTCTGACTCTTTGCCATCCTATGGATTGTTACCCTCCAGGCTCCTATGTCCATGAAATTTTCCAGGCAAGATTATTGGAATGGGTTGCTGTTTCCTTCTCTAGGGACTTTTCCAGCTCAGGGATTGAACCCAGTTCTCTTATATCTTGTGCTTTGGCAGGCAAATTGTTTACCGCTGAGCCTCCTGGGAATATATGGCCTCTACTACTAAGAAGCTTGCCCATATCTTGCCCTTGGTTTCACATAACTCACCACAACTTCCCAGACTGAGGTCTTCCCATGCTTTCAGTTTGGGACATGTGGGCACACATGACTAATATTTATATGCCATGATTCCAAAATTATTAATTCATAACATAGGAGAAAACAGGGATAAAAAAAGCAATTACTATGCTGCATTAGATAAGAGGAGGTGGAAATTTAAATATATCAGATTATCTCATGTGAACATATGACTCATAGGTATGTGCAGCTTCCATGCCCTCTCCTTATGGAATTAGAATTGATACCCTCCCATCACAATAATGTGTTCATCAAGCAGGAAACTACACTAAACTTTGATATTCAGAGTTTTTAACTGGGATTTTATTATGTAGGTGTGATTCATTGATTAAATCATTGGCCACATGATTTAACTCAATTTCCAGCCCCTTATCCTCCAGGAAACTGGGCAAGCTCAGTCCAAACAGTGTAATCACATAGTCTTTTGGGTGACCAGCCTCCACTGTAAAGCTGTCTAGGGTTCAATAGTGAATCACTCATTAATATAATGTGAAAACTGCTATCACTTAGGAAATTCCAAAAATTTTAGAAACTCCATGCCAGGAACCCAGGACAAAGACCAGACAAATATTTCAGTTGTACAGTCGCTTTATGGGGCTCCTCAGGTGGCTCCATGGTAAAGAATCTACCTGCCAATGCAGGAGCCACAGGAGACACAGGTTTGATCCCTAAGTTAGGAAGATCCCCTGGAGGAGGAAGTGGCAACCCACTCCAGTATTCTTGCTGGGATAATCCCTGGACAAAGGAGCCTTACAGTCCATGGGATTGCTAAGAATCAGACAAAACTGAGTGACTTAGCATGCATGCACAATAGCTTATATTTGTTGTTTTTAGTTAAATATTTTTACTTTCCCAGCCAAATTACCTATTTATATCCTTTTTCTATTCCTCCTGGATAATTTGATAGAAATATAGGAATAACAAAAGTATGGGGCAATTTACATATATTAGCTAGCAGTTTTCATTATAGTGAGATAGGCATTTTATCCTTATTTTTCAGAGGAGAAAATTAAATAATAAAAAGTGTAGTTAACTTGCTGAGGTGGTACACTGAGGAAGGGATAGGGTTCATATTGAAACCAGAACTGCTGCTGCTGCTAAGATGCTTCAGTCCTGTCCAATTCTGTGCAACCCCATAGATGGCAGCCCATCAGGCTCCCCCATCCCTGGGATTCTCTAGGCAAGAACAATGGAGTGAGTTGCCATTTCCTTCTCCAATGCATGAAAGTGAAAAGTGAAAGTGAAGTCCCTCAGTTGTGTTCGACTCTTAGCCATCCCATGGACTGCAGCCTACCGGGCTCCACCTTACATGGGATTCTCCAGTCAAGAGAACTGGAGTGGGTCGCCATTGCCTTCTCTGGAAACCAGAACTAGCTGAGCTCAAATCATACATAGAGTAAGGGTTAGACTTAGGTGGTCCATTCCTCCCAGGGCTCTTAATGGGAGGCTGCTTTAGTGATTACATCAAAACCAAAAACAAGGAGTTTTCAAAATGCAAAGCTTGTCTGTCCATGGGATTCTCCAGGCAAGAATACTGGTCTGGGTAGCCATTCCCTTCTCCAGGAGATCTTCCAGACCCAGGGATCAAACTAGAGTCTCCTGAACTGTAGGCAGATTCTTTACCATCTGAGCCACCAGGGAAACCCTACGTTTAACAGACATCCACCTCCAGCTGAAGGTCAATTATCCAGTGTATGCTGCCATGTAAAAACACATGCTGTGGTTAAAGATGAGTTGCACCCAAACGCTTTAGTTTCTTGGGGAACAGAAGTAATTACCTAGTGCTGCAACTCTGCTTATAATAGAGAAACTATTGTGAAACTCAGAAAATGTCCTTTAGCTCCTTTTTTGCTATAAAACAATGAAGCACAATGTGGAGCACAATGACTCAGAAAGAAAAAGAATGTATTTGACTTAAATCTATGTTGATAAGTTGTCAGATTTAGACATGTCTCCGAGTCAGAGATAGTGCATTAGAAACATATATTATTTTTTGATACTTTTCCAGGCACTTCTTAAAGGGACTTCCATAAAAATTTTCAAAATCCCACATGTCTATATATTTAAAAATTGCCATACACTTTCTGAAATAATAATCTGAAATATTTAGATGTGCTCTATGTTTTGAGCCATTAAAACACATTCAAATCTCAGAGTCTCAGTTTCAGGTTATTGAGAGAATTCTGATTTTAATAACTTGTGCTCTTCAAAGGACAATAGTGTATGATTTGTGTTATTTCTTCTCTCTTCAAACAGTGATGATGCTAGCTGGAGTTAATAAATGTTATTTCAGTTCAGTTCAGGCCCTCAGTTGTGTCTGACTCTTTGTGACCCCAAAGAGTGTGACCTGAATTGCAGCACGCCAGGCCCCCCTGTCTATCACCAATTCCCGGAGTTCACTCAAACTCACGTTCATCAAGTCCCTGATGCCATCCAGCCATCTCATCCTCTGTCGTCCCCTTCTCCTCCTGCCCCCTAATCCCTCCGAGCATCAGAGTCTTTTCCAATGAGTCAACTCTTCCCATGAGGTGGCCAAAGTACTGGAGTTTCAGCTTTAGCTTCTTTCCTTCCAAACAACACCGAGGACCGATCTCCTTTAAAATGGACTGTCGGATCTCGTTGCAGTCCAAGGACCTCTCAAGAGTCTTCTCCAACACCACAGTTCAAAAGCATCAATCTTTGGTGCTCAGCTTTCTTCACAGTCCAACTCTCACATCCATACATGACTACTGGAAAAACCATAGCCTTGACTAGATGGACCTTTGTTGGCAAAGTAATGTCTCTGCTTTTTAATATCCTGTCTAGGTTGGTCATAACTTTCTTTCCAAGGAGTAAGCGCCTTTTAATTTCATGGCTGCAGTCATCATCTGCAGTGATTTTGGAGCCCCCCCCCCCAAAGTCTGATATCATTTCCACTGTTTCCCCATCTATTTCCCATGAAGTGATGGGACCAGAAGCCATGATCTTCGTTTTCTGAATGTTGAGCTTTAAGCCAAGTTTTTCACTTTCCACTTTCACTTCCATCAAGAGGCTTTTTAGTTCTTCTTCACTTTCTACCATAAGGATGGTGTCATCTGCCTATCTGAGGTTATTCATATTTCTCCCAGCAATCTTGATTCCAGCTTCTGCTTCTTCCAGCCCAGCGTTTCTCAGGATGTACTCTGCATATAAGTTAAATAAGCAGGGTGGCAATATACAGCCTTGATGTATGCCTTTTCCTATCTGGAACCAGTCTGTTATTCCATGTCCAGTTGTAACTGTTGCTTCCTGACCTGCATACAGATTTCTCAAGAAGCAGGTCAGGTGGTCTGGTATTCCCATCTCTCTTAGAATTTTCCACAGTTTGTTGTGATCCACACAGTCAAAGGCTTTGACATAGTCAATAAAGCAGAAAGAGATGTTTTTCTGGAACTCTCTTGCTTTTTTGATGATCCAGCGGATGTTGGCAATTTGATCTCTGGTTCCCCTGCCTTTTCTAAAACCAGATTGAACATCTGGAAGTTCACTGTTCATGTATTGCTGAAGCCTGGCTTGGAGAATTTAGAGCATTATTTTACTAGCATGTGAGATGAGTGCAATTGTGCGGTAGTTTGAGCATTCTTAGGCACTGCCTTTCTTAGGGATTGGAATGAAAACTGACCTTTTCCAGTCCTGTGGCCACTGCTCAGTTTTCCAAATTTGCTGGCCTATTCAGTGTAGCACTTTCACAGCATCATCTTTCAGGATTTGAATTAGCTCAACTGGAATTCCATCACCTCCACTAGCTTTGTTTGTAGTGATGCTTTCTAAGGCCCACTTGACTTCACATTCCAGGATATCTTGCTGTAGGTGAGTGATCACACCATCATGGTTATTTTGGTCGTGAAGATCTTTTTCATACAGTTCTTCTTTGTATTCTTGCCACCACTTCTTAACGTCTGCTTCTGTTAGGTCCATACCATTTCTGTCCATTATAGACTCCATCTTTGCATGAAATGTTCACTTGGTATCTCTAATTTTCTTGAAGAGGTCTCTAGTCTTCCTCATTCTGTTCTTTTCCTCTATATCTTTGCACTGATCACTGAGGAAGGCTTTCTTATCTTTTCTTGCTATTCTTTGGAACTCTGCATTCAGATTCTTATATATTTCCTTTTCTCCTTTGCTTTTCACTTCTCTTCTTTTCACAGCTCTCTGTTAGGCCTCCCCAGACAGCCATTTTCCTTTTTTGGATTTCTTTTCCATGGGGATGGTCTTGATCCCTGTCTCCTGTACAATGTCACGAACCTCAGTCCATAGTTCATCAGGCACTCTATCTATCACATCTAGTCCCTTAAATCTATTTCTCCCTCCCACTGTATAATCATAAGGGATTTGATTTATGTTATACCTGAATAGTCTAGTGATTTTACCTACTTTCTTCAATTTATGTCTGAATTTGGCAATAAGGAGTTCATGATCTGAGCACAGTCAGCTCCTGGTCTTGTTTTTGCTGACTGTATAGAGATTCTCCATTTTTGACTGCAAAGAATATAATCAATCTGATATTGGTGTTGGCCATCTGGTGATGTCCATGTGTAGAGTCTTCCCTTGTGTTGTTGGAAGAGGGTGTTTTCTATGACCAGTGCATTCTCTTCGCAAAACTCTATTAGCTTTTGCCCTGCTTCATTCTGCTTTCCAAGGCCAAATTTGCCTATTACTCCAGGTGTTTCTTGACTTCCTACTTTTGCATTCCAGTCTCCTATAATGAAGAGGACATTTTCTTGAGTGTTAGTTCTAAAAGGTCTTGTAGGTCTTCATAGAACCGTTCAACTTCAGCTTCTTCAGCGTTACTGGTTGGAGCATAGACTTGTGATATTGAATGGTTTGCCTTGGAAATGAACAGAGATCATCCTGTCGTTTTTGAGATTGCATCCAAGTACTGCATTTTGGACTCTTTTGCTGACCATAATGGCTACTCCATTTCTTCTAAGGGATTCCTGCCTGCAGTAGTAGGTATAATGGTCATCTGAGTTAAATTCGCTCATTCCAGTCCATTTTACTTCTCTGATTATTTAACAAGTATCAATATGTTGTCACATACTTTTACATTTACTCCATCCAACTGGGAAGATGGTTATCCTTGTTAGTGATGTTCACTGACTCTGAGGTTGGCAAGCAGCAGCATTAGCACTACCTACAAATTTGCTAGAAATGCAAATACCTGAAGTTCACCCTAGACTGAGTCAGAATCTCTAGAGTTGGAACCCAGAAAGCAGTGTTTTCTGTGAATGATTCTGATGGAAGCTAAAATTTGAGCATGAGCATGTTTCCTTAGTTTATTCTTTGAGATTAAACACTGAATACACCATCTAATCCACAAACTTACCAGAGTTAAATATCAGTAACATTGTCAGTCCTGAACAGAGCCATAGCAACAATATTTACACTAGCAGAAACATCTTTCTCATAGTCATGTCATCTTATAAATACCTGCAATAGCAAAGCAGGAAATTAGTAAATTTTATACTAAAAAATAGACCAAAAAAAAAAATACACACAAAGAATAAAGACAAACTTTACTTATCAGATGTGGAAGGTAAGCAGTGGAATAGTAATACTGAAAGAAAAAGAAGATGGAAAATATACAATAAGAGAGTGACTGATCTTGTTTCAGAGGTTTTTTTTTTTTTTCTTATAGTCTCTTTATATATGGAAAAATAAAAAGAATGCGCCAGAATCGTTTCGAGGCAGAGGAGGTCTTTCTTACTTCTACTTTCCATCACAAAGCTGGTTACGTCTATGTTAAAATGGCAAACTAAGTTTGATGTTAGTGATTAAAGCAAACTCGGTTGTTTTAATTTATATTCTCACTACCTTCCTATCTTAGCTGATCTGTGTGTGCATGCTCAGTCTGTCTGACTCTTTTTGACCCCATGGCAACAGCCCACCAGGCTCCTATGTTTAAGGAATTTTCTAAGCAAGAATACTTGAGTGGGTTGTCATTTCCTACTCCAGGGGTTCTTCCAATCCAGTGATTGAACCCACATTTTGGCTTCCCCTGCAATGCAGGCGGATTGCCCCTAGGGCCACCTGGGAAGCTCTATCGTAGTTGATGGTGCTGCTGCTGAGTCGCTTCAGTAGTGTCTGACTCTGTGTGACCCCACAGATGGCAGCCCACCAGACTAGTTGATAGACTTACTTAAATGTTTCTCTTAAAAGACAAAATCACTTTCTTCTACTGTGACATCTCTTCTAGTTACTAGCTCTCTGATCTTCCCATCAACTAAACATCTTGAAAAGTTTAGGATTGCTTTCACATTCCCAGATCCTCCCCTCCTGGTCCTTGCTGCTGTAATCTGTTTCCTTTCCATTATATTCTACTGACCGTGCACTTTCCAAGGAGACTTTATTCACCAAATCCAATGGCAATGTTTGACCATTGTCTTTTTTACCTTCTCCAAAGAGTTTCACATTTTTGAATACTTCCTTCTTTAAACTTTATTCCTTTAACTTCTCCTTGCTGCTGCTGCTGCTGCTGAGTCACTTCAGTTGTGTCCAACGGCAGCCCACCAGGCTCGCCCGTCCCTGGGATTCTCCAGGCAAGAACACTGGAGTGGGTTGCCATTTTTAAGTTCCCTTTATTATGGATTTGTGATGGCTTTTAAATATTTTTTCATAAATATATTTCCCTCTACTCACCTTTTAATATTTTAGGTTTCTTGGATTTTTTGCTCCCATGACTTATTATTTTCTTGTTGACTGAGTGAACTCATTCGTTTTTCAATTACCATTATGTACTCAGAATTTCTCAGTCACTATAACTGGCCCAGAACTGCCTTTTTACAGATCGTTGTCTCCAGCTGCTTACTGTAGAAATTCTGATTCTCAGATATTATAATTCATTGTATTCTAAAATTATCTTATTGTCTACCCCCTACCCAATGAATCCCCTTTTCCTCATGTATATTTTTCTTGTCTACTTTTACAATTACGAAATCTGAGAAACTTACTAGATTATCCTCTTTTCATCATCACTTAATTCCAATGAATAATTGAGTCATCCATATTCTGTGTAACACATACTTCTTTTTTATTTGTATTTTTTCTTGGTACTGCATTATACCCCATCTCATTACCGTCATGTATTTCTGGGTCCCCATCACAGACAGCTTGGATTATTGCTTTAGCTTCCTCACTGGCTATGATATTGTTCAAAGTATTAATATTAAGACTTTTAACTAGACATACATACATCTTCATAACCCAATATGTAGCTATTTTCTATCCTAAACTCTGCCATTATCCCTCAAATACTACTATTTGGTTATAGAAAAATGCTCTTTACCATTTATACAATGCTTTCTTTCTGTGATTTTATCAATGACATCTTTCTTTCAAATTTCTGACCTTTCCTTCCTTTTTTCCTGATTAATTTTAACATCTTTAAGACACAATTCAAAAATCATTCTTACTAAGGTCCTTTTCAATCTTCTTAGATAAGGGAAATTTTCTCATAAACACATTTTATATACTTTCACTTGAAATGCATCCTTAAGTTCAAACTTCTTATTTACATGTCTTCCTCCTTCAGATTGCAAATAGTTCTGCATCTGTAACCCTGTCTTATCCACCATTTTATCTATAGTACAGTAAATGATTCCTAACATAAAACAAGCACTCACAGTCTAGTAGAAGAGGTGTACATATACCTAAGAAACCACTACAAAAAGTACAGGTGTTGCAGTACAAGCGTATACAAGATTCATTAGTGACAAGAAGAAGAAAATAATCCACTATGCTTGAGAAGGTCAAGTTCAGTCCTATAGAGAATAAATACCTTGAGTTTGTATTGAGCGACAACTAGGATTTAAGCTGAAGAAAGAAAATGGAAAAGATTTCCAAGAAGAAATAGCAGATACAGAGACATGGAGTCATGAAACCATATTCCAAACAAGAAACATTTGTGAATTTTGTATAGTTGGAACAAAAGCTATGAGCATAAGAGGAGCAAGAGAAAAATCTGGAGAAGTAAACAATACCTAGATTTCTGATATCCAATTAGACTGATGAAAATTTCATCCAAGAGGCAGTGAGATGTTACTGAGGGGTTTAAGAAGAATAGAAACATTTGCTGAGATTTGGGGTTTCGAAGGATCATTCTGGTAGCAGTATGGGGAATGAAGCTGAGATGGGTAAGACCAGAGGTAGAAAAATTAGATTATACCCTGATGGACGCTTGAGCCAAGGTACTAGAAGGTAAACAATAGTAATGAAAAGAAAAAAAAAGATATAATTCTAGATATTTTACATACATAATCTCAATGAACAGTTTAACCTACCAAGGGATGTGGCAGCATTATCCTCACTTAACAAGTTGGGAATCAGGAAGCAAGAAGGAGTTTAAGTAAGTTTTCTAACATCAGACAATAAACCATTTAATCTAGAGTCAAATCTAGTCCATTTTCAGAACTAGATATTGCTAAAATCAAGGATTGTTACTGCTTATTAGATTCAGAGAATAATCACTGTAAAAAGTCTAAGATGCCTCCCAAGTTTCTGATTTGTGTAAATGGTGGTGGTGTTAACTCAGATAGAAAACATAGGATAAAAGATTTCAACCCAAACAGTTGGATATGTGATTCCATACTGAGAAGAAAGAAATGGGTCAAGCAGATATATTTGAGATGGAAGCTATCAGGTACATAATTGAAAGCTGTGCATACGGATGCTATGAATTTAATTTCAGCTCTCATATCTCTGAAATTTCTCTTCTCAAGGAGAGTAATAGCCTCATAATTGCCAAATTAAATTATTTCCCATTTGTTATATTGTTTGACTTATTTGTAAACTATATTGTCTGACTAATTAAATTCATTCAGATTCAAACAATTCTGGAAAAACAGATATGGATTAAGGTAATAAAAAGGTTGAAATCTCCATCAGGATAGCACACACATATTTCAAGCTTTATCTAATTAAAACCAAAGGTGTTTTACAACTACATGACCCCTACCACCACTATGACTAAGTTAATGGACATGAACACACACATGCATACACAGCTATCTTTTATCCTATGTTTTCTATCTGAGTTAACACCACCACCATTTACACAAATCAGAAACTTGGGAGGCATCTTAGACTTTTTACAGTGATTATTCTCTGAATCTAATAAGCAGTAACAATCCTTGATTTTAGCAATATCTAGTTCTGAAAATGGACTAGATTTGACTCTAGATTAAGCTACCTTACCAATAAAATACATGTGAGAGACTTTTCCAGACCCCATCTAATTTATTATCTCTTGAAGGAGATGACATTAATCAAATAATTATCAAAAATTTTTAATAACATCCTGATTCATTCAATAGAGGAAAAAAAGAGGGTACTGTGAGACATTATAATAGGATAGTCTAATTTGTGTGTGTGTATTTGTGTCTATGTGTATGTATGCAAGAAAGAGAGATTGAAATTCATTGTACTTGAGAAGGAGATGTTGCATAAAAGCTTCACCAAGTAATAGACATAATCTGAAATTTGAAGAATGGTATGTTAAATAGCTAAAGTGTAGGGAAGGTGAATTCAAGGGACAACAAATAAAAGTGGAATACTGCACTAAATTAATGTGGTTTTTGTATTAAATCTATCTAGGGTCTCTGTACAGTCTTTTTAAATCATGGTTGCTGCTAGGAGATCAGTTTTCTGACACCACCATTGCAGGTTGGTAGGACTTAAATACAATAAAACATCATGGGAATGAATGCTTTCAGGAACTAGGATGCCAGACTCCCATACCCAGTAGAAAATGTTAAGGTCTGAAATTAAGACAAAGGCTCACATTTTTGGATCAGTAGTAATAATCATCCTAAAATGATCCTTGTCTTGATAAGAACATCTGTGTTTGGTATATCTGAGCTAAAGCTTAGAGGCATCAGTGACTCTTGCTAAAAGGCTTTAGAGACTCAGGAATTGACCACTTAGTTGTAATCTAAAGTTATTTTGAGGAACTAGCTTAGGAAGCAGAAAAAGTTTGTTTCATATGCTTACATAAAGAAGAAAAAACAATTAAAGTTTATAAATCTTTTATCTCATTCTAATATTTAAAAATCAGTCCTAAATATTCATTGGAAGGACTGATGCTGAAGCTGAAACTCGAATCCTTTGGCCACCTGATGCAAAGAACTAACTCATTTGAAAAGACCCTGGTGCTGGGAAAGATTGAAGGTGGGAGGAGAAGGGGACGACAGAGGATGAGATGGTTGGATGGCATCACCGACTCAATGGACATGAGTTTGAGTAAACTCCGGGAGTTGGTGATGGACAGGAGGCCTGGTGTGCTGCAGTCCAAGGGGTCACAGAGTTGGACATGCCTGAGTGACTGAACTGAACTGAACTGAACTGTCTTAATCAGATAATCTTATCTGTTTTAATATTTGGAAATTTATGAGCGGACATTTCCTAATTTTTCATTATTTGTAGGCTAAATTTTTCTTCTCTGTACTTTTTGTTTTTATTCTATATTCTTCCACAGTAAATCTCTGATATGAAATTTGAATACTTGAAAATGTCCTCTGAATCAAAAGAAAAAATGAATTTTAAATGCTCTGTAAAGTTGTTTTTAAAGGAATACATTTAGAAAAATATCATATTGTTTATTAATTGGTGACAATTCTGTATTTTCATTGCTTTTTGAAGTTGGAAGCTAAACTTTGTCTTACTGAATTATCAGAAGTGAAAAATAATGTGGTTTTGAAAGAAGGAATGAGGAATGGATTCCACAAACCTTCCATGTTAGGACACCTAGGTTTGTCTTCTTGTTCAATTAAACTTTTTTAATGGTGCATGTTAGTGGTGCAATTATCTCCAAAAATATTTCCAAATACCTAAATGACTATGCACAACTCCTGCTATAGAGCTATTTTTGCTGTTGCTCCTATTTAATGTGTAAGTTGGGTTTTGGCAAGAAGTCTTGCTCTCAAGCAGCTTATATAGAAAAGAACGGACAGGTTCTGATGATTCTGTGTCAAATAGGAAAATGCATCATTTTCACAGATTTTTAATCTTAGATAGACCTAGGTTTTGTTCCCTGCATTCCCTCTTTTTTGGGTATGTGACCTGAAAGTTCCCTAAGTTCTTTGAACTTCAGTTTTTATTTATTTTTTTAAATGGTAAAATGAGAATAGCTATATTATCTATGACAAAAGTTGTAAGAATTAATGAAATAATGCACATAAATCAATTCATATTACCTGGTAGTTAGCACTTCATTCGGAAAAGGTGATGGCACCCCACTCCAGAACTCTTGCCTGGAAAATGCCATGGACGGAGGAGCCTGGTAGGCTGCAGCCGCCGGATCGCGAAGAGTCGGACACAACTGAGAGACTTCACTTTCACTTTTCACTTTCATGCATTGGAGAAGGAAATGGCAACCCATTCCAGTGTTCTTGCCTGGAGAATCCCAGGAACAGGGGAGCCTGGTGGGCTGCTGTCTATGGGTCGCACAGAGTCGGACACGACTGAAGTGACTTTGCAGCAGCAGCAGCAGCAGCAAGGATATATTCACTAATTTTAATATGGTTCATTTTTAGAAAACATCAAATTATCTAAGCCAATATAAGTTTTTAAACTCTTCTGTGATCAGTAATTCCTCCTAGGTCCAATATATTAAACTCATTATTAAAGTCTTGATCTGCATAGTGTACTATTAATGAAATTCAAATTTCTATCCTGCAGCCAGATTCTTCATACTGTGAGGCTGAAGATGACTAAAATCAATGACAGTCAGGTATGAGTAAAGGATAGAAGCCTTTGATTCTTGATAAGCTTCCTTATATTACCTTTGTACCAAAGGTAGTTTCTTCCCTGCTTTCATCTAAAGGGGGAGACATTGAATATTTATGAGCACATCTGCAACCAACACTGGTGATTAAATTTTGGACAACTTATTTGGATATCAAGCACATGGTCTTGAGTTTCCTACTGGGTCAAATAATCTGCCAAGAAATAACTGTTTATTTCCACAGATAAAGTTAGTCTGTGAATGACCCCAACTCCCCACAATTTGCCTCATTGTAATGTGATGTGCATTTTTTTGCTGTGGTCCAAGGAATACCTTCAAATATTGTTGAAGAAAGCAGAGGAATAAAAAAAAAATAAATAAATAAAGCCATTGACAAGTTCTGAAGTTTAAATTTAGATGCAAGGTTTTGTTCATATATCTTACTCATCATTCAGGACACGAAGAAGGTCATATATGCAATCTCTTCCTGATGCTGTGTCAACAACAGTGATTAACCTGTGGTTTTCTTTGCCTACTCATTTAAATGAAACATTGAGAGATAGCCGTCTTGCTCTGAATGAAACACGACTCTTAAAATAACCAAAAGACACAACTAATGAATGAGTAGACAGGCATTTAGATTTCATATGTAATGCGAATAGGCTGGTTTGCAAGAAATAAAAAATGGAGAGCATATACAAATATGTAACTGCATTAGTGAGATATATGTTCTCTACTAACATCAAAATGGGAGTCAAAATATAAAATGTGTATACATGTGTAATTTTAACACAAATTAGGTTCCATAGAAATTACCTTTGTCAAAAATTTTATCCCTCCATAGATTAGGCAATAAAATTCAGATTATTCATTAGTTGAATCATATCAAGCTTCCATTATTCTGCACAGTCCAGCATACATACACACACACATATATACACTTAACACACCCCACCAACTACCATCACCACCACCACCACCACTAAAACTCATTTTATAATATCATTTTACTTTATTTTTTCCAAAAGAAAAAATGAAGTGGCCACATTAAACAAACAAACAAACAAACAAACAAACTTGAAAAACCTTAAATCTACCATTAAAGACTTTGACAAAGTAGTATCTTGGGGGAATAACACCTTCTAATTCTAATATGCATGTGAATTAATAAAATCATTACTCACTGCTATTTGTGCCAATGCACATTTTAAACTCCAATGCTCAGTTTAAATCTACCCTTCTTTCCCCATTGATCATTCTATGATTTTACCAAAACTGATATGATCTTGCCTTTATCTCAATGCCACACTTCCTAAATTATGCCTTTTTTTGGAGCACTTATTATATCTTGAAAACTAATTATATTTATGTGTGCCTTCATCTTATTCTGAAACTAGACTATTTTTTCCCTAATTTTTTATTTCAGTTCCCTATATCAACATTAAGATCTTGCTGGCCATAATTACTCAACACTTTTGAAATGAAAAGAGAAGTGAATGAACTAAATATATGTTGAGTTTCCAATTCTTATCATTTAGCTCTGAAGTAACTATACTTACCTATGAAAAATATCATCTAATTTTTAAATCCATGCAGCAGATCTCTTATTATAACTTTCTCTTCAAAGTTAAGCTTTGAACAATATTAATATTTAAGATTTTTCCTTCTTTCTCCTCTTTCCCTTAATTAACTTATAACCATCTTCATAGCTCTCAGCACATAGTTTGATTTATAGTGTATAAAATATTCACAATTGAAAGTACTTCCCCCACACCTTCAAAACTAAGTCAAATGTTGTATCTCCAAAAATATTGGCAACCTAAGCTATTACCATTTTCTATCCTAAGCTGCCTAAACTAAATAAGTATTGGTGCTAGCAATCAGAGTGGAAAAGCTTTGAAGGATAAAAATATTATCAGTTCAGTTCAGTTCAGTTCAGTTCAGTCTCTCAGTCATGTCTGACTCTTTGCAACCCCATGGACTGCTTCATGCCAGGTCTCCTATCCATCACCAACTCCTGGAGCTTGCTTAAAATCATGTTCATCATAGGTGTGTTAGAAAGTTTTCAGGGGAAAGTAGTAGAAAAACCCATCTCAAATTGAGCTAATAAAAGGAGTCTATTGACTTATGAGACTGAGAAAAATTTGTAGACTGACTGCTGAAGTGGTTCAACAGAGTTATTAAAAACCGTATTCCTTTTTTCCCCTTAATCTTGGTCTTAGCCTCCAAGCAATTCATAATAATTGATTCCAATGAGTATATGTACAGCTATTATCACAGAGAGGTGAATAAGACACTTGTAAGGACACAGAATTTAAGGTGGCACCAAAAACTCTGCAATCAAGATAAATAATATTGTAGTGCAACATTTTAAATATCAATATTAATGCAAAATGACATAATGCAACAAAATATCACATTTTTAAATAGAGGATCCCTCATAAAAACATCCTACTTATCCTAGAATGTTTCATGCTTCTATCTTGCTCAGGACCACTGTTCTTCCTTTGGTAGATAAGGAATAATTATCAAGAGGTGCATGAGGTGGGCACGGAGATTTCTCTTTGTTCCCAACCTTGTTTTTACTAAATCCTTAGCTCCTCATCTCTCTTTTAGACTTCAGCTTGGTTCGTAAGTTTAGCTTTCCTGAGTATGCCCTAGCCGGCTTGACATTTACAGAAATTTCAAATACTAAAGGATTCAGACTTCAGACAAACTAAACCCCTCTTAGCAATTTATGCTTTAAGCTTTTTCTGTTTTCAAATAGCCACTTTTGGACTACGTTTGCTTGTTTCTTAGAGAACATGCTCCAATTTCCTGATTATTTATTACCTAGATTTTAATGCAGCAGTTTCTTGGATACGTGGCCTGAGATTAAATCCATGCTCCAAAACCTAACTTTAACTGTTTTGCCACCACGAAATGAAGGTTGACAAATTCCAAGTATTGTGGGTAAAAGTTTTTTTTTTTTTTCTATTTTCTTTTATTGCTTTTACTCAATCCATTTCAAATTTCTAATGGAATTGGCTGATTTTTGAAATTATCCTATGCACAGGTCCAAGTTCTATAAGAATTTAGACTGTTCTTTGTTAAGAAAAAGAGCAAAATCATCCTTGCTTATCGATAAACAGGAGTTATTTTCTCATATAAATACTAAGTCCATAAATATGGACACATTCAGACTCAAGGTAGGATTATCTAGCTATTTAATAATAGCATGAAAAATACATTTTTTTCCCATCTTTTTCTTCTACCAACTACATTTTGGCTTCTTCCTAAGGATAACTTCCTTTATAGTCATAGAAAGTTTCCCAGTCACAACTGAGAATAATTGATTCCCAGTTCATATTTAGAGGAGAAATAGTCAGTTCTGATTCAGCATTCTAAGCATAGCAAGTCAGTCTCAATCCTACTGTACTAATTTAGGTCACATGACCATTTCAATAACTGTGAAAATAAACCAATAACTACAAAAAATAAAGTAGAAGTAAATGATGGCTATCAGAGCCCACTTACAGAGCTGCTATATTTTACTTTTCCTTGAAATATTGGGACTGTATGAGGGAGAAACAGATACTATAAAGAAAATCTGGCTATGTTTATAATGGTGGACGGATTCTAGATATCTAACTATAAGTTACCAATGGCATAGCCTAAATTTATTAGAAAAATACATTTTAAACAGTCAGTTGAGAAAGTGGTATAGATATTTATTGTTCAGAGTAAAGAGAAGAACAACAAAAAAGAGGATAGACAGTTTGATAAGTGATTTGGGCTCAGAGATCAATCAATCATGTATTAGTGGTGCTTCCATTAATCTGTGGGCATGTATATTATTTTGCCCTTAGATAAAGGCCAGGGTAATTATTTCTACATTCTTAAAATTTTGGGGTCATGGACTCTTGTAGCTCTTATAAACTGCTTATTGTTTGTTTGTGACCCCCTGGACTCTAGTCCACTAGGCTTCTGCGTCCATGAGAATTCCCAGCCAAGAATGCTAGAGTGGGTTGTTGCTTCCTTCTCCAGGTGATCTTCCTAACCCAGGGATTCAACCTGAGTCTCCTGCACTGGCAGGCGAATTTTTACCACTGAGACACCATAGAAGCCCACATAAAATCCTTGCAGAGTGGTTTATTTTTATTTAGAAAGCCCCAGAAGATTACCAAAAAAACAATTACATTTAAATTGAAATACAAAGGGTCTGTAGAGTCTATGTGAAGCTGCAATTCTCATTTTTGATTAGAACTAGAATCATCTAGGAGGGATTAAAAACAAACAAACAAACCAAAATGAAAGAATAACTCTAGGTAGGTTAATCAAAATCTCTAGATAAAATATCAATATGAGCAGGTTTTTTTTAAGACTATCAGATGATTCTAAAGCTGAGAACCACTAAGCTACAGAAGTATTTTTCAAACTTCATGTGCTTACAAACTACTTGAGTAGTATGATAAAATACATAATCTGATAAAAATGATTTGGCATGGAGCCTAGAATTCTGTATTCTAACTCTCAGCGATTGATAATACTACTGTTTCTGGTCCATGATAAACAGTTTTTCTAAAAACAAACAAACAAACAAAAAAATGGTCAAGTAATCATTGACTTTATTGCAGTGAATCTTTTTCACTAGTTTATCTGTATCCAAAGGCAGAGTCTCTTAAACTGGTCATATTTAGGAAAGGCTTCCTTTTTTGTTACTTTTATTTTACTTTTCTTCTAGCATTCTTATGCACATATCAGTAAAATAAAAATTTTTGCTTGCTGAGTTTCTCTTCTGATGATTAGTTTTGTTGATTTCATTTCATTTATAATGATTGCTAAAAGTTTGTATAGGTAGAGGAACTGATTGTTAAAAAATGATCCCCTATAGGATCCTCTTGTTAAACAGACAACTCAATCAATGTTATAAGCCAAGCAGAGGTGACAGATTCAAGTAAAATATTCAACTAAAAATCAAAATATATATTTTTCTCAAGTGAATATGGTAGAACAGATGTCAGTGTACAAAGCAAGTCTCTACAACTGTGAAAAGACTGAAATCATACAAAACATCGTCTCCAACCATAATGGAATGAACCTAGAAACAGCAATATGTAAACAGATATTTTTTCACAAATATGTAGAAATTAAACAACACACTCCAAAATAACTTACCAACAATAGGTCTAAAAGGAAATCATAAGAAAAATTAGAAAATGCTTTAAGATGAATTAAATGAAATCACAGCATATCACTGTCCTGGAACGTAATGAAAGCAATGCTATAAGACCCTCAAGAACTACAATAAAGGAAAAGAAAGATCTCAAGTCAACAAGTAGCTTTATACCTTAGGAACTAGCAAAAGGAGTGCAAACACAACCCAAAGTCAGAAGAAAGGGGATAACAGTGCTGCGATGAACATTGGGGAACATGTGTCTCTTTCAATTCTGGTTTCCTCCGTGTGTATACCCAGCAGTGGGATTGCTGGGTCATAAGACAGTTCTATTTGTAGATTTTAAATTCAATATCACAGTACTCCAAGTCTATGCCCCAACCAGTAATGCTGAAGAAGCTGAAGTTGAATGGTTCTTTGAAGACGTACAAGACCTTGTAGAACTAATACCCAAAAAAGATGTCCTTTTCATTATAGGGGACTGGAATCAAAAGTAGGAAGTCAAGAAACACCTGAAGTAATAGACAAATTTGGCCTTGGAATGCAGAATGAAGCAGGGCAAAAGCTAATAGAGTTTTGCCAAGAAAATGCACTGGTCATAGAAAACACCCTCTTCCAACAACACAAGAGAAGACTCTACACATGGACATCACCAGATGGTCAACACCGAAATCAGATTGATTATATTCTTTGCAGCCAAAGATGGAGAATCTCTATACAGTCAACAAAAACAAGACCGGGAGCTGACTGTGGCTCAGATCATGAACTCCTTATTGCCAAAGTAAGACTTAAATTGAAGAAATTAGGGAAAACCGCTAGATCATTCAGGTATGACCTAAATCAAATCCCTTATGATTATACAGTGGAAGTGAGAAATAGATTTAAGGGCCTAGATCTGATAGATAGAGTGCCTGATGAACTATGGACGGAGGTTCATGGCATTGTACAGGAGACAAGGATCAAGACCATCCCCATGTAAAAGAAATGCAAAAAAGCAAAATGGCTGTCTCAGGAGGCCTTACTAATAGCTGTGAAAAGAAGAGAGGCAAAAAGCAAAGGAGAAAAGGAAAGATATAAGCATCTGAATTCAGAGTTTCAAAGAATAGCAAGAAGAGATAAGAAAGCCTTCTTCAGCGATCAATGCAAAGAAATAGAGGAAAACAACACAATGGGAAAGACTACAGATCTCTTCAAGAAAATTAGAGATATCAAGGGAACATTTCATGGAAAGATGGGCTCGATAAAGGACAGAAATTGTATGGACCTAACAGAAACACGACATATCAAGAAGAGGTGGCAAGAATACACAAAAGGACTGTCCAGAAAAGATCTTCATGACACGGATAATCACAATGGTGTGATCACTCATCTAGAGCCAGACATCCTGGAATGTGAAGTCAAGTGGGCCTTAGAAAGCATCACTACGAACAAAGCTAGTGAAGGTGATGGAATTCCAGTGGAGCTACTTTAAATCCTGAAAGATGATGCTGTGAAAGTGCTGCACTCAATATACCAGCAAATTTGGAAAACTGAGCAGTGGCCACAGGCCTGGAAAAGGTCAGTTTTCATTCCAGTCCTAAAGAAAGGCAATGCCAAAGAATGCTCAAACTAATGCACAATTGCACTCATCTCACATGCTAGTAAAATAATGCTCAAAATTCTCCAAGCCAGGCTTCAACAATATGTGAACTGTGAACTTCCTGATGTTCAAGCTGGTTTTAGAAAAGACAGAGGAACCAGAGATTAAATTGCCAACATCTGCTGGATCATTGAAAACACAAGAGAGTTCCAGAAAACATCTCTTTCTGCTTTATTGACTATGTCAAAGCCTTTGACTTTGTGGATCACAATAAACTGTGGAAAATTCTGAGAGAGATGGGAATACCAGACCACCTGACCTGCCTCTCGAGAAATCTGTATGCAGGTCAGGAAGCAACAGTTAGAACTGGACATGGAACGACACACTGGTTCTAAATAGGAAAAGGAGGGCATCAAGGCTGTATATTGTCACCCTGCTTATTTAACTTATATGCAGAGTATATCATGAGAAACGCTGGACTAGAAGAAACACAAGCTGGAATCAGGATTGCCGGGAGAAATATCAACAACCTCAAATATGCAGATGACACCACCCTTATGGCAGAAAGTGAAGAGGAACTGAAAAGCCTCTTGATGAAAGTGAAAGAGGAGAGTGAAAAAGTTGGCTTAAAGCTCAACATTCAGAAAACGAAGATCATGGCATCCGGTCCCATCACTTCATGGGAAATAGATGGGGAAACAAGGGAAACAGTGTCAGACTTTATTTTGGGGGGCTCCAAAATCACTGCACATAGTGATTGCAGCCATGGAATTAAAAGACACTTACTCCTTGGTAGAAAAGTTATAAGCAACCTAGATAGTATATTCAAAAACAGAGACCTTACTTTGCCAACTAAGGTCCATCTAGTCAAGGCTATCGTTTTTCCTGTGGTCATGTTTGGATGTAAGAGTTGGACTGTGAAAAAGGCTGAGCACCAAAGAATTGATGCTTTTGAACTGCGGTGTTGGAGAAGACTCTTGAGAGTCCCTTGGACTGCAAGGAGATCCAACCAGTCCATTCTGAAGGAGATCAGCCCTGGGATTTCTTTGGATGGAATGATGCTAAAGCTGAAGCTCCAGTACTTTGTCCATCTCATGCAAAGAGCTGACTCATTGGAAAAGACTCTGATGCTGGGAGGGATTGGGGGCAGGAGGAGAAGGGGATGACAGAAGATGAGATGGCTGGATCGCATCACCGACTTGATGGATGTGAGTCTGAGTGAACTCCTGGAGTTGGTGATGGACAGGGAGGCCTGGCATGCTGCGATTCATGGGGTCGCAAAGAGTCGGACACGACTGAGTGACTGAACTGAACTGGACTGAACTGAAGGAATCTCCACACTGTTCTCCATAGTGGCTGTACTAGTTTCATTCCCACCAACAGTGTAAGAGGGTTCCCTTTTCTGCACACCCTCTCCAGCATTTATTGCTTGTACACTTTTGGATTGCAGCCATTCTGACTGGTGAAATGGTACCTCACTGTGGATGTTTATAATAGCCAGGACATGGAAGCAACCTAGATGTCCATCAGCAGACGAATGGATAAGAAAGCTGTGGTACATGTACACAATGGAGTATTGCTCAGCCATTAAGAAGAATACATTTGAATCAGTTCTAATGAGGTGGATGAAACTGGAGCCGATTATATAGAGTGAAGTAAGCCAGAAAGAAAAACACCAATACTGTATACTAACACATATATATGGAATTTAGAAAGATGTTAATGATAACTCTGTATGCGAAACAGCAACAGAGACACAGATGTAAAGAACAGACCTTTGGACTCTGTGGGAGAGGGAGAGAGTGGGATGATTTGAGAGAATGACATTGAAACATGTATACTATCATGTAAGAAACGAATCGCTAGTCTAGGTTCGATACCAGATACAGGATGCTTGGGGCTGGTGCACTGGGATGACCCAGAGAGATGATATGGGGAGGGTCTTGGGAGGGGAGTTCAGGGTTGGGAACTCATGTACACCTGTGGTGGATTCATGTCAATGTATGGCAAAACCAATACAGTATTGTAAAGTAAAAAAATAAAATTTAAAATAAAGGGGATAACAAATATTAGAATGTAAATAAGTTAAATATCAAATCAAAAAAGAATCATTGAAACCCACAGCTGGTTGAAATGATTAACAGTAGAGACAAACTGTAGTTACACTAACTTAGAAAAATCAAGAAAATATACAGTCAAAAATCAGTGAAAAAAAGTGGAAATAAGACTACAAATGTGACAGAAGTTGCAAAGACCATAAAAGATCATTTATCAAGAAATTATATAGCCTAGATGCAGTGGACAAACCCCTAGACACAAACAAATTACCAAAACCAACTCAAGGAGAAATAGAAAATCTGATCTGATCTGTATTAAGTACAGATTATATCAGTAATAAAAAAAATAACTAGAAAACAACAAAAAGACCAGGACAAGATGGCTTCACTGATGAATTCTGCCAAAGCTTTAAAGAAGAATCAACATTAAATTTTTGTAAACTCTCCCAAACAGTAGAAGAAAGTTGAACACTTCCCCTTTCTATGAATCCAGCATTACCTTGATAAAATGACATATAAAGATGAAAGAAGAAAATATTTATAGACCTTTATCCTTTTTGAATATAGATGTAAAAATTCTCAACAAAATCCTATCAAACTGCATCCATTTCCTCTGCCACAATTCTGGGTCTAGGAGTTGTCTTCTCTATACAAAAGTAATTTAACAGTTTCAAAACCAGTTTTTCTACATCTATTACTGCCGTCTTCAAAACATTCCACAGTGAAGTCAAAAGGTATATCTGTTCACGTTACTCTCATGAATAAAATTATCTGAAAACTTTTCATTTTAAGATAAAGTACAAAATTCTTATTTTAATAGATATCTGGTCCATGTATAATCTAGTCCTCATTGACCAGACTTCTGTGGAATCATGGTTTCCCTTCCTTTCCACTTCTCTCTTTTTTCCCTCTCAAAAGTACATTCTGCTGATGCTTGTTCAAATATGCTAGGTTTTACATACTGTAAGACCAATTCTTAGGCAGATTTTCCTGTCAAGTAAAATGAACTTACAAGCAAAATGAACTCTAACTTTACTGGCCCACTCTCAGCCTTAAACATTTATTGTTAATACTTAAAGAGCCCAGTCCTGTGAGGAAGGAAGGGTAAATACTAGCTTCTTTCTAGAATAAACCCTAGAATCCACTCTATTTCACTTGTTATACAACAAACAAATTTTTTTAAACAAATATTCAGCAGCTAAGAGGGAGACAACTTGAAAGTGCAATAAAATTACTTTTACTTTTACTTTGTAAAAATCTATAGACAATTTACTAAATTAGTCAATATCAATAGTTTTTGCTGTGCATCTATTTTTTGCCAGACTAATAACCAGCACTCTTTGAAGGACTACCGTTTTCAGCCACTCTTCTCAATAGTTTATATAGATTTTTCCAGTTAATACTTACAAATGAGGTAAATATTATCATTCCCATATTAAAACTGGCAGGCAAGTAACTTTACAAAATGCATGGTGGAAACAGAACTCAAATTCTGATAGTAGGTCTTTTATCAAGTCTTTTCTTTTCTTCCCAATTGAGTAAATTTCCCCTCAGTATGATTATATTATGATGAAACTGAACTACCTCAGCTTTTTTAATAATGTCAGTATCCTTATAATAGTGTTCACTTCCCTGTATCTTCCCACTATCATTGTACCAAGAGAATGATGTCCACCTCTGTTGATCCTTAGGCTAGGTACTGTGTTTTGAGAGTGAATCTTGCCATATATTTGACTAAAACATGTATTTATATATGACTGCAGATTTCATATATGGAACATCAATTTGCTGTTCTGTAGAGAACCAAAACTCAACAAGTTCAACAAATTTAAAAAGTTGCTCTAAAAAGACTTTTGTCCCAAATTTTCCACTTTCTTGTAATCAAGTAGAGTGGGGCAAATATATCTTCTACTTGTCCTTTCTGTTCTTCTTCTTGAGTGCATATATGATGTCTTTTATAATCAGTGTTGAAAAATATATTCTGGAATACATACCAATTATAATATTAATTTAAAATTGTATCCAAGTATCATTGCTATTATAGATTTCCTAGGTGGCACAATTGGTAAAGAATCCACCTGCCAATGCAGGAGATACAAGAGACATGGGTTCGATTCCTGGGTAAGGAAGATCCCCTGGAGTAGGAAGTGGCAACCCACCCCAGTAGTTTTGACTGGAAAACTTCATGGACAGAGGAGCCTGGTGAGTTACAGTCCAAGGGTTTGCAAAGAGTCTGACATGACTGAGCATGCACACACTATTGATATTATTTGCATCCATATATTTAATTTGTGCCATATATTTAGAATTCAAATTCCCCTCACTTAACATACATATTTGAGCATAATGTTACTAACACTTGGATCTTTAAATTAAAATAAAAGTCATTGTATTACTATTAAGAACAGGTATTCAGAGGGCTGATCTTTGTATTCCCCATAACGGACTTTAATAAATAAATGGCTTCTTTTTTGGCCTCTTTATTAACACATTCAGAATTCATTACTTATATTATCCTGTGATTTATTCAAATATTCTAAAATAGAATACTTCATTTTTTCTGATATATTAGGGATTAAGCTACATTTAATAATGATTGATTGTGAAATTTTTTCTTCTTTCACAAAATATTGATCAGTACAGATATTTTTCACTCTACACATCTGAGATTCCCTTGGTGCATTAATTCATTAATGACTCCTCCTAAAGGTAATAACAAAATAAATCATCTAGCACTGAGAAAGACATTTTATATCACTACTTGTACTTCATTCTCATTATTTATCTCAGTATTTCTGAAAGTTTCATATTTTCATACACTTAATTGCTTTGTTGGTATAATTTATATATTCAATAAACATTATTAATTAACAATTGAATGTTCAGATGAAGAAGAGAAAGTAAAAGTTGACGTAGAAAAGTTCAACATAAAAAAATAGTACATGATTTTAGTATTTTTCTAATTGCATAGAACATTAAATTTTATTAAAAATGAATTTGGAGCATATTTTTGAACTTGAATTTCTCAGTCCTCAAATATCCCAAGTGAAGTATTTTTAACTGATTTAGTTATAGGCATTCAACAACTAAAATAGTTCAAGTACTATTAAATTGTTAGTTTGAAAAAACAGAATAGACTCAAAGTTAAAATCAGATACAAATAAAAAGATTCAACTTTAAAAAATCATATAACTAATTTATAAACCAGGACATTGATACACAGGTATAAATGTAACAGAGGTGTTCTTCAAATATGAACACTTAACAAAATATTTTAGCATTGCTACAAAATTTTTGAAAAGGACTGGACATTTTTTTAGGGGTGTCCTATGATTAGGTCTATTTTACTTTATCTAAATGTAGTAATTTTCATATGGGAGGATTCTAGACAATTCTTATCCATTGTGACAAAGAATAATGATCTTACTAATTCAGTCATCCATCTGTAACTGCATTCACCAACTTATTAAATAAACATTCATTGAGCAACTCCTGTGTCATACTTTTAAGTATAACAGGATATATGAAAAAATAATGACATGGTCTCTCCTCTCGTGATTTATTTAAGGCTATATAAATTTAAATGTATTTCATATATCTTAGGGATAGCTCTATTATCCAAACCAACAAATAGCATAGGATGACCATTAAGTCACTAATTTCCAATTTGCCCCACAAAACCTTTTTATGGAAAGTACAGCAGAATTAATTCTAACTCATCTTAAGTTCAACCTCTCTTTCTCTGGCAATAAGCCTGAGGAGCTATGAGACTCTTAAGAGTCATAAAATGAAAAGGAATAAGAGGAAAAAATAAAGGACTTGGATAATATAAGAACAAGATAACTCAATCTTAGTAACTTAATTTGAAATAAAGAATTCAATACTTTAGCCAACTAAGAAAGAACAACAATATTATTAAACATTTAGTACCACCTACATTTCAAGCACTTCCTTTATATATATTATTTTAAACCTTGTAACAATATCAAATTAAATATTATCACACTTGTTTGTGAGAAATATTAAGCTTAGAATGATTAAACTATGACAAAACAAAAAAAAATCTATACCTTTCTCTGATTCCAAATCTTAATATACAGACTTTAAAATATTTATCTAGACTTCAATAAAATACTACATACACCATACCTCCTCAAGAAATGCATGCATGACATAAAGAATTTTCACACTTTATTTTATTATCATGAACCATACACAATTTCTTGCACATCAAACACTTATAACAAATAAAAGAGTTAATAACTGATGGTAAAAGACTAATGTTTTTCACCATTTTTAAACATAATTGATTTGGATGAATTTTATATCATTTAATTTTTAACACCAGAAGTGTTAAATAACTGGTTTGCAAAAGTCTTGAAAATTAGCAGTTGGCTTGTATGCGTCCATATGACATGGCTCTGCGTGTGGCTATGACATTCATTCAGTTCAGTCAGTTCAGTCGCTCAGTCGTGTCTGTCTCTTTGTGACCCCATGAATCGCAGCAGGCCAGGCCTCCCTGTCCATCACCAACGCCCGGAGTTCACTCAGATTCACGTCCATCAAGTCAGTGATGCCATCCAGCCATCTCGTCCTCTGTCGTCCCCTTCTCCTCCTGCCTCCAATCCTTCCCAGCATCAGAGTCTTTTCCAATGAGTCAACTCTTTGCATGAGGTGACCAAAGTATTGGAGTTTAACCTTCATCATCAGTCCTTCCAATGAATACCTTGGACTGATCTCCTTTAAGATGGACTGGTTGGATCTCCTTGCAGTCCAAGGGACTCTCAAGAGTCTTCTCCAGCACCAGTTCAAAAGCATCAATTCTTCAGCACTCAGCTTTCTTCACAGTCCAACTCTCACATCCATACATGACTACTGGAAAAACCATAGCCTTGACTAAACGGACCTTTGTTGGCAAAGTAATGTCTCTGCTTTTCAATATGCTATCTAGGTTTGTCATAACTTTCCTTCCAAGGAGTAAGCATCTTCTAATTTCATGGCTGTAATCACCATCTGCAGTGATTTTGGAGCCCCCAAAAATAAAGTCTGACATTGTTTCCACTGTTTCCCTATCTATTTGCCATGAAGTGATGGGACCAGATGCCATGATCTTCGTTTTCTGAATGTTGAGTGTTCAGCCAACTTTTTCACTCTTCTCGTTTGCTTTCATCAAGAGGCTTTTTTGTTAGCATATCCTTAGCTGGCTTTCGTCCCTTCCACATTTAATTTTCCCACTTTCTCACTGTGCTTCCTAAAAACATATCCCATATAAATGATATGTGCCTAAATCTTGACTTTAGCATCTAGTCAGGCTTCAGTAATACGTGAACTGTAAACTTCCTGATGTTCAAGCTGGCTTTAGAAAAGGCAGAGGAACCAGAGATCAAAATGCCAACATCCACTGGATCATGGAAAAAGCAAGAGAGTTCCAGAAAAACATCTATTTCTGCTTTATTGACTATGCCAAAGTCTTTGACTGTGTGGATCACAATAAACTGTGGAAAATTCTGAAAGAGATGGGAATACCAGACCACCTGACCTGCCTCTTCAGAAATCTGTATGCAGGTCAGGAAGCAACAGTTAGAACTGGACGTGGAACAATAGACTGGTTCCAGATAGGAAAAGGCATACATCAAGGCTGTATATTGTCACCCTGCTTATTTAACTTATATGCACAGTACATCATGAGAAACGCTGGACTAGAAGAAACACAAGCTGGAATCAAGATTGCCGGGAGAAATATCAATAACCTCAGATATGCAGAGGACACCACCCTTATGGCAGAAAGTGAAGAGGAGCTAAAAATCCTCTTGATGAAAGTGAAAGTGTAGAGTGAAAAAGTTGGCCTAAAGCTCAACATTCAGAAAACGAAGATCATGGCATCTGGTCCCATCACTTCATGGGAAATAGATGGGGAAACAGTGGAAACAGTGTCAGACTTTATTTTTTGAGGCTCCAAAATCACTGCAGATGGTGATTGCAGCCACGGATTTAAAAGACGCTTACTCCTTGGAAGAAAAGTTATGGCCAACCTAGATAGTATATTCAAAAGCAGAGACATTACTTTGCCAACTAAGGTCCGTCTAGTCAAGGCTATGGTTTTTCCTGTGGTCATGTATGGATGTGAGAGTTGGACTGTGAAGAAGGCTGAGTGCCGAAGAATTGATGCTTTTGAACTGTGGTGTTAGAGAAGACTCTTGAGAGGCCCTTGGACTGCAAGGAGATCCAAGCAGTCCATTCTGAAGGTGATCAACCCTGGGATTTCTTTGGAAGGAATGATGCTAAAGCTGAAACTCCAGTACTTTGGCCACCTGATGCAAAGAGTTGACTCATTGGAAAAGACTTTGATGCTAGGAGGGATTGGGGGCAGGAGGAGAAGTGGACGACAGAGGATGAGATGGCTCGATGTCATCACTGACTCGATGGACGTGAGTCTGAGTGAACTCCTGGAGTTGGTGATGGACAGGGATGCCTGGCGTGCTGTGATTCATGGGGTCACCAAGAGTCAGACACAACTGAGTGATGGAACTGCACCCGTCCATTATAAAGGAGATCAGCCCTGGGTGTTCTTTGGAAAGAATGATGCTAAAGCTGAAACTCCAGTACTTTGGCCATCTCACGTGAAGAGTTGACTCATTGGAAAAGACTCTGATGCTGGGAGGAATGGGGACAAGAGGAAAAGGGAATGACAGAGGATGAGATGGCTGAATGGCATCACCGACTTGATGAACGTGAGTTTGAGTGAACTCCGGGAGTTAGTGATGGACAGGGAGGCCTGGCGTGCTGCAATTCATGGGGTAGCAAAGAGCTGGACACAACTGAGCCACTGAAATGAACTGAACTTAGGGTTATTCTTAACTGGGCAGAGTCCAAGAAATCTTTAGCACATGCCCAAATTTTAGATTTTTCTCTATGAAAATTACCTGGGCGGCAGCTATTCTATGGTGCCATAAAAAATAAAGGCTTCCCAGGTGGCACTAGTGGTAAGGAACCCACCTGCCAAAGCAGGAGCCATAAGAAAAGCAGGTTGGATCCCTGAGTGGGGAAGATCCCTGGAGAAGGGCATGGTAACCAATTCCAGCATTCTTGGCTGGAGAATCCCATGGACAGATGAAGTTTGACAGCCTACAATCCATGAGGTCCCAGAGTCAGACACGACTGAAGTGACTTAGAACAATAAGAAATATGATAATATTAATAGTAATAGCTAGTATTTATAAGAGTGAGTACTCTGTGCCAAGCACTGAGCTGAACTCTTGACATAGATAGGCCCCCAGACAAACCACATGAGATAAGAACTATTTTTACCCCTGTTTACAGATGAGAAAACTAAGACTTAGAGTCATGAAATTACGTGTCCAAAGTTATGAAGTTAGCAAGTGGCTATCATTGCAGATAGTGACTGCAGACATGAAATTAAAAGACGCTTACTCCTTGGAAGAAAAGTTATGACCAACCTAGATAGTATATTGAAAACCAGAGACATTACTTTGCCAACAAAGGTCCATCTAGTCAAGGCTATGGTTTTCCCAGTGGTCATGTATGGATGTGAGAGTTGGACTGAGAAGAAGGTTGAGCACTGAAGAATTGATGCTATTGAACTGTGGTGTTGGAGAAGACTCTTGAGAGTCCCTTGGACTGCAAGGAGATCCAACCAGTCCATTCTGAAGGAGATCAGCCCTGGGATTTCTTTGGATGGAATGATGCTAAGGCTGAAACTCCAGTACTTTGGCCACCTCATGTGAAGTGTTGACTCATTGGAAAAGACTCTGATGCTGAGAGGGATTGGGGGCAGAAGGAGAAGGGGACAACAGAGGATGAGATGGCTGGATGACATCACTGACTCGACAGACGTGAGTCTGAGTGAACTCCGGGAGTTGGTGATGGACAGGGAGCCCTGGCGTACTGCAATTCATGGGGTCGCAATGAGTCAGACACGACTGAGCAACTGAACTGAACTGAACTGAACTCCACTCTGGCTATTTAGCTCTGATAGGTAGAAGAACAGCTAGTGCTTTACTAGCACTAGCAAACACAAGACTATTTATTTATGGATTGGGAAGAAAGTGATTTTAGGATTTTCACTTTCCTCAGTGAACAAATATATCAACTAGGTTTGAGTATATTTTATATACATAGCATTTGTCTATGCTCTGTGGTAAAAAGTATAAAGTTATCATATACTTTACAGTATAAAGTTAACTAATGACAAAGAAAAGTAAAGGATTCTCCTAGCAATTGGGAATTTAGTGTAAAAATATGCCAAAATTTGAATAGGTAAAGGAAACAAATGTAGGTAGTATCTGGAGGTGCAGTCAGAACAAAGCAATCAAGGCCAAAAGAAAATTGACATATTCATTGAAACAGTGGTTCAAGACTCAGAGCTGGACCACTTAGCATGCTATTTGAATGAGGAAAATAAAAATTTTGCACTCTTCAACTAAGTAAAAAGCAGATTTAGTCTTGAAATATATTATTTTCCTGTTTAAATTCTTGCTAGGACAGCATTGAAAATACACCATTTTTATGTACTATTAATAAGAAAAAATAAAAAGCAACATTTTAAATATGACACAACTTATATCTCATCAATGATAAAATATATATAGATTGTTAGAGATGTTAAAGTTTAAAAAGTGTTTTTTATAAATAATGGGATATGGTATTATGAACACCTTTAAAGTATTTGGTTACCCTCATTATTCATATTCAACATTTTACTGAAACTGTTAGCTAATGCAATGAGACCAACAAAAAAATTTAATGGTGTAAAGATAGGAAGACATAAAGTTGTCTTTATTCACAGATGACATAATTATCTATGTAGCAATTCCAAGAATCAACAACAACAACAAAAATCTTCTAGAACTAATAAGAAATGACAAAGTTGCAGGATACAAGGTTAGTATACAGTAGTCAATTGCCTTCTTGCTGCTGCTGCTAAGTCACTTCAGTCGTGTCCAACTCTGTGCAACCCCATAGACAGCAGCCCACCAAGACTCCCTCATCCCTGGGATTCTCCAGGCAAGAACACTGGAGTGGGTTGCCATTTCCTTCTCCAATGCATGAAAGTGAAGTCACTCAGTCGTGTCCAAGCCTCAGCGACCCCATGGACTGCAGCCTACCAGGCTCCTTCACCCATGGGATTTTCCAGGCAAGAGTCCTGGAGTGGGTGCCATTGCCTTCTGCGATTGTCTTCTTATATGCCATCAATTAACAACTGGAACTGGGAATTAAAAGTACAGTATTTCTCACACTAGCACCAAAAAGGGAAATACAGTTGTGCCTTGAACAATGCAGGTTTGAGCTGTGTGAGTCCACTTATACATGGATTTTTTTCCAATGGTAAATATTACAATACTACATGCTCTGTGATTAGTTAAATCTGTGGTTGCAGAATCACGTGTATGGAGGACCAAAAATAAGTTTTATATAGATTTTGGACTGCATGGAAGGTTGATATCCCTAATGCCTGCATTGTTCAAAGGTCAATTGTACTTGTATAAATCAGACAAATTCTACACGAACTACAAACTATAATGAAAGATATAAAAAAATCTTAAAATTGGACATATATTCTATGTACATGAAAAGGAAAATTCAATATTGAGTCTTTTAAGATAGTTCTTTCCAACCTTGTAGATTCAATGCAATTCCAATAAAAACCAGGGAGTTATTTTATGGACATTGACAAACTGATTCTAAAATTTATATGAAAGGCAAAAGAGAGAGAACAGACAACATACTGAAGAACAAAGTCTAAGGACTGGCATCACCTAACATCAAGACAGTATAAAGTGACAATAATCAAGTCAGTGTAGTATTGGTGGAAGAATAACCAAATAGATCAATGGAACAGAATAAATGATTCAGAAATATATCCACAGAACTGTAGTCAGCTAATATTTGACAAACTGACAAAAAGAAATTCAGTGGAGTAAGGATAATCTTTTCAACAAATGATACGGAAACAATGGACATCCACATGCAATAAAGGAAAAAAAAAAAAAACAAAACAAAACACCAAAAACTAGACATTGTTCTTACACTGCTGACATTATTTCAAAATTGATTATATACCTAAATGTAAAAATGCAAAACTATAGAACTCCTTGACTATAACACTGAAAAATTTTAGTTAACCTTGGGATTCATGATGTTTTAGATAAAACAGCAAAGCATGATTCATGAAAAAAAAAAAGGACATTATTAAAATGAAATACTTCTTTTATGAGAAATGTATTGTTAAGAGAATAAAATTCAAGCCCCTGGACTGTGAAAAAGTCTTTGCCAAACCCATCTGATAAACAATTGTTATCCAAAATGTATGAAAACTCTGAAAAATCAACAATAAGAAAAAAAACAATAACATTTAAAATGGCAAAAGGCTTCCTTGGTGGCTCAGCTTCCCTGGTGGCTCAGCTGGTAGAGAATCTGCCTGCAATTCAGAAGACTTAGGTTCAATCCCTGGGTTGGGCAGATCCCTTGGAGAAGGGAACAGCTACCCACTCCAGTATTCTGGCCTGGAGAATTCCATGGACTATACAGTCCATGGGTTGCAAAGAGTCAGACATGACTGAGTGGCTTTCACTTCACTTACTACTTAAATATATATATATATATATATAAAATTCTAATGGGCAAAAGATCTGAATGGACCTTCAGGAATGCTCAGGTAGAGTTAATCAGATTATGGTCTACCAAAAATTTATTCCTTATAGTGATATTAGAAATAAGATAAGCCTTCTCTTAAAACTAGATACCATAATGGTAATTCAAGTTTGGGTTAGTTAATTCTTAGTAGTGTGCTTTTCCTTTCCATTTCTCCCATTTTTCAAATGTATTTAAGATGATTAAAATTCAAGTGAGAAGAATAAAAATATAAGTAGAATTTTTTTTTAACTAAATCATTTAGATACTCAAATGTGACTGAAGAAATAAATTGTATTCATGAACCTGCTTTCTTCTAATGCCTTTTTAAAAAGTTAAAAAAAACAAACAAACTTGAAATTGGTTTCTAAAGGCAGTAAAGTGAGTAACATTTATCCAGTGTCAAAGAAAATAGTTTTCTGAAGATTTTTGAACCCATTTTTATAAATAATTTTAGCGGTCTGCTTTATTATTGTTATATTGTTTTGCTATCTCTGGGTAGAGGAAAGTTATAGCATTCTAAACCCTAGATTTGCATCAGTTTTGAAGATGAAATATCGTTGTGAAAGAATGTTGTTTTAAGGATATCTTTTGATTATGTGATACCAAAGGGAAAAATCAACAAACAATGCATTAAACAACTGAATCTTCAAAAAAGCTGATTTGCAAATGAATGATTATAATATGTCTATATTTTAGCTGCTGCTGCTAAGTCGCTTCAGCGACTCTGTGTGACCCCATAGACAGCAGCCCACCATGCTCCTCCGTCCATGGAATTTCCTAGGCAAGAGTACTGGAGTGGGGTGCCATTGCCTTCTTCTAAGAAGGTATATTACAAGAAATAACCTTCCCTAATAGAAACTCTACAACTTCTAAGTGAAAGTGAAAGTAATTAGTAGCTCTGTCCTGTCCGACTCTTTGCGATCCCATGGTCTGTAGGCTGCTAGGCTGTTCTGTCCATGGAATTCTCTAGGCAAGAATACTGAATGAATTACCATCCCATTCTCCAGGGAATCTTCCCAATCCAGAGATAGAATCCATCTCCCGCATTGCAGGCAGATTCTTTACCATTTGAGCTACCTGGGAAGACCACAGCTTCTATGTAAATAATAGGAAAATTTTATATAGATATACTGTATATACATATTATATATATTTGTATCTCTTAAGCAAAGCATTCATTAATCTGGAGGTACAGTGTAAAAGTTATACCTGGAGGTACAGAGAGATATTTATTTACTACATGAGAGAATCTATTAATAAATTTTCATATTTCCTTATATATTTGATCAAATTAACTAATTAATGATATTTATACCATGTCACATAATTTCAGAAAGATTATTAACTCATCTAAATAATAAAATATCAGAATCTGAAAAAGAAAGTATTTGATGGGACCTAGAGAATGTCCGATGGACAGAGGAGCCTGGAGGGCTGCAGTCCATGGGGTCACTGAGGGTCGGACATGACTAAGCGACTTCACTTTCCCTTTTCACTTTCATGCACTGGAGAAGGAAATGGCAACCCACTCCAGTGTTCTTGCTTGGAGAATCCCAGGGACGGGATAAAACATAGCTGGACACGACTGAAGTGACTTAGCAGCAGCAGAGAATGTCCATGTTAACTTTTAATTAAACTTCCAGTTTAGCATAACTATACTGGTTCCACTTTATAACCAGAAATCCATGGAACTGCAATAGCCTCATTTCATGTTTACTTACTTCCAATTATGAATTTTCTTTTACATTGATGCAAACTATGTGCCTTTAAGATTTGGCCTATTGGTCCTACTGTTGCATTTCAGAATGAATTGGATCATGGCATCTAGTCCCATCACTTCATGGGAAATAGATGGGGAAACAGAGGAAACAGTGGCTGACTTTATTTTGGGGGCTCCAAAATCACTGCAGATGGTGACTGCAGCCATGAAACTAAAAGACGCTTACTCCTTGGAAGAAAAGCTGTGACCAACCTAGATACCATATTGAAAAGCAGAGACATTACTTTTCCAACAAAGGTCTGTCTAGCCAAGGCTTTGTTTTTTCCAGTGGTCATGTATGGATATGAGAGTTGGACTGTGAAGAAAGCTGAGCGCTGAAGAATTGATTACTTTGAACTGTGGTGTTGGAGAAGACTCTTGAGAGTCCCTTGGACTGCAAGGAGATCCAACCAGTCCATTCTGAAGGAGATCAGCCCTGGGTGTTCTTTGGAAGACCTCATGCGAAGAGCTGACTCATTGGAAAAGACTCTGATGCTCCCAGGGATTGGGTGCAGGAGGAAAAGGCAATGACAGAGGATGAGATGGCTGGATGGCATCACCGACTCGATGGATGTGAGTTTGAGTGAACTCCGGGAGATGGTGATGGACAGGGAGGCCTGGCATGCTGTGATTCATGGGGTCACAAAGAGTCGGACATGACTGAATGACTGAAGTGAACTAAACTGAACTGAACTCAGTGCTGAATATTTGATTACCATTATAACTTTTATGCTTCTCTAACTTTCGAGAATTATTTTCCCCCAAAGTTTTTGGGAAGATAACCTCTACAAGGAAATGGCAACACAGTCCATTATTCTTGCCTGGAAAATCCCACGGAAGGAGGAGCCTGGCTGACAACAGTTCATGGGTCACAAAGAGTCTGACATGACTGATTGACTTCACTTTCAATTTCAAAGTTTCTCTTGCATATAATTTATTCAAAGTATGAATATAGATATAGACAGATGATAAGAATCAGGTAAACGGTGATGATGGCAAAATAAAAATATAAAAAATATATCAACACGGGAAATGTGACAGAAGCTCATGTAAATTTCAAAATTAGACTAGATAATGGCTTCCACTGGATCATCAAAAAAGCAAAAGAGTTCTGGATAAACATCTATTTCTGCTTTATTGACTATGTCAAAGCCTTTGACTATGTGGATTACAATAAACTGAGGAAAATTCTGAAAGAGATGGGAATACCAAACCACCTGACCTGCCTCTTGAGAAACCTATATGCAAGTCAGGAAGCAACAATCAGAACTGGACATGGAGCAGACTGGTTCCAAATAGGAAAAGGAGGGCATCAAGGCTGTATATTGTCACCCTGCTGGTTTAACTTATATGCAGAGTACATCATGAGAAACGCTGGGCTGGAAGAATCACAAGCTGGAATCAAGATTGCCAGGAGAAATGTCAATAACCTCAGATATGCAGATGAAACCACTCTTATGGCAGAAAGTGAAGAGGAACTAAAAATCCTCTTGATGAAAGTGAAAGAGGAGAGTGAAAAAGTTGGCTTAAATCTCAACGTTCAGAAAAATAAGATCATGGCATCCGGTCCCATCACTTCATGGGAAATAGATAGGGAAACAGTAGAAATAATGTCAGACTTTATTTTGGGGGGCTCTAAAATCACTGCATTTGGTGATTACAGCCTTGAAATTAAAAGACGCATCCTGCTTGGAAGAAAAGTTATAACTGACATAGATAGCACATTAAAAAGCAGAGATGTTACTTTGCCAACAAAGGTCCATCTAGTCAAGCCTATGGTTTTTCCAGTAGTCATGTATGGATGTGAGAGTTGGACTGTGAAGAAAGCTGAGTGCCGAAGAACTGATGCTTTTGAACAGTAGTGTTGGAGAAGACTCTTGAGAGTCCCTTTGACTGCAAGGAGATCCAACCCTCCATCCTAAAGGCGATCAGTCCTGGGTGTTCATTGGAATGACTGATGCTGAGGCTGAAACTCCAACATTTTGGCCACCTCATGTGAAGGAGAGACTGAACTGAACTGAATTGAACTGATTGGCTGCATGATCATACTATTGGTAGGATACACTCAATAGCATCTGCATTGAAATTTTGGTATGTGTTTACAGCATAATTTAAATATTAGCAAAGCTAATTCTTATTGAAGTCTAAGAGAGTGATCATAAACTAATATGTATACAGAAATCCAAGCTGGTATTTGGAATAAATGAGATCATTTAACTGTGTTTCATTCTCAGTTCTTACCACTTAAAAATGTACATCTTGACTTCATGGTGAGAAAACCTGGAGTCTGCCTACAAGCAAGTCATTTCACTTTTCCAACTGCCACTTTTCTCCACAGTAACTCTCAGTTCAGTTCAGTTAAGTCGCTCAGTCATGTCTGACTCTTTGCAACCCCATGAACCACAGCACGCCAGGCCTCCCTGTCCATCACCATCTACCAGAGTATACTCAAACCCATGTCCATTGAATTGGTGATGTCATCCAACCATCTCATCCTCTGTCTTCCCCTTCTCCTACTGCCCTCAATCTTTCCCAACATCAGGGTCTTCTCAAATGAGTCAGCTCTTCGCATCAGGTGGCCAAAGTATTGGAGTTGCAGCTTCAACATCAGTCCTTGCAATGAACAACCAAGACTGATCTCCTTTAAAATGGACTGGTTGGATCTCCTTGCAGTCCAAGGGTCTCTCAAGAGTCTTCTCCAACACCACAGTTCAAAAGTATCAATTCTTCAGCGCTAAGCTTTCTTTATACTCCAACTCTCACATCCATGCATGACTAATGGAAAAACCACAGCCTTGACTAGACAGACCTTTCTTAAGAAAATAATGTCTCTGCTTTTTAATATGCTGTCTAATTTGGTCATAACTTTCCTTCCGAGGAGTAAGAGTCTGTTAATTTCATGGCTGCAGTCACCATCTGCAGTGATTTTGGAGCCCAGAAAAATAAAGTCAGCCACTGTTTCCACTGTTTCCCCATCTATTTCACATGAAGTGATGGGACCTCATGCCCTATATTAGTTTTCTGAATGTTGAGCTTTAAGCCAACTTTTTCGCTCTCCTCTTTCACTTTCATCAAGAGGCATTTTAGTTCTTCTTCACTTTCTGCCACAAGGGTGGTGTCCTCTGCATATCTGAGGTTATTCATATTCCTCTGGGCAATCTTGATTCCAGTTTGTGCTTCCTCCAGCCCAGCGTTTCTCAGGATGTACTCTGCATATAAGTTAAATAAGCAGGGTGACAATATACAGCCTTGACATACTCCTTTTCCTATTTGGCACCAGTTTATTGTTCCATGTCCAGTTCTAACTGTTGCTTCCTGACCTGCATATAGGTTTTTAAAGAGGCAGGTCAGGTGGTCTGGTATTCCCATCTCCTTCAGAATTTTCCACAGTTTATTGTGATCCACACAGCCAAAGGCTTTGACATAGTCAATAAAGCAGAAATAGATGTCTTTCTGAAACTCTCTTGCTTCTTTGTTGATCTAGAGGGTGTTGGCAATTTGATCTCTGGTTCCTCTGCCTTTTCTAAAACCAGCTTGAACATCTGGAAGTTCACGGTTCACATATTGCTGAAGTCTGGCTTGGAGAATTTTAAACATTACTTTCCTAGCTTGTGAGATGAGTGCAATTGTGAGGTAGTTTGAGCATTCTTTGGCATTGCCTTTCTTTGGGATTGGAATGAAAACTGACGTTTTCCAGTCCTGTTGCCAGTGCTAAGTTTTCCAAATTTGCTGGCATATTTAGTGCAGCACTTTCACAGCATCATCTTTTAGGGTTTGAAATAGCTCAACTGGGATAATTCTATAGTTCTGTAAAACGTAATTTATGTAATAATGTGGAAATTCTTTGAAGGTTTTACACACATATAAAAAGTTTATTATCATTGTCTTTTTATATGAGTTCAACAGTTTCCACATAAATATTAAATACTTACATTTAGTGCTTAGATTAGCATGATTATGATGTCATTATTTATGTCACACAGTCATCAATACCTTAACTCAGGAGAGGAACATGTTTCCTATATGTTTTATTTTGAATAATGTTTAAGGATAGCTTTTTTGATAAACCTAAACCTTTCCCTCAGAATTAAGGACTTTGGAAAATCCTGGCAAAATGGCTAAAACTTTTCTACCAGTTGTTTCTTAGTCTTAGAGTCCTAGAAAAAAATGCTATCCAGGTCCATTTCTTTGCCTTCCTCAGAGGCTTTTTCCAGGAGGAAATAACATTGTTTCTTCATTGATTTTAAATTTAGCTGATGAACTTTGCAATAGGTAATTGATGAGAAAAATTGCTGGTCTATAAATAAGTATTTATTGTGCAAACTTTCTTATTTGAGGATATCTTTTTCTGATGCTGCTGCTAAGTCACTTCAGTTGTGTCTGACTCTGTGTGACCCCATTGACAGCAGCCCACCAGGCTCAGCCGTCCCTGCAATTCTCCAGGCAAGAACACGGGAGTGGGTTGCCATTTCCTTCTTTTTCTATTTAAAAATAATAGTTAAAAATAAGTTGAGTGGTATCTCACAGCAATTTTATTTTATAAAGCACACGTGTACAGCAGATAATGACCTTGACAGCATCTGAAAACATTTAGAAACCTTATTGTTTAATAAGCATCTACTTTGGAGTAAGAGTGGAACAATTTCATATCTTCTCTACAATATTTTACAGGAGCCATATTTCTAGATCTAAGCTTGCACAGAGCCTAGTATAATACCTTGTACTCTGTAGCTTCTTGATATATATGGCTGATTCAATAATTGTTTTTATTTTTATTTTGAAGACTGTGATTCCATTTGATTTAAAAATTTGTACCCTCTATTTGCCTTTAAAGCATCATTTTTTATGATTAAATATCAGATATAATACATCTCTAAGAGTGCAATCTCTAGATATTGGCAAATTTAAATATAAACACAATATTATAAAAAAAAATTAGTATAAGAATGGTCTGCAGAACTCTTTCAGGTTGTGCAAATCTGAATACAACCCTCAGTAGATTTAAAGCTGGTCTTATGCATTTTGTAAAAGAACCTCAGGTGATTTCAGGGCTTATGCCAGCAGAATTTTAAAAAAACAAGTTCTGAAGGTTTTCTATTCCTTTCAGGACATAGTAAAGAATTAAAGCTCTTTCTTTTAAGATTTTACAATTACCTAACTGGAAAATTAATTGTTAATTAAATGCAGAGCTGAATAATTTTGAATCATTAAATGCTCATACAGTCTATATCTATTCAGACTCTTTGGAAATGAGTGCACATAAAATTAATATTTTATTATTTTTAAAAGTAGGAATTGTAAATATTTAAAAATGAAAACAACAAATGCTCTAAACTGACAGTTTAAATGTGCTGTTTTACAGAGGTGGAAGAAACAGGTGAAATCTAAACTTTGGTATAGTGCTCACATATTAGACTTTGTTTTTATTTCTCCCTTTAATGACTTTTGAAAGCAATTGGATGCTTCTTTTTCTAGTCAATCCCAATAAGAAATGCTGCTGCTAAGTAAATGAGTTACAGAGAGTCAGTTTCAAAAAGGCCTATGTGTGCAATGGACATGGGATAAATAGCAATTTCTTGTTGATATTCTCTTGTTTCTCATTTGGGTCCTGAAAATATTGAAGACTGGAGTGCTTCCACACTCTTAGTGTTCAAAAAGTCTTTAAAACCTTGAACCTTTCAAACTTTTCTAGCACTCCTGAAACTTGGCATTGGCAAATTCCTGTTTGAACTCCCTGTAAACCACTAATCAGCTGTGTCCTCAGCATATATTTAACTTACTAATCCTCAGTTTTGCCAAGTATAGAAAACTTATGATACTAGCTCCTGTTGCTTGGGGTCACAGTAATAAGATGCTTAAGTACTCAATAAAGCATATGGAGCACATGAGACATTTATTATTATTAGGTGTTACTGTTACCCACATACTATCTGGATCTGATGCTGGAATGGGGCATGAGTTCAGTGGCAAGGTTGAAGTGATGGTATGGAAACTGAATGGAGAAACTGCCATCTTTCCTGTCCTAGGTTTTAATAACTTTGTTTCTCTTTTCAATCTATGCCATTAATTTGTATTTCATGGATGGTTTTTGATCTTCACATTTGTTTTTCTAGCTTTGATTTTCTGGAGGTTTAGTTCCCTAGGAATTTTAACTATGAATGATAGCACACAGCATCTGCTTGTTTCTTAAATCCTACAGTACATACTGCTATTTTAAAATTATATTCTGGTAATGAAGGAAAGTTATATGGCTCAAAATAGCCTGGAGTTAAAACTCCCTTCCAGATCCTCCCCACCATTCTATGCAAAACGAAGAACTCTCTCACCCAAAGGGAGAGGAAAAAAAATTAAAAACATTAAGATTGATTAGACCTGGCTCCCAGCCAGTCCAGCCTCTGGCAGATCTCCAGAATTTCTTGCCCCAGCCATTTAAGAGATAACTACCCTGAACAACCTTGGAGAAGAACAGGACCCCTTAAGACAGTAGCTTTCCACATATATGCCTATATATACTTATTCTTTACTTGGGTTAGTGCAGCAGCTCACTAATCTGACTGCTGCTCCTTCTTTTCTCATTAAATGTGATCTGTTCCTGTAAAGTGCCGGTCTGATTCTTTTTCTGAACCTCGCCTTCTCTAACTCTGTACCCAACATGTAACCCTTGGGTAAGTGCATGTGTACTTCATATATTCCTTATTAATTTAACAATATTTCTTGTATTTCTTACATTAGTTAGTGTTAGTTACTCAGTCATGTTCAACTCTTTGAAATCCCATGGAATGTATCCTGCTAGGCTTCTCTGTCCATGGAATTTTTCAGGCAAGAATACTGGACTTGGTAGCATTCCCTTCTCCAGGAGATCTTCCTGACCCAGGGATGGAACCTAAGTATCTTGCATTTCAAGCAGGTTCTTTACCATTTGAACCAGCAGGGAAGCCCAAGACACCGCAATTGTTTGGCCTTAAAAAATATTTTCATATGAAAAATTTGGACCGCTAGATGAGTCATAACTATTTTTTCCCCCTTAACCTTGTAGCACAATATGGCTAAAATGAAAGTAGTAACCAAACTTGATGCCTGTCTTTCCCCTATCTCATTATTATCTTCTTCCTCACAGGATCCTTTCTAATACAATGACATTCAGATTCTAAAATCAATGTTTGTGATAGCTTCCCTTTTTGTTCTTGCACGGAAACATGCTATAGTGTCTTCTCAACACTCTTTGCTGTTGAATCTTTCTTTCCTGCAATACAGCTTCAGGAACTTTGTGTTTCAGGCTGCCTGCTGTGAAATTTCTGAATTTCCAGGTACTTGGAGTGGGTAATAGTTGACTCACCTGAGAGATAAGTAAACTAAATATATTAATAGATTTAAAATCTTCAGAAAAAAATGGTACAATAGAAAATCCATTAGTGATTTACATGTTTAGTCTCTTCTACTTTGTGAAAGTTAGGAAAAGTCATTTGATCTCTTTGGATGTCTGTTTTTGTTTTATGTTTTTAAATTAGAAATTAAAAAGTATTTCATCAAGGGTTAATTCAGTTCAGCCTCTTCAGTGGCAACAGCTAACAATTACTGAAAATTTGTTATGTGCCATGTGATGTTTTTGTTGTTATTGTGTAGTCACTAAGTTGTGTCTGACTCCTTTGCAACCCCTGTAGCCTGTCAGGCTCCTCTCTCCAGGGAATTTTCCCCACCCAGGGATTGAACCCTCTTTCCTGCATTGGCAGGAAGATTCTTTGCTACTGAGCTACCAGGAAAGGCCACCATCTGCCCTAAGTGTTGATTGCTCATTTCTCTCTTTGAGATCTCATGAAGGAGCACTATAAATCACAAAACGTAATTTGCCCAACATCATCCAAATAGTATGTTCTGAAACTTGCTTTTGAAAATAGGTGTGTTTAACTCTAAAACAATTATTTAATGTGTTCATGACATCACATCATGCAGTGGAGTCTGGAGAGTGAAATTCAGAGATGGAACAGAGACTGTCTCCGGTCGTTCAACATTGACAATTGAGTGAGGCACCTTCTCATTTCAAAATTTATTGTCTAGACAACTTTTCTCTTGTAGTTAAGATGTGATATTTTTAAATCAGAAGGAAAGGAGACATAATTTTTAAAACCACAGTTTAAGAGAAAATGGAAGCTTTAGGAAGTCTTTTGAAAAATCATAATCAGTTACAAAGAAACACTTTGTAGAAATGTTGTAATAACGGGCTAATTCATTCAATGTTTACTTTATTTGATAATTATACAGCATAATAGTTGCTTGCCTTTGATTTACTCATAAATGTGGTAAAACTACCACTGTCTACACAGATTTTTCTTACTTATGTACATTTACAAAAAAAGTAGGGTGTTACTTTGTTAATGAACCATATAATGGAACAAAGAATTGAAAAGCCACATTTACTGAGCATTAAGTACTTTTATTACTCAAAGATTTTTCAAAATATCTATTCAGAAGAATTATGCAAATCAAACTTTGTGGCTTTGATAGAAATTTTTTTTATAGAAAATTTGCTTTCTATAAGATCCATAATGTATAAACTACACAAGCCTAAAGCTTTCCAAATTTTATTCATTCACTTAATTCTTAATAAACAGTGAGCTCACAAATACCTGAGTCCCCACCCACCCGCCAAAGTTAAATACTCTTTCAAAATTTATTTTTAAAATCTTCCACTGAATCTATTTACAGTTCAAAATAATTTAAAATATTTTCCCTCATACTTAGAATCATAGTTTTCTAGAGTTTTGTGCTCTAGCCAATAATTCTGCCATACAAGCTTTAGTTATGACCACAGAAGAAAAAAATGTACAAATATTTTCAAAATAATTGTCCAAAGTCACCAAATTAGCATGTTCAAAATTAAAAAAAAATAAATTATGTATAATACATTATCACATCATTTCTAATAACAAAATAAGAGCCACAACTGTAACCATATCAACAATAATAAGCAAAAGAAATCAACCTGTAAGCTCTGAAGAAATATAGCAATATAGGTATACTTAAGTAATCATGATACTATAATGATATATAGCAATGAGATATTATGGAGCCACTATAAATGATTTCAGGTTGTTTTAGTTAGCAGTGTCCAGTAGAACTTCCTTCAATGATGGAATGTTCTATATCTGTACTGCCCATTACAGTGGCCATTAGTCACATGCTTATTAAATCATTGAAATGTGACTAGTGTAACTGAGTATTTAATTGCATATAGTTCTAATGAATTGTAATTTAAGTACTCAGAATTCATATAAAATCATGTATTATGTTTGAATTTACAAAATAATAAAAGTAAAGAAAAAATGGAAGACACTTATTGATGTAGAAAAATTAAATAAAATTCATATACCTATAGTAAATCACATTAGATATATTAACATAAACACAACACACGAATGTGTAGGCTCTCCTTTCTTTCACTTGTAACACTTGCTTCTATTTAAAATATTGAGAGAGCAAATGGAAATCATATTATTTTCAATTATTTTAGGAATGGAATATTGTTTGAAAAGTATTTAAATTAAACTCATTTTATAAAGTATATTTCTCTATTATAGTAAGATTATACTCATACTGTTTTATTTCTTGTATTTCAAACAATAAAAAAAAATTAGCAGATTAGTATTCAGGGAGATTTGCTGGTGGCTTAGCAGTAAAGAATCTATCTTCAATGCAGAAGCTGCAGGAGTTCAGTTCAGTTCAATCAATCAGTGGAGTCTGACTCTTTGCTACCCCATGAACCACAGCACACCAGGCCTCCTTGTCCATCACCAACAACCAGAGTCTACCGAAACTCATGTCCATTGAGTCGGTGATGCCATCCAACCATCTCATCCTCTATTGACCCCTTCTCCTCCTGCCCTCAATCCCTCCCAGCATCAGGGTCTTCTCCAATGAGTCAGCTCTTTGCATCATGTGGACAAAGTTTTGGAGTTTCAGCTTTAGCATCAATCCTTCCAATGAATATTTGGGACTGATTTCCTTTAGGATGGACTGGTTGGATCTCCTTGCAGTCCAAGGGCATCTCAAGAGTCTTCTCCAACATGACAGTGCAAAAGCATCGATTCTTCGGTGCTCAGATTTCTTTATAGTCCAACTCTCACATCCATACATGACTACTGGAAAAACCACAGCCTTGACTAGACAGCAATTGTGATTCCAGCTTGTTCTTCCTCCAGCCCAGCATTTCTCATCAGGTACTCTGCATATAAGTTAAATAAGCAGGGTGATACTTAATGCAGACTACATCATGAGAAATGCTTGGTTGGAGGAAGTACAAGCTGGAATCAAGATTGCCAGGAGAAATATCAATAACCTCAGCTATGCAGATAACACCACCCTTATGGCAGAAAGTGAAGAAGAACTAAAGAGCCTCTTGATGAAAGTGAAAGAGAAGAGTGAAAAAGTTGGCTTAGAGCTCAACATTCAGGAAACTAAGATCATGGCATCCAGTCCCATTACTTCATGGGAAATAGATGCGGAAACAGTGGAAATAGTGTCAGACTTAATTTTTCTGGGCTCCAAAATCACTGCAGATGGTGACTGCAGCCATGAAATTAAAAGATGCCCACTCCTTGGAAGGAAAGTTATGGCCAACCTAGACAGCATAATAAAAAGCACAGACATTACTTTGTCAACAAATGTCCATCTAGTCAAGCCTATGGTTTTTCCAGTGGTCATGTATAGATGTGAGAGTTGGACTATAAAGAAAGATGAGTACTGAAGAATTGATGCTTTTGCACTGTGATGTTGGAGAAGACTCTTGGGAGTCCCTTAGACTGCAAGGAAATCCAACCAGTCTATCCTAAAAGAGATCAGTCCTGGGTGTTCATTGGAAGGACTGATGTTGAAGCTGCAACTCCAATACTTTGTCTAACTGATGTAATGAGCTGACTCATTTGAAAAGACCCTGATGCTGGGAAAGATTGAGGGCAGGAGGAAAAGGGGATGACAGAGGATGAGATGGTTGGATGGCATCACTGACTCAATGGACATGGGTTTTGTTGGACTCCAGATTTGGCGATGGACAGGAAGGTCTGGCGTGATGTGGTTCATGGGGTCGCAAAGAGTCAGACAAGACTGAGCAACTGAACTGAACTGACCTGACTAGACGGATCTTTGTTGACAAAGTAATGTCTCTGCTTTTTAATATGTTGTCTAGGTTCGTCATAACTTTCCTTCCAATTTTAATTTAATTTCTTTTTATTTCATGGCTTTTATTTTCTTGGCAGTATTCACCATCTGCAGTGATTTTGGAGCCCCCAAAAATAAAGTCTGACACTGTTTCCACTGTTTCCCCATCTATTTCCCATGAAGTGATGGGACCAGATGCCATGATCTTAGTTTTCTGAATGTTGAGCTTTAAGCCAACTTTTTCACTCTTCTCTTTCACTTTCATCAAGAGGCTCTTTAGTTCTTCTTCACTTTCTGCCATAAGGGTCGAGTCATCTGCATATCTGAGGTTATTGATATTTCTCCTGGCAATCTTGATTTTTTTGTGCTTTCTCCAGCCCAGCATTTCTCATGATTTACTCTGCATATAAGTTAAATAAGCAGGGTGACAATATACTGCCTTGACATATTCCTTTTCCTATTTGGAATCAACTTGTTTTTCCATGACCAGTTCTGACTGTTGCTTCCTTACCTGCATACAGGTTTCTCAAGAGGCAGGTCACATGGTCTGGTATTCCCATCTCTTTCAGAATTTTCCACAGTTTATTGTGATCCACACAGTCAAAGGCTTTGGCATAGTCAATAAAGCAGAAATAGATGTTTTTCTGAAACTGTCTTGCTTTTTCAATGATCCAGCAGATGTTTACAATTTCATCTCTGCTTCCTTTGCCTTTTCTAAAACCAGCTTGCACATCTCAAAGTTCACAGTTCATGTATTGCTGAAGCCTGGCTTTGAGAATTTTGAGCATTACTTTACTAGCGTGTGAGACTAGTGACTGTCGTTGTGTGGTAGTTTGAGTATTCTTTGACATTGCCTTTCTTTGGGATTGGAATGAAAACTGACCTTTTCCAGTCCTGTGGCCACTGCTGAGTTTTCCAAATTAGCTGACATATTGAGTGCAGCACTTCCACAACATAATCTTTTAGGATTTGAAATAGCTCAACTGTAATTCCATTCACCTCCACTAGCTTTGTTTGTAATGATTCTTTCTAAGGCCAACTTGACTTCACATTCCAGGATGCCACAGGAAACTCAGGTTCTATCCCTGAATTGAGATCTTTTGGAGGAGGGCCTGGCAACCCACTCCAGCATTCTTGCCTGGAGAATCCCATGGGTAGAGGAGACTGGTGGTCTACAGTCCTTTGGGTTGCAAAGAGTTAGATGCGACTGAAGTGACTTATCACGCACAGATATGCATACTCACTTGACTCATTCGTTAAAATAGGAGTATATTAAGTTAATCATGTCTCCTAGTGATAATGACCTTTTGTAAAGTACTATTTTCAGAAATATGTGTTTGACAGTACAGGACCCTCTAACAGATCAACTATGACAAGCAGTGAAACCTTATTTGTGGAAAACCACAATTTGTTTTAGTTCCCCATTGATGAATTTGTCAATTTTATTATATTGTACATCTGACTGTTTTTAATTTCCAACCATGGTGAAAGATTGCTATTTTAGAGAATGAACATCTCCTAATGCTGACAATGAACCAATACAATGAAATATAACAAAACAAATATTCAATTACAAAACAGAATGGTGTTTTTCTCTATACTAAAATCTTCCCAGTGATTGAATAACATCAGAGACTTTCTATGTTGGATGGTCTGTGAATAGTTTATAGCCTGTTCTGTGATTTGAGAACACATTTGATTTTTTTCCTTTGTATAAGACTCCTTTTTAATTGCTATGTTTTCCATCTCTGATGCTGCTTTAGGTATATATTTTCAGTAATGTCCATACTTGTAGACTTATGAATAAATATCTTGATAAACAACTGGGTTATAAAGATCTGTTGTGAGTTATTTTTGACTTTATTTATTAAGAGTTAAGATTTTAGGTCCAAATTAGTATTATGTTTTCTTAAATCAACAGAAAAAGCCTGTGACCAGGATATTTTAAGGAGAAGTTGAATATAAAATAATCCACACAGTTTCTCTCTCCCTTTGAACCCTTTCAAGGCCACATAGATTAAAAGTTACATCTTCGGAGATAATTAAGTGTCATCACAATTTCTTAGCACCTGTATTCTTAAAAATATATGTAACAAATTCTATCCTCCCATCAACTTTGTGTACAGGCTAAATAATATTCACTAGCCAATATTATCTTACTTTAAACAATTGAGGCAAAGGAAAATCATTGAAAGTTGTGTGAAAAAAAAATAATTTTAAGTATTACCAGTTGCCTTTCAACATGATCATTCTTTGTGCATATGATTTTCCTCAGGCTCAAAGAGCAAAATTCACCCACCCATCTCAGTGCCCTCAAGAAAAAAATGACTAAGTAAAAACACAAAAAGTTTCTGAGGATCAAAACATGTCAATAGCTTTGAGACAAAACACAGTTTTAAAGTCTGAGCATCATAAGCTAAATTTCTATCTTAGTAAATTAGACAGAGAAAAATATATGATCTTATCCTTTTCACCTTCCTCTCTTTCCAGAATAAATATATAAAATTAAATAAAATTATATAAACAGGTATATAAAAAGGTATGAATATAAAGGAAGCAAAGTGATAAATTAGGACTTTCAGGTATCTTTTTGTAAAGGAAATCTTCATCCTGCCCACTGTTCAGATTATGTCTTGGTGAGGGGATATACTACAATTCTAACACAGTTTAAATATTCTGATATATGAGTTAGAACCCTGCCTTGCTTCCCAAGCAGCTTCGTAGTCATTCCCTGTAGAGATTTATGGGATAAATCATATCTAAAGTCAGATTAACCAAGACATCCAAAAAGATTTCTATTTTTTCCAGAAATTCATGAGAGAACAGTTGAATTTTCCTAGACTTCCAAGATTACAGTTGTTAGAAAAGACAAAAGTCAGCAGACCTGAACATATTGTAGAGCTGTGACAAGAGGTAGCTTGGTTTATACAGATCAGGAGTTAGGTCTTTCAGAGGATACTATGTATGGAGGGTCGCAATGGTGAGAACAAGACTGGGGGGTGTACTTATCTCAGGGTTTAATGCCACTGACAGACACCAACAGTTGATCATGAGAGGGTAACAGGCAGGAAGGCCAGGGGTCTCCAAATAGAGGAAATAGCCTGCAAGTGTGAGACATTTTTATCTCTCTTAGGCGGCAGGAGGAAACAAACTAGCGATATTTTTTCCTTCTCTATACAAATTTAAAAGGAGGTTTCTCTTAAAATTCTGTGTTGCCATGACACCTGGTTTCACCTGAAGTTAACAAATGGCCTTTTTCTTATGGAAATGTTTATCTTAAGCTATGCTAATGTACTATGCATTTACCCCAAACTCTGTCTTCAAGTCGGTTCTGCCTTTTGGCTCAGAACCTACTTGATAAACCAGTATGTTATACTCCGATATTGTTCCTCTAATCTATGTAAATAACACTATTTGTATGGTGCTCTGCCCTTCTTCAAGATTCAAATTAATCCTTTTATGGCCCAAGATGAACCATTTGGAGCCAAGATTATCCCAAAATACATCATATGGGTGAGGGGCCTGGTGCCATTCTAAGTTTTGAGACATTCCTTTCTTTCATTAACAGACTGCTGATAACTATATAACATCCAGCTGAAGACTAGCAGGGGGGTACTGTTTCTGCCCCCTTCTGATGCCTATGTCAGAAGCTTTTTCTATCTCCTTTATACTTTAATAAAACTTTATTATACAACTCTCTGAGCAATCAAGCCTCGTCTTTGGCCCTGGATTGAATTCTTCTCCTCCGGGGGCCAAGAATCCCGCATCGTAATTCAACAACAACCTTTCAATCAGACACGCAGCTTATACTATGACAATAGAGATGCAACCCAAGAAACAGTGAATGAGGAGGAAAGGAGAAGCCTTTAAGAAATACCTTGAAACTTAAAATATGTAACGTGGCTTAAACCTGGAATTAGGGCTTCCCTAGTGGCTCAGATGGTAAAGAGTCACCTGCAATCTGCCTGCAATGCAGGAGACTTGGGTTTGATCCCTGAGTTGGGACGATCGGTTGGAGACAGGAATGGCTACGCACTCTAGTATTCTTGCCTGGAGAATGCCATGGACAGAGGAGCTTGGCGAGCTACAATCTATGGAGTTGCATAGTCAGACACGAGTGAGCAACTAACACTTACACATTCACTTTCAAACCTAGATTAGTCATATCAGGCAGAATAGGCATAAAATACTAAATTCAATATTGAAAATTTTGAAGTCAAATTTTTTTGCCAATGAATACAAACTTTGAAAAGTTCTTAGAGAAATCATGTGTCAACTTTATGCCTTCTGGAAATGACCTTAGAGAAATAATCCAAACTTCTCATTTAACCTATCAGGATACCTGGAGAGTTTGACTCACTCCAAAAGTAACAATACATATCCAAGTAATGAATGGCAGAGCTAAGGCCAGAATCCTTCTTGCTTTCCAGTTCTTCCTGCTACACCTCAGTCTTTCCATAAGTATTTCCATAAGTATCATTTATGGATGATAAATCATAAGTATTTCCATAATTATCATTTATGAATGTAGTGTGTGTTTGACAGATTATCAATGACATGTTATTCTTGCCTTTAAGGGATATTTAAAAATAGCGATGTGTTAGGAGTAACTTTTGCCTCTGGGTGTACTGGAGGCAAATAAAGGCAATTTTTATTATTAAATTAACACAATTCAAAGCAAATCATTCCTTTAGAAACCACCTTTGAAGATTTTATTGCCAACCTGTTTATTATGTGTTAAAATTAGATAGGAAAATCACTGCCTTCAACTCAAATTTACACGGAGGTCATCCGACTTTTAAGTTTATCTTGTGAAGTATAACATGTTTCATAAGAGAAATATACTGCAATTAGAAACAAATTGTACACCACACATATTTTTCTGCTTTATTTTTAATATAAATGCTTTAAAAATCTTCTACTTCAAAGCTTGGTCCTCAAAGGATTGCTCTAGGCAAGAGGGAATAAAAGCTAATTTTTTTTCTTCATCTGAATTTTTGTTACAATATTATGTTCTTTGTTATAAAAGCATAGACAAGGACATACACAAAATATCTTCTGAGTTCTGCTTTTTGTTTTGTGTTTGAACTTTGTTGTTAATTTTGATAATGTGACTGAAGACTTATATTTATAAAATTTTATATATTTATAGGTTAAGAAACTACTCTAAGCCATTTTTCCTAGAGTTTTAATGTGTATAAAAGGAAAAAAAAATAAAATTGGATAAAACATACCATGAAACAACAGTATGCAGTTAATAACAAGTATGTTTTAAATATCAAGACCCTAATTTCTTGAAACTACAAAGATGCAAAAGTAAATTCAATATAAAAATAACACAACACAAAACAAAGTTGATGTGGATAAATAGTGTGTTCCAAAGGCCAACTGTTTTCTATGTTATATTGGGAAAAGATATAGCAAAATACAAATCAAGATTTCATAAGTGGAAGGGAAAGATATCAGGATTCCTGTATTGTTTATAGAATTTTTTGTAGTTGTTAATTGAAATTTTAATTAAAACTTCAAATTAGTTTGTAGCATGCATAGGTCATTTAAACTCTTGGTAGTTTTGATATGTCTTTTAAGTGTAAGACTGGTGCACATGAAACCACACAAAAGAAAAGGACATAAGGGTTATATTTTTATGTGTGTAAATACATTCCTATGTTAATTTAACTACCTGAAAATTTAATTCAAATAGATTTTAATTCATATTAAAAATGTGCTCCTAAAGATTGTTTCTTAACATTGAAATGTACACTTGTAGCTTATATAATAGTGGAATAGTTTAAAGGTTAGTTTTATAAACTACTTTCAAATAAAATATGCTAAAACAAAACAGGGCAAAACAAAGAAACAAAAATATTGCTACAGAGATAACTTTGGCACAGAATGATTTCACTGGTGAATACTGCCAATCATTTAAGGAAGAGATGATGCATTAAAAAACAGAAAGCAGAGACAGGAGAATGTCTCAACTTATTTAATGACACCAATATCATCCTGATATTACAATGTGAAACAGACATTGAAAGAAAGTAAATCCACAAATCAGTGTATTACATCAAAACATGTAAATGAAGCATTAACAAATCAAGACATAGTATAAGCAAAGGAAAATGCATCATGAGTTTAAATTCTGGAAATGTAAAGCTGGATTTATTATTGAAAATCATTTAGCATAATTTACCACATTAATTTACCATATAGAAGGCTGGAATGCAAAAGTAGGAAGTCAAGAGATACCTGGAGTAACAGGCAAATTTGGCCTTGGAATACAAAACAAAGCAAGGCAAAGGCTAACAGAATTTTGTCAAGAGAACCCACTGGTCATAGAAACCTTGGTCTTCCAACAACACAAGTGATGCTGTGAAAGTGCTGCCCTCAATATATCAGCAAATTTGGAAAACTCAGCAGTGGTCACAGGAGGAGGTCAGTTTTCTTTCCAATCCCAGAGAAAGGCAATGCCACGAATGTTCAAACAATCACACAATTGCACTCATCTCATACACTAGCAAAGTAATGCTCAAAATTCTCCAAGACAGGCTTCAACAGTGGGTGAACCATGAAATTCCAGATGTTTAAGCTGGATTTAGAAAAGGCAGAGGAACCAGAGATCAAATTGTGAACACTGGTTGGATCATTGAAAAAGCATGAGAATTCCAGAAAAAAAATATCTGCTTCTACTTTATTGGCTATGCCAAATCCTTTGACTGTGTGGATCACAACAAACTGCAGAAAATTCTGGAAGAGATGGGAATACCAAACCACCTGACCTGTCTCCTGGGTTATCTGTATGCAGGTCAAGAAGCACCAGTTAGAATTAGACATGAAACAACAGACAGGTTCCAAATCAGAAAAGAGTTCATCAAGACTGTATATTATCACCCTGCTTACTTAACTTATATGCAGAGTACATCATGAGAAATGTCAGGCTGGAAGAAACACAAGTTGGAATCAAGATTGCTGGGAGAAATATCAATAACCTCAGATATGCTGATGATACCACCGTTATGGCAAAAAGTGAAGAAAAACTGAAGAGCCTCTTGATGAATGTGAAAGAGGAGAGGGAAAACTTTTGCTTAAAACTCAACATTCAGAAAACTAAGATCATGGCATCTGGTCCCATCACTTCATGGCAAATAGATGGGGAAACAATGAAATGGTAAGAGACTTTATCTTTTTCAGCTCCAAAATCACTGCAGCTGGTGACAGCAGCAAATGAAATTAAAATACAGTTGCTCCTTGGAGGAAAAGCTATGACCAACCTAGACAACATACTAAAGAGCAGAGACATTACTTTGTTGACAAAGGTCCATCCAGTCAAAGCTATGGTTATTCCCGTAGTTATGTATGGATGTGAGATTTGGACTATAAAGAAAGTTGAATGCTGAAGAACTGATGCTTTTGAACTATGGTGTTGGAGAAGACTCTTGAAAGACTCATGGACTGTAAGGAGATCCAATCAGTCAATGCTAAAGGAAATCAGTCCTGAATATTCATTGGAAGGACTGATGCTAAAGCTGAAACGCCAATACTTTGGCCACCTTATGCGATGAACTGACATTTGAAAAGACCCTGATGATGGGAAAGACTGAAGTGGGGAGGAGAAGGGGTCAACATAGGATGAGATGGTTGGATGGCATCCCTGACTATATGGACATGAGTTTGAGTAATCTCCAGTAATTGGTGATGGAGAGGGAAGTCTGGCATGTTGCAGTCCATGGGGTGGCAAAGAGTTGGATGTGACTGAGCGACTAAACTGAACTGATGTATGGTTTTGAGTGTTGGAATATAAAGATAGCTAAGCACCAAAGAATTGATGCTTTGGAACTGTAGTGTTGGAGAAGACTCTTGAGAGTCCCTTGGACTGCAAGGAGGTCAAACGAGTCCATCGTAAAGGAAACCATCCCTAAATATTCATTGGAAGGACTGATGTTGAAGCTGAAGCTCCAATACTTTGGCCACCTGATGCGAAGAGCTGACTCACTGGAAAAAACCTTGATGCTAGGAAAGATTGAAGATGAGAGGAGAAGGGGTCAACATAGGATGAGATGATTGGATGGCATCACTGACTTGACGGCCATGGGTTTGAGTAAGCTCCAGGAGTTAGTGGTGGATAGGGAAGCCTGGCATGCTGAAGGCCATGGGGTTGCAAAGAGTTGGACAGGACTGAGCGACTGAATTGAATTGAACTAAACCATATTAATTGTGTTTCCCAGGGGTTGCTGGTGATAAAGAACCCTCCTGCTAATGCAGGAGACTTAAGAGACTGGGTTTGATCCCTTGGTCAGGTAGATCCCTTGGAGGAGGGCATGGCAACACACTCAAGTATTCTTGCCTGAAGACTCCCATGGACAGAGGATCCTGGTGGCCTACAGTCTATAGGGTCACAAAGAATCAGACATGAATAAAGTGATTTAGCATGCACATATCATATTAATTAAAGGAGATAAATCCTATGATCATCTCTTCAGGTTAATTTGATAAAACTCACATTCTTTTTCTGATAAAACTGTCAACAAAATGAGCAATTTAAAAAACTTATCTAATGTTAAAAAAGTATATTTAAAATAAAAAGTACAGCTAAAATCATTCTTAATGGTGAAATATTGTGTATGAGTTTGTGTGTGCTATTATATCTGACTTTTGTGACACCTTAAACTGTAGCCTGTCATGCTCCTCTGTCCTTGGAATTTTCCAGGCAAGAATATGCAGTGGGTTTCCCATTTCTGTAGTGGGTTTCCCATTTCCTACTCCAAAATATTGAATTTTCTACCCTTAAATTGGACTACAACCTTGTCTAACTCAGTGAAACTATCAACCATGCCATGTATGGTCACCCAAGAGAGACAGGTCATGGTGGAGAGTTCTGACAAAACGTGGCCCACTGGAGAAGGGAATGGCAAATGACTTCAGTATCTTGCCTTGAGAAGCCCTTGAACGCTACGAAAATGCAAAAAAGATAAGACATTGAAAGATGAACTCCCCAGTTCGGTAGGTGCCCAATATAATACTGGAGATCAGTGGAGAAATAACTCCAGAAAGAATGAAAGGACGGAGCCAATGCAAAAAACAACATCCAGTTGTGGATGTCACTGGTGATGGAAGTAAAGTCCAATGCTGTAAGAGCAATATTGCATAGGAACCTGGAATGTTAGGTCCATGAATCAAGGCAAATTGGAAGTGGTCAAACAGGAGATGGCAAGAGAGAACATCGACATTTTAGGAATCAGTGAACTAAAATGGACTGGAATGGGTGACTTTAACTCAGATGACGATTATATCTACTACTGTGGGCAAGAATCCATTAGAAGAAATGGAGTAGCCATCATAGTCAACAAGATTCAGAAATGTAGTACTTGAATGCAATCTCAAAAATGAAAGAATGATCTCTGTTCATTTACAAAGCAAACCATTCAATACCACAGTCCTCCAAGTCTAATGCCCCAACCAGTAAAGCTGAAGAAGCTGAAGTTGAATGGGTCTATGAAGGCCTTCAAGACCTTCTAGAACTAACACCCCCAAAAGATGTCCTTTTCTTTATAGGGGACTCGAATGCAAAACTAGAAAATCAAGAAATACCTGGAGTAAATGGCAAATTGAGCCTTGGAGTACAAAACAAAGCAGGTCAAAGGCTAACACAGTTTTGCCAAGAGAACACACTGCTCATAGCAAATACTCTCTTCCAACAGCACAAGAGGAGATTACACAGGGACATCACCAGATGGTCAACCTCAAATCAGATTGATTATATTCTTTGAAGCCAAAGATGGAGAAGCTCTATACAGTCAGCAAAAACAAGACTGGGAGCTGACTGTGGCTCCGATCATGAACTGCTTTTTGCCAAATTCAGACTTAAATTGAAGAAAGTAGGTAAAACAACTAAACCATTCAGTTCAATTCGGTTCGGTTTCTCAGTCGTGTCTGGCTCTTTGCGACCCCATGAATCGCAGCACGCCAGCCTCCCTGTCCATCACCAACTCCAGGAATTCAATCAAACTCATGTCCATTGAGTCGGTGATGCCATCCAGCCATCTCATCCTCTGTCGTCCCCTTCTCCTCCTGCCCCCAATCCCTCCCAGCATAAGAGTCTTCCAATGAGTCAACTCTTTGCATGAGGTGGCCAAAATAGTGGAGTTTCAGCTTTAGCATAATTCCTTCCAAAGAACACCCAGGGATGATCTCCATTAGGATGGACTAGTTGGATCTCCTTGCAGTCCAAGGGATTCTCAAGAGTCTTCTCCAACACCACAGTTTGAAAGCATCAATTCTTCGGCGCTCAGCTTTCTTCACAGTCCAACTCTCACCTCCATACATGACTACTGCAAAAACCATAGTCTTGACTGGATGGACGTTTGTTGGAAAAGTAATATCTCTGCTTTAGAATATGCTATCTAGGTTGGTCATAAGTTATCTTCCAAGGACTAAGCGTCTTTTAAGTTAATTTAATTTAAATTTTTTTTTTTTTTTTTTTTTTTTTTTTTTAGTTTATTTTACTGGATGACCCAGTAAGCGTCTTTTAATTTCATGGCTGCAGTCACCATCTGCAGTGATTTTGGAGCCCCAAAAGATAAAGTCTGACAATGTTTCCACTATTTCCCCATCTATTTCCCATGAAGTGATGGGACCAGATGCAATGATCTTCATTTTCTGAATGTTGAGCTTTAAGCCAACTTTTTCACTCTCCTCTTTCACTTTCATCAAGAGGCTTTTTAGTTCCTCTTCACTTTCTGCCATAAGGGTGGTGTCATCTGCATATCTGAGGTTATTGATATTTCTCCTGGCAATCTTGATTCCAGCTTGTGTTTCTTCCAGCCCAGCCTTTCTCATGATGTACTTTGCATATAAGTTAAATAAGCAGGGTGACGATATACAGCCTTGACTTATGCCTTTTCCTATTTGGAACCAGTCTGTTGTTCCATGTCCAGTTCTAACTGTTGCTTCCTGACTTCCATATAGGTTTCTGAAGAGGCAGGTCAGGTGGTCTGGTATTCCCATCTCTTTCAGAATTTTCCACAGTTTATTGTGATCCACACAGTCAAATGCTATGGCATAGTCGATAAGGCAGAAATAGATATTTTTCTGTAACTCTCTTGCTTTGATCCAGCAGATGTTGGCAATTTGATCTCTGGTTCCTCTGCCTTTTCTAAAACCAGGTTGAACATCTGGAAGTTCATGGTTCATGTATTGCTGAAGCCTGGCTTGGAGAATTTTGAGCATTACTTTACTAGTGTGTGAGATGAGTGCAATTGTGCAGTAGTTTGAGCATTCTTTGGAATTGCCTTTCTTTGGGATTGGAATGCAAACTGACCTTTTCCAGGCCTGTGGCCACTGCTGAGTTTTCCAAATTTGCTGGCATATTGAGTGCAGCGCTTCCACAGCATCATCTTTCAGGATTTGAAATAGCTCCACTGGAATTCCATCACCTCCCTTAGCTTTGTTCATAGTGATGCTTTCTAAGGTCTACTTGAGTTCATATTCCAGGATGTCTGGCTCTAGGTGAGTGATCATACTATCGTGATTCTCTTAGTGATGAAGATCTTTTTTGTATAGTTCTTCTTTGTATTCTTGCCACCTCTTCTTAATATCTTCTGCTTCTGTTAGGTCCATACAATTTCTGTTCTTTATCGAGCCCATCTTTGAATGAAATGTCCCCTTGGTATCTCTAATTTTCTTTAAGTGATCTCTAGTCTCTCCCATTCTGTTGTTTTCCTCTATTTCTTTGCATTGATAGCTGAGGAAGTCTTTCTTATCTCTTCTTGCTATTCTTTGGAACTCTGCATTCAGATGCTTATATCTTTCTTTTTCTCCTTTGCTTTGCTTCTCTTCTTTTCACAGCTATTTGTAAGGCCTCCCAAAACAGCCATTTGCTTTTTTGCATTTCTTTTCCATGCACGTATGACCTAAATCAAATCCCTTATGATTATACAGTGAAAGTGACAAATGAATTCAAGGGATTAGATGTCATAGACTGAGTGCCTAAAGAACTATGGATGGAGATTAATGACATTGTATCGGGGTCAGGGATCAAGACCACTCCCATGAAAATGAAATGCAAATAGACAAAATGGTTGTCTGAGGAGACCTTACAAATAGCTGGGAAAATAAGCGAAGAAAAAGGCAAAGGAGAAAAGGCAAGTTATACCCATTTGAAAGCAGAGTTTCAAAGACTAGAAGCAGGGTCTTTCCCAAGGAGTCAGCTCTTTGCCTCAGGTGGCCAAAATTCTAAAACTTCAGCCTCAGCATCTGTTCTTCCCATGAATATTCAGGATTGATCTTTTACTGGTTTGATCTCCTCACAGTCCAAGGGACTCTAAAGAGTCTTCTCCATTACCACAATTTAAAAGCATCAGTTCCTTGGCACTCACCTTCTTTATGGTCCAACTCTTACATCTGTACATGACTACTGGCAAAAAACATAGCTTTGACTATATATGGATCGTTGCTGGCAAAGTGATGTTTACTTTTTAATATACTGTCTATGTTTGTTTTAGCTTTCCTTCCAAGGAACAAGCATCTTTTAATTTCATGGCTGCAGCACTGTCCACAGTGATTTTGGAGCCCCTCAGAATAAATTCTATCATTTCTTTCACTTTTTCCCCTTTTATTTGCCATGAAGTGACGGGACCAGATGCCACGATCTTAGTTTTCTGACTGTTGAGTTTCAAGCCAGCTTTTTCACTCTTCTTTAACTCTCATCAAGAAGTTCTTTAGTTCCTCTTTTTCTACCATTATAGTGGTGTTATACGCATATCTGGAATTGTTGATATTTTTCCTGGCAATCTTGATTGAAGCTTGTCATTCACCCAACCAGACATTTCACGTGCTGTACTCTACATATAAGTTAAATAAACAGGGCAACAATATGCAGTCTTATCTACTCCTTTCCCAATTTGGAATCAGTAGTTATTCCATGTCTGGTTCTAACTGTTGTTTCTTGTAGTAGATATAATAATCTTCTGATTTAAATCCATGTAATCCCATCCATTTTAGTTTATTGATTCCTAAAATATACATGTTCACTCTTGCCATCTCCTGCTTAACCACATTCAATTTACCTGATACATGGACCTTACATTCCAGGTTTCTATGCAATATTGTTCTTTATAGCATCTAACTTTGCTTTGATCACCAGATATCTTGACAACTAAGCATCATTTCCACTTTGTCCCAGCCACTTCATTCTTTCTGGGGGTTTTAGTGGTTGCCCTCTGCTCTTCTCCTGTAGCATATTGGATGCCTTCCAACCTGGAGTGCTTATCTTCTGATGTCATATCTGTTTACCTTTTCTTACAGTCCTAGTAGTTCTCCAGGCAAGAATACTGGGATGGTTTGCCATTTTCTTCTCCAGTGGATCACATTTTGTCAGAACTCTTTACTATTAACTGTTTGTCTTGGGTGACCCTGCACAGCCTAGCTTCATTAAGTTATGTAAGCCCCTTTGCCAAGGCTATGATCCATGAAGGGGTTGTTTATAGGTACTGGATTTGCATAGCTACGTCTTGTTTTTATCCATGCTCAATGGTATGAGTATCTTAAGCAATCACAAATAACAATATATTTGTAAAGAGAAGATTTTTAAAATGGAAAATGTTTAATTTACAGCAAGCTTGGATAAATATAAGTTCTTAATTTATACTGATTCACATGATAACAAAAAATCAAACAACATTCTTTTGAATGGTAATTCCAGAAGAGCTATATGTTTAAAATATACCACCTTTTTTTGAATAAACAAGGATTTTTGAAGAGCAAACTGTGTTCAGTTTATATGAGGAATAAAGAGAAAGGGTGACTTAGTGAAGGAAAGCTATAATCCTCTTACTATTCAAAAAAAAAACAAAAACAAAAACACAAAAACACGGAGATCAAGCTAATATACACATATACCTTAATGACCTACTTGGCAATAGAAAATAGTGATGATATAATAAAAACATTTACTTATAGCCCATTTAAAAAATACTTTATAAAAGTGAAAGTCTCTGTTCTCATGATAGTGTTTTGAATGAGGTTTTATTGAAATTCTTCTAGATAGGAATTACAGCTAAATCATTCTCGAATAAAAAGGCTATTGGGAAGTCAGGTTCTTAAATTCTGGCAATTTATGTACAATAAAATTTATCCTTTTTAGGAGTATAATTTGGTGAATTTTAAGAAATTTATATAGTCATAAATTAGGATTTATAATATTTTTGACATAGCAAAAAGTCTCCATGTGTCTTTTGTCATCAGTCTCTCCCCCTTGATACTGTCTTCAGATCCTAACAATGCTTAATTGGTTTTTATACCTGTATTTTGCCTTTTCAGAAATGCCAAATATAGTATGCTATTTCTGGCTTCTTTCACTTAACATAAATGCATCCACATTGGTTCAATTATCCTTGTTATTGCTGAACAGCATTCCATTAAATGAATACACTACAATTGTTCATATATTCACCAGATTATGAACATTGGGGTTTGTGTAAAATTTTGGTGGTTTTACAAATGAAGATGATATAAATATTCATGACAGGTCTTTGTGTTGACTTATGTTTTTCATTTCGGTTGAAAAATGCTTAGAAACGAAAGTTCTGACTTATATGGTAAATATATATGTGAAAAAAGTCACACAATCGTGTCTGACTCTTTGCAACCTAGTGGACTATACAGTCCACAGAATTCTCCAGGCCAGAATAGTGGAGTGGGTAGCCTTTGCTTTCTCCAGGGGATCTTTCCAACCCAGGGATCAAACCCTGGTCTCCCGCTTTGCAGGCGGGAGTATATATATATGACTTTTTAATTGAAAAAAAAAAAAATTGTCAAACTCATTGCCAGAAAAGCTGCATCATTTTGCATTCCTACCATAAAGTTGTAAAATTTAGAGCTGATCCATGTGATCTCAACACATGGTAATGGCTGTCTATATACAGCAATTCTTGAAAACCGTTCAGCAGTAGAAAGCCACTATTGATACAATGCAAGAAAGTGAGTGCAAAAATCTCCAGAATATTATACTGAGTGAGAGAAGCTAGTATTAACTTTATGTTCCGTTTGATGTAACATGCATTTATTTGACATTTTTGAAAGGAAAAACTAACGACAGAAAGATCAGTGGTCATCAGAGATTGTGGGTAGGAGTACAACTGTAAACAAAAGCCTCAGGGGATTTTCACAGTGATGGAGCTGTTCTACATACTCAATGTGGTGGTGGTAACACAACTCTACACATGTCAAAATATATGGAACAGTGCTTGGGAAAAAAAGGCAATATTACTCTATGATAAGATAAAAAGTAAAAACAATAAAATTCTCCAAGTTTTGTAGTTTCAGTGAGGATGTAGGAATTTTACTGTGGTTTAATTTGCATTTCTCCGATGTCTAATAATATTGAACATTATTTATATTATTGCTTGACATTGTTGCATATTTCTATTTTGTAAGTGCCAATTCACGTCTGTTGCCCAGTATTTTTGGTTGAATTGTCTTTCTGTTATTAAGTTATAACTGTTGTTTATTATAGATAATAGGATTTTATCAGCTTTCCAGTTTGAGAATATTTTTCAAGCCATAGCTTCTGTTTATATTCTCTTTAAAATATCTTACAAAGAGTAAAATTTTCTAATATTTATAAACCCAATGTTTTTATTATTTTATATTAATACTATTTTATCCTATTAAAAAATAGTTAGCCCAAAGTCACAAGTATAGTCTTTTAATTTTTCCTTTTAAAGTGCTAACATTTTAGTTCTTATATTGAGGTCTATGGCTTTTCCAAGGTTTTTTTTTTATTTTTCTGTTTCATCTATTTAAGTGAGTATAAGATCTGATGATATTTAATAAATATTTGCAGATGGCAGCCATCAAAACAAAATAACTTTTAGAGTATGAATATTCCAAAAATGTTCCCAAATATCCCTTTTCAATCAGTTTCTGTCCTGGTCCATGTCCCTTGACAACAACTGATTTTCCTGTTGTTGCTATAATTTTGCATTTGATTAAGTGTTAATGAATGGAATACTAAATTGTTTTGGTTTGTATCTAATTTTATTAAATTTGGCATGCTATCTTGAAATTCAATCATATTGTTTCATACATCACTGATTCCTTTAATTTTATTGCTGCATAATAGATAAGTACATGAACATACCACCTTTTATTCATTCAGTTCTTGATATTATCCATTTACCTCTTGATGTCAACTTTCCTGATATTGCCTACTACAATGTTGCTGCTATGCATACATATGTGTGCAAGTCTGTGTGGGCACAAGATTATGTTTTCCTTTCAAATAGAATAACTTAGTCATGTGGGAAGGAAGCATTAATTTTAATATATATAACCAAAGATTTCTAATGATGCTCTATCAATTTCCTGTCCCATTAGGCATATCTTAGTGTTCAACTTCTTCCACACCCTTCCCTACTCTTAGCATTTTCAGTCTTTTAAGCTATTCTTCTGCACGTATATTGGTATCTCATTTTGTTTTTAGTTTGCGTTCACCTGATATCAAATGATTGATGTTCATCATTTTTTTGTATGAAATTAGTGTTCAAATAAAAAAATGGAAGCTTGTCTTCTCAATATTTTCTATGCAATATTTTATAGCTATTAATGTAGCACAACCATGTATCTTTCATTAAATATACTATTAACAGATTAATAATATAATATATTTAATATTTTAATAATTGTTCATTGTTATTATGTATCCAGATATTCTATAAAGTTGCTAAATTTACAGATAGTTATGATTTACCTCTTTTAAAGATTTCTTATGTTTTACTACTTACATGTTTTGTTTGTCTGCCTATAAAGATAGTACTTTTTCCTTTTTAGTTAATGATTTCTGTATTATTGTTGCTTTACTTCACTTGTTGGAATCACAGTACAATTTTGATTAGAAGTGGTGTGAGTGGAAATTTATGTTTTGTTTCCAATCATAACATGAAAGAATTTCGTTTTTATATTAATATTGATATCAGCTAATTAATGGGTTTCTGTAAAAGCACTTAAGTTGAGAAACATCTTCCATGTTTAGTTCACTAATAACTTAGACGAACATCTAATTTTGCTAAATTATTTTCCTATATCTATTGACATGATACTGTTCATAGGGTTCTCAAGGCAAGAATACTGAAGTGGTTTGGCATTCCCTTCTCCAGTGGACCACGTTGTGTCAGACGTCTGCACCATGCCCACCCGCCTTGGGTGGCCCCACAGGGCATGGCTTAATTTCATTGGGTTAGACAAGGCTGTGGTCTGAGTGTGATTAGATTGATTAGTTTTCTGTGAGTACGGTTTCAGTGTGTCTGCCCTCTGATGCCCTCCTGCAACACCTACCATCTTACTTTGGTTTCTCTTACCTTGGATGTGAGGTATCTCTTCACGGCAGCTCCAGCAAAGTGCAGCTGCTTCTCCATACCTTGGACGAGGGGTATCTCTTCACCACCGCCCCTGCCGACCTTGAACGTGGAATAGTTCCTCTAGGCCCTCTGGCGCCCATGCAGCCACCACTCCTTGGACGTGGGGTTGCTCCTCCTGGTCACCACCCTTGGCCTCGGACGGGGGTAGCTCCTCTCCCCGCTGGTTCTGCACTGTCGCAGCCTGGCACTCTTGGCTGACCGGAGGCAGGGTAGCTCCTCTCCGTGGCTGTCCCTGGCCTCAGATGTGGGGTAGTTCCTCTTGGCTGCCACGCCTCAGGCATAAGGTCCTCCCGGTTTCTGCCCCTGACCTCAGACATAGGGTAGCTCGAAGGGTAATGCCAAAGAATGCTCAAACTGCCACACAATTGCACTTATCTCACACGCTAGTAAAGTAATGATTAAATTTCTCTAAGCCAGACTTCAGCAATACGTGAACCATGAACTTCCAGATGTTCAAGCTGATTTTAGAAAAGGCAGAGAAACCAGAGATCAAATTGCCAAGATCCACTGGATCATCGAAAAAGCAAGAGAGTTCCAGAAAAACATCTATTTCTGCTTTATTGACTATGCCATAGCGTTTAACTGTGTGGATCACAATAAACTGTGGAAAATTCTGAAAGAGATGGGAATACCAGACCACCTGACCTGCCTCTTGAGAAACCAATATGCAAGTCAGGAAGCGAGAGTTAGAACTGGACTTGGAACAACAGACTGGTTCCAAATGGGAAAAAGAGTATGTCAAGGCTGCTTGTAACCCTATTTATTTAACTTATATGCAGAGTGCATCCTGAGAAACCCTGGTCTGGAAGAAGCAAAAGCTGGAATCAAGATTGCCAGGAGAAATATCAATAACCTCAGATATGCAGATGACACCACCCTTATGGCAGAAAGTAAAGAGGAACTAAAAAGCCTCTTGATGAAAGTGAAAGAGGAGAGTGAAAAAGTTGGCTTAAAACTCAACATTTAGAAAACGAAGATCATGGCATCTGGTCCCATCACTTCATGGGAAATAGATGGGGAAATAGAGGAATCAGTGTCAGACTTTATTTTGGGGGGCTCCAAAATCACTGCAGATGGTGATCGCAGCCATGAAATTAGAAGACGCTTAATCCTTGAAAGAAAAGTTGTGACTGACCTAGACAGCATATTCAAAAGCAGAGACATTCCTTTGCCAACAAAAGTCCGTCTAGTCAAGGGTATGGTTTTTCCATTGGTCATGTATGGATGTGAGAGTTGGACTGTGAAGAAAGCTGAGCACTGAAGAATTGATGCTTTTGAACTGTGGTGTTGGAGAAGACTCTTGAGAGTCCCTTGGACTGCAAGGAGATCCAACCAGTCCATTCTGAAGGAGATCAGCCCTGGGATTTCTTTGGAGGGAATGATGCTAAAGCTGAATTTCCAGTACTTTGGCCACCTCATGAGAAGAGTTGACTCACTGGAAAAGACTAATGCTGGGAGGGATTGGGGACAGAAGGAGAAGGGGATGACAGAGGATGAGATGGCTGGATGGCATCACTGAATCGACGGATGTGAGTCTGAGTAAACTCTAGGAGTTGTTGATGGACAGGGAGGCTTGGTGTGCTGGGATTCATGAGGTTGCAAAGAGTCGGACACGACTGAACGACTGAACTGGTTGACATGGTGAAATATTTTCTTATCTCTTGTATTGCTGTGGAAAATTATAATGAATATTTGCTTTTTAAACATTGGACTATTCTTGGTTTCTTTAAATAAGCCTACTTGGCAATGATGTACTACTATTTTATATATTATTTTTAGATATAATTTGGATTCAATTGTTAATATTATGTAAGAATTTTTGAGTATATTTGCAAAGACTATATTTTTCTAATTTTATTTACTTATTGTACTCTACTGATTTTGGTATCCACTTAAAATTTTTATTATAAAATGTGTTGGTACATAGTTCCTGCTTTTCTGCTAGTGGAAGGGTCTGTCTTGTGATTGGTATTTTTTATTTCATTAAATTTGGTAGAATTCACTAATATAGAATTAATTTAGATCTGGATTTTAGATAGGGAGATAGATATAGATATTGGCTATAACTGAATTTCATTTAATTTCAGCATATCTGATTATTCTTTAGTTATTGTCTTTCAAGAAATTCTCCTATCCACCTATTCACTTACATTTGTAGAATACATTGACACTGAATATCCATTTATACTATATTTTTTCTTTTTAAAGTTTGTTGGTTTTGAGGAGTGTTTCTTCTTCCATTTCTATAATTATTTTAGTCTTGTATTGTTTTTAATTGATCAACTGAACAAGATTATTACTTTTAATAATTTTCAACAAATCAACTTTTACTTTCATTCATTTTCTATAATGTTTTCTTTCTGTTTTCTAGTTTATTGACACCTTTTGTCACTGTTATTTCCTTCCTTCTATTGACTTTGTGTTAAATTTTTTACTATTTTTCCTTTTCTAATAAAATAATACAATGCAATGAATTTCTCTCTAAAAGCAGCTTTAGATGTATCTCACAAGTTTTGGAACACTGAAATTTTATTTTAATTCACTTCAAAGTATTTTTTACCCTATCTTTTTTACTTGTAAATTATTTCAAGCCATGACTTTTGTTTTTCAAGTATGATGGACATTTTCTGTTATTTTTCTCATTCTTAGTTCTAGTTAATTCCATTATTTTTAATATAAATAACATATTTTTTAATTTCCAAATTTTATTATGATACATCTTGTTAAATGTTTCAGACAGAATGTGTAATCTTATGTTAATGGGTTTTCTATTAATGCCAATAATTTAAATTTATTTGACAGTGTTGTACAGGCTTTACCCTTCTGAGTTTTTCTGTACATTACTATGTATGTGTATGTGTTAAGTAGCTTCAGTTCAGTTCAGTTCAGTCACTCAGTCGTGTCTGACTCTTTGTGACCCCATGATCGCAGCATGCCAGGCCTCTCTGTCCATCACCAACTCCTGGAGTTCACTCAGACTCACGTGCATTGAGTTGGTGATGTTATCCAGCCATCTCATCCTCTGTCGTCCCCTTTTCCTCCTGCCCCCAATCCGACCCAGCATCAGAGTCTTTTCCAATGAGTCAACTCTTCGCATGAGGTGGCCAAAATACTGGAGTTTCAGCTTTAGCATCATTCCTTCCAAAGAAATCCCAGGGCTGATCTCCTTCAGAATGGATTAGTTGGATCTCCTTACAGTCCAAGGGACTCTCAAGAGTCTTCTCCAACACCACAGTTCCAAAGCATCAATTCTTCAGCACTCAGCCTTCTTCATAGTCCAGCTCTCACATTCATACATGACCACTGGAAAAACCATAGCCTTTACTAGATGGACCTTTGTTGGCAAAGTAATGTCTCTGTTTTTGAATATGCTATCTAGGTTGGTCATAACTTTTCTTCCAAGGAGTAAGCATCTTTTAGTTTCCTGGCTGCAATCACCATCCGCAGTGATTTTGGAGCCCCGCTTCTGTCATGTCCAACTCTTTGAGACCCTATGGACTGTGTAGCCCACCAGGCTCCTTTGTCCATGAGTTTTTCCAAGCAAGAATACTAGACTGGGTTGCCATTCCCTCCTCCAGGGGAGCTTTCTGACCCAGGGATTGAACCCATCTCTCTTATGTCTGCTGTATTGACAGGCGGATTATTTACTATTACCACGATCTGAGAAGCCCCTTCCTTACTATAAGTCACTATAAATAGATACATTACTGAGAGACCTATGGTGTTGGTGCTTACTTGCTCAGTCATGTCCCACTCTTTGCGACCCCATGTACTGTACCCCACCAGGCTCTTCTGTTCATGGGGGTAATCCAGGCTACAATACAGGAGTGGGTTGCCATGCCCTTCTGTAGGAGATCTTCCCATCTTAGGGACCGAACCCAGGTCTCCCAAATTGCAGGCAGATTCTTTACCATCTGAGCCACCAGGGAAGCCCTATTTTAAGTTGAATTGAGCATGTGTCAAGCTGGATTTAGAAAAGGCAGAGGAACCTGAGATCAAATTGCCAACATCTCCTGGATCATTGAAAAAGCAAGAGAGTTCCAGAAAAACATCTACTTCTGCTTTATTGACTATGCTAAAGCCGTTGACTGTGTGGATCTAAAAAAACTGTGGAAAATTCTGAAAGAGATGGGAATATCAGACCATCTGACCCGCCTCCTGAGAAATCTGTATGCAGGTCAGGAAACAACAGTTAGAACTGGACATGGAACAACAGACTGGTTCCAAATCATGAAAGGAGTATATCAAGGCTGTATATTGTCACCCTGCTTATTTATCTTATATACAGAGTACATCATGAGAAATGCTGGGCTGGATGAAGCACAAGCTGGAATCAAGATTGCCAGGAGAAATATCAATAACCTCAGATATGCAGATGACAGCATGCATATGGCAGAAAGTGAAGAAGAGCTAAAGAACCTCTTGATGAAAGTGAAAGAGGAGAGTGAAAAAGTTGAATTAAAAGGGAGGGCGGTCCTAAGATGGTGGAGGAATAGGACGGGGAGACCACTTTCTCCCTCACAAATTCCTCAAAAGAACATTTCAACGCTGAGCAAACTCCACAACACAATTTCTGAGTGCTGGCAGAGGACATCAGGCACCCAGAAAAGCAGATCATTGTCTTCAAAAACAGGTAGGAAAAAATATAAAAGATGAAAAAAGAGACAAAGGAGGTGGGGAGGGAGCTCCATCCCGGGAAGAGAAGCCTGTCCCGAGAAGGGAATTTTAAGAAGAGAAGTTTCCAAACACCAGGAAACACTCTCCCTGCTGAGTCTGTGGTGAGCCTTGGAAGCACGGAGGGCAACATAACAGGTAGGAAAAATAAATAAACAATTAAAACCAACAGATTACAAGCCCAACAGTAACTCCCCCAGTGGAAAAGCAGCACAGACACCTGCATCTGCCACTAACAAGTAGGGGCAGGCCAGAGAGGTGCGGGAGGCATGGGCTGCAGTGCTTTGTAAGAATCGGGTAGGAACGCCCCAGGCGTAACCAGAATGAACTAACTTGGGCTAGTAAACCAGACTGTGGGATAGCTACCACGTGAAAAGCTCAAACATAAGACACTGCCAGGACCCTGCACAGAACAAAGGGTGGAACTATTTCCACCATCCCCGCTGGGGACAGGCAGCCAGAGCCGTAAGGGTTGGAAAGGGGCAATTGCAGCCCCGGAGAGACTCTACCTACCAAACTGCAAGCAGGCTTCTTCGCTAAGACTTCTGGGGGTGCTGGACAGTCACCATCTGCCTCACAAGGGGCACCAGCGGTACACCCAGAAAAGGGAGCAGCAGAGACAGGAAAGGCGACAAGTTACAGCGACTGTGCTCACCCAACACCTGAGCTACTCAGTCTTGGGAAGGGCACAAAACTCAGTCCCAACCAAATCTGCACCTCTGAGGGCTACCTGAGGGTTGAACCTGAGCGGCTTAGACTGGGGAGGTGCACGCAGCCTAGGGCCGGCCTCAGGCGGTTCCCAGCTGAGTATCGTAGAGCCGGAGTGGTTTGTGCACCACGAGCAGGGACAGGCCCAGCGGAGCTGAGACACTGCATGCACATGACAGTGATATTTGTTTGCAGCATCCCTCCCTCCCCACAGCGCGACTGAACAAGTGAGCCTAAAAAAAAAATAAATAAATAAAAATGTCCACCACCTCCCCCAAGTGTCAGGACGGAAATCAGACACTGAAGAGAACAGCAAACAGAAGAAGTTAAACAGAGGGGACCGCCTTGGAAGTGACCCCACACTGCCCACAACACCAGAGAAAGGACCAGATAGATGTTTACTATTTCTACAATCATTCCTTTTGTTGTTGTTGTTGTTTGTTGATGCTGTTGTGGGGTTGTTTTTCCTTCTTTTCATTTTCTTCTTCTTCTTTTTTTTTTCCCTAACTTTTTAAAATTGTTAAGTCCTCTATTTCTCCTCTAATTTTTATTTCTATAACCTACTATTACTTTTCCAAAAAAGAAAAAAAAAGACTATTTTTTAAAGCAAACACCATATATATTCATTGTGTGGTTGTTGTTGGTGTTTTTTAATAATTCTTGAGGCTTTGTTTTTTGTTTTTTGTTTTTTTCCTTCTTTTCTTTAATATTGTATTTTTGAAAATCCAACCTCTACTCTAGATTTTTAATCTTTGCTTTTTGATTTTTGTTGTCAATTTTGTACATTTAAAAACCCAAACTTCACTACCAAATTTTACCTGAGAGCGAGATTACTGGCTTGACTACTCTCTCCTCCTTTGGACTCTCCTTTTTCTCCACCAGGTCGCCTCTGTCTCTTCCATCCGCCTTTTCTTCTCTATCCAACTCTGTGAATCTCTGTCTGTTCCAGACGGTGGAGAACACCTAAGGAACTGGTTACTGGCTGGATTTGTCTCTCTACTTTTCATTTCCCTCTTTTATCCTCCTGGCCACCTCTGTCTACTTCCTCCCTCTCCTCTTCCCTGTATAACTCCGTGAATACCTCTGAGTGGTCCAGACTGTGGAGTACACATAAGGAAGTGATTACTGGCTAGCTTGCTCTTTCCTCTTTTGATCTCATCACATCTCATTCCAGTCACCTCTACCTACCCCCTCCCTCTTCTCTTCTCCATGTAACGCAGTGAACCTCTCTGGGTGTCCCTCAATGTGAAGAAACTTTTCATCTTTAACCTAGGTGTTATATCATCAGTGCTGTATAGATGGAGAAGTCTAGAGGCTACTGTAAAAATAAAACTGAAAACCAGAAGCAGGAGGCTTAAGTCCAAAGCCTGAGAACATCAGAGAACTCCTGAATTCAGGGAACATTAAGCAATAGGAGCTCATCAAACGCCTCCATACCTACACTGAAACCAAGCTCCACCCAAGGGCCAACAAGTTATAGAGCAAGACATACCACACAAATTCTCCAGGACACAGGAACACACCCCTGAGCTTCAATATACAAACAGCTCAAAGTTATTCCAAAACCACTGACGTCTCATAACCCATTACTGGTCACTCCACTGCACTCCAGAGAGAAGAAACCCAGCTCCACCCACCAGAACTCCAACACAAGCCTTCCTAACCAGGAGACCTTGACAAGCCACTGATACAACCCCACCCACAGTGAGGAAGCTCCATAATAAAGAGAACTCCACAAATTCCCTGAATATAGATAGGCCACCCCAAACGCAGCAATATAACCAAGATGAAGAGACAGAGGAATACCCAGCAGGTAAAGAAACAGGAGAAATGCCCACCAAACCAAACAAAAGAGGAAGAGATAGGGAATCTACCTGAGAAAGAACTCCGAATATTGATAGTGAAAATGATCCACAATCTTGAAATCAAAATGAAATCACAGATAAATAGCCTGGAGACAAGAATTGAGAAGATGCAAGAAAGGTTAAACAAGGACATGGAAGTAATAAAAAAGAGTCAATATATAATGAATAATGCAATAAATGAGATCAGAAACACTCTGGAGGCAACAAATAGTAGAATAACGGAGGCAGAAGATAGGATTAGTGAAATAGAAGATAGAATGGTAGAAATAAATGAATCATAGAGGAAAAATGAAAAACGAATTAAAAGAAATGAGGACAATCTCAAAGACCTCCAGGACAATATGAGACGCTCCAACATTCAAATTATAGGAGTCCCAGAAGAAGAAGACAAAAAGAAAGACCATGAGAAAATCCTTAAGGAGATAATAGTTGAAAACTTCCCTAAAATGGGGAAGGAAATAATCACCCAAGTCCAAGAAACCCAGAGAGTTCCAAATAGGATAAACCCAAGGAGAAAAACCCCAAGACACATATTAATCAAATTTAGAAAGATCAAACACAAAGAACAAATATTAAAAGAAGCAAGGGAAAAACAACACATAACACACAAGGAGAATCCCATAAGGATAACAGCTGATCTTTCAATAGAAACTCTTCAGATCAGGAGAGAATGGCAAGACATACTTAAAGTGATTAAAGGAAATAACCTACAGCCCAGATTACTGTACCCAGCAAGGATCTCATTCTAATACGAAGGAGAAATCACAAGCTTTACAGACAAGGAAAAGCTGAGAGAATTCAGCACCACAAAACCAGCTCTCCAACAAATGCTAAAGGATACTCTCTAGACAGGAAACATAAAAAGGGTGTATAAACCCCAACCCCAAACAATAAAGTAAATGGTAACAGGATCATACTTATCAATAATTTCCTTAAACGTAAATGTGTTGAATGCCCCAACCAAAAGGCAAAGACTGGCTGAATGGATGCAAAAACAAGACCCCTCTATATGCTGCTTACAAGAGACCCACCTCAAAACAAAGGACACATACAGACTGCAAGTGAAGGGCTGGAAAAAGATATTCCACGCAAATAGAGACCAAAAGAAAGCAGGAGTGGCAATACTCATATCTGATAAAATAGACTTTAAAACAAAGGCTGTGAAAAGAGACAAAGAAGGCCACTACATAATGATCAAAGGATCAATCCAAGAAGAAGATATAACACTTATAAATATATATGCACCCAATATAGGAGCACTGCAATATGTAAGACAAATGCTAACAAGTATGAAAGGGGAAATCAACAATAACACAATAATAGTGGGAGACTTTAATACCCCACTCACACCTATGGACAGATCAACTAAACAGAAAATTAACACAGAAACACAAACTTTAAATGATACAATAGACCAGTTAGACCTAATTGATATCTATAGGAAATTTCACCCAAAACCAATGAATTTCACCTTTTTCTCAAGTGTTCACGGAACCTTCTCCAGGACAGATCACATCCTGGGCCATAAATCTAACCTTGATAAATTTAAAAGAATCGAAATCATTCCGAGGATCTTTTCTGACCATAGTGCATTATGATTAGATCTCAATTACAGGAGAAAAACTATTAAAAATGCCAACGTATGGAGGCTGAACAACACGCTTCTGAATAACCAACAAATCACAGAAGAAATCAAAAAAGAAATCAAAATATGCATAGAAACGAATAAAAATGAAAACACAACAGCCCAAAACCTGTGGGACACTATAAAAGCAGTGCTAAGAGGAAAGTTCATAGCAATACAGGCATACCTCAAGAAACAAGAAAAAAGTCAAATAAATAACCTAACTCTACACCTACAGCAACTAGAAAAGGAAGAAATGGAGAACCACAGAGTTAGTAGAAGGAAAGAAATCTTAAAAATGAGGGCAGAAATAAATGCAAAAGAAAAGAGACCATAGCAAAAATCAACAAAGCCAAAAGCTGGTTCTTTGAAAGGATAAATAAAATTGATAAACCACTAGCCAGACTCATCAAGAAACAAAGAGAGAAAAGTCAAATCAAAAAAATTAGAAATGAAAATGGAGAGATCACAACAGACAACACAGAAATACAAAGGATCATAAGAGACTACTATCAGCAATTATATGCCAATAAAATGGACAACGTGGAAGAAATGGACAAATTCTCAGAAAAGTACAACTTTCCAAAACTGAACCAGGAAGAAATAGAAAATCTTAACAGACCCATCAGAAGCATGGAAATTGAAACTGTAATCAGAAATCTTCCAGAAAACAAAAGCCCAGGTCCAGACGGCTTCACAGCTGAACTCTACCAAACATTTTGCGAAGAGCTAACACTTATCCTACTCAAACTCTTCCAGAAAATTGCAGAGGAAGGTAAACTTCCAAACTCATTCTATGAGGCCACCATCACCCTAATACCAAAACCTGACATATATGCTACAAAAAAAAGAAAACTACAGGCCAATATCACTGATAAACATAGATGCAAAAATCCTCAACAAAATTCTAGCAATCAGAATCCAACAGCACATTAAAAAGATAATACACCATGACCAAGTGGGCTTTATCCCAGGGAGGCAAGGATTCTTCAATATCAGCAAATCAATCAATGTAATTCACCACATTAACAAATTGAAAAATAAAAACCACATGATTATCTCAATAGATGCAGAGAAGGCCTTTGACAAAATTCAACATCCATTTATGACAAAAACTCTCCAGAAAGCAGGAATAGAAGGAACATACCTCAACATAATAAAAGCCATATATGACAAACCCACAGCAAACATTATCCTCAATGATGAAAAATTGAAAGCATTTCCCCTAAAGTCAGGAACAAGACAAGGGTGCCCACTTTCACCGTTACTATTCAACATAGTTCTGGAAGTTTTGGCCACAGCAATCAGAACAGAAACAGAAATAAAAGGAATCCAAATTGGAAAAGAAGAAGTAAAACTCTCACTGTTTGCAGATGACATGATCCTCTACATAGAAAACCCTAAAGACTCCACCAGAAAATTACTAGAGCTAATCAATGAATATAGCAAAGTTGCAGGATGTAAAATCAACACTCAGAAATCCCTTGCATTCCTATACACTAATAATGAGAAAGTAGAAAAAGAAATCAAGGAAACAATTCCATTCACCATTGTAACGAACAGAATAAAATACTTACAAATATATCTACCTAAAGAAACTAAAGACCTATGTATAGAAAACTATAAAACACTGATGAAAGAAATAAAAGAGGACACTAATAGATGGAGAAATATACCATGTTCATGGATCGGAAGAATCAATATAGTGGAAATGAGTATACTACCCATAGCAATCTATAGATTCAATGAAATCGCTATCAAGCTACCAGCAGTATTTTTCACAGAACTAGAACAAATAATTTCAAGATTTGTGTGGAAATACAAAAAATCCTCGAATAGCCAAAGCAATCTTGAGAAAGAAGAATGGAACTGGAGCAATCAACTTGCCTGACTTCAGGCTCTACTACAAAGTCACAGTCATCAAGACAGTATGGTACTGGCACAAAGACAGAAATATAGATCAATGGAACAAAATAGAAAGCCTAGAGATAAATCCACACACATATGGACACCCTATCTTTGCAAAGGAGGCAAGAATATACAATGGAGTAAAGACAATCTCTTCAACAAGTGGTGCTGGGAAAACTGGTTAACCACTTGTAAAAGAATGAAACTAGATCACTTCCTAACACCACATACAAAAATAAACTCAAAATGGATTAAAGATCAAAACCTAAGACCAGAAACTATAAAACTTCTAGAGGAGAACATAGGCAAAACACTCTCCGACATAAACCACAGCAGGATCCTCTATGATCCACCCCCCAGAATTCTGAAAATAAAAGCAAAAATAAACAAATGGGATCTAATTAAAATTAAAAGCTTCTGCACAACAAAGGAAAATATAAGCAAGGTGAAAAGACAGCCTTCTGAATGGGAGAAAATAATAGCAAATGAAGCAACTGACAAACAGCTAATCTCAAAAATATACAAGCAACTCCTGCAGCTCAATTCCAGGAAAATAAACGACCAAATCAAAAAATGGGCCAAAGAACTAAATAGACATTTCTCCAAAGAAGACATACGGATGGCTAACAAACACATGAAAAGATGCTCAACATCACTCATTATTAGAGAAATGTAAACCAAAACCACAATGAGGTACCACTTCACACCAGTCAGAATGTCTGTGATCCAAAAGTCTGCAAGCAACAAATGCTGGAGAGGGTGTGGAGAAAAGGGAACCCTCCTACACTGTTGGTGGGAATGCAAACTAGTACAGCCACTATGAAGAACAGTGTGGAGATTCCTTAAAAAATTGCAAATAGAACTGCCTTATGACCCAGCAATCCCACTGCTGGGCATGCACACCGAGGAAACCAGAATTGACAGAGATACACATATACCCCAATGTTTATCACAGCACTGTTTGTAATATCCAGGACATGGAAACAACCTAGATGTCCATCAGCAGATGAATGGATAAGAAAGCTGTGGTACATATACACAATGGAGTATACTCAGCCATTAAAAAGAATACATTTGAATCAGTTCTAATGAGATGTATGAAACTGGAGCCTATTATACAGAGTGAAGTAAGCCAGAAAGAAAAACACCAATACAGTATACTAACACATATATATGGAATCTAGAAAGATGGCAATGATGACCCTGTATGCAAGACAGCAAAAGAGACACAGATGTGTAGAGCAGACTTTTGGATTCAGAGAGGGAGGGAGAGGGTGGGATGATGTGGGAGAATGGCATTGAAACATGTATACTATCATGTAAGAAGTGAATCGCCAGTCTATGTCTGATGTAGGATACAGGATGCTTGGGGCTGGTGCATGGGGATGACCCAGAGAGATGTTATGGGGAGGGAGGTGGGAGGGGGCTTCATGTTTGGGAACACATGTACACCCGTGGTGGATTCATGTTAATGTATGGCAAAACCAATACAGTATTGTAAAGTAAAATAAAGTAAAAATAAAAATTAAAAAATAAAAAGTTATAGACACAAACTAGGCTGGGTTTAAATCAAAATGAAATAAAGTACAGAGCTGTTGGGGCTGAAAAAAAAAATAAAAGATAAGCCTTTGGAAAAAAAAAATTGACTTAAAACTCAACATTCAGAAAACTAATATCATGACATCCAGTCCCATCACTTCATGCCAAATAAATGGGAAAAAAATGGAAATAGTGACAGACTCTATTTTGGGGGCTCCAAAATCACTACTGATGGTGACTGCAGCCATGAAATTAAAAGATGCTTGCTCCTTAGAAGAAAAGTTATTACCAACTGAAACAGCATATTAAAAAGCAGAGACATTACTTTGTCAACAAAGGCCCATCTAGTCAAAGCTAAGGTTTTTCTTGTAATCATGTGTGGATGTGAGAGTTGGACTATAAAGAAAGCTGAGCACTGAAGAATAGATGCTTTTGAACTGTGGTGTTGGAGAAGACTCTTGAGAGTCCCTTGGACTGCAAGGAGATCCAATCAGTCCATCCTAAATGAAATCAGTCCTGAATATTCTTGAAAAGGGCTGATGCTGAAGCTGAAACTCAATACTTTGGCCACCTGATGTGAAGAGTTGACTCATTGGAAAAGACCTTGATGCTGGGAAAGATTGAAGGCGGGAGGAGAAGGGGATGACAGATGAGATGGTTGGAGGGCATCACCAACTCGATGGACATGAGTTTGAGTAAAGTCTGAGAGTTGGTGATGGACAGGGAAGCCTGGCGTGCTACAGTCCATGGGGTCACAAAGAGTTGGACATGACTGAGCGATTGAAATGAACTGAACTGAACTGGGCATGTGTCTATTACTTTCTGTATTCTGTTAGATTTTGAGTTACACAATTTAAAGTTTTATTTTTTATGTTTATATACATTAAAGATTATTATTGACCTTTTAGGGGCTTCCCTGGTGCTTCAGATGACTGAGACTCTTTCTGCAATGCAGAAGACCTGGGTTTGATTTCTGGGTTGGGAAGATCCCCTGGAGAAGGGAATGGCAACCCACTCCAGTATCCTTGCCTGGAGAATTCCATGGACAGAGAAACCCAGCTGATATATCGGATCACAAAGAGTGGGACACACTGAAGCAACTCACACTTTCACTTTCACATTGACCTTTTATTATTTTGTAATTTAGCTCTTCAGTCTTATTAGTATTTCTTGATCAGAAGTCTGTATTGCTTGAAATTTAAGCTCAGGAAATTCTCAGCTATTATCACTTTTAACACATTCTCTATCACTTCTCTTTCTGAGACTCAAAATATATGTATGTAAAACCATTAGATACTGTTTCATGATTCCTGGATTCTCTGTTTTTAATTATTTTAAATAAGTCCAAGATCACAACCATCTTTATATATATGGGTCATTTTTATCCTTGTTTTATTGCATGTCTCAGAATTATTGTATTGAATGCCAGATATTGTTTATAAAAAATTAAGAACTAATTGTTTAAAATATGTATGCTTATATTGTTTTGAATTATTAGTGTATGTGGTTAGCTAGTGTAGGGAATAGTTGAGCTGGTTCTGAATTTTGTAGTATCTATTGTTACCTGGTGGTGCTAGTGGTAAAGAACCCACCTGCCAAAGGTGGGAGACTTAAGATACATGGTTTCCATCCCTGGGTTGGGAAGATCCCCTGGAGGAGGGCCTGGCAACCCACTCCAGTACTCTTGCCTGGAGAATCCTGTGGACAGAGGAGCCTAGAGGGTCACAAATTGTTCGACTTAACTGAAGCAACTTAGCATGCATGCACACATATTTACCCTCAGTGTTTTAAATTGCTTCAGTGGTTGATTGACACTATCTTGTGTGTGGTGTGTGGCCTGAAGCTGGAGATGTTTTGTTTGTGTGTGCTTCTTTCAACCTCAGCTTTCAGCATTTACTGTATCCCTACATCATAAAAGGGATAACTCTCTGTATTCTTGCCCCTAAGGTACTGATAAACTTTTATTACATTTTACTCTGAGTAAGGCTCTCAGTGATGTAATAAGAAAGAAAACTGTTTCTGAGATTTTCTGCTTTAACCTTAATCTTAGGTAGTCCTTAGGGAACCTGAGTTTAAGCAACTGAACCTTTGCAATATTTAAGTTTCCTGCCCTTTCCCTCTTGGCACACCAAACCTTTTATTGGTGGGATTTCTTGGGCTTGAATGAGTTTCCTGACCCTTTTCCAATTGCAGCATGTCTCTGCTTGGTATCAGTATAGAATATTAGCAACAAGTCTCCAGTTTGCTCTGCAGTGGCAGATGACTTCTCCATAGTATCAGTTCAAGGTAGGAAAAGTACATAGTCTTCGCTTTGCTGATGACTTTTACTGAGAGTGTGTTTTTATTGGATGTGGGAGGTGTCGTTTTATGCCTTTGCTTCAGCGCCAGACATATCAAAGCAAAGTTAGCAGCAGTGGTTAACCAACCCCCTTTTTGCTTGTATAGGGTCAGGATTGAGGAAGGACTTTCTCCTGTTCTCCCCTTGGAATTTATCATACCCCGAACATCTAAACCAACAAAGGGCCCTGTCCGGTTTCTGCTCTAAATATTTCTTATTGGTACTCAGAAAAAGTTCAAAATATAGAAATATCAAAGGCTGTGTACTTTCCATGAGTCTGGTCCTCCCATAAATTACAAACTGAATGCTGTTGCTACTGCTGCTAAGTCACTTTAGTCGTGTCTGACTCTGTGCGACCCCATAGATGGCAGCCCACCAGGCTCCCCTGTCCCTGGGATTCTCCAGGCAAGAATACTGGAGTGGGTTGCCATTTCCTTCTCCAATGCATGAAAGTGAAAAGTGAAAGTGAAGTTGCTCGATCATGTCTGATTTCCAGTGACCCTATGGACTGCAGCCCACCAGGTTCCTTTGTCCATGGGATTTTCCAGGCAAGAGTACTGGAGTGGGATGTCAAACTGCATACACATCCATAATTTGTTACATTTCTTACATTTCAGTCATTTTCTTTGTAACTATTTTTTTTTCTTTCTCCTGTGGTCATTCATAAAACGGATCACATGTTTCATTCATGATTATCATATCTTCTTCAACTTTTTAATAGCCATTTGTAATTTTGTCCATCTGCTTGCTTTAATCCCTCAGGTATCAGGTAGAGACAAATTATTATGATTGTTTATTATCTCTGTTTTTTTTTTTTTGTATTGTAAATAATAACAGTGACTTTTTTTGCATCTGTCTGTATTCCAAAAGGAAGCAGAAACTATAGAAGTCAGTTTTGCAAATAAATATTGAATTACTATATTTTATAAATTTGTTAATCTTATTTGAAACTTCTATTATGCCTATGAATGTACTACAAGCTTTTTAATATAATAAAATTGGAGACCTAGTCCTTGGATCTTGTGGATCAAAGATTGTTTTAGGAAAAGATATTGTCTTTTGAAATCCTCAAAGCATGGGGTATACCTTTATGGTAATATGAATCTAAAATAGAAATATCTTATTGTGGGATGGGTAAGAGAGTATTTCCTGGAGCGGTTGAGATTTTATCATGATTGTGAATATTGTGTACCATTTGAAAAGGTAGAGGCTATGGGAAACAAATTTCTCAGTAAAGGCAATAACATGAGCTAATATATATAGCACAGTGCTACTTGGCAGATCAAAGAGCAATAGACCAGGCTAAAAGTAACACCCAACTTTACTTTGAGACATGGCCAAATATGGGAGAACACTTATATTAAATCTTTATAATTTGTTATTATTTTTTATTTGCAGATCCATCAAGTTTTTGTCTAATGACATGTGCATACTTCATATCCTCATGGGAGAAACTTTTATTATATAATTCCTTATATATAATATAATATATTATTTTTTTATTTTATATTTTATTATATAATTAAGGTTGCCAAATCAAAAATTAGAGATACTAAGGGAATATTTCATGCAAAGACAGGCTCAATAAAGGACAGAAATTGTATGGACCTAACAGAAGCAAAAGCTATTAAGAAGAGGTGGCAGGAATACAGAGAAGAACTGTACAAAAAAGATCTTCGCAACCCAGATAATCACGATGGTGTGATCACTCACCTAGAGCCAGACATCCTGGAATGTCAAGTGGGCCATGGTAAGCATCGCTAAGAACAAAGCTAGTGGAGGTGATGGAATTCCAGTTGAGCTATCTCAAATCCTGAAAGATGATGTTGTGAAAGTGCTGCACTCAATTCAGTTCAGTTCACTCGTTCAGTCGTGTCCGACTATTTGCAACCCCATTATTTGCAGCACACCAGGCCTCCTTATCCATCACCGACTCCTGGAGTTCAGTCAAACTCACATCCATCAAATCGGTGATGCCATCCAGCTGTCTGTCGTACCAAACACCTCCCAGCATCAGAGTCTTTACCAATGAGTCAACTCTTCTCATGAGGTGGCCAAAGTACTGGAGTTTCAGCTTTAGCATCAATATGCCAGCAAATTTGGAAAACTCAGTACTGCCGACAGGACTGGAAAAGGTCAGTTTTCATTCCAATCCCAAAGAAAGGAAATGCCAAAAAATGCTCAAACTACCACAAAATTGTACTCATCTCACACGATAGTAAAATAATGCTCAAAATTCTCCAAGCCAGGCTTCAGCAATACGTGAACCGTGAACTTCCAGATGTTCAAGCTGATTTTAGAAAAGGCAGAGGAACCAGAGATCAAATTGCCAAGATCCACTGGATCATGGAAAAAGCAAGATAGTTCCAGAAAAACATCTATTTCTGCTTTATCGACTATGCCAAAGCCTTTGACTAGGTGGATCACAATAAACTGTGGAAAATTCTGAAAGAGATGGGAATACCAGACCACCTGACCTGCCTCTAAAGAAACCTTTATGCAGGTAAGGAAGCAACAGTTAGGACTGGACATGGAACAACAGAATGGGTACAAATAGGAAAAGGAGTACATCACAGCTGCATATTGTCACCCTGCTTATTTAACTTATATGCAGTGTACATCGTGATAAACTCTGGTCTGGAAGAAGCAGAAGCTGGAATCAAGATTGCCAGGAGAAATATCAATAACCTCAGATATGCAGATAACACCACCCTGATGGCAGAAAGTGAAGAGGAATTAAATAGCCTCTTGATGAAAGTGAAAGAGGAGAGCTGGCTTAAAACTCAACATTCAGAAAATGAAGATCATGGCATTTGGTCCCATCACTTCATGGCAAATAGATGGGGAAACAGTGGAAACAGTGTCAGACTTCATTTTTGGGGGCTTCAAAATCACTGTAGACAGTGAATGCAGCCATGAAATTAAAAGACGCTTACTCCTTGGAAGAAAAGTTGTGACCAACCTAGACAGCATATTGAAAGGCAGAGACATTACTTTGCCAACAAAGGTCCATCTAGTCAAGGGTATGGTTTTTCCAGTGGTCATGTATGGATGTGAGAGTTGGACTGTGAAGAAAGCTGAGCACTGAAGAATTGATGATTTTGAACTGTGGTGTTGGAGAAGACTCTTGAGAGTCTCTTGGACTGCAAGGAGATCCAATCAGTCCGTCGTAAAGGAGATCAGTCCTGCGTGTTCTTTGGAAGGACTGATGCTAAATCTGAAACTCCAATACTTTGGCTACCTCATGCAAAGAGTTGAGTCAATGGAAAAGACTCTGATGCTGGTTGGAATTGGGGGCAGGAGGAGAAGGGGACGACCGAGGATGAGATGACTGGATGGCATCACCGACTCAATGGACATGAGTTTGAGTGAAATCCGGGGGTTGGTAATGGACAGGGAGGCCTGGCATGCTGAAATTCATGGGGTCTCAAAGAGTCAAAAATGACTGAGTGACTGAACTGAACTGAAGCATGCTTATACAGGGAGAATCTAATAGAGATAAGATGTAGGACACATGTGAACTGAGTTTTTATATGATTTCTTTGTGAAATATACTTGATATTGACCTCATTAAAATTTCAACCAGTGTTTTAAGCTATCTATGCTCTTTAATAATTAGTAGGCATGAGTGCATGCTAATTCTATTCCATTGTGTCAGACTCTTTGTGACCCTGGCCTATCAGGTAGGTCCTCTGTACATGGGATTCTCCAGGCAAGAATACTGGAGTGGGTTTCTGTGCCCAACATATATGGGATTTTCAAAAAGAAAGCTTTAAATTAGAGGATGCCACTTTTGAACTTGGTTAGTGAGCAAGCATTTAAAATATAATAGATTCTTTAGGATAAATTGTAACTGGTTACTAAATAATTGGTGGCAGTGTAATGACATACATGATACTTTCTTGATACTATCTGACCAATAACACAATTAGATCTGACAATATTTTTTTTTTTTAATGTTTCAAATGCTACTTTAGAAAGAAAATCTTCCAAAAGTTGGTCTTGGTATAAATGAAGATTTGAAGACATCCTTGCTTAGTTCCTAGTAATATAACAAATTAATAAAAATGAAAAAAAAAATTTAGCACTATGAGGAAATCATTTTCACATATTATGAACCCTTTGGATATATTGTCCTTATTCTCTAGATCTCTGGGTTCTTTTTTGACAAGAGACCAATATATCTACGGCAGAGAAATGGTGTAAGAGATAAAGATAAATGATCCCATGAAAAGTAAACAGAAATTTACATTATTAAATTATCTTACATCTGATTGAGCTACGGAATCCGTTCTTTTCAAAGTCCTCAAGAGAATCAATGCGTTGTCATACAAAAAAGGAGATTATTGAGTCATATGTAGATGAGTTCAACGTAAGATTCTCCAGATGGACGTTACCTAACTTCTCTAATTCTCAGTTTCCCACATTAAGAGAATATTCAGTTCAGTTCAGGTCAGTCGCTCAGTCGTGTCTGACTCTTTGCAACCCCACAAATCGCAGCATGCCAGGCCTCCATGTCCATCACCATCTCCCGGAGTTTACTCAGAGTCGCGTCCATCGAGTCAGTGATGCCATCCAGCCATCTCATCCTCGGTCGTCCCCTTCTCCTCCTGTCCCCAATCCCTCCCAGTATCAAAGTCTTCTCCAATGAGTCAACTCTTCGTATGAGGTGGCCAAAGTACTGGAGTTTCAGCTTTAGAATCATTCCTTCCAAAGAAATCCCCGGGTTGATCTCCTTCGTAATGGACTGATTGGATCTCCTTGTAGTCCAAGGGACTCTCAGGAGTCTTCTCCAACACCACAGTTCAAAAGCATCAATTCTTCGGCGCTCAGCCTTCTTCACAGTCCAACTCTCACATCCATACATGACCACAGGAAAAACCATAGCCTTGACTAGACGGACCTAAGTCAGCAAAGTAATGTCTCTGCTTTTGAATATGCTATCTAGGTTGGTCATAACTTTTCTTCCAAGGAGTAAGCGTCTTTTAATTTCATGGCTTCAATCACCATCTGCAGTGATTTTGGAGCCCCCAAAAATAAAGTCTGACACTGTTCCCACTGTTTCCCCATCTATTTCCCATGGAGTGATGGGACCGGATGCCATGATCTTCATTTTCTGAATGTTGAGCTTTAAGCCAACTTTTTCACTCTCCTCTTTCACTTTCATCAAGAGGCTTTTTAGTTCCTCTTCACTTTTTGCCATAAGAGTGGTGTCATCTGCATATCTGAGGTTATTGATATTTCTCCCGGCAATCTTAATTTCAGTTTGTGCTTCTTCCAGTCCAGCGTTTCTCAGGATGTACTCTGCATATAATTTAAATAAGCAGGGTGACAATATACAGCCTTGACGTACTCCTTTTCCTATCTGGAACCAGTCTGTTGTTCCATGTCCAATTCTAATTGTTGCTTCCTGAACTGCACACAGATTTCTCAAGTGGCAGGTCAGGTGGTCTGGTACTCCCATCTCTTTCAGAATTTTCTGCAGTTCATTGTGATCCACACAGTCAAAGACTTTGGCATAGTCAATAAAGCAGAAAGAGATGTTTTTCTGGAACTTTCTTGCTTTTTCCATGATCCTGAGGATGTTGGCAATTTGATCTGGTTCTTCTGCACTTTCTAAAACCAGCTTGAACATCAGGAAGTTCATGGTTCACGTACTGCTGAAGCCTGGCTTGGAGAATTTTGAGCATTACTTTACTAGCATGTGAGATGAGTGCAATTGTTTGGTAGTTTGAGCATTCTTTGCATTTCCTTTCTTTGGGATTGGAATGATAACTGACCATTTTCAGTCCTGTGGCCACTGCTGAGTTTTCCAAATGTGTTGGCATATTGAGTGCCGCACTTTCACAGCATCATCTTTCAGGATTTGAAATAGCTCTACTGGAATTCCATCACCTCCACTAGTAGAATAATATCATTTTGCTTTTTCGCATTTCTTTTCCATGGGGCAGGAATACACAGAAAACTGTATAAAAAAGAGCTTCACAACCCAGATAATCACGATGGTGTGATCACTCACCTAGAGCCAGACATCTTGGAATGTGAAGTCAAGTGGGCCTTAGAAAGCATCACTACGAACAAAACTAGTGGAGGTGATGGAATTCCAGTGGAGCTATTTCAAATCCTGAAAGATGATGCTGTGAAAGTGCTGCACTCAATATGCCAGCAAATTTGGAAAACTCAGTACTGCCGACAGGACTGGAAAAGGTCAGTTTTCATTCCAATCCCAAAGAAAGGAAATGCCAAAAAATGCTCAAACTACTGCACAATTGCAGTCATCACATGCTAGTAAAGTAATGCTCAAAATTCTCCAAGCCAGGCTTCAGGAATACGTGAACCGTGAACTTCTAGATGTTCAAGCTGGTTTTAGAAAAGGCAGAGAAACCAGAGATCAAATTGTCAACATCCGCTGGATCATGGAAAAAGCAAGAGAGTTCCAGAAAAACATCTATTTCTGCTTTATTGACTATGCCTATGCCTTTGACTGTGTGGATCACAAGAAACTGTGGAAAATTCTGAAAGAGATGGGAGTACCAGACCACCTGATCTGCCTCTTGAGAAACCTATATGCAGGTCAGGAAGCAACTGGACATGGAACAACAGACTGGTTCCAGATAGGAAAAGGAGTATGTCAAGGCTGCTTGTCACCCTGCTTATTTAACTTATATGCAGAGTACATCATGAGAAACGCTGGGCTGGAAGAAGCACAAACTGAAATTAAGATTGCTGGGAGAAATATGAATAGCCTCAGATATGCAGATGACACCACTCTTATGGCAAAAAGTGAACAGGAACTAAAAAGCCTCTTGATGAAAGTGAAAGAGGAGAGTGAAAAAGTTGGCTTAAAGCTCAACATTCAGAAAATGAAGATCATGGCATCTGGTCCCATCACTTCATGGGAAATAGATGGGGAAACAGTGAAAACAGTGTCAGACTTTATTTTTTGGGGGCTCCAAAATCACTGCAAATGGTGATTGCAGGGATGAAATTAAAAGACTTACTCCCTGGAAGAAAAGTTATGACCGACCTAGATAGCATATTGAAAAGCAGAGACATTATTTTGCCAACAAAGGTCCGTCTAGTCAAGGCTATGGTTTTTGCAGTGGTCATATATGGATGTGGGAGTTGGACTGTGAAGAAAGCTGAGAGCCAAAGAATTGCTGCTTTTGAACTGTGGTGTTGGAGAAGACTCTTGAGAATCCCTAGGACTGCAAGGAGATCCAACCAGTTCATTCTGAAGATCAGCCCTGGGATTTTTTTGGAAGGAATGATGCTACAGCTGAAACTCCAGTACTTTGGCCACCTCATGCGAAAAGTTGACTCATTGGAAAAAACTCTGATACTGGGAGGGATTAGGGGCAGGAGGAGAAGGGGATAGCTGAGGATGAGATGGCTGGATGTCATCACTGACTCAATGGACGTGAGTCTGAGTGAACTCCGGAAGTTAGTGATGAACAGGGAGGCCTGGCATGCTGCGACCTATGGAAAAGTGTTACAAAGTGTCGGAGACGACTGAGTGACTGAATTGAACTGAATAATTTCATTCATGTGATATATTAGCAAGCTGGATATTTAATAAACCTATCATACTTGACACATATCAGGGACTCCACAGATATAGCTATTTGGTCCCATTTCTACTACAAAAATTTGTTCTTGCACAAAAGACTGACATTTTTTGCATTAAATATAGAAGTAAACATTTGAAACACAAAATCGAATAGAAATAGTAGGAATTGAGAGATGGTAGAACAGTACCTGAAAGAACATATAGATCAATATATAATCTGCAAAATATGACACAAGGGCAATATTAAAGTTAAATTGGGACCAGTGACTTAGGTAATTTACTATCGCATAACTTTTGGAATGAAAATATATCCATGGAGAATTTCACATTAGTTATTATTTGGCATAAATTAGATTAGTTTTTTTTTTTTCTTTGCAAACCTGGGAAATAGAATGAATAATTTGAAAAGATGGTAGAAGAACTAGTAAAAGGTAATTTTGGAGTTTGTGATACAACACTTAAAAAAGAATTAGCCAAAAATGCTTAGTAAAGTAATGTATTCTGTTCCAATTCTAGAGCCTCATTGCCTCATTCAATTCTCATTACTTGAAAGAAGCCAAATAAATACATGAGGAATGACAAAATGTAGGAGCAGGTCAATAGAAATTTAAATTAAAAATGGAAAAATATACAGGTAGATAAATAAATACTTAAATAGCATTATGTAACTTTAATTTTCAGATGTTTATGGCTTATTTACAATGTTTTAGGAACTATCATTCTAAAGTATAAATGCTTATGATTTTATCCTTTGCATCACCACAATTTTCATTATGATAAACACTCTAGAATGGAGTGGCATTCTCTACCATTTATTTTGAACAGACATATTTTAGAGCTTGCTGGATATTTTTATCTGTGTAGTGGAGTTGCTCTATAAATATTAGAAAAATATTCAGTAAAATAAGCATTCTGAATTTAATGCAGAAAAGTATTTTCTTATTATTAAAGTGTGGGCTCAGTCTCATGCTAAGAGAATATCATTACAAAGATTCTTTCTAGAATGAAAGAGACTGATTTTACATATGAACACAAAGTAAACATTTGCTTTGTACAATATACCAAAAATATATTTCTAATCATGATTAAATGTTAGTATTTTTAATTTCATATTTAATGGTCTATTTGAAATATACTTTCAGTTTGTGTCCATTTTCATGAGTATCTGACACTACATTTTTATGACTAAATATAGACATTTTTACAAATCAATTCCCCTTCAATAATCATAGATCAAATGTTTCCATAACTTTCTGTCTTCATTCACTACTCAGAATATCATTTCCACTGAAAAAGGGCAATTTTATTGAGAGAAAAAGCAGTTCATTATTTGCCTGTCACCTTTGTTTCATCTGTGCTCTCTCCATCTCTTCTGGATCTTAAATCTAAGAAATCTTTATACCTCCCTGGCTACCTAGGCATGTTCTAGGTAACTGCCCATGTGTACTATGTTCTTTGCTAATAATCAATATTTTTAAGTGTTACAGGTGCACTGCAAAATAAAGGTGCTATTTGGAATAAAATTTATATTATAATCCACCCTTGGAGATCTAAAATGTATATTAGCATTTGAAAGACAGACAAATCTTTGCAAAGAAAGTCAATTAACATTTTAATATTAGAATTTCACAATCATAATTGACCCTTTAAATTATAATATCTGTTCATTTCCTACTTTAGCATTCTATAAGAAATATTTTTAGAATAGTCTTTATTTTTCCCAGTCTTCAGAAAACTGGTTGAACATTGATAAGACAATTTATAATAAATTATGAAAGACAGTTCATGAGTTAATATGGTTCTTTTCCAAAGGGTTTGAAGTTTACCACAGCCTTCTGAATAGGTAATGTTTTTACTGAGGTAGACAACACCACAGCCCACAGGTCAAATCTGTCCTATTGAATGTATTTGTAAATAAAATTTATTGGAACAAAGCCATAGCCATACTCCATTGTATTTACAAATTTTCTGTAACTTCTTCAGTGCTACAACAGAGTTAACTAGTTTTAACTAAGACTGTATATACATAAACATGAAAAAATTTACTAATTTGCTCTTTATAAAAAAAACATTTGTGGTATCCTGTCTCAAACTGTAGGATGAAATTATAATAATAATACATTAGGCTCTGGAGCAGGACCACATTAGAGATACTTTTACCCTCTTTATTGAAAGCCATGTTTCAGCGGCACATCTCAGACAATACCAATTGACCAGAGAAAATATTGTTGTTTTGGACCTAGTGAAAGTGAAGTCGCTCAGTAGTGTCCGACTGTTTGTGATCCCATGGACTGTAGCCTACCATGCTCCTCTGTCCGTGGGATTTTCCAGGCAAGAGTACTGGAGTGGGCTGCCATTTTCTTCTCCAGATATCTTCCCAACCCAGGAATCGAATCGGGGTGTCCCGCATTGTAGACATGTTGCAGAGAGGGGGATCCTTTCCAGGGCCCTAAACTGGACTCTTGTCTAACACTCGGAAATGAATTGTCCAAGGAGACACATGTGCTGACCAAGCAAGAGATTTTATTGGGAAACGGACCTGGGTGGAGAGTAGTAGGGTAAGGGAACCCAGTAGTAGGGTAAGGGAACAGCTCTGCCACCTGGCTCGCAGTCTAGGGTTTTATGGTGATGGGATTAGTTTCCGGGTGGTCGTTGGCCAATCACTCTAATTCAGAGTCTTTTCTGGTGGCATACACATCACTCAGTCAAGATGGATGTTCATGAGAGGGATTTTGGGAAGTGGACGGACACGCAGTGTCTCCTTTTGGTCTTTCCGGACCTCTTCTTGTTGGTGGTGGCTTATTAGTTCTGTATTCTTTATCAGGATTTCCTGTCATAAGACAACTCATGTAAATGGTTACTATGGTGTCTGGCCAGGGTGGGCGGTTTCAATCAGTGTGCTTTGCCTAACAGGCAGATGCTTTGCCATCTGAGTCTCCAGGGAAGTAGAGCCACTCCCAAATTTGCAATGAAAATGCAAGATACAGTGAGGTCTTCAGTAACAGGTGTACAATTCAAAAGCAAAAAGAAAAAAAATGAACAAAAAAACCTAGTACATTTCCAAGCTTGAAAATGTGTAACTTTTTTTGTATTGACTTTATGTCTGGGGTCACAAGTTCAACAGACTTATGCATCTCTATTCCACTACACTTGTGAAATTTATAATGTAAAATAATACTTCTGATAACTTGGAAAATGGATGAATCTTGTAGGTAGAAAAACCTTGATTCTGAAGAAATCAAGCTTTGGGGAGCTCTTTTCATTTTTATGTGGTCACTGCAACATATCTAGATACCACCAACAAGTCTGAGCAGTCTATCATTTGTTGTTCATCAGAGGGAGAATTAGGACAGTTGGCAGGAATGAATTAGTACAGGAACATCATAGTGTTGGAGAACTAACTTAATTCTCATAGATGAAGGAGAGCGCATTTATAAAGAGATAGCTAAATTATTAAGGCTCAATTCCACACATTTCAAAACAGTCATTTAAGAAGTATTGCTGTCATTAGTATAGTAGTCTTTCAGAAAAATCACAAGGCTACTGATTTATGTTCTTGCTTTTAAAATTCCATCACCCATTTCCCTAAGGTAAAAACATTGCCATGGCTTAAATCTCCAAAGAGAGAAACCACATTTACATTATGTATTACTTTAATATTTTTTCACTCTCTTAATTAATTTTTGAGAAGTCAAGTGCAAATTTGAGTTCATGCTAATGAAGTTAGTGATTTATGAAGTTCTGTTTCATTTGGAGTTTTGTATTGGTGAAAGTGAATGTAAGGTATTATATATAAAAAGTCCCAGTAATATAGAGTAACTTAGTATGTATTTGCCACGTATTTTTATTAGCATTCATGATAAAAAAGTGAAGTTTTAATTTTATGATCATAACTATCTATAATATTTTTGAAACTGAATTTAAGGTGAGCATTCAGTTTTTTCAGATTTATCACAAGCAAGTAACTGTAAGATTTTCCATATCACCAAAAGAATGACACATTAATTAATTGTATTGTTTATAAATTTATTTTATGTGCACCATTTTAAGATTCAACAAATCTATTATAAACTAATATTCTAAAAACATAGATATTTTAATATCATATATGAAATGAATCACCAGTCCAGGTTCGATGCATGATACTGGATGCTTGGAGCTGGTGCACTGAGACGACCCAGAAGGATGGTATGAGGAGGGAGGAAGGAGGGGGGTTAAGAATGGGGAACGCATGTATACCTGTGGTGGATTCATGTTGATGTATTGCAGAACCAATACAATATTGTAAAGTAATTAACCTCCATGGCTGGATGACATCACTGACTCATTGAACGCGAGTCTGAGTGAACTCCAGGAGTTGGTGATGGACAGGGAGGCCTGGCGTGCTGCGATTCACGGGGTCGCAAAGTGTCGGACACGACTGAGTGACTGAACTGAACTGAACTGAACTGAACTGAATTAACCTCCAATTAAAATAAATAAATTTATATTAAGAAAATAAGAAAGCTGTGGTACATATACACAATGGAGTATTACTCAGCCGTTAAAAAGAATTCATTTGAATCAGTTCTGATGAGATGGATGAAACTGGAGCTGATTATACAGAGTGAAGTAAGCCAGAAAGAAAAACACCAATACAGTATACTAACACATATATATGGAATTTAGAAAGATGGCAATGACGACCCTGTATGCAAGACAGCAAAAAAGACGCAGCTGTGTATAACGGACTTTTGGACTCAGAGGGAGAGGGAGAGGGTGGGATGATATGGGAGAATGGCATTCTATCATGTATACTATCATGTAAGAATTGAATCGCCAGTCTATGTCTGACGCAGGATACAGCATGCTTGGGGCTGGTGCATGGGGATGACCCACAGAGATGTTATGGGGAGGGAGGTGGGAGGGGGGTTCATGTTTGGGAACACATGTAAGAATTAAAGATTTTAAAATTAAAAAAAAAAATAAAAATAAAACAAACAAACAAAAAAAAAGAAAATAAAAACATAGACATTTTAGTTGAATTTTTTCAATAAACACGCTAGTAGGGTCACCAGGTAAAATGCAGAAAAATTAATTAAATTTGAATTGAAAATTAAAAAAAAAACACATAAATGCTTAGTATAAATATGTCCCAAATATTGCACTTAATACAATTACACTTAAAAAAAGAAAGAAAAGACATTTTTTAAATTTAAACTTAAACTTTACTTTGACTTAGAATAACAGAAATTTTTATCTTGAGATTCTGTAGTTTAGAAGTTCAACAACGGTGAAATTCAAGATACCACCAAAGTTCTGTTCCTTCCTGGAGGCTTTAGGGGAGAACATGTTTCGGTACTTTTTCCAGTTTATAGGACCCATTCACATTTCTTGGTTGATAGCTTCCTTCTGTCATAAAACCAGAAAATTCATATCTCCTTAACCTTTCTTCTATAGTCACATCTTCCTCTGATCACAGACAGAAAAGGATTTTATGGATCTATGATATTAGCTTGGGCTACACAAACATTCCAAGAAAATTTCCCCATCTCTGTGTTCTTAACTTAATCACATCTGCAAAGTCCCTTTGGCAGTATAAAGTAATTTGCCATTTACAAGTTTCAGGATTCAGAGTTGGACATTTAGCCAGCCATTATTCTGCCTACCACAAATTTACAGAAGATATGAGTTAAACCTGAAGCTAGAAACACTTTTCAAGATCAATATTTTTTCTCAATCATGGCTGCATACCAGAATCACCTGGAGAGTACAAACAAGCCCCACCCTAGATCAACTAAATCAGAATCATAGAAGGGAAAATCTAACATCAGCATTTTTAAAGATTCTCAAATTGCCTCTGATGTACTGTCTGGGACAAGAACTTCTGGTATAAGGCAAGAGCTGGCAGTCTGTGGCCTGCTGACCAAATCTGTTCAGCTTATAGGTGTGTGTGTGTGTGTGTGTCTCTGTGTGAGTGTACGTTTGTTTTGTTTAAATTTTTATTAGGATTTTTTTGAGATATAACTCCTACACCACAGTATTTACTCAAAGTATTCAATTTAGTGGGTTTTATAATAGTCACAAAATTATGAAATCATATCTACTAATTCTAGCACATTTTTTATTACCCCCCAAACAAACTTTAAACCAGTTAGCACTCACTACCTGTGCCTCTTTCCAATCAGCCCTTGGTAACCACTGATTTACTGTCTCTGTAAATTCTGCCTATTCTGTACATTTCATGTACATGAAATCATGTAACATGTAGCCTTTTGTGCCTGGCTTCTTTGGCTTAGCTCAACGTTTAAAACTTTTGTATATTTTGCTCCAAGAATCAGTGCTTCTTTAATTTTTGTAGCTGGATGGAATTCAAATTTAAGTGGAATTCGTGTATTTTTATTTGCTAAAGACTTTGACTCTATGTATTGCAACAAACTATGGAAAATTCTTAAAGAGTTGGAAATAGCTGAATACCTTATCAGTCTCATGAGAAACCTGCATGTGGGTCAAGAAGCAACAGTTAAAACTAGACATGAAACAGCTGCCTGGTTCCCAATTGGGAAAGGAGTATGACAAGGCTGCATATTGTCACCCTGCTTATTTAACTTATATGCAGAGTACATTGTGTGAAATGCTGGGCTGGATTAATTACAAGCTAGAATCAAAATTGCTGAGAGAAATATTAACAACCTCGGATATGCAGATGATAAAACTCTAATGGCAGAAAATGAAGAACTAAAGACTTTCTTGATGATGGCAAAAAAGGACATTGGAAAAGCTGGCTTGAAACTCAACATTTGTAAAACTAAGATCATGGGATCTGGTCCCAACACTTCATGGCAAATAGAGGGGAAAAAAGTGGAAACAGTGACAGATTTTATTTTCTTGGGCTCCAAAATCACTGCAGATGGTTACTGCAGCCATGAAATTCAGATGCTTATTCTTTGGAAGGAAAACTATGACAAACCTAAACAGTGCATTAAAAAGCAGAGACATTACTATGCTGACAAAGGTCTGTGTGGTGAAAGAGCAAATTAGCCAAGATGACATATTCATCCTTTCTCTCCCCACATTTTGTAAATAATGACTATGTAAGAGTTAAGATCACTTATAGCACTCTGCATGCCCCTCACAAGGTACTCAGTTGGACACAGGCTACTTTTGATATATAAGCTCCACCTAAATTGTGGTGACATTACTGATGCATTGCAGCTGTGTCCACTGGGTCAGCCATGAAAGGAGAGAGAAAACATGTCTGCAGTTCCTATGGCCCCTCCAGTCTCCTTCCAGCCACCTTGAATCCTCCAAATTCTTACCTTGCCTACCCTGAGTTCAGCAAACAGCATGAACAGCGAAACAACTGGCATCATGACAGGATCAGCAAGACAGTCTATATAGCCAAAGCTATGATTTTTCCAATAGCCATGTACTGGATGTGAGTGTGAACTATAAAGAAGGGTAAACACCAAAGAATTGGCACTTTTGAGTTGTGCTGTAAAAGATTCTTATGTTAGTCATAGACAGTGTATTAAGAAGCAGAGATATCACTTTGTTGATAAAGGTCTGTATAGTAACGCTATGTTTTTTCCAGTAGTCATGTATGGATGTGAGAGTTGGATTATAAAGAAGGCTGATGCTTTTGAATTACGGTGCTAGAGAAGACTCTTGAGAGTCCTTTGGACTGCAAAGAAATCAAGCCAGTTAATCCTAAAGGAAATCAACCCTGAATATTCATTGGAAGGACTGATGCTGAAGATGAAGTGTCAATACTTTGGCAACCTGATGTGAAGAACCAACTCATTAGAAAAGACCCTGATGCTGGGAAAGATTGAAAGCAGGAGGAGAAAGGAATGACAGAGGATGAGATGGCTGGATGGCATCACCGACTCAATGGACATGAGTTTGAGCAAGTTTCAGGAGATGGTGAAGAATAGGGGAGCCAGAGTGCTGCAGTCCCTAAGGTCACAAAGAGTTCGACGTGACTGAGCAACTGAACAACAACTAAGAAGACTCTTGAGAGTCCCTGGTACTGCAAGGGGATCAAATAAGTCAATTCTAAAGGAAACCACCTCCACACCTTCTGCAGCATTTATTGCTTGTAGACTTTTGGATCGCAGCTATTCTGACTGACATGAAAGTACGGGGAGGGAGGAGGGAGGGGGGTTCAGGATGGGAAACACGTGTATACCTGTGGCGGATTCATGTTGATGTATGGCAAAACCAATACAATATTGTAAAGTAACTAACCTCCAATTAAAATAAATAAATTTATATTAAAAAAATAAAGGAAATCAACCCTGAATATTCATTGGAAGGACTGATGCTAAAGGGGAAGCTCCAACGCTTTGGCACATGATGCAGAGTCTACACATTGGAAAAGACTTTGATGCTTGGAAAGATTGAAGGCAAAAGAAGAAAGGGGTATCAGAGGCTGACATAGTTAGATAGCATCACTGACTTATTGGACATGAATCAGAAAATTCTGGGAGATAGTGGAGGATGGATGAGTCTGGTGTGCTATAGACTGTGGAGTCACAAAGCATTGAACATGACTTAACAATAAAACCTGATAATCCTACATACTACTATAATCCAAGTGAGTATAAAAACATACAGGATTAAATTTTGTTAAACAAATAATATTGTGAATGCCCCCTCATTTTATCTCTGCATTTTTTTAACACTCAAGTAAGGCCCATAGATAACTCTCAGAGTCCAGGAGTAGTCTTTATTTTCCTCTTTACGATGCTGTACCCCAGATATTTGTATGCCCCTGAACATCTGATTTTCTATTCACTCTTCATTACAGGTGTAATACTATTTCCTAGTCTGTAGAGCTTATTCAGATTTTACTAATTATCACAGTAAAGTCATGAAAGGCAAAATAAAATCTTGGGCATGCATTGTATTCTCATACCAAATCTCTTTATTCTCATCTAATCTAAAATGATTACTAAATTATATTGTTTCAACACGTTGATACTTTCATTCAAGCCATATGTTTTGTAGAAGGTTGAAATTTAGCTTGTTTTAAATATCAAAAGAAAAAGGTGATAATAAAGGATTACAATTCATAGACTAAGAGAAGACTTCAAGAGTCCTCACATTTACAAGGATGAAGAATAAATAAGGAGATTGGTTTTGAATTGTAATCCTTAACAATGAAGAAACTGGTAAAATCTCAAACGACATGTGGAAAAGAATATTTCTCTGTTCTATCTGATGCGAATGTCTCTTCTCTTTTGCTTATCTAACATTTTTTGATTTTTTTTGTGTGTGTTTCACCCTTTTCCCGACCTACCACAATCACAAGTGAAAAGAAACTTCTTTATGGAAGAGTCTTATTTCTGCATTAGAGTACTGGCTGCTCAAAAATCAGATATTAAATACATATCCTAAACCCCAATTTTACTTTCTGGGTCCTCATTCCCCTGTAACATCTTTGAAATTTCTGTCACAGGTATATATGTGACAATGTCATTGTGCTGTGTTGATAAGATTTCTGTTACTCTCAGCTATTCATATTGCTCTCAGGTTTACCCAGTTTTCTGTTGCATGCTATAAAATGAGGGGGGAAAAACAGTTAAATAATGGGGAATAGTGGCTTATAGGTTGTGTCAGAGGGTGAAGAAATTTCTACATGGGGTGGCAGAGGATGAGATGATTAGATGACATCACCAACTCAATGGACATGAATTTGAGCCAACTCTGGGTGAGAGTGAAGGACAGGGAAGCCTGGCATGTTGCATTCCATGGGGTCACAAAGAGTCAGACAAAACTGAGCGAGTGGAAAACAATGTGTATGTTATTTTCTTTTCTCTATAAGAGGAGAAATATTCCTTTTTTCTATACTGTTTATCTATTATCTAAACACTTCTGTGAACTACATGATTTTTTAATTAAGACTAAATATTGTCTAGGGCTCAAAATGAATTACTAATTGTATTAGATTCCTATTGATGCTATAAAAAGTTACCACAAATGTAGTGGCTTAATTGTATGTGTATGTGCTCAGTGTTGTCTGACTTTTTGCGACCCCATGGACTGCAGCACACCAGGCTTCCCTGTCCACCACTAATTCACAGAGCTTGTTCAAACTCACGTCCATCAAGTTGGTGATGCCATCAAACTGTCTCATCCTCTGTCATTCCTTTCTCATCCTGCCTTCAGTCTTTCCCAGCATCAGGGTCTTTTTCAATGAGTCAGTTCTTCACGTTAGGTGACAAAAGTATTGGAGTTTCAGCTTCAGCATCAGGAAAAGAGTACTAGGGTGCTAAAATCAAAGTGCTGCTAGGCAACTTTCTTTTTGGAGGCTATAGGGCAGAAACCAGTCCTTGCTTATTTTAACATCTGCAAGTAGCCCTCATTCCTTGACTCCTGGCCCTCTTCCAGCAATCGTATTATCCCAACAATCTCCATTTTTGTTATCACATCTTCTCTAACTCTCTAGTCACCCTATTTTCTTTTTGAGGACTTTATGGTTATATTGGGCCGAATGGGTAATTGAGAATAACATCCCCAGTGCAAGGTCTTTAATCATATCTGCAAAGCCTTCTTTTTGTCATAACATGTTCATTGGTTCTAGGGATTATAACATTTGGGAGCTATTTTCTTGCCTATCACATTATTAATTAAAACTCAAATAGAAAAATTTCCCCAAAGTTGAATTAAAGAAAACATAAAAATATCATTGGAGTAGATCTTATGTGTGTCACTTTAAGAAAAATTCTCCAAAATGATAATTTTTTTGTTTCGTGCTTTCCGTTTAGAAAACATTGAATTTTGTGAAGAATAAGAAAGAGGGAGAATCAGGAAAGTAACAAAAAGAATGACGAAAACAAGAATATATATGAACTGTAGATAAACAAACATAAATAAGCCTTTTATCTTTATTTTAGAATGATTTCAAAATTTGCCCATAGATTGTTTTTTAACTGTTAAATTGCACAGTTCCTATATCAGCGTGTCCCTGAAGGATCTGAAATACATTTACTAGTACTGTAACCTATTTAATCCAATTAAAATATGTCTCTGTCTAAATTTATGAAATTCAACTAGTGAAATTTCTGGCTTATATCCTCCTTCTGACCTTTAGAAGAATGTGCTATACTCACATCATTCCAGTTGTTAAGAAGTGAGCTCATATATTTCACCATGGGAGAAACTTGAACACACTTAAAGGTAAAAATAGCTTATTTTGGTTACTGACAGAGTCAGAAATATACCAGTATGACATTATACTGAGTTTATTGAAGTGAATGTTGCCTACAACATACAGATGGTAGGTTCAAAACATCCTCATCTAAAGTGACAGGGAAGAAGTTAAGAAATGTGAAAGTAAACTCTCAGAATACATCACTGTATTGAGACAGGTGGCCCCAGCAGGCATCTTCCCCTGTGATTCCTGTTAAAGATCAGATATTCTGGAGTCAAATAGCTATGTATTTTTACCTTTCTTATATATGAAGTAAATAAATTTTGTATTGTGTCATTTTTCTCTCCCTTAACTAAAGTGTGTCTTCTCTAAAATAAATAAGGCAGGATGGGAAGGGAGTGCAGAATCTAAGCTGTCACTGATACTCTGACCACAAAGCCACCTGCCTTTCTGCTTCCTGTGCACAATATCCAACATGAAAATAAAGATATACTACATATTGATGTTGGGATATAATTCAGGGTAGTGGATAGACCACTGTAAGAGAGATTGACTATTTTCTCTTCAGTATTAGGATTAAGAAGCAGTTTCACTGCTTTGCATGCAGTGCAGGTTTCTGTTTCCCAAGTGAATTTTTTCATTGCAACACCTTATCTGCATTTTCCCTTTATTTTTTGTCTATCTCCTATTCTACACACACACACACATCTGCTTTCTAATTACTTAATTTACACCTCTGGGTAGTCAAATTTTCTAGACATTCCATTATTTTCTCTGGCTAATTTACACTAGATATGAAACCAGATTGAAATCTTGTTTGCTTTACTTCTGTTAATCCTTCGTAATTGATAACGATATTAACACCTTGCTAATTTAGAATTAAATTTATTTATTGCTTCAAATAACAAAGTCTTTAAGATTTAAGTCAACTGGTTTAAGTATATTGATTTAAATGCCCAAGACATTATGCTTTGACCTGAAATGTTGCTTTAATGCAACTTAATTGAATACTCTCTATCTGTTATGAAATATGAGAGGATGAAGAATATAGAAGAAAAATAAAATAGCCTTTGACTGCAAATTTAAATGCAAATTTACATTTATATGTGAAACAAAATTATTTCAACAGCTTTAGACATCCAAAATCTGTGGAACTGGGGACATTTCAGGCATTTTTACTTATACCTCAAGAAACAGAGAAGGGCATGGATATCACCTGAGTAACTTTAATAATTATTAATATTTAGCATTTACTGTGAGCTGATTTCTGTACTATACATATGCTTGCCACTAACTCATTTATTTCTGAAATGAGAATTTATATTTTGATTGCTTTTCCTGCCCTTGGTCATCTGCTTTCTTCTATGTCTATCCCTTCTCCATGAGTAGGAAAGTAAGGCAACTAAGATGTTAGTTCCTAATCCCAGTAGTTGCTAGAAAACTGAATAATCTTTGATGAAAAGCAAGTCAAATGTGTTACAGCTGAGTGCGTGCAACATTAGATTTGAATGCATAAATGGAAAGGGGGTATAGTTATCAAGGAATGTAAAACAAAGACACTTATCGCATTTCTAATTTCACAACTGTATTTATGAATATGTATATATTTAAGAATGCTAAAATATTCAGTCATTTTCTCAATTTGACAGTTCAAATTTACATTTACATCCAGCTTAATAGGAAATTTTAAAGAGCAGTCAAACATATCATGCCTAAAAAAGACTATTTCTTTCGTTTATAGAAACCCTTTCTCTAACTTAGAGAGCTTCCTCTCAAAACCATTTTTGTATATGTGTAAACCATTTTTGTATATGTGTTTGCATGTATGTGTATTTATCTAAATGAAAGTGAAGAATAAGTTATGCTGCTCAGTTCTATGCCAAATACAGATGACAGCATCTCCCCAAACCAACAGTTACTTGGATTTCCCTCTACTGAATCCATCAAAACAACATCTCTTGAGGCTTCAAATAGTTTGCACCTGTCTTTTGCTAAGTCTTATTGTATTATGATTTTAGAAACGAACAAAAAAAGCCTAATGAGAAAAAACTAATCTAGAAAACTGTCCAAGCCAAACAAGATAGAGAAATATTTTGCAGAAAAGATTACTAAGGAATGAAAGTAAAAGTGAAGTAGCTCAGTCATGTCCTACTCTTTGTGACCCCATGGGCTATAGCCTACCACGCTTCTCCATCCATGGGATTTTCCAGGCACAAGTACTGGAGTGGTTGCCATTTCCTTCTCCAGAGGATCTTCCTGACCCAGGGATCAAACCCAGGTCTCCCGCACTGTAGGCAGACACTTTACCATCTGAGCCAATAGGGAAGCCAGGAATAATCTATAATTTATAATATTTATAGCATTAGAAGTGGAAGAGGGTGTTCAGGTTTTATATTGTTATTCATGGGTATGTCACTTGATGCATCACTATCCCCATGGATAAAATGTACTTAAGAAAGACATGCATCCTGTTCTCCCTCTTTATAATATCTTACCCAAGGATGCCGGTGATATTTTGGTTTAACTTGAATAATGCTTTTTATTGTTAAATCAAATGCAGTAAATGTACAGGGCCAGTGAAGACTTTATATATCAAACACTATATACATGCTGAGAGTTCAATACATGCTCAATGTCTGTAAAATGTATAGTGACAAATAATGAAAGGGGACAGTGCTGGAGAATTTCAAGGCTACAAATGTAGTCAAAAGAGAGAGAGTTGAGATATCAAATATGGTTTATAAACTCATTAATAGAATCACTTATTAAAAGTCACTATATTTTATCTTATTAAAAAAACAACTATATGCTGGCAACAATGCTTTACCCACATTATCTCATTAATTTCTCCAAACTACCCCATAAACATATAGATTCATGGACATTAGAGAGACATGAAAACTGAGCCATAAGAGTTATAAATCTGCATGGTATCATCACTATGTCACACTGAATCAAAATTGGAACAAAACTAAAGTGAATAACAAGGTAGAATTAAAAATCAGAGACAAAACTTGCCATCCCATTATTCAGTTATAGTTTGTATAGATAATGAGAAAATTGTCTAAGGTCTAACATTAAAATTATTTAGATTTGGTTAAATTTCATTTTCACAATAAACTGTGGGAAATTCTGAAAGAGATGGGAATACTAGACCACCTGACCTGCCTCTTGAGAAATCTGTATGCAGGTCAGGAAGCAACAGTTAGAACTGGACATGGAACAACAGACTGGATCCACATAGGAAAAGGAGTACATCAAGGCTGTATATTGTCACCCTACTTATTTAACTTATATGCAGAGTACATCATGAGAAATGCTGGACTGGAAGAAACACAAGCTGGAATCAAGATTGCCAGGAGAAATATCAATAACCTCAAATATGCAGATGACACCACCCTTATGGCAGAAAGTGAAGAGGAGCTAAAAAGCCTCTTGATGAAGTGAAAAAGTTGACTTAAAGCTCAACATTCAGAAAACGAAGATCATGGCATCTGGTCCCATCACTTCATGGGAAACAGATGGGGAAACAGTAGAGACAGTGTCAGACTTTATTTTTTTGGGCTCCAAAATCACTGCAGATGGTGACTGCAGTCATGAAATTAAAAGACACTTACTCCTTGGAAGAAAAGTTATGACCAACCTAGATAGTATATTCAAAAGCAGAGACATTCCTTTGCCGACTAAGGTCCATCTAGTCAAGGCTATGGTTTTTCCTGTGGTCATGTATAGATGTGAGAGTTGGACTGTGAAGAAGGCTGAGCGCCGAAGAATTGATGCTTTTGAACTGTGGTGTTGGAGAAGACTCTTGAGGGTCCCTTGGACTGCAAGGAGAACCAACCAATCCATTCTGAAGGAGATCAACCCTGGGATTTCTTTGGAAGGAATGATGCTAAAGCTGAAGCTCCAGTACTTTGGCCACCTCATGCGAAGAGTTGACTCATTGGAAAAGACTCTGGGGCTGGGAGAGATTGGGGGCAGGAGGAGAAGGGGACGACAGAGGATGAGATAGCTGGATGGCATCACTGACTCAATGGACATGAATCTGAGTGAACTCCGGGAGATGGTGACAGACAGGGAGGCCTGGCATGCTGCAATTCCTGGAGTCGCAAAGAGTCGGACACGACTGAGCGACTGAACTGAACTAAATTTCATTTGGGTTAGATTATAATCCTGGGATAATAAAATATGACAAAATTTAATATACATGTTTATTTGCATTGGTTAAAACATAAAATTATTTCCATTCTAAGATATTTTCAAAACATCCTAATATAATTCCAGTAATAACAAACTGTGGAAAACTCTTAACGAGATGGGAATACCAGACCACCTTACCTGTCCCTTGAGAAACCTGTATGCAAGAAGCAAATGTTAGAACCAGATATGGAGCAATGGACTGATTCAAAATTGGGAAAGGAGTATGCCATGACTATATAATGTCACCTGCTTGTTTAACTTCAATGAAAATTTCATCTGCAAAATGCCAGTCTCGATGATGCACAAGCTGGAATTAAGATTACCAGGAGAAATATTAATAAGCTCAGATATGCAGAAGACACCACCCTAATGGCAGAAAGCGAAGAGAAGCTAAAGAGCCTCTTCATGAAGGTGAAAGAAGAAAGTGAAAAACATGACTTAAAATTAAAAACTAAGATCATGGCATATGGTCCTATCGCTGCATGGAAAATAGTTGGGTAAACAATGCAAGCAGTGACAGAATTTATTTTCTTGAGCCCTAAAATTACTGTAGATGGTGACTGCAGTCATGAAATTAAAAAAAACACTTGCCCCTTGGAAGAAAATCTATGACAAAACAGTATATTAAAAATCAGAGACATCACTTGGTTGACAAAGGTCCATAAAGTCAAAGCTATAGCTTTCCAATAGTCATATACAGATGTGAGAGTTTGACCATAAAAAAGGATGAGCATCGAAGAACTGATGCTTTTGAACTATGGTTCTGGAGAAGATTCTTGAGAGTTCCTTGGACAGCAAGAAGTTCAAGCCAGTGAATCCTAAAGAAAATCAACCCTGAATACACATTTGAAGGACTGATGCTGAAGCTAAAGCTCCAATACTTTTGCCTCCTGAAGTAAAGAGCTGACTCACTGGAAAGACCCTGACGGGAAAAGATTGAAAGCAGGAGAAGGGGACGACAGAGGATGGCATCTGGTCCCATCACTTGATGGGAAATAAATGGGGAAACAGTGTCAGACTTTATAGTTTGGGCTCCAAAATCACTGCAGATGGTGATTGCAGCCATGAAATTAAAAGACTCTTACTCCTTGGAAGGAAAGTTACGGCCAACCTAGATAGCATATTCAAAAGCAAAGACATTATTTTGCCAACAAAGGTCCATCTAGTCAAGGCTCTGGTTTTTCCAGTGGTCATGTATGGATGTGAGATTTGGACTATGAAGAAAGCTGAGCACTGAAGAATTGATGCTTTTGAACTGTGGTGTTGGAGAAGACTCTCAAGAGTCCCTTGGACTGCAAGGAGATCCAACTAGTTCATCCTAAAGGAGAGCGATCCTGGGTGTTCTTTAGAAGGCCTGATACTGAAGCTGAAGCTCCAATACTTTGGCCACCTCATGGGAAGAGTTGACTCATTGGAAAAGACTCTGATGCTGGGAGGGATTGGGGGCAGGAGAAGGGGATGACAGAGGATGAGATGGCTTGATGGCATCACCGAATCGATGGACATGAGTTTGGGAAACTCCAGGAGTTGGTGATGGACAGGGAAGCCTGGCGTGCTGTGATTCATGGGGTTGCAAAGTGTGGGGCAAGACTGAGCGACTGAACTGAACTGAATAATAGTATTTATTACAATTTATTACATAGCTAGTTTGAGAAAATTAAGAGTTTTTACAGGTAAAGTTTCAGAGAAGGAGTTAACTTGCAGCTCCAAGTCAATAAAAATTCCTGGGCGTGACAAGAGAGTGTTTCAGTTTACGGACTCCTCTGAAGGTTATCTAGCCCACCTGTATAGGTTAGTCCAGCCATATATGATTGTTTACAGCCTCCCAATCTGAGAGGCTCGAGATGTTTTAGACTTACTAAAGGCAAATTCTTTTGGGGAGTTGGAAATTATTAGTATATTGGGTTGGTTAGGAATTATATTGGTGAAGGGTTTTTCATTTGTTGTGCCAATAATTGCTGTTAATTCCCTGCCCTGGGTGTGACAAGGATGTCTTAGGTCAAACCTCTCTGCTGACAGACTAGCTTGTGTGACAGGATTATCCATACTCCTGCCACTAAGCACATGATTGTTTACTACCTCTCAACCATAAACAGCACAGAGAGTTTTGGAGTATTTTTAAAGTCTTAATTAGCATACGGCTTTTCTCATTGTTGAGTCAATGATTGCCGCCAGGCCTCCATATCCTTAGCACCTGGGAATATATTAATCAATGTATTTGGAATATAGAAAAGAAAATATAGTAGTTTTAAGGTTAGCAATACTAGACTTTTTGAGTTAATGAATTTTCTCTTTTGTAATAGATCAGTGTGCTTTGTTATAAATCACTGTGTCCTTGCTATGTAAAAATGTAACTTTATCACTATCTTAAGACTAAATAGATCTTAAGGGGAATATTGGTGAAAGGATTTTCATTTGTTGGGCTGATGTTTGCTGCTAAATCTCCATATACCCTGTCTTTATAATGAATATAACTAGCATATAGGAGAAATAAGTATTAACCTTTAAGATTAATCATGTTAACCTTGGGTTAAATAAATTCCTTTGTTGATTGTAACTCACTACACCCTCACCCTATAGGAATGCAACTTTATTTGGAGGGTGGTGCCTGGTTTAAGAAAAAGACACCCTTGGAAGAAATAAGTTTTTTGGTTATCAGAAAGAAAGGATCATAAGATGTCAGCAGGTCCCATGGCCAGAAGATGACGTAAAATCCCTAAGACCTTTTTATGGGAAGCACCTGATTTTGATAAAGGTCAGGACTGCTGACCCCCGCGTGACTCTGTATTCTTCCCTATGTGTAACAAAAGGTATATAAGCAAACCCCAAAATAAAGAAATTGGATCAGTTTCTGGAAAGACTGATTCCCCCATGTTGCTTCTTTCTTGCTCCCCGTTTCTCTGGCTGAATTCCCATCTGGAGCATGGATGCTATTCCACGTAAACCAAGTTATTCAGCCTCTTTTTCTCCACTAATTTTCCTACTACACTATCCGTTTCTAATCTCTCTGTATATCTGTAATTAAATATGTATTTTCCTAAGGACGCTGACGCCGTCCCCACCTTTGAATTCCCTGGATCAACTGGGGCTGGACCCTGGCAGTAAAGTTCTTAAAATAGCATCTGACATGTAGTAAGTATTGAATAAGTATTAGCTATCATACAATTTGTGCCCTAGTTTAAGTAAAAGTAAGATACACTATGATTGAGTTCTAGTCCATCCTTCCATGCTAAATAGTTAAGATTTTGAATAGTTCAGGACTGATATAGCCACAGTATGCTTTCTCAATAAAGAAGTGTTAATATCTTTTTTTTTCTTTAGATTTTAAAACTGCTGAAGATGAAGAAGGAAAAGGAGAAGAAGAGACCACACTTTACAGACTGGCCTTATTAAGTAATTACAGAAATTCAGAGCATAATCTGTTTTGTGTCTTTTCTTTCCCTCATTTTATTGCTGTGTTTCTTTTAATTCTTTGTTATTTTTTGGAACCAACTTCAAATTCTTTTAGGAATAAGACAAGTATACCTCAGATCAACACAGCACAGCCCAACATAATACCAAATGTATTGGTGTTTAATATTAATATGGACTACCTAGGTGGGGCTAGTGGTAAAGAATCCACAGCAGGAGAGAAAAGGGATGTGGATTTAGTCCCTGATTGGGAGATCCCTTGCGGCAGGAAATGGCAACCCACTCTAATTTTCTTGCCTGAAAAATTCCATTGACCGGGGAGCCGGGCCAGCTGCCGCCTATGGGGTCATAAAGGGTTGCACATGACTGAGAAGCTGAGCAATATCAATAGGCTTAAGATTTGGACATTATATATCAAAAAACGATTGATATGTAACATCAACATTTACTGATCAAATTTACCAGGCAAATTCAGAATACACCCGCCCCATACTCCCCAGAGTCTAAAAACCTATATGCAGGTCAGGAAGCAACAGTTAGAACTGGACATGGAACAACAGATGGGTTCCAAATAGGAAAAGGAGTGCGTCAAGGCTGTATATTGTCACCCTGCTTATTTAACTTATATGCAGAGTACATCATGAGAAACGGTAGGCTGGAAAAAGCACAAGCTGGAATCAAGATTGCAGGGAGAAATATCAATAAATAACCCTAGATATGCAGATAACACCACCCTTATGGCAGAAAGTGAAGAGGAACTAAAAAGCCTCTGGATGAAAGTGAAAGTGGAGAGTGAAAAAGTTGGCTTAAAGCTCAACATTCAGAAAACGAAGATCATGGCATCTGGTCAGATCACTTCATGGCAAATAGAGGGGGAAACAGGGGAAACAGTGTCAGACTTGGGGGCTCCAAAATCATGGTGATTGCAGATGGTGATTGCAGCCATGAAATTAAAAGACATTTGCTCCTTGGAAGAAAATTTATGACCAACCTAGATAGCATATTCAAAAGCAGAGCCATTGCTTTGTCAACAAATGTCGGTCTAGTAATGGTTATGGTTTTTCCTGTGGTCATGTATGGATGTGAGAGTTGGACTGTGAAGAAGCTGAGCACCAAAGAATTGATGCTTTTGAACTGTGGTGTTACAGAAGACTCTTGAGAGCCCCTTGGACTGCAAGGAGATCCAACCAGTCCATCCTAAAGGAGATCAGTCTTGGGTGTTCATTGGAAGGACTGATGCTGAAGCTGAAACTCCAGTACCCTGGCCATCTCATGCGAAGGGCTGACTCATTGCAAAAGACTGATGCTGGGAGGGATTGGGGGCAGGAGGAGAAGGGGGTGACAGAGGATGAGATGGCTGGATGGCATAACCGACTTGACAGACATGATTTTGGGTAAACTCCGGGAGTTGGTGATGGACAGGGAGGCCTGGCGTGCTGCGATTCATGGGGTCGCAAAGAGTCGGACACTACTGAGTGACTGAACTGAAGTAAACTGAACTGAAAATTTTTTTAGCACATAACTCATCTGATCTATTAAGTTCATGATAGCATCTTTCAGCATTTAAAATATGCACACTGGTTTGCCGAAACATCATAAGAAAGCCTTGCTAGTGAATCAAACTTAAGATTTTATAGTATACCTACATACTGAATGTTTATGTGTGTGTGTGTGTGTGTGTGTGTGTGTGTATACACATATATATGGCTTCCCTGATAGCTCAGTTTGTACAGAATCTACCTGCAGTGCAAGAGATCCTGGTTGGATTCCTGGGTTGTGAAGATCTGCTGGAGAAGAGATAAGCTACCAACTCCAGTATTCTTGGGCTTCCCTGGTGGCTCAGCTGATACAGAATCTGCCTGCAATGCAGAGACTTGGGTGTGACCCCTGGGTTGGGAAGATTCCCTGGAGAAGGGAATGGCTACTCACTCCAGTATTCTGGCCTGTAGAATTCCATGGACTGTAGTCCATGGGGTTGCAAAGAATCGGACACAACTGAGCAACTTTCGCTTTCACTTTTGAGTGCTTATATGTATGTACTTCATACATCTGGTATCGTCTGAGTGAGTAAAATTTTTAAAACTTCATTTTCCATGGATTTTAGTTAGTTGACCTCTCTTGAGTCTTTTCACCTCAGAGATGTTTAAAATTTCTTATTAATTGTAATTGTTCAATTAACAACTAGTTATGGCTCCTTCAGCCATTGCATTCCTGCTACTGCTGCTAAGTTGCTTCAGTCGTGTCCGACTTTGTGCAACCCCATAGACGGCAGCCCACCAGGCTTCTCCATCCCTGGGATTCTCCAGGCAAGAATACTCCAGTCAGTGGGTTGGCATTTCCTTCTACAATGCATGCATGCATGCTAAGTCGCTTCAGTCGTGTCCGACTCTATGTGACCCTATGGACAGCAGCCCACCAGGCTCCTCTGTCCACAGGATTCTCTAGGCAAGAATACTGGAGTGGGTTGCCATTTCCTTCTCCAGCCATTACATTAGCCAAGAAATATAGATGGAAGTGAATTGTGTGAGGAGAGAGAGGGAGCAGAAGCATACTTTACAAAAAATGTGGGTACCAGTATCACATGTCCGTAAACACCAGAGAGAACCACAGCATCATATTTGCAGGTATGAGTATTAACATTTCCAATCTTCTTCCACTTTCATAGTTTAATGCTCTTCTTACTGCAGTCTATGTGATCCTAATAATATTTTAAACATTTTAGCAAAGGTCATGCTAAAATTGAAATAAAATCTCAAATCAAGTGGTTATTTAAACTTTTTTTTTAATTTTTAGAAATGACAAAGGCCACTGCTCTTGCTTACTTAGTTTTGATTTCATGTTAATCATTTTGCAAAACTTTAATTTTGAGAAAATTTTATGTGTTTTTGGAATTATTCTATCTGTTGCACTTTGATAGATAATATCAATGTTTATTTTATCCAGTAATCTGTCAATTTTCCAAGCTATTTATAATTTCTACTCTTCAAGATTTACTTGCAATCTTCTCTGTAACTGAGGAAAATTTTTAATTATAACATGTGCAAATTCAATCATTTTATGTAAATCACTTCTATTTCCCTCTCATTTATTTTTCTCCTTTTTTACATTCCTCTGTATGCATGTTTGTTTTTTGAAACAAGGTTGCATCAATTATTTTCCCAATTTTTGTTCTTTTTTTCCTATTTTAAAGTTTATGGAGATATAATTGACATATTGTATAAGTTTAAGACATTCAGTGTGTTGATTTGATACATTTATATATTGCAATATTATCACCATAGTATTAAACACCTGCATCATGTCACATAATTATCATTTCTTTTTTGTTGTGAGAACATTTAAGATATAATATTAGCCACTTTATTTATTTTTTTTAATTTTTCCTTAGTTTTGCTTTATAATACTGTATTGGTTTTGCCATATATTGACATGAATCAGCCACGGGTGTACATAAAATACATAATACAATATTGTTAACTATAATCACTATATCTTGTGTTAGATTTGCAGAATGTATTCCTCTTCTAATAAAGTGAAAGCTTTGCAGGTGCAGAGTAAAATGATGGTTACCAGGATCTGGGGTGCATAGAAGGACTGAGTAATGTTGGTCAAATGTTACAAACTTTGTGGTTTTTGATTGAGACAGGGATTGAACCCATGTCTGTGACCTCTCTGCATTGGCAGGCTCCCTGGGAGGCCCGCTTAGCATGCACACAGGAACTGGTTTCTGGTTATTTCAGAGTTTCATTCCTCTTTTTCTCTCTTTCTGCCTATCTTTGTGCACTGACGATTATCTGTGGTTGCATGCTCTGATTTCATTCTCTTTATTTTTTGTGAATCTAATACAGGTTTTTGCTTTGTGTTAACCATGTGAAACTTACATAAAATATGTTACACATTTAAAAAGTCTATTTTATGCAAATAGAAACATAACTTTGATTACATACAAAAAATTACCTTTTTCAGTTCAGTTCAGTTCAGTTCAGTCACTCAGTCGTGTCCAACTCTTTGCGACCCCATGAATCACAGCACTCCAGGCCTCCCTGTCCATCACCATCTCCCAGAGTTTACTCAGACTCACGTCCATCGAGTACGTGATGCCATCCAGCCATCTCATCCTCTGTCGTCCCCTTCTCCTCCTGCCCCCAATCCCTCCCAGCATCAGAGTCTTTTCCAATGAGTCAGCTCTTCGCATGAGGTGGCCAAAGTATTGGAGCTTCAGCTTTAGCATTATTCTTTCCAAAGAAATCTCAGGGCTGATCTCCTTCAGAATGGACTGGTTGGATCTCCTTGCAGTCCAAGGGACTCTCAAGAGTCTTCTGCAACACTACAGTTCAAACACATCAATTCTTCGGCGCTCAGCCTTCTTCACAGTCCAACTCTCACATCCATACATGACCACAGGAAAAATCATAGACTTGACTAGACGGACCTCAGTCGGCAAAGGAATGTCTCTGCTTTTGAATATACTATCTAGGTTGGTCATAACTTTTCTTCCAAGGAGTAAGCGTCTTTTAACTTCATGGCTGCAATCACCATCTGCAGTGATTTTGGAGCCCCCCCCCCCCCACCTCAAAAAAACAAAGTCTGACACTGTTTCCACTGTTTCCTCATCTAGTTCCCATGAAGTGATGGGACCAGATGCCATGATCTTCGTTTTCTGAATGTTGAGCTTTAAGTCAACTTTTTCATTCTGCTCTTTCACTTTCATCAAGAAGCTTTTTAGTTCCTCTTCACTTTCTGCCATAAGGGTGGTGTCATCTGCATATCTGAGGTTGTGGATATTTCTTCCAGCAATCTTGATTCTAGCTTGTGTTTCTTCCAGTCCAGCGTTTCTCATGATGTACTCTGCATATAAGTTAAGTAAGCAGGGTGACAATATACAGCCTTGACGTACTCCTTTTCCTATTTGGAACCAGTCTGTTGTTCCATGTCCAGTTCTAACTGTTGCTTCCTGACCTGCATACAGATTTCTCAAGAGGCAGGTTAGGTGGTCTAGTATTCCCATCTCTTTCAGAATTTTCCAGTTTATTGTGATCCACACAGTCAAGGGCTTTGGCATAGTCCATAAAGCAGAAATAGATGTTTTTCTGGAACTCTCTTGCTTTTTCCATGATCCCGCGGATGTTGGCAATTTGATCTCTGGTTCCTCTGCCCTTTCCAAAATCAGCTTGAACATGAGGGAGTTCATGGTTCATGTATTGCTGAAGCCTGGCTTGGAGAATTTTGAGCATTACTTTACTAGCATGTGAGATGAGCGCAATTGAGTGGTAGTTTGAGCATTTTTTGGCATTGCCTTTCTTTGGGATTGGAATGAAAACTGACATTTTCCAATCCTGTGGCCACTGCTGAGTTTTCCAAATTTGCTGGCTTATTGAGTGCAGCACTTTCACAGCACAATCTTTCAGGATTTGAAACAGCTCAACTGGAATTCCATCACCTCCACTAGCTTTGTTCATAGTGATGCTTTCTAAGGCCCACTTGACTTCACATTCCAAGATGTCTGGCTCTAGATTAGTGATCACATCATCATGATTATCTGGGTCATGAAGATCTCTTTTGTACAGTTCTTCCGTGTATTCTTGCCACCTCTTCTTAATATCTTCTGCTTCTGTTAGGTCCAGACCATTTCTGTCCTTTATCAAGCCCATCTTTGCATGAAATGTTCCCTTGGCATCTCTAATTTTCTTAGAGAGATCTCTAGTCTTTCCCATTCTGTTGTTTTCCTCTATTTCTTTGCATTGATCGCGGAAGAAGGCTTTCTTATCTCTTCTTGCTATTCTTTGGAACTCTGCATTCAGATGCTTATATCTTTCCTTTTTTCCTTTGCTTTTTGCCTCTTTTCTTTTCACAGCTATTTTGTTAGACCTCCCCAGACAGCCATTTTGCTTTTTGCATTTCTTTTCCATGGGGATGGTCTTGATCCCTGTCTCCTGTACAATGTCATGAACCTCATTCCTTAGTTCATCAGGCACTCTATCTATCAGATCTAGGCCCTTAAATCTATTTCTCACTTCCACTGTATAATCATAAGGGATTTGATTTAGGTCATACCTGAATGGTCTAGCGGTTTTCCCTATTTTCTTCAATTTGAGTCTGAATTTGGTAATAAGGAGTTAACGATCTGAGCCACCTTTTTACTCCTTCTCATTTATGTGTTTTTGTTTTTGTTTGCCTGTGCTGGGTCTTTGTTGCTCTACAGGCTGTTCCCTAATTGCAGAGAGTGGGGACTACTCTGGTTTTGGAGTGCTGACTTCTCATGACGGAGGCTTCTCTTGTTGCAGTGTTGCAGAGCATGGGCTCTAGGGCATAGCTTCAGTAGTCATGGCATGTGTGTTCAGTAGTTTTGGCTGCCAGGCTGTAGAGCACAGGCTCAATATTTGAGGTGCATGAGCTTAGTTGCTTTGCAGCATGTGGGATCTTTCCAGATCAGGGATATAAGTTCTGTCTCCTGAATTGGCAGGCAGATTCTTTACCAC